>NC_143250.1:139080000-140330000 GCF_984573655.1 Nuphar pumila | reverse complement strand
TAAAAAAATGTGCAAGCAAATCAATTTAGGGCAAAATCAGCCAAAAGTGAAAATTGGCCAATTTTTTTAAGGGGGTCTCGAATCAACCTCCAATATTGTTTCGAAAAAGGATTGATTTGATCTGAATCAATCGATTCCCATCGATTTTAACAACACTCATTAGGGCTACCTCGAATGTCGTTCATCCCTACTAAGCGTGTGTTGCTCTTCTCTCAGTCATCGATTATGCACATGCTCATTTCTTGAAAAACATTTATGGGGCTAACCTATGTTGGATGTCGTTCATCGCATCAATGTACGTTGGGATGTCAATGGGTCGGATGCAACCCGATATACGACCTGAATCTGAATCCAATTAGTAGGATTCAGATTGCCAAATATGGATCCGATTAAAAATTGGATTCAGATTTAGTTTACTTTTTCACTAAAATCCAAATCCGATTAAGTGTAAATATCAAATTTTGAATTAGTCGGATCCAGGTTTGGTTCTATCTCTTTCCATCCAAATTCAAATCCGAAGAAATTGGCTTCGGTGATGCCTAGATCCGACCCAAATCTGAACCGTTGACATCTCTAAATGTGAGGCATAGTCCAAAGGGCCGACTTGATCCTTCCATCAATAAGCTTTTTATACGAAAAACAACATTAATTAGAAGACCAATCTTAGATGAAAATAACAAGGCCGACGTTTTCACTTTGCCACGTACACCATAAAAAACAATATTTTTAATCTGATTTCAAAGTGGGCCTTAATCTTTTGCTAAAACTGGTGTAATGAAACTTGACGTATTGGATTTTACCTCCATTATTGTCTATTGCATGCTAAAATGGTTGTGAACTTGACCCCTTTAAATTGAGCCGAACTATAACCATCAACATTACGAAACAAGATCAACCAACATTGAACCTGCCAGAAAGCCAAAAAGGCCCAAGACATACCAAGGAGACCACAAAAAGAAAAAGAAAAAAGAAAAAAGAAAAAAGAAAAAGAAAAAAGAAAAAGGAAAAAGAAAAAAGAAAAACAAGATACAAATACAGTTAGTCGACGAGCATCACCCTGGATCATCAGGGGGTCATGGTGGCAGATTGCGCTGAAGATCAGGGATGCTGATGCGCAGAATGACGTACACACCCGCCAAAATAAGGTTCACCAGTTTATTGAACACTGTCAGACTATGCCGAAAAATAGCATTGTTGCGGGTCATCCATGCGGCCCACCAGGACGAGAGAAGCCAAGTTTGCCAAATAATTCATCATTTGTTGCAATGACGAACTGACTGAGGACCCCATAGCAAATCGCTGGCGAACAATTCCTGGTGCACGGTGACCCCTAGCTTATTTCAAGTCACCTTAAAGATGTTTTGAAAAACATAGCACTCTCAAAAAATGTGAAACACATATTCTTCGGCTGTCTTGCACAACACACATTTACTTGACAGATGGAATCTGATGGATTTGAGGAAGTTTTCAGTCTGCACCCAATCATGTAAGATTAGCCAAACCAGGAAACGAGATCTAGGAGTCGATCCCTTGCCCCAGATCAGGCTCGTCGGGAACCGATCCACCATCGAAGGAAGGAGAGCGAGGTAGCATTCTTTTGAGCGGAAAGATCCGTTCAGAGCAAAGTTGTGTCCAAAGAATTGTGACTGCGAGTCAACATTTCCATTATTTGAAAGAACCACATACCATGCTTGGATCCATGATCGATGAAGCTTTGACATTGTTCGCTGACGCACGCTTGTAGCCCCCACCAACGATTCCACACCCCCGTATTTAGCTAGAAGAACGCTTGCATACAGGGACCCAGGTTGGTGCGCAAGCCAGCTCTGCTTTACGACGAGTATCATACTCCTCAGCCTGGGATCCTTGATTCCCAAACCTCCCCTATATAGAGGAAGTCGAAGGGTATCCCACCCTATCAGGTGGCGCTTGTTGTTGGGACGTCGACCAGACCACAGGAAGTTCGCCACTACCCGAGCTAGCTTCTTACTAACCCCCATAGGCATCACAAACATAGACATGAAAAATTCTGACATAGCATTAAGAACGTGCTTGATGAGAGTCAGTCTACCAGCGATGGAAAGATAGAAAGCTTGCCAACCCGATATTTTATCCTGAACGCTTTAAAGAGTAGCGCTCCAGGCTGTCGTTGTTACACGACTGATCTGAAGCGGCAGACCCAGATAAGAAAAGGAGTTTTCCGATACCGAGCACCAGAATATTCGCTGGCCCACAACCCGCATTGACAAAGGGACATTTACCATGGATAGACAACACTTATCGTAGTCCATAGATAGACTTGACATCGATAGGAAAAAAAGGAGGACAAGCTTGAATCTTAACATTTGTTGGATGAAAGCCCTTCGAAGATAATTATGTCATCGGCGTAGGTCAGGATTTGACTACGACACTCCTATATATCGAGAGGCTCAATTAGACTACACTTCACTGCCCTCTTAACTAAAACCACAAGGTCTTCAGAGTTGGTGTTGAGGAGTAAAGGAGACAGGGGGCATCCTTGCCAAAGACCACGACCAAGTTTGAACTGTTTTCCCTTGACCCCATTGATCTGAATCTGTGACTGAGCATTAGTTACTAGCTCATGCACCCATCTAAAGAAGCGCCTACCGAAGCCCAAGTTCGCCATCATGTTGAAAAAGAATGGCCAATGAATAGAGTCATAGGCTTTATGAAAGTCAAGCTTAAGAGTGAAGAAAGGCCCCCCACTGATCTTGAGAGAGTACAACACTTCTGTGGCCAAAATGAAGGAATATTGAAACCTTCTATTAAGAATGAAGGCAAACTGAGCCTTCAAAAAAATCCTAGGAGCGATTGACTGCATCCTATTAGCCAAGACCTTGGCGATAATAAGATATAAACCCCCTAACACTAATATAGGGAGAAACCGCGAGATGTCCGATGCGACTTTCTCCTTAGGAATAAGTGACACAATGGCTAGGTGGGAATGAACCAATAATCGGTCGTTGGGATGAAACTCAACGAAGACACTAAGAATGTCACTCTTAACGCATTGCCAGAATACGCGAAAGAAATCCACTGGATACCCATCAAATCCTAGAGCCTTCCACCCAGACAAATCCCGCACCGCCGAGAAGATTTCTTCTTCAGAGAACAACCCCTGAATCGAGTTGGAGAGCGCCCGATCTATGGACAAAAATAAAGTCGTACCCATATAGCCACCTGCAGCTTGGCTACAGGAATACATGTTAGAGAAATAGTTGGTGACAACATAGAGTACCTGATCGCTCGAGAAGGAGACATCGTTGATATACATAGAATGAATCACATGTCTTTGATGCTATGAGATGCTAAAGAATGAAAGAACCTTGTATTTCCGTCATCCGCTTTAAGCCAAGTCACCCTTGATCGCTGCTTCCAGCGAGTCTCATCCTTTAGATGCCAATATTGCAATAGAAGAGTCAACTCAACCGATCTAGCATTGAGACTTCAATATCTGATGCATTCATATAGGTCATATCCAAGAGAGATTGATTGATAGAAGACAGCTCGCACTCCCAATCCCTCTTATTTTGGAATTTGCTTATTTTATTGAAGATAAGCTAAGATTTGATGTCGCACGATAAGCGAAAAAGCTTAACCATGCATCGTGTAGCCGCCTGGACCGCATAACAAGGTCTACTCAAAGATTGTTGGACTAACGACTCGAAACCTGCCTCCTTAAGCCACCATTGCTCAAATCTGAAGGTTTTGTAATCGGTGAGGCCTTGGCCTCATCAGATAACAATTTGACTATGGTTCGAGACGGATGGTGGAAGTAGGCAACATGAAATGTCATTAATAGAGCTCAGCAGATCCGATAAAATGTGCACCCTGTCTAGCAGATGGAAGCACGATTGAGATCGTCGATTGGTCTAAGAGAAAACTTCACCTACATGGGGAACGAGGTACAACCAATTTATTTGAATAAAGTTTTGGAAGCCCCTCATTGAGGCCGAGTAGGATATTGTAATGCTTGAGTCAATAGGTGACAGAAGGCAGTTGTAATCTCCCATGATAATATGATGGTCCCAAAATGAAGCAATGACCTTATTCAAGTCTGACTAAAACTCCTTTCGGCGACTTTGGTGGTGGGACCGTACACCATTGTAACCACAACTGGTGTCGTCTTTGGTGGTAGGGGAAGAGCGATGGATATGAAAAACACTCCTTCATCCACCCGTTGTAAGGCTAGAGAGTGCTTACCGAGGATGAGTTGGCCTCCCGCATATTGAATCGCAAGCTTGAAGAAGAAATCTGCACCATGTCAGAATTCGGAGACGACGGGGCTCAAGATATCCGCCATCTTTGTTTCACAAAGTGCAATCAGATCGGGTTTTTCTTGACGGATCCAACTCGCCAAGAAAAGACGCTTGGAGGGGCAATTCAATCCTCGAATATTCCAACACAAGATCTTCATAACTGGAAGTTCAAAAATCCTCGAGGAGTGTGGATCCTCACAGACCGCCTAGGAGAAACCCCAGACTCGTCGGATGGAGATAGCGAAGGCCGACGACGTCTCCTTATTGGGAAACCACCCCGCCTAGTTTGAGATAACCCCCCGACCGAAGGAGATTGAGGGCTGACGTTTGTAATATGCCAATTATCCATGACCAAGGTTGGTAAATGATCTGTGATCGCGGCCAAGGACTCACGCATAACAGAATCAACGCTGAGTGACTGGGGTTGGGGAAGCGCTAGGTTGAGATGCCAAGCGGCTTCATCCACGGACAAACCCATAATTGATGAAAGATGACCACTCATAGAGGGCGAACTCGCAAGCGATGGATAGCCTGAGTTTGGGGAACCCCCTGGCTATCGAAGTCGCCCTTCCAGAAGAAAGAGGTGTTGTCCAATGCAGACGGAGCCCTGCAATACACAACTAACAAAGGTGTACTTACGAAACTGTTAGAGACCAGGCGAAGCAGAGAGACAATGCAATTGTTTGTGATAGACGAAACCAAGGCTGAAAGGCCATCCACTAACCTGTAGAAAAAACGTTGCCGGACCGAGACTTCAATAATAGGCAACCTGTTGGCCCATGCAAGAAATGAAGCCTCCGAAAGATGAGACCTCTTCTGTGTGAAAGGCCCATTCTCAGACCCCCCATTGGTCAAAGCAACGAAATTGAGGATGAAACAACTACAGAGAGGCCGAGAGAGTCCTTAGGTGCCATGGCGACCCCTAACGGTCCTCGATGCCCATCAACCTCGGTGTAGGGATCAACCAAATGGATCCGCAACATCGAAACCCGAGACTCGGACCACCAAGATTCCCACGATAGCAAGCATCTTCCTGACTGAGGCAAAGATGCCTCGTCACACCCGCCATTTCACCTGATAGCCCGCCCAACTCTGAACAATGAGCCCAGAAAGGATGAGACTACATATGATGATGACGACGGTCTCTCACCCTAAGGCTGCAAAAAGCCCCATGCTGACACAAAGGCACAGACACCGCCAAGCAACTGAGGTAGCCCGTACGCCAACACCCCCATAGGAGAGCATAATTATGATTGCGGACGAAGACAACCCCCGCTCGCCTATGTGGACTCCGCGTTGTCGGTAAAGGGCCCCACCCTAGCCACTGGATGTCATATGGCTCGATAACTGAGTGGCCAACACGACCACCAAAACAAGGAGAGGCAAGATCTCGGCATAGGAATCAAGGAGAGGCCGCCTGCCTTACCTCTGACCTTAACATCTCCTCGAAAATAAAAAAGGGCAAAAGAAGAAAAATAGTACCTTCGTCGGAAAGAGAAAGACAAATTAATCGCAGGCACCCAGAGCACGCAAGCTGCACCCCGAGCTCTGCCGAATAAGAAAAGATGAATTCATCGCAGGCACCCCAGAACACGCAGCCTGCACCCTCGAGTTGCAAAAATCACCGGAAGAAGAGCCCTCAGAGACGGCGGCAACACAATAGATAGGCGGACCCTGCAAAGCGGGGCAGGAACCGACCCAACCCATTAGGGTGAGCGAACCACCAGGACGGTCTCGACAGAGATGGTTGAGACCGAAACGCTTTCTTGAGAATGACATCGGCGGGCCAGCGACGGTAGTGTCAGCACCCAAAAAGAGCCGATCTTGATCCCCAAAAATGGCGCCGAAGGATCATCCAATTTGCCGATCTGGACCCAAGGCGCGAACGATGTTTTGCGAGGGAGGTGCATAACTCGCGAAGAGGCCCATCCCAAGGAGGAAGGAGAGGCTACCGCCCATGAGTGCCTGGAAACCGGGTGCCGTCTTGACCTGAACAATGAGGCGCAATGGAGGCAAGCACGACGCCTGCAAAAGTTGAGAGAAATGCAACCCGCGCACCAGCAATCACCTGACATTGCCCGAGGAAGACGAGAACAAGAAAGCTTTTTGGAGAAAGACCGCTGCCAGGTTGCTTTCACCTCCTGCTAGTCTCGACCGACGACCAAACTGGGAAGTCTACAGAAGAAAAAAGAAGCCCGAAGCGTGGCGCCAATCGAGCAAGCCTAAAGGGATTCCACCATGATCAGGGGCGTAGCTAGGGGGGGTGCAGGACTGGGCTACAACCCAGTCCTGCCTCCCCAAACAATTAATTTTTTTTTTTAAAGCCCAGTCCTAGCCCTGCCCTGATTCCATATGAAATAGATTTTTATCCATTTTTTAGCTCAGCCCAGTCCTAGCCCAGCCCTTACTGCAGCAAATAGTTTGATTTGTCCATATGAAATAGATTTTTATTAATAATTGTAGCTATTTTTTATTTTATCTCAAATTTTTTTTTTCGGGGCGCTGCCCCCTAACCCCAACTATCACACAAATACTTTTTTTTTTTCTACACCCTTGTTTGCCCCCGTCCCTCACATGAATCCTAGCTAGGCCCCTGACCATGATGGCCTGTAAGAATTGCCCGAAGTCACAAGGAAGCAGCGATCCGGCGGCAAGACAGGACGGGAAGACCTCCGATAGAGAGAACACGGAAAGGGAGGGCAACAGAGGCACCCTGGTGACTTAGAGCGAAAGTGAGCCCCAGTCGTTCAAAGCCTCTTTGGATAGAAGATAGAGCAAGCTCTGAAGGGGTTGGTGGCGCATAAGCCCGGGAAGAAGAGGGATGAGGGAGGCATGGGTCACAGCCAAAGACAGAGAGATAAGGAGAGAGAGAGAGAGGGCGGAGACGGAGATGGCGCTCGATGCCTGCTGGAGCGATGTTGGAAGCGCTCGAGTTGCAGCAGCGGTGCCGGTTCACTTTAGAATGGTTGTTTCCAGCACCGGAGTGAGCAGAGAAGAGATCGGCTCACTAAAGTTTGAGGATTTTCCAAAGGCAAACTGAAGTGCTAGTGACATCGCCAAAAGAAACGCAAATTGATTTCTGAAAAGCTCTCTCTCTCTCTCTCTCTCTCTCTCTCTCTCTAGAGCGTGAACGTAGTAGAGAATGGCAACGCTTGTTACACAATGTAGTCCTCAAGGGCTCCCCTCTCATCAATTCTAGCAACCACCAACTTCGATTGCCTTCACCAACTAGGCGAAATCTCTTCCCAGCATCTGTGAGTAGACAACCACAGTCTTGGTTCTCAGCTAAACTTATGCATTCCCTACTGTTTCAGATTTCAATCCTTAAATGGGCACTTGTTTTTTTCCATTTTGCTTAGTTGGTGACATCCTAAAGTCCATATTTTCTACGTGTTGGTAGTTCTGTGAGTTAATTACTTAATTTTCTGCAGTGAGTTCGGTTCCAACTCCCTGTTTGAGAGAACTGAATCCCCAAAGAGAAATCTCCAGATTTTCTGTTCAGGGAAACTAAGTTATCTTAACTGTATAGTGTTTGCTTGAGCTACTTCATATAATATGTTGATTCAGACTGTCTATTCTTTTACTTTGGAAACATGCTTACTGTTTGCTTGATTGGGAGGTTAGTAACTTTCTTTTTAAAAGATTCAAATATCAATTTAGGTACCTTGTTTGATGATCAATGCCTGATTCACGTGGTGATGTTAATGTTCTTCATTGGAATGAATGATCTGTCCTGTAATGTTCAAGTTTTCTAAACGAATGTATCATTAGTCAGTAGGAATCACTAAATCCCTATGCCTAGTTGATCATCACTTTGTAATGCCAGTGTGCGATAGTATGAAATTCAATGCCCAGAAACCGATCTGATTATACTAAGGTTGAGGAACAGATTTGGAGATGAAGCGTTTGCATATTGACGGGTTCAAGCTTCTGTCTGACTTGTCTTCACTCCCATTTTCATCAAGTTGTGTGAGTTTTCCAATTTGGTTTTTGAAGCCAAATGGATTAAGATGTCCTAGTGTTAATTCTTAGTTTCACATTTTGAACTCCAGATGGAATTTTGCTGCAGAGGTGCACATAGTGCAGGAACATCAGCACTTGTGAGATTGGCTGTACCACAACCCATGAACATCTGCACACTGTACTACCAAATTTTACGAGCACGTTTCACATGTTTGTGCTTGATTTCATAGCAAGATACAGCAAGTATGAACATGTCGAAAGTTAAGGGGGTAAGGGCAGTGAGTGGGATTTCTTGTTCTGGGGTCATTTTTTTCTTGACAGGCATTCTATAAATCATTTTCAGTATTCTATTCAAGTTGGTCATACAGGGGAATAGTCATATATGGAATTACAAACATGAAGACCCAAATGCTCCCATTTTCTTCTGAACTCATGACATATATTGGATGAACATACAAAACTATGCTGCTTTTTGGCAGTGTCTCATGTTCCTTGAGTGCCATATACCTGAATTCACCATCAGCAACAATATCATTGAATATTAGGGGGTGAAAAGTCCCTTTTCTGATTTAGATATTGGATACTTACTGCAACTAGCTACCACCGAAGACCAGGAACCTTTTCTTTCTTTCTTTTTTTTATAGAAATGATGCCTTGTCATGGCAAACAAGGACCGATTTGATGATGAGCTTTTTACAACAATGCTAGAAACACCAGATACTAACAATTAGTTTTTCAAGTTGCACCCCTTTGAAGTTTTTTAATGTGTTTATCTTTTAGTTTAGAGTGGCCAGTTTGCTTCTTGACATTTGCTGATTATGTTATTGTAGCCACAAAACTTTTGATAACTGATTTGCTTCCCTTTGGGCGTCTAACTTGGTGGGTCATTTCTTCAATATTACTATTTTATTTTGCCAACTTATTTATCTCTTGACCATGTTCTTGCAGGCCAAGAATTTTTATGATTTCATTTGTTTTTGTTGTGGATATCTTGAATCCTAGACCCGCTTTGATCCATGATCTGATCAAAAATAATTTGGCGACCTTACAATGGGAACTTTTAATGAGGTTTGTGGTGGTCTAGTTTTGTAATTTGCTCTTATTTTCTTGCTGGGGTTTTGTGCCCTTGTATGGAGTTGGGTATGAGAGTTTTTGGGTGTATAGAGGATTAGAGTTTTGAGAGTTTTGTATCTCGCCATTGTATTTTCTCACATTTTGCTAGTGGTTTTTTCGCTTCTTCACCCATGGACGTAGGTCTGCATGCCGAACCACGTAAATCTTGTGTCCTCTTGTTTTCTTATTTTCTTTATCTTGTGATTTTCTTCATTCATAGCAGTTTTCATCTCTAATTATCCAAATGTAATTGAGTAATATATTTCCTTGTCTTCAGCTTTGTTTTTCTCTTGATGAATCTTTGTCTTTTTCTATTAAAGAATCCTTGTCTTTTTATTGTACCACTAAATTACAAAATCTATTATGCTTATGAAGCTGTTCTACTAAATTACAAACTCTATTGTTTATGAAGCTGTTCTATTTTATATCTATTATCCAAAACTTTTAAGTATTCCAGCCACCATTATCTTCCCATTGGTAGATTATTGAGCTCGTTGGTTGCAGGAACACCTTTCTAAGACCTGACAGGAATTTTTTCCAATTAATCCTTCCTATTTTTCTTTTAGTAGATTAAAACTGTCATTTTGACTGTTGCCTTCAAATTACTTTGATGATTATGATGCACAATTTTTATCTTTCTTGTACCTGTCCATCCTGCATGTGGGCAATAACATTCAGATATTTTGCAGAGGAAATGTGCAAGGCATCAATATGCATGTTTATCATTCAGAACAAGTGCAACTAGTAACATATCAGATAGCCAAATAGAGGTTGATCATGGCATAGATGAAGCTTGTGAACTAGTTAAGGGTCTTGAACTTTCTTTAGGAGAAGACGAGGACATGTTTCATGCTTATTTGTTGGAGGCATTTAAAAACAACAATGGAAGAGGTTTCCTACTTAGTGATATCTTTGGTTTTCAAGATTCATCTACAAGAGACTTCGCATATCGCAAGTATGTCTCTTGCACTTGCACATCCATGCTGCTATGCTCTTTCTTTGCGTAGTTAGTTCCAATTTATCCAATACTTATATTTATGAACGTCTTTTCACTACGGATGGCCATACTGTACTGTTTATTCTTATTCCTTGTCAATCTTTGGTTCAAGCAGTTCTCTTCTTCCTGATTTACAGAGAAAATGTCACTTTCATCATTGATGTTGAAACAGTTACACCTACTTAAACTGAAATACTCTTAACTTCATTCTTTTATGCTGTTAATTTCTGATTCAGTTCTGCCTGATGAGGACATCATTCTGATAAAGTTATCACAACCAATGAGAGTTCCTAAGAAACACCTTTAAAATACAGAATTAAGATAGTTTAGTGTGTCAAGCAGCACTCAGCAATGCATCCGAACAATTCCCCATGTCGTGCATGCTATGATACCATACATATCAGTACTATACAACTTTGTGCACTAGCGACTTAATTGGGCTCTAATCTTTTTCAGTATCTATATCATAATGATTCCTTTATGTAACAATGAATGTGTTTCAAAGCACCAAAGCTTCATTAGTTCATTACTGTCTCTGATCGGTGATGCATTGCCTAGGGAACCCTTTGGTAGTCTTATCATTCAGATGAATCAAATGTCTAAAATCCAGTCAGTCCGAATAGGAGTACATTGCATAAGAGTGCAACTGCGATAAAATTTGTGGGCTCTTTATTTTTTATTCCTTTGGCTTGCAAGGTATCAAAGATTGTACTTATAATGGCACATCTCCCTTTCATATGAAACACTTTATGTGCTGTAGTCTGCTTTTGTTGCATACTTGATCTCATCCTCTACATGACATGGTCATGTCTCTCCATTCTAAACTATCTTAATTCTATACCGCAAAAATGAATAGTTGGCAATTTAAATCATGTAAAATTTCTCGGGTCTCACATTTTGCTGTCTTAACTGTTGCAGTGTCTTGGTGCCAGACCTCTTTCATGGTGTGACCCCTGGAACAAAGAAAGACCCAGATCAGAGTTTGAAGAATGGGTGCAGAAGCAACCACCAGATAGGCTTGCTAAAGATGTCAACACTTGAACACAATGGATGATTGATGAATTCACAGCTGCTGGACAGCCATCCGAGAAGCTCGGCATCATCGGCTTCTGCTTTGGTGGTGGATGGGCTGGTCAAGACTTTGGCGAATGACAAACAAGGGAACTTTGCGGCTGGTGTCTGCTTCTATGGAACTAGAATGACATCATCTCTAGCTGCTGATGTGAAGGTTCCTGTACTCTTCATTGCAGGTGACATGGATACATTGTGTCGGACGTCAGTACTGATGGATATAGAGGAGAGGGTGGTGTATGTTCGCCCCCGATGATTCACTGAATCCCACGTCTGTGTTCGGGGGATCGAATGAGCGCCACGTATTCATGCACATGGGGCTCGTATTCCCGTGTATGTTGACATAACTTTGCATCGGACTCTGGTGCTGTTGCAAAGACTTAATCACCCTTACTTGCTTTTCTTGCTCTGAAATGACGGTTCGAGGAAATGACAAAAATATCCTCCATTCAAAAGTTGTGAAACGACGGGTCGAGAAAAGGACAAAAAAATCTTCCATCCAGAAAGTTTGATGTTAACCACTTATCGATATTTGTAAGATGCTGGGATCTATTGACAATAATGCTTGTTTACAGATGCTAGGAAGGGCCTCTACCCCATCAGGTATCCTACATTCACTCATCATATGCATTGTATCTCAAACCGCTGTATTAGTAACAGACTCTCATTTTTGTGAGATACATTTTTGTTAGTTAATATCGATTTGTTTGCTATTATGCTCAAGTTCTTCCTTATCGATTTGTAATTTATTGTGCGATATATTTATCGACCTTTTAGATAGTATGGTTTTGTATCGTCGAGTTGTAAGTTATTATGCTGAACTTCCGTATCGATTTTCAATATCTTACAAATCGCTATACATAGCGTTTTGTAAGATATTATATGTTTTGTAATATGTATTTGTAAGATATTTGTACATAGACTTTCAAAACATGTGGATGCAGAAACACATCGTTACACGCATGGCGGGGCGATTTTCGCATGCATATCGCTGCTCTCTCAGCGACTTCTATTGAACTCGCTTTAGAGCCTCGCGTTATCGTCAACACACGTGTACGACATGTGTATTTTATTGGCATGGTAAGCGACAAGTCGATGCTCAGTATAAGCAAACATCAAACCACACTTGCTTTGATACTTTCATTCATTAAATCATTGCTTTGACTTGCTTAACCCTAGTGGTATCCGTTGTTATATGCATCTTGATTAAATCGTAGTAAACCTATGCCGCTTGCTAACGCAAATTGATATATTGCTTACAAAACATTCCACTGTCTTCTTTTATTTGTCGTTGTTGTTAGGCATTATGGAAGAAAGCAATGATGCACAAACATTCCAACCAGTGTCATTAAAGCAGCGTGAGTAGCTTTTCATCTCATCATGCTATCGATGAAGAAGGCATGTCGTCTTGTGTGTCATTAAGGCATTGTTTGGTTATTGCAGATAGATCTTGTTCTTATGAAGGTTGGAAACTTATCGATATTTGTAAGACGCTGGGACCTATTGACAAGAATGCTTGTTTGCAGATGCTAGGAATGACCTCTACCTCATCAGGTATCCTACATTCACTCATCATATGCATTGTATCTCAAACCGCTGTATTAGTAACAGACTCCCATTTTGTTAGTTAATATCGATTTGTTTGCTATTTTGCTGCAAACACAAATTGATATATTGCTTAAAACATTGTTGAGCTTATCATCAGGTTGTAATAAAGACGATGTAGCTCAATCAATCGAAAGATCTAGAGAATTGAATATCTATACTTATGATGCAACTGAAGAATTGAACATCTGTACTAACGATGCACATGAAAAGAGGGTGCAGGCATTAGACCCACTCTTGACTTGAATGTTCCAGTGGAAGAAATGCAATTCAATGATGAGGTAGACTACCATGACAGTGCACATAATAAAAGTGTAAGCACCGGGAATGTACACGGAAGTACACTTGACTTGAATGTTCCAGGAGAAGAAATGCAATTCAGTAATGAGGTAGATTTTGATGTCAGTACACTTAATAAAACCGTAGGAACTGGGAATGTACATGGAATTACACTTGACTATGTTCCTGTAGAAGGAATGCAGTTTAATAACGAGGAAGATGCATATAAATTTTACAATGATTATGCCTTAAAAGTTGGCTTCAGTGTGAGAAGGTTTTCTTGGTAAAAAAATGCACAGGGTGTCTTGGTTAGAAAGACATATGTCTGTTCCAAGTAAGGTTGGAAGAAATCAATGGGAAATCCAACAAGGAGCATGCTAGAATCAAGATGTAAATGTCAGGCGAGATTGGTTTTGAGAAGACATCCGAATGGGAAATTTGTCATACGTACTTTAATCAGTGATCATAATCATGATTTATCTGCATCATTTATGACTCCTATGCTAAGGTCACATCGTAAAGTAACTGTAGCGCATGCTGCAATGGCTGAAATAGCCGATAGTGCCGGCATTGCATCAAGGAAGACATACAATTTGTTTACCCGCATAGATGGTGGTCGCGAAAATGTGTCATTCACACCTTTGGATCTAAGAAACCACTTGAGAAGGAAGGGGACAAATAACATGAAGAACGGAGAAATATGTTGTTTGGTTTGTTACTTACAGAATAAATCAAGCAATGAACATGGTTTCTTTAGTGCAATGCAAGTGGACGAAGATGGATATGTTGTGAATATGTTTTGGGCAGATTCAAAGTCTAGAGTAGATTATGAATGCTTCAATGATGTGCTTGTGTTTGATACTACAGTAAAGATTAATACTGAACAGTGGCCATTTGCGCAGTTTGTGGGAGTGAACCATCACGCACAGAGTTGTATATTAGGCGGTGCTTTTGTGTATGACCAGACCAAGGAAAGCTTTGAGTAGTTGTTCAGAGTATTTACACAGGCAATGAACGGGAAGCATCCTTGTTATCATCGCAAAATTTTTCCCCTCCCTTGCGAGAGAGAAACGAATTTGCGAGTCAAACTCGACCAAAGTTTTGAAAATGATTTTGAAAATTTACTCGCCTCCGTTTTTAAAATTTGCGGGAAAATTCCGTGGAATGGGATCCGCCTGTCGGTACGAGGTTCAACCGTTCCTGGCGCCTTTACCAGGGGTAATTGAACCAAGGATCAATTACGTGCTTTAATTTGACTCAAATAGCTAAATTATGCTCTATTTTCCTAGAATGCACAAAGAATCAGGCTTGTGCTATGAAATTTTTAAAAAATGCAAGTTTGAGAAACTATGATGTTTGCTTTGGAAAATTGAAATGCATTTGGAAAAATGATTGGAAAAGTGCTTGAAATTGGAGTTTTTGGGAAAATCATTGAATTTCATTGGAAATCAGAAATTTGCATTGAAAAGTGATTTCTCAGGAAAGCTTGAAAAACTGAGAAAATTGGTTTTGAGATTGGAAACTTGGAATTGCTTTTATGAGAAAATGGATTTGAGAATCTTGAGAAAATCTAAGAAATTTATTGGAAAATGACTTTTGAAATGGAAAATGAATTCTCAGGAAAACTGAAAATATGAGAAAATCGATTTCTGAAAACTTGGGATTTTGAAATTTGAGAATTTGAAAACATAGGAAAATCTTGATTTGAACTTGGGAAATGCTTTGAAATGTCATTTGAAAACTTAGGATTTTGAGAAAATCAAATCCTGAGAAAGACTTGGAAATTCTTGAGAAAATTGAATTTTCTGAAATTGAAATTGGAAAATGAGTTTGAAAATAATGCAATTTGAATGATATGAATGAATGAATATGAATTTGAAAAGGGAATTTCATTGAGGAATTGGGAAATCCTTTTGAAACTTTGAGAAATGCAGTGCATTTTTGAAGTTAGCCTAAGAGTGTAGGCTGAATGTGGCTGATATAAAGATCATAAATCTTGGTTTTCTTCGTATTCTGACTATGGCCATAAATACGAATCCCACCGAGTTTATAAACTTCATAAAAGCTTGTGCACGTGCCATTCGTGTAAACCATAGTGGATTTGAAATAAATGCACATGAATCATACATCAAATATCGAAATTTGCATAAATTAAACTATATGCAATGCAACCCTATTCTAAGCAGAAAAGTAACTCTTATTCCAAATTATTACATTTGAGGTTACATTGAATTGAAAAAAAATAAAAAATAAAAGCTAAGTCTTCTTCTTGAATGTTCCTGCAAAACTAGAAAACAAGGTTAGCACAAAAATGTAGGTTTTTCTGAATTTATCCGAAAATATGAGAAATTATCGGATATTATTCAGATATAAACCCAAATTCATACCCCCCTTTGATATAAACATAATAAATAATGAATAAATTTTGAAAATAAACTTGAAAATTCGAAATTGGGGTTCAAAATGACCAAAATACCCCTAATGACCTTGAAATCAGGGTTTTATGAAAGAATTTTTGTAAATTTTGGAATTTTGAAAATCAAATGAAATAAATCAAACATAATATGGTAAAATATGATGATATGCATGAAATTTTGGAGAATTAGAAATTGAAATTTCGAAATTTAGGTCAAAATGACCAAAATACCCCCGATAACAAGACTATGGCCTTGAAACCAGGGTTTTCTGAAATAAATTTTGCAAAATTGAAAAATATGAAATGCAAAGAAGATTAAAATTAACCCTAATATGATTCTACATGCTTATGTACATGATAAAAACCCTAAAATGGCGAAAATATCATAAAATATCGAATTTAACCTGATTTTCGCTTGATTTTCGCTTTTGAATTTAAAGATAAACTAACACATGGAGCAAATGAACTTGGAATTAAACCAAATTTGGCATGGACACCTAAAATAACCCTAAGAACAGAATGAAGCTCGAAAATCTATTTTTTTTTGTATTTTTAAATATGGAAATTCAAATAAAAACCCTAAATTTCATGATTTTTGCCTAAAATATTGATTCTAAAGGGGATTTAGGATATCAAACTTCCATAAAAATTTCCCAAATTTTATAGGATGACAGATGACAGTAAGGTAAAGATTTTTTCCTTTTACACTTTCTGGTTTTGACCTATGGTCGGAGCTGTACCACTCCGGCAAGTCGGATCGGAATCCGGCGACTCTAGTAAATGAAGGAAACAGACAGGTTTCGGTAGAAAATGTGGGAAAAATGGAATACGGATGAGAAAATGGCTGAAATTGTGGGAAAATGTCCCTGATAAATAGAGGAATATTTGATCTTTTTACAGAATTGGGATTCGGGTTACGGTTTGGAAAAGGGCATGCTGTTATCAGAGACCTAAATCTCTGGAATTTCTGGACATTGGAATCTGTTAGACAGAAAGATAAAGTCCGGGAAAAATAATGAAACAGATCCGAAAATTCCCAAATTTTGGGAAATTGCAGAATATTATGTTAGGAAAAACTTTCATGTTGAAAGTTTTTGCAGACAGGCTATAGATTGAACAGACTCGATGTATTAGGGTATGTCTGTACCCTGACACAGGAAAATCAAAATTTTCCCAGGGGTCTGGGAAATCCGATTTTTGACAAAGGTCAAAACTTATTGGAAAAAACTCAAAATTTCCAGATCATTAGTAGATTCAATCCTGAATCCACTGTGATTTTTATAGAATGATTCGAATCCCACATAAGGGTGGATCCGAAGGTTTTTGTCTGCTAAAGCAGGAATTGAAATTTCTGGATGACAGAAAACCCGATTTAGAGTTTGGTTGGTTTAGAAAGGTTCCGAAACCCGAATTGAATCAAAGTTTTGACAGTACAACAAAGACATGTAAACCTAACTACTCTAAAATTTACAAAATTTTTAAATGCATAAAATCACATAAATTGCTGTATGGACTTTGTCTAAAAACTAAAATTTTACAAATTTTAAACTAAGTAAAGCATGGTTCATATATAAAACGAAATAACTAGCAAAACGAATTAATCTAAGTGCATGCAAACATAAGATGACATGAATCATAAAACTAAAACCTAAATCGAGGAGGATATGATCAATTTAATATTGGCTCTCCAAAATGAGAGATTCGATCCATTGAGTGGACGGATCTTTTCATTTTTTAGCCTACACATAAAGCACAAGTTTTGTATTTATCTATATATATATATATGTATATATATATATATATAGAGAGAGAGAGATTAAATGAGAGTTTTCAACAATATGAAACCAGCTTTGGTCTGATCTCACGTTGTGTTTAAATAAACCATGTGATAAATATCTTAAAAAAAAAATGAAAGCCAAAGGGTAAAGCAACACTTTACCTTGAGAGAGGGCTGGAAGATGGGGATGGCTTGGATGTGGAGCAGCTGCTGCCAGGCGTGAGGGAGGTGTCCCTGTGGTGCTGCCAAGGATGGAGGTGTGGCTGTTGGCTGGGAGCTTGAAGGTGATGCTTCCAAGTGGAGACCGGCTGAAGCAAGGTGGAGGCTGCAGCTGTTTGTTGAAGCAGATGGTGGCTTGAACCGGCTAGGCGTGGAGGCTGCAGCTGGAGATGACCGGAGGTGCTGGTTGGAAGTGTAAGCTGTGGCTGTTGTGGCTGTTGTGGCTGCAGCAGCCAAGAGAAGGGAAGGAGAGAGCTAAAGGGGGAGAGAGAGAGAGGCGTGAGATGGGAGAAGAGCCGTAAGTGGCTTCTTCTTTTTTTCTTCTTTTTTTTAACCAACCCCAACTTAGGTCTTTAATCAGCCTCAACTTAGGGTTTTTAGGGGTTAATGAAAAGAGAGGGAAAGAGTGTACGTGAATGGGCTGGAGAAGGGAAAGGAAGGAAGGGAAGGGAAGAAGAAAAGAAAGGGAAGAAGAAGAAAAAGAAAGAAAAGGGAAAAAGAAAGGAAAGAAAGAAAATGAGGGAAAAAGGAAAAGGGAAAGAAAAAAATGAGAAAATGGAAAGTGGGGCTGGAGGCTTGGGTGACCACCTTGTGGGTCCCACCTCCTCTCTAAAAAAATAAAATAAAAAAATAAAAAAAATAAAAATCAATAAAAACAAAAATAAACAAATAAAAAGAAGCATTTTTTTATATAAAATAGAAAAGTAAATGAATGGGCCATCTCAGAGCGGGTCCAAATTCCACATTTGAAATTCATTTTGATGATTAGAGGGGTAAAATAGTCTTTTTAGAAAGTTTCTAGACGAAACGAGCTATTTTTGGCAGTTTTGAAAACGAGCTCGGATTTTGAAGTTCAATACCCCGTTGCGAAGCAAATCCAGAGTAGAATTTAAAAATGTAATTTTGAAAGAAAACCATATTGTTTTTCTCGAGAAAATGCTTCCAACCGAAACGAGCTATTTTTGGCAGTTTTTGAAACAAGCTCGTATTTTGAAGTTCAATACCCCATTGCGAAGCAAATCCAATGTAGAATTTAAAAATTTGATTTTGAAAGAAATCCAGATTATTTTTCTTGTGAGAAAATATTTCCAAATTTAGACTCCCGGGGGTAAAAATGTTAATTTTGGAAACCCAAGGTTTGAAATTGATTTCTGAAAACTTTTAAAACTCAATCTGGATTGAAATTTATAAAACTGGAGTTCTGGACTTCGAAAATGAAATGAAATGTGATGAGATATTATGAAATGCTAAGAAATGATATGAAATGATGAGAAATGACATGAAATGCTATGCAAAATGCTAACCCTGAATGAAGAATTTTGGATGTTAGACCCCGATTAACACTTGTACCAGTTTAAAAAGCATTAAAATTGATAAAATTTGTAAAATAGGTCAAGAAATGGTTTTCGGGACTCTACTGGGTCAGAGTGACACTGAAAATTGGGGTTCGAGCTGGATTGAACTGAGATGAGCTAGATTGAGCTGGGTTTTAGAGTTTCAGAACTCAAATGAACTCACCAGACACTAACTCAACTGACCTTTCCGACTGAATTTTCAAGAAAAACTGTCATTTTTAGAGAAATGGTACGGAATGATCAGTGGAGCGAATTGAATTACGAACTTGAGCTGGCTTTGAGCTAAAAAAAAAGGTCAATAATACTGACATGAACTAAAATCGAAGCTCAAACACTAGCTCAATTGACTAAACTCGGCTCAATTTCAGCTAAAAGAGCTGAAATGGGCTCCTGGACACTTAAAAATGGTTTTGAACTGAAATTGGAGCGCTTGAACTCCTGGTGAGCTCAAGTTAGACTCTGGGGAACATGACTGACTGGGAATGACTGACTCAAAGACAATTTGTTTGGATTTGAGTGAGAAATGAGCTCATTTCTGAAGAAATGATCCCATTTTGGCAGGAATGGTCAGAAATGAAAATGGCTTTCTCACTATGATTTCAAATGAGCTTGAAATGACTGATATTCTGACTGTTCTGAACTGACCAATGAGCTTGGTTGACTCCGACTGACTGGGGTCCGGGATGACCTAGGGGTAAAATGGTAATTTTCCTAATGAAAATGGGTATAATGGTGATTTTCTGAAACTGACTCGGGGTTTGACTCCTACACTGACCTAACAGGGTTGGCACTGAACAAGGAGGATTGTTTGAGAATGAGTGAGGAAAATTTGGGGTGTTTACAATCCTGAAACTGTACTTACAGATGGTGATCACGCAATTGCGGATGTAGTGCTTCATGTGTGGCCAGATGCACATCATCGCCTATGTTTGTGACATATCTTTCAAAATGCAGCAAAGAACATAGGACACATATTTAATCAGAATACAAGGTTTAACAAAAAGTTTACAAGGTGTGTACTTCATAGCGTAGACGAGGTCACCTTTAAGTAAGATTTGAACAAAATGATTAAGACATACGACCTTACTGACTGTCTGTGGTTACAAAATTTATATACAGAAAAAGAGAAGTGGGCATTGGCATATGGAAAACAATACTTTTGTGCATGTATGATAAGCACACAAAGAGCCGAATCTATGCATGCCACCCTGAAGAAAACCCTGTATTCATGTTTAACAATGTTTTGTTTCATGGAACAATATGAATTATTTGTAGACGGTCTAAGACAGAATGAGCTTGAACAAGACGTGAAATGCTTCAATACACGACCTCTAACTTTTGACATGAAAATATTGATGCGACCTGCAGCTCTGTATACACTAACTGTATTTGAATGAATCAAGAAAGAGGTGTTGCATGTCATGAATTGCAAAATAGAAGGACTCATGCAAACCGAGAATATGTACAAATACCATATTTTTTGTCAGGGCGAAAAGCATCAGGAAAGGCAAGAAGCACATGTCATGTACAATGTTGACAACGGAAGGGTAGAATGTTCGTGCAAAATGTATGAATTCAAAGGTATTCTATGTTGTCATGCATTAAAGGCACTCAATCAAGAGAAGATACAAGAAATACCTGAGTCTTACGTAATGCGAAGATTAAAATGCTCGTTATGGACAATGCGAGTAAATCTGGTGTTGACGAGAAGTGCCACATAGCCTCCCGTTACCAACAACTGTGTAGGTCATTCATGCATGTTGCTGATTTGGCATCGAGAAGTGAAAAAGGCTATGCATGTGTGAGAAAAGCTGCAACGGAGTTACTTGAAAACGTGGAGTTAATTCACATTAAGTCTGTTGCAGCGAATGAATACCAGCCAAAGATAATGGGATCGAACAACGTAGGTCAAAATCATGTTTCGCTTGACACTCCCGAGAAGTTGCGCCAAAGCGTAAACATTATCTTCAACAAGTCAGTAGTGAACGTTGTTGATTATGATTGACATATTCATGAAGCGAAGGGTATCAAAAGAAAACCTGCCTCTGATCGCAGTCGTCGGAGGGCAAAGGGTGCAGTAGAATTGGTTGGCAAGAACATGACTAAGAAACAACCAACCTGTAATAAAAAACAACAAAGCCCTTCGAATGAACAGGTATGTAAAACATTATATTGCTTCCCATTGCGTGAAGCTTGTCAAATAGCTAACTCGTGTAATGTCCATCATGCAGCAATACCCTGCAGAAGTACCACCAAACGTTCAAACCTACATTCCTCCCGACTAGATTTTCGACAACGATCGCTACAGTTTTACAAGTCTTTTGGTATGTAATCAATGTTGCGAGGAGGTATGCATTTCTTGTGAAACTTAATTCAGTGTCTAATATTTTCTATTTTATGACAGGCTCTGATGCATTCGACAGATAGGTATGGGACACAAGAATTTTGTGTGGGCTATTAATTTAGTTGTCATGCCTCTTTGCATGCCCCGATCTCCACAATGCCGGATTTGTTGAGAGTTTATAGTCATTTGTCACTGACGACTTGCGGTTCGTGGTTGGATTTGCTTAAATCGATAGATAGCGATTTTTTGCTTCTGCAGGAAGTTGATTGATGACATCACTGTATGGCGATTTGTGGTTATCGTTGATTAGCGATCTGTGGCATCGCAGCGTAGTGATTTGAGTGTATTGTTCGAATGTCAATCAAAGCGGGATGACAAAGGTTGTTCAAGTAAGCTTTTTTCGGGCAATGAGCAAGGTTACACTTCATTTTATGATCTAAGTATGCTATTACCTGCGCGGTTGAAAGCCTACTTAGATCATAAAATGAAGCGCAACCTTGCTCAATGCCCTAAAAAAGCTTACTTGAACAACCTTTGTCATCCCGCTTAGATTGACAGTCGAACAATACCCTCAAATCACTATGCTGTGATGCCATAGATCGCTATTCAACGATAACCACAAATCGCCATACAATGATGTCATCAATCGACTTCTTGCAGAAGCAAAAAATCGCTAACAGCCGCTACTCATAAATCACTCTCTGACTCACAGCACAAAGTATCCAGCGATGACAACGAATCCTTGTCCAGATGACAGCACATTCACTTTCCCGCGTTAACCACAACTATCTACGCAGGGAATACGAACTCTACTTATGCAGCTCCAAGCGATAATCACTAATCGAAGCTTACACTTCTTCGGCGCCATGCCTGGACGAAGAGAGATCAACAATGGAACAAAGAAGGAATTCCGGTCAATTTACCAACTTTAGTTGGCAAAGCTATGATCTAGCGTCGATTCAACTTCTTCTCCAGCAAATCTTTCGTGTTCCCGACACCTCCAATTGCCTTTTGAAATCATTATTGTTATCTTGTGAAAAGTTGTATCCATATATTATAAATAAAAGGCTACTCAATGTGTCTTTTCTCTTCCTCACTTCATTTCTTAAGAGGTAAGTAAACATCTTCATCTGGTACAGGGGGAACTTTGTTCGCTTTAACAATGAAAGTGCAAGTGTGAGTGATACTCCACAATTTCTCACAATCGCTATCTAGTTCAACCCGTGGGATCTTTCCGATCCGTGGGGTTTTTATCAACAAACGTTCATTATCGCGTTATACTAGTATTGTTCAACACCGCAAATTGGTGTTGACTAACACCCTTTACAAAGGCCGAGTATTGTTGCACAAATCGCTTTCCCGCGATAACCACAACTCGCTATGCAGCGAATATGAAGTCAAATTACGCAGTTTCAACGGATAACCATAAATGTTTGATTTGTCGTACAGTATTCATTGATCATGTTGGTTGAGCAGTACATCTTTTAGGTCATAAATAGTCGCACAAGTACTGGAAGTTGTGTTTGTCTTCTACTTCGTGAACCAGCAACAATCAAACCGACGGTTCCTTCATAAACCTGGAGATCCGCCCTCGAACATAGAAAATTGTGGTCGGTGACGCAGACGAAGACAGCTACACGACCAACAATGGCGAATCATGAGTATATTGTCTACACATCGTCTACATGTTCAGCAAAATCCATCTCTTTCATGCCGTTTTTTGCGATTTGTTTTTGTGTACTATATAATGTAATTTCAATATCGTTCGTTGCAATGTCCGCATTCATTTCAGTCGAACATCCACCGACGAAGTTGGGCGAAAACTTAGTCAATCACTCCTAGAGGACATCAACCGAATGCGCAGTGAATTCACACAATACAACATGATCAATAATTTTGTTAGTATGAAACTAGTAGCAGTTGTCTATATACGTAAGTCATGTGTATGTGCGTTAACAACAACATATTTACTGCAAACAAACTATATCTGATTTCGTCAGTTATATTAAAAGCAACGCACCAAGCCAGACTGTAAGCGTCGTCAGCCCGTATTTCATGGTATATCAGTTGTATTTTATGTTGCTTTTCATTATTGATTTAGTCCAATTGATTCGTATGTTAACGTTGGTGTTAGCAATGTTTCGGTTTGCAGACTATCTTACGCCGTTTGCCATACTCCAGTGAATTTCAAGACGACATACCTTATTGGGTTAACGGTAATCACTGCAGAGACCTTTTGTCAAGTGAAAAGGTAAGCAAACAAACCTAGAGTGCAATATTACAGCATAACAGTGCTAACAACATTTTTCGATCTATTTGCAGATATTGATTCCTACACTCTGGCAATCTGAAAAGCATTGTGTCTTATACGTGATGGATTTACACGAAAAACAACTATGGTGTTACAATTCGTTGGAAGTTGACAGTGGTTTACGGCTAGACATTTCCCATCTCGTAACTTTCAATATCTATGTGAGGAACAAGTCGTGTACTAGGGTCATGAATTTACTGTCGGTCGCATTATTCTCAGATCAGTTTCCTCAAAGCCATTTTGGGAGTCGATGTTAGCGAGTGGATCCATCGCACGACATACCATGCTCCTTTACAAGATAATGGTGTTGATTGCAGCGTATTTGTAATGAAGTACATTGAAGCGATATACAATGGTGCAGAACCCTGTTTCGACGTTGTATGACATTTCTTCGCCTCTGTTATTGAGGATTAAGTGCATGTCTATTGCTTCTACTTTACAATCTGTTTTTGCAGGTTGATATACCCGGATTCCGCGAAGAACTCTGCAAAAAATTGACGTCCTTTCTAATTGCAGAGGAGAAACTGACGGAGGCCTCGCGAGGATCTAAAAGGCTTGTAATTGATAAAAGATGTGCGCTCAACCCGCGTGATTGGAGAAACTAACGGAGGCGTCACGAGGATCTAAAAGGCTTGTAATTGACAGTCGTAGAGTGAGACTGTGATGTATGCAATGAACAAAGACTTCTAATGTTCGAAATGATAATATTCAACATCGCTATGAAATGTTGTATGCTTAAACATCGCTTTATTGCTGGCATATGAAAAAAGTGGTGAATAAGAGCCATTAATGTCGCTTTCGTATTTTACGAGCAGTACAAAGCGATACGCTTGGTGGTCTAACGTCAACTACACTGCTACCACCATGAAAACTTGTGTAAGAATTTGAAAATTTCTTGAATTTTAAATGACGTTTCCTTCAATTATGATCTTGCAGACATATGAAAAAAGTATAGACGGATACGACAACTGCGTCGAAGCCGCCTATATACTCGATTCAAGAACAAGTCGTTTACGCAGGAATTATCGATTTGTCGGTTCCTTATTCGCGAAGCAAAGTGGAACTATGTGTTGTGTCATTCAAATATTAATGAAACATCCTATCACCCTCCGTCAGTTTTCAAGTATATACGTCAGTTTCATTAAACCAAAAGCAAATCTTCAATAAAAATGCACTTCGCATTAATGAAATTGAACAATGTCATGCCAGAGGGCTATTCTCAATAGTAATAAATGTGATTGGACCAAATTTTTCGATCTCAAATAAATCCACAAGTACGTCCACACGCGTCCCAAGAAATCGCCTTAGGTGTACATTATCGTAGGTTCAACAATACAATGATTTCTGAGAACAAACCTTTCTTATTGATAAGTTCACGGAATGCGATTTTTAGAAATATCTTTCGTCGTACAGTATTTTTTATTACTGAAGAACAACTTTTATCAGCATTGGTTATGTGTATACAACACAAAACTATTTCTGAATACGATTTTTCGTAGAACACCCGTCACCGGAACAAGATGAACACCCATCACCGGAACGACAGCTCCGCTGAGACCTCCTCGCTAGGGAGAGGAAGAGGACGTGGTGGAGCTCCTGCTGGCCATCCTCAGCACGACTGCACCGACTGGGTTGCTGTCGAGGAGGAGGGCGAGAACGGTGATGGCGGAGCTTGTTAGGTTGTACAGACAGAGCAATCGATAGGTTTCACTTTACATATTTTGTCTGCCGTTCTTTTTAAACTCAATCAATTGTCTGCATATTTCGTAGCGTATTTCCGGCATATGCTCCTGCAACAAAACATGTAATGTGAAACCAATATATAACAGGAATAAACAATAACATCGGATACAAAGCTCATACAGCGTGGAAACAAGGTTCTTCTCCATTGTATATTGCTTCAATATGCTTCATTACGAATATGCCACAATCGACCACATTACTTTGTAAGGGAGCATCGTCAGCACAGAGCAACATCCACTCGGCAATGTCGACACCCATAAGCCCGTTAAGGAATCCCGCCTGTGATAAAGGGATAATATATTACAGTCTGGTCCACCTCGAATAGCTATGATTCACCTATGGGCACAAGCTTACCAAATGCATAGCGTCGCGTTCTATGCCACTGTGGCAGTCCAATGAGTTGTAACACCATAGTTGTTTTTCCAGAAAATTCATCTCGTATAAAACCCAATGGTCGGGATTTTGCCAGAGTGTAAGAAGTAAAATCTGCGAATCGATAAAATAATTTTTCATTCCAGAGACATATCGTGATGGGGATGTTATGACTAAACCTTGGAGAAGAGGTTTGTGCACTTACCTTTCCAAATTTCGAAATGTCTAGGCACTCATCATCGTTGTTCCAACAATGTAGTGCATCTGTGAATCCAATGTCGTATGACTTTTGCCGGACGTACATCTGTTGCACGAAATAGTAAGGTTTAACCACCAAGAAACGTGAGTACGTCATAAAAGCAAGCAAAACAACAGCGGACCAGACATACCATGAAATAAGGATTGATGATGCGTACTGTATTGCTCGTTGGGTTGCTCTGGATGTAATTGACAAAATCACACATTGTCTGGTTGCACAAATTTTCGAACTTCAAAACATACAAACCGGAACGACCTAGAAATTGATAGTGGTTAAATACTTACAAAATTACTGATAGTGTTCCCAACTGCAAATTCATCATGCATCTGCTCGATGTCATCTATGAACTCGTCAGGGCGTTGCCGCCCACCCTTGCCTGTGGATGTTGAACTACGTGCACCACGAGCGTGGTATTCAGGATTCAACATTGAAATTATTGTCTACAGTAAACAACACTAGTCCAAATACGACATGAAAAGGCAAATGTTGACTAAACTGCTCAGGCGTTTCAAAAAATATATGTCTTAAGCGCTAGTTCTGGTACTGTGGATGTGGTTGTCTTCTTCTTCGGCGTCGTGCCTGGCCGTTTTGCTCCCATCGTCCTCTCCATTGGTGTCGTGTCTGGTCGTTTAGCTCCCATCGTCCTCTCTGTTTGCTCCGTGCCTGGTTGTTTTTCTCCCATCGTCCACTCATTTGGCGTCGTGCCTGGTCGTTTTGCTCCCATCGTCCTCTCAGTTGCCGCTGTGCCTGGTCGTTTTGCTCCCATCGTCCTCTCTGTTGCCGCCGTGCCCGGTCGTAGTGCTCCCATCGTCTTTGGCGCCGTGCCGGGTCGTATTGCTCCCATCGTCCTCTTCTTGGCCGCCATGGCTGGTCGTACTGCTCCGATTGTCCCCTTCTTCGGCGTCATGCCTGGACGGAGATATCAATGGCACCTTTGCAACGCAGATATGGAAACGCCGTCCTCAGTCAAATACAAAGGTAAAGTCCTTT
This sequence comes from Nuphar pumila, assembly GCF_984573655.1. Lineage (NCBI taxonomy): Eukaryota > Viridiplantae > Streptophyta > Magnoliopsida > Nymphaeales > Nymphaeaceae > Nuphar > Nuphar pumila. The sequence continues at coordinate 140,302,906 of NC_143250.1, read as the reverse complement.
AACGTGCCACCCTTTTTCGAAAACAGACCGCTAATTAAATGATTGCATTTTAAATAAATAAAAATACGTCTTTTCGCATGTCGCCCTTTTTCGATAACCGCCGCCAAATTAAATGATTGCGTTCGAAGTATTTAAAAATATGTCTTTCCACAAGCTGCCCTTTGTGTTTTAAATATTTAAAAATACATCGTTTCACATGCCGGACTTTTTCGGAAACACCCCGCAAATTAAATGATTGACTTTTAAATAATTAAAAACCCATCGTTTGTCGTTCGCATTATAACAATCTTTCAATGGGAGATTGACACGACCCGAACAAACTCGTTTTCTAGGTATGAATAATCTTTCATGATTATTCTATTGATTATCGTATATGGATATATCGATATATTCATGCAACATACTTTCCTCAGCGGTTTTTTAACAACAAACGTTCATTATCGCGGTTTGAATTGAAGGTGTTTCTGCTAGATGAACAATTGCTGACCGGGAACCATATCATACAGATTTTGGAGCATCAACCTTTTCTTGTCACTATTGACTGTTATCATTTACGCCGTCAGAACTCGTTAAATTATTGTTCACGGCTTACATCGCCAATCCTTTTTGCGATATTCTTTCGAGGCGGAGACAAATACAACGATTGCTAAACAGAAATGCTATATCTTAGTGATGTCAGAGAGGTTAGGCAATGCCACGATTTCTGAACAAACATCTATTTTCGATTAAAGTTTATTTATTACCGAGACGTTCATTATCGCAGTTTGAATTGAAGGTGTTCCTGCCAGATGAACAATTGCTGACCGGGAACCGTATCGTACAGATTTTAGAGCATCAACCTTTTCTTATCGCTATTGACTGTTATCATTTACGCCGTCAGAACTCGTTAAATTATTGTTCACGGCTTACATCGCCAATCCTTTTTGCGATATTCTTTCGAGGCGGAGACAAATACAACGATTGCTAAACAGAAATGATATATCTTAGTGATGCCAGAGAGGTTAGGCAATGCCACGATTTCTGAACAAACATCTATTTTTTATTAAAGTTTATTTATTACCGAGATCCACAGACGAAAAGATGTAATAATAAAGAATTAAACAATAAAAGAATGTCACGTTACTACAACTCATTATACAATTACAACAAAAACCTAGCGTGATAAAAATGAAAATCTAGGATTTATTCTGAGGCACTTGACGAATCAGATGAAATATCATAGACTTGTCTCTCACTTTTTATTTGTGGAGTGTCTATCCTGCGTGACATCTTCGTTGCGAGACCTTTATTAAGAAATCTGGTCATCATCTCTACCACTGAGTTCAATTGAATCCCCATAGTGCTTACTTCTGCCCTTAATTTCTTATTCTCCCTCTCCATAACTTCGAACCTTGCGGCAGAGACAATGTTCTCTTTTGGAGCAAGTGTTCGCTCTTCCTCGTGCTTTGTTACTGAGGGACTAGTCGTGGTAACTAGAGAGAGACGACGTTTTGGTTGTAGAGGTTGGGCTGCAACATGAGAAGGGACAGTTGGGAGGCATGGGTTCACAATTTTTTCAATCTTCCGATTTTGCCGCATTGGTTCCCAATACCTTTCGAAATAGAAGGGATCAAATTGTCGTCCTTCATGATCATACGATACGACAGGAAAACCACCTAAGTTCCAATTTAATAATTCGTCCCTGTAGCGATCGCGCCATTTCACGTTCCTGCCCCCACCACTATTCATCTTCCTTCTCACTTCCAAAGGCTTATTTGGGATAGACTGCCCCAAGCCAGATTGTAGGAGAACTCGACTACCTTGCTTCAACTCGGCTTCAAAATTGCAGAATAGTCACAAATCGCGGTCAGACAATCTAGCAGCCTCCGCAACAACATCTTCATTATCGTCCTCCTCATCTTCATAAGGTCTCCACAAAACCTGTACATTGGTAATTCTTTTTAATAACGAATGACAAATATATTAAAATTTATTTATGCATGATATGGCAATAACGATATGTACTACAGAAGACAATCCTACAACGATGGATACTTAAGAATGCTGAACATTACAACGATTTATAATACTCAATGGTAAATGCTCACGCGATTGTAAACAATTTGAGAACGTTTACCTCGTTTAGTTGCAACTCATCTAAAATTGACTTAACATTATAAATTGTGACGTTTATTCTAACCCAGCGACCGATCTTTGGAAAACCACAAATCGGAGGGCCACAACGTGGACGCAATGAGATAATATGTTCTAACGCCCAAGCCTAACAAAAACAATATTATTAGTAACACCACAACCTGCAATGAGATTTGTCTATAATTACTAAGTATGTAATCAACAAATACCTGAACAAATGGCCAAAATCCCCCAACTGTTTTCGTACCATTACTTGCACGGTGGAGTTGACTGTACAAGTGTGAGAGCATAGCGGCACCCCAAGCATAGTTGTCAACTTCGTCTAAGTCTGCCAGGTACTGCAGCCACATGGAACTTATTCTCGAACCAGAACAATCAGAAAATAATGTAAGACCAAAAAAATATAGAAGGAAGCCGCACAACTCTTGGTCAACTATTTCAGATGCACAAGTAGCGGAGTGGCCTTCCCATTTATTATGAAAAAATGAGACTTTCATTGATGTGGAATTGATTTCACCAGAAATACATTGACTCCATTCGTCCATCGACATTCCTAACAGGGCCGTGCATTTTTTCCTTGCGTTATAGTTTGAATGTCGTAATAGGACAACACTGCCATCACACTTAAGGCCAGTGATCCTCGCCACATCTTCTAGAGTCATGGTGATCTCAAAAGAATCAAACTGGAATGTGTTCATCTTATCATTCCACTTATTTATCAGGTGGGTCATGGTATTCCAGCAAGTTTCAAAATATTGCTGGTCCAAAAGGCCACCGAAGTGCATATTTCGTAATCGGTCCTTCTGATATGCACTCAGCTGACCATACCAGGACAGAACTACAGGCCATTGACACCGACCTCCGAGCTTTTCACCTGGTGCTCTACTTCTCCTGTGAACTTCCTGTAACACAAAATAACATATTATTCCTACCAATTGTAAATTAGTTCCATTTGTACTTATAAATACTATTCTACTAACCGCTATAAATAATATTGGTTGCAGACAGACTATCATAGTAATCGATATACATATTAATACCTAACACAGTAATCGCTATACCAAAATCGCTAAACATATTATTAAATCTTTACAGACAGAACGGATATATTTACCTTGGTCGCTATTTTCTCTTGTTCTCCCTCCAACTTGGGACTTTCTGGTGGGTCCACTGCCTCCAATGGCCTTTTAATCTCCATCTCTACCGGCTCCACCATTGCATGCCTTTCTCTCATCTTCCTTTTCTCGCCCTCCTTCTCCATCCTTTATTTATCCTTCCTTTTCTCATCCTCCTTCTCCTTCCTTTCTCTCTCCCGTTTCTCCTCCTCCTTCTGCTTCCTTTCTTTTTCCTTTTTCGCCTGCTCCTTCTGCTTTTTTTTCCTCTCCCGTTTCTCCTCCTCCTTCTCCTTCCTTTCTCTCTCCATTTTCTCTTCCTCCTTCTCCTTCCTTTCTTTCTCCCTTTTCTCCTCCTCCTTTTTCTGCTTCCTTTCTCTCTCCCTATTCTCCTCCTCCTTCTTCTCCTTCCTTTCTCTCTCCCTTTTCTCCTCCTCCTTCTTCTGCTTCCTTTCTGTCTCCCTATTATCCTTCTCTTTCTTCTGCTTCCTTTCTCTCTCCCTTTTTTCCTCCTCCTTCTGCTTCCTTTTTCTCTCCCTTTTCTTCTCCCGCATCCTTTCTCTCTCCTTTTTCGCCTCCTCCTCCTTCTTCTTCCTTTCTCTCTCATTTTTCTCCTCATCCTTCTGCTTCCTTTCTCTCTCCATTTTTGCCTCTTTCTTCTGCTTCTTCCTTTCCCTTTTCTGCACTTCCTCCTCCTGCTTCTTCCTTTCCCTTTCCTTTTCTTCCTCCTCCTTCTCCTTCCGTCGTCTTTCTTTCTCTTCCAGTTCTTGTTTCCTTCTTTCCTGCAATTCTTCCTCCTGCTTCTTCCTTTCTCTTTCCTTTTCTTCCTCCTCTTTCTTCTCCTTCCGTTGCCTTTCCTTCTTTTCCTCATTCTCCTTCTCATGCCTTTACATTTCCTTAGCTTCCTCAAACTCCTTTTCCCTCATTCGCCTTTCCTTTTCTTCCTCATACTGAGGAATATTCTGTTCCTTCTATTCCTCCTTATTCATTTGCCTTCGCCTCTCCTCCGCCTCCTTCAGTAGCCTTGCCTTGTTTCGCATTGCACTACGCTCCAAGTCTCTCCTCTTACATTCCGCCTTAGTGTCCTTCACTAAATAGCTAACATACCTTTCAAACTCCTCCACATTCTTCTTCCTCTTTTCCATCACCTGTGCGTTAATCCTCCGCCTTCTATCTATATTCTCATCAATATTTCTTGCCTTTGCCTTCAATTCGTCATCCTTGTTCTGCATCTTTCGTTTTTCAGAGTTATTTCTTTGGTCCGCAGCCTCGATATTTGATGGATAATCCTCCACATAATATGATTCCAAGGCTTTTTCCGTGTCTTCATCGTTCTCAATCTTAAGTATATTTTGGTATATTTCAAAAACCTTAGATAGATGAGACTGGCGGATCACTTCTCTAATAGACAACCCATAGAACGACGGGGTATCTCTAATCTGATGAGGCACAGACATTGCTAACTTGCACAACACATTACACGATCATCATGATTAAAAATCGTCGAAATATTTGGGTTCATAAGTACAAATCGTTGTATAAGAAGCAATCTTCAGATTGAAGAAAGAAACCTTACACGAAACTCACCGAAACAATGAGAATTTGGATATTCCAACTGTAGAGTAAGCAACAGTAACAACTAATACGCAACAGAAGGTGGTTATTATGCTGCGACTGCGCGTAAGACAGAAACTGATGCTCTGAAACAAAGGAAGGGATGCTCCGACGACTCTAGATGAAAGCAAAGAATCTCTGGTAGAGTGCTTAGAGCGAGAATGGATTGTTTTGAACTATTTGAATCCTACAACATAACGATTGCTACATACGCAAACTCTGCGGAATGTTTTGGCGCGATAACGATGGAGGGCAGTTTTGTCCTTTTCACGAACCGACGATTCAGTTTTCTAGAAGAAGGACATTTATGTCCGTTCGAGGAAGAGGAAGCAAATGGCGGTAAAGGGTACTTAAGTCTTTGCTGCGGCACCAAATTATGATGCAGTATGATGCAGACACACATCGGGATACATGCCGATCTGCATCTTATACGTGGCGCTATTTGGAACCCCCGAACATGAGATCTCAGTACCGGCCCTGTTCGGGGGGGGGGGGAACATATAACCTGCTTTGGATATAGAGAGGAACCTCCCTGGATCTCGAGCAGTTATATACCCTAGGCGAGTTCAAGGATTTGCCCACCGGCCTGAATCTCCTGAAGAAGACGAAGATGTAGAAAATGCCTTCACTTTGATGAGAAACCGGTTTCATGATGTATTGTTGAGGAAGAATGATTGATTTCTGAATTTCAGTTTGCTTCGATTTTATCATATATTGTAAAACCGTGCAGGTTAGCTTTTCTTATATTCTTCGACAAAATGAGCTGGTTTAAGAATGAAATAGCACTATGTCATCCCAAAATTCGGATGGGCATAAAAAAATTCACTGAAAACCAAAGATTATACATATATAGAAAACAAGTTTCACACTGGAAAAATACCAGCCATCCTTTCAGGACTACAAAAGCAGAGGTGAACAAAATGACTGTACAAGGACATATTACCAACATACAACAAGCATGTATCATCATACTAATGCTCCTGTTAACAGCTCAGTTGTGCACAAGATGCCAGGTGAGTCCTATGATAGACATCATATTAAGGAGGGACAGGTAGATGCTTAGATTCTTTAGCTCCTGTTCATCTTCACCAACTGACTCGGGAGCTTCTTGCTGCATCTAATGGTGGTGGATCATGGTGGCCTAGTGCCATCAGCAGCAGTATTAGTGGTGGTGGTGATCATAGTGGCCTAGTTCCATCTGCAGCAGTATTAGTGATAGTGGTGGCTAGAGATACCGATAAGCTGAAACCACATCCAATTATATTCGGATGCGGATATGGTTTTGATTTTTTTGCTACCTAATCCAACATACATCTTGGTTTGATGGATATCCGAATCTGTTTACATTTAAAAAAACCAATTTGGTATGACTATTTTACTTTACAAACCTGAATAGCCTTTTTTCTTGTGTGGAGAAGGAGATTGATGGGTTGTTTGGGTCGTATGACACGCAGTTTGCTTTTGGTGAGGAGCTGCATGAGCCTACAAAAGCGAGTTTAAAGTCGTGTATATTTCATGCATGCTTAGCACAGTGAAATATCTGAAGCGACATAGTAGAATAGGTCAATAAAGTGAGACAATCAAGTCGATGGGAGATTGGTGCATTGCTTTCCTGTGATGAGCGCATGAGCAGTAGATGATCGATATTAACAGCTACACATTTGAATAATCATCATGAACTTAAGAGTAAGCATTGAGTTTCAAGTATATTGCATTTCGACACCTGCAAAACAACTGCACTTGTTATTAATCGCGAAGGAAAACATGAATTTAGCTAAACCAATCCTGAATTACATAAAAAAGAAAAGGAAAAAAATGATCAAATGCACACTCCATGCATAAACACAACAAAATTCAACCCCTAATAATTCAATTTGGAAAAGCAGAAGAATGCGCTCGAGACATAACAATTTTAACCACTAAAGACCAGGAAAATAAAACCTTGATGAATTCAAACACGCATCAAAATTGGATCCTTCCATTCCTACAAAGATAGAATAACGATTTAGAGAGAGAAAGGGAAAAAACAAAAAACGAAAAACAAAAAAAAGAACACACCGCAAATGACGATCGAAAGCGCTCGCTTGCCGCTCTGCACTGCAGGGCCGCGTGATCGCCCCAAAACCCTAATTTCTGGCTGATGATGGTTGATGCCTGCTCGCATCTGACAACGAGCAGGTTAAGCGCCCTTGCCAATTCATGAACTCATCCAAAAAACTTCACAATAACCAAATGAAAAGATGATGATGATGATGACAAAGAGAGATAATTAAAGAAGAAGAAGGGGGAAGAACAAAGAAGAAGGGACCCCGCTCCTCCAGAGAGAGAGAGAGAGAGAGAGAGAGAGAGAGAGAGAGAGAGAGGGACATGCCCGTCGAGGTAAACTTTTTTTTTTAACTTTGTTCCCTTCTCTGTTCTTTTTGTAACAGGAGTGGAGGTGGATCAAAAATAACATACGTTAATGAATGCGATGGATGCACGGAACACCGTTTTCCGCATCCAATGCTTGTTAAAAAGGCTATTCTTGATGTCTTTTACGTCCCGTGCAACACACGAGATGAGCCATCAAACATACCCTTAGGGTGCTTTTTGATACACTGGACAAATGCCGCACAGACAAGCTGCATGAGCATTTGTCAAGAAGGTGCCAGTCGAGATGCGACAGGAACGCCACTTAACGAACATGATGAACCTTCATAGGGACACGATGTCCCCGCCATAAGTATTGTCCCGCGAATCAAACTGGTCCTTAATGGCTTGCACGTATAGGTGACATATTGTCAAAAGAAAAAAAAGAAGATGTAGTTGACAATTAGATACAATGTCAACTTTTGATGATTACGTACAAAACCATTGAGCTGGTTTTTCAAAGTCTTTTTTTTACTAGAAGAAACCACCCCAGTATCATAGACCTAGTTGCCTTGGCTCTGCCTGCCCTACTTATGGCCGCTGTCCTGACAGTAGGGGTGGCAATTTCTGACACGACCCGCCAACCCGCCTCTTAGGCGGGTTCGGGTTGGGCTTAAGCCAACCCGTTTAATAAACGGGTCGACCCGTGTAACCTGTTTATTAAACAGGTCGGGTTCGGGTTGGGGGTATGCCAACCCGCCAACCCGTTTAATAAACGGGTTAGGCGGGTGGGTCAACCCGCCAACCCGACCCGTCAACCTGTCAACCCGACCCGTCAACCCGACCCGCCAACTTGCCTACCTGCCAACCCGATCCGTCAACCCGCCAACCCGACCCGCGAACCTGAAAACCCGTTTACCCGACCCAACCCATTTATTAAATGGGTTGGCGGGTCGTGTCGGGTTACCCGTTTATTAAACGGGTCGGGTTCGTGTTTGCCACAGCCGACCCGTTTAATAAACGGGTCGGGTTCAGGTTGAGGTATGCTGACCCGCCAACCCTGTAATATCCGAAAATTTCTAAGTTCTTTTCTATAGCATTGTGAAATGTCTTGAATTTCGTGCCAATATAAAACCCTAATTTCTTTAAAAAAAATAATGTTTGAGTATATTCGTAAGGATTAAGGGGTTTAATTATATTGAATTATAGTAAATATAAACCCTACATGGTTTGGATATCTGAGAAAATTCTAAGTGATGTCTAATTGAAAACGTCTTACTTAAAAAAAAATGTTGATTTTTCTTTTAAATAAAATTATTTAAATAAAGTAAATTAACAAAAGTAGATTTTAAATATATATATATATATATATTAATATGCTTAATAAGATGGAATTAACTTATATTCAATTCCTTTACATTTTCACATGAGTTGTGGTTATATAAAACAAAAACGGTTTTTAATTAGAATTTTATGATTTATCAATAATAGTTTAATATAATAGTTTTCTTTTGTATACATTAAAATCCATTTTTTATTAGTTTAGTAGGATCCCATAGGTGGGCCATCCCATCCTATGTGGCATCTTACTTCAAATTTAAATTGAAAATAAAGGTATAGTGATTTTCAAGGTTATTTAAAGTTTGAAAAGTCAAAGTGGAGATCAAGGGCTCCAAATGAATTTCATTAATAAGATCAAGGGCTGGAATTAATTCCAGCACATAACCTAATTTAAGAAGGGTTATAAAACCCTCTCATAGCCCTTGCCCTCCTCATTTGTGCTGGAAAAAAAAAAGAGAGCTTCTCTCTCCCCCAAAAACCCTCTTCTCTCTCTCCTCTCTTTCCCTTCCCTATTCTCTTCTTTTAGGGTTTCTTTTTGTTCTTGAGTGCAAGATCCAGACCTCAAGGGGTGTGGTGAGGAGATCTAAGGTCCTCATCTTGCTGGAAGAAAGGGCTGATTGGTGGATCGATCAAAAAGGGCTGTTCATCCATCAAGAAATACATTTTTTTCAACAAAAGGTAGGGTTTCTATGCTTTTCTTGTAAGAACGGAGTTCTTGGCATGGATTTTGATGCTTTTTCATGAGTTTAGATCATAATCAAACCCTCCTAACCGTGGGTTTGACTCAGATCTAATGATCCATGGCAAAAACACATTTTCCCCTAAAGAAAATCATTTTTGAAATCGAGTTTATTATAAAAATCGGTTTCTTAGAAATAGATTCGTAAAATATATTTGTATTTGATTTATTCCATGATTTTTATGCAAATATTAGTTTGGATTGATAGATTATGAAGTGTTTCATCTACTGTTAATATTTTAGAATTTTCGGAATTTTATTTCATGCGTATTCCCTATTTCTTTTAATTTTTCTTGGGATTCGGGTGACTCGGTTTGATTCACCCAAATGCAAATCTCGGAATTCCAGGTTTTCCACTTGACCTCCGTTCAGTAAAATGGTCGTTTCTCCCTCGTCCGGAGGAGTTTTGATGAACGGATTGTTGCGTTGGAAAGCTAACTCCATTGTGCATGTACTGTAGAAATTTGGGCTCTGTTCATGTATCGAGCACATCTCTGTGACAGTCGAAACAAAAACTGATAGGTTTGTAGTAAAACATGCATAACTCCCTCATACGGAAGAGTTTTTACAAACGGTTTGCGGCTACGGATAGCTGACAACAATTCCTATATACTGTAAAAATTTCAGCTCTGTTCATGGAGCCAAAAATTTTCTGTGAGCTCTGTACCAGTCGGACAGAGTTATGAAATTGGAAAAATTAGGGCAAATTCATAAATCAAGGCTCAAAGGGTGCATAGTATATATGTTTTTATTTAATTTCTTTATAGAATTAGTATGCATTATGTGAATGATTATGCAGGTCTGATTTTATGCAATCTTATATGATTATGGCATGAATTGTAAATGAAAGGTTACACATGAAAAATTTAGGATCAAAAGGTCCAATGAATACAAGTTTATGTTTTAAATTCTAAAAATGTGTTGACTACATGTATGTTTATGATATCGTGATGATATGATTGTTTCATTGATATGGATGTTCATATATATTCTCCTTGTTGCATTGGCCATGTACATGCATATGCATTATGATGTGTGAAAATGAATAAGATGTTTATGCTACGCATGTGCTCAAATGTCTGTTACAAGTTTAATTATATGTCATTGTCCAATGCTTTATAAGAATGCATTCATGACCATAAAGTGGTTTAAGTTTGATGTTGCATCAAAAGTATGACTGAAATCAAGTAATCATGTGACATTAAACTCAAGATACTTGCTTGGAGAGTAGCAGGTGATACAAAACTTCGTGGGACAAGTTCTGTTACTGGCACGGAAGGTTGCTCCTCCCCTCCCACGATTTTAGGGGGAAAACCTCTGCATTAGACTGCAGCGTAGAGGTTATTGTACTCATGAGGAAAAACTGATGCATCGGGTTGAAAGGTGTTGGGAATCTCTCTCGTATTAACGTCCCTCACCCCGTCTTAGTGAATGGACTTGGCCAGGCTAAAGCCACCCCTGTATGTAAAACACGTCCTGTGTCATGGTCTTGATCTGAGAATGTCTGCCTGTGTCGTATCAGCAGGGCTAAGAAGTGATAACTTAAATGGTGTGTGCATTAATTTGGCATCACATGCATCATCTAATTAAGAAAATATAACTAAAGATAAGAAAATATGCATGCATTGAAAGAGCTTCTGCATATGGTAAGTCATGCATTTTAATAGTTCATGCATTTTGTATCTTGAATGTATAAATTTATGTCTTTCTGTTAAATATGAAAATTCTAAACATGCATGATTTGTTGTATGATTGTTTAAGTTAAATTAAATGTTAAACCATGAAATTTCTATTGAAATCCTTGTCTTGTTATTCTGTCTTACAAGTTTAGCATAATTACTCTACTTAGACATGTTGTCTGACCCTATATGGTTTAAAAATTTTCAGGTAATGAGTAGGTACTTACGTGCGAAGGCGGAAAGTTGCGACGGGGACTGAGCCTACCTTTCCTCTGCTTCATGAATTCTGAACTCTGATTTTAATTTAATTCAATTCAAGGACAAATGTGATTAATTTTGGATATTGTGAAACTTGAATTTTATTTCATGCATAGTTAATTAGTTGTTAAAGTTTAAATTCCATAAGTATATGTTTGCAAGCATTCATCTGAAGTAGCACGCCAAGTTTTATGCCCAATGTGTTTTTCCGCTGTTAACTGCTAAAAGATTTAAATGTATTTCAAAAAAAAAAAAATATTTCCACCAATATCGGGTTATAAAAATTGGGGTGTTACAAACCCGACCCGATTGCCACCCCTACCTGACAGCATAAAACTCTGAGGGCTTACCCCTCGCCCCCAGAAAGTCACCATGCTTTTGCTTGCACAGGAGATCATGCTCATGAGATTTGAACCTAGACCACCCGCCTAACGGCCTAGGCCCCATCCCACTACACCAAACCCCTTGGGGCTGATTTCCCAAAGTCTTTGACATGGGTTTTTAGTTTGAACATGCATGGACACCGATTAGAGACTAATAAATTTCTTAGCACTCACAATTTCCTACTACTATTATAAATATCAAAAGATGTCCTTTTGGACACCCTCAAAAGCCCAAGAGTTATTTGGATTCTAAAACCTGGACACTTTCAAAAAGAGTTCTTGATTTTGATATTATGAAGATAGGATAAATACAACCACAAAAAAACCAAAACTACAGTTCAGAAGAGGAAGGTACATGTTGAACATTGGCAAAAAAAAAAAAAAATCGTTTCAATAGCAACACTATTTTCTTTTTTAATGAAATTTTTTTATTAAAAAGATAGTGATCACATTGCCGAGTCTTGATTAATCAATCAATCACACTAGTGGCCTTTTAAAATAAGTTTGCAGTCTAGGCCATATAAAGCTAATTAATCCTTTTACTCACATAAGAAACAATTAATTAGTTACTTAAAAAATTTAACATCTCTACTTTCCTTCTAGTCTACACCGCTTCATTCAAGTCTCTAGCACTAGCTACCTCGAGGGCTTTCGACGTAGTGGGGTGGGGCTTAGACTGTTAGACGGGCGATCAAGGTTTCATTCCTGTGAGCATCACTTTCTTGCAGATCACGTTGAGCTGGAGAATGTTCAACGCAAAGATCGCGGTAAGATCTCATATCCTACAATCAAGGATCTCGATACCACGAAATCGGATGAGAATGAACACTCATAATAAGAAATGTAACAATAAGAAAGGAATTCTGCAACTTTCTAAGAAAAATTATCCTTACCAACAGCGATGTAATCTCTATTTAAAGGAAAGTAATAAGAACAGGAAACCGCAAAGTGGTGAGTGAGGTTTCCCAGTATTCGTGGACGTAGATTCCTTCATAAATCGAACTACGTTATATCATGCATTCTTATCTGTTTGTGTGCGACTCGTAAGAGGTGAATTTTTTGCATTTTATAACTCTATTTTTGCGCTAGCTGATGCCCAACATGGCCCCCGAGAGTCCTAGATTCCAAGTTTTATGCATCTAGGCTGATGATCATATATAGGTATGGCAGGCTGAGCCTGCACTATTAGGTCTTCCAATCCAAACACTATTTTTTTTAAATGATAAACGAAGAAAAACTCCGATTCTAGCACAGTGAACATAAGTATGACAGACAGAGCCAGCGCGACTAGGTCCATGATCCTGGAGTCTAGCACTATGTTGATAGGAGTAGGGGTGGCAATCGGGTCTGGTTGGCGGGTCAGCATACCTCAACCCGAACCCTACCCGTTTATTAAATGGGTCGGCTGTGGCAAACAAGAACCCGACCCATTTATTAAACGGGTAACCCGACACGACCCGCCAACCCATTTATAAACGGGTTGGGTCGGGTTAGCGGGCGGGTTGGGTTGGCGGGTTGACCCGCCCGCCTAACCTGTTTATTAAACGGGTCAGCCGGGTTGGCATACCCCTAACACGAACCCGACCCTTTTAATAAATGGGTTAGGCGGGTCGACCTGTTTCTTAAACGGGTTAGTTTAAGCCCAACCCGAACCTGCCTAAGAGGCGGGTCGTGTCAGGTTTTGCCACCCCTAGATAGGAGGCAGCCAGGAAGTGACAAAACCATTCTTTTACAAATTACTTAGATCATCCATTAGGTGAAGTCAACATAATGTCAAATTAACTTTATCTTCAATGCAAGGATAATGGATAACCCAAGGATACGTCACCACACCAACATGTATAACACTGGGGCACACATGCCCAAAAGTCATATATACACCTTCCATGATTCCATCTACGTGCACATTTATATTTATGATGGCTTCTGAGTTATCTCACACATGGAAAAGTATAATACAGAAAAAAGAAGGGGCCCCACCATCTTCTTCCATTCTAGAATTGTTTCATATTAATATGTGGGAGCTCACCTACTATGTCCAATTTGTCAATAGCCCATGCTCACATAAAAGATGTAATTTTTCCAAATAGTTGAAAAAGTCTCATCTCCCAAATAGAAAAACAATGAAATTTTACAGAAGATGATCTCATAACATGAAGATGAAGTTTCTAGGAGGTGGATATGGTCAAATCCCATTAGAAATGTAAACGGCTCGGATTCGGGTCGGATGTGGTCAATACCAAATCCAGTTAATTAGATGTTTGGCTAAATGAATTTGAATTCACATTCGGATCCAGATGGTGAAAAGTTCATACCAGATTTGGATACCCATCAAATCTGAAAATATCGTCTTGGCTTACCAAATCCATTAAAAAGAGCCCCGATATCAGATACAATCTTATCGGTTAACATCCCTACCTACCATTTAAACTTTTAGGGCTAAACATACTTTAGACTACCTTCTTTAAGTCATTGTTTTTTTGTCTTCTCTTCTTCCAAAAAATGGTGCAACAAGAATTCCAATCAACTTCCCTTCTTAGAACTTCATTAATTTCTCAAGTTAAACTTCATGACTCCATATTTGTAGAAAAACTCTAAATCCAATGAAGGAACTCCCAAATCTCTTGCTTTCCAATGAAGAAGTTTCTAAAAATTCTCATTTGACAGTTGACACCAAACAACCAACCTCCTAATTAATAAAAAACACACACTAAAAGTTAAAAACCAATCATTGAAATATGACCCAAAAAAAACTTGAAAATTAACCAGAATCTGACCCCTTAAACTCATAGAACTTTGTTTGTCTAACATATTAAGAGGATGCACTATCAGCTTACAGTCCCCTGAATGGCATTTTTTCTTTTATATTTACACGGAGAAATTGCACCCTGGATCTAGGACTTAGCTGTGCTGGCTCTGCCTGTCATACTTACAATCACTGTCTTGACAGCGTAAAACTCAGTGGGCTTACCCCTTACCCTCAGGCCCCTGAATGGCATTTGCTCAGCTCAAATAAGATTTTGCAACTGATAATACAAAAGATCTAAGTTTTTAATCCTATTTATATTAGAAAGGCGTTGGAAGAATTAGTATTTGCAGGTGTTTGAATATGGGAAAATAAATACTAAAGTCATCTCAAAGTTGAGTTTATTACAAGTGGGTGAAGCTAATGTGGAAGAAGAAACCTTAGCTATCATGGATTGTGTAGTCAAGATGTAAGGTTATCTTTAAATCAGAAATACAGTTTTTTTTATGTTATATTCTGATTCAAAATTCATTGGCAGGCTTAACTTGCCTTTAAAAAGGTATATAAGAAAATATTTTAGGATTCTATGCACTACTTTTAGCTGGCCTGTTCATCGATTTACAGATGATAAGCACTATTATTGTGCAAGAAAAATACAAAATCTCGATAAGGTCCTCCAAAATGATTTAAATAACTTAGCATCATGATCTAATTAATCTGAGCAATTCTTGCATTTCAACGATTTCTCAAAAAAAAAAAAAAGTAAATTAACAGTGTTTGTGATATTTATTGTCTTATTCTTGTACGGACCCTGTCATCTTTGGGCACTTTTGAAAGACCAAATAGTTTAGATTGGTCTCTCTCTCGGCGTCAAATTCGATTTTGAAAGGCTACGGCAGCGGGTTATGTCGGATGTGTATCTGGCTCTTAAATTACATAGTAGAGACGAAGGGTTGGATCTACTTGTATTCTGAACTGTGCACAGTCACCACCTAGATGGTGGCGGTCTTACTCTTATGTTCCTCTCTTATCCAATATTATGTTGGATGTATTTTGGTAACGTTGAATGATCAAATGCTTTCTCTCTCTCTCTCTCATGAAAAAAAAGCAAACCTTTATGCTTTTAGCCCCTAGGGTTTTGTGTAGTGGGATGGAGCCTAGTCCGCTAGACAGGTGGTCTAGGTTCAAATCGCATGAGTGTCACCCCTTCGCAAACCAAAGCGTAGCTTTACATTGACAAGACAGCGATCGTAAGTGGGGCAGTCATAGCCAACGCAACTAGGTCTATGATCTTGGGGTGGTTTTTCCGAGTAAAAAAAAACCCTCATGCTTGTCCCTGAGTGCAAGGGGTAAGCACGGGTGGGTTTTAAGTTCGGCAGGCAGAGTCAGCACCACTAGGTCTTAATTTTATCCCAGGCGGTTTCTTTCTCTCTCCCTGTAAATAAAAAATAAAACCTCATGCTTGACATCTTTTGCAAGGAGTTACTATCTTCATTTGGGTTTTTTTTTAGAATCTTGTTGTATTGTCAGTTGTTAAGAGCATATAATTAATAACTAGATTCTTGTTAGGTGGAAGACCCCAAATGCCATATAATTTTTTTTTAATTTTTTTCAATATAATTTTTTTTAATGATAAGATGTTTATCTTCCACAAAATTCTCATGCGAGTTAAATTCTCTATACCAAATATCGTGAGATTTATGAAAATCTCACAATAATATCCTGAGAAATTGCCTGAAAGTTTAAAATGGCAATTTCTTGCGAGATTTTCAAAATATCGTGAGATTTATGAAAAAAACATAAATACAGCAATTTAAACGCAATATTTACATTTTAAACGGCTATTTATCATGAAAACCCATGTATTTTTATTTTTAAATAATTTTATTAATATTTTTTATAAAACAATATTCTTTATACTTTTTAATTTATTATTTTAGTGCCAAGATTTTGCCAAAAATGCAAGATTTATAAAAAAAAAAAATCAATTTCTCACTAGTTTTTTGACAAACTAGATTTTGCCAAAAAAAAAAAAACGTTTGTCACTATGGTTAAATTTAGCACCAAAGATTTTGCCAAAAATGCAAGCATAGGAACTAGGAAGAAACATCCCCAATATCTAAGAAACCATTAGCAGCCATACTCATCAAAAAAAGATTTTTATATTGTTAAAGAATGAATATTTTAAACCGTGTTTATAATTTCTAATCATCATATCGCACTTGTTTAAGTGCTACCTTCAGCAATTAAAGAAGGATGGTGGGTCCCACCATCGTGGGGTTTAGCCTAGCTTTCTCTTTACTATCATTTAAAAGGTTGGTGCCATCTTGTTGCCAGCTACCAGTATAATGACCATGATCAACAGATATGTTGTACCAATCAATCAAGTGAGGTCATTGGCTGATTGTGCCAAAATGCCAACTCTATTTCCAATTAGGGGTGTCAACGGGTCAGGTTTACCCCGGACTCGTACCAAACCTATAGGATCCCGTATGGTGATAAATAAGAAGACCCGGGTCTGAACCCGAATGTCTGATTAATGCATGGGTCTGGGTATAGTTTGTAAAATTTTATACCAGAAGATCAGCAATTTTTCAATGTAAAAATGATAAAAATTATTATTTTACCGGGTATGGCTCGGGTTTGGTTCATGTAGTTCTTATTGGGTCCAGGTATGGTTTCTCTTATGATGGATCTGATTAGACCCGAGTCTGGTTCATATAGTTTTTATTAGGTTTGGGTATGGTTTCTCTTATGGTGGGTCCGATTAGACCTGGGGCTGAACCCGATATCATACCTGAAAATCGGGGACAGGTCTGGTTCTATCTGGGTTTGATCCCAACTAATGGCTTAGGAGAGATGCACATTGTTTGTTTGGATTTATAAGGAATTCAATGGAATTAGAAATCCAAATCCACTAGGCACTTTGGCCCCTTTCCAGCTACAAAAAGTAATTAGGCCCTGCTTGAGAGCTGTTTTGAAAAAGTGAAAGCCATCAATCATGGGAGGTGGTTGATGGTATCATAGTGACAAAAGTAAAAAAAACTGCAAAATATCCGCAGCCAAAGAAGTCGTGAGAAATTGATTTTTTTTTTAAAATCTCATATTTTTGGGGCAAAATCTTGGCAATATTAAAAATATAAAAAATACAAAGAAATATAAATAAAATTATTCAAAAAATAAAAACCACATTGTTTTTTCATGATAAATACTCGATAAAAACATACACACCATGTTTAAAATGCGATATTTATGTTTTTGATGAAAAACGCATGAGAAATTATTGTTGTTAACTTTAGAGTATTTCTCAGTCTTCACCGTGGCACACAAAGGATTTAAAAACTAGATCCTGTCAATACTATAGTCACAAAGATACAGGTGGACCGGGGCGAGGGCAGGGAACAAGGTCTCCACCCCTGCCCCGTCTCAAAATCCTACCCTTCATCCCCCACATTCATTCCCGCACGGGTTTTGATTTTGACCTTCATCCCCGATCCAAACAGGGTGAAGCGGGACGGGCCCCGTTTCTCCTCAGTCCACTGCCATCTCTAAAGAAGGTTTGGAGACAGAGCGGGACAGGGCAAGTTGGGGATCGAGGATGGAGACGGAGCAGGGTAGGAAAAAGTGTAAGTCCATCACCGTGTCCATCTCCGCACGGGTTTTGATTTTAACTTCCATCCCCGCCTCCATCCCCATTTCATGTCCTCCATCCCCAGTTCAAACGGGTCAAGGCGGGGCGGGGCTCCGTTTCCCCAAAGACCACTACCATCCCTAGGCATGACACGAGTTCAAGTTGTAAATTTTTTGAAAAATAATACACAACGACCTGAATATCTATATCTGCTGAACAAAATAAAACTATTATTTCTATTTTAATATAAATATATTTATTAAATAAATAATTAAAAGTATTCAAAACTATTACAAATTATTTAAATAATGTATGTGCATGTTATTAAGGTACACACGGCCAAAATAGTGTTTTTATATGACATAGTTCAACATTCAAAAAGATTGTGGTCAGAAAATTTATGGAATCGGCATGGCTAACTGCATTGAGGTTGCAAATTAATTTGAAGCAACTTCTGCCCACACCACAAATTTTTTTCTCTGTGTATGCAGAATCGGTCAATTATTTCGACTATTTTTTTTTTTTTTACAAATCCAACCCTGCAGATGCATTTGGCATGGTATATTTGCAATGAATCAACTGGCGGATCTTGTATTTTTTATAAAAAAAAAATATGATTTTTGAATACTCTATTATTTATGAAAATTTTGAACCGTCTATTTTCAAGCCCTAAAATATCCTACTTATATGCATCATAATTGGCTGATCCAAGAGCTGACCTACATAAAATCGAGCATTTAGATTTAAGAAAGACACAAAAAGCTATGAAATTCTCAATTCATACTCTAATAAATATATTTTTGGTATATATATATATATATCAAACTTAGGTTTTTTATTTTTTATATTTCATAAATCTACTTTTTTTTTTTAGTTTAAGGGTGAAAAGCCTCATTCCACATTGACTGGCCTCTCGTGGGAACACTTGAGGTCTCACTGCCTACCCGAAAGTACACCTGTATTTGACATCGCGGCAAGGATGCCGCCCATAGGTTTTGAACTTGTGATGTCCGGTCAATTTGGTGACATTCACAAGCTGCCCCTGGGAGATGTGGATCTGATCTACATGATTTATGTTGAGTTGGGATAGGCATTTAGATTATTTTTTCTGGCGATGCAAAAATCTATGGTCATAAATGTGTCAAGAAATGTTGATGTACGTCACCTTGTGTTGGGACTCGCAAATTCGAATCCCAATGGTGTCATTGTATAACTGGTAGGGGTCTGACTAACACCAGTTGACCTTAAAAAAACACATATTTTTAGTTTAAGAAACATGATCAAAGAATCAGTAAACCACCATGCTGAACCTACTAGGGGTTTCAACAGGCAGGGTTTGGTTCGGACCCAGGTGAAACTAGACTTCAACCCTATTTTCAGGTATGGTATTGGGTCTGGACACGGGTCTAATTGGGACCAGTACTGTAAGAAAAAACATACCATACCCGATAAGAACTACATGAACCAGACCCAGATCATACCCAGTAAAACCATATTTTTTATCATTTTTATTTGAAAATTTGCTGGTCTTAATTGAAACTTGGGTCGGCTTCGGGTTTGGTATAAAATTTCACAAACTATACCTGGGTCCATGTATTAATCTGACCATTGGGTCCCAACCTGGGTCTTAATCAGGTCTTCTTATTTATCACCATATACCCAGACCCTATCAAATATGATTCAGGTCGGGTCCGGGTTAACCTGACCCATTGACACCCATGACATCAGATTGAGTTTTCTAAGGAGTTTATTGTCCTGGACTAGGCCCTTTTATCTTCTTAGTCACCATCAGCTCGGATGGAATGGGCCGGCTGAAATCAGGGTGCCACTAAACCCTAATTTACGTGAGCTGCACTCATAAGGACAAAGCTAGCACCCTGCTGGATTGAAATATATCATGACGTCATGTTACAGTAACTTTGGTTGGTGGTAGAGACTGATCCAAAATACTCTTTATGCCCTTACCTAACCCCAAAAGCATGCTTCATTTTTATAGGAATTGACTCTTGAATCATCTTATTATAATACTCAGTTATGTTTTTATAAGGTTTTAAAAAATGATGGTTTAAGATTTTATAAAATATTTGAGGCTTAAAAATTATATTTTTTATTCAAAAAAACATGATTCAAGTGTTGTTTTTTTAGTAAATTGATTTTTTAAACACATTTATAGGATCACATTTAAGTAAAACATGAGAAAAACCCTTAAAAAACCTGATTAGCTGGGTGGTTAGCAGCTATTACCTTCTCTTATCACATGTCTCAACTTTTTGCCTTGGATCCATTCATCCACTAGTAGGGGTGTCAACCGATGGGACCTGAAATTCGGACTCTGGTAGGACTGAATCTCGATCCGACTTGAGGTGCTGCTTTCTGGACCCTGATCTGATTGGGTGTAGCATAAGAAAATAAATAAGATCTTTTAAGGATTATGTGAACGAAACCCGGTCTATACCTGATAAAATAATAATTTTTTATTAATTTTACATTAAAAAATCACGGGTCTCGATTGGAACTAGGTTTGGACCGTGTATGATACGAAATTTCACAAATCATACCCGACTCCATATATTAATTGGGGCCTTTTGGATCCAATCCCAATTTTAATCAGATTTTTCTTTTTTTGTCACCAAACACTGACCCTATAGGGTTTGGTACGGGTCATGGCCCATGGGCTCAACGATCTCAATTTTGCAGCAAGGCTTAGGTTGTTGAGCGGCCCCCCTCACGAGTCAAGGTGAGGCTTATATTGACTCAAGTTGGGCTTTATTTATGTAACCAATACTAAATCCGACTAATCTGATATTGGCTAATTGGACTCCAACTCGGATTCGGATTTGAGTAGGAAAAGGCTTTACCAAATCCGAATAAATACATGTAAAGGGATTCAGATATCTGCCTGGTTCGATTGTGAAATCTGAGATTTAATCTGAATCTAAGCTGAACAAGCCAAGATTGCAGGTTCAAGTTGGGCTCGTTAAGATTGAATCATCTTAATAACATGTTTTAAACACCACATCTTGACCTTTCTCATAAAAGATGCTCTTTTTCATGAGGAAACTGGGTTTCTTTCCTATAAAGAGTGAAACAAACATGTCTATGAGAAATATTTGATGAAACCCAATTAAACACAAAATTAACAGAATTTTTATAAAAATAAATTCATTCCACCTCTCTCTTGGGTAGTACTTTACGTGCAAATCGACTCTTTCAAAGAAAAAAAAAACTTGTCTTGAGTGAGACTTTTAACGAATGCAACTTTATGATATGTTTGATGGCTTATTCAGGATTGGACGAAATGAACAAAAAAACAAAACATAACACTAGTTCAGTTTGTTATGTAACAACTGTACCAAGTCTAACATTTGTTTGGATCGTACACCATGCTGTGTTCCAAGTATCTATTCTTTGATGATAATGTGTGGACAACTTGAACAGTCATGGATAATTCACGAAATTTCCAGTCTCAGCCAACGATTTCAATCCAAAATCATCTGAAAAAGGTATAGAAATAGTTTCAACTCTCAATCGCTCAGCCTGAGAGCATAAACAAGTCTCACTACAACAAAGCAGTAGATTAGCGACGACCACATTCCGTCGTGAATCCGTCGCTAACCATGTTAGCGACGGATTAGCGACAACGCGGCGACAATATGCTTACGTCGCGAATATTTCGACGCTAACTGGCGACGGAATAATACCGTCGCCAGGTCCGTCGCTAATTGCGACGGAATAACGAGCGCTATATTCCGTCGCCAATCCGCCGGTACTAAACGGCGACCACGGCTTGGTGACGGATTTAATTCCGTCGCTATGCCGTCGCTAGATTAATATGAATAGCGACGGATGGTTCCGTCGCTAAGCCGTCGCTAGATTAATATGAATAGCGATGGAATCATCCGTCGCTAATCCGTCGCAAACATGAAAAAAAATAAAAAAAAAATTATTTAAAAATTAATTACCGAGAACTGTACAATTTCTATTTCCTGTACAATTTATATTTCCTGTAAATAAAAAACAAACCACAAAAAAAAAATCATATAACAAGTATCTATAATAATTAATCGTTCCACCTTAAAATTAAGAAGTTTAATTATTTACAATTCAACAATTACAATTAGGAAAAATAAAAAAAATAGAACTTCTTCAACACAGTCCTCTAATCATCGCCAAGATTTTATGAGTCTTCTTGTTCATTGTCTTTATCTGTCCCTTCAGCTCCACTACCCTGATTATCGCTAGCAGCCTACACAAGAAAAGAACAGTCAGTATTGATAAACAAAATATAATGAAATAAATTACACACTATATGTGATTCTATCATGTGCTCATGTGTGATCTAAGGCAATAAAAAAACTCTATATGTGATTCTATCATGCTCATATGTGTGCTAAGGCAGTCAAAAAATTGAATATGTGATTATAGCATGTTCATATGTGTTCTAAGGCATCTAAAAAAACTCTATATGTGATTCTACCATGCTCAGATGTGCTTTAAGGCAGGCAAAAAACTATATATGTGATTCGATCATGCTTGTATGTGTGCTAAGGCAGTAAAAAAATTGAATATGTGAATATAGCATGCTCATATGTGCTCTAAGGCAGACAAAGCCAAAAATTTTATATGTGATTCTATCATAAATGATATATAACATGTTCATATGTGTTCTAAGGCAGTTAAAAAACTCTATATGTTATTATAGCATGCTCATATGTGTGCTAAGGCAGTCAAAAAACAGAATATGTGATTATAATATGCTCATATGTGTTCTTAGGCAGTCAAAAAACTGAATATGTGATTATAGCATGCTCATATGTGTTCTAATGCAATCAAAAAAACTTTATATGTGATTCTATCATGCTCATATGTGCTCTAAGGCAGACAAAAAGTTATATATATATATATATATATATATATATATATATATATATATATATATATATATATATATATATATATATATATATATATATATATATATGTGATTCTATCATGCTCAGATGTGTGCTAAGGCAGTCAAAAAATTGAATATGTGATTATAGTATGTTCATATGTGTTCTAAGGCATATAAAAAAACTCTATATGTGATTCTACCATGCTCAGATGTGCTTTAAGGCAGGCAAAAAACTATATATGTGATTCGATCATGCTCGTATGTGTGCTAAGGCAGTAAAAAAATTGAATATGTGAATATAGCATGCTCATATGTGCTCTAAGGCAGGCAAAGCAACTTTATATGTGATTCTATCATGCTCATATGTGTGCTAAGGCAGTAAAAAAATTGAATATGTGATTATAGCATGTTCATATGTGTTCTAAGGCATCTAGAAAAACTCTATATGTGATTCTACCATGCTCAGATGTGCTTTAAGACAGTCAAAAAAACTATATATGTGATTATACCTGAGAGGGACCTGGAATCGAAGATCCTCTATCCTGAACAGCGGCCTTGATCTCATTTCGGAGAAAGGGGGCGACGGTGTATTGGAAGTAGTTATTTAGTGATTCATTAATGATCTCGCGTACATCATCACCGAAAAGAATAGTCGGCTGCTTGGAGCTTATGTCGGCGCAAGAAGTCGGTGAGCCGTAACTGGAAGAACCAATAACTGGTGAAGTGTTCATATTACTCCCAAACCCGAACACGCGACCTTTTTTGGGTTCACCTGCTGCAGTCACCCATGCTGTAGGATCAAATGATGGATGTTGAGTAGCGTCTTCGCCATATCGCTCTACCATCTGTTGCTCATATGCCTCCTACAAAATAATGTTTAAAGTATTCATTAATAATTAATGATAACATTATGATAACTTGCATATATATTGCAATGATTATTAATAGAATTAATACATACCGTTGTCGTTCTCGCCTTCTCTGATACGAAGACTCCCGTGGTCTTCTGTTTATGTGTTTCTACAAACACATCCTTATATGGTACACTGCCTCCTTTTTCTGCTTCCTGCGAAGTTAAATGACAAAAGATTTAGTACACAAGTTTGCAACAATACTTATAAAATTAATATTATATATTGATGAGTTACCATTTTCTTTAGGTGGCTCCCAAATGTCTTAGATCCACCTGTGTGTAGATGGGCTTCGGGCATTTTCGATCGATTTTGTGAAGCCTTCGCAGAGCGATTTTTAAATGCATCTCTCGCCCACTTATCGCACATTTCATCCCAGTAATCTCTCTTGATAGTAATAGGACCATGGCCCTTCCACAGTAATGGATCATCTACTACGCCAGATGCTTTTTTTGCTGCAGTCTTCATAGTGTGCAGCATGTCTGCAAATCGATTGGCAGCCACCTTCTGCCACACCTTCCTTGCATCATTTTCTTCCACCGTAGTTGCAAAGCGATTCGAAGCCTACAAATATTTTCAAAAAGTTAGTAGACATTGCTTAAATAAATTAAATATGAAACACATTAACTATGAAGAACAACTGTATACCATGAATGAGGACCACAATCTGTCTAACACCTCCTTTGGGTACTCTTTCCATTGAGCAACTGGTCCTGGTAGATGTTGAAGAAGTGAATTCCTAATCTCCCGTACTACTTCTTGTGGCTCAAACCTCGTGCTGCACATGAATTGTTACACAGTAAATATCAATATAAAATATTTAAAAGATATGCAATAATTGAAAACAAAATACTTACGGTCGATTATCGATATACACTATTCGAATGAGTCTTCTTGTGCCAGCCTGAGAAGACCTTGTTTCCTGTGTTGGCTGTTGACTTGTGCGATCAACTAGTGTAGGTGGGTCGTGTACAAGCGCAACATCATCTGTAAAAAAATACATTAGAAATTCTCAGAATGTGCATTTGAACTAATCAAGCATCTAATTAGTTATATGATATACCTATCACAGGAGCCCGTGAAGATGAAGGTTGAGCCTGGCTACTACTGGATGAGCGACCACTATAACATCCACGAACCATATTCTAACAAATAACATATGTCATACAATACATTCAAATAATTCACATCAAGTATTATAATGCATTCAAGTCATTCACATCAAGCATTGCAATGCATTCAAATAATTCAAATCATTGACATCAAGTATTGCACTAATTCAAATCATTCGTTAATTGCATAAATTATAATACATTCAGATAATTGAAATCATTCACATCAAGTATTACAATGCATTCGAATCATTCGTATCAAGTATTACAATACATTCAAATAAAATTTTTAATCATTCACACCAAGTATTGCAATACAACTCACATCAAGTATTACAATGCATTTAAATAGAGGTTTGTAGTATAAGATTTTGCTCACTAGCTTGAGAATTCTTCCTCGTCACTAGTTTGACTTTCTTCTTCTTCTTCTTCTTCTTCTTCTTCATTGTTTGCCCATCCACTTGGTACATCATTTGGATCACATTCTTCTATGAATGTTTCATCAGCCAATGGAGATATGACATGCATATCATGCGCAACATCGTGACCATAAGCGAAGTCACATACATCATCTGATTGATAGTAATCACTGTCTTCAGCTAACTCATCTTCCTGTAACTGATCATACTCGGGGTATAGTTTGGATTTCACCTTGCAAACTGCCCACCATTCATTTCTATCTGACTTTTTTATACTCGGATATGAAGTATAATAAACTTTTTGAGCTTGCGAGGCTAATATGAATGGTTCATATGTTCCAAACCTGGATTTATGATTCACCTCCACAATGCTTGAAGCTTTGTCGAGTCTTGTTGCAGTTGGATCAAACCAATGACACTTGAATACCGTAACCCTGTTATTCATGCCTAAGTAAGTCAACTCCATTATTTCCTCTATAACACCGTAGTAATCATGTTCATTTTCACCGTAGCTGCTACTCTTAACACACATGCCACTATTTATCGTTGATTTGTTTATATCATAGTCTTTTGTATGGAATCGATAACCATTTACGATATACCCGTTGTAGCATTACACAACTTTGGTCGGACCATTTTCTAAATCACATATTCCTTGATCTTTAACATCACCATTGCGAACCTACGCACAAACATAAACAATGATTGTGATCACGATCAATTAAGTAACTTAGTGTTGTTTATAAGTACAAAATTTATGTTAGCTTCTTTACCAACTGTTTCAACCACTCCACAAACTTAGTTTCGCGTTCTTTTTGTACTTCTGCATCAGTGAGATGTGAAACTTCGTTTCGCAACTCCAGATCAAATCGTCTGCAAACCACAAATACTTATATTACCGAGTCATGTATCCACATATAGAACATAAAAGGATTTATAATTGAGTTGCATATACATATACTTACTCGATATATGGGTCGATCGCTGAGCAATTAAAAAGAATATAGATGTGTGCTGCATCTTGCTCTCGATCTATCAATAGCCTTGATCGGCAACTACCAAATGCATGCCCAAGTGGTTGAAATATGGACAGCTTGTCAGCTACAGTTACTTGTTCTCCATCATCGTTACGGGGCGGGCATGTGTAACGTGTTGGAATATGAGGTTCGAAGTACATAGATGAGAAATTTGAAATCTCTTCTAAAGTGTACGCCTCACAAATAGAGCCTTCTACTCTTGCTTTATTACGAACCTTTTTTTTAGGTCGAACATGCATCTGACAAGAATATACATTTCAAATTTTAAATATTTGTCATTAAAGAGACAAATATAAAAAAACATATACCTTTCAAATGGGTACATCCATCGATATTGCACAGGGCCACCAACCCTTAGTTCATATGGCAGATGTATGATCAAATGTTCCATAACATCGAAAAATGCTGGCGGAAATATCTTTTCTAACAGACAAACAGTGGTGATGACAGAGTCCTCGAGATTCTTTACATCTGATACAATGACCTCTGATGCGCACAATGTTCTGAAAAATCCGCTCAACTCAGACAATACCCCCCATATAGGTTTGTCTAACATATCATGGAATGCTAGGGGTATCAATCGTTGCATAAAGATATGACAATCATGGCTCTTCAACCCATATAACTGTCCATCGTCAATCTTCACAGCCCGAGCAATGTTAGAGACATATCCATCTGGAAATCTCAGTTGTCTCAACCATTGACATACATGTTTTATTTGATCAGGTCCGAGCACGTACTTCGCCTTTGGTTTCAGTACTTTGCCATTATACTCTTTGAGTTCCAATTCTGGTCTTTTACATATTAATTTTAAATCCATACGGGCCTTCGGATTATCCTTCGTTTTTCCTTTAATATTCATTACTGTATTGAACACATTATCAAACACATTTTTCTCTACATGCATCACATCCAAATTATGTCGTATCAATAGGGTCGGCCAATACGGTAGTTCCCAAAAAATAGATTTTTTCGTCCAATTGTGTTCCTTCCCAAATCCACGGAAGGGTGTAGGACTGCGGGCATCAGTTAATACATCTGGAAAGTATCGCAATCTTCTTAAAATCTCTATGCCAGATAATCTTGAGGATGGACCTTCCGTTTTAGTTGTGCCTGCTGTAAATGCATTCTTTTGACGTCGGAACAGATGATCGCTGGGTAGAAATCGACGATGGCAATCAAACCAGCAAGGCTTCCTTTCATGCCTCAATCTAAAAGCTTTGGAATCCTCCATGCAGTACGGACAAGCCAACCTCCCATGTGTGCTCCAACCAGATAACATACCATATGCAGGGAAGTCACTGATTGTCCATAGAACAGCGGCCTTCATGTTGAAATTTTGTTTTTTGTGGGCATCATACGTGGTAACACCGTCATCCCACAGTACTTTTAATTCATCAATCAATGGCCTTAGATATACATCAAGATTTTGGCCAGGTGAGGTCAGACCAGGGATCAACAGAGACAAGAAAAGATTTGGACGTTTCATACACAAGCTTGGTGGAAGGTTGTATGGAGTTACAAATACTGGCCAGCATGAGTATGGAGTTGATCTACCCCCAAATGGATTAAATCCATCTGTACATAGACCGAGTCTAACATTTCGCACTTCCATTGCGAAGTTCTGATGAGTACGATCAAAGTGCTTCCAAGTTTCAGCGTCAACAGGATGCGTGATCTTGTTTTCATCGTGTCGAACTTTATTTGCATGCCATCTCATGTGTTTAGCTGTCTTTGAAGACATATACAATCGCTGCAATCTAGGAGTGATAGGAAAGTAGCAGAGCGACTTGTATGGAACTTCCTTTGATCTCGTGCTACCATTGCCTCTTGTCTTTGGCTTGAACTGAGGATGCCCACATGACGGGCATGATATGTCATTTTCCTGCTCCTTGAAATACAACATGCAGTGATTTGGACAAGCATCAATCTTCTTGTAACCCATACCTAGAGCGTTGACCATAACTTTCGCACGATAGAAATTTTGTGGCAATTTCTCATCTTTAGGCAACATACTCTTCACAATCATGCACAAACGGTCAAAACATGATTGACTCAAATTATACTCGGACTTTAAATTCATTAGTTGAAGAACTGCAGACAAGATAGTGTGACTCTCACAACCGTTCCAAAGTGGCTCATCAGCATCTTTAAGTAAATCATAAAATCTACTAGCTGCATCGTTTGGTGATTCTTCATCTACGGCAGTTCTTACATCACTAGAACTCATAGCAGAACCCAGTTCTGTTCCTGCAGCATCAAATATCAAATTCGTATATGGATTATCGTGCACCACATTCACCCGTGCATCAAAATCGTTTCTAAATTCTTCTCCATGAAACGTCCAGTTCTGATAATCACTCACAAAACCCTTCCTGTATAGGTGATGTCTAACGCCATGAGGTTCTACAAATCGATTATTCTTACAAATCTTGCAGGGACACCTAATCCGACCTGTGGGATCTACCGTACTGACACTCGCCGTTGCAAATTCAATAAAACTATCGACACCATCCATATATTCATGCGATAACTCATTGTCCACTATCCTACGGTATATCCATTCACGGTTTGCAGTCATTCTGTCGTATGATGTTACGAATAGTATCCTAACGAATTAAGAAAAAAACAATCAGAATGCTACGATGAAGAAAATATCAAATTTATCATGCAATATACTATGTCAAACAATAACAAGAATTTTGATGCATGCATTGATAACTTAATATTTTCATGTGCAAACTATTAATGACACGATACAATCATTTGAAGCATGCTTTTATTATAAAATTTCACATGGAAGTCAAAATCAAATTGAAAGTAACTACATGCAAGCATGGATACAATTACATCAAACATTGCAATACATCATAATCATTCATATCAAATAAATGGCAAACATGTACCTGCAGCAAACACACTTCAATATCTCACTAACTACTACCATGCTTAGCATGGACTCCGTACTCCAAAAATAAGAACACTTCCATATTTCTACATTAAAATCATGCTTAGCATGATCTCCGAACTCCAACAAAGCAGTCCTAGATATCAACAACTAAGTGAGTGTGTGAACAATAAAGTGCTGCATTCAATAAATTAAATAACATGTGATACGTTTGCATCACTTACTCACCACGGGTATTTACCCGATTTGCATTGTTTTTGTCATTTACTTACCATAGGTGGCCGAGCATGAGTTGGTTCCGTTGAAAAATCTGCACAAAAACAAAACAAATTAAGTAACAAACTAACTAATCATGAAACAAGATGAAACACTAACTAAAAAAATCAAATCGATATTGAATCGGCCCCCTTTTACCATCAGATGACACATGTCATTAAAAATAAAAAAAAATGATTGTTTTTAAATACCTGAAAAATATTGAAAAATGAATTGAATCGACCGAGTCGACCCCTTTTGAATCGTCTTTGGGCCAATTGGATCTGAATCGGCCGATTCAGACCGATTTTGACAACATTGATATGATCTGCTCTGTCCCCAGATATGCATGCACCATGCACGCTCAAATGGATAAGAACATGAAAGAAGCTAAAGTACACAAGGCAGACAAGATATTTTACACATTTATTTTATATACCAGCACTATGTACATGCAGTCCACGCTATAACAGGATGCCTTATTACAAACCAAGTCTGAGCATCCGATAGAAAGCTTGACATTAGAACTAACTTCTAGATACAGACAACTGTTGGTAAACGAACACCATCTTCGTGGAGCACTGCCCATGCAACTACAAGCATACACAGACAAAGCATGCGATTGCGTATTGATTGTGCTCAAGGAACAAGTGACAACATTGAAATTTAATTTCTTTGAGGAGGATTTGGCAGATCATGTGTAAAGGCAGGGAAGGGGGTTAAACCCCCTGCCAGAAAGGCAGTTCCGGCATGGGGGGTTGACCCCCTGCCTTTCCGGCAGGGGGTTTAACCCCCTGCGTTTCCGGCAGGGGGGGTCGACCCCCTGCGTTTCCGGCAGGGGGTCGACCCCCCATGCCTTTCCGGTAGGGGGTCGACCACCCCTGCCGGAAACGCAGGGGGTCGACCCCCCATGCCTTTCCGGCAGGGGGTCGACCCCCCCTGCCGGAAACGCAGGGGGTCGACCCCCCCTGCCGGAAAGCACGGGGAGCGGCGGCTGGCGAGGTCGCCGGTGGCCGGCGCAGTCGACAGCAGAGAGGGGGAGACCTGGAGCGAAGCTCGGGGGCCACTGGGTCGCCGGAACTCAGAGCGGAGGCGAAGAGGTGGCTGCAGGGAGGATCGTCGGTCGTCGGCGGCTGAGGACGCCGGTTGCGAGTCGCCGGCGAAGGGGAGACAACACCTCCCGACAGCAGCCACAGGGAGGAACAGCAGGGAGGAGGAAGAGGTCGGCGGCGGGTCGCCGGTGCTCGGGGTCCCTGACGCAGCCACTAGCCAAGCAGGGAGGTCGGCAGCGAGGATCGTCGGCGAGGCGGCGGCGGCCGGACGGTGGCGAGAGCCGACGGGCGGCGGGAGGGAGAGGGCGGCGGGCGGGAGCAATACAGCGAAACAGGAAAAAGAGAAAGAGGGATGGGATTAGGGATTTACGCGACATTTAGCGACGGCTTAGCGACGGAAACATTCCGTCGCTAAGCCGTCGCTAAATCAAAATACAAAACACGCGACGGAATATATTTTGTCGCTACGCCGTCGCTAATTAGCGACGACAGAGTTCCCTCTCTAAATCCATCGCTAAAATGGTGTTCTTGTAATAAAAAGTAGCGACAAAAAATTTAGTCGCTAATCCGTCGCTAAGTAGCGACAGATTAGCGATAAAATTTGTTTCCTCGCTAATCCGTCGCGAATTAGCGACAGATTCTATCTCTAGCTAATCTGTCGCTAATTAGCGACGGATTTTTTCCATCGCTAATTAACAATTTTCTTGTAGTGTCTTTCTCCTACAAGAAACCTTATTACCCTCAATTTTGAAGCAATATACATACTATTTTTCAAAGTCATCTCAAGCGTAGTTCAATAGGTTCAAAGTTCAAACATTACTGCTTCCAGCTTTGAAACAATGTATTTGTTTTATCAATGAGTCAGCACGAGTTCAGCTCATTTTTTCTTTGTTTATTATCGAGATCGAGTAGGAAGGTCTGTTGTAGTGGTTTGTTTGAGAAGTGTTTCAAAAGAAAGTTTTTCGCTTTTTGTATTATGAGAAAAATAGAGTAAAAAAATGTTAAAAAATGAGAGAGGAGGGGGATGGTGGTGGTGATAGTGGCAGGTGGTGGTGAGATGTGGTGAAATGGATGGTGGGGAGTGTAAAAATAAAATATTTTGGTAGGAAACATTCCTCCACCACCCCTCCTAAAAAGATGTTTCTTATATAAAGTGTACTTTTAAAAAAGACTTTCTAATTTGGAAGAGTAAAAAAATTAGTAAGAATTTTTCGTTTTATATCACCTTTCCTACATCTTTCTCGCTTTCAAACCCTTACTGTAAACGTCAAGACCGGCAACTCATGAGCTCTAACCCATTGGCAAGGAATGCACACTTTGAGTATTGAACTCTTGACGTCCTTCAACTTGAACTCAAATTCAAACTGGGCTCGTTGGCCTTCCACTGTTTCATAAGTTGACCGAGCCTTTGACCGATTAATGTCACTAGACCCTGAGTCTGTATCTCGTCGACCCGATTCAACTTACCTCGAGATTCCCGTGGGCCTCACCTCTTTCCCTCCTCGACAAAAACCAACGGTAAGATATTCTGTCCCCCGACAAAAGGACGGTCCAGATAGCGACGCGTGGTTACCCGCACCCAACGCTATGCTCCAAACCGGGGGACGTCAATCCCACATGAACTGTCCCACGTCATCAGATCCTACGGTCAACACCTCTCCACGTCATCACAAAGAAACCCCGTGCGCCACGGACATGCGTTTTGGACTCTGACAGGCCAAGGGATAAATCCGTCAGGAAAAGAATATCCCAGGGATATTTCTGGTAAAATGAAAACTACGGCTAGTGGGACCCGCGGCGCGGACAACCCGCTGGACTGAGCTGGGATATGTTTATTCGCGCTTTTTTCTTTTCTTTTTTTAAATTTAAAATTTCCTCCATTTTTTGAATTTCTTAAAATAAGAAAAATCAGAGAATACAAAAAATCGGGGAGACGTTGGAATCCAGATCCAATAATTCAGATGACAGCTGGAATCCGGCGAAGAAGTACAACGACACCTCTCTTTTTATTTTTATTTTTATTTATTTATTTATTTATTTATTTTTATAGAGGGGTCCAAAAAATTCCGACGGCCCAATCATTGTGTGGTGTCAAAGCGGCGGGACGTTGTCACCTTTTTTAGGTGTCAAAATCAATATTTATTGACGCGGAGCTTATTAGCATCTCGCCACCTTTCTTGAGCCCCCTTTCAATACCTCATCCAAGGAAATTTTTTATTCAAACCGCAGAAATAAATTAAAAAGAAAAATTTCTTATGATACTAGGTCTATCAATGGATCCGGTTTTATTGGATATCTGACCCGAATTTGAACTTTTGAGTGTGGACATAAAAAATGCTAAATGGAACTTTACTCGGGTCTATCAAACCCGACCCCAATAGTAGGATGATAGTGGACCCAAGGAAAATGGGGCTCCGCCCCTTTTAAACCGGGGATTGAGGACATGAAACAGGGATGGAGGTTAAAATCAAAACCCGTGTAGAGATGGAGGCGAGGATGGACTTATGCTTTCTCCCCCACCTCGCTTCGCCCTACCCCGTCTCCAATCATTTTTTAGGAATGGCAATAGATCGAGAAAAAGCGGGGTCATCCACCACCTCGTCCCATTCAGACTAGAAATAAAAGACATGAAACAAAGATGGAGACGGGGATGGAGGTTAAAATCCAAACACATGCAAAGATGAAGGCGGGGATTTTGAGACAGGGCGGGGCTGAAGACCTTATCATCAGCCACATCCTGGGTCCATTGCCATCCCTATCCAAGATTTATAATTTTAATTTAATATCCTTCTTGATCCCGCTTAACCTGAGTGCTTTATATTTATATTTATATTTGTTTTTATTTTCATCTCCTGAACTCGCAATCAATATGACAGTGGAAAGAGGGGATATTGCATATCGAGATATAAAGTCGGATATAGTTTCAGTAAAAGGATATCATACCCGATCCAGATCCAATTTTTTTTTTACTATGATGATTCAAACTTGGATTTCATTGGGCATGAAGTAATTGGTGGGGTCCAGTATTGGGCCCAAACCTGATCCCAATGAATAACCACCGGCAGTAAGGGTTGCAAATGGATCAGATATGGTTGGATATGAGATCCAAGTCCAACATGGTTTATCGGGATTTAGATCATT
Source organism: Nuphar pumila (assembly GCF_984573655.1). NCBI lineage: Eukaryota > Viridiplantae > Streptophyta > Magnoliopsida > Nymphaeales > Nymphaeaceae > Nuphar > Nuphar pumila. Next base: position 140,269,192 of record NC_143250.1, on the reverse strand, counting down.
TAAGTAAGATCCAAATGTGTGTTCAGGATTTAGATTACTTTTGGATTTGGGTCAGTATTTTAAGTGGGATCTGAAAAGGATCCAAATCAAAATCTGACCCAGTTGCATTTTTGCATGTAACCTTCTTCTTCTTTTTTCGATTTTCCCCCTTGCATTTCGGACTTTGTTTCAACGTTAGCTCATTGGATCTCATTCGGTTTGGATCTAATGTTTGTATAAAATATTCCCTCTGCCCCCTTCTCTCACTCTCTCTCCTCCCACACGACATTCTCTCTCTAGCGTGAATGGTGCCAGCGAATCACGGGGCCTTGCACCGGTGGGTCCCAGCGAGCGCGTGTTTCGCCACGCCATCCGTTGGGTCTCATCAGAAACCGCCACGTGGACATCTCTGTCCTTCGCGGTGCAGAGAGAAAATATCTTTTCCACGTGGTAGAACGTCCGACGGTCTTGGCCTTTGACCGTCTGTTAGGGCCCCGGAATAGCGGTTTCTCTTGCCAGTACTCAATGGGTCGGGCTCGATCCATTTATGACACAGATCCGAACCACTCCCACGAATAAAGTAGTTCGCTTCCCAATACCACAGCCGTACATTTCGACTGACTCGGTATCCGACCCGAGCTGTTATCGGCTTTCCGAGTCGTAGGGTTGTGGTCCTTGTGGATCGGTGAACAAAACATTAATAAAAAATCTATCAATTTTAGATAATGACGAAAATACCCTCCACATCTTGATCAATCTCCGGAGGAGATTCCTAACACGTCGTCGTCACAAAACCTACCCTTCCCTAGGATTCCCACATGTACTTCTCCCAGAATAAAATGATGAAAATGCCCTTAAATCATACGGCTATCGGAGTTTCCGTTATCCGGGAACAACCGTTTTAGCTGAAGCTGGACGGGGACGGATCTAGCGTAAAACACGGGAGGACATTTTCGTAATTTAGTCAATCCACGCCTAAGCCCCGCAGCGTAATCATAGTCCCTGAGCGCCATTCCCAATGAACAAAATGCCCCTCCACCGAAATCGAAGAATTCCCGGCGATAATTCCGGCCGTCGCCGGCGTCGTTGTGCGGCGTGGGGCCCAAGTTTGCCTGTCTGGCTTTGCACGTCTAGTTTTCCTTTTTTCTTTTTTAAATAAATTTCATCCCCAAGCCTTCCGTGGGCTGCATTTAAGCGTGTTCCAACCTTCTCTAGACCGCCCCACAAACTCTCTCTCTCTCTCTCTCTCTCTCTATAGATCATCTTCCCCTTTCTCTCTCTTGTTGGTTGCCCCCTATTCCCTCTCTCTCTAGATTTTTTTCTCTCTAGAATCAGTGCCTCTGTTGGTGGTGCAATGGCGGACGAGACCAAGGTGTCGGCTCCGTCGTCGACGGAGGTGAAGGAAACGCCGGAGACGGCGGTGAAGGAAACGCCGGAGACGGCGGTGGAGACGCCAGATACGGCGGTGGAGAAGGCCGTGGAGGCGGAGGAGACCAAGCTTGCGGAGGAAACCATCGCCGAGTCCGTGTCCTTCAAGGAGGAGACCAACGTCGTTTCTGAGCTCGAGGACCCTCACAAGAAGGCCCTCGATGAGCTGAAGCAGCTCATTGAGCAGGCCCTCAAGAACAACGACTTCGCCGTGCCGCCGCCTCCACCGCCGCCGGCGGCCAAACCGGAGGAGTCGAAGGCTGCCGGAGAAGATCCCGCTGCTCCTCCGGCGGAGACCGTCGAGGTGGTGGAGGAGAAGGTGGAGGAGGTGGTGGTGGAGGAAGTTCCAGCACCAGCACCAGTACCACCACCACCGGTGGCAGAGTCATCAGTGGTGGAGGTGGTGACGGAAGTGGCGGTGAAGGTGGTGGAAGAGGTGATAGTGACACCACCACCACCTCCAGAGTCGGCGCCGGTGGAGGCCGCTCCACCGGCCACCCCTGCTCCGGCGGAAGACGACGGTGTGAAGACGGTGGAAGCGATCGAGGAGACGGTGGTATCGGTGGCTCCGCCGCCGTCGGCGGAGGAGGTGACGGAGACGGAGGCTCCCGCTCCGCCACGGGAGGAGGTCTTCATCTGGGGCATCCCCCTGATCGGCGAGGAGCGGAGCGACACCCTTCTGCTGAAGTTCCTCCGGGCGAGGGACTTCAAGGTGAAAGAGGCGTTCGAGATGATCAAGAAGACGGTCCGGTGGCGCAAGGAGTACAAGGCGAACGAGCTCCTCGACGAAGATCTCGGCGGCAAGGGCTTCGAGAAGGCGGTGTTCATGCACGGATTCGATCGCGAGGGCCACCCCGTTTGCTACAACGTCTTCGGCTCCTTCCAGGACAAGGAGCTCTTCCAGAAGACGTTCTCCGGCGCCGAGCGCGACCACTTCCTCCGGTGGAGGATCCAATTCCTGGAGAAGGGAATCCGACAGCTCGATTTCGGCCCGCACGGCATCTCGACGATCGTTCAGGTCACCGATCTCAAGAGCTCGCCGGGTTTGCTCAACAGGGAACTGCTGCTCACCAAGAAGGCCCTGGCTGTGTTGCTTGACAATTACCCTGAATTGGTCGCCAAACAGGTTCTTTTCTCAACTTGGTTGCTTTTTCTTTGATTTTTATGGGTTTTTTTCTGAATTGCTTGATGTTCTCTGTTTGGGTTTTGTGGGGGATTGAAATTATGATTGAGATTTTTTATGTTCTCTGTTTGGGGTTTGTGAGGGAGTGAAATTAAAATTGGGATTTTTGATGTGTAGGTTGTGATCAATGTTCCATGGTGGTATCTGGCTTATACTAGGGTGTTTAACACCATCTTTACACCCAGGACCAAGAGCAAGTTTGTGTATGCTGGACCCTCTAGATCCACCGAAACCCTCCTCAAGTAAGTATTTTGATTGATCTTTCAGGAGGTTTCTGGTGGTCTTTACTTGATTTATGGTGTTCTGTTTGTTTCTTTTTCATGTAGTTATTTGGTTAATTCATGTGTATATCTGTCCTCTTTACCTTTTTCCCTTAATGAAGGGGATGGTTAATAACTGATAACTGTTGTTTCTTATTTAAGAGCGTCTGCAAGTACCGTTCTATAGTTTCGTTTTCATGAGTGTGATTTAAATGGTTTTTTTTTTTCTGGTTTTTCCTTGGTTGGCTTTTAGATATATAGCACCAGAACAAGTTCCGGTTCAGTATGGAGGGTTGAGCAAAGAAGATGACTCGGAATTCTCGACGGCTGATGCTGCTACCGATTTATTCATAAAACCAACATCTCCTCACACTGTTGAAATCCCAGTTTCCGAGGTATTTGCAAAATTTCAATATGTGTCTACTTGATTCTTGATTCTGTGTTTAGTTTCATCTGTGTTTGAGTACTTTATTTCCTTATAGGAAGATCATGAGTGACCAACCATCGGATTAATTGACAGAGACTATGTTTTGTTATTCTTTACTATCTTATATTATTCAAGAAACAAATTAATGGATTAGAAACAGACTTATGAGTCCTTTACAATAAAACTATCCTGTTATTTGAATGTTTTTGGTGCAACCTTAATCCATGAAGCTCTATATCCCTTCAGAATCAACCCAACAGTTGTACCAAAAATTATCGAATCGTTAGGTTTGCCTAATAATTGACTGGTATCAGCATAAGCTTTTCATATTTGGGTTTGTAAATGTAGAAATGGAAGGAATTGGTTTGGTGGGGTGATTATCAATTCCTTCTGTTACTGTATGCAGGTTTGCACTCTTGTTTGGGAGCTTCGAGTTCTTGGTTGGGATGTCAGCTACGGTGCTGAGTTTGTGCCTGATGCAGAAGATGGATACACTCTGATCATTCAAAAGACAAGGAAGGTTGCGGCCACGGACGAAGCAGTCATTCGGAATTCATACAAGATTGGCGAGCCTGGCAAGCTGGTGCTTAAAATTGAAAACACTACTTCGAAGAAGAAGAAGCTCCTATACAGATTTAAGACCATGGTTGCAGAGTCGAACTGTGCTTAATGAAAGGGAAACAGTAATAGCTGGGATCCTGTATCTGGCCTGTTGAATACCTCTTGGAGAGTGAAATTTGTTCTTTTACTTCATGCTTTTGTGATTTTTGTCTAGATGGTGTTATTTGGTCTGTGAGGTCTTCACCGAGGAACTTAAGGATTGTGGGGAAGAAGGGAAGATCAGGAGAAAGAAGGAAAATTTGTGTATTTACAGTGTGTACATGTCTCTGTTGATCCTTTTGTTATTCTTTTGCCTTCAATTTATGAATATGGGTGGTACAAGTGTTAGAAGCTGTGAAAAACTGATGGTACAGATAAATTTTGTTCCTTTTCATTGTCTTTTTTCCTTTAATTAATTTGGTCTTTATCGTTGAACATTGAGGTGTAGGTTGTCTTCTTATTGTTGAAGCCGCTTCTATTCTATTACTATTTTATTTTAATTACTCTTTGTTCTGTACAACATGCATAGGATTCTAGCTTTGTCTGCTAATGGTTGGTCCCACCACGTTGAAGGCTCTTCAAGAATCTGTGTGCCTTTCTCTTTTTCTGTGCTTGGTGGTGTTTTTTTCTTCATAATTGACGTTCTGCTAATTATGGAATATCCTTTAGCATAGAAAGTCCACAGCTAGAATAGAAATAAGGAAATCCAAGCTGTATGAGGATCCTAAATACTCTGCCACATGATCTTTTGGTCTTTCTTTTTTTTTTCTTGCTATCTTAAGATAAAGAGTATAGTTTTCCCTTTATCTTTTTCTGAAAAGGAAGCCTATTTCCTGTGTTTATTTTTGTCGTCTTTTCATTCAAGTCGCCAGCAGAATCCAATTCATGAAAAGAAAGGCTTGAGGCAGTCAAAAAAGGTTGTTTGGTAAATAAGACTCCCTAAAGCAGTGAACTTTCAAATTGAAAACCATATAAAACTCATCGGTTAGTGAGAAAACTCTTGCTTTTATACTGGTTAACTTGATTTACTGGTTGCTTAAGCTGATCTCCTTTCACTGTTCCGAGCTTAAGTGTCTCATATACGGTTATTAAATCTTTTGATTTGCCTTCATAGAGCATTGAATCAAAGTTCATGACTTTAGCCCCAAGGGGTTTGGTGCAGTGGTATAGGTGGGGCCTGGGCCGCTAGACGGGCAGTCGAGGTTTCAATCTCACTGGCGTCAACCCTTGAGAGTTGAATTTTATAGCTGAAGCAAGGCAGACTCCCTGGGGGGTGAGGGGTGCATCACGGTTTTACGCTGCCGGAGAGAGGCAACCGTAGATTGGAAGGCATCGACCAGCACAACCAGGTCTCGGGGTTGGTTTCTGGTTTCTCTGTTCTCCGTGAAAAAAAAAAGTGCATGACTTTGGTGCTAGGCTAGACCATTTGAGTGTCTTTTAGGGATGTAAACAGGCTGCCAATTCTTATTTGGTAGTAGCAGATGTCAATATCTGGAAATTGCCTGTAGAAAAAAAAAAGATGTCGATATCTAGATATTATAGGGGGAACCAACTTGTCACAGTTGGCATAGTTATTAGTTTGTGATTCAATATTTTCCTGCTTGAATATCGTACAAATTGTGCTTTAATTAGGGTCAGGACAGCAAAACGAATGTTTCAGTCTGCTTGTGAAGAAAAAGAAGTCATAATAACTTGTGAAGGAGAAACTGAAACTTTATTGTAGTGCTTGCCAAACATGTTAAACACTAGTGAATTTAACAGTTGAAGACCACTGTGATGTGTTTGGGCGGCACGAGCATGCACACCTGTGAATCATGAAGTATTGTAAAATATTCCATGTCTTTGTGCCCACCGAGCAATTTTCATGATTAAATCACCAATGCGGCCTCCCCTTTATCTTTTGAAGCCGTTGTAGAAGTTGCCGCTGGTGAGCATCGGGATGTCTGCAAGCCTCAGAGATCCCGAGTTCGATTCTCCTTATAGTCAAAGCGATAAAGAATCAGCTGCAATGTGATTGCACACTTTTAGTATGCTGCTGCAACCCAATACCTACCATCTTTGGGATACAGCCTCAGTTGTAGGGCTCAACAGCTTATGGTTGGTTATCAGTAGGGGTGGCAATAGTGTCGGGTTGGCGGGTCGACCCGATGGGTTGGCGGGTCAGCATACCTCAACCCGAACCCGACCCGTTTATTAAACAGGTCGGCTGTGGCAAACACAAACCCGGCCCGTTTAATAAACCGGTAACCCGACGCGACCTGCCAACCCATTTAATAAATGGGTTGGGTCGGGTAAACGGGTTCTCAGGTTCGCGGGTCGGGTTGGCATACCCCCAACCCGAACCCGACCCGTTTAATAAACGGGTTAGGCGGGTCGACCCGTTTATTAAACGGGTTGGCTTAAGCCCAACCCAAACCCGCCTAAGAGGCGGGTTGGCGGGTCGTGTCAGGTTTTGCCACCCCTAGTTATCAGGTGCATCAGCACACTCAAAGTGTGCAATCACATTGCTCATGATCTCAATTCGATCAAAGCCACGATAGATATGAAGCAACACTATAGGGTCGGTCCACCCTCTCAGGGTTTACCACAATAGCCTAAGGCCAATCAGGGTTCAACCTGATGGGTTCCTTGTTAATAGAACAGAACAAAAGTCTTGGTTCAGGTTATTTAAATACATGATGCTAGGACGTGTGTCAACGGCTCGGGTTTGGTTCAGACCCAGGTGGAACCAAAGCCAGACCTAATTTAAGATGATGGAACAGGGTTCAGACACGGGTCCAATTAGACCCAATATAAGAGAAACCATACCCGGATCTTATAATGATTACATGAACTAGACACAGACCATACCCGATAAAATAATATTGATATTTTTTTTACATTGAAAATTTACCGATCTTAGTTGGAACTCAGGTCGGGCCCAGGTCTGATATGAAATTTCACAAACCATACCCGGCTCCATACACTAATCTGACCCTTCAGGTTCAGGTTCGACCTGGATTCTAATAAAACCTTCCTATTCATCACCAAACCCTCACCCTATAGGCTTTGGTCTGGATCGGGTCCAGCTCCTTGTTAAACCCGACTCATTGAAACCCTAGATGCTAGTAGGCACCCAAAATGTCCAAGAAGTGCAAAAAAATTGACCCAATTTCAAACTGTTGAGGCAAACAATAATGTACAAAACAATGGATAAGGATGGCAGTGGACCAGGGAAAAATAGGGCCCAGCCTGGTCTCGCCCCGTTTGGACCGGGGATGGAGGACATGAAATGGGGATGGAGGCAGGGATGAAGGTTAAAATCAAAACTCATGCGAGGATGGACTTATGCTTTCTCCCACCTCGCCCCCACCCCATCTTCAATATCCGTTAGTAAAATAACTAAAATGCCTTTAGGGATGATAGTGGACCGGAAAGACTCGGGGCCTGGTCCCACCTCACCCCGTTTTGACCAGGGATGGAGGACATGAAATGAGAATGAAGGTGAGGATGGAAGTTAAAATCAAAACCTGTGCGAGGAGGAAGGCAGAGATGGAGGGCAGAATTTTTGGGACACAGCCGGATCGAGACTTGTCCCCTGCCTCCTGCCATCCCTAACAATGGAGGGTGATGTTTATTTTTACGAGCAATTAATGCACAAAATGCACCACCAGACAAGTCACCTCTTATGGGGCCCAACCAACCCAGGGAAACAAGGCATCCAATGAGCTGGACTTAGGATTCTAGGGCACATCATGGGGTCAATGATGTGGTGTCATTATGGGGGATGAATTTATGTGTCTGTACCTTCATGTTCTGCCCCCCAATATGGCATCCAACAATAAGGAATCACAGTCACAGAAGAAGCACCAAAGTTTATTAAAGTTTGGCACCTACTTAATAGGGACTGCTTGGCAAGGCCATGTGCAAGGACAAGTTGTCATGTGTCGTGTCCCCTGTGATTCAAATCAACCGCATCCCTCTTAGAAAAACTGTCCAAGGCACCAATCCATGTCCCAAGTCTGCCATTCCTGCAAAAGGTATCAGTTTGTTTAGAGAGACATGGAAAATGACTGGCTTTCGCAGTAGGCCATGGTCCTTGCAAACATTGTGATCCAGCTTGCTTAGGCTGAGCAGACAATATGGGCCTGTTTTGTAGGGGTGTCAATGGGTTGGGTTTGATCTGAAAACAACTTGTACCAAACCCTATAGGGTCAGGATTTGGTGATAAAGTAGAATGTTCTATTAGAATCCCGGTCAGACCCAAAGGGTCCGATTAGTATATGGAGCCAGGTATGGTTCGTGACATTTTATACCAGACCTGGGTCTGACCTGAGTTCTGATTAAGATGTGTGATTTTCAATTTAATAGAGATAAAAAAACAAATTATTTTGTAGGTATGGACTGGGTCTGTTCATGTAATCCTTACAAGACCCAGGTATGGTTTTCCTTATGATGGAACCGAACCAACCCGATGACATCTGGGACCAGCACCTGCACCTCAAATTCAGATCTGGGTTCAGATTCACCTAGGTCCGAATCTGTTGACACCCTTACCTGTTTGACTCTCTAGTTTTAATTATTTTTTTTCGTCGTTATTTTTACGGATAAAAAAGATGAAACTTATAACATTTGAATCTCACAAGATAAAAATGACCCACTTATTTTCTGGTTTCAAAATTTTGTCTCCATGGTAGTTTTCTTCATCCAAAACTGGCCCCAACTTGGCTGCACATCTTAACCAAGAGAACATGTTTGAGGCATCATCTGATGCCAACCAAAAGGTTGGAAATCCGGCCTATCACAGCCTCTTTTTTTTTTTTTTATAAAGAGAAACCGCCCCCAGGGTCAGAGACATAGATGCACTGGCTCTACCTGCTGTACTTAGGGTCACTGTCCTGGCAACATAAAACTCCATGAGCTTACCCTTTGCTCTCAAGAAGTTGCCAAGCTTCCCCTTGTGCAAGGGGTGATGCCCATGAGATTTGAACCTAAACCGCCTGCCTAGCAGCCTAGTCCCCATCCCACTATGCCAGACCCCTTTGGGGCTTCACAGCTTGTTACCTACTCAAACAAATCTAGTCAAAGCTAGCCCGATTACAACCTAACTGTAACATGGTTGAACCCACTTGGATACAAAACCAAGATAAGTCAACATGGATTAGGTAAGCCTAACAACAAAACAAGACAGGGAGACAATTTTAGCCACAACCCAACTCAGCTCAGTAAGAATTTGGAAAACAAACCAAATTAACCCAAAGCAGACCTGGATCAGGAACCATTTATTGATGGTGGACCACAGTTGGGACCAACATAATCAGACAAGGATTCAACACCTTAACCCTTTTCTTTCAAGACTTGAAAAAGGAAACCAGCTCCTCTTTATGCAGGCTGCAGAAACAGTTGAGAAAAACAATGTTCTTCTGATTAATGGAACCTGGTAGGAGTCGGACTAACCCTATCCTGCCTTTCAAAAAAAAAGAAAAAAAGAAAAAAAGAAAAAGAAAAAATATCTAACTGAGTAATCCTCTGCTACAAGCATAAGAGGAAACTCTCATGTGACTATATTTTCAAAATGAAAATATTCTTATTATTGGAGTAAACCATTTTCTGGTTTCTGAATCATTTGCTGCCAATGGGAATAATATGCCAAATAAAAGAGGATCTCTCTCTCTCTCTCTCTCTCTTTCTCTCTCTCTAGATATCCTTTTAGTTACCTGCAATAAATTTTGTTATTTATTGGTTAAAATGACATGCTACTAAAAAAAGGCAAGCTATCCAACACCTTTCTAAAATGAGAATGCCTGGTACTTAGGAAACTCTCCAACCTTTACTTAATGCACCAATCATGTCTTTTCATCTCTTACATTTTTCTAAAAATCTAAAAATGATGGTTGCCAAAGAAAGTGCATAAGAAGTGAACAAAAATAGTGAAATAAAGCACGTGAAAAACATAAAAAGAAACATATATGAATCATATATAGAAGCAGAGAAAAAACATGTGAAAAGCATTAGAGAAATGTGAGAGAATCGAGATTCCTATCAAGCTGGAAAAGCAAGGAGTTTCATGCTTACAAAACAAGTTTATGGGAAATACACTTATCATTTATCTTTTAAGTTTCCGGTCAATACTCATTTCAAAAATACAAATGATAGGGTTGTCAATGAGTCAAATCAAGGCCAGGTCAGGCCTGAAAACAAAGATCTCATACCAGACCTGATTTAAATTTTCAATTCTTAAACCCGTCAATATCATTATCATTATCATTATCATTATCAAATGGATTGGATCAGTAATGGGCTGGGTCGGACTAAATTTCATTTAACTGATATTATATATATATATATATATATATATATATATATATATATATATATATATATATATATATATATATATATATATATATATATATATATATATATATATATATATATATATATATATATATTATTTACTAACTATTACAATCATTAAGTTACTACCGAGGTGGTATCCCATGTGGTAAGCGGGGTCCAAAGGCTCAAGTTGGATTCCCTCTGTCACATGGGGCTTAAGAGATAACTGGTAAGGGTCTGCCTAACCCCACCCCAGCTTGCCTTTGAAAAAAAAATCATTAAGTTGTTGATAACCTAGTGATTTGTGTTCTACCTTTTAAAATAAAGATCATAGATAAAGTCTCATTGTCCTATTTACATAAATACCTAAGCAAATGAATTTCTCAACTGTTACAGGGGTAACATGATGACTTCATAACATGAATTAGTATTAGCCTAAGGATAGCTCAATGTTAATTTGTGATTGGGCAAATTTGATTAAACAATAACAGAACTTTGATAGGAAATTGCAAACTCAAACTTTTGGTGTGCACATGAATTAGACAAGAGTTTGATGACTATATAATGCACCTAACTGTTATTTTAACGACGAGGAACCCTGGTGGAAGCAAGGAAAACCATGGGTGGAGCCCCGTGATCATCCTGTAGCTCGCGTCTAAAAGCTAACGGACACACCGGTGCACCAACAGGATTTGATCAGGTGACCTTCTCTTTCGTATTATCCTCTATGAGAACATGTGGCACACACACACACACACAGTTAAAGCAGAGGACTAGCTGGGACGACCACACTTCTTTTATATGTGATGGTTTGATTGTCTCAAGGACTTGTCTGTCTCCCAAAGTTTCAAAACTTGAGCTTTCATAAATTAGGACCAAAGATTGTGAAGAAAGTTTTGTTTTTGTTGAACTTTTGTCCAGGAACAAAGTATCAATCTTTAAAACAAAAGTGAAAGATGTTTCCTACTCGAGGGAGTCAAGAATGCTCACGCAACTATTCTTGAAAACAATGGGCAAATGCCACGTGTCCTCTTGGGGGATGAGTTTGATGTGTGTGACACCGTCATCATGATCTGCCAAACCGGACCAATTGGATCAAGGCCAATGCTACCAGTATCGTGTATGGGCAGAAAATTGGTACGATAAGCTTGAATCGGCTATTTTTTAATAAATGTAAAAAAAATATCAAAAAATAAAAATAAAAATTATTTTAATAATTTTAACACAATGTCACATTATGATTGACATGTAATAATTTGTTATTATTTTTGGGCTGATACATAACGACTCGACTTATTGGTATCGGGCCGATACAGTTGAATTGGTGGCCAAACGATTCAGGGTCGATACTAATACTGGCATTGATCAAAACTCAAAATCCTTATTAATGAATGTTTGAAAAATGTTGGTATCTTACTACCAAGGGTAGTGGGGCCTACATGACCAGACCATGTGCATTGACAACTTTGCATGAGCTCATGTCCCCTGTTTGCATAATCCCTCAAAGCCATTGTTACCCTCTCAGATGGTTGTCTTGCAGCCACGAGTTCCATCTCCACCGTCCATTTAATGAGCCAACCACCCAGATGGAACAGAGAAAGCAACTGAGCAAGATGGGACCCATTGAAGAGGGGGTGGGGGGGGGGGCAACATTTGTTAATGATGATAGCTCCAAACTACATGGTTCAAGCCTAGTTGTGCACTTGATCACTTTGAGTTGGTTGTTTACTTTTGCCTTTCCCTTTTTTGCTGTCCTGCTTTGGTCTCAGTTTTGGTGCAAATCTTCAAAGTCTTGGGCCTACTTGCAGCCTGTCACACAACCATATCACTTTGACCCAATATGTGCTTTTTTAATATTCAAAAGAGGTCACAGAAGGATCCATTTGAGTAGGGATGGCAGTGGATAGGGAAAACAGGGTTCAGCACCGCCTCGCCCCATTTGGACTGGGGATGGAGGACATGAAACGGGGATGAAGGTGAGAATGAAGGTTAAAATCAAAACCTGTGAGAGGATGAAGGCGAGGATGGACTTACACTTTTCCTTGCCCCGTCCCGTCTCCGTCTCCAATCCTCACCTTGCCCTGCCTCGCCCCGTTCCGTCTCTGATCCTTTTTTTAGGGATAGCAGTGGACTGAAGGAAAATGGAGCCCTGTACCACCTCGCCCCATTTGGACTGGGGATGGAGGACATGAAACGGGGATGAAGGTGAGAATGAAGGTTAAAATCAAAACCCGTGAGAGGATGGAGGCGGGGATGGACTTATGCTTTTCCTTGCCCCGCCCCGTCTTTGTCTCCAATCCTCGCCTTGCCCCGTCTCTGTCTCCAATCCTCGCCTTGCCCCGCCTCGCCCCGTTCTCTCTCTGATCCTTTTTTAGGGATAGCAGTGGACTGAAGGAAAACGGAGCCCTGCCCTGCCTCGGCCCGTTCCGTCTCGGATCCTTTTTTAGGGATGGCAGTGGACTGAAGGAAAATGGAGCCCTGCCCCGACTCGCTCTGTTTGGATCGAGAATGGAGGACATGAAACGAGGATGGAGGCAGGGATGAAAGTTAAAATCAAGACCTGTGGGAAGATGGAGGGCAGGATTTTAAGACAGGGCAGAAGTGAAGACCTTGTCCCCTGCTCCTGCCCCGCTCCACTGCCATCCCTACATTTGAGGACAAGAAAGACTTGCTTTGATCATCATAAGATGAAGTATGGTTTCCTTTCATTCATTATGTCATCCTAGGCAACACTAAAATGGGAAAAATCTAAAGGCAATGTATTTCAATGAATTCTGTTATTGGGAAATTATGGGTCTTTAGTTTCAATAGGGCTGCCAACTATTCGGGTCCCACCCGAATCCGGAACATTTGGTTGGGGGGCACATTGCCAAAGGATCTTCAACACTTAATTCAGTCTCCAAAATGGGCCTAAATTTTAATTTAATTTTTTTTATTTATTTATGACACTGGGAAATTGATGCCAGGTCAGGAGACTTGTCATGCTGGAAAATACTACCGAGCTATATTCTTAAATTTATTTATTTATTTTTGCTTTGGCAATATTTTCTCAATAAAAACAAGAGAAATTTCAAAAAAATTCAAATCGGCTATAAATACATGGCCGATAAACCATCGTTTTATGCTTTTAGCAAAAAAGAAAACTGTCAAATAATGCACATTTCAACCCTCAACCAACACCAACGGCATGTGATTTCTATTCATCAAACAGCCAGCATTATCGTCACATCTAGGTCTAGCCTTCTGAGACTCAAGGCTGTAAATAGGTTGGGTTGAGTTGGGCCCATGGCCTACTTGGTTCTGGATTCAATTCTGTCCATGAATAAGTTCTGTTTTATATCTAGCTCCAAGAGGTTTGGTATAGTGGGATGGGGCGTAGGCTAGATGGGTGGTCTAGGTTCAAATCTCATGAGCATCACCCTCCACGCAAGCTGATGCGTGGTTACTCCCCGAGGGGAAGGGGTAATCCCTCGGAGTTTTATGCTTTCAAAACAATGACTATAAGTATGGCAGGTGGAGCCAATGCGATTAGGTTTATGATCTTGGGGTAGTTTCTCCGAGTAAAAATTTAAAAAAGCAGTTATGTTTTATATCTGCAACTAGGGGTGGCAAAATCTGACCCGACCCGCTTCTTAGCTGGGTTAGGGTTTGGCTTAAACGGGTTTGTGTCGTAAACGGGTCGACCCGCCTAACCTGTTTATTAAACGGGTCGTATTCGTGTTAGGGGTATGCCAACCCGCCAACCCGTTTGACCCGTTTAATAAAAGGGTTAGGCGGGCGGATCAACCCGTTTACACGAACCCGTCAACCTTCAACCCGTTTATATGCTTGAATTCCATATTGAGTTTTGCAGAAAAAAAAAGTAAAATATGTATTTTTTTTGTGTTTCTAATTGTGTTATTCGGGTTAGACAGGTTATTCGGGTTACTCGGGTCGGTTATCGTGTCTATGTTATCGGGTCGACCCGTTTAATAAACGAGTCGCCGTGTTGTGTAATCATGTCGTGTCGACTCAACCCGTTTATTAAACGAGTTAACTGTGTCGTGTTGGGTTACCCGTTTAATAAATGGGTCGTATTCGTGTTTGCCACATCCGACCCATTTAATAAACGGGTCGTGTTCGTGTTGAGGTATTCTGACCTGCCAACCCGTTAACCTGACCCACCAACCCGCCGACCCGACCCGATTGCCACCCCTATCAGCAACCAGCCAAACATAGTCATGTAATTCAGCCTTGCAAGATCAGATCCAGAAAACAAACATAAATTAAACACTTTTACAGATTATATACCCAAACACTTTTGCAGATTATATACCCAAACCTCGTCCAAACCTATCTATAGGTTACGCCTTCCTTGGACCCTGACCCTGCACACACAGTGCTGCTGCACCTGATGGTGCACTATCAGCTGACAGGCTGAGAAAAAAGATCAGGTGCAATGTGATTGGACACTTTACTGTGCTGCTGCACCCGATCACCCTCCATCTTGGAAATAGGTTTAGTCAGTTGTGGGGCCCAAGAAATTATGGAGGCCATAATGTGCAGTGCAATCACATTACAACTGTTCATCCCTCTCCTCCCTCTAACCTTGGCATCACCTGATCTAATTTTTTTGAAAAAATTCAAAGGCTTCAATCTTGTGCCCCTTTTGAACGAGGCTGGATCAAGCCCAATCACATTGGGCATTTTTTATGTGCCGCTGCACCTTAGCACCCGCCATCTTTCCTATATATACAGCCTGACCATGAAAGAAGGATTAGAGTGGCACTGCCCACCATGATGTTTTGTATGCCCTCCTCTTTCTCTCAACCCAAAAGTCACTCCAATGGAAGGGTTTGCTAAGGCTGGTAAATGAACTGAGCTTGAATTGTTTGAGCTTGACTCGTTAAGGCTTCTTCCTGGCTCATTTTAAAAAAATAAATAAATATTTTTTAAAGCTTGATAATATATAAAATATTTATATAATACATATAAATATATGTTTAATCCATCTACAAAATATATACAATATGCATTTTATGTATATAATATATATAATAAGTATATATAAATATATAATATGTAAAATGACCTATATGAGTCAAGCAAATTGAGTTTGTCATGTTTATGCTCGGCTCATTTACCAAAATGAACTAGTGTTATTTTTATGGTTACTCTTGAAAGTTTGAAATGTAGGAATAATTCATGCATGGAATCAAATAAAGAGATAAATTTGATGACTTTTGATTTAGTTTGTGCATTCGAATAACCAATTATTGGTAGCAGTGATCATGTAAATAGTGAAGGATTAAATGATGATGATGACGACTATACCATGTTAGATGAGGATAACTCAGAAATAATAGGAAGAGACCAAGACACTGATGATATGGAATAATTAATAGCGAATACAAATTATACATAAATAATAATTAAAATTTTGAACCCCTGGTATGTTGTATAAGCTATATAAGCATTTATTGAATAATAGAATTGTTTATTGTTTTTATATTAACTCGACATTGAATATGTTCTCGTTTAATGGATTATTATACAATAAAGAATAATTAAAAATCATTGAAGCAAATACATCTCAATTGATTGACGAGTGCATAATGAAAAACTTAATGATCATTATTCTTTTCGGTGGCTAACAACAAGCTCAAATCTTGGAGACATTGTTGTCGGCCAAAAGTTTAATTATTTAAAGCACCATCGTGAGTTTTGGAAAGATCATGTGATCATGAACAACTACAAAACAAAATTTGTGAGAAGTTGCAGTAATAGAGTGACTATCATATGCATTAAGGGTTTTAAAAGGAAAATGGTTAGAACTCTTTTCTAAAACAAAAAAAAAAAAATAAACTGAACAAAAATGGCTTTATATATAATTCAATAAGTATGTGAATGTACAGAAATTTACATGTCAAAAATGTTTGCAGATGACCACATATTTGCAGATTTCCTTGGGGATCAGTTACTGAAAAGTGGCTTGCACAATATCTTGTAAATGTCATTATATATGGGAATTTAATATGGTATCTATGAAGTTACACAGGTTTTAGTTACAAGAGGTTTGCAAATTTAGTTAAGCAAACTTCTTGAGGTCCACAAAAAAAATGTATGAATATATATTTTAGTGAGAGTTTGTGATATCAGGAGAGTATACCAACATATCGCACAAACTTCAGAAGGTTTGCTCATGAGAAGGGTAAAAAGGTCCTAAAGAAAGCAATCATTTGCGAATTTGGACACGAGGTAGATTTCAAAAATTGTGGGGCATTTCCTAAAACATGTCATTTTTGTCATACAGTATTATGATCTTCCATTTAATATATGTTTTTTTGCTTCTCTCAAATATTTCCTTTAGAACCTATGTCACAAAGATTCATGAATATGAGGACACACAATGTGAGTTTGACCGGCAAATTTGAATTTTTTTTAGAAAATAAGAGACAAGATCATACTTTTTTATTTTTTAATAGAACTACTTTTTGAATTTTTATTAGTAAAAAATGCATGTTTTGTGTATGTGTCACTGTCTCATCAGGGACACGGCCCCAAAACTACATGTCCATATGACAGCTTATAAGTCTTGTAACCAAACATATTTGAGCGCCATACTGGTCAAGTTGGAACTGATTACCTTTAGAGGCCTGAGCTTTAAGTTGAAGGGGCCCTACTTCCATGCCATTTTCCAGTATGGCTATAGAAAGTGAGGGGTTGGTGGATATGCAGGTCATAGCTGGCCTAAATCTGTATTCAATCAAAGAATTCTAACAAATTTAGTAATAGCTACGTGAGGCCTGAGGCTTCAAGTTTGAGGTGACTTCCTGAGGTAAAAGGTAAGCCCACGGAGTTTTATGCTGTAAGTACAGTGACCATAATAGAGCCAGCGCAGTTAATGTAAAAAATTAACTGAAGTTTCTTGGGAGAGGTTTCTTCGTTTAAATATAAAAAAAAAATGCTTCATATACATGAATCACCCATGCAATCTTTGGCCAAATGCAATTCTTTCTTATGTCAAATTTCTTGAATGAAGAAAATCATCTTAACCTATAAATTTTGTTGAGAAAACTAGTCCAGGCAATTAAAATTAAATGAAGCAGCTAGATACTTATCTACACACAAAATTTATGTGTAGATTATTTATAAATCAATGATAAGTGCTCATTTGCACACAAAATTTGTCAAATGTACGATTAGAAATTTGACAAACACATAAGAATACGGTAAATTACAGAAATTGGATGATATTTAAGGTCAATAACAAACCTTCACAGATCATTGGTCAAGAGTTAGTGAGTATATCTAACAGAGAGATGAACTGATAGTTCATTCATTTGCCAGTTGCTTGGAGGGTAATAGTGCTTTCTTGCAAATATGTCGGCACTCGATTAGATGTAAACAAAGATCATTTAACAAAAAAAAGAAACTGAATCGTTCTACCGTAATCTATGCCAAGTCCAAACTGATTGAAACATATTTATCCCAATGCAATGATACCTTTGAAGGAAATCAACTTTTTATGTTTGTGCAACATCCACATCAAACATAGATGGTTTTAAGGGAACCAAGCAATTCTTTTGGATAGAAGATTATCACTCCACAAGAAATTACCATTTTCCTGGTGTGATTCCTACGCAAAGCCAGTAATGAAAATGTTTACTGGTGCTTTTCTCTACTGGTGCGAAAAAACTTACGCCAGTAAAGGGTTATGTTGTTTTTTAAAAAATAAAATGAAGGTTTCAGAGACACGGCCCTCGTTCCCGCCTCTCGAACCCTCTCTCTCTCTCTCTCTCTCTCTCTCTCTCTCTCTCTCTCTATATATATATATATATATATATATATATATATATATATATATATATATATATATATATATATATATATATATATATATATATATATATATATATATATATATGGCGGGGATTTTGGGGGAGATTGCAGCAGAAAAAGGGCTACCGCATGGAACCGTGGACCATCGCTGCTCCTGGAGTCGCCCTTTGGGGTTTCTTTCTGTCTCTATTCTCGCAGGAAATGCCTATTGGGGTTCTCTCTTGAAGTAGTCGTCTAGTATCTCTCAGTCTTCATCTTTGCTTTCGGCTTTGTCGTTGCTGCTGAGAGGAGTCGCAACGTCAGTAAGCTTATCTACATGTCTTCCTTGGCATGTTTCTTCTGGGGTATCGGTTTCAACCACCCTTTGCATATCAACCAGCGGGCCCTTCTCTCAATTCAGGACACTTTAAATGACCGGAGCGCTGCTTTTGCCCTCCGACGATGGGGTTTTCATGTTTCCCTTCTGTTTCGGCTATCATTCAAGTTGTTCTCCTCTCTTTCAGTCATTTTTTCTTCTTGTGTGGCTTCAGGTTCGCTCCTTCCCTAGGATATCCAGCATTTCATCCGCACTGTTAGGAGGGAGTCTCTTCAGTGTTGCTCGGTGGGGCCATTGCTTCATGCACCATTTTTCTTTTGGGTTTCTCCTAGCTGGATCGATGATCGGCATTGACAGGATGTTAAGCCCTCTTGGCAACTTTTTTTCTCTAGATTTCATTCTCGCGCTCAACTGCACCGCGCGAAGCCTGAGGATTGGTGGTGTGTCGAGTGCTTCTCCCTTAACTTTTAGAAGCGTGTTGCATGTCATCGTTGGGCCACCTCTTTTCTCTCTTGGCGGCATTTAATCGGGAAGAGTAAGTGTGCCACAGACCTCTGAATCGCTATTTGTGGCAGAAGTTAATTTTTTGCCAAGATAGTGGGAGATCACAAATGCCCTAGCGCCACGCCTCATTATCTCCTTGGGTGCAGGTTGGCAAACTGCATGAGCCCAAATCATCTTTTCAGGCTTTCAAAATCAGATCTATCTGAGTTCCGATCAGCGAGTGGCCTTCATTGCCCATGTTGTTCACCGGAAAAGCCTTCGTGCTCGTAAGCATCAGTTTTTTGGGAACTCACACTTCATCATTTTCCCATGTAGGCATTTCGATGGCCTGGTGGTTCACGTTATGGGTTTCAAAGCCCTATCCTATCGAGCTATCAACTGCATGGTGATCCGCTTGCATGCTCCTTTTCTCCTACCTCCCGCGGACTTCGTGTTTCATCACCCTTCGCATCTGGCAGTCGACCAAGGTTCATCTTGGGAGCCACTTACTTTTACCTCTAGAGACTCATCTCTTGTGGGTGCTGATCCTACAGTAGGGCAAAGCCATCTCTTTTCTACGCTGGGTACCGAAGTTGATGAAGCTGCCCGACTTCTTGATATTTCTCTTTTCTTGCGACAACTACTTCATATCTTAGGCGTCATGCTCGTATCCATTGTTGCGGTCTCCGACCTTCTCCCTTCCTCTACGACAACCCAATCTGAGGTCATTCTTCATATGCTGACTTCTAGCTCATTCCATCAATCAGGTGTTGGGGCCTGTTATGCCCGCCGAGGGCATCGTTGCAACCCACACCCCTTGGCCTCCCATGATGGTGGTTCTCCTCGACGTTCAGCCATAGCTCGTACTCCTCAGAGTTTTGCTGACTTTCAGCTATGAAGGCTCTATGCTGGAATATCAAAGGGTTGAATTCTCTCGACAAGCGTTTGTTCCTGGCAAACTGGATTCGCCAGGAAAAGCCATATATCATTGCCCTATGCGAAACAAAAATGAAAGATGTCTCTCGCTTTGTTATTTCTGAAATTTAGAGAGGAGTGGACTTCTTCTTTAAGCCCGCGATCCACTATGCTGGTGGTATTCTTATTCTCGAAAAGCCTTTTCTGGGTATTTCTCAAGTCAACGATGGTTTGTTCTCTCTTTCGATTGCCTTTTCCTTGAAAGCGGGAACCCATATAGCGATGGTCATTATTGTCTATGGCCCCAACTGTCCTCCCCTTCGACCAGCGTTATGGTCTGATTTGAGTAGGATTATCGGTTCTTTTGGGGAGTTGCACCTTCTTATGGGGGACTTTAACTGCTTGTTGTCTATTCATGACTCAAATCCTTTCGTTTCTTTGACTACATCAATGCGAAGTTTCCATAATTTTGTCCAACAGTAGCAACTTTACCCTGTTCTTCCTACCAGCGAGCCTTTTTCATGGTCAAATAGAAGGTTTCACCCATGCTACAGGCTACTCGACTGAGTGCTCGTCTCCCCCAATCTGCTGGAGATCCTCTCCAACATCACATGCTTCCTCCTTTTGTCTCAGACCATAACCAGGTTATCACTCGTTGAGGAGAAGGTTTTACCTCTGCAAGGACTTTCGTCTTTGAAAAGTGGTGGTTGAAGGAGCCAAAATTTGAATATATGGTCTACTGTTTATGGGGCAAGCCTTTTACTGCGATAAGGGCCACCGTTTGGTGCCATAAGAAGCTTTTCTGCCTCAACCACGACATCAAAGCTTGACTTCTGAATCACAATATCAGTAAATTCCAGCAAATGGATGCCTGGGAGCAAGAGTTGTTGACCATTCATCATTCTATGTCTTTCTCGAACTCCCTGTTCGATTCGACTATTCAAAGCTTAAAGGTCAGATCCACTGAGCTTTCTTTGCTTCTACAAACATGGCGGATCATGGATGAAATTCGATGGAAACAATGGGCGAGGGAGCATTGGCTTGTGGCTGGTGACGGCAATACTAACTTCTTCCACTCCTACACTTCACACAGCCACATGAGGAATGGTATTCCCTTTATCTCCATTGGGGGAGTCAGCTACTCCATCGACAATGTCCTTCCAGCGGTTTCTCATTATTTCAAGACCCTTTATGTTGCTCTGACCTCCACCGATGGCACTATTGACCCTCTTCTCGTACAAGCTATTGATCAATCTCAAGCCACAACTATGCAATCTAAGTTCATTGACGTTGAAATCATTTTGGCTATCAACGGTCTTTCAGGATGGAAAGTTCCTGGCTACGACGGCTTTCCCATAGATTTCTTTCGTATCTTTTGGTCTTGCATTCAGCATGACGTTATTAATGTCTTCGCTAAGTTCCATCGCAACTGTCGACTGCTGGTTCACTTGCACTTAGCCATTGTCTCTCTCATCCTGAAGGATGTGGCAGCCTCTGATATCTTGAGGTTCCATCCGATTTCGGTTATGAGTGCACTCTACTGCATTATTGCTAAGGTTTTGGCCAATAGGCTCAGAGCCATGATAGATCAAATCTTCTCGGACTCCTAGTTCACTTTTATCCCCCACAGGCGGATTCATCACTCATTCATCTTGGCATCGAGAGTTCTTCACTCTTTTCATAAGAGCGGCTGACCTTTCTTCTCTCTCAAGCTCGACTTTCATAAAGCCATCGACTTGGTCCATTGACCTTTCTTATTCCACATGCTTACCAACTTTGGTATAGATCGTTGTTTCTCTCGATGGGTGCGCGAGCTGGTATCAAATGCACACTCTTTGATTAAGCTTAACAGAGCAAGAGGTAGGCAATTCAAGCTTAGGCGGGGTATTTGGCAAGGCTGCCCTCTCTCCTTTGTTATTTAACGCCATCGCAGAGGGTCTCATGGTATCGTTCAAGAGGGTAGCGGATAAAGGCATAAACGATCACATCGACATCCAAGAATTTTCTCATTATATTCTCACCTATGCTTACGACATGATCATTTTCGGCCACGCTTCTGTACAACAGATGCTGAGATTCAAGATCATCCTTCAGTTTTTTTTTTCTCTTTTGGGTTTATCCCTTAATGACAGTAAATGTTGTTTGTCCATGTTCAATGCCTAATCTTCCTTGTTGGTCGCGAGACAACAGATTTTTAGCTGCGCAACTTCGTATTTACCTATTTCCTATCTGGGTCTCCCTTTACAAATAAAGTGCATCCCCTCAGCCGCTTGGACTGCCACTATCCAAAAAGTCCAGACCAAAATTTCTTCCTGTCAGGCTTCCTACCTTTTCATCGTCTGTCGGCTTACCCTTATTAGGCACGTCTTGTCCTCTATCTCAAAATTTTTTATGTTTCTGTTTTTTATGCCCAAGGGTGTGGAGAAGAAGTTCTCCAGTTTGATGACAGATTTTCTTTGGTTTGGTTGCCACCTTCAGACTAAGTGCCACCTGGTTGGATGGAACTCGTTGGTGTTACCAAGGCATATGGTTGGTCTGGGGATCTTTGCTCCCCAACTAAGGAGTATTGCTTTCGTCATGAAGCAATGCTGGATGGCGCACCGTCCATGCAATCCATGTGCTCCTCTGCTCCATGCTAAGTATAGTTCTCTTGAGTCGATCCATTATATTTGTCGTCCCCGCAGGCTTCATATCTCGCACTTGCATCACATGCGGTTTAAGGCCATGTCTTTCGCCCTCATGCAAGATGGTGATCCTGGTCCTGACGCGCAGTTTTTGTAATGGGCAATTGTGCTTAGCGGTGTTTTGTGCACCAAAACTCTGTATCAGTCTCTTTTTTCTCATGGGGCTGATTGGCTTCCTGAGCATTTTTTATGGGTGAATGGGTCAACTTTCCGCTCTCAGTTTTTAGCTTGGTTAATTTTACACGATATGGTATAGACAAATAACTTCCTTAAAAAGGTGGGTTTTCAGTATCCGAGTAGGTGCATCCTTTGCCAAGTGACAGAAGAATCAACCTACCATATGTTTTGGGCCTGTCCAATCTTTGTAGATATCTTTAAAAGTATGTGAAATCAGCCTGAAGTAATCGTGAGACAGGAATCCTTCGTGCTCGATCTTTTGTGGGGTCCATCGCGGGTTCGCAGTTGCAAGCAGTGGCGGCTGATTTAAAGAACTTGGTTTCTTACTTCTTGATGGGTTGTGTGGATGACTCACAACAATGCGATCTTCCGTCAAATTCTGGTTGCTTTCAATAAGCTCGTCCATTGTATCTTGGCTGATGTGTACGCAATTCAGCGCCTCTCCTCCCATGTTATCCACCCCCTTTAGCCGCCTTCTCTTCCTCAAGACCCTGACTGATCTCTATGTGCTCCTATTTTTATGTTTTGCCTTCGTGCTTTTGGCCCTTTGTTTTGGGTCTGTTGTTGTTTTTTTGTTTTCGCGGGCTCAACTTTTGGTTGATCCCCTGCCTTAGTAATCTCTCTCTCTCTCTCTCTCTCTCTCTCTCTCTGTGTGTGTGTGTGTGGATTTGAGAATTATAGGGTTTCTCAAACGAGGAAGGGAAACAATGGTGATTCCTGTGAGAAGCAACATACTGCAAAGCCTTCGTGGAGCCCGTCTACACACCGATTAATCTCTCAAGATACCTGATCGGAATTTGGGTTGAGATTTTTTCCGATGTTTCCATGCTCGTTTTTGTGTTACCTCTTTTTCTTCTGGTTCTTGATGTATGCAATCTCTCTCCATGACATTTCTATCAGCTTTCAAGGTTTATGCATGAAATTGAGCAGAAAATCAAGTGGGTTTCACCTTTTTATTTTGATTGCTTGATCACTATGCAGGCAAGTTGTTATTTGCGTTGGTTTCTGCCATTTTTCTATATTTCAGGGTTCCTTTGTTCGGTTTGTTCACGAGTAGTTTGTTATAGGATTGAAACTTTTAGTATTGGTGCTTTTCTATGATTGATGATGAAAATTGATATGGTTAAACTTTGTATTTCTTCGTATTTCATGGATTAAAAAAATCAATATCTCTACATCATTTCTTCCTACATGTGTGCCTCATAAATCATATTTCAAGAAGAAGACAAAAAAATGGAACTATTGTGCCGTATACTAAACGATGCATCATTGTTCGTGTTGGTTTATAATAATTTCAGAAGTCTATTTTCTATTGCAATTTTGAGTTCCTGTTCATGGTTGGCTTATTTAATCATATTCAGTGAACTAGTGTGGTTGTGCTTTCCACTGGTTACTTGCTGCTTTATGGCCGATCCTTCATTTAGCTGATTTATCCAGCGATGAATCAGAACTGGAGTTTTCAGATGAGGTAATCTTTTCACACTTTAGTCATACATTTCAAGTGTATAGCCTTGTTTGCTTAGCCTGTTCCTTTTGAGATTGCAAAGTTTTTCTTTTTTTTTTTGAGATCGTCAAGTTGTACTTTATGTTCTTTCGGAGTGATGGTGATGAGAAAAGGTCCAATGCTTCATTACCCGGAAAGACTCGGAGTAGGAAAAAGGCTAAACGGGATGCTATTGTTGGTCCTGTTGTTGATAAAGATGCATCACATGAGGCTGCTGGTGCTAAACCTGTTGCATTGGTTCCAAAAGAGCTTCCAATCATAAAAAAGAAAAATCCTGTTCTTCAGATGGGTTTTCTTGTCACAGTTTTATTCTTTTGGTTCTAATAGCAAGTTGAAGAGTTTATTATTTCAGTATATGATTTTTTTTCAGATAAAATTTGCTCCAAAGCTTGTGAAAAGTGAAAAATTAGAAACCAATGATAGTTTGGAGAAAACTATAGCTGAAGATAAAGAGGAATTGGAAGCCAAGCCTTATTCAAGTCTTCAAGAAATTGAGACGGGATTATGTGCATGTGAGGGCTGCGCGTAGGAAGTCTTCTAAAAAATAATGTTTTTTAACTCATGCAGAATTATACTGCTGGCGATCCTTCTCCTGTGCTGTACACAAAAACTTGGCAAAAGATGTGGTTCCTGATGACTTCTACTACATATTTGGTAAGCTGAACTTTTTTTAAAGTTTTGCAACTGCAAAATGTTTTTCATATAGAGTGCTTTCAGATTCTTGTAAGTGAAAAAAATTGTAAAAAAAAAAGTACCTTCTCTTTATTATGATTTTTTTTGTAAAAGAATCCTTGGAAGCTGGTGTGATAATTTTTTATTAATTTTAATATTTCTCTGAACTTCAGCTGCTAGTGCTGTACTCAAATGTTGCTCGACATGGTCTGTGCTGCAGGGTCATCTTTTGGCAGTGTTGAAGCAGTCAGATGTGGGATCAATGTTAAGCTGATGCAGGTGAATTATATATTTTCCACTGTTTATGTTGTTTGTTAGCATTTGTTCTTTACTTTTTTCTGTCACTGTCCGGTATGGCTCTATTATTCTCGCACTTACCTTCTCTGCTGTTTATTTGGAGATTATGTTTGTGCTGGAGGGAGAATGCTGAAGGTGTATAGATCTATCTCAGCATTCATTTTGTGTGTATGGAAAATGATATCACCCTTGTAAAGCAATGAATTCGTAGCATTGCCTCACTACAAGAAAAAGGGCTTTTACTGGTGCGCCAGTAAAAGATCATTTTCATTGAGAATTATACTGATGCTATAATTTAGCGCTAGGCAGACTTTTACTGCTGCTAATTTAGTGCCAGTAAAGATCTGATTCCTTGTAGTGTCTCCTTAAATATCATGATTCTATAAATTTTCATTGAGAATTATAAACTAATTAAGAACAAGAAATTCTACACCCGCCCAGGTCGCTCCAGTGGTGGCAGGGCCTGAGAAGAAGGTGTTGAGCCCTTGGTCGGAGATTCAACTCCTACCAGGTGTGTGGGTACCTTTAACTGGTGGGCTCCATAAGGGCTTGGGTGGTGGTGACCTCACTCTGGGTTTACCTCACAGGGGCAACCCCATTAAGTGACCCGTTTCTCAGCGAGGGTTTCTCATCATCAAAACATTAAGAACCTAAAATTCTGCTGCTTTCTAATGTTCTATCTTCATATGCTCTTTGCTTTCTATGCATAATGAGAAATGCCGCTATAGACCTCTTGAAATGCCACAATAGGCCAAGGGGCACTTCCACCAAGTGCCGCTTAAAGTCTTATCGTTGTTGACATTAGCGGCGGATTGCTTGCCACCATAGGCATATTGCGGCAGTGTCTCATTCATTTGCCACTAATTAGTTGTCGTTACATTCGCTTTGAATGTGGTTTTGGTAATATCGTGTACAGTCGACCTTCAGTTATATTCAATCCCCACCTCACATCTTACTTGGGAACCGTGAGATGTGTGAGAGTGGGCCCCATGAACACCTCCATCTAGTGAGATGTGTAGTGGTGATGAAATATAACGTCATATACAATACTCAAATTTATTGACATGATTCTTGTTCTTAAGGTGACGAGGTGATGCATTTTAAATAGGATATTTATTATTATATTTTTTCTTTGGAAAGAAATTTATCTTTTCTTGCAAAGAAATTGATCTCTTCTGTCAAACCTATTACTTGCAAGCTAAATATAGTAATAGGCATAGTGACAAAAGTTTTAAAATGACAAAATATTGGAATCCAAAAAAATCACGAGAAATAAAAAATTTACAAAAAGACTCGTGTCTTGTCAGCAAAATATCGACAATAATAAACAATTATTATGAGGAAATACCAATTAAAAAAACATGATTTTTCACAATAAATAGCCATTAAAAACCTAAATATCATGTTTAAAACAATGAAAAATCACGATATTTTGAAAATATTGTGAGAAATTGTCATATTACTAAATAGGATCAATCCATTTGCTTCTAGCTTTCAAATAATGTGTGTTTTTGTAGACAAGCCAGCCCGAGCTCAGCTCAATAGATCTGGAGTTACATTCATGTTACATGTTAGAGATTGCTTTGAAATAATTATTTGTTTTGTCAAGAAGTTGGAGCTTGGCTCGGCTTGCCACAAGCACAAGCTGAGCTTGAGCACTTGTTCATTCAACCATTTACTAGCACTACTTTCGCTATTGTTATTAATGATCTGGTGAGTACCTTGCAAGGAAGGGTGGAGTCAGGAATCTGAACTAGGGTGGGCACATACTCTAGGGTTGGAAAATGAGATGAACAACTTGCCATTTGATTCGGCTCGGTTTGACTCAGAAATTAAGTTGAGTAAGCCAATGTACCTACATCTCAAGCATAAATTATAAAGTTCAACAACTTTTTCTTAGTTATGTCATTTGCCTTATAAGGTTGAATGTTATCTAAATTATTGCGGTAAAGATCATTCACGGGATAAGTTTGCTGAGATAGCTTCATGTCCTCTACAATGATCCTCTTATAATGTACAATATCAATTATTCACAGAAGTTGCATCGAATATTTATATCCCTAATTAATTTGAGCAATTGCATGCCATTTGTGTGCATATTAAGAATATCAATATCGCTCACTATTTGGGACAATTGGATGTTCACCAAAGAATTAGGCTCAATAAATGATGCCTGAGAAAGATGCATATTCTCCACAGAATTCCCATTATTCTCATCATCAACTGCTTCTTGTACATTACTTCAAACTGCTCCGAAGGTAAATACCTCTTGTTTGTTAGCTATCTATGTTTGAAGAATAATTATACTAGAGGTTTAATAACTCTTCCACATATTCAGTTTTATGAAACATCAAAGCAATAAATTTCTTAAATATACTATTTTTTTATACTAGTATAGATCCCTAAGTAGGGTGATCGTGTTACGATAATGTACTTTAACCCTTTTATATATTATCATTAACTGCTTATACCAACAACAAAATATATCATTCATCTAATAAAATAACATGTGACAAAAAAGTCATTCATATATCTTTCATACATTCAATTAAGAAAACCACCAACAACAACCACTACGTAAAGCAACTACCTAAAAATCCCTAAGTCCTATTAATGCTTGTGCACATTCAATCCCAACTCTATCACATTAATTGAATGCTTGTTCACATGTAACCCTAATTCATTACCTCAAGACAAAACCATCAAATATCAAATAAAGAACAAAAAACAAACAGAAATTATCTACAACGCAAACAAATATATGTATATATATATGAAAAACCCTAAATAAAAATTTTGGTGCTAAATATTAATTAAAACATAAAGAAACATATATAAATCATCAATGGCAACAACCAAGCACAAATACTATAAAGTCATATTAAATATATATCTATAAAAAAAAACTAAGAATGCAAGAAAACTCTATATACATATATATATATTCATTTTTTGACCTAACTGAAAGATAAAAAGTTGACAAAAAGGATGTCACAACCTCGCCAGAATACTGCAAGATTATTACGAGAGAAAAACAAAAAAATGTGAGGGGTATTTATATATGAATCAACAAGCATGTGAAGGTACAAATATTAACAATCAAAATATGTGAATGTAAGTAGACATTTACCGATGTACATAAGGAGTATTTAGTTAAAAGAGGTTTGCAAGCTTTTTTCGCAAAGGTTATACTATATTTGTGAAGGTAGTACCATATTTGTGAAGGTCTAATTAGAGTGCGAACACTCGAGGACGTTTGCAGCCAGTACCTGCGAATGTCATCACACATTTGCAGACTTCCTTGGTGATCATTTACTTAAAGGAGGTTTGCAGGGTATCTTCACGAAGTTTGTACGGCATGACTTTCACACGAATTTTGGGCCACCACAAATGCATGGAGCTAATGTTCTGAGCTAGAACCTTTCAATTAGAGTTCACATGGGATTATGAACTTGAGAAGATGTACATGTTTGATGTGCGAATCTCTTTTGTTGGGATGAAAATTAGCCAAATTCACAAATTTGGTTATGTGAAATTTTCTAGCCCCTCAAAATCATTATGTGAATCTTCTTTTTATTGATAAGTTGTGAGCTTATGATGTGCCATGCATGCATAATGCACAGGTAGTGTACATGCATGTCGCACATGAGCATTACATAGGCGCAGCGCACCGCATTCAAGTGTTGTGCACATGCGCACTGTGCATAAGAATAGTGTCATGCATGCCATGCATAGCGCACGCACAAGTGCCATGCATGCCACCTCAACAAGTTTGTTGCAAGTGAAGATACTTGAAGCTTCAACCAACTTCCAGTAGTTTCAAATCTATTAGTGGGTTGCCCAAACCACTGGGGCCCACGATTTTGTAATCAATCCACCTTGGTAGGCCTTTATAAGCCAATGTGCGAGAAGAGAGGAAAGCTTTTTTTCAATTTGAGATTCTTCTCAGAAATGCAACTTATGAGTTATGGGGAATTTTCCTCTTTTGCTTCAAGTAGATTCAAGTGGTGGGATTCTTGGTGAGCTCAAGGTCCTTGGGCCAATTTGTCGATCTTGAGGATTCAACGAGTTTGGAGAACACTTGCCTTGAGATCAACTGCTACATTCGCACATCTAGCGAAACATGGAAGAATTCTGATGTTGCACACCAAGGGGATCCAACGTGAAGGAATTCAGCCGTACGCGGATTCATTGCAACTATTTGCACAACAAATTGGTGGTGTTTCATCAATTGGGCACCAATCAAATTATCTGGTGAGTGACCCAATCAAATCCTTAAGAGAATAGAGATTTCTTGCTCAATTCTTGAAAGAGACTGAATACTCATATGCCAAATTCACATTATTTTGACATGAACGAGTTGGAGATGTCAAGAACGAACAATTCTAGAGCTTCTTGACTGATCAAGGTGGATTGTGGGTTGTGATTGTTGCCCAAGTGCCTACTGACGGCTCCTACAGGAGGCACAAAACTGCAGCAGCAAGTCTTGCAGTGAGGTCTGGATTTGGCTATGGTAAACCCACAGGACCAGGATCATTTTGGAGAAAGTACTACGTGCAAAGGTGTTATTTAGGTGCATTCTTGAATTTGCACAACTTTGATTGAAAAACACATGTGGCTGAGAAATCAGTCATTCAATGTGTCTCATTGCTCTGCCACACACATTGTGTCGTGCACGTGCAGGCCTATGCGCAACACAGGCATGCAACAGGGGGTTTTAAGGGGTCTGATTTTACATAGGAGCACATAGATGTACGTGTGCATTTTACTTGAAAATTTCAGCACTATTTTGATACATCATAAGGTTCTGTATGACCAAGAATCAGCTTCTGCTAAGGCTTCTAAGTAGGGTTTCAAGACCTTAAGTTTTGAATGCTTGTAACACTAGACTAGTGCTAAACAAAACCCCTTTTTGGCCAATTTTACACTTTCTTTGTTTAGGCCACTCTTGTAAGGCTGGATCATCTTGTGAACTTCTCGAGGGCACCACGATCTAGGACTCGGGTGCAAGAAGATCATACTCATCTTGGCCTTTCTTTGCATAAGCATTCCACACATCCTACACTTGAGAAAAATATGCACAACCCTACGAGCCTGAATCAAGATTCATCTACACGGGACCCAACAGTTAGTATCAACCAAGTGAGGGCTTAATTCCTTAAATGCATCATAGAGGAGTTTCATATGATGAATTTAAGGAATCACGTGAGGAGATTTTGCGCATTATATCTCGGAATGAGATAAATGCTAATAGTCACATAGCGTGGTTGGAAAATCTCGTAGCCAATATCACCCAAGGTGTGGATGCACTAAGGAAAAGAATGCACGAGAGGAATATACCTCGATCTCATGAGACTCACTATAGACCCATGACACATGAGAAAAATTGTAGTCGTGAGGAGCCTATGTGGGCATATGAGGAGGAAAGGTATGCACATATGAGAGAACATGGGACGGAACTTAGGATTGAACTTTCACCATTTGGGGGTGAAAATCCAAGAGAATGGCGATACAAGGCACATCATTATTTTGAGTGTCTCCATATTCTTCATGATTAACAAATTAATGACATGGTGACCAAGTTTGAAGGGAGTGCTATTCGGTGGTACCATTGGAGCCAAGTGATATATGAAAAACCTACTTGAGAAAGGTATCAATAGGCTCTACTCGAGAGATTTGGACCTTCTAATATGGTCAATCATAATTTGACTTTCTAATAACTAAGGCAAAGAAGAACTTTAGAAGAGTACCAAAGTGAATTTGAAGAATTATGTTCTACTTTATCATATGTGGATCAAAGCAGGCTATTTGGCTCATATGTGAGTGGACTCAAAGATGAGCTAAGGATAGAAATCTTGGCTTGTAATGTCTAAACACCGGATGAAGCATATAGAGTTACTGAACTCTTTGAGAAGAAGCAAAGGTTGAGGTGGTCTCTTCCTAAGCCAACCAACAAACCTAAGGAGTTGCCAAAAGCATCTAAGACATTTGCTAAGAATGCTTAGTCAGAAAGTTTTCAAAAGCCTAAAGTGGACTATGTCACACAAAAGCAATTGGAAGAAAAAAGAGAAAGAGGTGAATATTACAAGTATGGAGAGCTTTGGCATGTGAGACACAAGTGTTAATCCCTCAAAATTCTCCAAATCAGCAATTGAAGAAGAAGGTGTGGAGTATCATGCCCTTTCAAGAATCAGTGGTCCATGTTCTATGAGAATTGAGGGTCAACTCAATGGTTTCAAGGTGCAAGTTTTGGTAGACACGGGGCTACACATAGCTTTATATTAGATGAGGTAGCTAAGAACATGGGTTGCAAAATCAAAGCGCATCCCATGTTTGAAGAAATCATTGGGAATGGAGGAAGCCTCTAATGTCTTCAAGTTTGCCAAGAGGCCCTATTAGCTCTTCAAGGTGCTAACTTTATATTTGATTTATACCTTCTTCTCATCAAAAGTATGGATGTAGTACTTAGAATGAGTTGGCTAAGAAGTCTTGGAAAGGTTTCTTTGGACTTTGAAGTTATGGAAATGGCCTTCAAGGATAAAGACAAATGGGTCACTCTAAAACCTCATGGTACTAAGACATGTAATCAAGTGGACAATAAATAGGCACTTAAACTCTTTAAAATCTCTCAGTGTGTCACTTTTTTTTTGGCCCATAAGATTTAAGAGATGAAGGAAACTCAAGAAGAAAACATTCATCTTGATATGGTCAAAGTACTTGAGGAATTTGAAGAAGTATTTCAAGAACCTAAAGGGTTGCCTCCTAAGAGAACCCATGACCATCACCTTGAGTTGGAACCTCGTGTTGGACCAATAAATGTGAGGCCATATAGGTATGTAATATCTTAAAAAGAAGTGATGGTGGAGTTGGTTAAATAGATGCTTGAAAGTGGAATTATAAGACCAAGCTCTAGTCCTTTCTCTTTATCGATTTTACTAGTAAAGAAAAAAGACAACTCATAGAGGTTTTGTATTGATTGTCGAGATTTAAACACCATCATCATCAAGGACAAACATCTTATACCTGTCATAGAAGAGTTATTAGATGAGTTAGATAGGATGACACACTTCACCGAGTTGGACTTGAGGGTTGGGTATCATCAAATAAGAATGTCCAAAGAAGATATATTCAAGTTAGCCTTTAGAACACATGATGGCCAATATAAGTATTTTGTCATGCCATTTGGTTTGACAAATTCTCAAACAACTTTTCAAAGAGCAATGAATGACATATTTAGACCCCTACTTCAGAAGTATGTCTTAGTGTTCTTTGATGACATACTCATATACAGTAGGACTTAGTCAGAGCACTTGGAACATGTGAGACAGGTATTGAAAATATTAAGAGAAAAGACATTGTTCTCAAAGAGGTCTAAGTGTGATTTTGGGATACAACAAGTCATTTACTTAGGACACATTGTCTCACAACATGGAGTACAATTGGATCTTGACAAAACACAACACATGCTTGAATAGCCAGTGCCCAAGACTACCAAAGCCTTGAGGGATTTCTTAGAGCTAACATGTTACTATAGGTGGTTTGTGCAAAATTATGGGACAATAGCTGCCCCTCTCCCTGCACTACTAAGGAAGGATGCATGCGCAGCCCAAAATGCTTTTGAGAAGCTCAAAATGGTAATGATGTGTGCATCGGTTCTAGCTCTACCAAAATTTTTGAAGACATTTATAATTGAAACAGATGCTAGTGATTATAGAGTTGGAGCAGTATTAATGTAAGAGAATTATCCTGTTGTCTAAAATTTTTTGTCGTTAATTCTCAATACAAGAAAACATTTTAGCGACGGATTTAGCGAGGGAATTTTTGTGTCGCTAATCTACCACTAAGTAGCAACGGAAAAATTCCCTCACTAAATCCGTCGCTAATTTTTTATTTAAACTGAGCGCAAAATTTTTCCTCTCCCCGTTCGAAATTTAAACCGACCTCACTCGATTTAAACCGACTTTTTCGGAGGACGGCGACGTCAGAGAGTGCGCTGGTTCACGGAGGACGGTGACGCCAAAGAGCATGCATGTGGGTTCACGGAGGACGGCGATGCCGAAGAGCATGCGGTTCACGGAGGACGGCGACGCTGGAGAGCATGCCGGTTCACGGAGGACGGCGACGCTGGTTCACGGAGGACGACAACGAGGCATAGCGATCGTTGGAGGACGCCGACGCCGGAGAGCACGCTGGTTCATGGAGGACGGCGACGCCGGAGAGCACCGATTCACGAAGGACGGTACAAGTCCAGCGATGAGGCAGAGTTGTCGTCCTGTGTAATGCTTGTCGGGTGCGGTACAAGTCCGGCTTGTTGCTGCCGGAATACCGCCCGACAGGGATCACTTTTTTTTTATTTTGTTTTTAAAATTTAGTGATGGATTAGCGACAGATAATGTTTGTTGCTAATCTATCACAAATTAGCGACGGAAGTAACGACAAATAAGTTTTTCCGCTAATTAGCGAGCAAAAATTTGCGATGGGCGCTATCCATCGCTAAGTCGTCGCTAAATAGTTTAGCGATGGATATAGTCTGTTGCTAATCCACGATTTTCTTGTAGTGATAAGGTCCTTGACCAAGAATCAGTCTCTGCTAAGGCTTGTAAGTAGGGTTTTCAGTCCTGAAGTTTTGAATATTTGTAACACCAACCTAGTGCTAGACGAAACCCCTTCGTGGCCAATTTTATACTTTCTTTGTTCAAGTCACTCTTGTAAGGTTGGATCATCTTGCAAACTTTTTGAGGGCAACGCCATCTAGGGCATGGGTGCAAGAAGATTATAGTCATCTTGGCCTTTCTTTGCATACACATTTTGTGCATACTACACTTGAGCACAATATGTACAACCCTACGAGCTTGAATCAACAATTCCTTTGGCACACCTATACATCGCATGAACCTGAGGTGGTTCGCTTGTGCAAAGAAAAAAAATATTCCAAAAAAGTCAAGAATCAAAGATTTTGGATATGTGGGGAATATCGGAAAATTGGTAGGCATTTTATAAAGCGTGCCATTTTGCAAGGACAATATGGTTATGTTTTTTTAAAAAAAAAAGTTTTTATTGAGTAAAAAAAATGCAAAAGTCTATCTCACCGGATCCTATTTTTTTTTTTTTAAAAGAATTATTCTGTAAAATTTGAGTCGTGTATCGAGTCGCACGAGTATCCTTCTGACATAATTTAAGAAAGACTTGCAATGACCAAGTAGGTGCCACATGATGTAACCATTAGGCAAATGAAAGGACCAATGCTAGTTAACCAACTGTGTCATTGCCAAATATGTTTTGGATGAAAGGCCATAAATGGATTATCATCTGCCTATTGTTGGACCACTCATCTCTTAATGCTAGTGGGCACCTTTGATCTGGTTCCTGAACATTCTCAACCATTGTTGTGAGAGGCGTACGCCTCAATACCTGAAGCGTACGCCTCATAAGCGAAGCGCACGCTCAAGGTATTGAGGCGTTGCATTGAGGCGTTTCAGGCTTGAAACGCACGCTTCACTCATGTGAAGCGCATGCCTCAAGTCGAAACGTGCTTCGCTTCTAAAGCGTACGCATCTGTGTAGTCCCTACAAACCGCCCCTTTCCTGCCAAAATCCACCGCCGGGGACATTGACGAGCAGGTTGGCACCGCGAAGCCGATGGCGAAGAGGGCAAGGATCCTGACGACGACAAGGATCGCGATGAGAACCGTCGGGGAAACCTCCCTTGCACTTGCGCCACCGGAAGAGCACCGCCGGAGTGTTCGAGTTAGGGAAGGGTCGGACGCGCAGAGTTGGGGGTTTTGGAGGAAGCTTTGGTCGAACGCCGCGGTGTCGAAGGCGTTGGGGATCTTTCCGGTGAGGGCGTTGTCGAAGAAGTTGCGGAAGGTCGGCTTTAGTCTGCCGAGCTCCGGCGGTATCTCGCCGGAGAGGTTGTTCTCTGAGAGGTCCAGACTGTTTAGGGACGACAGGGAGGCAAGCGACGTGGGGATGCCGCCGTTGAGTTCGTTGTCGCTCAGAATCTCAGATCCAGGATAGATGGCCCCTGCAACGAGCCGATCTCCGAGGGTATCTGGCTGGAGAATCGGTTGCGGTCCTTCTGGGAGCCGGTGAAGCAAAACTGGGTGAGGGAGCGGATGGTGCTGAAGAGAGAGAGAGAGAGAGAGAGAGAGAGAGAGAGAGAGAGAGAGAGAGAGAGAGAGAGAGAGAGAGAGATGAGGATGCCCTAGGGGTCCGGGTCTCGGGGGGTGAAAATGGATCGGGTTCGATTGGACCCGATTGATCATGAAGCGTACGCTCCAACGCCTCGAGACTTACGCCTCGCTTCATAACATGCTCAACGCCTCGCTTCGCCTCAGCGCATTTAACAACCTTGTTCTCAACTACCCACTGATGTATGACCATGCATAGATCATTTGGTCATTGCAACCACTTGTAGAACACTTAAGAAGAGCTAGCTAGGTCCTCATTAAAAGTCTAAACAGTGATTAATGCTAATGGGTAGTGTCCCCAACTGGAACTTAATGCATGCATCTGTCTATAGAAACTAAGGGAAATTCTTGACAATCACAACTAGGTTGTGGGTCCTATATGTTTCTTGAGAGAAAGAGAGAGAGCAAATTGGGTAAGATTTTTTCTGGGGGGGGGGGGGGTCGTTTTCCTTTTTAAAATCTGACCATACAAATGTGATGTATATGCTTGATTGTATAGAAATTGACTCTTGGATTATCTGTTTCGGACATGTAAATAGATTTTTAAAGCATTAGAAAACCAACAGATCAAATTTTTGTAAATATTCAAGACTCAAAAATTAATTTTTTCGTTAAAGAACACAATTCAATGTAGTTTCTAGCAAATAGACCATCCTGAACATATATGTAGGGTCAGATTTGTAAAAGAAAAAAGAAATTCTAAAGTGCCTTGAACTATTTTAGGGTATATATTTAATAGAGTTTATTGTACCTACAATCTAGTTAGAATTTCATGATGCAAGTTATTTTGAGTTAAAATAAATGAATCTAGCATGATCGATTTAGTGGAAATTCAGTTGGTGCATTTACAACAGTCGATTTTTTGAGTTTCCAGAAAAAAGCTATACACAGATCAAATTCTGACAATTCAAAAACTAGTTCTCATTAGAATAGCATGTACATGACATCCATAGGTGATTTTGACCAAAAACAGTAAATTAGGAAAAACAAGAGTTTGCTAGGTCATTTGTATATATAAAAAATTGTAGAAAACTTTTATATATATATATATATATATATATATATATATATATATAGAGAGAGAGAGAGAGAGAGAGAGAGAGTAGCCTGCAACAGCCTATCACGATAGAATCGGTTTTCTCAGTTATTTCTCTCAAATCTGACCATACAGATGTGTCCAACATAGTTGATAAAAAGAAGAAAAAAGTGAGCCACAATGTCAATAACCCATTGAGCATAATCCTTAACACACTGGCCTGCATGGATAACAACATCATTAATATAATCAGTCTTGCAAAATAAGCTCCAAGGATCTGTCTAAAAAATAAATAAAAATTTAGCTTTCAAGGGAGAAAATTTTGAAGCAATTTGTGTTCTACCCTAGTTACCTTGTAGCATAATCTGTCTTCCGGCTGGGAAACGAGCGGCTTGGCTCACAAAGAGATCATTTTAACTCATAAAATAGGCTCGACAAGCTAAATATGAACAATATTTACTCGGCTCGACTCGTATAAGCTCGTTAAGTGTTAAAAAAAATATTTTGCATATATTTTACATGTATTATTTTATAATCTTATTTCTTTCAGCTGTAAACCAATGTATTTTTTCTATAAACAAGCCAGCTCGAACAAGGCTAGTTTAACTCGGGCTCATGAATTATGAGCTCGAACTAGGCTTGGCTTGTCACTAGAATTCGTTTACCAGCTCTATTTGCCTTACGTGACTCAAGGTAGATAACTAGATATCACAGATTGACGAGCTAACCATAGTCACGAGTCAATGTAATTGGCAACTTATGATTTGCCGTCTATGTTTCATATTAATTTGATTTTTATAGTGGAATTGTTTAATTGATCAATAATTTCATGAATATTAGATTATACAACAATTTACGTCTAACTTATGGCAAATTATGTTTCTAAAGGCATTTATATTTTCAACATGTTGCTCATATGTTCACCTTAAGTTACTTTTTTTATCACATCACTCTAGTTGACTCTTTAAATAACACTTTAACCTTTTTTTTTTAATAATCAAAGGGACCACTCCCCTCAATCACGGTTGTTAGGTTTGTAAAACCCTTGGGGTCCCCCCTGCCCACCAAGGAGTACACCCAGCTTCGACCTTGAGGCAAGGGACTGCACCTGTGGGTTTTGAACTTGTGATGTCCCGTTAACTTCCTGACAGTCACCCCTACCAAGGCAGAGCCCTTGTGGACTAACCTTTTTAATTTTTAAATGATTAAACTTCACTTAATGTAGTTGCCGTATAATAAAGGTTAAATAAGTTGTTTTTAGCTAGAAAAAATGATATAGACAGTTCTGAAAAAAATAGTTGCCTATCTGAAAACATTTAAGATGCAAGTGGTTAAACATAATTTTGTCATAAGCTAGGTGTCTATATAAGTTTCCCTAAAATAATAAAAATGAACAAAATTAGGTTACTATGTTCGTGGTAAATAATTTGCCTTATTTTAATGGAAAATTTATATTCCATTTAAGTCAATAAGGAAAGATCTGTGAATGGAATTTACTTGATACTAGAAAAAGAAAACAAAATTTTCTTGGCTGTTTTTTATCTTTTGTTAAGTAAATCTCTAAATAACTTTTACTTCAGTAATTAAAATTCCTCTCCAAAAACTATTCCAATTAAAATAATTAAAAAAAAGGTTGAACTTGATAAAACAAAAAGAAAGCTTTTACACATGCACTTCAGTAACATACCATGACGCCTAGATTTTGGCTTATTTTCTGTAAGTGCAGGGATTATTGCTATATATAGTTGACAGGCTACTAGCCATTCTATACAATATGAATAATATGTCCCTTTCTTAATCCAATCTTTTCTCCAACCTCCAATTAAATGATTGCCAGTTGTCAGCTTGACTATAATAATGATAAGAGATATCGCCCACTTTCCAATAAATGCTCCTTGGTCTCTTCACTATGGGGACCCACTTGGGGTCCGACTCATGCAGACCAGTGCTTGTTCTTGCAAACGTGTTACCCAAACCAGTGGATCACTGGTTAGTGGCTCGCAGCTTCTTGCCATACCAATAATCTCCCAACAACAAATACAGCCCATCTCTCCAATCAATGAAGGTCTATTTTCCATTTTAAAATCTCTCTCTCTCTCTCTCTCTATTTATAGAGAGAGTAAACGTGTTACCCAAACCAGTGGATCACTGGTTAGTGGCTCGCAGCTTCTTGCCATACCAATAATCTCCCAACAACAAATACAGCCCATCTCTCCAATCAATGAAGGTCTATTTTCCATTTTAAAATCTCTCTCTCTCTCTCTATTTATAGAGAGAGTAATGGGTAGGTGCGAAATGATAGGTGCTAAAAAAGTTTTTTATTTGTAAATTCTGACCGTATAGATGTGATTAATGTACTTGATTTTATAGGGATCAGCTCTTGAAGTGTTCGATTCCTACATGGGTGAGTTTTTATAAGGTTTGGAAAATCAACTGTTTAAAATCTTTGCAAAATTTTTAGGCTCCAAATATCATTTTTTCATAAAAACCACATTGTAAATCGACCATGCCCAACACATTTATAGGGTCGAAACTGAGAAAAGAACATCCAAAGGACAAAAAAACTCATTTAGCACATATCAATTTGATATACTCATCTCTCTCTCTCTCTCTCTCTCTCTCTCTCTCTCTCTCTATATATATATATATATATATATATATATATATATATATATATATATATATATATAATCATTCGGTTGGAAACCAAGCCTGATGTTAGTGCATGAGTCTAGTTAATAGTGATCAGCCCTTACCCAACTCTGGTTAAGTATTCTAACATTCAAAAGTCGTGATTTTCTTAGAGAAAACCAGAACCAATAATTGATTCCCAGCATATGAACCGTGCTCAGAAAGATCGGAATTGTGAAAAAAGTGTGAGAAATCTCCAGCTCACACGAAATTCTTAGGTTCACATAGTTTGAGAGTGAGTGAGTGAGTGAGAGAGAGAGAGAGAGGCCTGAATTATAATAGTGCGGCCTAACCGTCTTGCAGTAGACTTCAAGGCCCACATTGTCATTAATTACTTGTACGACTGCGTTTGAGTGATATAACGTGAGAGTACTTTCCTCCTTTTATTAGGAAAAAATGATAGTGGGCGTGAAGGTCTGCATTCCTCATCATCCTTCCATCATTATTATATCAAGTCCACTTGGGAGGCACCATCATTCTTTCATCATACTTTCACTACTTTCCTATATATACATAGTTTTTGAAGGACACCTTTCTATAATGCCAGGCATAGAAAACCTTCCCAAAATTTTATCAAAAGGATGGGGATCGAACGGCTGTGGAATTGGCTGTGGATGAATGGACCATCAGGATTTGGTGCATGTTCAACTGCAGAGCAAGTTACAGAGGGAATTGATGCCTGCAGGAACCTCACCGCCATTGTCACCGGTCTTCTCTCTCTCTCTCTCTCTCTCTCTCTCTCTCTCTCTCTCTCTCTCTCTCTCAACTGTTTCCATTTCTTGAAGCGTCTCGGAAATTTTGATTAGATCCCATCAAGCAATTAACTTGGGTGAATAAATGGTTTTTTATCATGAAATAATGAGATTACAATGGGAATACTAGGATGAAAGGTTTTACTGGGGTTTAACTAAGTATCAACTTGGGCCGCATGTTAGAAACTTGGTAACATCTGCAAACCAAACGGATGGAAAATGTTAACAAATCTCGTGTGTATGTGTGTGCGTGTGCGCATGCCCATATTCATATATCCATTATATATGCTAAGCAATGTCATCAGTATCGGTTCGGCCCTGAATCATCGAGCCACCGATTCAGCTATATATCGGCCGATACCGATACTCAGCTGACTTGTTCAGTACTAAGCAATGTCTTCAGTATCGGTTTCGGCCCTGAATCATCGGGCCACCGATTCAGCTATATCGGCCGATACCGATACTCAGCTGACTTGTTCTGTACCGACCAGAAAATAATAATAAAATATTATGTGTCAACCATAACATGACACGTGTTCAAACCATTATAACAGTATTCTAATAATATTAATAAATTAATTTTTTAGTATTTTTAGCATTTATTTAAAAAATAGCCGATTCAGGGTGAAGCGCGTATCCAAATTCTGCTGATACGATGTGTATCGAGCCATACAGGCCAATACGGACCGATACTGATAAGATTGATACTAAGTATTGACTCGAAATCTCAGGGATAATAGCCATATACGGAGATTACCATAGAGCTGCTGCACTCATCGTTTAGTAGCCTTCTTCCTGCTGTCTCATTGCTTAGTAACCTTCTTCCTTCTACCTAGGGTCTCAACAGGTCGGGTTTGGTTCTTACCCAGGTGGAACCGGACCTGATCTCGATTTTTGGATATGGTATCGGGTCCAGACTCGGATTTAATCAGACCCAATAAGAACTACATGAACCAGACCTAGGCCATACACAGTAAAATACTATTTTTTTCTATTTTTACATTGAAAAATTGCAGGTCTTAATCGGAACTCAGGTCGGGCAGGTCTGGTATAAAATTTCACAAGCTATACCCAGATCTATGTATTAATCGGACCTTCAGGTTCGAATCCGGGTATTAATCATGTCTTCTTATTTATCACCATAC
Source organism: Nuphar pumila (assembly GCF_984573655.1). Lineage (NCBI taxonomy): Eukaryota > Viridiplantae > Streptophyta > Magnoliopsida > Nymphaeales > Nymphaeaceae > Nuphar > Nuphar pumila. The sequence goes on along the minus strand of NC_143250.1, from coordinate 140,228,315 downwards.
CCGGACCCTATAGGTTTTGGTAAACCCGACCCGTTGATACCCCTACTTCTACCTGATCGTTGCCTTTCTGAAGGGGCATTGAATCCAACTTCTTTGACATATTTCAATCGCTAAATCATCAATTCCAGATGGAAGTCTCCTCTTTTCTTTCCACCAAATCAGGTGGTATGCCATATCACAAACTTTTGTGCTTCGCAATCATCATCGTCCATACCCTTCAGCACTGCCATTCATCCCCCAAAAAGTGTTGATTTCATCACTACACAAAGATGAAGATCATAAACAGTGGTAAAAGGTAATATCAAAACACAACAAAAATTCTGTTTTGGCGTATCACCTAATCTGACCTTGAAACAACTTTACATAAGGATTCCATTAATGAAATGAAGCCTACCTTCTTTTAGACTCTTCTTCTGAGCAAAAAATGGGAGGGAAGATGGTATTTAACGAGGGTTTTATTAGTACCACCAAACCCCACAGGTGTTTGGAAACCCTGCTTTGGGAAATGAGAATGATATTGAGAATGGAGAACGGGTGGAGATGGGCCATTTTTAACTATATCCTTGTAAGGGTGTAGTTGACAACTCCAAACTTAACACGCATTTACTTCACCACTCCGTCACCTATCTCTATCTCCTTTTCAATGCCAGCTCCCAAACAGAGCCTTTATCATTGTTGTCCTGTTCCAATGCTACTACCACTAGCGATGGCCGTGGATGAGGCAGGGATGGGGGACAATGTTTCCACTCTTGCCCCGTTTCAAAATTCTGCCCTCCATCCCCACACGAGTTTTGTTTTTAACCTTCATCCCCATCTCATGTCCTCCATTCCCGGTCCAAACGAGGCGAGGTAGGATGGGGCCTTGTTTCACTATCATCCCTAAAGGCATTTTAGTTATTTAAATAACGGGGTTTTGGGGGCGGGGCAGGTGGAGGAAAGTGTAAGTCTATCTCTGCCTCCATCCCCGCACGGGTTTTGATTTTAACTTTCATCCCTGCCTCTATCCTCGTTTCATGTCCTCTATCCCGGTCCAAACAAGGCGGGCAGGCCCTGTTTTCCCCCACTTTACTGCCATGCCTAACTACTACCATCAGCATTATATCATCATTATTAATATCTGAAGTAGTCTAACAATTCAAGTAAATGAAATTTCTGATACATAATCATCATCATTATTGTTATTCTTCTTCTTCTTATTATTATTATTATTATCATCTTTGGGGTGTGTCGGGTTCTATCAATGTCGTCTAGGTGGTGTTTGATGGCTGGACATGAACCACCTTGACTTAGACTAGACTAGTGTGTGTCGATGGCGCAACTCGTTTGTCCCGCTAGAGTGGGATGCAATGGGCTGTTGTGTCCATTTTGGTTAAGATTGAATGTATGATGAAACCCATCTTATTTCAAATGATGGGATCCATGTTCGTTGCGGCCCCCACATGATTTGGGTTGCAAACAGTCCCCGAGGACTGCTGCATCCGGCCTTACAAGTAGGGCTGGTAAACAAGCTGAACGAACTGAACACAGCTTGTTCGGGCTCGGGTCATTTACTAGTGAACCCAGCTCCAGCTTGGAGTTGTGCTTGGGTCTAAGAGAGCCAAGATCGAGTCAGTCAAGCAGAATGAGTGCTGGCTTGTGTGGAAAAAAAATGTCCATTTTTCAAAGATCTGCCAATGCTGAGATTCGAACCTCAACCCTATCAGGCACAAACCATAACTTATAACCACCCATTCAGCTAAGCTTAGCAGAACACCCTTTGTTCATGTTCAACTCCCTAAATACTAAACGAGCAGCTCATGGCTTGGGTCACCATCTACATGAGCCGCACGAGCGCAGGACAAGCCGAACCAAGCCGATCAAGGAGCTGCTCAGTTCGTTTCCAGCCCTACCTACATGACCAAGACTCCTTTCTTTTTACCTAAACAATGTTTAATTAGCATTTATGAACAGCTTTTTTTCCAATATATTTGTTATTTCTCACGATAATTGTGATGTTCATGCAGGGGCAACTAGTGGCATTGGAACAGAGACAGCCAGAGTCCTTGCTCTTAGAGGTGCAACTGTCATCATTCCTGCGAGAACCCTTGAGAGTGGACAGAAGGTGAAGGAGAAGATCCTTCAAGAAGTCCCACATGCCAAGCTTGACGTAATGGAGCTGGACCTTAGCTCCCTCACCTCTGTTAGATCATTTGCTGCTACTTTTCTCTCCTCAAACTATCATCTGAACATTCTCATGTACGTTGTCACTCTCCAACTCAACCACTAAGTAAACATTGATGATGATTTTTGTTCAGAAAATGATCATACTGTATGGAAAAAATGGCATGTTCTCATGTGGTTATTAAAAAGGGTAACATTTTCTTTTATGTGGGTCTAAGTTGAGAATACCCGTATATATATATATGAAAGGAAGTATTTCCTTTTTTTAAGGATAAGAAACCCTCACCTAAAACCAGGTCACTTAATTGGCCAGCACTCCTGTGAACTAAACCCCGGGTAGGTCACTGACAGCCAAGCCCGCCCTTATGGAACCTAACAGTTGAAAGCATTTGCATGCCCTGTGGGAGTCGAACTTGAGATGAATTAGAGGTCAGCACTTCTCCCCAAGCCCGCTGCCACTCAGGCGATCGACCTGGGCTGGCGTTAAAGGAAATATTTTCATTAGAGAGAAAAAAATGCTTAAAATTAGGAATAAAAAACTCCATTTAAAACATTCTAAGTGCATCTGTTTAGTGCAAATTTGAAAACCAAACAAACAAATGAAACTTCTTTTTTTCTGTGCCAAAAAACTTGTTCCTTTCCATAGAAACGTTTAAGAAAAATTGTGATACTTTAGAAGATGAAACCTCATGGATCCGAATTTACCAAATCTTGGGTTCTAATCACATTGAGTATTGGATCCAAATTGAGCCCATATATATTATTTACTGTCTTTTCTGAAATGATGAGGAACCTGTCCAGGAATGTGCTTCAGTTAATGGCCCCACTCCTAGATAGTAAACCCCGGGTGAGTGTGCTAATCTACAAAGAACATCCACCATGCAAGTCACCGGTATGATCCTAAGGGGAATTGATCCTGGGTAACACGGGGTTCCACCGTCTTTCGAAGAACTACCCTCACCGCCACTTGGGTATAGGGCGGGTAAGGTGCAATCACATTGCACACTTTTAGTGTGCTGCTACACCTGACCACCCTCCATATCTCGGATACACACAAGATGGAGGGTGGTTCAGGTGCAGCGGCACACTAAAGTATGCAATGTGATTGCACCTCATCTACCGTCCCATGGGTAGGCTTATTCATTTGCATTTCTGTGACTCAATTTTTATAGCTTAACCCATTTTTTAAATGCAAACCATTATTTTAATCATGCATTCATTAGTTCTTTAATGAATTTTTGTCATTTCACATGTTGCTAACTATGGGCCAAGCTCAACAGAAATAATGCAGGTATCTATGCATGTCCCTTCCAGCTTTCTAAAGATGGGATAGAGATGCAATTTGCCACCAATCACATTGGTAAGCAAACACTGACCTCATATCTATTTTGACAAATTCCACTTTTATTTTAGAGGGTATATATATGTGTCTAACAAACGGTGAATTTACATTTAGCCACCTCAAGTGTCAAATGTCGCAACAAAGTTCCTCACTTTTTTAAAAATTGCTCGGTTAGCTGCTTGTGTTATTTTACTTTCTTAAAGTACTTATTTACTTCCTATAAAAAATTTATGAAAATTGATTATGTTGTCTTTGCAAAATGGCATATTTTTTAAAATACCTAGCAATTTGACAAAATTCTTCATTTATCCAGAATTTAGATTTCTGATTTTTTTAAGACAGTTTTATCCCTCCACAAGTATAGCATGATCATCGCAATTATGTACTTGTGAATGTCCCCAAAATATAAATGTCTCAAAAAAGTCTCAAAAAGGTAGTACTGTATTTACAAATGTCCTCCTTATGGCTCTTATGTGATTTTAATAAAAAGAGGTTTGCACATTTTTTATGATCTTTGCCGGTCATGGTTGCGAATGTCGTACAATATTTGTGAATGTTAAGACATGTCAGACAAAGGGTCTTTTGCTTCTTATCTGCAAAAGTATCGCTAAAGGCCTTTTACCTTTTAGTGTTTATCACACATTTTGGGAACATTTGCAACCATGAGTTGCAAATGTTGTATTGTATTTGTGAATGTCCACCTGACTGAAAAAAATATATCACAGACAGAAGGTCATTCACAAATACAGTATGACCTTTACTAGTTGCAAATGTCATACTATATTTGTGAATGTCCTTCTGCCTATGCCATTTTTTTATTGGGGGGCACGTTTTGGTGACATTTACAAGTAAAGAGTTGTGAAGATTGTTATGTTTGTGTAGTGGTAAAAATGTCCTAAAACAATTGAGTATCAAAATTTTGGATATGCAAATAGTTTTATCAAATTGCTAGGTATTTCAAGAAACATGTCATTTTGCAAAGATAGTTAAATTATTTTCTTAAAAAATACTTATTTGTCCTTAACTATAACTGAGAAAGAAGAAGCTACAAAGGCGATATTCAATAATTTGAAGTTAAGAAAGAACTGTTAAAACTGTCTAACGGGACTTGGGTGAATAAAATGTGCTTGGGCAGCCGTTTTGAGTTATTTCTTAAAAGGTTGAGTTTTATCTTAAATAATTGAAACATGAAGCTGCTAAATGCAAATTTTTATACGAGTAGGTGCCTATATGTAAACTAATGCATTTCACATGCCGTAGAAATACATCTTGTACTTTAAGACCAAACACTTAGCATAAGCCCCACATTTTGGACAAAATTATACACTTTTACATGCCGTAGAACTGTCATTTTCAGTGTCATCGTGTCCGAGCATGTTCGGTCAGGTCATCAGGAACCCAGGTCTGATCCAGGGGGCAAGGAGGGCCTCGAGACCCTCCTAAATTTTGAAAAATTTCAACCGAGTAGTAACACCCAGGTTGGATTTATATATCGCCGAGTTGACTCGGGATAGGTCGAGTCAACTCGGATTGGAGCCTATTCAAGTAAAAAATGAGGTTAACTCATCATGAACTGAAACTTGTCCGGTTCATGAGTGTAACTCGGTGACACGAGTCATAATTGTTTTACTTTTGGTTTGATTTTTCATTTTGGAAACCCTAGAACTAGGGTCAGCCCTCTATACCTCTCTGGAAATCTCAACTCAGTCTCAGGGGTCAGCCCCTGGTCAGCCCCTTTCTCCAGAAGCAGGTTATATGTCACACACACACACACACACACACATAGTAGGTGCGTGTTTGGGGGCCGAATGAAAGCCATGTATATAAGCATGTGGGGCTCGTATCCCCGTGTGTGTCGGCATCACTTAGGGTCAGAGTCCCGTGTTCTCCTATCATGCGGTCCATCCACCTCCGCCACCACACTCCGCCATCGTTTTCAAATGTCAGTGATAGGCTCGAAGCCTAAAGGAGCTCTTTGATCCTCTTTCCCTCTCTTGAATCTCGAATCTCGAATCTCAAATCTCCATTCAATCTCACACTGTCTCACAGCCCCTCTCTCTTGTGGTCCATCTCTGGCCTCTGCCATCATTTCCGGTGGCGGCGACTGACCTTTCAGCAGTCATAGGTAACCCGGTTTCTCTCTCTATCTTTATCTCTTTGTTGTAAACACAAGTGGGAGTCTCTCTTTATGTGTTCTTTATCTCAGATTTTCTTGTTTCAAATTGTTGGTTCAATTCATTGAATCATTTTTCTTGCTTAATCTTATCCTCTTTTTTTTTGTTATTTTGTTAAATATAATCACATCGCATCTGATCTTCCCTCCTGCATTCTTGATGACACTTAACTGATACTATAAATGAAAATTGAGTGCAGGCCATTTCTTGTTGACAAATCTTCTGTTGGATAAGTTGAAAACTACTGCTAGAGAAACAGGAATAGAAGGAAGAATAGTGATTGTGGCATCAGAAGCCCATAGCAGACCTTACCGTTGTGGCATACGATTTGATAAGATCAACGATCCCACAGGGTATGCACATCTTTACTCATTACTGTCTTCTCATACATATGACTTTTTTTGTGTTGTTACTCGAAGAACCCACGTCTGAGATCGAAGATCTGGTCGTGCTGGCTCAGCCTGCCATACCTACAGTCATCGTCCCAAAGGCGAAAAACTCAGAGTTGGTTTCATGAGAAATGATCACTTGTTCATGCCCCCTTTTGTGATAGGTATGGAGAATATAAAGCCTATGGCCAGTCCAAACTTGCTAACATTCTGCATGCCAAAGAACTGGCTAGACGCTTGCAGGTAAGTTGATGTTCATTTTCATACTTTGGACATGACCCAATTGAAGTGCTTCAACCAATGTCACAAACTTTTTCCATGGGGAAATTTCATGATAAATTAAAAAATTGTTTTTTTAAAGAAAGAAATTTATTGGCATATACAAAACTAGAAATATAAAAAAAATACATAAAACCATAGAGAAAATGTAAAAATACAAAAATGTACAAAAGGTGTTTCTATCATGTCAATATCATGTGAGTGTGTCATGTGAATGTGCACGTGCATGGTCGTCCATCACCATGTGACCCATTTCACATTTTGTAAAAAAGAAAAAAAGAAAAAGATTCCCATAAGCTCAGTTTTGCACCCTACGTTCAACAAAATGCGAAAATAGAAAAGCATAAAAATGACTTAGTGCAAGTAAATCAAATATGATTTATTTATTCATGTGGTGATATTCCATTTCACGTGGGGCACCCTGCGAATTAGAACCACATTCTTATTTTCACTTTTGATTTTGATTCATTTGCTTATTTTAAAAGTGCAAGCCAACGTGCCAAAAATGTATATTGATACAAAAGTATCCCTTTTGGCTGTGGTATACACTTAGGGATGGCAGTGGACCGGGGATGGAGGTTAAAATCAAAACCCATGTGGGGATGGACTTATGCTTTCCTCCGCCCAGTTCCCATCCCGAACCCCACCTTGCCCCGCCCCACCCCGTCCCCAATCTTTCTTTAGGGATGGCAATGGACTGAAGGAAAATGAGGCCCTGCTCCGCCTCGCCTCGTTTGGACCAGGGATGGAGGACATGAAACGGGGATGGGGGTGGAGATGGAGGTTAAAATCAAAACCCGGGATGGAGGGCAGGATTTTGAGATGGGGTGGAAGTGGAGACCTTATCCCCGGCCCCGGTCCACTGCCATCCCTAATACACTTCATCAATGTTCTATCACCTTTTTAACCAGAAAAATTGAATATCTCTCTCTCTCTCTCTCTCTCTCTCTCTAGGAGGAAGGGGCAAAAGTGACAACCAACTGCCTACACCCGGGAGTCATACCAACAAACATAACTCGGAACAAAAAGTTTTTAGGTAACATTATCATCTATATTTCTTCTTTCAAAAAAAGCAATTAATCTATATATATTTCTAATGTATGAGGCTTGCCTCAACACTTTCACCGAATTAACGGTTTCTACTTTCTCTGGCAGCCATCCCTGCATCCATATTCAGGGCCTTCTTGAAAAACGTCCAACAGGTAAATTTCGTATCATGCTTGCATGAACATTAACATCAGAGTCATCAAATTACTCAAACCATGTCAACCCCAGAATTACTTGATTCAGTATTTCAAAATTGGAAAATTCAAGCAAATAACTAGCCATGGCGTTTTACAGCGTCTCCATTTGCATGCAGAGGTTGAACCAGACATCCAAATTAAGGTGGGATGTCTGGTTCCACCTCTGCATGCAAATGGAGACGCTGTAACATAAACAATGATAAATATCATTGCTTGCATCGTCGGCTTTTTACGATCATTTATATTACTATTTTTTATGATATTTATAAATCATCATGTTTCTAAAAATAAATTCGATCATATGATATAGACAGTATAAAATGGGCATCTCTAGAATGTCATCGGTAATAGACATTAAAGGCGACAATACTTATCATCAGCTATGCTAATTAAAACCGATAATAAATATCGTCACCTATATATCAAAAGTCAATGATAATTATTGTTGTATATATATATTGAAAAATCATATATGTTCAAATAGCAAACGATAAGTATCTGTTATACTAAGAAAATTGATGATACATATCATTGTCATTAACTTTGATATAGCTTATGATAAATATCATCGGCAAAAGTTGCTTTTTTAAAAAATTATATTTTTACTGACATAGTTTTTGCATGAAATCATGTGGATTTGCATAGAACTTTTGTATAGTTTGATAGAAATTCGCTCAATTAGAAAGAAAACTGTATAAAATCATACAAATTTGTATAAAACTTTCATATAGTTTGATGAAAATTCGCTTAATTAGAAGGAAAATCGCATGACATCGTGTAAATTTGCATAGAACTTTTGCATAGTTATGTGAAAATTCACTCAATTAGAATAAAAATTCAATAAAATCGCACGATTTACATAAAACCTCTACATAGTTTGATAAAAATTTGCTCAATTAGAAGAAAAATCTTATAAAATTATGCAAATTTACGTAGAACTTTCTTATAGTTTGATAAAAGATCACTCAATTAGAAGGAAATGTGCATTGATTCATGCAAATTTTTATAAAAAAATTGTATAGTTATATGAAAAGTCGCTCAATTCTTGGGAAATTCACATGAAATTGTGTGAATTTTTTTAGATTTTATAGAAATTGCTCTTCGATTATTATAGAACACTTTAATTATTACAAAAAAATATAACACTTCAAACTCTGCCATTACATAACACTTCAAACTTCAATTCAAATTTAAGATTTTCTTGTTACTATAGAAATTGCTCTTCAATTCAAATAACCAGGCATATATAATTGGAAAAAGTTTATAACAGTAATTATTACTTCAATTTAAATAATACACAATAAAAAGTTTCATCGATAATCAGTAAAATGTAAGAATGTGCATTATATCCTTAGACACAAACATCGTATGTTTACTCAAGAGAATATTTTATGTTTGCTAAATCTAAATAGTAGAAACAAAAAATAAACTTCAATTGTTACAAACCCCAAATCATCAATCAAATACTAAAATACATCATAAACTTTTTTTCATTGAAGAAAAAACAAAGACAAAGCAAAATTATCCAAATCTAGGCACAATCAGTGTCCACATCTGCATACAAAAATTTGAACATGTGGATCTCAATGTAATTTTGCAGGTTGTCTCTATTTTTTTTAGTATAATGATGTGCATTAAAATCCATGTTTCCATGTTCAATCTATAGAGATTTAGAGTAGAGATGAGCTCAAAATAGTCGATAAACATAGAATAATAGAAGAAAAATATACATATCACATTCCTTGGCCACAATGAGGACAAAAAATCTAAAAAAAGAAAAAGAAAAAAAACATAACCGCGAGAAATTGCAGGAGGAAAGGGTGAAACCTTTACTTTAATCGGTGAAGTTGATGGATTACACAAACTCTGAGTTGTGGATGTGGTGATTGAGGGTGGAGAAGAGGTCCTCTAAAGCAATGAAGAGCTCAAGTTGAGAGAGAGATCGGTGGTGGCCGGAGAGAGGTCAGAGGCAATGGTGGTGGATGGAGATAACTTACAAGATAGAGAGGGTAGCGAGAAGAGGGATATGAGGTTTTCAAGTGGAAACAAAAAGAAAAAGGGAGAAAGGCCTCCTACATTAAAAAATCTAAAATTTTAACATCAACAATAATATTTATCATCGGTTATTTATTAAAAGTGATGATAATTATCATCTGTTTTAGATTTATATTAATGACGATCATTATCGGTGATTTTAGATTTATAATTATTATGCATTTTTATAGCTTTTTTATTTTATTCTAAAATTTTACCATACGGATGCAATCTAGATGCATGGTTTTATAGAAATTAACTCTTGGATTATCCGATTATGATGTATAAGAAGAATCTTTTAAGGTTTGAAAATCAATGGCTCAAAATTTTCATAATATGCAACCATAAAAAATAATATTTCTTGATCCGATTATGGTGATCCAATAGACGATTCCAAGCAAGTGGACCACGTTGAATGCATCGGCAGGGTTAGATTTGCAAAAAAAACTATGAAAATCTCGGTTCATACCAGTTTACATATTTTGTTAGTGTACATATTTTAGTTTCCCTTGATCTAGGATAACTAAAATACGTAAACTGGCATGCACCAAGATTTTTATAGGTTTTTTTTTCAAAATTTTCACTATATGAATGCAATCTAGATGCACGGTTTTGTAGAAATAGACTCATGGATCATCCAATTATGATGTATAAGAAGGATATTTTAAGGCTTAAAAATCAATGGATCAAAATTTTTACAAATATGCAAGCATAAAAAATCATATTTTTTTATCCGATTACGGTGATCCAATAGTCAATTCCAAGCAAGTGGACTGTGTTGAATGCATCTGTAAGGTTAGATTTACAAAAAAAAAAAATCTTGGTTCATATCAGTTAACTTTTTTTTTAGTTTACATATTTTTGTTTCCCTTGATCCAGGGTAACTAAAATATTTAATTGGCATGCACTGAGATTTTTATAGGTTTTTTAATTTTTTTATAAAATTTTACCATATGGATGCGATCTAGATGCATTGTTTTATAGAAACAGTCTCTTGGATCATCTGATTATAATGTATAAGAAGGATCTTTTAAGGCTTGAAAATCATCAGCTTAGAATTTTCATAAATATGCAAGCAAAAAAAATTATATTTCTTGATCCGATTACGGTGATCCAATAGTCAATTCCAAGCAAGTGGACCATGCTGAATGCATCTGTGGGATTGGATTTGCAAAAAAAACTATGAAAATATCAGTTCATACCAGTTTACATATTTTATTAGTTTACATATTTCAATTTCTCTTGATTCAAGGTAACTAAAATATGTAAATTGGTATCTCTGTGACAAATATCACGAGATTTATAAAAATCTCATTGATATATCGTGAGAAATAGTCTGAAAGTTTAAAAAGGAAATTTCTCACAAGATTTTCAAACCATGACAAATATCGTGATATTTATCATGAAAACTCTCAAGTTTTTTATTTTTAAATGTATTTTATTTATATTTTCTTATAAATTTTATTTTTTATATTTCTTAATTTATTTTTTATTCTTGATATTTTGCTGAAAAAAAAGTGAGATTTATGAAAATTTTCAAAATCACCCGAGTTTTTTTCCTACCGAGCATTTTATCGTTTTAAACTTTTGTCACTATGACTGGTATGAATTGAGATGTTTATAGGTTTTTGTTTTATTTTGTTCTAAAATTTCACCATATGGATTCAATCTAGTTGCATGGTTTTATAGAAACAAACTCTTTGATCATCCAATTATGATGTATAAGAATGTTCTTTTAAGGCTTGAAAATCAATGGCTCAGAATTTTTGTAAATATGCATATATAAAAAATCACATTTGTTAATCCAATTATGATGATCCAATATTCTATTCCAAGCAAATGGACCACACCAAATGCATCTAAAAAAAAACTATGAAAATCTTGGTTCATACCAGTTTATATATTCTAGCTTTTTTTTATCCAAGGTAACTAAAATATGTAAACCAATCAAATATATAAACTGGCATGCACCAAGATTTTCATAGGTATTTTTTACTTTTTATAAAATTTCACCATACGGATGTGATCTACATGCATGGTTTTATAGAAACAGACTCTTGGATCATCAGATTATAATGTATAAGAAGGATCTTTAAGTCTTGAAAATTAATGGCTCATAAATAATTAGCATATTGACAACAATAATTATCATCCTCAATGGATTACAGATATTCAACATATTGGTGATAATTACCATCATCAATAGATTAAAAATAATCAACTTATTAACAATGAATGTTTGCAGAAATCGTTAATGTCGCATGAGTTAATGTGAAATTCATTTTCTTCATGAGAATTTTGCAAGCATTATGTCTTTTCCTTTCTTAAAATATTTTCTGTGAAATTCATTAAGATTTTTGCATGTCGTCGACTTATAGAGATGTGAAATTTTGTTATAGCATGTGAAATTTTATTTTAGTATATATAAGCGAACTGCAAAAACCAATGGTCCCCATAACTTAGGGCTTCTTGTGCTTCCCAAATGGATATGTTAGTTTAAAATTGACGATAAATATCATTGGCTATATGATTTTAAGCCGACGATAATTTATTGTCGGCTATATCATTTTAAGTCGACGATAAATTATCATTGGCTATATCCATTTTTTTAATTTTGAAACTAACATAGTTGATGATTAATTATTGTCGGTATAAGCAATATAGCCGACAATTTTTATCGTCGGCTATATCCAATTTTTTTTTTAAACTAACATAGCCAATGATAAAATTTGTTGGCTATTTTTATTATACCGATGATAATTTATCGTCGGCTATGTTAGTTTTAAAATAAAAAATGGGATATAATTGACGATAAAAAATGTCGAATATTTTCTTATAGCAGCGAGAATTTATCCTCGGCTATGTTAGTTTCAAAATTAAAAAAAAAAATGGACATAGCTGACGATAACAATCGTCGGCTATATAGCTAATACCGATGATAAAGTATCGTAAGTTATATTAGTTTAAAACCGGCGATAAATATCATCAGCTATATGATTTTAAGCCGACGATAATTATCGTCGACTATTGATTAAAATTGACAATAATTATCATCATATTGTAATTGACAACAAATAATTATCATCATAATTATAACAGTTTTTTGGGAATGATAATATTTTCGGCAATATCTCTTTCCGACCATTGAGATAAGAGCGACGCTAAAATATCGTCGGCAATAGATATTTTTACTATGACATTATATGTCGTTGAGATTAAATTATTATTAATGATTATAATTTATCGTCACTATGTTTTTGGTCGGTAATGACATGTTTTTTTGTAGTGACATCCTCATGGTTGGATTTACAAAAAAAAGTGTAAAAATGCACATTTTTTTAGTTTTCATATTCTAGTTATATATATTTATATATTTATATATATATATATATATATAGAGAGAGAGAGAGAGGAGGCTGTCTATGTTTGCATACTGTGTCAAACATGTAGTTCAGAAGGGTGTTGTACCCAAGTCAAGCCGTGTTATATACAGACACATACACACATATGTGCAATCTTTTTCTTAAAAAATAATGCATATATTTTTATATTTAAATGAAGAAACCACTCTCATGATCAAAGGCCTAGCTGAGATGGCTTTGCCTGCCGTACTTATGTCCTGGTTAGTACCCCATGCCCATACTTCTACGAATTTATGTGTTATACCCTACATATATACTTGACCTGACCTATACCCGCATCCGTACATACGTGGCACAGTTGGCATGCATTCCATAAACCTGTTTTTTCCCTGGAGGACTGTCCTACAAAATCCGAACATGGTGATCATTTGATATATGAGATCTCCACATACAACCCATATATATTAAACCTATGTGTGATCAATTGCAGGGAGCAGCAACAACCTGTTATGTGGCTCTCCATCCAAATCTGGAAGGGGTCTCTGGGAAGTACTTCAGTGATTGTAATGAGGACCAACCAACCGCTTATGGATCTGATGCCAATCTAGCAAAGAGGCTGTGGGAGCTTAGTGAGGAAATGCTGAGCACAAAGTTGGGACAGCAATAATTCCCAATATACCTTCATCAATGCTTTCACAGGGATACATGGAAAACTGTTGGCTGAGATATCAAGATGCTCAAACCATCCTTGATTCATAGCCTAGCTTGAGATCCATGAGTTGGGACTCATTTTAAGTTTAATACTGGCACAAGATTGGGTCAAAATACCACATACGTTTCGCAAACAGTATCCAGTAGTGCTTTTATTTAAGAGCACATTGTTAGTCTTTAATTTCCTTCATCTTGGACTGTTGATTGGTTGCATCACCTTATGACACCTTATAGACTAGTGATCTAAATGAGCCGGCTGGTTGTCCAACAGACAAACCATGAAAAATTCAGTCGGTTCTCATTTCACCCTGCAAAGCAAACACGAGTAAGGCCGGGAACGAAGTGAGCTGCCCTTAGCTTCACTCTGGTTTTGATCGCATGATGCTGTGAGCCGAGATTGTGATATATATATAGTGAGGGGTAGGTGCCTAACCTAATGGACGCGCGCTGAGTGCCCATCACACAAGATCCTAAATCAAGAAGCAATCGAAGAAAGAAACAAAATTCAGTCTCAAAACAAAGGACAAATATATTAGTAACAAGTTATACTAGATGTTCATTCTCAACAAAATCATGTTTATTCATCAAAGAACAGGAAATATGCAAGCTAGTCACGAGAATAAAACATCTCTTATATTTCCTACTACTTTGCAACAAGACTGCAACAATCTCAGGTTAGCACATATAGATGGATGTAAGGCTACTATTATGTTGAAACAGATATCTAACAACAAAATACTTCTAACTAATTTATTAACACTTTGTAGCCAAAGCACTGAACTAATGAGACAAATATATTCCATTCATTAAAAATAAATCAAAAAAATTAAATGATGTTAAAACATATGGTTATGAGAATATTAAAAGCTTCATGCGCAAATCCCAAGTAGAATTTACAAGAAGCATCTTCCAAATGAATGAGCAGCCAAATCTAACTTCCCTAGGAGTATCTCAAACTAATTATCCTCGAAATGAACTCTTTACACCAAACTGCAACTTAACATTGTTGCTTTATTATCCCAATACCAACCATTGTAAGTATCGTATGATACATATGGTAACTATGGTCTAACTCAATACAATACATACTCATATCGCAGTACAAATGTGTATTGTATCCATATCAGTTGTATTGTATGATACATTCTTTTATCGTATTGTATCATATGATACAATGTATATAGTATGATGTGTCTGGTACATTTTAAAAGAGCTGAAACTCAACTTTTAAAATTTTGGATTTTAAAGACCTTTCTAGGCTCGATTCTTTCATTTGTGTAGAGGCTTTTAGAAGAGAACCCATGCACCCTAAGAGGGGTGAGAGCGATTTGAGTGTTGATTCATGTGCAATGGAAAGGGCTTTTGTGGATTTTTTTACTTAAAATTTGGTTATTTAACCCTTAAGTATTTATAAACTTGGTTATTTTGTTTTTGTTTATGTAACATGAAAGTACGAGACTTGTGGCATGTTCTTAATTGCAAGATATTGAATATTTTGCATTGTTTTTGTGAGATATGCATACAATATTATTATCTATATTAGTTGATGTTTAATGATGTCTCATGCAACTCATACAGACATAAATACTTCATATGTGTAAGGTTGCAGTTTGTGCAATTCATAATTGTTTCATGCGTTATAATGTATTTTAAAACTTTTGCTAATTTTTTCTGATTTTTTTTATTAAAAAATTATGATTTTTTATGATACACTACAATACATATCTAACTTTGAGCCCAACCGATATGGGTAACGCTACTTACAACCTTGATACCAACCACATCATTCACAGCTAAAAGACGGTTAGCAATAAAACATGCAAGGAAAGACGCTACTGAAGGATATTTTTCATAAATGATATAAACATAAATACCATTCAGTAATTCCTGAAGCATGTTTAAGATTGCACGATCCATTGCACAACCAAAAAAAAATTATCCTCATATAAGACAATGTAGATCCCATAATGAAGACTGCTTTTTTACATACAAAAGATATAATTTTCATTGTCAAACAACAGCAAGAGTGTCCTGCAGGAAAAATCGCATCTAGAAGAGTGCATGAAGTTTGCCTTTGATATGGGCTTATGATACAACGCACATGCAGCTGGGAAAAATGATAAACTATGTACACCTCTTGGTCTATCAGGCATATGCTTCATTCAGACGTGCATGCCTTCTAATCAAGTATATGCATCGCATATTGTCACTGCACTAGTTGGATAAGTTGGCTTTTTCATCTTGTTAGATAAGACGGCCTTCTCATTTTTACTTCTTGATGAGAATACCCCCAGTAAATGCTGCTTATTTTGATGACATAAACTCAATAGATTACTTCTACTTTTTCATTGTTATGTTATTTCCATCAACCAGTTTCTTCTCTCATCTTGCCATTTGAAGATCAAAGGGCAACAAGAAGGTAAAATTATACATCTTTTCCTCACTTTAATCAAATGCTGTTGAGAATTAACTGCAGGAGAGTCAAAATGTCAAGCCAACTATATAGTGCTGTCATGTCTAAAATATCAGACAATTAAAAGAAAGAACAAAAAGATGGGACATTTTTTGGAAAAAATATCTGCCACAAGTTACATATGCAGTATAAATAATGGGAAACTTTCATCAATTATGAAGTCACAAAATCATCTTTGAATTTTATTGTACATTCCTACTTAAAACCTTTTCCCTTTAATATGTTCAGATGTTTTCTAGATTCAGCTTGAAACCTATGGATGCTTATGCCCAGGGTCCAATTTGTCCAAGCAACCTAATGCACCAATAAGCTTGGATGGATAAACCCAAACCCTCAATCATCCTTTATCCAAAAATCAACCCTTCTATCTCCAAAGCATCATCATGATAGCAAGCTAGACCTAAAGGCCTTGAATTAAGGGCACATGCTAACCACCTCCTACTGTAGTATCACAGAGCAGCTAGCAACAGAATATACGGGAAACTTGTGAGCAGGTTAGAAATATAACCAAACATGTATCATAACGGGACAGAAGCAAATTATACTTCATAATATCAGATCGAATATACATACAAACAGAAACGTAGAAGGTGGAGCAACCTCTTAAAAGATATTCAGAATGTAATCACATAGTAAAAGTTAATCTATGGAAATCCTGCAAATTGCAATCATTAAGTTGAAATTATATGAGCTATATCCAGGAGTTTGTGCAGATGTGAACATGAAAATAATCTTGATGACAATGTGACTCAGTAGCTAGAATAAAATACATAAAAAACAGATCTCGAACCCCAATTAAATGTCGTAGAAAGGCACAAGAAAAGATTGGACTTGGAAAGAATAGCCAGAATATACAAAACCAAATTCAGTATACACATCAAGGGGTTCCTAGATCAAGAACTCCTAAAAGACACCATACTTACAAACATTTGTAGATATATGTCATATCCAAAAACACCCTTTCTGGATATCTAGAAAGAGTGTTTTACAAGAACAAGCTCTTTCATAGGGGTTTTACAGAATCCCAAACAACACATTCGTCAGAAGACACACTCAGAGCAAACACTACCTGTAACAGATGGAATAATCATATCAATAAAAAAGAGATTGCATCCTAGTACAATATTTTCCCAAAGCACCAAAGGAAAAGATGCTGAAAAGCACGAGAGAAGGTCTCCATTCAGCATAAATGGAGATAAATAAAAAATCTAATTGATAATTGCCTAATTAAGGGAATTTAAATAATAAGACCAACTGAGCAGAAAGACTTTATTTGAGCACAAAAAAAGGCTGAGTCAGAGAAAAGAAAGGACTAAACTCAAAAGACAAATCAATGTTGTTTGATAAGTCAGGTGGACTGGAAACACTCATCGACCAATGATGCGTAGTCTGGTAAATCATCAGATTCAGAACATAAAAGACAAGATTAAAAAGTAAAAATAGGTCAGATAGGATGGCAACAGTCATCAATGAAAGATGCATAGTCTGTTCATTCGTATCAGTCATGGGAAATGCAAGGACAAGCAATAGAATGAATAAGCACTTTAGTTTAAACAAACTCACCAAGCAAAACCTTATTTTCTAACTCAAGTTGCACCTATAACTAAAGTGGACCAAGTTATTTTGATTCATTGTCTCTTTCAATAGTAATGCATAACTAACACGGCATTTTGGCTTTTTTGCCAGAATCATTTTGAGTGGAAAAATTGTCGTCAGAAAAGAAACTTTTACAGAAAATAGTTTTTAACCTATGCTGCGGTTTCCCCATTGTAAGAAAATGATATGTAGCTTTCATTCAAGAAAACAATGTTTGATGGTCAAAAGGAGTAAAAGAAACAAGATACTCTCTTTGAACAACAAGAACAAGTTGTCAATGTAATGATATTGCCATGTTAGTGGTGTCTGTCTCCAACTTTAAGAATGCAATTCCGATAGAAAATGTAACTACTATGCTTGTTTAATTACTGTTTGGATTGGAATGCAATGTCAAGACTGGAATTGAGAATAAGCATTTTTTTTGTTGAAAACACATTCTGCAAAAAGACCTACAATCAAGAAAAAAATCTTTCTTTTTATAAATATGCAAAATGAGGTACGAAGTACAAATTCAACTGTAAAAAGGTGTGATAGATATTAGAGGACCTTAGGAAATGGTTTCGCCGACATATGTAAAATCCTGACAACATCATGGGCTTAAGGACCAAAAGCTTATGTATGCAGCTCATTAAAGATCATTTTTCTCTGAACACAGAAAAGCTAAAAGCCTGCCACACCCATTTTATCTTCATGCACAAAAAAGCTAGAAACGCATCACATGGACATTTTCAGCTAGAGCCCAAAGGACGTTGTCAGAACTGGTATTTTCCACCAAGAGGGATACTTTTTAGAACATGGATGTGATCCCATACGACTGAACTCAATGGATAAATATTATACAACAGAAATTTTGTACTCACATACTTCCAAGGCAGTGTAGGAAACAGTGTCATGAATGGACAATAAATATTACATTCATGGCACAAAAAGCCATAGAATTAGCAACATGGTAATGGACCCAAGAAGCATAAATTTGAATGCAGCTCTTCTTTAGCTGTTTCACTTGTGGAAAAACACAAAGAGCTTCAGACTAGCGAGGATGTCAATTCTATCACTGGGGACAGAGAACATTGCCTAGCTGTCGACTTTGAAGGACCTTAGCGCTGAATCTGCTTGCAATAATTAGATGATATAAACATGCAGATGATGTAGCTGCAAAGATTACAACAGGCTTACCTAGACAAGGGTTTGCTTAAATAAGGTTTGAAATTGTCAACAATATTCCTAGAACATTACAAGCATGTACCGGATTGGGTTATGCATCAATTTGAGGTGGATTGTTGACGAGAAAATTTGGTCAAGTAATACATTACCATTATATTATAAGTGACAGATTTATAAAAACCGCTTATATTCCACGTGGCCATAAAGGCCAAACTACAAAGGCTCATCAAGTGATTCTCACATAAAATATAAGATAACTTCAACGACATAAGACCATATTCAATGAGTTTTCCACAACAAAACTCAGAAAGGTCATAAGAAATAAGAGAGATTCAATGGGTGAGCTGGAACAAGAAATGAAAATGCCATGAATAACATAAAACAAAATAAGATTTATAAGCTTTGCGTCAGCATTGCACTTGGCTGAAGAACCAGTATGTCATATATTTGTTGGAACTTGTTTGCGTACTGGTTCTACACCTCAAAATAAACAAATCAAGACAAGCATACAAAATTTCATCCAAGAGACTTTGAAGACATCCATTCCACAGTACCAAGAGTTCCGAACCAAACTGGCTCAGCCACCTCTTGGCAGATGAGAAATCCCATACCATATCCTAAAGCTAGGGTCACAACATGCAAAAGACCACACCATTGCTGCATTTTGTTATATAGGAAGTCTAACACAAGACCATCTTCATTCTATTGCAAAGAAAACAATTGAAGCCGCACAGCAGCTGATATAGTCTGAACACCCCTATCGGATAAACTAGCATTAACTGACCTCGACAGTATCTCTACAATTCAACCTCTCTGTTGAAAATCCAACTAAATGGAATGTTTGTGGCCTTCTTGGCCCTCGCTTGAGCTCTTTCTTCTAGCTTCCTGAACCTCGGCGCCAAACCACAAACATAATCCTGGGCTTCTTGCCCCTTGCTAGAAAGACCAGTCAGCTTCTCCAGGCCCCACCGCTTCACCAGATGCTCGAGTATATCTGCATAGTCCTTTGCAGTGTAAACCCCCAACCTCTGAGCAACAGCAGAGAAATGATCAAAAAGTTTGTCATCGCAGCCATCATACATGAGGTGAGCAGGCATAGATATCTTCTTCCTCATCATGTCAGCAAACGCTTCAACTGCGCCATTGGGATCTATCTCAAACAGCTTCTCAATGATCTTGGTATAAGCTGTTTCATGGCGCTTCTCATCCGCAGCAATTGTCCCGCACATCTTGGCAAGTTTTAGATCCCCGTACTTCTTAGCATGTGCAGCAGTGTTGCCATGAGAAATGAACGTCGCTCTCTCCTGGAAGGAAGTGTAAATGAATCCAAGATAGGGATTGTTCTCCGTTTTCGGGTCCTAAAACCAACAGAATGTGAGTGATCAAACCCAATTCAAACACAGTGAGAAGAGGCTGTAGGAGAAGATGCATTACAGATGCAGTAACCAATAAATAAAGATGTATACCATTCCTGAACCAATAAGATACTGAATTGTCTTCTCGATTTGTCGCATGTCGACCCTTCCTGTGTATGTTAGATACTTGTTAAGAATATCACCATGCCTGTTCTCTTCAGCAGTCCACGCCCTCGTCCAAACTGCCCAAGAAGTCGGACTCGCGCCAGTCTCATCCTTAACACCATCCAGTGTGTTGATCATTGTCTGGTAAGTTGGCAAGGCTTCCTCTGTGATCATATCTCCAATCAAGCAAATGAAGTAATCGTCTGGTATCTCCTTCGCCCGTTCCTGCAACTCCTTGAGCTGATCATGGCCCGCCTCCGTCGAGAAATCGGGCAGGAAATCTGATGGCTGCCATGCATCCTCGACCGGCTTCAATAGAGGCAGGATGGTATTCTCCGCCCATGAGTCCAGGGACTTGAAGATCTCCATTTTCTCCGGTGGCATAGAATGTGCAACCTGCACATGCACTTCCCTCGGGCTCAAGTGCTTTCTCAGATTCTCAACCTCCCTAAAATTCCAACAGAACAAGAAAACAAGCAAATCAAAGCCACATTTTCATCTCGAAAAACATCAGAGTCCGATTTCTAGAGAGGTTTACAGAACATGCATTGCAAATTCTGCAAAATTAGGACCAAAAAGAAAACACCAACATCAAACAGAATCAGAAATCCGAGAAATCGACCTCATTCGAAGACATGTAAGAAACGGAAGCAAAACCCAATGCACCAACAAAGCGGATCCATCAAATAATTCACCAAGAAAGCGCATCAATCTTCTAGTGGGAAGTTCGAAAACACGAATCTCAACCCAAAACACCAAACTTCCGAACGGATTCACGCGGAAACAAACTCATTCAACTCACACCCACGTGGATTCCATCATTCCTTCCCCAAACAAAACGCTAGAAATGGCGACAAACCCCATGAAAACCAACAGAAAGCCAAAGAAAAACCGGAGAAGAATGAAAACCCACTTGGATTTCGGGGGGATGACGGCCGTCATCACAACCCTTCCGGATCGAGAGCTGCTGCAGGGAAGTCCCACCTTCGATAAAGAGGGTTGGGAGGTAAGAGCGAGCTTCAACGCCATTGGGTGCTCTAAAGAGAGAAAGCTACCGCTTTTAGAGAGAGAAAGCCCTGTACCCACAACAATACACTGAGAAAAACCTAGGAACGGATGCAGCGAGATGGAAGGAAGGAGGGGCGATAGACTTCCAAGCGGCGGATTACTTGAGCGCTCGATTTGCTCCTCTATTTATGACACAAAATTGAGCAGCAAAAGACGGGTGACTAACAAACGACAACTAAGCAATTAACTTAATCACTCCCCATTTTATTTATTTATTTATTTATTTATTTTCACTCCTCATTTTATTTAATTAAGGCACATTAAGAAAACAAAAAATCCTAATTTGTATGATCAAATTTTTTATATAATTCTGAATTTACCCTCAGTTTTTATTTAAAAGACATTCATGTCACCGCCTATCCCTTTCATCATTCAATCGAAGCTGCAAATAATCAAATAAGAAAAAGTTTAAAATATTTGCCGAAGTATCAAACTATTGAATATCAATCGCTTTTCTTATATTTGTTTGATTTTTTTTAAAATCAATGCTTATAGATATGATCTATATGGTTTGTTTTGTAGGAAACAGGTTTTATAATTGTTACAAATTAATAAGTTTTTCAAAGTTTCAAAAATCAACTGCCTAAAATAAATTAAATAAATATTATATATAATATTTATCATTTGCTACTGTCAGGTGGGTAAGGAACTTCCTAGTTAGAACTCATAGAGGGGGCTTATTTTTTCCAAATCTAACCTCATGGATGCATTCAGCATGGTCAAAATAGTAGAAATCAACTTTTGAATCATAGTTTCTAAAATGTTTTTTAGGTTTACAAATTTGATATATTATAAGCTGTTGATTTTTAACCTTTGTAAAGTTTGACATATATGTCAGAAAAACATTATCTAAAGGACAGTTTCTACTAAACTTAATATGTAGATTGCATCTGAAGTATAGAATGTAAAAAAAAATGAAAAAATAAATATAATATACTTTTAAGAGTTTCAATATTATATATATAATGAGTAGTAGGTGCTTGCTGTGAATGAACATATTAGGGGTGTTTTTCATAAATTTGACCCTGCATTTACGTTCGATACAATCAATTTGCTAGAAAACGACACTTAATCTGTGTTTTTTGATGAAAAAAAATGAAATTTTCAGTTTAAATATTTATAAAAACTATAAATAGTTACTTTTTAAACTTTATAAAAAACTACTAACATGTTAGAATCAGACGATCTAAGAGTTAATTCTTATAGAAATTAACATCAAATTTGAGAAAAAAAAAACCTTCAAAAGCCTAATAAACTGAAGATATGAAACATAGTAAGCAAATATACATATTAGAAAATAAGCCCCAAGAAATTTTGTTTTTTTTTTGAGGAAAATAAGCCCGAAAAAATCATACCTACGACCCCTTTATTACGATAGCGCCACCTACCTATTCAACTATCTCATTCATAGTATATACCTTTCTAGATACAATTTTTTTTAAAAAATAGTAAGGGCCCAAAGCAACCATTTGATCACAACCATGAAAGAGAGGGGTGAGGGGCATTATGGTCTCAAGAAAAGGGTAAATTCGTCATTTAAAAATTTTAGGGAGAGAGTTTCCATGGTCACAAGCCTTAATTAATTTATATTTTATGAAAATTTAAATAAACTTTTTTTTGTGTGTGTGTGTGGAGGTGCAGAGGCCTCGTGCACTTCCGCTCCACTTGTTTGTTATCTTTTTCTTTGCTTCTCTCCTCAAAAATTGCGCCACGAAACAGGTGACTGAATCCGCGTGCGCCCCTTGAAGTGAAGTTAAGAACTGGGGTCGCGTCCACAATTTTCCCACCCCCCGCCCCCCTTTTTCCACAGTTTGTTTTTTCTTTTTTTCCTAGTCAAACGCCTTATTAAACACACCACCAAAATATCTTCTTCCAACCATATTGGTTTCTCCGCTACTAAATTCAAAGCGTGTCTGATGGCTCACTTTTGATTCTTCTTGAAAACGAATATATAAAAAAAAATTCTGTAAATTGTGATTGGGTTTTGTTGCAATTCATGAGATTTGATGGCTTAAGCTGCCTGCCAAACTCTTTGTTTGTTTTTTCTAATGCCCTCAAACTTTACCTCGCAAGAGTTTCATCTTTCTGGCTTGTGGTAACAATGGTTTGCCATTTGACATGAGCAGGGATGCACAGTGAGCTGAGCTAGCTCGGACTCGACTCGTTTAAGCTCGACTCGAGCTTGTACACGAAAGTAAATGAGTAGAGCTTGTACACAAGTCTAGGCTCGATCTACATAAACGAATTGAGCTTGATCAAGCCACTAAACTCGATAAAGCTCGATTAAACTTGTAAAAATAGTACATATAGGATGTGTTTGCAATAATATAAACAATAGCTAGTGTTTTTCTACATTTTACAATAACCTAGCATGTGTTTTTAGTATATATATATATATATATATATATATATATATATATATATATATATATATATATATATATATATATATATATATATATATATATAAATTTTTTTGCCATAATAGTAAAAAAAATCTCCAGTCTGACCTAACAGTGAGGCATTTATACAGATTTTAGAGAGGTTGGGGATGGATTCCCACCTCTTCAAAAAGGAAAGATGCATTTTTTTTTAACTCGTGTAAAGCTTGGCTTCAAGCTCAAGCCGAGAAGCCAAGCTTGAACACAGGCATTTTGAAATAAACCCAGTTTGAAGAGCCCAGGCTCGACTAGTGTGCATGCCTAGACATGAGAATGAGATTAAAACAACTGAAATTAGGGGTGTCAACGGGTCGAATTTGGTTTGAATCTAGGTATAACCATACCCAAACCTGATTTGAGATGATGACACCAAGTTCATACCCCAGGTCTAATCGAACCTACCATAAGAAAAAACGTATCCAGATTTTATAAAATTATCACATGAAGTAGACCCGAACCATACGTGATAAAACAATATTTTTATCATTTTTTCATTGAAAAAATATGGATCTTAATCAAACCTCGGGTTGGGCCCGGGTCTGGTATGAATTTTCATAAACCATACCCTACTCCATATATTAATCCTCTAACTGAAACTCTTGAGATGCATCTTTTTGTCTAGATGATCTTTATTAATATTGTTGAACCAACTTACTCCACTAGTTGTACTGCTCAACTTACGAGCAGGGAGACCAAAAGACCACTTAAGAAGTATCCCACACCCAATGTGCTAAGATAAAAGGGCAATCCCCATACTCTGTGTGTCTGGCATCTCATCATAAAAGAATTCTTATAGTCATCAGCAAGTGCATTACTAATCATTAGTAGAGGTAGGATAAAACAAAAGATGGATCTGGAGAAAAAATCCTCCTAAACTTTTGATTCTTATTAGCAATTCTTACTACTTACTACAATTAGAAATTATGTTTATATATTGAACTATCCTGAGAGCTCTTACAGCCCAAGCACAATGACATAATCATCAGGGGTGGTGTGCAAGACAACTCTCTCTAAAGAACTCGGCAAAATAGCCCTATAACTTTGGGAGAAGAGGTGCCTCCTCACAAAGGTGGTCTCAATGATGAGGCATTAGTAATCTAGGCAATTTTTCTTCTAGTGTTCAAGGCTTTTGTTAGAATAGAAGCAGAAGTGATATGGATTATTCAATGAACTTCTATGAAATGGTTTCTCCTCTTAATTACTAATACTATAGAGTGTTCTTGTAAATTATGGTCAATACCAAGTATATAAGCAGTGATTTCAAATCCAAAGGCTAATCGTACTCTAGCAACTTTAAGTAAGGTGCAGAGTTTGGTTTTTGAAGGGTGATAGTGGAAAAATATACAATCAAACCTATTTTTGGATTCAATAAAAGCCTTCATTTTTTTTTTGCTCATCAAGCATTTATTTTTCGCATAAAAAAAATCTTTTTGTTAGAATAGAAGCAGAAGTGATGTGGATTATTCAATAATCAAAGTAGATTTGTTTTATAAAAAGAAAATATCATTGAACTTCTATTAAATAGTTTCACGAGAATCAACAAATTATCGCGATCATGGGATATCATTGAGAAATAGGAATCAGTGTTATCAAATAATTTTTTGTGATTATTCCTAGTATGGAGACAGAAAGAGATTGAACATTCATTTGATCATGATCCTTGTGGAGTGAAAAAGGCACTAGACTGGATTTGCACGAACCACCCGATAAGATCTATAAATAACTTGTTTTGGGTAAAAAATAAACATTGCCGTGTGTATATTCAAGTGAGTTGGAGATAAGCGGACTCAAACCACTGACATCCACCACAGAGTAAACTATCGTCTCTTAGGCAATTCTCATTGATCAATAAAAAACATTTCATTCAGCTTGGAATACAATCATGAAGTTGAAAGTACCAGATATATCCACCACAGAGTAAACTATCGTCTCTTAGGCAATTCTCATTGATCAATAAAAATGCATTTCATTCAGCTTGGAATATAATCATGAAGTTGAAAGTACCAGATATTCCTATAGGCATACCATCAGAAAAACTTTCTTGACCAATAAGGTAGATCAAGAAAACAACAGTAGCAACTACAACAGAAGTTGAATACCCAACAACAATCCTAAGGGTGCATACCCAAACAGTAGCTAAGCTCCCACTCGTGAAATTTTCTAAATATTGTTTGGCAATTTTGGCTTGGAACGCATTTTATTTGGCAATTTTATAAATGTTAAATACCATTGAATGGGTTACCTTCTGTTGGCATTGAAAGCATATTACATTTTGGCAGGTTAAATACCATTGAATGGGTTAATGTTTCACAATTTAATGAATATTTCACTTATTTGATATTAAGAGATTATTTATGGTTAAACTCTTCACAACGAGATTAGAGGCGGGTATGAAATGCTTTTCAAAATACACCATTTTGGGTGTTGGGCCTTATTCCCTTGCTCAGTTCTTAGCCTGGCTTCTCATAATGGGGCATGTCAATACTCTGGATCAATGTCAAAAATAGGTTATTTATATTGTAAATAGATGTTGCTTATGTGAACAGGATTTGAAATCAACTGTGCACCTTTTCTGGTTCTGCCCTTTCATCCAGTCTTTGTTTAAGCCAGCTTGGTCGAACCTTACACTATAGTCTTGAGGATGCTCATCTTGGTACTTCCTTTTGTGAAATTCTCTTAGAAATGGTGTTGGGCTTCGAAGTGTTGGCTCATTTCAGTGTGGTGGCAGATTTCGAAAAAGAGAAATGGTAGACCTTTTAATGACAGAAAATCTGACGTTCAAATTGTGCTCTAAGCTATACAGTGTGACCTATATCATTCTGCTCGTGCGGTTTGGCCTAAGGATGATATTTCTTGGTTGGGGTTCGGTCGGTTAGGACCCTTTGTTAATATAGCTGCAACAGCTTCCTCCCTCATGTAAACTGCTTTTCTCTAGAAGATTTTTCATTGTCTATGCTGATTTCTAATAAAAAAATTCTTTGATTTTTAAAACAAAGGTTTCCTCCTAAAAAAATGCAATGTATTAGCGAGGAGTTTTGCTAAAAAATGGCTATGAATTTTAATGAATAAATCACCAAAGCTACTTCAATTTATAAAATGATACTCAAATTTATCTTCTTCTTCTCTTTGTACTAGTAGGAGTCTGCCTAACCTCAGCTTGCTTATCTTAGAAAACGAAAAATACCATAAAAAGACTATAATTAAACTTATATAATAAACCACTACAGCGGCATCAGTTCATAAATTATATGCAAATTTATCTTGTTCTTCTTCTCTATGTACTAATAAGGGTCTGCCTAACCCCAGTTTGCTTATCCTACAAAAACTAAAAATACCATAAAAAAAACACTAACTTTAAACTTAAATGATATGCAAATTTGTCTTCTCTTTGTACTAGTAGGGTTCGGGCTAACCTCGCTTTACTTATCCTAAAACACAAAAAATACTATGAAAAGAATAACATTAGACTTTTATTTTTAAAATAAATAGTTTTTATAAAAGTAATCAAATCCATCTCATTTTTCTCTAAATATGTGACTATGTCCTAACTTCTTTATATGCAACAATAACTCTTAACAAATCTCTTGTGCAAGCCTAAGCGTGGTGACTCTATGGGGGCAAGGAGTAAGCTCACAGAGTTTTACACTGTTGGGACAGCGATCATAAGTATAACAGGCAGAGCCAGCGCAACTAGGTCTCTGATTCTGGAGTGGTTTCTCCATGTAAATATTAGAAAAATATGAAAACCTCATTTTTTTTTAATGATATCGATTTTCATTAGATATAGAAAAATAAATTTACTTTGATCATAAAGAGAAAACTGTGCATACCTTAGTAACTTATTTTTACAACTTTAACTCCAAGTAATGTTGTTAGGGCGATAACGGTGTTTGCTTAATTGTGACAACTATTTTGGAAAAATGTTAAAACTTTAGTAGGTACATTAATTGGATAAAAAGTTTGATAGGTAATTTGAAATTTTCTCCCCATTTTATTTAGGGCTACTCGGTTCTTGTGTCAGGAGAAGCTAGGATCCTTTGGAGTCTATTAGATCTTTCTGGAATAGAATTTTTTTATTTATTTACACGGAAAAAAAAAACTCCTAAGACCAGGTCTGGCCTGCCGTACTTATGATCACTATCCTAGCAGCATAAAACTCAGTGGGCTTACCCCCTTTCTCCTAGGAAATCGCCACACTTCAGCTTGTACAAGGGGTGACGCCCATGGGATTCGAACCTACACCGCCTAAGTGCCTAGGCCCCATCCCAATACAGCAAACTGAGGGTTTGTGGTAGGGATGGCAGTGGGGCAGGGTGGGGGACAAGGTCTCCACCCCTGCCCCGCCTCAAGATTAGAACCTCCATCCCCGACGGGGATGGATTTTAACCTCCACCCCCGCCTTCATCCTCGTTTCATGTCCTCCATCCCCGGTTCAAACAGGGATATTACGGGGAAAAGTGACGGGGACGGGTGGGGATGGGGCGGGGCGGGGAAAAGTGTACATCCATCCCTGCCTCCATCCCCGAACGGGGATGGATTTTAACTTTCGTCCCCGCCTCCATCTCTGTTTCATACCCTTCATCCCTGGTCCAAACAGGGCGAGGCGGGGCCCGCTTTCCCCCCGTCCACTGCCATCCCTAGTTTGTGGAATAGAATTGCCAATAGTAATAGTCCACTCTGCCTTCCATGTAGTCACACAAATCTGGGAAGCTGGCTTCCAAGTTCATAGTGCATACAGATATGCAACGTAAATCTGTGGACCATGTCCAACTTTGAATGTGACTTGACGCCAAGTGGTAGGCCCGGGTCTGAAAAAATAGTGTGGCCAGTTGTATTAAAATGTTCTCATAAATGCAGTTTAATGCCATTTCCTTGTTGGATCCTGGTCACATGTAGTGATGAATAGGGATGGCAATGGACCCGGTCTCCACCCCTGCCCCGTCTCCACCTCCACCCCTGCCTCCATCCCCGTTTCATGCCTTTCATCCCCAATCCAAATGGGGCGAGGTGGGGCGGGGCCCCACCCTACTTACCTCTCACCCTTTTATATACAAGAGAGTGGGGGGCACCGACATCTCTTTCTGAATGATATGGAACTAAACTCCCGTTCATATGCGTTTGAATTTCAAACGTTCACCCAACAGAGTTTTCACCCAACTCTCATTCATATGGGACTAAACTCCCCTTCATATGAGGATGGGATGAGGCGGGGTGGGGCAAGGCGGGGATTGTGACCGGGTTGGGGCGAGGCGGTGGGAAAGCCTTAGTCCATCCCTACCCCCATCTCCGCATGGGTATGAATTTTAACTTTCATCCCCGCCCCTTCATCCCTGGTCCAAACGGAACGAGGCGAGACGGGGCCCCGCTTTCCCCGGTCCACTGCCATCCTTAGTGATGAACTGATGATCAAATCATATTACAAATATCGTTTTTTTTTAAATCTAGTGATTTTGCTATCATATTTTCAAAAACCGAATAATTATGAAAAAACCCATGATATTTTTAATTTTTGTTTATTTAAAAACTATCATATTTATTGTGATTTTTGTTTTTTTATGACGAGGAAACCTTGCCAAAAACCGGGTTGCTTAATGGGCTCACCCATGTGAGGTAAACCCCGAGTGGGGTTACCAACACCCAAGCCCTTACCGCATCCACCAGCTTTTGAATTATCAAGACAATATGTGTAGTTTCTGATGTTCATATGTTGCAATGGGAACTCAAAAATATGTTTTTTATTGTGATGTTATCATGTTGTTAATGTGCCTACGTGGGCTATGCTTATCTCGGCGAAGCAACTTGTGAATGTCACCGAAGTTGACGGGTTTGAAACCTGCCATAGGGTCGAAGCTAGGTGTACTCTCTAGTAGGGGTGGCAAACGGGTGGGGTTGGCGGGTCATCATACCTCAACCCGACCCGTTTATTAAACGGGTAACCCGACACGATCTGCCAACCCGTTTAATAAACGGGTTGGGTCGGGTAAACGGGTTGGTGGGTTAGCAGGTCAGGTTGGCGGGTTGACCCGCCTGCCTAACCCATTTATTAAACGGGTCAGCCGGGTTGTCAAAATCCCTAACACGAACTTGATCTGTTTAATAAACGGGTTAGGCGGGTCAACCCGTTTATTAAACGGGTTCATTTTTGCCAAACCCGAACCCGCCTAAGAGGCAGGCGGGTCGGGTCAGGTTTTGCCACCCCTACTCTCTAGTGGGTAGGATAACCTCAAACGTTTTACCAACCGGAGGCTAGCCAATGTATGTTCAGTGTTGGGGGGTTTGGTTGGACTATAAAAAAAAAATTAATGTTAATGTGACAATTTTATTTTGTAGGTGTTTATATTTTAATGTGTTTTTCTTTTATCTTATATATTTTTAAATTTAAAAACTGTTTTCTGATATCTTTTTGAAAAAATAGTTGTTTTTAATTTGTTGCAAGATTTTCCTTGGACAAGTAAATCCCAATAGTGAGATTTGTGACTATGGATTGAACTTGATTATGGTCCATGATTTCTTAAGGCCAGCTTGAACCTCACCTCTTGTTCTCCAAATCTGTTTTGAAAGGGGTTAGTTGGGAAGACGAATATATCAAATCCAACCACATCAATATCACTAGCTAGCTATTTGATGTTGGGGTTATTTGGAATACTTTTTGGATTTTCAGATTTTCTAGCTATTTGATGTTGGGGGTTATTTGGAAAACTTTTTGGATTTTCAGATTTTCTCAAGATTCTGCTACGGTTGATTACCAATGACAACACTTTCTGGAGGTTAGTGAAACATTAAAAAAGTATAATTTGTAATTATGATTGCCAACTGTGATTGTTTTTGCCATGAATGTTATGAAAGTTGGTCACAAGATTGAACTGTGATCAAACATCCAGAACTTTTACTTTCTCAGTTGTGATTGTTCATCTACGTGTTCTTTGAGTGCATGTGCTCATGCAATTAGTGATCATATGTGATTCAAAATCACAAGGTGAATATTGTTGGCATGTGATTTTGAATGTTGGGGTTGTTTGGAACATTTTTTGGATTTTCAGATTTTCTCAAGATTCTGTGACTGCAGATTACAATGACAACACTTTCTGGAGGTTAGTGAAACATTAAAAAAGTATAAATTGTAATTATAATTGCCAGCTGTGATTGTTTTTGCCATGAATCCTATGAAATTTGGTCACAAGACAACTTCTACTTTCTCAGTTGTGTCAGTTGTGATTGTTCATCAGCATGTTCTGAGTGCATGCGTTTACCTCTCATGCAAATCACACGGTGAATATTGTCACTCTGAATTGCTTGAGGGATTCTACCTCACGTTTGTTTGCATGTGAGAAATGGGGTAAAAGAGAATCATTGTCTTTCTATTGTAAAAGAAAAAATTTCATTTGCGGCCAAGTAAACATTTCCATTTATAAAGAAGCAGATTGCCTTTTGTGCCTCTTGCTACCAAAAATTGAGAAAGCAAGATGTTATAGCCATAAATCTCAGAATCCTGATTTTTTAGGAAAGGAAAAATCTTGCACGAAATTGAAAAACTTTTTGTTTAGAAAATATCAAGAAATTCTTGGCGTATTCAAAATCAAGAAAATATACTGAAAAAAAAAAAGTATGATGGCATAATAAAATTAGCGACCATCACAAAATTAAATTAACCTGGTTTCAGTGCAACAGAGCCAGGTTTAATTTTGTGATATCTTTAATTTATTGCACCTTCAAATATACAAAATAAAAATATGAAGGTATAATAAAATGAAAGATCACACAAAGACAAGTTATTCTAATAATATTGAAAAGGGCTTCATTTTCACTCTATCACGCTTTATCAAGGTTTTGTGGCACCAACCACCAAGGTGGTATCCCATGTGGTAAGGTGGTAAGTGGGGTGCTGTGTCAAGCTGAAGGCCCAGGATCGAATCCCTCTGCCGCACAGAGTGGCTGTTGTTCTGGTAGGGGTCCCCATAACCCTAGCTTGCCTTTCAAAAAAAAAGGGGTTTTGTGGCACCAACCAATGGGGGAGCTCTAGGAGCAGTTAGTGCACATCACCTTGTGTTAGGTTGTTGCAGGTTAGAATCCTAATGATATAGTTGTATAACTGGTAGGGGTCTGCCTAACCCCAACTTTAGGTGGGGGAGGGGGGGGACTCCCCTTGTTTGGTAAGAGTTGTTAATGCACGCTACCTTTGCGTTGGCAGGTTGCAAGTTCAAAACTCAATAGTGCAGTTGTATAACTGGTGGGGGGTCTGCCTAACCCAGCTTGTCTATGAAAAAGAAAAAAAAAACTTATTTGTAGCAATATCATCGTACTAAATAGTAAATACAAAAATATCAGTGGTAGTTGTGAATCAATTATAATATAGTCTAATTTGGTAAACTTTTTTTATGACAAGGAACCTTTGATGAGAATCGGGTTACTTAATGGGTCCCGCTCCAGGTAAACCAAAGGTGGGATCACCGACACCTACCTGACGGATAATTTGATAATATTTTAATAATAATACCTTTTCATAATAACCCTCAATGGAAGTAGGCCTTCGTCACAGATGCAAGATTATTTGTAGACAGTGGAAAAGTATTTTTTTCGTGCACTCAATATATTCACACGTTGGTAGTTAAGAAAAGTGCTTGTTAATTCTTCCCATATATCCCACCAAGCTCAACGGCCATCCCCATTGCGCATCTGGCATCTTAGGTATGATATCACGCATGAATCTCTCTCTCTCTCTCTCTCTCTCTCTCTCTCTCTCTCTCTCTCTCATGTAGGGTTTGATTCACAAACATGCAATAAAGTATAAAAAAACTGAAGAGGACTATATAGGGAATGACAATTTTTTTTTTTGAAAGGCAAGGTTAGGTTTAGGGGTGGCAAAATCTGACACTACCCGCCAACCCGCTTCTTAGCCGGGTTCAAGTTTAGCTTAAACGGGTTCGTGTCGTAAACGGGTCAACCCGCCTAACCCATTTATTAAACGGGTCGGGTTCGTGTTAGGGGTATGCCAACCCGCCTGACCCGTTTAATAAACGGGTTAGGCGGGCGGGTCAACCCGCTTACCCGAACCCAACCCACCAAACCGTTTACTCGACCACGACCCGCCCGTTTACTCGAACCCGACCCGCCAACTCGTTTACCCAAACCCGACCCACCAACCCGCCAACCCATTTACCCGACCCGACCCATTTATTAAACGGGTTAACCGTGTCAGGTTAACCGTTTAATAAATGGGTCGGGTTCGTGTTTGCCACAGCCAACCCATTTAATAAATAGGTCGGGTTCGTGTTGAGGTATGCTGACCCACCTACCCGACCGATTGCCACCCCTACTTGGGTTAGGCAGACCCCTACCAGTTATACAACGATAACATTGAGATTTGAACGTGCATCATCCCAACACAAGGTGACGTCCACTAGCTGCTGCTACGAGACAAGCCGAGCCGCATTGGTAAGGAATGACAAAGTTGGTGAGCGCAAACCAATTACACACTTTCTCAATAAATATATATATATATATATATATATATATATATATATATATATATATATATATATATATATATATATATATATATATATATATATATATATATATATATTAGTTTATATTTGGTATAATAGATTGTACCTATAATATAGTTTGAATCTCATGATGCACAATCTACCTCATAAATGTCTTCAGCAAGTTCTAGTAGGAATTGACTCTTGGATCTTGTTTTTTGACGAAAAAAACGTTGTTACCAGTAGTGAAAAAATGATGCCTTCATAGCCGTTGTTTTCTGGATCATCAAAAAAACTTGTATATAGGTTAGATTCCAAAGATCCAAAAGTCAGCTCTCAGTAAACAAGATATGTGGATAAAATCTACGGTGTTAGATGTAAGAAAAAGAAACAAAAAATGGGGCTTCACCCCATTTGCTAGGTTGTTTGCACCTGCCAAGGATTGTAGCAAATTTTAACCCCATATATATATATATATATATATATATATATATATATATATATATATATATATATATATATATATATATATATATATATATATATATATATAGTGAGAGTGTGTGAGTAATGAAATCATGTTAAATGAGTTTTTTATACTATTTTTATAATTATGAACCCATAAATGCGAGATAATCAATTTACAAGAAATTGACACATGAATCATGTGTTATATATATAGCCTAAATATTTATGAAGATTTTGGGCCTTCAATTTTTTGTAAATCTTATAAAAATCTACCCATGCATTAGAATCAAAGACAACAATAACTGATACATATGAAAATCAAACACTAAGATCACTTCTATATGATCAAAATAAAAAATAAAAAACCCAAAAAACTCATTTAGCATGTTTATATATATATATATATGGTCTAATTGAGATGATGCAATCTACAACTATGATTTCTAATAGGTGGGAGTAGGTGCTCCAGGTGTGATATATATATATATATATATATATATATATATATATATATATATATAGTTAACATGGTTTATTTGATAGGAATCGTGTTTTGGACCATATTTTTTTTACATAAAAATAAGATTTTTTAAATCATAAAATTTTAATACATTGTGAGCCATTGATTTTTGAAGATCATAAAAAACATGCATGTATGTCATAATCACATGATCCAAAACTTGTTTTCTATAAGGTCTGATCAACAAAAAATTCACAAAGTTTTTTAAAATTTAAATTTTTTTTTAAGTGAGAGTAGATGCTCCAGGAGAACCCTGTCATTATATAATATATATAGGAAAGTGCATATGGCGAAACGCTTTGAAGGTCAGACAAACATCCATTGTTGAGTTCATACCCAGGTCTAATCGGACCTACCATAAGAAAAACCATACCCAGATTTTATAAAAATCACATGAACTAGACCCGAACCATACGACATAAAACAATATTTTTATCATTTTTACATTGAAAAATTACGGATCTTAATCAAAACTCGGGTTGGGCCCGGGTCTGGTATGAAATTTCTCAAACCATACCCTGCTCCATATATTAATCCCCTAACTGAAACTCATGAGAAGCATATTTTTGTTGTTACTCTTTGGTGGACAGGAGGGACCTCAAGTCGAAGCTGGTTGTGCTCTTCGATGGAGCTCTTCGATGGACATGAGATGAGATGCATATTTTTGGTTTTTTTGTGCATGATTTTTCATGCTACTGGGAGGGCAATAAATTGAGAAAGGGGAAGATGGAAAAAAGAAAAGGGTTCTTTTTGGCCAGACAGAGTGCGACCTTCTAAACCAAGACTTGGGCTTTGCCGAGGAACCAAGGAAATTTCATTTTTTTTTTTTCTTTTGCCTTCTTTTATCCAATGAGACGGTAGTTTGCTTGAATGTAGTGCTCTCTCTACGGTAATTTGTTTGATTGTAGTGCTCTCTCTCTCTCTCTCTCTCTCTCTCTCTCTCTCTCTCTCTCTCTCTCTCTCTCTCTCTCTCTCTCTCTCTCTGTGTGTGTGTGTCCAGATGTGCTCTTGGTTTCTTAATTGCTCGACTTGTAGCACAAACTACATAAATTAAAATGTGGTTCACATTGAGCACAAATTACACATTATACAAACAATGTTCCAGTTCTTTATCCTCAGTCTTCTGGTCTTCTAGCTCTGTTTAGTGACGACAACCTTGATCAATAACACAACCCAAAAGTTTTCCAAATTTACCTTTAGATTTACATCCTGCAAATCACAGCAATGCATAGCCGCTGCATCAGTATCATCAATTCCCAAAGCTTTTGGCCAAGATGCCTGCAACGTAATGTAGACTGATGGGCAAGCACCAAAACCTTTGGATTCACATCCTATAAATCACAGCAATGCACAACAACTGCATCATGATCATCAATTCCCAAAGCATTTTTTCATTTAAAGGACTGCAAAGTCCAAAAGAGATAAAACATGGTCATAATATTATCTGATGTCACCTAAACCATGCTTATACTATCACATTTAAAAAAAAAAAACATTTTGGACAAAAAGACGTATTTCCCACATGAAGTAAATCAGTAAAAATTAAACGGAAAAATGCATAAAAAAACAAATGTATGCAAAAATTATAATCACCTGATTCATGTCAATTGTCTGAATTGCATTTCCTCTAGTAAATATAATTGCATGATTCTGGTCTTTGGTCTTTCTTTCAGCAGGTTTTGGTTTGATATTGTGCTTTGAGTTCATTCTCCATATGGATGCTTTCACAAATGATGCCACATGTTTTAGTCATCATGTTGGGAGTTTGAATGTATGATTAATGTATATATCATTAGAGGCTTCAAGATGAATGTTAATAATTTCTTCACTTTCTGTACAATTGTTTTCAAGAAGATGGCAACCAACATTTGGCACAACAGGCATATTTTCTGGCAGATTTAAATGCAAAATACTCAAACCTTTTCTAGATTGCAGATAAATGTGTATCATACAATAATCTTGGAACTTTATACTCATAAGTACTTTGGTAGACCTCAAAGAGGGCCTAATGAGACATCACAGTGGCTGGGGAATTGTCACAGTGGGATCAGCACCCCTAAACAGTCGGTTGGACCTTGTCTGAGTTCAATAACAGCTCCAAATGTAGAGAGTTGTGAGCATGTCCCCCACTTTCCTTTGTTAATGTTGGATCATATTTCGGATCACACAGTTTCACAATCGCCATCATGATATAAAACACAATATAAATCAGGAAATATAACAGTGTAATTAGCATAATTATCAGACGACCGAAACAATAACAGGGAGCAAGCATGACAGGTTCCGCATAAAACCAAAATCCAGACAGCAGCATATGAACAAACATATACATAGAACACAATAAACATAAGAGAAGCATGTTAATACTGTGCAACAGGCTAAGGCGTACGGAAGTACTCCACTTAGAGAAGATTTGCCCCCACATACAGTGCAAATCAGGGTCCAGCGTCTGTCTCTCAGCATGTCCATAACCTCAGCCCTTACCACGCTTTTATAACCCACGGACGGGTATGAAACGTGTAATGAGCCCGCTACGGAATCCGAGGGGACGTGACCCGTTAACGGACTTCGAAAGATCGAGATCCGTTACGGAATCTGAAGAGCCATAACGGGCACGGAATACGAGGAGTCGTGACCCATTATCCTTTCCCATAACCCGTTACAGAATCCAAATATCCAAAGAGATTTGGGTAAAAAGGTACTTTGTCTTGATTGGATATGGCCCTAAAGGGCCAATTACCCGAGCCCCAGCCCCAGCCCGGCCCGGTTCGGCACGACGGGCGCGTGTGTGTGGTGGTCATCCCACTCTCTTGTTCTCATGAACAAGTGTATGAGTTTACATGTGGCTTATAAAGCCCACAACAAACTCATGCACAATCAATATAAGACTATTCAAAACCAAAGCCTTTTTCCAAAATGTAGAAACAACCCACGTTTCTTCTTGGAATTCTCTCTCCCTCCCTTCTTACACCTAACAGTTAAATCACTGCTCCAGGATAATGCATAGGGGCAAGGTTAGAACGAACTACACATGATCTTAACATTTTCATAAAGAAACTTTTATAATCATTATAAAAAACCCTTTTTAGAAGCACTCACAATTTTGTTTAAATCTGTAATGAATGTGAAAAAATCCATAATGTTAAGATTTAAGATTCACCTTTGCATGGGAGTTACCTAGGAGAAGACATTCATATGGTATATGATGAAACATGTCTAGATCACTATTCAAATGTCCACCTTCACTAACCTGCAAGACTACCAGCTAATCAAGTCATCATATGAACATGGGGCTATTCACAGTGTTCTTATATTCAGATTAATAAAGCAACCTATTATTTGTATAACAGAACCTTCAATTCAGGAAACAACCCATAAAGCAAGCCACTTAAAACAAACAATATTAATGAGAATGGAAAAAAATAATGAAGAGATACCAATGTTGCTAATGAAGAATTAAAGCCCAACTGATAAACTAGTTACAACCAGTAAGGACCCCTTAAACAAAATCAATTAGAATAATAACCTTCATCTCTATTGAACCATGAAAACTCCATCGCATTACCACCAACCAAAAAACGAACGAAAGAACAGACCTGAACCCCAGAAATGCTCTGAAAAACATCACAATTGAACTTTTACATTTAGTGAGTGCTACCTCACATTGACATCAAACTAAAATGAGAACAAAAGAACAAAACTGGGCATAAGAAAAGCTCATAAATGCATCACCATTGAACTTTCCAATCAAAGGAAGAAAAAATACGAAATTGAACCTCGAAAACACTCTGAAAAACACCCACAATCCTGTGACGGTTTAGATTAGATAGAAAATTATGGTTCTAAACAAAAACAAGCAGAAAAAAATGAAAAATCAATATCATAAATCATAATCTTAGTAAATTTGGATTAGAAAATCATAAACAAGCAGGATGAGCTCTTGATACTGGTTCGAGAGAGAGATAGAGGACGACAACTCAAGATTCGGCCTGAGGGAGAGAGTCACGATCTTGGTTCTCTCCTACCGTTCATGGCGGGTGCGTTTTTTTTTTGTTTTGAACCAGCATATATAGAGAGAGAGACCCGAAAGGCACCTCGTCTTTCGGGGTCTCTACATAATTTTTGATTGTTTGTTTTTAACGTTCAAAATGTGTTAACGATGTCGGTTAACGAAAAGGGTAAAACAAAAAGAACACGTGGCACTCATCGGCAATCCGTAACCAAGGGTCACAATATTCGGATGAGCTCTAAAGTCATTTTAGAAATGACCTGATCTGCTTCCATTGGTGATGGGGTAGTTTTTCCCTTAGATTATCCAAAAAAAAAACCTATCCATCGAGCTAATTCTCATCCCAAGACAAAGAGTTTGCACCCTAGGATATTAAGTTTCTTTCTAAGCATCTCTTGCACAAGACCAAGTGTGGTGACTAGCTAGGGGAAAGGAGTAAGCCCACAAAATTTTAGGATGCTAGGGCAGTGATCGTCCCTGATTTAGGTGAGGGTGGTGTATGTTCCCCCTGATGATTCAATGAATCCCACGTCTGTGTTCGGGGCTTTGAATGAGCACCACATATACAAGCACATGGGGCTCGTATTCTCGTGTATGTTGACATCACTAAGCATTGAAGTCTGGTGTGGTTGCAAAGACTTCAGTACCCTTTCTTGCTATTCTTCTCATAAAGTGATTGTTTGAGAAAATAACAAAAATGCCCTTCATTCAAAAAAGAAAAAACAAACAGTTTAAAAAAAGGACAAACATGTTCTCCATCCAGAAAATTGATGATGATGTTGACTCTTCAAAGTCTTCTTCTTCTTTCTCCGTAAAACACTATAAAACCCTCTCTCTCTCTCTAGAGAAGAAATCAAGGGAGGCAAAGAGTTCTCCTTGAAGAAGGCCATGAACATCAACTCTCTCACTCTTTCTCCCTTCTCTCTCTACTTCTGTGCACATCCAACAGACGATCCTACATTGCTCTATCAAACACCGACTGACCTGCACACTGACTGTAGCATCGTTCAACTTGATGAGTTGTGGAGCTTGATTCGTAGTTTTTGCCCTTACAGGAGGGGGTTTGGGGGCTCCTCCCAGCGTGGGTAACATCATTCAACTTGATTCGTTGTGGAGCCTAATTTTGAGTTTTTGCCCTTACAAGAAGGGGGTCCGACCGGCGCGGATTCCGCTGCGCGGTCAGCGAGCGGGGGTCCAGGGGGGGCCGCCCCTGGCGGGGCTCGGGGGGCAGCGCCCTCCGGACCAAATTTTTTTGGAGCCTTCCAACAACGATTTGTAGTATTATAGGGCTTTCCTACATCGATTTGTAGTATTTTCGGGTCTCCAATGAGCCCCACAACGATTTATAGTGTTATTCGGCTTTTCAACAGCGATTTGTAGTGTCTTTCGCAAATCGCTATAGCGATTTATAGTGTTTTTGGATCTCACTATAGCGATTTGTAGTGTCTTTCGCAAATCGCTATAGCGTTTTATAGTGTTTTTGGATCTCACTATAGCGATTTGTAGTGTCTTCCACAAATCGCTATAGCGATTTATAGTGTTTTTAATCTCACTATAGCGATTTGTAGTTCACTATAGCGAATTGTAGTGTTATTTATTAAGCAAATCGTTGTAAATCGCTACCCGAATTAGGACAAACTTTTCAGGGCCATATCTCCCTAACCAAAGGTCATATTTCAAATCCGTAAAAAGTGGTGTCTTTGTTATTGAGTCTAGTTTATTCTTGTAAATTTTAAGCAATTTCTATTTTCATTTTATTCCTCATTTTAACTAAAAACCAAACCCCTGTTATTTTGTGTTATTTGAGTTTCACAACATCATTCTCGCTTGACATCCACATCTTGATTCTGGCATGCTCCTTGTTGGATTTTCCATTGATTTCTTCCATATGTCTTTCTCACCACGACACCTTGTGCATTTTTTGACCACGACATCTGGGACCCGTGCCGGGGGGAGCCTCCGGACCCCCCTCCTGTAAGGGCAAAAACTCTAAATCAGGCTCCACAATGAATCAAGTTGAACGATGGTACCCACGTTGGGAGGAGCCCTCAAACCCTTCTCCTGTAAGGGCAAAAACTCTGAATTAGGCTCCACAACGAATCAAGTTGAACGATGCTACCCACGCTGGGTGGAGCCCCCAAACCCTTCTCCTGTAAAGGCAAAAACTCTGAATCAGGCTCCACAATGAATCAAGTTGAACGATGTTACCCACGTTGGGAGGAGCCCCCAAACCCTTCTCCTGTAAGGGCAAAAACTTTAAATCATGCTCTACAACGAATCAAGTTGAACGATGCTATCCACGTTGGGAGGAGCCCCCAAACCCTCCTCCTATAAGGGCAAAAACTCTAAATCAAGCTCCACAACTCATCAAGTTGAATGATGCTACCCACGCTGGGAGGAGCCCTCAGACCCCCCTTTCTGTAAGGGTAAAAACTCTAAATCAGACTCCACAACTCTTCAAGTTAAATGATGTTACTCACGCTAGGAGGAGCCCCCAGACCCCTCTCCTGTAAGGGTAAAAACTCTGAATTAGGATCTACAACTCATTTAGTTGAATGATGCTACCCACGCTGGGATGAGCCCCCAAACCCTCCTCCTGTAAGGGTAAAAAGTCTGAATCAGGCTCCACAACAGTCAATGTGCAGGTCAGTCGGTGCTTGATGAAGCAATGTAGGATCTTCTGTTGGATGTGCACAAAAGCATAAATAGAAGGGAGAGAGAGTGTGAGAGGGTTGATATTCATGGCCTCCTCCATGGGAGATTTCTTTCTCGGATAATCCTGCAGTGCAGAGACTGGGTCTTAAATAATCATCTTTGGGGCACTTAAGTTTTTACAACCACTCTTTTTCGAGAATCGTCATTTTTTTTTTGCACCAATGGAGGAGAGGGTACTTAAGTCTTTGCAATCGCATCAAACTCCAACGCTAATTATTGCTGACAAACATGAGGATACGAGATGCACATGCTTACATATGTGGTGCTCTTTGGGACCCCCGAACATGAGATGTAGCTAACTCCCCTGTTCGGGGGGGAACATATAACCTGCTTCGCTGATTTAGGGAACAATTTCTTCCTGAAAATATTTAAAAAATTACTAAATTCATAAAATCAAGGGTTTTTTTTTTTGCAAATTAGTCCCTGACTTTTCAGCGACTTGCAAATTAGTCCCCCGCCTTTTGCTTTTTTGCAAATCCGACCAGGCCATTATATCGCATAATCGTCATCTTGTTAGCATGTCGTCGTCTTAACCATGGTTAGGATATAACCATAGTTTAATGTCATTTAAAATGGTGATCCTACCCCTACTTACAATACTAACCCTATTCTCACAGTCTTGACTTGACTATATGGATATAATCTCCTTAGCTGAGAACCTAAGAATCAACCCTTGGTTCAAAAAAAAATTAATGAATAAGATTTTATAATGTCCTGTAGTTCAAAAATTTTAAATTTTTTTAGATTATAAAAAATTTACATACGTATCAAACAAATGTGTACTAAGGATCGGTTCTTAGGTTTTCAACCATGGAAATTAAGAACACTTCTACACACTACAAGAAATTGTACCTTTACTGGCGCATCCAGTGGTAGCGCCAGTGTAAAACTTTTTTCACCGGCGCAGTTTAACTTGCGCCAGTGAAAGTCTATTTTTTGGCGTAATCCTACAGTACGCCAGTAAATTCAAAGTGATGTTTTTTCTTTTTCTGTAACAAATTTTGTTGTGCACATGTCCTCTATTTATTCAGAGTGGTCACCTGTGGTATAGATGAATGTGTACTGTAAAGATGGCTTTCAAGAGTTTTTTTGTATGACAGGGACTTGTTTTTATGAACTGTTATGGATACTCT
Source organism: Nuphar pumila (assembly GCF_984573655.1). NCBI lineage: Eukaryota > Viridiplantae > Streptophyta > Magnoliopsida > Nymphaeales > Nymphaeaceae > Nuphar > Nuphar pumila. Next base: position 140,186,028 of record NC_143250.1, on the reverse strand, counting down.
TTTACTACCTCTTCTTTTGCAGTATAAGTGCTCTTAAATGTTAAAATTGAATGAATACACAAGTTGAATGCCAAAGCCTGGATAGTTACTGATTATATGCAGTTTTAAGAAATGCCCATCTTTGCATAATTTAGGTACTGGGGCTTCTTAAAATGCTATTCTCTTTGGAATTCGGACCTTGTTGAAGTATCTACGCTTTTGTAGATTAATGGATATTCCAAAAATTTTAGATTTGCTTGCATCTAAAAGAATATTTTGCATGTTAAGGACATTGTATGTTGTCATCACGTATTAATATCAAATTTCTATTTCCTGTTTCACATTTCACAATCTTGAAAAGGTTGACTCATGTGCCATGGTTCTTGATCTGCATATCAGGTAAGAGGTGAAGCTAGCATCTCATACATTTGGAGCTACAGAGTATACCACTTGCATTGATATATGGTCAGCAGGAAGCGTTTTAGCTGAGCTACTTGGACAGGTTAGACTATGTCTTGTTTAATTTTTGCTTCCTGACAATCGGTTTTTATATATCTGCATTTTGATAGCTTTTATTTAATTTTTCTCTGTTTTAGCCACTGTTTCCTGGAGAAAATGCAGTAGACCAGCTTGTTGAGATCATTAAGGTAGCTATTCTTATTTTGTCCATTAACAATCTGCCTTCCTGTAAGTCAGACTCAGTCATCAAAACTTGTTCAGGTGCTTGGCACACCAACCCGTGAGGAAATTAGTTGCATGAACCCTAATTATATGGAGTTCAGATTTCCACACACCCTTGGCACAAGGTATGATCATCCATTTGCATGACTTTGCTTCTCACTGAATTAGTGGGAAAGTTTGATCTTCCAAACATTAGCATAGATTGAACAAAGGGGTTGCTGGTCAAATATTCTTCATGTTAAAGACAAAAATTATATTGAAACATCGACTTCTTGGCCTGCAAATAACAAGAAACCCAGTTCCTCAACAAATCCGGGCACTTCCTCAGGTCATTAGCTGCATCTTGGTGCTGTGGAAGCAAGGCTTCAAGCAAATGTCATGTACCTTTTCCAACTTCAGGTCCACTCCAGTTTCACAAGGGAATTTAATTGTGTCAATCAGAAGGAAAAGTGTTACCCCTATACCCTGTAATTTTCTTACAAAAACATGTGAAAATCAGGTCCATCAGTTGTATAATCAATCTGATCATTTCAGTAGTTGTTAAGTGCCATTACTCTCAAAATGCTGCAAACTATAATACATTGTTTGATCCAATTTTTGGGAGACTCCTCTTGTTTGATAATTTGATATGCTAACTGTGAATAACCTATAGGAGTAACAGGAAAATATATTAAAAAATATATATGCAGTTTTTGTTGGCGCAATATTGCGCAAGTAAAGCTTTTTTACTGGCACAATATTGAGACAGCAAAAGTCCTTCCCTTTTGGGACAAGATCCTTACCGGCGCAATTTTGTGCCAGTAAAGATCCTTCTGTTTTATGAAATATCTTTACTGCTGGCCCAAGAAGTGCGTCAGCAAAAATTACATTTTCTGGTGGTTTAAAGTTGCGCCAGCAAATGCATTACCGGCAGCATTTTGCCTGGCGCTACTACTGGCACAATATTGCGCCAGCAATTGTTTTCACCGGGGCAATTAGTGCGCCAGTAAAGACGTGATTTCTTATAGTGACAATTGATATATAAAGGTGGTGCGGATAGTTTGTCCTCCTTGGCTTTTCTTTCTCCTGATATATATATATATATATATATATATATATATATATATATATATATATATATATATATATATATATATATATTGTAAAGTGTTTGATGATGGTTGGATGACTATCCGCCGCTGATCTGTGTGATCAGCGCAGAAAAAATGCTGTTTTTTTATTAAAAAATGTCTTTAGCCGCAAGCAAAACTGCCTCTAAAGACCAAAAAATTTAAAAACTGAAAAAAAGCAAAAAAAATGCTGAATCGGAGCGTTCGATGATACATGTTTTCCTATATATATATATATATATATATATATATATATATATATATATATATACCAAATCATATTCAAACATATTGGATTCAATTCATTTTTTTTAAATCAATTCAATTTAAAAACTGACTCTGACAGCATCGGTCATATCACAAAAAACTACAAAAACATGGAAAAATTAAATAGCTAATGAAGTTGGCCAATATTGACTTCTCTTTTTCCCTACTTTGGTGTACGATCGTTCACCACTTTTGGAGTTTCCAACATTTTATGACTTTATGCTACATTTTAATAGAAAGCCACATCTTTTTAAACAATATCCCATTTAAAGTAGTTCATCATGTGAGAATTGATTTTCCACTGCAAAACAAAGTGTGACATCACATGTCCACAATAATAAAGTTTCCTCAAGTCACTTTCTGCCGTGGAAAATGTTTGCCTTCTATCTTCAATCCCACCACCTTTTTTTACTCCGAGAAACCATCCCAAGCGAAGAGACCTTGCCGTGCTGACTCAGCCTGTCGTACTTACGATCTCTGTCTATGTTGGCATAAAACTCCGAGGGCTTACCCCTCGACCGCAGGGAGTCACCAAGCTTGCAGAGGGTGATGCCCATGAGATTTGAATCTAGACTGCCTGTCAAACGGTCTAGGCCGCATCCCACTATTTCAAACCCCTTGGGTCTCTTCAATTCCACCACTGCTTTAGTCGAAAAACTTGTTAAGAGGATCGTTCTAGTTTCTCACCATGTGCAGAATGCTAGGTTTAGTTTCAACAAGCTTTTTCTCTTCTTCATCAATTGGATCCCACCCAGGGTTTGCCCTGTGGCGGCGAGTCCATTAAGTGGTCTGGTTCTCAGTGAGGGTTCTTCGCCATAAAAAAAAAAAGAAAAAAAAGATCACCTGGATCCATGTACCTAAGGCCCTAACACCTCAAATCACTTCAGAACTGAGATCCGGACAATCAAATGCAATGTAAAAGATTTGGCTCGAGCCAACCCAATCTGCAAACTTGATTTCTTCAAAATAATAGACCATCTGGATTTGGAAGAAGGGCTATTTGTATGTGTGGACAAATAGTCAGCTGATGCCATTTGTCCTGATTTTGGCATCCCATGGACATTATAGTCTTTTTTTTGAAAAACTGGGATAAAGAGTCTTGCCCTTTGGTGTCTGACTTTTTTTTTTTATCATCTAACGGAAACACCCTCCATCACCAACTACACATTGACAGGCTTCCATCACCCAGTGCTCTCGCGTTCTCTGTTGTTTGATAGCAGTGATGTTGCCAAAGCACTCCATTAGAAATGGAGTTGACAGCCCAACACCAAATATATTTCAACATCATTCACAAGAAGATATTTTTGGCAACTTCATTCATTCTTTCTTTCTTTTCTTTTTCTTTTTTTAGATTTATAACCCCAAGAACCTGCACCCCGACCTGCGGAAGCAGATCAGGTCACACTGAACATGAGCTTTTTTGCTCATGCCGACATCGTGGCCACCAGATTTGCATTTTAAAAAGCTCAAAAGTCAACAAAACCACGTGGCATTCATCCAAAATGCAAACAGATGGTCACGATGTCAGCATGAGAAAAAATGCTCATGTTCAGCATGACCTGATCTGCTTAAATGGCGTGCTGGCTCAACCTGCCATACCTTTCGGCAACATAAAACTCCAAGGCTAGGACCCCTTCACCTGGAGCCTATGCAATGCGTTGGCTTGTGCAGAGGGGTGACACCCATGAGTATTGAACCCTGACTGCCCGTCTAGCAGCCAAGGCCCCCACCACACTACGCCAACCCTGGCAACTCCATTCTTGATATCACATTTTGGCAATGCCATATTTTGACAACACATTCAAATTGTCACGGGCTAACTTTCCAAGGCCAATTTTTTCGCATTTCAAGCCAAGGAAGCCCCGTGTGGCACTAGGCCTCACGACCTAGTCAGCCTCACAGCACGTGTTTCCCACACGTAACTTTCTTACCCAGCGGAACGTCAACTTAACAAGCTCTTCTTTTCAAGAGATCCTTCCGAACATGGTCCATCGTGCATCTGATAGCCACTTACGTGCATAGCCGTCCCATGTCGGCTAGCACCTTCAACCACCAAGCCAAACGTGCCTTACCGCTCCCACAAGCAAGCGCACGTTGACAAGGGCTGAAACGTGCCTTCGCAGCACTACCGACTTAACCAACATCCAACGCGGGTCATGGGGAGCATAACACATCCCAAAGCCTTTACCGATGCATGTCATGTCTCCAACCATCATGACAAGCCACCTTTCCTCAAGCCCAACCATCCGAGCCAACAACGCACGGATGCCTTAGCCTCGCGTGCCATGGAGCAGATAGCAGCCCCATGGGCACGCCTCCAACATAACCTCACCATAGAAGGGACAAGATCTTTCGACCCCCAGTCCGCAGACCAGTTGATGGTTATCTGCCATAGCGAACAGCACCACCCAAACTCGTTCGCCAGCGTTGTGCACTCACTTGCACAACCCCATGCCACTTGGCATGGTTGGGACCGCATCGCCGCACCAAGGGCCGCCTGCCTACGCACCCAAGGTCTTTGCCTATGCCCCATGGGGGATTTGAACTACACACGGACACCCCCATGCACTCCCAGTGTTGCCCGTGCGATATAGGGGGTGCCTATGCCAAATTGCGGCAACATGTGCCAGACAGCTCAAACAGGAGGCCCCCTATATAGGTGTTTTAGGAGCCAGGCCCCTGCCAGCAAGAGGAACCCGAATAACACTTGGGGAACCATAAATTTCTCAACTTCGGAATTCTTCAAATCCGCCTTCACCCACGTGTTCCCCATAGTCCATTTACACGGTGAATCTTCGATCTTGGCCCCAAACAACTTCAAATGCTCATTGGATTATCGCCTCAAAGATTGTGCACGCAACTGTGCCCACACTGTGCACATTGCTGCACATGCCAAGCTCCGACCATGCTCACCGCAACTACATGCCCACCGCATGCTGTGCTTCGCACGCCACATGCACCACGCACAACAATGGTCTGTGCAACACACGACACCACTGTCATGCATGTGCACCAAACTCTGCACACATGGGCAAGGCCTGTTTGTCACGGGGTTGGCCCGACTGCCTCATGCACGCCGCAACCAACCAATCCATCACTCTTGGGGCACTTCCACCGCACTTCACACACATCCATGCATCTGTTGCCGCATCTGCACTGCACCACACCAGGCACATGCCACACTCCTTGCACAGCCCTGTGCCCCACTCCAGCACACGACACCATCTGTGGCATGCACGTGCCTCTTATGAATGTGCACTGCACCTTGCCAGTGCACATGTCACACACTCCTTCCACTGTCTAGTGCCAAGCTCAGGCACATGACGCAATCAGTGACATGCATACACCTTTTTCAGCACCTGCGTTGCACCAACCCGTGCACACGCCACACCCCTTTGCACAACCCAGTGCCAAGCTCAGGCACACGGCACTATCAGTGGCATGCACACGTCTCTTCAACCCCATGCACCGCACCAAGTCCCATACCTATGGCACGTTGCAAGGCTCTCCGAGATTTTGGGTGCAACACAAATGGTGTTTCCCTTAATACAAGGCTCCCAAAAAGATTCTTAACGATACTATTTGCCTTAATACATAGTTTCTTTAAGTTATTTAATTTTTCCCTAGAATTTGTAGCCCCCAACTTCTTTAACTTTGCCCCTTGTGATAGGAACACAAATCAAATAATCGGCAAATCTGTTCCACTCATTCCCTATGTTGTCCCTATCTTTATACCCTTCTTTGAGATTTCATTGATGCAAGTTGTTTTTATCAAATTAGACTCTACAGATGAGATCTAGATCAACATCATGCATTTAGTGAAAATCGAAATTCAAATAAGCAAAATCTAACTTTGTGCAGGGCTTTTTTGGCTTTTCAAAATTCAATCATTGATAAAACAAAACAAAAATTGTGATTTAAAAAACATATTTTTCCATAAAAAATACAATCCAGAAATCTATTCTTACTAAATCAACCGTGCCAAATTCATCTATAAAGATCATGGCTAATCAAAGCAACTTGCATGATAAGATTTAAGAGAGGCATGAAAATGAGGGATGAGTAGAGCCAAACCGAGTAATTCAAGGAGATCACTTGCGAGGTGATCACCCCCTCTAAATGCCAATGCATATCCCCTTTTAAAAGGTTGATAGTAAGTATGGCAAGCATAGGTGTCTGATTTTGGGAATGGTTTCTCCGTGTAAATATATATATATATATATATATATATATATATATATATAAAAACTAACACCATGGCTTTTACCTATATATATTCTTATGAAACTTGTTAAATGAAAAGGGGTAAAATTAACAAGCTAGACAAATAGATGATTTTGAAATAAATCACTTCGTGAATGGTAAAATTTTACTAGCTAACACGAGTCGCAATGTGTTCACAGTCTGTTCATACGAAACTCACATAGATTGAAAGGAAAGTAAAATAGCCATTTAAACAAATAGGTAAGAAGGTTATGTTTTGGGTAGGGGTGGCAAAATCTGACACGACCCGCGACCCGCTTCTTAGCCGGGTTCGGGTTTGGCTTAAATGGGTTCGTGTCGTAAATGACTCGCCTAACCCGTTTATTAAACAGGTTGGGTTCGTGTTAGGGGTATGCCAACCGGCCAACCCGGCTGACACGTTTAATAAACGGGTTAGGCGGGTGGGTCAACCCGTTTACCCGAATCCGACCCACCAACCCGTTTACCCGACCCACCCACCAACCCGTTTACCCGACCCACCCACCAACCTGTTTACTCGAACCCGACCCGCCATCCCGCCCGTTTACTCGAATCCAAACTGCCAACTCGTTTACCTTACCCGACCCATTTATTAAACGGGTTAACCGATTCTTGTCGGGTTACCCGTTTAATAAATAGGTCGGGTTCGTGTTGAGGTATGCTGACCCGCCAACCCGCTGACACGACCCGCCAACCCACCAACCTGACCCGATTGCCACCCCTAGTTTTGGGATGGTATTTAATGAGTGTGTAATTAATACCACCAACCACCACAGGTGTTTGGGAACACTGTTTTGGGAGATGAGAATGATGTTGGGAGCAATGTTGTCAATATTGGTATCTGCCCCGAATCATTTGACCAACGATTCAGGTGAATCGGTGCCAATACCGATTCTCAAGTGAATAGGCTAAAAAATAGTTAAAAAGTATTCCATATCAACCAGAACATGGCACATGTTAAAACCATTAAAACAGTATTAAAATTTTAATTTTAAGCATTTTTACCTTTATTAAAAAATAGTTGATTCAGGTTAGTATCGTGTCGACTTTTTTTTTCGATACGACACATATCGTCGGACACAGGCAGATACGCACCAATACTGACAACATTGGTTGGGAGTGGAGATGGGTCATTTTCAACTACATCCTCCAGTCTCACCTCTCATTTTCGGAAGCAAATCAGGTCATGCTGAAAATGAGCGTTTTTGCGGACATCGTGGCCGTCTGTTTGCATTTTGGATGAATGCCACGTGGTTTTGTTGACTTTTGAGCTTTTTAAAATGCAAATCGGATGGCCACGATGTCAGCATGAGAAAAAACGCTCATTTTCAGCATGACCTGATCTGCTTCCCTCATTTTCATCTTCACTCCCATCACCCCTCTCATCTCCTCTCAAACGGCAGCTCCAAAACAGAGCCTAAATGTCAATTATAAATGACATATTTGGCTTGTAAGTTTTGTATACATGAACCGATAATGTTGACACAGTCACTGATTCTTGCGAAGAAGACATACATTCAGTTTATCACTCTAGTTACTTGATTTCATATGCAAGTCTGGGAAACAAACAAAGCAGCTCGTGGCTTGGTAGGACTGTGAAAGGGTCTGATACCCGACCCGACCTGAACCCAAATGCCTCCGTTTAGGCATGAAAGTTTTTTACCCGGAAAAATTCAGGTCAATCCAAACTTGACCCGAGTAACATGTAGACCGGGTTAGGGATATAAATTTTTTTTCTAGAGACCCAACCAGATCCGGCTGACCTGATTATTTTACTTTTACTTTTAGTGAAAATATGTATTTAAACACCCTTTAAATAATACGAATCAGGTTTGGGATTCATTTTCTTCACCCCCACATAATTCGGATTGGGTACCCAAACCCTCTTGGTTATTAATTATTCGGCTGGTCCCGGTAAACCCTGGCTACAGGAAAGCCTGACCAATTGACAGCTCTATGGGTCGGCTCAGTTCAGCTCTTCCCAAGCTCGTTCAAGTTTGGTTCTTCTAAATTGTGAACCATCATTATAGACATGAGTAGGGACTTGCCTCTCTAGGTTGTATAGGCTTGTTTATATGGCTTATATAGTATTTCCTAAATATTAGGAGAGCAGCAGCAAGGGTATCATGTGGGAAAAATTGAACTTTTTATAACTTTTTTTTAATTGAAATTGTTATCATGCGTCTTAAAATTGTTATTTTAAAATTGTTTGGGCATTTGTCTATCATATCTTTCAATAAACAAAAGTGTTACTAAAATGGCACTTTGTAATTTCTTAAAAACCAAAAAGGTTACTTTGTAATTTCTTGAAAAAAAAAAAACCTCTTTACCCTTTTAATAGCTACAAATTATGGAAACACTATGACTAGGGGTGTCAATGAGTCGGGTTTCACCGGAACCCGACCTGACCCATACCAAACCCTGTAGAGTCAAGGTTTGGGGACAAATAAGAAGGTCTGATTAGAATCTGGATTGGACCCTTCATCTTATTAATATATGAAGTCGAGTATGGTTTATGAAATTTTATACCAGACACTAGCCTTACTCGAGTTTCGATTAAGATTCATAATTTTTAATGTAAAAAAGATAAAAAAAAATGTTATTTTATTGAGTATGGTCTGGGTCTGATTCATATAGTCCTTATATGATCCAGGTATGGTTTCTCTTAGGGTGGGCCTGAATAAAACTGAGTTTGGACCCGGTACCATCATCTCAAATCAGGTCTGGTTTCACCTAAGTCCGAACCAAACCCGACGGATTGACACCCCTAAATTGAACGCCTTGATTCTTCAGGTAAGTTTCGTTTGTCATCCTTCCCACAAACTTTCTTTGGTCGAAAAAGTTGTGAAGAAAGTATGTTTTTAACTTGAAGGGACAATTGACAGCACTTCATTATGTGCATGCTAAGTCGGTAGAACTGCGTAGGAATTAGATTTGATACTCTCTTTTTTTTAAAGGCAAGCTGGGGTTAGGTAGACCCCCCACCAGTCATACAACTATACCATTGGGTTTTGAACTTTCTACGCCTCAACACAAGGTGACGTGCATTAGGTGCTCCTACCAGACAAGCGGAGCCCCGTTGGTAATTATATTTGATACTTCCTTTTGTATATATCACAACACGCTTTGTGGAGTTTTGCAGTGTTAACTAGAGGACGTATGACTAATGGGGGCTCCGCTTGTCTGGTAAGTGCAGCTAGTGCACGTCACCTAATTGTCGTGGGACATTGCAGCTTCAAAACCCAATGGTATAGTTGTATAATGGTAGGGGTATGCCTAACCCCAGCTTGCCTTTAAAAAAAATAAACTAAGGGGTGTTTGAACACACCCAGTAGTCCTAGAAGATGAGATAAGTTGAAATGTTAAATTCGTCCTCATAATGATATCCAAACTAATTTTAATTTGAGTGGTAGACAATTTGATGACTCAATTCTAAATGAGCTTTTATACTGCAATAAAAAGGTCTTTGCTTATGATTTTAGGTGAGTTTATATATATATATATATATATATATATATATATATATATATATATATATATATATATATATATATATATATATATATATATATATATATAAGGGAGACCACCCAACCAAAAAAAAATGCATAATCTACAATTAATGATAATCGATTGTGTTCCTTCTCTAACGATAAAGTTTTTCATCAATCAAACTTTATATATTGGATTTTTATCATTCATTTAGTGAACATGTTTTGGATTATGAATTTTTGATGTTTAGATGTGTTTATGAAAGCGCTAAAAATCAACAGCCCATAATACTTTGTATTATAAAGTTTTAAATGCATTGTGAGCCATTGATTTTTTCACGTTTTGAAAAATATATCTGTATGTTATAAAGAGTTTTCACATTTAGAAAAACACATATGTATGTCATAAAGTATGTGTAAAGCATATCTTACTAAATAAATTATACAAAATAAATATATAAAGTCTAATCAATGACGTGCTCAAGCATTGGAGAAGGGGAGTGGTCTGATCGTCATTGATTGTAGATTTTGGATCTTTTTTTGGTTGAACGGTCCCCTTTTCCTATATATACCTTTTTGATAAGCAATTTATGAGTCTAGCTCCCATGGGATTAGAACCTGAGATCGGATCTCAGTTTGGGTAGTATGACTAACGTTCAAAGGATAGAAAGTTATATCTCAAATTGGCTAGACGCAACTTTTGAAAGTGATTGCAGGGTAGTTGATTGCAAAATGGCTGCATATTGCTTGCCTTGCACAATAAAACTTCCCTAATTTTTTTGGGGTTATATTTATCAAGTAAATAAATAAGGAAGTTTATTCACATGTAGGAGAGAACTTGATGGGATATGATATACATGGTTTCTTTCATAGAAATTAACTTTTGCTATTCAAATCCCATGAGTGTCACCCCTGCACAAGCCAAAGCGTGGTCATTGACCAGGGCGAGAGATAAGCCCTCTGAGCTTTACGCTGCCAGGACAGTGACAGTACAGGCAGAGATAGTGAAACTAGGTCTATGATCTTGGGGTGGTGTCTTGGAGTAAAAATAAAAAAAAATTGTCGAATTATGACATGTAAAATAGTTTTTAAGGCTTTTAAAAATCAAACAGCCAATCAATTTGTATACTTTCACGACTCACAAAATTGTGTTTTTTCATCCAAATAGCGATTCAAGAGTTGGTTTCTAACAAATGCAATTACTTAATACATTTTTACACATTGAATTGCAAAAGATTCCTTGTAAAATCAAGCATTAGTATTGTCCCTACCAAGAACCAATTACTTTGTTCCTTCTATGTTCACAAGGCCCATACATATGGACAGGGCCTATCACTTGTACATCTTAACTGACCAAAGGAGGACACAGAAATCCAAATTACGATGGGCACAAATGTTTTATATATATATATATATATATATATATATATATATATATATATATATATATATATATATATAATCACTAGAATATGAGATCCGAAAATATGAAAACTAATGTGTGAACTACAATTTCATAGATTTTGTGTTCTTTTCTCTTGAATCTAACCATATGAATGATATAACATGCTTGGCTTTACAAGGACTCACCCTTGAATCATCCTATTTTGATGCATAAATAAGATTTTTTTAAGGCTTTAAAATCAATGGCTCATAACCTTCATAGCATTCAAAAATCACATTTTTCATTGAAAATACACGATCCAATAATTGATTCCTAGCAAATTCACCATGCCAAGCACATCCACGTGGTTAGATTTGCAAAAAAAGTGTTGAAATGCCCACATTTCTAGTTCTCATATTTCCGTTTTCATATTCTAATCTCTATATAGAAAATGTCATTTTTGAATGCTTGAATATTTATGAAGATTATGAGTCATTGATTTCAAGTCTTAAAAATCTCGTTTATGCATCAAAATAGGATGATTCAAGAGCGGGTTCTTATAAAACCAGTTTTGTAGATCATCACATCCATACGATTATATTCAAGAGAAAAGAACAAAAAATTCATGAAAATCGTGATTCACATTAGTTCTCATATTCTGGTGACTCATTATATATATATGGGTTAATATTTGGTACCTTGGAAGGGACACACTATTGAGTACAAGTCACCTTCTCACATTTTTTTTCTAGATCCAACCTAATGCATGTGATTTACAAGGTTTTTTTAATAGAAAATGAATTTTGAATTGTGTGATTGTGACGTGTAAGTAGGTTTTTTAAAGGCTTCAAAAATCAACATCCTACAATATACTAAAATTTCACAAGTCAAAAAATTATCGTTTAAAATCAAAATAATATGATCTAAAGTTTGATGCTTAGTAAACAAAGCGTGTTAAACACATTTATGTAGTGAGATTAAGTCGATAGGGCATCAACCTATGATTTCCGGTTTAATAGTTCCTTGCCTTCAATAATATTAACTGTATATATGGTTTATCTAACATTAAAGTAGTTGTATTCAACATTGTATGGATTTTATCCTTATTAAAATAACTAAAATACCTTCAAATGAATGACACTTTTAAAAGTGCATGGTTACTTTTATAGATCAAAAGCTTAACTTTGACATATTCAAAAAGTTACTTGAAAAAGATCTTTGACTCATCTCTTCAATTATAAAAGACCTACAATAATAAAAAAATGTATCCGTGCATTAAAAAATCAAAATTTTAAGGGTATTTTAGTTACTTTAATATGATTGAATGTAACTAATGTTAAAGACAATTAGTTAAATGTTAGATGAACTCACATATATATATATATATATATGAAATTAATTTGCTATAATAGTTTATATGTGCAAACTACTTAGCAAATAGTGTGAAACCCTCTTTGTTTAAGTTTTTTTCTCACATCTAACACCATATATGTACATGTTTTGTTTAGTGGGAACCAACTTTTGGATCGTCAAAATCCGACCTGTATTCAGGTTTTTCCAACAATAAAAAAAATCAACAGCTATGAAGGCATCGATTTTTTCAACTCATAAAAATGTGTTTTTTTGAACAAAACATGATCCAAGAGTTGATTCCTACTAACTCGAGCATGGTGAACACATCTATGAGGTTAGTTTGCATTAAAACAACTCAGATTATGAGATTCAAACTAGATTGCAAGTACAATCATTCGTACCAAATATAAATCCTTTATATATTACATAAGTGAAAATAGAATCTCTCTCTCTCTCTCTCTCTCTCTCTTTCTCTCTCTCTCTCTCTCTCTCTCTCTCTCTCTCTCTCTCTCTCTCTCTCTCTCTCTATATATATATATATATATATATATATATATATATATATATATATATATATATATGAGAACCTACTAAATTATTTTGAATCGTCCAATCATATTATAATCGAATGGTCTAGGTGCACCTTTTTTAAAGCCCTCATTTCTCACTCTCACCTTAAACTATTGCAGTCTTAGTCTCTCTCGTTGTTCATATATGCTTTACAAGCTACTCATACATAGGTCAACTCGTCGAGCTCATTTTACAGGTCCAAAGGAGTTTCGGCCAAGCAGAAGGAATAATCCCAAGTATTATTTGTTGGTTGAAAACAATGAATAACACTATTTACCGAAAGCTACCATGGTTGATCCGATCAAAGTTTTGATAGACATGGGTGGTCGATGTTATCCTCGATGCCCCAATATTAGCAATAAATGTGGTCTAAAGAATGATCAATCATATTTGTTTTGACATCGAAATTTAGGGCACATCTTGAAAGAAAGAGTCTAAAAACTTGTGAAAGAAGAGTTTTTTAGATTCCTTGACTTCACGAATATACAACCATGTGTTGATTGCATAAAGGTTAAGCAGTCTAAAACATATAAGAAAGATGTCAAACAATGAAAAAATAGAAATTGTGCATGTATATGTTTGTGGGTCATTTTCTCATGTTACACAGGTGAAAAATATTTTGTCACCTTTATAGATGGTTATTTACGGTATATGTGTCTCTACTTGTTATTTGAGAAATCTGAAGTCTTTTAGGTTTTTAAGAACTTCAAAAAAAATAGAAAAACAAACCAGTGAAGTTATAAAATTGGTTAAGTGTGATAGAGGTGGTGAATATTATGATCATTTCATTGAGATGGGATAAAAGGAAAGGTTATTAATGCATTTTCTAAAAGAGAAAGGTATTGTGCTTCAATACACTATGCCTGATAGTGCTTACCAAAATGATGTAGCTGAAAGAAAAAAATATACGCTTAAGGAACTAGTTTGAACGATGTTAAATCACTCAAATCTTTCATTTACCTTATGGGGTAAAGCTCTTTAGACAACTGTGGACATAGTGAATAAGGTTCCTACGAAGGCTGTCCAAAAGACTCTTTATGAGTTATGGATAAGTAGAATTTTTTTTTTCTTATATGCACATATGAGGTTGTTCGACAAAAGCTAAATTATATAACCCATGTATAAAAGTCTTTAATCCTAGGACAACTAGTGAATTTTTCATTGGTTATCAAAAAAGATCAAAAGACTTTATGTTTTATTGTCCATCCCATACACCATAAATAGTGAAAACAGATAAAGCGAGCTTTTTTTTTAAATAGTTCTATTGAGATAGATGCATCTTAAAGTCTTGCATTTGAAGAATTACAGGATTCAATTTTCATACATACAAAGGATTGTCCAGTTTTTTTAACCATTATCCCTTTGGATGATGTTAAAAAAAATCCAGTCAATGAATATCAATCTCAATTAGAAGAAGTTATTGATAAGGATATACAACAAGAAAAGGATACAAAGGGTTAATTTGAACCACCTGTAGCACGTGTATGAAGGTCGACGAGGACCAAAAAATTTGGCATCCATCCAAACTATGTGGTGTATTTACAAGAGCTTAGTGATTTAATAGATATTGATGATGATCATTTAACCTTTGCACAAACCATTAAAAGTAAAAGATCGATACATTGAATCAATGTCATAAAAGAAGAGTTTGAATCTATGGCAAAGAACGAAGTATGAGATCTTATACCTTGACTTGATAGAGTAAGAACTAGTAGTTGTAAGTGGGCCCATAGCCCAATATTAATGAAAAATAATAGAAAACCCTAAAGCCACCATAATCAATCCGATTGAAGCTTTAATAGACGTAAGTGGTCGGCGTTCTCTTCAGCCAATCGACGACCTCAATGAGTTGAGGCCGTTAGGTCAAATGGTGAGCAAGACCCTTGAACCAATGTGATATCCCTATCTCTGGGTTCAAGGGTCCTGCTCACCATTTGACCTAATGGCCTGAGCTCATCGAGGGTGTCAATTGGCTGAGGACCAACCACGCCTATTGAAGCTTTGACCGGATTGACCATAGGGACTTTGAGTGAGTAGCTTTCTCTATTGTTTTCACCAACATTCTCTTTAATTTCTTCTTTTTTCTTAAGTGTAGCCCTTTATTTGGATAATAAATCACATGATTATACGGCCCCAAACTAAGCTTGTAGCTCAACAAACTATTATAATAATGGTGGGAGTGGGAAATGGATAGCTTTAAGTAAATTCTTTACTCAATTGCCCAATATAAAATTAATTTTAAACCTTCACTTCAAACCTACCAAAGAAATAAAATCAAGACGTGATACGAGAATCAAAAACTTGAAGGAGAAGCAATTAAACAGATTCCTCGTCAAATCTAAAAAATAAATAAATTATTTTTTTATATTTACATGAAGAAACCACCTCCAGAATCAGAGACCTAACAGTGCTGGTTAAAACTTGATTTCTTGAAACAATCACCCTAATTAAATAACCTTGTGCTTTACACACAAAAATTAGAGGTGGACTCGGATCAAGTACCGAATGGGCTTTCCATTACACTACTCGAGATGGGCTAAGTTTGACTTTTCGATCACCATTGGCGTTTGTTTTGCATCGAACGCTAAATTCCCCAAAATTCTTTTGAATGGGCCATTTGGCATCCAGCCCTTGATCCACCAGAATGTGCGGTGGATATTGAAAATCCCCAATAACCCAATTCCATCTCCGGAGTTTTGGCCCAAAATTTAACAAGACAGGGTATTGACTCACCTTGAACAGTAAACTAAATTGACCTGGGGTTTGGGCCAAAAAAGAAAGAAAAACATTGGAATCAGGTAGGGTTGCAAACGGGTTGGATTTAGGATTGGGTTTCCACAAATTTTGGCTATTCTGGATCTAATCCGATCTGACTCCTCAATGTATTCTGTGATCCAAAATCCAAACCGTTCACATGGTCTAGCCTGACTTTAGCATGGCAGGGTTCGTCATGTATGTAAGTGCCTAGCCTTCACCAAACCTGGTACAACTTGGGCTCAACCCAAAACTAGTAAGGGTCAGGTAGAGCTGTTAGTGGGTCAAGGTTTGGGCTCGCTTCGAACTCCGACAGGAATCCGGTTGGGTCAAGTTGGCCAGCTTGATGTTCACCTCTTAAAGAAATTTTAAATTAAATGTAGAAAATAGTTTTTTTAAATCCTATAAATGTTACTTTTAATGGGAGCAATCTATAAGGAAATCATGAACCATACGGCTTCATAAGTATATTTTCCATCAAGTTAAGTTTCCAACTTCATAAATGTTCTTTTTAAGAACCAAGCTTTAACAAATATGGGAGTTGGAAGTTCTGTTATATTGGAAAGTCCTGCCGAGCTATGGTCACCATGTCTGATAGCATAAAATTCTGAGGTTGCCCTTCTTGCCCACCGGAGAGCTTGCTACTATAAGAGAAACATGACCTGCACCAATGGGGGCTCTGCGTGGTTGGTAGGAGCCGCCGTCTCCCTGTAATGGGATGTTTCGTCTTCCTGTAGTGGGACTTTGCAGGTTCAAAACCCCAGTGGTACGTTGAATTGTAACTGGTGGGGGTCAGCTTAACCCTAACCCTAGCTTGCCTTTCAAAAGAAAAAAACATGACCTCTTAATCGATGTATAAATGCATGATTACCATTCAAGAAGAAAAAATTATATTTTTTTCTCTCATTGTCTATTTAATGGCTCAACCCCAAGTGGCAAAAAAAGATCAGGCACAACTTGCTTTCACACTTTGAGTCTGCTGCTCCACCTAATCACCTATCATCTCTAAGATCAGTTGTCAAGCCCAACATCAGAAGGTGCATGCTCAAGTGCACTCAGCTTCGTCCTTTGCAGTAAGAGAAACCACCTGTGGGTTTTGAACTTGTGACATCTCATTGATTTGGTAACATTCACAAGTCGCCTATACCAGATGAGCAGATCCCTTATGAGTGCTTTTAATTTTTCTATTAGGGTTTATGATTTTCAATTATCCTTGACATAAAAATGTAGAATCACTCACGATGTTTTTTGTGGCTTTTGTCATCATTTTAGGAAAGTTATTTGCAAGGGACATCGTGGGAAGCACTACAAGAAATTGGGCTTTTACAAGCGCACCATGGCAGTGGCTCCATTGAAAAGACCCTTTTACCGGTGTGCCATAGCAGAAAATTCTTTCCCTGGCACAGCTTCTACATGCACCATAAAAACTAATTTCTTTGGCGCATAGTGGAATTGCGCCAGAGAATATCAAGCACTCGCTAGAATAATATCAAATTATAACGACTCGATCTGGGGCCTCTCGAGCCTAGGTTCATGGACGTTAGTTTCCAGAGGAAAATTACCCAATAATCTCAAAACCATGTCAAAAAAATAATTTTTTTATTTAATAATTGAAGGTCAACACATTCATTTTTACAATATCATAACCATCCAATTATATAAGCAGAATAAAAGAGTAGAGGTGAACCATACTTCTGATGTGGCAGAGTCATAGTCTGATACTAAGTCCTGTGAGTGAGAGCATTTCTTGAACCTACAGTTGTAACAAAAAAGAAGGGGTGAGTCTACAACCTAGTAAGATTTCATTTATAAATAAATGCGATTGTTATAACTATAGTGCGCTCTAAGCTCCTAATCTTAGTTTAGTTTGTTAAATATGCACGCATGTTATTTATGAGTTTTACTCCTTTTTTATCGTATCTCTAACGTAATTCTCAACTATATCTTGTACTCTAATCGGCTATTTCGAACATAGCCTCATTGGGTATAGAAACCCATGTAGACAACTTAGAGTCAATTATGTTGGCTCGACATATGAATCACTCACAACAACGTAGTCCAAACCGGCCTAGACTACGAACACAGGTGTTGCAGCTGCTCGCCGGGAGCTCAAGAGCTCAATCGGTAGTTAGCAAAAGAGCCAGGATGCCTACACCTGCCCCCAAGGTATCTCAAGAAGCTATACGTACCCTCAAGGTGTCTCAAGAAGCTATACATACCCCCAAGGTTTTGTGGTTCATGTTATATCCTATATGTGTCTAGTGAGCAATGTTTTCACCCCTAAGGGCCACCTAAGAACGTCTATGATATTCTCAAGTTACTCACAAGGCACACACCTCAACATTGTCCCAGACCATGCTTCCTAATAGAGCTCCTCACCATGTTCTGTGTGGTCATCCTATACACAACTTTCTCTCAATATTCACATCTTGAAGTCAGTGCGTTATACAATCATCAATGTATGTCTACTAACTACATTTTTAACATATGTTCACATGTTTGAACCGTTAAGGATGACAACCCACTACAGATTAATTCAAGATACTTACAATGTCCCTCTCAAAGCATAAGCGTGACATTCCTCAAGAGTAATACCAACCTTGAGACTCTGGAACTCTACCCTCAATGCTCACATAACACATCAATCTCTTACATGTAATCATGTCATGCCACATTTATATCATAAATTATAAAATATACATGATCAAGTTTAAGCATCACACTTGAATTTTATAGAGTCCTAAGCATGCAAAGCGGTGTCTATTCACAATAAATATAACTAGCATACTTAAAGCACTTGGAATCACATTGAAGGATGCCTAAACTAACTAGCATGTGTTTTAATCAACTAAAGAAGAATTTGCAAATGTTTACTTACTTGGAACGCTTAATTCCAATTCTTAAAGAATATCTTTAGCCTCACACAAACTTTGATATAAAATTAATGAATATCTAGTATCATCGTTAAATTTACCAAAAATATTCTTAGGCTTAAATGCCAAACTCTGACTCCATTCTTTCAAAGTTTGTCATCACATCTCCTATTAATGGATCTTACCCAAGAAATAGAATTCAAGGATCCAAAAATCACCTGAATCTGACTTTAGAGTAGTAAGTTATGCTTTGTTTACTATGTAGGCACACCAAGGGTAAAATGATATTTTTGCTCTTTCGACCAATCATAGCGACATCTATGTCGTCTCTACACCACGTCTTTACACCATGTCAACTTCATATTAAATTTCAGGTCCAAATCCATACTGATTTTAAAATGGATCACCAAGGTTTTTCAACCGAAATTCAAACTCGATCTTGGATCCGGTACACTCGATCCAAGCCTATTTGTGATGGTTTGGCACATGCATGGTGTCTATGCTAGACATTCTTGGATTTTAGACTAAACTCCACTAAGTGCACTTATTTTTGGGTCTACTTGTGTGTGTCTGATTCGATTTGAGTTTTTGGGTCCAAATTGAGATCCGATTCGAAATGAAAAATTGAGGTCTTTGTTATCTCAATTTTTTCACCCACCCGTTCAATCACGCACACACATATCTTTATATACATCAAAAGTCTGATTTATCTCGGTCTAGACTGACCCATATTGGGCCCGACTTTGGTCTGGACAGAATCATTCTACAAATACAAACTCGACTCGGTTTGCTAACTAATTTTGACCTGACTCGATCCGAACAGACCGAGACGGTCTGTCATAATACACAAACCCTGACTTGGTCTGTCCAGACCGAGTCAGTCTGTCAAAAAACACAGACCTAACTCGGTCAGTCCAGACTGAGTCGATCTGTCTAATAACACATACCTGACTCGATACGTCCAAATCAAGTCGGTCTGTCTCATAACATAGATCTGACTCATTCTGTCCAAACCGAGTTGATCTATTAAACAATTTTTTTGTTTGACTTGCTCTGGGCATACCCAAACTGAGCCTACTTGGTCAGACTCAGTCTTGTTCGCCAGGACCGGAGGCCGATTTGGTCTACAGAAGCGCAGACCGAGTCTGCTGGCTGACTCGGTCTGCAGAATCGCAGACCAAGTCTGCCTCAGACGAATCCTTTGACAGTTCTGGCAATGCCTATTGCCAGACTATCATTCGATCCCTTGAAAAGGGGCAGCATCGCTGGTGATCTCTGATCGCCAGCGAATACCGCTCCATCTCCCCCATTCTGGCGGTGATAGCAGAGGGAGACCCTCTGCTACTCCACCGGTGGAAAAATGCATGGACAAGGTTTCCCCTATCCCTATACCACCAAAACTCGCCGGCAACTATGGAGTTGTCGGTGACTTCCTATAAATGCCATACATAAAAACAAGAAAAAAGAGATGAGGGAGGGGGACTTACCTGTCGACCGACGGTTTGCTCCTCTTCCACTCTTTCTCCTATTCTCGCTCTTCTCTCCCACTCTCTGAGTAGTCGAATGGGGAAGGGAAGGAGCCTCCACATGACTTTTATAGCCATGGAGAGACGGTTACTTTCCCCATTGTCGCCCATTTTCAAATTAATTGCGGGGGGGGGGGGGATAGTTCCCCTCCCCTTTCCTCTCCCATGATCAAGTTTGTGGGAGAGGAAGGGGCGTGGATTCCCCCCTTCTCCCGTAATCGCTCCGCGACGGGGATGATGTTACAATTTCACCCTCCTTACAAAAAGATTCATCACGATTTTTTCTAAAAAGCAACTGGGAAAACTGTATGTGCATATCTGCCTCATTCTCTCATGTAGCCTCATCCTTACTGTGATGCTTTCATCTCACCAAGACCGTCAGAACAACCTTGTTTCTGAGCTTGTGCTTCTTAAATTCAAATACCTTAATTGGTTCTTCTTGAATACTTAAATCTTCTCGGATGTCCAACACAAATTCTATTGTATCCAGTATATGTGCAGGATCTGACACGTACTTTCTTAACATGGATACATGAAATATGTTAGGTATCCTGAAGAGCGATGGGGGTAATGCCAATTGATAGGTTGTAGACCCTATCCTTTTCAAAATCTTGAATGACCCGATATATCTTGGACTTAGTTTTCCCTTCTTTCTGAACCTCATTACCTCTTTAAATGGTGATATCTTCAAGAAGACGTGATCACCTAGCTCGAACTCTAACTCACATCGCCTCTTATTTGCATAACTTTTTTGATGACTTTGAGTTGCTTGTAGTCTTTCATGGATGAATTTGATATGTTCCTCTATTTGTCGCACCAACTCAGGTCATAAGGTTTTTCTTTCACCTACTTGGTCCCAACATAGAGGTGTTCTGCAACATCTCCCATATAAGGTTTTGTATCGAGTCATCCCAATATTGGCTTGGAAACTGTTATTATAGGCAAATTCAATTAGTGATAGAATTTTGTGTCATGAGTCGCGATACTCCAGTGTAAAAGCTCGCAACATATCCTCAAGTGTCTGGATGATTCTTTCTGACTGCCCATCTGTCGGAGGGTGAAAAGTTGTGCTCATTTTTAACTGAGTCCTCATTGCTTCTTGGAAGCTTTGCCAAAACTTAGAGGTGAATTTTGAATCTCTGTCAGAGACAATAGAGTCTGGCACTCTATGCAATCTTACTATCTCTCTAATAAAGAGACGAGTCAACTGTTCGAAGGAACATATTGTCTTACACGCAAGAAAATATGCAGACTTGGTCAATCTATCGACAATCACCCAAATTGCATTTAATTATTCTTTAGTCTTAGGAAATCCTATGACAAAATTCATTGTTATATCTGCTCACTTCCATACAGGGATAGGTAGCGGTTACAATAGTTCACCCGGCCTCTAATGCAAAATCTGTACTTGCTGACATATTAGGCACCTACTGACAAACTCATCAATCCCTCCTCATTCCATTCCACCAGAAATTATTCTTCAAATCGTTATACATCTTTGTATTTCTAGGGTGAATGAAATACCTGGAATGATGTGCCTTGGCAAGCAATTGTTTCCTAAGTTCCTCATCCTTAGGAATACAAACCCGATCCTGAAAGCTTAGCATACCTTGGTCATCTACTTTGAAATTAGAATCTTCACCATTAATTATTGTTAACTTGATTCTTTCTAACTCTTGATCTAAGAGTTTCTTTTCTTTTATTATGTCTCAAATTTCTGACCCTAAGGTCATCTGGACAAACATTAGTCAACTTGGAAGACATTGCACCCTTGCTTTTTGTTCTACAATGCTCACCAACAGATTTGATATTGGATAGTCTCATGACTGATTCTGCTTTTCAACTGAGTGTGTCAGCTAGTACATTAGCTTTCCCTGGGTGATACTTCAGTTCGAAGTCATAATCATTAAGTAGCTTCAGCCATCATCTTTGTCTCATATTTAATTTCTTTTGAGAGAACAAATATTTTAAACTTTGATGGTCAGTGAATACCTCAAATTGCTTTCCATATAAATAATGTCGTCATATTTTGAGTGCGAATATTATTGCAGCCAACTCCAGGTTATGAGTTGGATAATTTATCTCATGCACCTTTAGTTATCGTGAGGCATATATGATAACCCTGCCGTGTTGCATCAAGACACAGCACAATCATTTATGTGATGCATCACTATAAACGATAAAACCTCTAGTGCCAGAAGGCAAAACTAACATTGGTGCAGTGGTTAATCACTTCTTGATCTCTTGAAAATTTTTCTCGCACTTTTCATTCCATTCGAACTTCATATCTTTATTTGCCAGCTTCGTCATAGGAGTTGTCAATATTGAAAATCCTTCCACAAAGCGTCTATAATAACCAGCTAACCTCAAGAAACTTTGAATTTCTGTGGCATTCTTGGGTATAGGCCAGTTGATCACCACTTTAACTTTTATTGGGTCTACCATCACTCCTTTACTGATAATATGTCCCCAAAATGAGACCTGGTCAAGCCAGAATGCACACTTAGAGAACTTAGCATATAGCTTGTGATCTCTAAGTATTTGCAAAACAATTCTCAAGTATTCTGCGTGTTGTTCTTTACTAGCCGAATATATGAGAATGTCATCCATGAACAC
Organism: Nuphar pumila; assembly: GCF_984573655.1. Taxonomy (NCBI): domain Eukaryota; kingdom Viridiplantae; phylum Streptophyta; class Magnoliopsida; order Nymphaeales; family Nymphaeaceae; genus Nuphar; species Nuphar pumila. The sequence continues at coordinate 140,163,183 of NC_143250.1, read as the reverse complement.
CACAATGAACTTGTCTAAGAGTGGTTTGAACACTCGGTCCATTAAATCCATGAATGTAGTTGGGGCATTCGTTAGCCCGAAGGACATGACCAAGAATTCATAATGACCATATCTTGAGCAAAACGTTGTCTTGGCAATATCCTCTTCCCGAATATTTAGCTGATGATACCCAAAATGTAGATCCAACTTAGAAAAACAAGCTGCACCTTATAGTTGATCAAATAAATCATCTATTCTTGGCAGAGGATACTTGTTCTTTATTATCACTGCATTTTATTTTTTGTAGTCGATACACATACGCAGTGACTCGTCTTTCATTTTCACAAACAAGATCAATGCGCCCCAAGGTGACACCGATGGTTGGATAAATCCGATATCCATCAACTCTTGCACCTGATCCTTGAGTTCTTTGAGCTCAGCAAGTCCCATCCTATATGGTGGAATAGAGATGGGTGTCATACCTAAAGCTAAATCTATCTGAAACTCGACTTTCTTATCAGGTGGAAGTCTTGAAAGTTCTTCAAGGAAAATATTCATGAATTTTCGTACAGTCTCTACCTCTGTGATTGAGAGTTTAACGTCAAATTCGGTTTTCATATAAGCCAAGTATCCAATACATCACTTTTGTAGGTAACAGTTGGATTGAAGACATAAAATGATTGTCGGTTTTGCAAGTTTTTTAACATCTTGAAAGGTAAAAGTAGGGGTTTCGGGGTATTGAAAACTGATACTTTTTCTGCGACAATCAATCATCGCATGATAGTTAGATAATTAATGCATGCCTAAGATAACGTCCACTCCCTTAAATTCCAATATCAGGAGGTCTACCAGCAATAGACATTCTTCGACTTGTACCATGCATCCTTGGATGACTTCATCTACATACACTCACTTTCCTACTAGTGTCTCTACTTGATACTTTATTTCTAGAAGTACAGGTGAAACGGGTAAAAGTATCACAAAAGTAGGGGTGGTGAAGCTATGTGTAGCACCCGAATAAAAAAAAATGTGCACTAACACTAAAAATTTGGAGTGTACCTTTCATCATGTCCGGGCTAGCCAAGGCTTCCTACAGAGTCGTTGCATAAACTTGGCATGGAGCAACTGGTTTCTCCCTGGGTTTTGTTCCTTCTTGCACTGGTTGGAGATATTTCCTCGCAATGTATCCTATATGATCGCAATTATAGCATTTGATATTATTTTTATCGCAACGGTCCTCTTGCTTGAAGCCGCAAGTCCTACAACTGATGTTTCTCTTGAAATGTGGTCCTCGATATCGAGGTTTCTTAACTTCTGGTTGTTCAGGGTTCTTCTTCTACTGCTTGTTGTTGTTTCCTTTATTGTTTCCCTCTTGTGCCTTCGAAAATCTGCTATTTTCTTACCTTTTCTTGAAAAACCTCTAGGAGGATAAGCTAGTTTGTCCCTATTGTACTTGCTTGGGTTACTCCTGCACCTTTGATTTTATTGTTCAGGTATCTCAAAACTCGTAATGTGATGTCATCTCCACCAGTCTGTCGAACCTCCCAATTTGTAGAGGTCCCACCATCCTCAGAATCTCAGGCTTTAATCCATGCTCGTATAGCTTGCATTTTTGCTTTTCTGTAGATATCAAAGCCTTTGTAAAATTGGATAGTGAATTAAACTTGAAGGTGTAGGCCACCACACTCGTGCTTCCCTACCTGAACTTCTTAAATTCTTTTTCTTTCTTCATCCTCTCAATCATGTGAAAGAAATGTCTATAGAACTTGTTCCTGAAGGTGATCTATGAAACAAACTCTCTGCTACCCAGAACATCTCTTATGGATAACCACCAGTACTCTACATCTCCAACTAAGTTGGATGCTGCGACCCATGCTTTCTGTTCCCCTGGACACTATATTGCATCTAGTATTTTTTCTGCTTACGACATCCATTTTTTGGTTGCTACTCCTCTAGGAGTTCCGTCGAAGGTGGGCACTCTCATATTCTTGAACTTCTCAGCCCAATAATTGCTTCCTAACGCTGCTTGGTTTTATCTTTAATGCAGTGAATTTTGTAATAACTCACACAAAATTATTTTTATAGTATAGCTTAGAGGCACACCACTATCAATTGTAGCACATTCATGTCGATGTGAAATTGGTTGAATACCTCCACCTTCTGCTCCCATGCTCCTTGGAGGCAAGCTGCCTTATGCCCGTGGAGACATAGGACCAATGAGACTTGCAACACTTCTCCTTGCAGAACCCTCATTCACATGTCACGCTTGAGAAGGGTTTGCTTGTCTCCTACTTACTTGGGAACCTCTTGACTGGTACGATGTTCCCTGATGAGTCCTCATACTGTAATATGAGTAGAGTGATTACTAAAAAATTACATTTGCTTACTCATTCACATTCTCGCAGGTTTGCACATTCGTCATAAAAAATTTACTATTTATTAAGAAAAATAACATTTTTATAACTTTTCACAGGTTCTTCCGTAATACAACTCATTACTTACTACAAACACTAGGCCACCATAGGCCTTTATTATAAGACTTAAACAAAAACATCATAAAAATACTAAGTTGTAGGGGTACTAGGGGTATAAATAGGGTCTTCTTCTTTCTTAGAGTCTGAAGGAACCTTAATTGGTGTTGGCACTGCCATGTTGCTAAAAGCACGCAGGTATGCATACCTATTCATATTCCCTCTACCTCTCCTCAATAGGGTCATTCCTCGAAGAGGTTGAGCAGATTCTCTTATTTGTTCTTCTTTTATGACATTAGTGCTCCTGTTTTGTTGCACCATCAACCTTTAAACACCCTTGTGATAGGATGTACTGGGTTGTTCCTGACTTCTCAAACTACTGGTATGTGTAGCGTTGCTCAACCTTGCCCCATTTTGGTCGATGTGAGGCCTGTTGCAACCCAAACAACAAGCTGCAACTCCCCTACCACCTCAAATTTTCAGTGATCCTCTCCTCACGTGACTGTATGGAGGATGTCCTCGTGACCCTGACGATCTCTTAATAGGTGGTTGGGGTGGTGCTACCCCTTCCTCTCAGTCATTATGCCCCTAGTTGTTGATTGTGACTAAAATTGACGCTGGGGAAGGAACAAAAGGTATCATACTCTTCATTGCCCTAGTGACGTCTAGCATGGCTATCACGAAGAGCGAAAGGACCATTTGATCTGTCTCGATCACTTTGGAATGTCTTCACCTTTCTGAGCTCCTACTGCTTTTATAGTCGCTCTCATTGCCACCATCAATGTTAGCATCCATTCCTTCTAACATGAGGCATTCATAAGTTCAGGACTTACATGGACCTTCCTATGCCACTTATTCGTTTGAATGGTTGTAATTATCATTCTTTTAGGACCTTCAAATTATTTCAAATCCAATAAAACTTCTCTTTTAAAATTCAACCTTTTTAAAAAATAACTTGGCTCTCATACCACTTGTAATGACCCGACCCGAGGCCTCTCGAGCCCGGTTTCGTGGACGTTAGTTTTTAGAGAGAAATTACCCAATAATCTCAAAAACAAACTCAAAACCATGCCAATTTTTTTTTCCATTTAATAATTGAAGGTGTATGGTGTCTATGTTGGTTTGGCATATGTATGGTGTTTATGTTGTACATTCTTAGATTTTAGACTAAACTTCACTAAGTATACTTATTTTTTGATCTACTTGGGTGTTTGTGATTTGACTTGGGTTTTTGTGTATAAATTGAGATCCAAACTTGGATCCGATTTGAAATGGAAAATCGAGGTCTTCGCTATCTCGATTTTTCTATCGCACCTGTTTAATCACCCAAACACATATCTTTATATATATATCAAAAGTTCAATTTATCTCAGTCTAGACTGAGTCGATCTGACTCATATTGGGCACGATTTTGGTCTGGACCGAATCGGTCCATAAATATAAACTTGAGTCGGTCTGCCCAGACCGAATCAGTCTGCTAACTAATTCGGACCCGACTTGGTCCAAATAGACCGAGATGATCTGTTACAATACACAGACCCTGAATCGGTCTGTTGAAAAATATATACTCGACTCAATCCATCCAGACTGAGTCACTCTGTCTAATAACACAGACTTGACTCGGTACGTTCAAACCGAGTTAGTCTGTCTCATAACACAGATTTGACTCGGTGTATCGATTTACACAGACCCGACTTGGTCTGTGCAGACCGAGTCGGTATGTCAAACATTTTTTTCGTTTGGCTTGGTCTGGACACACCCAGACTGAGCCTACTTGGTCAAGCTGACCAGGCTAAGTCTGGTTTGCGTGGACCAAAGGCCGATTCGATCTGCAAAAGTGCATATCGAGTCTATTGGCCGACTCGGTCTACTAAATCGCAGACTGAGTCTGTCTCAAATGAATCCTTCTACAGTTTTAGCAACACCTGTTGCCGGACTGTCGTTAGGTCCCTTGAAAAGAGGCAACACCGCCAGTGATCTTCGATCGCTGGCGAATGCCGCTCTATCTCCCCCCTTTATATGGCGGTAGCAGAGGGAGGCCCTTTGTTACTTTACCGGTAGAAAAATGCAGGGATAAGGTTTCTCCTATCCTTGTACCACCGAAACTCGCCAGCAACTATGGAGTTGCCGATGACTTCATGTAAATATCATACATAAAAATAAGAAAGAAAGATGATGGAATGAGACTTATCTGTCGGTCGGCGATTTGCTCCTCCTCTCTTTCTCTCATTCTCGCTCTTCTCTCCCTCTCTCTTTGAGTAGTCGAACGGGAAAGGGAAGTGCCCTCATGACTGAGAGGGTTGTGTATGTTCGCCCCCGATGATTCACTGAATCCCACGTATGTGTTCGGGGCTTTGAATGAGCACCACGTATACAAGCACATGGGGCTCGTATTCCCGTGTATGTTGACATAACTTTGCATCGGACTCTGGTGTTGTTGCAAAGACTTAAGTACCCTTTCTTGCTATTCTTCTCATAAAGTGATGGTTTGAGAAAATGACAAAAATACCCTTCATTCAAAAAAGAAAAAACAAACAGTTCAAAAAAAGGACAAACATGTCCTCCATCCAGAAAGTCGAGGATGATGTTGACTCTTCAAAGTCTTCTTCTTTTTCTGTTCAAAAAAAGGACAAACATGTCTTCTTTTTTCTCCGTAAAACATTGTAAAACCCTCTCTCTCTCTAGAGAAGAAATCAAGGGAAACAAAGAGTTCTTCCTGGAGAAGGCCATGAACATCAACCCTCTCACTCTCTCTCCCTTCTCTCTCCACTTCTGTGCACATCCAACAGACGATCCTACATTGCTCCATCGTCATCTTCTTCTTCTTTCTTCTTCGTAAAACACTGTAAAACCCTCTCTTTCTCTAGAGAAGAAATCAAGGGAGGTAAAGGGTTCCTCCTAGAGAAAGCCATGAACACCAACCCTCTCACTCTCTCTCCCTTCTCTCTTTACTTATGTGTCTGATTTAGAGTTTTTGCCCTTACAGGAGGGGGGTCCGGGGGCTCCCCCCCGGCGCGGATCCCGCTGCGCGGTCAGCGGGCGGGGGTCCAGGGGGGGCCGCCCCTGGCGGGGGGCAGCGCCCTCCGGACCAAATTTTTTTTGGGCCTTCCAACAATGATTTGTAGTATTATCGGGCTTTCCTACAACAATTTGTAGTATTTTCGGGTCTCCAACGAAACACTATAGTGATTTGCAGAAGACACTATAAATCGCTATAGCGATTTGCGGAAGACACTACAAATCGCAAATCGCTATAGCGATTTGTAGTGTCTTCCGTGAATCGCTATAGCGATTTGTAGATTCTTTCGCAAATCGCTATAGCGATTTGTAGTGTTTCCGCAAATCGCTATAGCGATTTGTAATGTTATTCAGTAAGCAAATCGTTGTAAATCGCTACCCGAATTAGGACCAACTTGTCAGGGCCATATCTCTCTAACCAGAGGTCATGTTCCAAATCCGTAAAAAGTGGGGTCTTCGTTATTGAGTCTAGTTTATTTCTGTAAATTTTCAGCAAATTTTATTATCATTTCATTCCCCATTTTAACTTCAACGATACATTACAACCACAATCATCAAAAGAAAGATTGCCCAAGCTAAGAGTCACCGTTCTCGCCCTCCTCCTCGACAGCAACCCAGTCGGTGCAGTCGCGCTGAGGATGGCCAGCAGAAGCTCCACCACGTCGTCTTCCTCTCCCTAGCGAGGAGGTCTCAGCGGAGCCATCGTTCCGGTGACGGGTGTTCATCTCGTTCCGGTGACGGGTGTTCTACGAAATGTAAATCCCCCCTCCTGTAAGGGCAAAAGGCCATGAACACGCTGGGAGGAGCCCTCAGACCCCCCTTCTGTAAGGGTAAAAGCTCTGAATCAGACTTCATAACTCTTCAAGTTGAATGATGCTACCGACACTGGTGATGATACCCACGCTGGGAGGAGCCCCCAGACCCTCTTCCTGTGCAGGTCAGTCGGTGCTTGATGGAGCAATGTATGATCTTCTAATGGATGTGCACAGAAGCAAAAATAGAAGGGAGAGAGAGAGAGTAAGAGGGTTGATGTTCATGGCCTCCTCCAGGGGAGATTTCTTTCTCGGATAATCCTGCAGTGCAGAGACTGAGTCTTAAATAATCATCTTCGGGGCACTTAAGTCTTTACAACCACTCTTTTTCAAGAACCGTCATTTTTTTTTGCACCAATGGAGGAGAGGGTACTTAAGTCTTTGCAATCGCATCAAACTCCAACGCTAATTAATGCTGACAAACATGGAGATACGAGACGCACATGCTTACATACGTGGTGCTCTTTGAGACCCCCGATCATGAGATGTAGCTAACTGCCCTGTTGGGGGGGAACATATAACCTGCTTTGCTCATGACTTATGACAGTATGTTACTCTCCCATTGAAAACCGTTTCTCTCTTCCTTTCCTCTCCCACAATTGATGGTAGAGGAAAAGACCGTTGATGGTAGAGGAAAGGACGACGTTCCCTCTTCTCCCGTAACCGCCCCTTGACGGCAATGGTGATACACAAACTGTGCCAAAAAAAACCCTTTACTTCTAGGGGTCTCTTAATAGTTTGTAGGAGGATTTCTTCCCTTTTTCTTTTCAGCCTAATCTGTTTTTACTCTCTCACTCTCTGTGGCGTCCGACTGCACTTCCCTCTCCGGCGTCCTTCAGACCGTGCTTCTCCACATCTTTCGTTGAGACGCAGACAGAGAGAAAAATGAACAAAAAGGAAAGAAGGAAGAAATAATGAGCGTCGATCCCGTCATTTCCAACCCTCGAGAAAATCTCGACTCCCAGATTGTGCAGCTTATGCTGTGCAAACCCCTCTGAGCAAGAGGTTTGGCCACCCTCCCTCTTCCTTTCTATTAGGGTTTCGCTTTTTTTCTGATTTTCTTCTTTGAATCTGCCTCTCGCTAGTTCAGCCATGGCCGTTAGGATTGATTCCAAATATTCTTGCTTGCTGCAATGCCAAGGTTTCTCTCTCTCTCTCACACAAAGGGTATAATATAATTGACATTTAACAGATGCAATTAGAGTATTACATCCATGAAGCAATGCAGTGCAAGCCTGTCCATTGTGAATGTAGACGCCTGCCATTTGGTGCAATTAAAATGATGATATGTAATCATAAAGTTATGAAACTTGGTTATCGTAAAAAAACTTGATAAAATGATGATTTGTCTCTATAAGGCGATGCCACTTGGCTATTGGAAAAAATTGATATAAGTGATGCTTTTAAATTCTAACATGATGTTCCAAGAGGTTGTCAAGTTTGGGCATCAATTGGTTGATGATGGAACCATCCAACTGTGACATTCATATATTTTTCTGATGCTGGCTCTTTCATGGGGGTTGGATTCTTATTCAGCAGGTGAAACACCCTGTTCAGCTCTGCCCTTTGATTCTGGAATCATAGCTAAAGCACTCTAGTAGAAAATTTGCTTAACTACTAAGCCTAGTATAAGTAGCATTTTGTGATCACAAGCATCGTATTAGTGTGTGTGTGTGCATTCTGCTGAAAGTTAATTGATTGTTTTGTACAACCACTGGAAGAAAATGGGAAAGAAAAAACTCTCAATTTTTTCATGTTCCGGTACAGTGCTCAGAGCCCTGATATTGCCTTTTTACCTTTATAGCTAGGTTGTTATACAAGGCAAGATTTAGTTTTTGTTGTTTTTAATTGTTTGTCTTAACAGTCTGAAAACATTCTTACTATTTACTGGCACATACTTCTGCTGCTAAGAGTAAGTGAGATGATTTAAACTCTTATACTGGAATGAGTGAAATATGACACTTGTTTTATTCTCCATCTTCCATTTTCTCTTTTATGGATTTTTTTCACTTAGTGAGGCATATACTTAATGGTCCTATGCAAACTTTTTCATCTTATACAAGGCTTTTTGGACAAAATTTTGGGTTTGGTTTGGACCCAAGCAGAACCAGACCTAGCCTCGATTTTCAGGTATGATATTGGGTCCGTACTCGAGTCTAATCGGACAAACCATAATAAAAACCATACATAAGAACTACATGAACCAGACCCGGTCCATACCCGGTAAAACCATATTTTGTATCATTTTTACATTAAAAATTTGCAGGTCTTAATCGGAACTCGGGTCAGGCCTGGGTCTGGTATAAAATTTCACAAACTATACCTGGGTCCATTTATTGATCGGACCTTTAGGTCCGAACTTGGGTCTTAATCGGGTCTTCTTAGTTATCACCATACTAGGACCTTATAGGGTTTGGTTCGGCTCAGGTCTGTGTAAACCCGACCAGTTGACACCCCTAGTAGGAAAAGAGTGTTTTGTACTTTAGCAACTAATATAGATTCTCTGTGACCAAAAGAGTTTTTTGGCTTAGTAGTGTGGTAAATAAAAGAAGTTACTGTAACCAGTTTTTATTTAGCAATTAATTAGAAAGCCTTTGAGTGTTGGGTAAGTGATGTGGATTTTCTGTTGCTGGGCTATAAAGAAGTTGGCCATATTTGAAAATTTTATGACCATAAATAAAAGATGGGATGGATTACCTAAGTGGAATTCTCTTGTGCAAGTGTAAGCAAGTCAAGATTGCTAACATTCAACCTAGCAATTTTAATATAGGAAATATTCTAGGTCAAGAATTTTTCCCAAATTTAAAAAATTTGACCTTACTTTTATGAATTTACTGATATGGGCCACAGGTTTCTTAAAAAACTGCCCAATAAGGTCTCATGATTTTTTTTAGTTTCCAATCGCAATGCTGTCAATATCGGTATCGGCCCTGAATCGTTTGGACACTGATTCAGCTGTATCGGCAGCATAGTGACAAATATCGTGAGAAATTGACTGAAAGTTTAAAACAGCAATTTCTCCCAAGATTTTCAAAATATCGTGAGATTTATGAAAAAAATAAATACCATGATTTAAATGTGATATTTACATTTAAAATGGCTATTTATTGTAAAAAAACTATGAAATTTTAATTTTAAATATTTTTTATTAATATTTTCTTATAAAAATATTTTTCATATTTTTTATTTAATTTTTTTTGCAGAGATTTTACCAAAAAACTCGAGATTTATGAAAAAATTTCAATTTCTCTCAAGTTTTTGAAAAATGAGATTTTGTCCAAAAAAACATTTGATACTATGATCGGTATATACCGATACTGAAATGAATCATTCTGTATCGGCCCAAAAATAATAAAAATTTATTATGTATCAATCATAACCTGACATGTGTTAAAACTATTTAAATAATTTTAAAATAATATTAAAAAATATTTGTTGGTATTTTTTACATTTATTAAAAAATCACCAATTCGCTTGCAGCGTATCAATATTCTGTGGATACGATGCATACTCACCGATACTGATAACATTGTCCAATAGTCCTTTTAAATTTGTAAAATAGTTATTTAACCTCGTAGGGAAGAGAAAATACACATCTTGATCATTTGATTATCAAGGGTATTGATATTTGATTCAATTTAACTGATATTTAATCTGAGTTAATGGATAATGGTAAGTGTAGGTCTATATTTAGCAGTTTCTATAGTACTGAGACCCATATAAATAAAGTGAGGCCCCTTTTTAGACTAGGGCCAAAAAAGTTGACCCAAATATACTTATTTTAAAGTGGCGAGCATGGTGGTTGTAAGGGTACTGAGATGAAGGCACCAGATCAAACTTCACTTGCGCACCTGTGTGATCAGAGGTAGGCCACGTAAGTCAGGGTGGTAGCAGGGACCCACCTGAGGTTTTTCTGGCTTTGGTGAGGGTTTCTAGTAGAGATGGCAGTGGATCGGAGGAAAGCGGGGCTCCGCCCCACCTTGCCCCGGTTGGGCCGGGGATGAAGGGTATGAAACAGGTATGGAGGCGGGGACAGAGGTTAAAATCCATCCCCGTTCGGGGATGGAGGCGGGGATGGACTTACACTTTTCCCCGCTCCGCCCCATCCCGGCCACGATCCCTGCCTAGCCCCGTCCCGCCCCGCCCCATCCCCATCCCCCGTCCTTCTAAAGGATGACAATAGACTAAGGGAAATGGGGCCCTGTCCCGCCTCATCCCCGTTTGAACCGGGGATAGAGGACATGAAACGGGGATGAAGGCGGGGGTGGAGGTTAAAATCCATCCCCGTGCGGGGATGGAGGTTCGGGGCGGGGGTGGAGACCCTGTCCCCTGCCTCCGCCCCCGCCCCTGTCCATTGCCATCCCTAATTTCTAGTCATAAAAAAAACTATTTATGAATTGACGCGATCATTTTATGTGTTAAATAGCAAAAGCAACTTTTTCATGCAAAATATAGATCCAAAAAGCTGATGTGGACCTTTTGGAAGCTACTGACTTTGCAACTCATGCATGTTCCCGGTAGAAAAAGAAAAATAAGAACAAAATTTGTAAGGAACTTGACGAGCAAGCAAGGACACAAGGAAAAAAGCCAAAAAAGAAAATAACAAAAATGAAGAGCTCCAAACCCGTGAGCCCCCTAGGTGAGATGCCCAAATCCAACCGCTACTAAGGTCGGATCCCATCCATATTTACACTTTTTTAGATAGAGAAAGCTGGGGTTAGACATACCCTACCAGTTATACAACCATACCATTGGGGTTCGAACTTGCAACGTCCCAACACGAGGTGACTAACTGCTCCTGCCAGACAAGCAGAGTCTCCGTTGGTATCCATATTTGCACCTAAGAAGATTTTCCGGGTCAGAGGATGGATCTGTGTGGGTTGAATTGGATCTATTTTCATATCTGACCCGATCCAAAGTATTACATTTCTTTTTGATGATCCTGTTGCATCTAGCTATTTTTAGCTGCTTGGATTTTTCAAAATATGAGGATGAAAGATAAACATGAACATCTCAAGTTTTTGAGAGATCTAAGATTTACTGTTTGTTTGTCTTAGATGTTGACAGGAATCTCAATACATGGATATGAGATCTAAGGCATTACAGTCCAAACACATAAGAAAAAGCCAATCCTGCTTATGCAATGAGTAATGAACATGAACCTTTGGATCTCAGTTAGATCCATTAGTTTTTTGCTATGTTGCAAAGATACAAGTAGGATCCGACATGTGATTCAAGTTCGAATTCCAAATGTTAAAAAGCCAAGCACCATTTAACATGTCTCAAGTTTGCGTCTAACGGGCCCAGACTTAAAACTTTGACCCAAACTCATCTCATGGTAGGCCGGGTCAGCTTGTCCCATCGGGTCCAAGCTCCTAAGTTTGACATATGATAGCAAAAGTTTGACCACTACCCGACCAGTACCAAACCTATAGCACCAAAGTTTGGTAATAAAGAAAGAGGCCCAAGGTCAGACTACCGAGTCAGGTATGGTTTGAGAAAGATCCGTGATCTTTCAATTAAAAAAAATATTATGGTTCATGTAATCCTTATAAGACTTTGGTATGGATTTTCTTAAGGTGGACCTAATTGAAGTGAGTAGGTACCAGCGCCTTAAAGTTAGATCTGGGTTTGGACTTACTTGAGTCTGAAATCGATTCGACCCGTTGACAACTTTACTTGCACCACGATGGCCTTATGCAGGTATACGTTTGGGGCTCCGCTTGTAGGGTAGGAGCAGTTAGTGCAGGTAACCTTGTGTATGGACGTCACAAGTTCAAATTCCAAGGGTATGGTTATGTAAATGGTGGGGGTCTGCATCGCTTGTGGGAGGGATCCGGATCCATTGTCGGTTCACCACCTACACAACCACGGTTCGCCGCTCCAGACCCGAGTTCGTCTCAACGGGTCCGTACGGACCAGACATTCCGGGAGGTCGATTTCTTTTTTCTCTCACGCGCTCCCATCATCCCCTCCTCCCTGGTTTCTGCTACTCTACACTGAGAGAGAGAGAGAGAGAGAGAGAGAGAGAGAGCATCTTGTCGCCGGAACAATTGTTTCTGGGCCCCATCATCTGGAAAATTCTGGCAATGCCGCTGTCTTTCCGGCCGTCAGATCCGCCGGAGAACTGAGATCCCTCGGCCTTGGATGGACGTGGAGGCCTGCGAATTGCAGCTCCGATCCTCCGCCGGAAGCTTCTCCGAGAAGCAGCATGTACGCTTACAGCAGGTTGGGGAGCGGACCCGCCGCGGCGGCGGGCGGCAAGCCGGCGTCGCCACGCCGGTCGCCGCGGGCGCGGAACGGCCGGAGCAAGTTCGCCGCCGGTGGGGGCGACCGGGGCTCCGGCTTCGAGTCGCCAGCGAAGCTACAGAGGGTGGCGCAGCGGCTGGCCTACCTCCTCCTCTCCGTCGTGTTTAGGAGGCACGGGGTGCTGCTCTTCGCCCCTCTCATCTACCTCTCCGGGATGCTGCTCTACATGGGCACGCTGCCGATCGAGATCCCACGCGTCATCCGCCGGCCGCCGCTCGGCTCGACGTACCGGAGCCCCGAGGTGTTCGAGCGGCTCTGGCCTCATATGCAGGCCGACGATTCGCGGACGAATGCAGTGCGTTTCCGTTCTTTTCTTCTTTGCTCTTTATCGATTTCTTAGTTTTTGTTCGTAATTCAGAGGCAATTCGGTGTCTTTGGATAAGAGTTAGAATTGCAATTTCTGAGAATTTAGATTATTTTGTTTCTTTTCTTTTTTCTCGTTATTATCTGCTTTGATTGTCTTATTGCTGTTCACAAGAGCGCTTCCGTTGTCTTTGTTTGAAGAATTGATCTTAATTTTAGATATTTTAGATGAATTATCGTTGGATTTGGTGTTCTTTTTTCTTGATTTTGCTTTTGCCGCAAAAACGTGGGGAATTTCATTGACTGATTGCTCAGGTTCATGATGTTTACGAGAAACTACTGTGGATCTTAAAATCATAATTTCAAGTAATTCTACCGAAACCAAACATCAATACTCAAGATAGTGCGTAATTCAGATCATGGTGGGTTTGATTTCAACGGGTAATTGCAGGGTTCTCGCTTATTTGTATATGATTGCACTGTTGGATGGCAATATTTGTGTTATAAGCGTCCCATTGTTTCTTCAGATGCTCCTGTCGCGGTTCATCGTGTTAAGCTTCTATTTATTAGATGTCTCTGTATGGGGTGTGTGGCGTGTTGTTAAGTGTTCTTGGAATTTCTGGCCGTTTTGATCCTATTTGGTGCCTGAGCTGTTGAGTTCTTGTTGCCCGGTAGCATTGTTTTTTATGTGAGAACCGTGGTAGTTCTGAGACCTTTTGCTCTATCCAATGTACTATGATTGGTGAGTTGGTGCCTATCAGCCACTTGTGTTGCATTCAGATTTTGTGGGTGCTACTTCTAAAGCTAATTACTTCTCTTAAATGCCGGAATGACTGGAAACATGCATGATACACAGAGATCTTACACAATTGGCACAATTAGTGGTAGATTATGAAACTGTGAATGCTGCTTCATTAAGTTGGTAACTGTTTTCTGTGGTGTCCTTAACGTGAATAAACACAATAAAAGGAATCGGGTCAATAGGCGATAGGAGGGTTGGAACATACACCACCACCAACATTGTCAATATCATCCAGCCTTGTATAGTATGCATGGGTTTGCCTTAAGCACTCCAATTTCACCATGTATTTCCATGAGTGATTAATTTTCAATTTTTTAAAGTAAATTTCACCTTTCACTTCATCCTCTGAGGTCATGCAAACGAGTGAATCAAAAAGTACTTGTTTGCCTATCTGGACAGATTCAGTTTAACTGGTATAATTTGAAGTCACTTTTCCCTGTATGAGATGTGATTCCTTACTAGGAGATTACAACAGGTTCTCTTTAGAACATTTCTGCATGCGGAAAGTCCTCTCCTGGGCATCACACCGGGAATAATGCAGTTGATTGACCAGATATAGGAAAAATTTTAAAAAATATGAAGAGGGTAACTTAAATTCCCATAAAAATTAGAAACACATTACAGTATCCTCTTAAAAATCTGCAACCAGGTTCAAGCAACCATTTCACGTCTTAGCGAGTGCAAATAGACACAAACTCTTCCTCATATGCTCAATCATTAAATCCTAGGCTGATGATGTTAAATTATACATATATATATATATATAATTGTATTCTGTGTGTATAAACTAAAATACCCATCAAGGGTATTTCAGTCATTTCACCTATGTAATAGGTGTCAGTCCACTAGGGACTGACTCGTCTTTTTCTTCTTTATTTTTCTATTTCTTTTTTCTTTTCTTTATGTAAGATATAGCTGTTGGAGCTGGTCCAACTAACCTTTGGACCAGCCCCCTCGTGTCTTGGAGTGCCTATTTAAAGGTACTCCCTCTCTTGAATTCTTCAATGCTTTCTTAAGCATTTTATAATCAAAGTTTATATTTTTTATATTTTGTGTTGGCATATTGTGTGCATGTGTTGTGCTGTTTAAGTTCATTCTCATTTTTGTGATTGTATTATCCCTTGGTGGATTAGTGCTTGGGCACTTCTTTTGTATTCTTGTTGAACTTTATTGAGTTCTTTATCGTATTTTCGCTTGTTTCTGTTAAAAATACATACATGTACCTATACATATATATCTATATATATATATATATATATATATATATATATATAATACCCATTAGGGGTTTTCTGTCTTTTCACATAGTTGTTTTAATAAACAACTATGTAAATAGATTAGGTTTTTTATTTTTATTTTATTTTTTGTTTTTTTATTTTTCTCTTTTCACGCCAAAAGGGCCCCCTCCATAGAGACATTGCCCCCCCCAACGGTCACAAATGTGACCGTTGGGGGCTCCCAACGACTCTATGAGAGCCCCCTTTTGGCCCTCCTTTTGAGGTGGTTCTTTTTGTATAAATAGGGTTGAACCCCTTTGTATTCTTTAAGCCTTGGTGCTCTCTCTCTCTCTCAATAAAGAGATTTTATATTTTTAGCTTGTGCTTTCCTTAAAGCTTATGTATGTATTGTCCCATAGTGGACTTGACTATTATTCTTTTTGTGTATTAGTCCATTGTGGGACATTGTGAATGCTTTTTAACATTCTTTATCTTTCCGCATACTTCATTACGTGATATCAGAGTCATTCAGTTCATAAAAAAAAAGACATGATATTCATCTTTACATTCATTGTCTCTATTCTTCACATACTTTGGTGGCATCATGGAATCCAAAATCGATCTGTCCTTCAAGCTCAATGGAAAGAACTACATGATGTGGGCATCGACAATGGAGAACAACCTTAAAGGTAAAAAACTTTGGGGCTATGTAATGGGTTCCATTCCGGAACCTCGATTAGAGCTCACCAAGATTGAAGGAGGTCAAGAAAAGGCTCTTGAGGGACATGCTCGTCTCAAAGCCATTGAAGACCACCAAAAGAAAGTTGAAGATTGGGAAAGCAACCACGCCAAGATCCTTGATTGGTTCATAAACAATGTTGAACTCAAGGTATGTGCAAATATAACTAAATTCCACCGAGCCAATGAGGCTTGGTTCTTTATGAAGGGTATGTATACCCAAAAAGACCTTGCAAAAGCATATTTTTTGCAAGAAAAAATTAGAACCACCAAACAAGGTGATTCAAGTGTACAAGATTATTATAGTGCATTAAACCCACTATGGGATGAGTTGGCTCTTTTAGAGCCAAAATAGGTGGCTGTGGAGGATGTCGAACTAAGACAAAAACAAATGGAACAAGACCAATTGTTTCAATTTTTGTTTGGACTACATCCTGAATTTGAGCAAGTGAGGTCATCACTTCTCCGTGGATCTATTTTTCCTCCAATAGAAGATGCCATAGCCGAAATCACACAAGAAGAAACTAGGCTTGGCACGAGTAAACACGTTGATGAAGTGCTTGCCGTATCCAAACCCGACAACAATGTCAAAATCTATAAACCACCCCATTTTGGAAAACAAGAAAACTATAATGGAGGAAGAAAGATGATTGTATGTCATCATTGTTATGAGCCGGGTCACATCAAACTCGCTTGCCCAAAGTTAAATGGAACATTCAAGCCTAAGGTGGCTTCTCTTGAAGAATCTACCACCAACAAAGAAGATGAAGGCAAAAGTAGAGACCTCAAAGAAACACTTGGTCAAATATCTATGACTCTACATCAAATTCTCAAAGCCACTTCATCTACATCGGGTGCGGCCATTGCGTCTACATTATCACCCGGTACCTATTCTTGGATTCTAGACTCCGAAGCATCCTTTCATATGACCCCTCATGAAAATGCTTTAACCGATGTATGCACCAATTCAAAAGGTTCATGTGTTTCTACGGCTGATGGAACTTTTTTAAAAATCACAAGTATTGGAACACTTAACTCTCAAAATTCTCAAAATCTCTTTGTTCATAAAGTGAGAGTTGTTCCAAAACTTAATTTGAATCTTTTTTCGGTTTCTCAAATTGCCGACCATGGATGTAAAATATCTTTCTCATCTAATGGTTGCTTCGTGCATGATCTCCAGTCCGAGAAGCGGATTGGGCAAGGCCATAGGAAGGGGGACCTCTATTATATGGATCATTTAAACCTTCCTACAAACTCTTTTTGTACTTATGTCCGAGATAAAAGCATTGAAACTTAGCATAAAAGACTTGGACATCCAAGTTATTCTAAAATGTATTTTTTTCCATTTGGAACCAAATTTTGTAAGGAAAAAGACATTAATTGCAAAGATTGCATTTTTGGGAAAATAAAGTCTATTCCATTTCCAATTAGAACATTTATTTCTACAAGACCTTTTGAATTGGTGCACTCGGATGTTTGGGGTCCATCTCCGGTCATGTCTAAAGGTGGTTACTCTTACTATGTCACTTTCATCGATGACTTCACTAGATATGTTTGAATTTATTTTCTTAGTCATAAATCTGAAGTGTTTTCCTTCTTTAAAGAGTTTCATATGAAAATACAAAATCAATTTCAAAGTAATATATCCATTCTTAGATCCGATTCTAGTGGAAAATATTTATCTACCAAATTTCAAAATTATTTAAAACAAAATGGGATTTGTCATAAAAAATCGTGCCCTAAAACTCCACAACAAAATGGACTAGCGGAAAGAAAACATAGGCATATTATCGAAACTGCTAGAACGTTGCTTATCTCTAAAAATATTCCAATTTTTTTTTGGGCCGAACTCTTGACCTCAACATATTTAATCAATAAAATGTCTTCTTCTAAACTAAAGAATATCTCTCTATATGAAAAACTTTTCAAATTCTCACCCGACTACAATCGCCTTCGCATCTTTGGTTGTAAATGCTTTGTCCTTTTACATAAGAGAGATAAGTTATCTCCAAAAGTGATTGAATGTGTCTTTTTGGGTTATGGGGAAAATAAAAAAGGCTATAGATGTTTTGATTTAAAAAATAACAAACTATATGTTTCAAAAGAGGTCACCTTTTTGAAAGAAGAGAATGGATTTGAAAACCTAGGAAAACAAAATGAAATTGACTACATATTTTTACATGATCTTATAGATGATATATGTGATGATTCTATGAATCATCCAGAAAATATAGAGGATACTTGTGATGTATCCAATATTGATATATCACCATATAATGGTGATATCAGTAATGACAATATTAATGTTTATACCCGAAGAGACCAAGAAAGGCCTATTAGTGCCTTGGAGAAATTTTCTCAACTTACAGAATCTTTAGAGGAACTCCCTGTTAGGAGATCTTCTAGAGAATCAATTCCACCCAATAGGTTTGTGTCATATGAGTCTCTAATACCTAATTATCGGGCTTGTCTGATAACACTACATTCATATTATGAACCCGCTCATTATGATCAAGCCAAAACTATATCACATTGGGTTGAAGCTATGAAAGTAGAACTAGATGCCTTACAAAAGGCCAATACTTGAGAAATAGTCAAACTACCTTCATATAAAAAACCTATTGGATGCCGATGGGTCTTTAAGGTTAAAACCAAAAGTGATGGATCCTTAGAAATATATAAGGCCATATTAGTGGCTAAGGGATATTCGAAAGAATATGGAATTGACTACGAGGAAACTTTCGCTCTTGTAGCCAGAATGACAAGTGTTAGAACCTTAATAGCTGTCACATCAATAAAAAAATGGCCTATATATCAACTCGATGTGAAAAATGCATTTCTAAATGGAAATCTCAATGAAGAAGTATATATGGATTCGCCACCCGGAGTTAACATTGGACAAGGTCAAACCCTTAAACTTTTAAAAGCTTTATATGGTCTTATGCAAGCCCCAAAGGCTTGGTATGATCGATTTAGTGATATCATGATTAAATTGGGATTTCATTCCTGTTATACTGACACTGCTCTTTTTGTGAAAAGTGTAGGTACTAAGATTGTTATCTTATTACTTTATGTTGATGACATGATTATCAAGGAAATGATCAAGATAATATTGTCAATGTTAAAAATATGCTAAAAGATAGTGTTGACATGTCTGATTTAGGTTTTCTTAGATATTTCCTTGGCATTGAAGTTGCATATTCTCCCCGAGGATATATCCTATCACAGATGAAGTCTGCATTTCAGATGATAAAAAGGTTGACTCCAGAAGTAATAAATGCCAAATTAAGGTTGGAGGATGGGGTTCTTCTAGAAGATCCCACACCCTACAGACAGCTCATTGGATCTCTCACCTATCTGACTATCACCAGGCCTGACATCGCTCATGCTGTTCACTCTGCTAGCCGATTTCAGCATGCACCTACAACTGTGATTATGGGTGTTGTGCTCCAGGTCATTCGATACATCAAAAACACTATAACTAAAGGGCTATTCCTATCCTCATCTTCTTCATTAAATTTACTTGCTTATATTGATGCAGATTGGGGAGGTAACCCTAATAATAAAATCTCAACTACTGGTTTCTGTGTTTTTTTAGGAGATTCCTTAATTGCCTGGAGATGCAAGAAGCAACAAAAAGTCTCACTATCCTCTATTGAAGCTGAATACCGGGCTATGACAACTACTACAATGAAACTTGTTTGGCTTCAAAGTCTTCTCAAAGATACGAGAGTTAACATTCCTGGCGCTTCAAAGCTTTGTTGTGACAACAAAAGTGCCATTTATATTGCCAGCAATCACACCTTCCACGAGCGGACCAAACATATAGAGATGGACTGTCACTATGTTTGTGATGAGTATCTACGTGGAACAGTTATATTGCTATATGTTATATCAGAATATCAGTTAGCGGATTGTTTTACTAAAGCACTTCCTCCTCCACGCTTCATGTTTCTCCTTGGCAAACTTTCGGTCATCTCCCCGTAAAGTTTGAGGGGGGGAGGGTGTTAAAAATACATACATGTATATATATATATATATACCCAATAGGGGTATTTTTGTCTTTTCACATAGTTGTTTTAATAAACAACTATGTAAATAGATTAGGTTTTTTATTTTATTTTTTATTTTTTTATTTTTCGAACTCCGCCTGTGTAGTTATACACTGCCGGTCCCAAGCCCGGATAAAGGAGGAGGGTTGCGGTAGGCCTGTGACAGCCAGCATAAAAACTTTGTCATATCCTATGAAAATGAACCAATATGAGAATTTCGTTGGGGCGTTCCCTACTGAGCGACGCGCTGTACTCTCTAGGCCCGGAGGCAGTGATAAATGTGCAAGGGTTGCTAGGTCGTCGCCCAGAAGCGACGCGTCACACCGGCGCCCGGGTGTGGTGTCAAATAGGCAAGGGTTCCCTCGCTTTGTTGGACGGGTGGGGGTAAAGAAGTTAGTCCAAGACCATAAAATTAGGTTAGCCACTTGGAACATAGGGTCTTTAACTGGTAAGTTGGTAGAGTTAGTAGATGTTATGTGTAGGGGAAAGATTGATATTTTATGTCTTCAAGAGACCAAATGGGTAGGTGAGAAAGCTAAAGTGATAGAACCTTGGGGATATAAGATTTGGTATACAGGAATAAATAGGAATAGGAATGGAGTAGGGATTGTTATGAGTCGTCAGTTTATAGATAATGTAGTTGAGGTCCGTAGGAAGGGTGATATATTATTAATATTATTAGTGTTTATGCACCTCAAGTAGGTTTAGATGATTCCATTAAGCATCAATTTTGGGAAGATTTAGATGGAGTAGTACAAGAGACATCTTATGGAGAAAAGCTTTTCATCGGCGGTGACCTTAATGGACATGTAGGCATTAGTAGGGATGGATTTGAGAATATCCATGGAGGCTATGGTATAGGAGAAAGTAATGAAAGTGGAGAAAGGATTTTAGATTTTTGTTTGTCCTATGATATGATCTTAGCAAACACTTGGTTTAGGAAGAGGGAGTCTCACCTAGTAACATTTAAAAGTGGGGTTAATACGAGTCAGATAGATTTTTTCCTACTTAGAAAGAGAGATAGGGGTTGCTGCATCGATTGTAAGGTTATACCAGGAGAAAGTGTAGCTACACAACATAGAGTCTTAATTTTAGATCTTAGAATTAGACAATGCCGCAAAAGGGATAGACATAGGATAGATCCTAGAATTAAGTGGTGGGCACTGAAAGGAGCTAAACAAGGAATGTTTGTAGAGCAGGTAGTTAAGGAAGTTGATTGGTGTCTCGAGGAGGATTCAGAATCAATGTGGAATAAGATAGCGGGTGGTATGAGAAAAGTAGCTAAGGAGGTATTGGGTGAGTCTAAAGGCGGTGCACCACTAGGTAAGGATACATCATGGTGGAACGAGGATGTCAAATTAGCTATTAAGGTTAAAAGAGAGTGTTATAGAAATCTAAGTAAGAGTCGTGATAATGAGAATTTGGAGAAGTATATGATAGCAAAGAAGGAAGCTAAAAAAGTTGTTCGAAACGCGAGGGCTAAGGTATTTAAGGAGGTTTATGACAAGTTGGATACCAAAGAAGGCGAGAAGGATATTTATAGGCTTGCAAAGATGAGAGATAGGAAATCGAAGGATTTGGGTATGGTTAGATGTATCAAAGATGAAACGCAAAGGGTTTTAGTCAAAGATGAGGAGATTAAGGAGAGATGGAAAGATTATTTTGATAAGCTATTTAATGATAGTCATGCTCAAGATCTTGGAGACTTCTCCATTCCTTTTCATGAGATAAATCGTGACTTCATGCGCAAGATTCAAAAGAAAGAAATTGCAGAGGCTTTGAAGAAAATGAAATCAAGAAGGGCAGTTGGCCCAGATGGTATACCTATCGAGGCTTGGAAATGCTTGGGAGAGAAAGGTTTAGAATGGTTGACAAATCTTTTTAACTTGATTTGGCGAACAAATAAGATGCCTAATGAGTGGAGGAAGAGTACTTTGGTGCCTTTATATAAGAATAAGGGTGATATACAAGATTGCACAAACTATCGTGGTATAAAACTCATGAGTCATACTATGAAACTTTGGGAGAGGGTGATTGAGTCTAGGTTGAGGAAGGTTGTCATGATATCGGAGAATCAATTTGGTTTTATGCCTAGAAGATCAACTATGGAAGCTATACATCTTCTTAGACAACTTATTGAAAGATATAGAGAGAGGAACAAAGATTTGCATATGGTTTTTATTGATTTAGAGAAGGCATACGATAGAGTACCTAGGGACGTTCTCTGGTGGACAATGATGAAGAAAGGTGTTTCTCTCAAGTACATTAGTATAATTAAAGATATGTATGAAGGAGTAGTAACCAATGTCCGCACTTGTGGA
Organism: Nuphar pumila; assembly: GCF_984573655.1. NCBI lineage: Eukaryota > Viridiplantae > Streptophyta > Magnoliopsida > Nymphaeales > Nymphaeaceae > Nuphar > Nuphar pumila. Next base: position 140,141,161 of record NC_143250.1, on the reverse strand, counting down.
GGGGTGACAACCAATTTTCCGATAACGGTTGGGTTACATCAAGGATCTGCTTTAAGCCCTTTCCTATTTGCGATAGTGATGGATGAGCTTACGAGATCAATTCAAGAAAATGTACCGTGGTGTATGTTGTTTGCTGATGATATTGTTTTGATTGATGAGTCTAGAGCTGGGGTTAATGCTAAGTTAGAATTATGGAGACAGACATTGGAAGCTAAAGGTCTTAAGTTGAGTAAGAGTAAGACTGAATATATGGAATGTCGGTTTAGTAAGCAACGAAGTAGTGATGGGAGTGTAGTGAAGCTTGGTGAGCAAGATATACCGGTGAATGATTATTTCAAATATTTGGGATCCATCATTCAAAAGTATGGAGAAATTGATGGAGATGTAAATCATAGGATAAAGGTTGGGTGGATGAAATGGAAAAGTGCTACTGGAGTGCTGTGCGATCGTAGAATGCCATTGCGGTTGAAGGGAAAGTTTTATAGGACGACTATTAGACCCGCTTTACTTTATGGTACGGAATGTTGGGCTGCCAAGAGACATCATATTCAAAAAATGAGTATAGCTGAGATGCGGATGCTTAGATGGATGTGTGGAAATACAATAAAGGATAAGATTCGGAACGAAGAGATACGTAAGAAGGTCGGTGTTGCACCCATTGAAAATAAGATGCGAGAGAATCGTTTACGGTGGTTTGGACATATTCGGCGAAGGCCTAATGATGCTCCAGTTAGAAGGTTGGAGAAATGGGAAAATATATTAGTTAAAAGAGGTCGGGGTAGGCCTAGGAAGACTTGGATGGAGATGATAGGAAAGGATATGAATGCTTTGAACCTCACCGAGGACATGGCGTTGGATAGAAATGATTGGAGGAAAAGGATTCATGTGGAAGACCCAAAATGAATTTCTTTTTTGGTTCATATCGCTGACCCCAATTGTTTTGGGATGAAGGCGTAGTTGTTGTTTGTTGTTGTTGTTGTTTTTTATTTTTCTCTTTTCATGCCAAAAGGGTGTGACCATTGGGGGCTCCCAACGACTCTATGGGAGCCCCCTTTTGGTCCTCCTTTTGAGGTGGTTCTTTTTGTATAAATAGGGGTGTTCCCTTTGTATTCTTTAAGCCTTGGTGCTCTCTCTCTCTCTCTCTCAATAAAGAGAATTTATATTTTTAGCGTGTGCTTTCCTTAAAACTTATGTATGTATTGTCCCATAGTGGACTTGGCTATTATTCCTTTTGTGTATTAGTCCATTGTGAGACATTGTGAATGCTTTTTAGCATTCTTTATCTTTTCGCATATTTCATTATAGTTTCATTACATGGTATTAGAGCCAATGACGCTTGAGATTATGTAAGGCTTCTCCAACGATTGTGATTGCAAAGAAAGAGACTCCTTCCTTCTCTCTATCAAGATGAGCGAAAAAAAATTATGACAGTGGTTGCATTCAAGCTAAGCGACTGTAACTATTTGATGTGGGCCGCCGCCATGGAGCACCATATCAAGAGAAAAAAGTTATAGGGACATGTGAGTGGTACTACATGTGAACCACAACTTAATTTCACCAAAATAAATGTTGATGAAGAAAGAGAGAAAACACTCAAAGATCATCTCATTGCAGTAGAAAATTGGGAAGCCAAAAAAGCCTAAATTCTCTCTTGGTTTTTTAATAGTATGAAACTCAAAATTGTAGCAAGTATAGTTAAATTTAAAAAAGCATGTGAGACTTGGAGTTTTCTCAAGAAAATGTTTGTGTGAAGAGATTTGATACAAAAATATTTTCTTTAAGAGAAAATTTGTATGATTAAACAAGGTGATAAGAGTGTGAGATGTGAAAATATCTCAAAAGAGATAATGTGCATAAAAAGCACAACCACCATAAAGGGAAATGTGCACAAAGGCACAAGAACACTTAGAACAAGATGTACTCAAGGTACAAAAAGAGAACACAAATGCAAAAATATAAAGAATTTTATTGAACAATGGAGAACAATGCTCCAAGCATTGAATAACATTTAAGAAGGGGGTTCACCCCTATTTATAAGAAGAGAGAACCTTGGAGGGGCTCCCACTAGACGTTGGAGCCCCTCCAACGGTTAGAAATCTAACCGTTGGAGGGGTCCAACGTCTAGTTTAGACCCCCTCCAAGTTGACTTAGTCAACAAAGAAAAGAAAGAAAGAAAGAAAGAAAGAAAAAGAAAAAAGAAAAAAGAAAAAAGAAAAAAGAAAAAAGAAAGTTACAAACATATACACTAATGTGGATATGCGTAAAAAGAGAAAAAGACAAAAATACCCCTGGGGGTTTACATGATGTGAAAATAATATATATTTATATATATATATATATAACGATAGATACATATACATATATGTATGATATATGTATCTCTCTTTATATATATATAAATGTGTACAATAAAATGAGATACAATTTAACACCCTCCCTCAAACTTAGGGCGTAATGACCGAGAGTTTGCCGAGAAGAAAGTTGAATCTTGGTGAGCAAAGCGCTTTGGTGAAGAAGTCTGTCAACTGATATTCTGAGGTGACATAAGGAAGATCTATAACTTTTTGCAAATATGCTTCTCTAACGTAGTGGCAGTCCATCTCAATATGCTTTGTGCGTTCATGAAATGTGTGATTTTTAGCAATGTAGATTGCACTCTTATTATCACAACATAACTTTGTGGGTCCTTGGACTTGAATCCTCATGTCTTGTAATAGTTGATGAATCAACACAATTTTCATGGTTGTTGAGGCCATGGCTCGATATTCTGCTTCTGTGGATGATAGAGACACCTTATGTTGTTTCTTGCATCTCCATGAGATCAAGGATTAACCTAAAAAAATGCAGAAACCTGTAGTGGAGTGACGATTATTTGAGTCACCTCCCCAATCAGAGTCAGTATATGTAATTAAATTTAACTCAAAAGATGAGGAAAGAAAAACTCCCTTGTTTAAAGTTCCCCTTACGTATCTGACAATGTGTAGAACGATGCCCATATGGACGGATGTAGGGGCATGCTGGAATTGGCTTGCAGTGTGTACGACATGTGAGATGTCTGGCCTTGTGATGCTAAGGTACATTAGGGATCCCACGAGTTGCCGGTAGGGAGTGGGATCCTCCAAAAGTGTCCCATCATCGATCTTCATTTTTTATCCCACTATTTCAGGGGTTTCACAGATTTTATCATCAGTAATACCTGATCTGTCAAGAATCTCACGTGCAAGTTTAGTTTGAGACAAAAAATAGTCTCTATGAGAGTAGGCTACCTCGATACCAAGAAAGTATGTCAGATATCCCAAGTCTGACATTTCAAACCTTTCTTTTAAAGTGTTTTTAATACTTTTGATGCCCTTTATGTCACTACCTGTTATCAACATATCATCAACATACAACAGTAAAATCACAATACCTGCATCAGACTTTTTGACAAACAGAGCAGTGTCAGTATAGCATGATGTAAAACCATCTTGAACCATTACTTTATTAAATCAATCATACCAAGCCTTAGGAGCTTGTTTTAAACCGTAGAGCACTTTTTGCAAGCGAAGAACTTTTCCCTTTGGCACGACCATGCCAGGAGGAGCATTCATGTAAACTTCTTCATTAAGGTCCTCATTTAAAAAAGCATTTTTAACATCCATTTGGTAAATGTTCTATTTTTTAATAGATGCAATGGTGATCAAACATCTTACAGTGACCATCCGTGCAACAGGGGCAAAGGTTTCTTCGTAATCAATGCTGTATTCTTGACTATATCATTTTGCGACAAGACGGACTTTATATCTTTCAAGAGTGCCATCACTCTTGGTTTTGACTTTAAAAACCCATCTACATCCTATTGTTTTCTTTCCTTTTGGAAGACATTGAAAGACCCAAGTTTTGGCTTTGTTGAGGGCTCTAAGTTCGTTGTCCATGACATCCCTCCACTCTATCATTTCCTTAGCTTCTTCAAAATTTTTAGGTTCTTGATATGAATGAATGGCACTAAGAGATGCCCTATGTTTTGGAGAAAAAGACTCATAGGATATAAATCTATAAGGATTTTTCCTAGATCTTTCAGTTCTTCGAGAGTGGTTGGAAGGTTCACTAAGGTCACTATATTTCTCTATCGCACTTTTAAAAGTACTTTTATCTCTATGTGTATAGGTAATTGGTTCAACAATCATTTCTTCTTCATGTTGGATGGGTTGAGGAATACTTTCACTTATATCTTCATTCTCATTCAATTCATCATCGCTAAAAAAGTCTTCATTTCTAGATAATAGTTCAAACAAGAAAGAGTAATCAACATTATCTTCATAAGTTTTGTGTTCTTCAAAACCACTCATGTTTTCTAAAAAGGTTATGTTTCTTGAAACATATAGTTTATCATTTTTAATATCATAACACCTAAAACCTTTTTGTGTTTCCGAATATCCTAAAAATGCACAAGGAATAGCTTTAAGAGAGTTTATCATTCTTGTCGGTGATGACAAAACATTTACAACAAAAAATTCTTAACCTATTGTAGTCGGGTTCTTTTTTATACAAGGTTTCATATGAAGATATTTGATTCAAATTTTTGGATGGAAGTCGGTTTATGAGGTAAACCAATGCAAGAGCCGCTTTGGCCCAAAATCTTTTTGGAATTTTTTGAGAAATGAGCAAAGTCCTTATAGTTTCTATTATATGTCTATGTTTTCGTTCGGCTAACCCATTTTGTTGAGGTGTTTTGAGGCAAGACTTTTGATGAGCAATTCCATTATTTTCAATATAACTTTTGAAATCATTTAAGAGATATTCTCCCCTGGAATCGGTTCTAAGAATTTGTAATTTACTATTGAATTGATTTTGTATCATCATATGAAAGACCTTAAAAGTAGAGAAGACCTTATGTTTATGTTTGAGGAAGTATATCCAACTATATCTTGAGAAATCATCAACATAAATAACATAATATGAAAACCCTCCTTTAGACACTACGGGTGCGGGTCCCCAAACATCCGAATGCACAATTTCAAAAGGCTTAGTTGAAAACATAGTTCTTTGTCCAAAATGTAAGCTTCTCATTTTACCAAGAAAATGTAAGCTTCTCATTTTACCAAGAATACAATCATCACAATTGAAGTTGTCTTTACATAAAGTTTTAGCAAAATGTAAATAAGAAAGCTTGACAATATTTGGATGCCCAAGGTGTTTGTGCCGAACATTTATATCTTTATGTTGGGCAACATTACAAAAAGAGGGTTTTGGAATTTGAAGAAATTTCATAAGATAAAGATCTCCCTTCCTAGAGCCTTCCTCAATCAACTTCCCGGACCGGCGATCGTGTATCCAACATTTATTTGATGAGAATTTGATATCACACCCATGATCCGATAGTTGAGAGACGAAAAGCAAATTTAAATTTAGTTTTGGGATAAATCTAACTTTAGGAATAAAAAAACATTGTCTTTCAAAATCACAAATTCCTTTTATTTCAAGAGAAGCCCCATCCGCGGTAGAGACAAAAGAGGGTGACAAATTTTTTGAGTATTTAGAAAGTGCAAAAATATTTGGAGTCATATGAAAGGATGCACCCGAGTCTAAGAGCCAAAGAGTCTTACCGGGAGGAGAGAAGGTGGTCATGGCGGCTCCGGAGACGGATCCCTTGAGGAGAGGTTGAAGAGCTTCCATGATTTGATCTAGAGACAAAGTAGCATTGTTGGAAGTTGATGGTCCTTCCTCCTTAGTTAGTTGAAAAGTTGTAGACATAGCCACCATCTTTTTCCATTTAGGGCATACCGGTTCAATGTGTCTGGTTCTTTGCAAAAGTGGCATATGATTTTACTATAATCTCTTCTTTCATAATGCCCACCATTTTCTCTTCCTCCTTGATTTTTGTTGAAATGAGGGGGTTTATAAGTTTTAACATTATTCCCCGGTCTTGAGACGGCATAAGCACCCTCATCTTCATCCTTAGAGGGAACGACCAACACACTTAGATTGGTTTTATTCATTCCCAATCTAGTTTCTTCTCCACTTAGTTTGGTAAGCATATCTTCCAACGGAGGAGAAGAGAAAGAGGACAAGAGGGAGGATCTAGTTTGTTCAAACTCGAGTGTAAGCCCATTTAAAAAGTTAAAGAAATGATCTTCTAATTGCTTGGCCCTCAATTCAATAGCCTCTCCACTCCATTTAGGTTCTTGGAGAGCAAGTTCATCCCAAATAGTGGATAGCTCGGCAAAACATTCTCTAACAGACATTTCTCTTTGTTGAAGGGTTAAAGCCTTCTTTTGGAGATAGTATTTATGAGACAAATCTCTTGAAGTATACATTCTTTCAAGATACTTCCATACTTGAAAGGCTTTTTTGAACTTCAAAATATTGGCATTTATTTTCGTTTCAACGGAAGAAAAGAACCATGAAAGAATTTTGTAGTTCTTCATCTCCCATTCTTCATGCTTTTTGTTGTATTCTTCAAAGGCTTTTTCTCTCTCTTCACCATCAAAAACTTTGATTTCACCCCTCTCAATAATGGTGATCTTAGGTTCGGGTTCGGGAATGGTTCCTTTAACGTATCCCCAAAGACCTTTCCCCTTAATGTGAGCCTCCATATTCCCGGCCCAAACATGGTAGTTGGAGCCATTTAATTTAAAACCAAGTGAAAAATGAGACTCTTTTTCACCCATTAGAGAGGGAAGAGTGGAGAAAAAATACGTACCACTAAGGGTCTTTCAAATCTTACTTGGCGTAAAAAAACTTCCAAAATATTGAAGGAAGAGAAGCCCCCACGCCTTTCACCAAGACGCCAAAGGCACGCTTTTCGAGGCACTTGCAAATACGAGGAATAACACGATCTTCAAGCTTTAACCTTGCTCTGATACCATGTGAAAATATCTCAAAAGAAATAATGTGCATAAAAAGCACAACCACCACAAAGGGAAATGTGCACAAAGGCACAAAAACACTTAGAACAAGATGTACTCAAGGTACAAAAAGAGAACACAAGTGCAAAAATATAAAGAATTTTATTGAACAATGCTCCAAGCATTGAATAACATTTAAAAAGGGGGTTCACCTCTATTTATAAGAAGAGAGAACCTTGGAGGGGCTCTCACTAGACGTTGGAGCCCCTCCAACGGTTAGAAATCTAACCGTTGGAGGGGTCCAACATCTAGTTTGGACCCCATCCAAGTTGACTTAGTCAACAAAGAAAAGAAAGAAAGAAAGAAAAAGGAAAATGAAAAAGGAAAAGAAAGAAAAAAGAAAGAAAAAAGAAAGAAAAAAGAAAGTTACAAACATATACACTAATGTGGATATGCATAAAAAGAGGAAAAGACAAAAATACCCCTGGGGGTTTACATGATGTGAAAATAATATATATTTATATATATATATAACAATAGATACATATACATATATGTATGATATATGTATATGTATCTCTCTTTATATATATATATATAAATATATGTGTACAATAAAACGAGATACAATTTAACATGAGAGACTACTGTGGTACCCTCTCACCTCTTTGGGATGAACTAGCATTGATTGAGCCTAAGTGGGATGGTCCCGCTATTGAAATGAGGCAAAAGCAACATGAGGAGGAACACTTGTTTACTTTCCTAATTAAGTTAAGACCCAAATTTGAGCAAGTTAAATCCACTATCTTGCAGAGGACCGATACCACCTCTCTTGATGCTCTTGGAGAGGTGTATCAAGCCAAGACCCAACTTGGCATGACTAAGGAAAGTGAGGAGGTTCTCGCCGTGTCAAGACCCGGTAACAATGTTAAAGCATATAAACCTTCTCAATTTTGGAAAAATAACAATGGAGGAGGTAACTATTATAACAAAGGAGGAGGAAGGAGAGTTATTTGCCACTTTTGCCAAAAGCCGGGACATATCAATCCGGAGTGCCCCAAGCTCAATAAGAAGATAAAAACCGTTGAAGAAATACCACAAAAAAAGCGTGATAAGCTATCATGAAAGGAGAAGATTTTAATTATTTTATTCACCATCTAACGAAGGCATTGCATATATTCCTTAAGACTTCCTCTACGTCTACTTTCGACGCCACCATATCTATTTCTTCTCCTTCATGTACGCTTTTTTGGATTCTTAACTCCGGTGCCTCGTTTCACATGACTCCATTAGAATCCCTCTTATCCGAATGCACAAAATCCTTGTATAATCCTTGTGTTTGTACGACCGATGAAACTAATTTAGAAATTAAAATTATTGAAACATTTCAAAAGATTTTTAAATTTCTAAAGTTAGAGTTGTTCCAAAACTCAATTTAAATTTATTATCCATTTTCAAAATTTTGAATTATGGGTATGAGGTCTCCTTATAAAAAAAACGTTGGCTGCAGGATCGCCAATCAGGAAAGCTGATTGGGGAAGAACATAGGAAAAATCTCTATTACATGGATTTTCTTCATTTTCTTAAAGAATCATTTTGTAATTTTGTTAAGGAAAAAATATTTTTGTGTGGCATCAAAGATTCGTTCATCTTAATATATCTAAGTTAGCTCTTTTTTTGTTTTTGAAAGACTCTTGTTCTAAGGAGTTCATATTTAATGAATGTATTCTTGAAAAAATAAAGAAAATTCCTTTCGGCTCTAGAACTTTTATTTCTACCAAACCTTTTGAACTTGTGCATTTGGATGTATAGGCACCAGCTCCGATCATGTCAAAAGGAGGGATCTCCTATTATGTTATATTCATTGATGATTATACTAAGTATACTTGGATTTATTTTCTTAGGCAAAAATTTGATGTATTCTCATGTTTCAAAGAATTTCACAAATTTGTGCAAAACCAATTTCAAACTAATATTATTATTTTTTCGATCGGACTCACGGGAAAAATATTTGTCTAATGATTTCAAAAATTATTTGAAAGAATGTGAGATTTTACATAAAAAATCTTATCCAAATACCTGTCAACAAAATGGCGTAGCTGAGAAAAAACATCGTCATATCATTGAAACTACGAGAACTTTGCTTATTTCAAAAAATGTTCCAAAAAGTTTTTGGGCTGAAGGTGCCTTAACTGCGGTATATCTTATCATCTGAATGCCTTCATCCTCTTTACAAAACATATCCCCAATTGAAAAACTTTAATAAACTTCTTGTGATTTAAGATTTCTAAGAATCTTTGGATGTAATTGTTTCATACTTATTGAAAAAGAGACAAAATTTCTCCCAAAGCCATTGAATGTGTATTTCTTGGTTATGCCAATAACCAAAAAGGGTATATAGATGTTATGATAAGAAAAATGACAAATTATATGTTTGAAGAAATGTCAACTTTCTCAAAAATAAAAATGGTTTTGATTTTGATAAGCCTAAGGATGATCTTAAGTATGCCTTTTTATTTGATCTATTGCCAAAGAAGGCTTCTAATGAATTTATACATGTTGATACTAATCTTGATGATATGCATATTGATGACTCTGGGGTTTCCATAGAGGATAACCGGAATCATGATATTCAAAGCTATTCTAGAAGAATTGTTGAACACCCTCCATGTGCACTTGATAGGTATTCTCAAAACCAAAATTTAGGAGAAACTAGTGTTAGGAAATCTAGTAGAACCTCTAGACATCTTGAAAGATTTGTCTTATGAAAACTTTTCACCTAGATATAGAGTTTGTCTTATGAATATCCACTCCTTTTATGAATCCCCAACCTACAATGAGGCTAAAGAAATTCTCGAATGGATTGATGCCATGAACCTAAAATTAAGAGCCCATAAGAAAGCCAAGACCTGGGATATCCAACCATTACCTATAGGGAAAAGACTATAGGATGTAGGTGGGTATATAAAGTCAAAATCGAAGGGGATGGATCATTAGAAAGATATAAGGCTAGGTTAGTGGCCAAAGACTATTCCCAAGAGTATGAAATCGACTATGAAGAAACTTTTGCTCCCGTATCTCGATGACTTGTGTTAGAACACTAATTGCCTTAGCTTCCATTAGAAAATGACATATCTATCAACTTGATATCAATAATGCCTTTTAAATGAGGACCTAAATGATGTAGTATACATGGATCCTCCTTCCAGTTTTGAAATCGAGAAGAATTTTTTTTTTCGATTAAGAAAAGCTTTAAATGGGCTTAAGCAAGCCCCTAAAGCTTGGTATGATAGGTTTAACAAAGTTATTTTAAACCTAAGTTATAAATCTTGTTATACTCACAGTGCTCTTTTTGTCAAAGATACAGGTACTGACATTGTTATTTTTCTACTGTATGTTGATGATATGATCATTATAAGGAGTGACAAAAAGGGAATCAGTGAAATTAAAAATATTCTCAAAAAACATTTTGATATGTCTGACCTTGGTTTTTTGAGATATTTTTTAGGTATTTAAGTGGGTTATTCACCTAGAAGATATATCTCGTCTCAAATGAAGTTGGCGGCAAATATTGTTTTGGATTTTCTGATGATAAGAAGGTGGACACGCCGAAAGTTATAAATGCAAAATTAAGATTGAAAGATGAAACTCCTCTTGAAAATCCAACTCCATACCAACAACTGATTGAATTCTTGACCTACTTATCCATCACGAGACCAAACATTGCTCATGCGATACACTCAGCCATTCAATTTCAACATGCCAATCTACGATGCATGTGGGTGTTGTTCTGCAAATTGTCAGATATATCAAAAGTTCTATAACTAAAGGGCTATTTCTATCTTCCTCTTCTTTAAATTTAATAGCTTATATTGATGCAGATTGATGAGGTAATCCTAATGACAGAGTCTCTACTACTGGTTTTGTGTGTTTTTAGGAGACTCTCTTATATCTTGGAGGTGTAAGAAGCAACAGAAGGTATCCCTGTCATCCATCGAAGCTGAATATTATTTGGTTAAGGAGTCTACTCAAAGATATGGGTTTTGTCATCTCTAGTTCTTCGAAGATGTGCTGCGACAATAAGAGTGCTATCTACATTGCATTCAACCATACCTTCTACAAACGAATCAAGTGTATAGAGATGAACTGCCACTATGTCCAAGAAGATTTTTGTGAGGAACTATTAAATTGCCTTATGTGACTTCAGAATGTCAACTAACAAATTTCTTCACTAAAGCTTTAGCCTCACCTCGGTTTATATCCCTTCTTATCCAACTTTGGGTGATCACACCATAAGTTTGAGGAAAAGTGTTAAATTATATATACAATTGTATTATATGTATGTAAACTGAAATACCCATCAGGGTTATTTTAGTCATTTCACCTATGTAATAGGTGTTAGTCCACTAGGAACTGACTCATCTTTTTTTTCTTTATTTTTCTATTTCTTTTTTCTTTTCTTTATGTAAGATATAGCTGTTGGAGCTGGTCCAGTCCCAATGACTATAAATATAGCCATTGGGGCTGGTCCAATGGCTAGTTGGGCCACAGCCCCCTTGTGTCTTGGAGCCTCTCTTGTATTCTTCAATGCTTTCTTAAGCATTTTATAATCAAAGTTTATATTTTTTATATTTTGTGTTGGCCCTGTGTGGCTATTGTGTGCATGTGTTGTGCTATTTGAGTTCATTCTCATTTTGTGATTGTATTATCCCTTGGTGGATTAGTGCTTGTGCACTTCTTTTGTATTCTTGTTAACCTTATTGGGTTCTTTATTGTATTTTCACTTGTTTCAATACAGATGATACAGGCAGTGGATGATAAAGCTCTGCACTAACTCCTCAGACTTACCTGATCTTTGTATGCTCTTATATTTCTCCTGCTGAGTTTGGAGCTTCACTAATTAAAAGGATGAGCTAAGGTGTTGGTCGTTCAGTTGACTCGGATACCATCTTGACATTGAAGATGAATGCCGAGTTTAGTATCTTGAAAAAACTGTCTATTTCAGCAAGAATGAATACGATATGATAAGTGCTTGGCCCTAAATACAATAAATAAGAAGCTAAAATATCCTTGTATGAAAACTGTAAATACATAATATTTTTTGCACTCAATTAGCACTGTTAAGAAACTGATTTACGTGTTAAAATTCAGACTTCTTAATCAACTTTTGTTTAATTAAGTTACAGTCTTCTGGATATACTGTTTGAAGCCACATGTCGCCTACTTAGTAAAACTATAACTAATCGAAGCTTCCTTTGATGGGTATTTCTAACATTTAGCTCTTTAGAAAATTGTCAAAGCATGTACAGCATCAGAGAAATTATGAAAAAAAAGGACACATTTCAGTGAAATTGAAAACAGTTTACTGAAAATTGTATTTCTTGCTGTGAAAATGTTTATGCATTTGACTATTTGATGTGTGATTTTCTAATGACCTTCAATTGGTACCATATTACTATCACTATATATTAAGGACCGGTATCTGTCATAGAAGTCAAGCCTGGGTCTCATGCTGCGACTTGTAGAAGGGGTTCTTTTGGTAGGCCTTTCGTTTAATCTTTCCAAACTCAAAAGCTTGGTTACAAAATCATTTTCTCTATATGTTTGCTTTTATTATTACTATTGTCAGCTGTATTTAGGAAACATAAATTCCATTTTGCATACTTGTAATACTTCTTAGGGTCTTGTTCATGAGTTATGATGCTTGTTTTCTGTTTCTCCCCCTCTTTATCTGACGCTTTCACCTTGTGTTATGCGATCATGGTGCTTTACCTTTATGCTCTTCTTTTAGTTGCTTAAAAATACCTGTAAGGCTTTATGTTTTTGAAGTTTCTTATTTATGGATAATTGTTTGTTTTGCTTCACATATCTTCTTATGTCCATATTCTTTCTGGTTTAGCCTACTAAGTCATGAATTATGTAAACCACCGATTTGCTCTGCAGATATTCCCCCCTTCTTGTGATTCCCTTATTGCAATGTTCCTCGTACTGATTGTTCATTTGCATATGTTACACGTACTTCACTTTAACCTTCCTGTGACCTTTGATAAGGTTTCTTGTCACCCGTCCTTTCTATATTGGACAATTGCAGAGTTTGCTTGTATTTTTGTCTTCCTGATTCTGATTATTATGGATCAATTTACTAAGCAAAAATGATGACCAAAAACATAAATCAAAGAAGATCAAACAGTGAGTCATTGTTGTAGGATCTATTTGGAATTAATGGATCCTATCGTTAACCCTGGACCTTAATATTGCATCTTTATCTAGAAGTGAATGTTCAGAGTTGCATGTTGAAAATTCTTGAAGCTTTTACCTATTCAAAATAGTTTCGTATAATTTCTAGAATGAAATCCTAAAGTTATGCCTTTCCTTGCAGTTGGTGGCGGCGTGGCATGTGAGGGGAGGTCAAACGTGGAAGCCTTGTATCAACCAGAAGACTTCTCAAGAAGGTTTGACTTCATTAATATTTTCTTGGTTTTATTTGATTGATTATCTACTGGATTTTGTTTTAACATGATATGGTTATCATTTTGTATTGGTTTAATATTATGTAAGTATACTAACTAAACACATGTAGTGGTGAGCTGCTCTTCCTTTATCATCTGATTCATAAAGTGAAACAGGAAAATGATGCTAATTGTTGATGCTTTGGTGACCATGTTTCTTTCACTCACAGTGCTTCTTTTCTGTATGTTTGTGCGTTATGTTCACATTATTGTCTGTCGAGCCAACCCATGCCGAGTCGAGTCGCAAGTCACTGGATTTTAAAACTATGCTGCTAAATGCTTTTCCATAAGGAGGCACACATCTTAAAAATTTATCCCTGTTTGCTCTAGCAGGAAATTTCCCCTGTTTGAAGAAAGAATGAGTGACTCATCGTTTGATGAATCATTTCTTCGAAGAAGATTCTATAAACACTTACTCGATGTCTCACTTATCACATTCCATTATGGAAGAAACAACCATGATGGAATATGCATGATTAACCACAAATTTTCGACATTGGATTATTGGAATAAGTCACGTCTTCAACATCCCATGATAAACCAACAGAACAAATTACCTTCGGGAAGTTAGATGACTTTATAATTGTATGGACAGTATGATTGTTATAAATAATGTTCATATATGCATCTAGCATGGTTTACTTCAGTTAGATTGTCCATCCACTAGTGGGTCATTGTTTTGGAAAGAGGAAAAAAGGAAAGGAACAGAAAGAAATAATAATAAATGAAAGTATGATATTCTGTAATATTTAGAGATTTCTTATTGTAATCCCACCTTGTACTTATCAGTTGTTTTGGCCAATTTTATTTGTGGTGCAACAGAACTTCCTGCCTCAAATGGTTACCTCATTATCGAAGCAAATGGTGGTTTAAATCAGCAGCGTATTTCGGTATGATATGTTGACATTGAATACCAGAGCTTTTTAAAATTTCCAATGTTTATTAAGATTTTTTTTCTTTAAGTTTTCTATTTTTTCTATTTATTGTTTTCATTTAGTGGGATATCTTCAAAACTGGAATTTTTCGAGTTAGACTGGAAAACATCAGATGTTGTCATGCAAAATGAGGATGTTTTCAGTTCACGCCTCATTTTTGAATAAGATGGCAATAGAACAAAAGCTTCTTGGGAAAGACAAGCATATTGCAAGATGCAGTGGTATGCTTTGGTTGAAATTGGTTATGGTGTAACTTGATCCTATACAAATTGACAAAAGGAGAAGAAATTGTAAAGGTTGTGCACCTAATCCAGATTAAATGCAATTTAGTCATCCAACAAACTGTCTCCTTCCAGATTCTTGAAAACACTGTTTTGACCAGAATCGCCAGATTTTCTAGTTGTGGATTGCGTGTTGTCAAGGCCAGAGACCCTGGCATTCTGAGATAGGATCATTAAACTGAAAAAGATTCCAGTATGCTCAGAACTTTGATCATGTTTTATGATTTGCTGCCCAATGTAGAGAATCTGATAAATATGGTTTTGATAGAATATCATAATTGAGTATCATTTGTTGATACCAAGTTGCTAGGTTCAAGTGTTTTACTTTTACATATGCAGCCTGAATACAGGATGACCTGAGCTGTTGCGAGGATCATCTACTAGGCCTCTTTCATTTGGTCTGGGTATTTGAATACATTTTTTTATCTTTTTGTTGCAGTTTTCCTTGTTATATCATTATCATGTTCATAATTGATGGAATAAATAAAAAGATGCCTGTCCATAATTATATGCACATTCTTCTGAAGGTTTCTTGTTTTTTCTTCTGATGAGCATGCATGAACATATATGATTATTGTATCATTATCATGTTCATAATTGCTGGAATAACTAAAAAAGATGCCTGTGGCCATAATTATCTAAAGCTTTCTGAAGGTTTGTTGTTTTGCTCTAATGAATACATGCACATGAATGCTTAAAACTACTCTCATGATGTTTCCTTTTCCCTTTTTTGTCTTGTCATATTGTATATTTGATTTTTATTTGAATTCTGAAACTTGATATTATTCTTGAGAGACTATGACCATAATTTGGGCAAGTAATTCCTGTATAGGCTAATGGTGCTTGCCGTCTCTAACATGTATGATCATAAAAAATATGGTGAAAAAGGCAATGATTACTACATTTTTCTTTTGTTTTTAATGAGCAAGGTGGGGATCAAGGTCTTCTCCGTATCATTAGAATACAAAAAGATTTTACTGTAACGACCCCAACTCATACCCCTTGAAAATGCAGAATTCTTTTTTTTTTAAACAGTGCGGAAAACTTCCCAGAGATCCGGGGTTCTCACAGTTTCAATTTCAACTGGATAGCCAATCACCAGAAAGAAACTTACAATCACCATCCATAAGAGTCAAAACAACCTCTTTATTTATGAATCAATAATCAATTTCAGAGACAATGTTTTACTCAACAGAAAGTAACGAAACAACTGACTGAAACAAAAAAACTGAAAAGAACATTAGAACTAAAGGACAAAAAGAAAGAGTCACTCTATCCACAGGTGAAGCTGTTAAGAACCAAGTGTGACTCTCGTGCCCTCACAATAGCTGCCGACTTCACTGATCACCTGTTTCTGTGAAAAAACAATAAAGTACGGTGTTAAAATCGAAATCCTGAGCACAACTACTTCTTAGTGAAACAAGTGAGACAAATGGTTAAGATAAGATATGCAATATTTCGAAGTAAATGCAACATGACATTTATAGCATTTAAGAAATTTTTCATGCAACAGTTATAAGTGTTAGTAAGCAAAAACATTAAAGCCGTAGCAAGTAACAAAACTTCAACATGCAATAAGAATTAACCGTTACACACTCATCATCATGTAATGATTAAGAGAACAATTAAAATATGCATGATCTAATGCATAACAGGAAAATGCATGATTTTTGTGCAATGCATGAATTCTTTTGTTATCTTTCATTTAAGTTTTCTTTTTTCCATATGCATGCCCTATTAAATGCATACAACTTTAAGTTCCTCTTTTTAATTACCTTTGCCCGCGGATACACCAAACGGGTACAATCCCCGAGGATAAGTTAGGTTCACAGGGTAGCTTAACACACAATTTGTATTTTATTACTGGGTTCCAAACTTAGCCCTCGACCGAATCACCTTCGAAACATTAGACCTCCACATCTAATGTCAGGGACACAAGGGACACCCCACGCCCACATATGCCACTTTCTTGGTACCCATACAACAGTTGTGTCAAACACACCACCCCCAGGTAAAGTGACAGACTCTCCCTAAAACCGTGGCCAGGAGAAGGAACCTCAATATTGGGTTTAGGGGACAAAATAAAGCATACGTAGTTTTTGTATCCTCACAGTCTCCTCAAGACCGGATCTCTAAGATCCCCATTCTCCAGATGGGAGATCCTAGAACGTATATTACACTGTTCTTACTTATCTTTTATTAAAAGTCAATTCTTTAAGTTTTGCAACATCATATGCAAAAAGTAAAGGCAAAAGCTCGCATCCACCCCTGCGAGAATCCTTTCGGGACTCCAGCCCGTGAAGACAACTAGAACAGTGTAGTAGTGTGCAATACCAACATGTGTGGTTTAAGTGATGCAATAAAACATATAAGAAAACAACAAAGTCCACGGCTCTCCGGGCCGGTGATGATCCATTAGGCCATCAATGCATCACACAACAAAACCAAAGTGATGTGTTATATAACATCAGACTAATGTGCCAAATGCACGTGCGCCCATGCAAAACAAAGTCAATCACAAGCATGTAATTTCCCACATCACATGCATTTTTGTCATGTGTATTTCATACATCCATAGACACGTATCCATGTCAATGCATACTCCTTTTGAGTGTGTGTGCAAGTGAACAAAACTGTTTATTATGCATGTCCATGTTAAGTGAAACCTCAATCATTTAGCATTTGCATAACAACATAATTTTCATGATTTGATGCATAATTAATAGCATTACATGTGTCAGATTTAAGTTCGGCATGTATAGAATTCACCTTTCTCCCTTTTGTCCAACAGTTATATTTTGCACATCCTTAAACTGCTGGTCGAGTAGGACGCTCCCGGACTAGACAACCTGTTGGCCAACTAGTCATAACAACTCAGCCAAGTGGACCTGCCAACCAGTCCGGCCGACTCCCTGGCTATATCACCCCATACCCCTATGCTTCGAATATAACTTTCAAGCACATTTATGGTAAATCAACAGTTAACAGGGTATGAAGATGTAAATATATACATTAGTTTGACTGTCAATGCTTAAATAAAATCAGAGATAAATTAGGTGCAAGGAAAGTGTAACAGTCCGTATTACAGCTACATACATGATTAACCAGAAAGCGAATGCCCGCGGGCCAGCGTTAAACCCCCATATAATTTTTTTTTCTTTTCACCAAACTATCCAGCTCATACACAACATACAGATTTTCTTTGCTGAAACTAATAAAAATACCGAAAATACAGATAGGTAACAGTGGAAATCGTAGATCCATTGCTCCTCCATGGATTTTCATCCAAAGATTGCATGGAACCCAATCTCTACCCGATTTCTCATCCATTTCAAGGACCCGTACATTAAAACCGACGCTTGAAGGAAAAACTCAGAAATGCCGATGGTGAGGAACGACTCCGTCTAGCGTCGTCGGAGTGTCTGCCAAACACAGGAAAGAGGTCACCACAAGCGAAACACAACCCTAGCCTGGGTTGCTAGTCTGAGCTAGGCCCCGAGTCGGCGAGCACCGAGCGAGAATATTGAGGGCGTCGACTAGGCCCCCAATAGAGCCACACTCGGTTGGACCCCAATTGAGCTGAGATCGGCTCAACAAAAAGGAAAGGGTGGGGTTAAGCAGACCCTACCCGATTACTAGTCAACTTACCACTGGGTTTCAAATTTGCGACGTGCGGTTAAGCGAACCCCTACCAGTTTTATAACTATACCATTGGGTTTTGAACCTGCCATGTCCCAATACAAGATGGCGTGCACCACCTGCTCCTACCAGCCACCTGGAGCCCCCGTTGGGTCTCCTCGAAAGAGGGGGATCAAGTCGGGGAAAACCATGCCTGTTGGCCGGAACTGAGGGGAAAAGGGGAGGCAGGCCCCCCCAGCCCCCCTGCCGACCCCCTGACAGGCCACAAAGGAGGGGTCAAGGGCGACAGGGGCCACCGGCTACCTGCCGATCGTTGGCAGGGCTCCAGGAAAAAGGAAGAGCGATGGGAGGCACAACAGGGCCTCCGGCACCCTGCCGGCCTCCTGGCGAATGCAAAGAATGGAGGGGGAACAGGACAAAGAGCGACGGAAAGGGGAAGAATCGTCGCAGAGGGCCCGTCGGCTCCCTGCCGACCTCCGATAGGCAAAAGAGAGGAGGCACACGACAGGGGGGGTCGCCGGCCTCCTGTGGGTTCCCCGACAACCAACTTAGAGGAAAGGGGGAAAAAGTTGCCGTAGGGGGGGCCGTCGGCTCCCTGACGGCATCCCGGCTCGGAGAAGAATCGCAGCAGGGAGCGACCGCCAGCTCCCTGCCAGCCTCCCGACGCACGCAGAAGGGGGGAGTTAAGGGAGAAGACAGAGGGACAGAGAGGGGAAGTGTACCTGTATCTCGCCGGCGCCGTTGGCTGCTGCACGCAGGGAGACGAACGATAGGGAGGGGGAGAGGAGTTGCGCGTGAGGGCCTCCTCTCCCTCTACGTTGCTTAATAGGAAGGCACAGGGGGAAGGGTGTGATCGTGGCCCCGTCGGTTACGGGGAGCCCCTTTCGTGCGAGGCGGCTACAGGGAGGAAAGAAAACTCAAGCCAGGGTTTTAAAACCCTACCGGGTTACGGATCCGGGTCGGGTCCGACCCGACTTCCGTTTTTTTTTTAAACACTGGTTTTTACATTTAGTGTGTGCCTAAGCCATGAAGTGATTGCTTCAATTTGACCTTTGACCTAGAGTGATTAAAGTTATTAAACAACTTTCATAACCTTGAAGCAGTCAACATTGCCATCCCCTCCATCGAGCCGCTTGTGGAATCACAAGAATCCCTTGATTAATCCTGTCTAAGAAAGCTAAACAAAAACCTCTAAAAGTTTTCTTTTGGATAATAAAAACCTCTGAAAGTTAATAGACACATGTAAAGAGCTAATACGGCTAATGAAGCATGCACCAGAGTTGAGTAACTCTTAAATGTGTATCACATTTGTTGTTATGGAATGAACTATGGTTGGATTCATTAACTTCAGAAAAACTGTCATCATAGTCACAAAATATCTCCTATAGTTTGAAAATGTCCTGATATTATCATGAGATTTTCATATTAATGGTGTCATATCATGATCTCTTGAAAATGTCACAATTTTGATATATAATATGTTATAATGATAAGTCTTCTGGTGAAATATTTTTCTTAGTCCCATTTGTTCTCTAAATTCCAATGCTCTCTGATTTTCATGTTACTATAAGGATTTCAGTGGTCATTTCTCTTTATTTGTTTCTTTCGTCTTCAAATTTTGTTTTGAAATTTCTGCGATCTTTCTGAGATTTTCCAGAGAAATAATTTTGCATAGATTCTCTCTGGAATTTGCCTCACTGAAAATATCAATGCCATTGTTGATGATAAGGGTTCTGCAGTATCCTAAAACTTTTTAGGTAATGGAATTCATAAAATTTGAGCCCCTCCAGTTTGCTTAAGCCAAGATCTCATACTTTAAAACCAAGCAAATGATTGTAGATTAGGACCAAGGTTGACAGACTAGGAAGTAAAAGCGAAAAAGGTGACATTTTAAAATTTATTGAAAGCGAGAACCAAGGAATCAATTTAAAAGCGAAACAAGAATAAACAAGGAAGCAATATGGGAACTGAATAGGAGTCAAATAGGAAGCAAATAAAAACTAAAGTGAAAATGGCTTTTTATTTTTCTTGATTTTTTGTGCGAGAACTAATTTTTTGTTAAAATTTAACAATGATGATTTCCAATTTAGAGCACATGGGAAGTGAGAGTGGTAGCGTGAGAGGAAGCACATGAAAAACATAAAAAGAAACATGGGAGAAACATATAGGAAGCTTGTAGGGAAGCATGGATGAAGCGTGTGGGCAGCATAGGAGAAGCATGGAAGAATTGAGATTCCCATGAAATTTCAGAAGCGAGGAGTATCATGCTTCCGAAGTGAGTTTCTGGGAAGTGCGCTTTCCACCTACCTAAGATGCTTATGGTAATTCTGATTAAGACACAAACATCAAAAGTCTAACTGAAGTTGTATTTTGGATAAGCTGTAGGTTCCAAAAAATGTCAAAAGGCATTTAAATGCCACATAACCTTCCTATTCAGAACTACAGGTTTTTGTGTGTTTTTGGGAGATTCTCTAATTTCGTGAAGATGCAAGAAGCAACAAAAGGTATCCTTGTCCTCAACTGAAGCTGAATATCGGGCAATGGGTAGAATAACAATGAAACTTATATGGTTGAAAAGTCTTCTCAAAGATATGGGCGTAATCATCTCTTCTTTTTCGAAGTTGTATTGTGATAACAAAAGTGCAATTTACATTGCAAGCAATCACACATTTCATGAGCGTACCAAACACATTGAGATGGATTGTCATTATGTTAGAGATGAATATTTGAAAGGAACTATTATATTGCCGCATGTCACATCAGAATACCAGCTTGCAGATTTCTTTATTAAAGCTCTTCCTGCACCTCGTTTTATTTTCCTCCTTAACAAACTTTCGGTTATTTCACTGTAAGTTTGAGGGGGAGTGTTAAAATATATGTATACACGTATGTATAAACCTATATATACATACATATATACATATATATATAGTTATTAATCTTATAATAGTTAAATGCCATATAGGGGCATTTTAGTTATTTCTCCTTTGTAATAAAACTGTTTATGAAAACAATTTATTTTTATTTTTATTTTTTTGTAAATTAGAGGAGCCATTAGGGACTCTATGGTCTTTTTGACCATGGAGTCGTTGGGACTCTCAACGACTCTCTTGGGAGCCCCCAATGGTCTCTCTCTTCTCTCCTTTTTCTCTTGTATAAATAGTAGTGTGATCCCTCCTATTCTTTAATGCTTTTACTCAAGCACTTACTCAATAAGATCTTATATTTTTTACTCTTATATTTGCCCTTTGTTGGCTATTTGTGTTGTCCCTTAGTTGACTTGTGCTTGTGCACATTGTGAGTGTGATCTTGTTTAAAGCCCTTAATGGCATTGGCTTGTGCTTGTGCACTTTTTGTGATATTGTTTTTATCATTTTCACTATTTCATTACAACTCCCAATTTAGTTCATACGAGAGCAATGATGAGAATTATTAGATACATTAAATTTTTTTCTTTTAGGGGTCTTTTTCTGTCTTATTCTTCTTTATTAGAATTAATTGCATATACCGATGTAGACTGAGGAGATGATCCCAATAACAATCACTCAACTACAAGTTTTTGTGTTTTTATAGGTGATTCGTTGATCTCGTGACAGTGTAAGAAGCAACAAAAGGGCTCAACTGAAGCAGAACATGGAACCATGGCTACTACCAGTGTGGAAGTAGTCTGGCTTAGAAGACTACTTGCTGACATGGGAGTCAAATTTTCTATAACATAAAAAATGTGTTGTGACAACAAAAGTAGCATCTACATTGCCAACAACCATACGTTCCATGAGAGAACAAAACATATTGAGATGAACTGTCACTATGTTAGAGAGAAATTCCTATGGAAGACAATCGAGTTGTCCCATGTTACATTGGAATATCAATTGCCAGACTTCTTCACAAAGCCTCTTTCCACTTTCATTTTCTCCTTTGATAAACTTTCGGTTATTACACTGTGAGTTTGAGGGAGTGTATATATATATGTGTTTATATATACACTTATATATATACATTCTTATGTATGTATGTAGATATGGTATATATACATATATACATTATTTTTATATATTTTTTATTGTATGTATTTTGTATTTTTTTTCTTTTATTTTTTAGCTAGGTTAACTAGCCGTTAAGACTAGTCTAACAACTAGTTTTTGTAGCCATTAGACTAGACTAACTTGGGATGTTTATTGTGTATAAATAGGGGACTCTCACCCCTCTTGTATCATGTTTGTTTTTGTTAGAAACTGGTACTCCATCGTAAACCACAAGAGGGAGAGGAATAGAGAGGGAGAGAGGGGTCGGTGGCTGCAGAAAACCCAAAATTAGGGTCTGCGATTTTTCTCATTAATTATATACACGTACAGTTTTAATTAGGGTACAAAAATACCCTTTACATAAAGTATGGAATTTACAACATGCCATTAATGAGCATGTGTTTAAATAAAACTAAAATAGATTGTACATGGTTTTGAACCATGAACAACTTGCCTTTTAACATCCAAAATTTGTCCTTGATAAGTCCTTTTGTAAACAAGTCAGCAACTTGATCAACAGTCCGAACGTATTCTGGTTCAATTTCCTTCTCTTCGACCTTCTGTCTTATAAAGTGTTGATCAATTTCAATATGCTTGGCACGACTGTGGTAGATAGGATTGAATGACATGTTGATAGCACTTTGATTATCACATAAGAGAATGCTTTTAGAAATCGATTCTTCTACTTCTGTCAAGAGGTGTCTGATCCATGTTACTTCGGCTGTAGCAGCTGCCATTGATCTATATTCAGCTTTTGTGCTCGACCTGGCTATGGCCTTTTGTTTCCTACTGCTCTAGGAGACAAGATTTAGGCCAATAAAAACACGGTATCCTGAGACTGATCTACGCTCATCTGGATCTCCTGCCCAATCTGCATCTGTGTAAGTAAGAAGTTCATGCATGTGATGGCCATGCATACTCTTTTTGTATAGAAGTCCATCTCCAATAGTTCCCTTCAAATATCGAAGAATGTGTTTAACAGCTTCCATATGTCCAATATGCGGTTCATGCATGAACTGAGACACCTGATTGACCGAATAAACAATGTCAAGCAGAGTGAAGGTAAGATACTGAAGCATTCCTACTACCCTGCGATATCCTGTAGGGTCCTCATACAAATCTCCATCTTGGGAATTGAGTTTCTGATGAAGTACACTGGGTGTGCTTAGAGGCTTGCAATCTGTCATACCTGCCTTGCTAAGAACATCAACAGTATACTTATGTTGAGTGAGTTTCATGCCTTCAGGAGTCCTATCAACTTCTACTCCAAGAAAGTATCGCAGTTTACCAAGATCTTTCATCTTAAATCTATGGTTCAAAAGTTCTTTGACATGTTCAATATATTCATTAGAGTTACCTGTAATGATAATGCCATCAACATATATCAATAACAGGGTAACTATATCTTTGCATTTGAATATGAAAAGAGAATGGTCAAGGAGAGACCGATTAAAGCCATATTTTTCTACTTCAAGGGAGAAACTGTCAAACCAAGATTGAGATGCCTGCTTCAGACCATATATAGCTCTCTTTAACCTGCACACGTATTCTTTGGAATTTCCTTCGGCATACCCAGTGGGTTGCTCCATGTATACTTCCACCTTCAGAGTTCCATGGAGAAATGCATTTTTTACATCCAGTTGACTGAGAGTCCACTGGTGCTCAACAACCAATGATAATATGATGCAGATAGTACTCATTTTCACGACTAGATTGAAGGTCTCATCATAGTCTTGTCCTTGCTCCTATGTGAATCCTTTGGCAACCAATCTAGCCTTGTATCGCTCGATAGTATCATCCGACTTATACTTTATCTTATACACCCACTTTGAACCAACCACATTTCGATTGTGTGGTCTGGGAACAATATCTCAAGTGCCACACTCATGAAGAGCATGCATTTCTTCGTTCATAGCTTCAATCCATCTTTTAGAATTTATTGCTTGATAAAACGTGGTGGGTTGATCTTCCTTGTCCAAAGAGGTTAAGAAAAGTTGAAAATCCATTGTGAAGTTCTCATAACTAA
Organism: Nuphar pumila; assembly: GCF_984573655.1. Lineage (NCBI taxonomy): Eukaryota > Viridiplantae > Streptophyta > Magnoliopsida > Nymphaeales > Nymphaeaceae > Nuphar > Nuphar pumila. Next base: position 140,116,919 of record NC_143250.1, on the reverse strand, counting down.
CCCACCTATCAATAGGATGTCGAGGCCGGGTAGACCTTCTGTGAACAAATGATTGAATGGAAACAGAAGGAGAATTCAACTCCTGATTAAAGCTGGGGAATATCTCCTTCTCACGTTGAGAGTAAACAATGCCTTTATACCTTTCGGGGGGCAATGATGGTTCAGAGATCACACTCTTCTGAGTTCTTTGCGCAACAGTAGTCATGTTTCCCTCATCTCTTTGATTACAGTCTGAAGAACAAACACCGTCAATACTAGAAAAGAGATCTGAGTTCAACCAAGGGTGATAAATTTCAATTTCAGGAGTGTCAACATTATGACCAAAATTTGATTCATCAAACACATTTCTGGATATCTTGATGCGCCTGCTCACAGGATCATAGCATCTGTATCTTTTGTAATCATCAGCATATCCCACAAATTTGCATTTTAAGGCCTTATCCTGAAACTTGTGTCACATTGAACTATCAACATGAACATAACATACACACCCAAATACGTGTAAATCATGATAATTTGGATGCACACCATACAAAGAGAAATGGGGTGATTTGTTTTCCAAGATATTCATGGGCAATCAATTTATGACATAGACTGTTGTATGAAAGGCCTCTGCCTAGAAGGTAACTGGAAGATTACTATCATGCATCATGCTCATTGCACTTTTGACAATATGGCGATGCTTCCGTTCAGCAACTCCATTCTGTTGAGGTGTATGGGGACAAGACACCTGCCTACTTATTCCATTTGTTTAGAGGAAATTAATAAAGTCATTTGAAGAGAACTCACCCCCTCCGTCACATTGGAAACAAGTAATATTTTCAGAGAATTTATTTTGAACAAAGGAATGAAAATTCTGAAACAATTTGAAGGTTTCAAATTTACTTTTCATAAAGAAGATCCATTTATATCGAGAATAACTATCAACAAAAATGAGATAATATCTAGTGCCAGACATGGAAGGAACTGGAGCCGGACCCCAAACATCAGAACATATAATTTCAAATGGTCTTGAAGCTCTTTTATTAATGGAATGAAATGGAAGAACATGACTCTTACACTGAAGACAACTAGAACAATTTTTATTATCGACACTTAAATTCAGACTTGACTTGGGAATAAGACTGCTTGATACAAGCTTATTAATAAAACGACTACTACAATGACCCAGACGACCATGCCAAAGATTCAGCTCAATACATTCAGAGATATTAAGGACACTCTCAGGCGGAACTGAAGATGATGACGTGAGCTTCAAGATGGAATCAACAGGTTGAACATGAGAAGAAGGATCCTCTTGGAACACGTACATATTCCCTTGTCGTTTTTCTTCAGCGAACGTTTCCCTCCGGAGAAGTTCCTTAACATAAACAGAAAAAGGAGTAAACTCAACTGAAGCATTAATGTCATCGACAAGCTTAGAGACTGAAACAATATTTTTCTTAATATTAGGAGCATGAATAACATTTGAAAGAGCAAGGGAAGAATTGAACATAGGAATTACAAAATTTTCAATGTGCGAAATATGGTGATGAGACCCATCTCCAGTGACAATACTATTTCTACCAACATAAGCAACAAGGTTTAGGAGCTTACCATCATCACCAGTGACATGAGTGGCTGCACCAGAATCAACATACCAAGTACCTTGATCATTCTGTTTGATGTTCAATTCAGCCAAGGCAAATAATAACAACTCTTTGACTTCTCCAGTATTCTTCAATGTATCTGTGCCTTTTCTTGTCTCCAATTGTTTTTCTTTATTTTGCGGGTTATGCAAGCAATTTGCTTTGATGTGCCCCCTTTTGTTGCAGAGAAAGTAAGTAGGTATTGTCCTTTGCCTTTGTAGATTAGGAGGCATACTGCAGATTAGAAGGAAAGAAAGAAACGATCTTCAAGGAAGAGAAAAAAATACCTTAGAAGAGGATGAAGGGGCTGAAACGATCTTCAAGGAAGGATCTGATGCTCTGATACCGTGTTAGAAACTGGTACTCCACCGTAAACCACAAGAGGAAGAGGAATAGAGAGGGAGAGAGGGGTCGGTGGCTGCAGAAAACCCAAAATTAGGGTCTGCGGTTTTTCGCATTAACTATATACACCTACAATTTTAATTAGGGTACAAAAATACCCTTTACAAGTGTTGAATTTACAACATGCCATTAATGAGCATGTGTTTAAATAAAACTAAAACAGATTGGGTCTGGATCCAGAGATCCAGACCCGGTTGTGACATCTTTTCAGTTTTGAGCGTTTTACTCGCATTAATAATATTTATTTTTTCAAGTGTGTATGTGCACTCTTGTGATTCTTGTCTTTGTGCCCTTAGTGGCCATTGCACTTGTGCTCTTGGTGGCACAATTGTGCACTCTTGTGCGTGTGATCGTGACATTGGTGCTGGTGAACTCTTTGGTGACATTTCATTACTCATCTGTCCATCTGCTATTCTATCAGACAAATAAAGGGAAAATTTTCAAGTACAAGAAATGTTAGGGATAACAAACTGAATACTTGAGATAAGAAATTGATAAGTTTGATATGAATATTTTGGATGTGATGTTTTCCCTGTTCCTGCTATTTTAATTGTCAAATACTGACTTGCTTGGCCATTGAATGTCTTCTTATCCCACACGCCACCTCCAGGGGTATTTAATCATGGATCAATGTCTCTCTTTAAATCTTTCACATACAGTGTGTTTTGCAACCTGCATTATATCTAGGATGAATGTTTTTGGCCTTAATGCTCTAAAGAACTTGCTAAGATGTTGACAAAATATTATAAATTTTGCAAGCTTGTGGCATTGAGTTGTAGAATGTCAAAGTACTCTCGGGTAGGACATGATAGGCACTGTGGACAGGATAATCCTTCTCGTTTTTTTATGGATATGTAATTTTTCTGCTCTCCGTTTGGCTAATGTTTGCGGTATCTTATTCCTCATGCAGATTTGTGATGCAGTTGCAGTTGCAGGCCTATTGAATGCTACACTTGTCATCCCAACATTTCATTTAAATAGTGTCTGGAGGGACTCGAGGTAAGTAGTGTCGTTGCTAATCTGCAACTTGTTAAATAAAAATGAGTGTTGCCTCAGTGTGCTTAGTTCTAACTGCTTTTTGATGTAGTATAATTGTTTATTCCCGTCATAGTCTAAAAACCTAGTGTCAACCCAATGTCTTGTCCAAGTTGACCTGATTCTGCACTTAACGTGGTCAACCCAGTGTCTCGACAAGGTTTTTACTAACACTCGCCTAATTTTCACTTCAGTTGGCTCAGTCACTGTCTTGACCCACTTGAACATGTCTGGGTTTTTACCTTGATTTCCATTATACCTCTATATTTTGGTTCTTCCTATGAATGCATGTTGTGTAGGAATTCTTGAACTTGTGCTGTTGGGAAAACCATAATAGTTTGTGAGGATGCACACATACTGTTCTTGTAATTATCATCATATTGTGTAGGGGTTCTTGAACTTGTGCTTTTGGGAGGACCATGATTGTTTGTGAGGATGCACTCGTACTGTTCTCATAATTAACATACTATTTTTGTAATGGCATGTTTACTGTTTTTCTTATTTGTTAACTGAATTTTCTTTTTTGTTATACTGTTTATTAACCATAATTCTTTTCTTCCATTTCAATGTTCTTAGTTGCATGGTGTTCTAAAAAATAACATTTTTAGTTTTTCTTTTTCGAAGTAATAATGAATTATTTCGTTTCTTATATGATGCAGCAAGTTTGGGGATATATTTGATGAGGAACACTTTATTGAGGTCCTCAAGAATGAGGTGAAAGTGGTGAAAGAGCTCCCAGAAGACATTCTTCAGAAATTTGACAACAATATTAGTAATATCATAAATTTGAGGGTTAAAGCATGGTCAACTGCAAACCACTATTTGGAAAAGGTCCTTCCAAAGTTGATTAAGCTTGGGTATGACATACTTTTTCTCTTCCGATTTGTCCTATTTGTTGAATTTGTATCGTCACCACTGCTACAATTTCTGCCTAAGTTTGCTGAGATTTCTGTAGCATCTTGTTGGAAAATTATTCTCCAAAATGTTGGCATTCTCTTATGCTAGTGCCTTCAATAAAAATCTTTCCATCTGCGGAATCTATGATGTATTATTCTGTCCATTTCTCAGTGCAGATTTATTTCATAGAATGTACTCTATGAGCCCGTCTGTTATGCACGAGGGGAGAGTGTTAAAATGTACATGTGTAAATATGTATATCATATATATATATATATATATATATATATATATATATTTCTCCATTTATTATTTTTATTTTATTATTTTTTGTATCTAGTTCAGTTTGAACTAGATAGGCTGACTAGTCAACTCTTGGAGCTGTTGGAGCTAGTCCAACGACTACAAATAGAGCCGTTGGACTAGCTCCAACGACTCTATTTGAGTCCTTTTCCCCCTCATCTCATGTATATAAATAAGGGTCACCCCCTCTTCAAATGTATGCTTCTTGCATTTTAGTGGCTGAATAAAATATTTATTTTTAAGTGTTCTTGTGAATACCCCTTGTGTGGGTTTTGGTAGTGTGCCCTTTTGTGGACACTTGTTATTCTTCTCTTGGATCCTTGAAGGACGTATTTTGTGTGTTTGGAAGATTCTTGTTTCTTTACATGGTATCAGAGCAAGGTTGCTTTTGACTCTTGAGGATTGCATGTTGCCTCATTTTTCGTGCTCGTGGGAGAAAAAAAGAACCTTTTGGCGATTCAAAGTATTCATATAATTGTGCAAGCATGGCTCGTGTGATCGTGGTGGTGTGCTCGTGATATTTCTCTATTATTTCTTATCTATTCTTTTTCTTATCTCTCTTCTCTTCATTTTCTCTCCTTTTGTAAGAATGGATGACAATGAGAAAGTCACCATCATACCCATGAAACTCAATGATACTAACTTTGTAATGTGTTCTTCAATAATGAAGCACCATATATGGGAAAAGGGATTGTGGGGTTTAGTTGATGGCTCCGATCCGAAGCCTAAACTAGTCTTCAAAAAGGTCGAAAATGAAAAAAAGTCTCTCTTACGGATGGTGAGAAGACTAAGGCACTAGCAACTTATGAGAAAAAGTGAAAAGAGTGAAGAATGGGGCATACTAAGATTATGTTTTGGCTCATCAATAGCGTGGATATTAAAAAGTACTTTAGTCTCACCAAATTTGAGCATGCTAACAAAGCATGAGAATATCTCAAAAATATGTATTCCGTTAAAGACATTGCACATGTGTGCAACTTACAAAACAAAGTTCAGAAAATGACTCAAAAAGAAAAGTATTAGGGAATACTACAATGAATTGTCTGAACTTTGGGAAGAATTATCCATTCTTGAGCCCAACTGGCATTGTTCGGAAGATATATGAATTCCGACAAAAACAACTTGATGCATAACACTTCTATCAATTTATAAATGGTTTGAGACTGGAGTTTGAGATTATTAAATTGGCTCATCTCCATAATGGAAAAATTTCCTCTATTGTTGACACTATTGAAGAGTTGAGTATGGAAGAGAATAGGCTAAAAGGACATTCTTTGAAAAATGAAGATGACTCAGTTTTAGCCATCTTTAGACCTGAAAACTACATGCGCCCTTACAAGCCACCTCATTGAAAACAAGAAAATGAGTATGATAAGAAGCCTTATAAAAAACAATGTAGTGAATATGACAAGAAAAAAATTATTTGTTATAATTGTCATGAGTTGGGACACATTAAACCTCAATGTCCTAGATTTAGAAAGAAAGAAGAAAAGAAGGTGGCTTCGGTTGGATCGATTCAAGAATCAAGTGAAACTAACAAATCTCATGATGCATCCGTATTTATGTGACAACTTATGGAGATTCCCTAACCGTTACTTAAAGATATATCTTCTTCAAGTGGAGCATCAACTGAAGCTGTGGTTTCTTCCTTTTTCGATCCCGGTAAATGTAAAACCTGTAAATTTTGGGTATTATTAATAAATAAATAATTCATCTTTATCTTCGAGATATAAATGTGTTTCTATCGTTTAAATCTCATTTATTGGTGTTTAAATGCTCAATTACTTATTTCTGGCTAACAAGGGTAAATTTGGTATTTTTAAAACTATTTCAGATATTTAACAATTAATTATATTACTTCTGATCAAAAACATGTTTTTAAGAGTTTTGTAAAATATTGGTGTGATATTATTGAATTTTGGTATTTACTAGATGAATTTAGCAAGTTAAAAATCTTAACTTTTAATTAAGAGGCATTTTGGTTATTTTAATCAAAAGTACTATTTAAAATATTTAATTTATGTTTTGCAGTAACCAAATTTGGTGAGATGGAGATGGTGTATGCAGCATTTTCTGCTCAGCAGTTAATATTTATTGGTGGTTCACCCTATCTTTCTGGATTTTTGGAGATTTTATATTTTTAGAGCTTTTGGCATTTTCGACTGTGCACCAAGTGTTCGGTGCATCGTTGCTTGAGCGGTCTTTGCGGATTTCGAAACCTCTCAGTCTTTTGGGTTTTGATTTGTTGTTCTTTACATTATTAAAGTAACTTTCCTTAATTGAACTTATAGAGAGCATGTTTAGGCACTAATTGCGTAAGCATGATGTTGTTGTACTAAATACTTCACTTAATTACAAATACAAGTTATGCGCACACACCACACTTAGTTGTGGATGTCTAGGGGTGCTATGGTTGCCTATATGTTTAACTGCTTTGAGTACAAGATATACTAAAAATGTGATACTTATGCTAAGTATCAAAACCGCTATAAGCAAATGTGCATTGAATGCAATGCAATGCGAAATTCCAATCGGGTAAATGGCCATAGTAAGTACGTAGTGCAAATACATCACCCAATAAATTTATTTTTATTGTATGCAACACTTTCCTGCTCACACACACCACTTAGTTGTGGATATCTATGACTTGTGATTGTAGTTTGGAGATCATGCTGAGCATGATTTGAATGTATGAGAATAAAAGTGATTTTCTTGTCGTAGTTCGGAGATCATGCTCGTCATGATTTTAAATAGCTGAACACGGAGTGTGTTTGTTGCAGGTACATGCTTTAGCATGCATTTGTGTGAATGAATTTTGCATAAATTGATGTGTTTGACATGACCATATTGAATGCTAGTGTGAAATAATAATTGTGTAATCATACACGAAAGCATGAGTGATAAAATCATGTTCATGATGGGATTATGCAAATACCGTTATGCATGGACTGATACGTTTCATGCTCTCATGAACGAACCATGATTTGTGTGAATGCTATTAATATATGTATATATACTATGTGTGAGATACATTATGCATGAAATGCTTGCTTTGCATATTGATTCATGTGGTGAAACAATACATATATGACTTGAATCCTGTGTGCACAACTCGAACTACGTAGGAGTTAGGTATATTGAGGTTTAGTTGCTTCGTATTATGAAATGTGCATATTCAGGTATGCATGCATAAAACTCATGTTTTGTTTACACATGCTTTGAGGTTCAATTTACGAAATGCAATGTTCTTTGTGGCGATAATATGATTCGTAGGATAATATGCTTCTATATGGTATGATTTAAATGTCACGTGATATAAAATTATGAATGTATGCGATAAATGTTTAAGTTCAATAGTGAACTATGGTTCATGGAACCTTATTGGTTAAATGTGTGATTTTATGATTTAAGTGTCATATAAAGTGATGTATGATGTGATGCATATTGATTGTATACATGCTTGTGCCCGTGTTGGTGGCTATCGACCTTGAGAGTGGTCAATTGGATTGATGCATGTATCACAATAGTTTTCACTGGATATGGTACCCGTTGAGGAACTATTCCCAAAAGATTCTCTGAGAGGGTGTACATGACCAGATCAGATAATCTGGCTAGAGCGGTAAGTCTCTTTGAGGAAGTGCATTGTCCAAGAACGGGTAGCCCGCGAAGACGGTATATTCCTGTGAGGAAGTGTATTATCCAAGACCAGGCAGACCATTCGTCTAGGGCGGTAACTCCTTGTGAGGTTGTACATTTTTCAGACCAGGCGATCTGGCGTGGGTCTTGTGAATATGTATATGATTAAATGAAATATTATGATGAATTGTGTTGATCTTCTGAGTTGATTGAGATAGCCAGTTATGAATCTATAGATTTGAAATTTCTGTTGTAGCATGATTATATACTGAACTCAAATGTGGGAATGAGATCCTTATTGAGTTTAGATCTTGATATGAGGTTATGATTATGATGTTTATATTAGCGTATAGGTGAATGACTAGTTTTGACTTATTAGGTGAATGATACATTTTCCCTAAATAGTTTCATTGCAAATGATTGCATTATGATTGTTTAAGTGAATATATCACACCTATGTATCATGATTGATGTGTATCATGAATATCTAACTAAGTGTTTCATGCTGGAATGATCAAATGTGATTTGATTTATTATTTATAAGAATTATAAATGCATATGAAATTAATGCAATGATCTGAATGTCTTAGATGCATATATATATTTATGCGATGACTTGTATGACTTGAATGCATATAGATTATGCTTTATTATGTGAGTTAAGGTTGAATAGAATATTAAGTGATGAAATGCTTTTAAATGCTTTATGTCCGAATACTTGAAATGAACGACTCATAGGACGTTGTTCTCTTGTCTATCACTTGACGATTGATGAATAATATATCATGTCTTTACCTTTAAATGCTTGATATGTTTTCTTTAAGTTTGAGTTTGAGTTACTTTATCAGACTTTAACGAGTCTGATCCCGTTTTATGAGGAACAGGTAATGCAGGTAAAGTATGATGAGTAGTTAGAGCGAAGGACTGGTCGAGCTGCATCCTCGATGGTCCATTCTTACCTTGCAATCTTGGTAGACATGATCTTTTCGTTTTAAGTACTTGATCATGTAGAGACTGAATTATTATTTTTATACTCTGATTTGAAATAAAATTAAAACTCTTCATATTTTAGTCTTATATTGTACGCGGTTTGTAATGTATATATCCCGTACATTTTGATTTGATTGTTATCTTTAGTATAACCCCGCCCAAAGTCTTAACCGTTTTTTAAAATCGTTTCCGCATTAGAAGATCTGATTTACTTATACTTATAAAAAAAAATTGGTCTCGAAATTTTAATATTTGAACAATACTTAAGGTTAAAATTTGGGTGTGTTACAAATGGTATCAGAGCAGTTTGGTAACAATGATCACGAGATTCGAGTAAGATGACCTTCGCAGGTATGATATCCGTTTGTAAATCTTGTTGATGCACATATATGAAATATGTCGATATTGAATGTGAAAAACCTGTATGATATGTGATATTTGAAATGTTGTTGATGTGGACCTAGAAATATTCTTAGGACTTATATTTATTGTGTGATCTTTTCTTCGTCAGATAGTTTGGGTATGAAGGGTCAATGACCTGATGAATACTCTCACCTGTTTGAATGATTATATAAATTTCAATGACGATTTTTTTTAAGGGCGGTAGAATGTAAAACCTGTAAATTTTGTATATTATTAATAAATAAATAATTCATCTTTATCTTCTTGTTAGAAATGTGTTTCTATCATTTAAATCTCATTTATTGGTGTTTAAATGCCCAATTACTCATTTATGGCTAACAAGGGTAAAATTGATATTTTTAAAACTATTTTAGATATTTAACAATCAATTATATTACTTCTAATCAAAAACATGTTTTTAAGAGTTTTGTAAAATATTGTTGTGATATCATTGAATTTTGGTATTTACTAGATGAATTTAGCAAGTTAAAAATTTTAATTTTTAACTAAGGGGTATTTTGGCTATTTTAATCAAAAGTACTATTTAAAATATTTAATCTATGTTTTGCAGTAACCAAATTTGGTGAGATGGAGATATTGGTGTATGCAGCATTTTCTGCTCAGCAGTTAATATTTATTGGTAGTTCACCCAATCTTTCTGGATTTTTGGGGATTTCATATTTTTAGAGATTTTGGCATTTTCGACCGCGCACCAAATGTTCGGTGCATCGTTGCTTGAGCGGTCTTTGCGGATTTCAAAACCCCTCGGTCTTTTAGCTTTCGATTTGTTGTTCTTCACATTATTAAAGTAAGTTTCCTTAATTGAACTTATAGAGAGCATGTTTAGGCACTAATTGCGTAAGCATGATGTTGTTGTGCTAAATACTTCACCGAATTGCAAATACAAGTTATGCACACACACTACACTTAGTTGTGGATATCTAGGGGTACTATGGTTGCCTATATGTTTAATTTATTTGAGTGCAGGATATACCATGGTTGTCAGTCGAGGAAGCGGGAGCGAGAAGCGATACGGGAAGTGGGAGCGAGAAGCGAGGCACTTTCGAAATTTTAGGAAGCGGGAAGCATGGGACGACTTAGAAGCAAATCACGAACCGTCTCGGAAGCGACCTAGGAAGCGAACACGAAGCGACCTAGGAAGCGAGGGGGAAGTGAAAAAAGAGGAAAAAAATAAAAAAAATGGAAAAAAAATTAAAAAAGAGGGAAGCACGTTCGCGCTTCCCATAAATGGGAAGTGTACTTTCCAAAAAAGGGAAACTCTTCCCTGTGCATTTCGGAAGCACGATGTTTCGCATTTCCAAAATGTGCTTTGGGGAAGCGCGCTTCTCCATATGCCTAGGCACTTTCGGTAACTCTGGGATATACTAAAAATGTGATACTTATGCTAAGTATCAAAACAGCTATAAGCTAATGTGCATTGAATGTAATGCAATGCGAAATTTCAATCGGTTAAATGGCCATGGTAAGTACGTGGTGCAAATACATCACCCAATAAATTTATTTTTATTGTATGCAACACTTTCCTGCTTATACACACCACTTAGTTGTTGATATCTATGACTTGTGATTGTAGTTCGGAGATCATGCTGAGCATGATTTGAATGTATGGGAATAGAAGTGATTTTCTTATCGTAGTTCGAAGATCATACGAATACGGAGTGTGTTTGTTGCAAGTACATGCTTTAGCATACATTTGTGTGAATGAATTTTGCATAAATTGATGTGTTTGAGATGACCATATTGCATGCTAGTGTGAAATAATAATTGTGTAATCATGCACGAAAGAATGAGCGATAGAATCATGTTGATGATAGGATTATGCAAAATACCGTTATGCATGGACTGATACGTCCCTTGCTTTCATGAACGAACCATGATTTGTGTGAATGCTATTAATATATATATATATATATATATATATATATATATATATATATATACTATGTGTGAGACACATTATGCATGAAATGCTTGCTTTGCATATTGATTCATGTGGTAAAACAATGCATATATGACTTGAATCCTGTGTGCATAACTCAAACTACGTAGGAGTTACGTATGTTGAGGTTTAGTTACTTCGTATTATGAAATATGCATATTCATGTATGCATGCATAGAACTCATGTTTTGTTTACGCATGCTTCGAGGTTCAATTTACGAAATGCGATGTTCCTTGTAGCAATGATATGATGTGTATGATAATATGTTTCTGTATGATATGATTTAAATGTCACGTTATATAAAATTATGAATGCATGCGATAAATGTTTAAGTTCAATAGTGAACTATGCTTCATGGAACCTTATTGGTTAAATGTGTGATTTTATGATTTAAGTGTCATAGAAAGTGATGTATGATGTGATGCATATTGATTGTAGTATACATGCTTGTGCCCGTATTGGTGGCTATCGACCCTGAAAGTGGTCAATTGTATTGATGCATATATCACAATAATTTTTACTGGATATGGTACTTGTTGAGGAACTATTTCCAAGGGATTATCTGTGAGGGTGTGCATGACCAGATTAGGTAATCCGGCTAGAGCGGTTGGTTTCTTTGAGGAAGTGCATTGTCCAAGAGCGGGTAGCCCGCGAAGACGGTTTATTCCTGTGAAGAAGTGCGTTGTCCAAGACTAGGCAGACCATCCGTCTAGGGGAGTAACTCCTTCTGAGGTTGTACATTTCTCAGACCAAGCGATCCAGCGTGGATCTTGTGAATATTTATATGATTAAATAAAATGTTACGATGAATTATGATGATCTTCTGAGTTGATTGAGATAGACAGTTATGAATCTATAGATTTGGCTTTTTTATTATAACATGATTATATAATAAACTCAGATATGAGAATCAGATCCTTATTGAGTTTAGATCTTGATATGAGGTTATGATTGTGTCGCTTATGTTAGCATATAGGTGAATGATACATCACGCCTACAAATGGCTAGTTTTGACTTATTAGGTGAATGATACATCACACCTATATAGTTTCATTGCAAATGATTGCATTATGATTGTCTGAGTGAATATATCACACCTATATATCATAATTGATGTGTACCATGAATATCTAACTAAATTATTTAGAAGGTATGTGCGTGTGTTTCACGCTGGAATGGTCAAATGTGATTTGACTTATTGTTTATAAGAATTATGAATGCATATGAAAATGATACAATGATCTGAATATCTTATATATATATATATATATATATTTATGCGATGACTTGTATGACTTGGTTCATTTTCATAGGATATGACAAAGTTTTTATGCTGGCTGTCACAGGCCTACCGCAACCCTCCTCCTTTATCCGGGCTTGGGACCGGCAGTGTATAACTACACAGGCGGAGTTAAAGGATTGAGAACACGGCCACCGAGCTTTATATGCCTCAACTGTGATAATGTAACGGCAGCTCCCATGTGCTAGCTGGATTTGATCCTAGGCCTTCAGCTTGTCACAGGACCAAACTGGGAGACTTCTCCATTCCTTTTCCTGAGATAAATCGTGACTTCATGCGCAAGATTCAAAAGAAAGAAATTGCAGAGGCTTTGAAGAAAATGAAATCAAGAAGGGCAGTTGGCCCAGATGGTATACCTATCGAGGCTTGGAAATGCTTGGGAGAGAAAGGTTTAGAATGGTTGACAAATCTTTTTAACTTGATTTGGCGAACAAATAAGATGCCTAATGAGTGGAGGAAGAGTACTTTGGTGCCTTTATATAAGAATAAGGGTGATATACAAGATTGCACAAACTATCGTGGTATAAAACTCATGAGTCATACTATGAAACTTTGGGAGAGGGTGATTGAGTCTAGGTTGAGGAAGGTTGTCATGATATCGGAGAATCAATTTGGTTTTATGCCTGGAAGATCAACTATGGAAGCTATACATCTTCTTAGACAACTTATTGAAAGATATAGAGAGAGGAACAAAGATTTGCATATGGTTTTTATTGATTTAGAGAAGGCATACGATAGAGTACCTAGGGACGTTCTCTGGTGGACAATGATGAAGAAAGGTGTTTCTCTCAAGTACATTAGTATAATTAAAGATATGTATGAAGGAGTAGTAACCAATGTCCGCACTTGTGGAGGGGTGACAACCAATTTTCCGATAACGGTTGGGTTACATCAAGGATCTGCTTTAAGCCCTTTCCTATTTGCGATAGTGATGGATGGGCTTACGAGATCAATTCAAGAAAATGTACCGTGGTGTATGTTGTTTGCTGATGATATTGTTTTGATTGATGAGTCTAGAGCTGGGGTTAATGCTAAGTTAGAATTATGGAGACAGACATTGGAAGCTAGAGGTTTTAAGTTGAGTAAGAGTAAGACTGAATATATGGAATGTCGGTTTAGTAAGCAACGAAGTAGTGATGGGAGTGTAGTGAAGCTTGGTGAGCAAGATATACCGGTGAATGATTATTTCAAATATTTGGGATCCATCATTCAAAAGTATAGAGAAATTGATGGAGATGTAAATCATAGGATAAAGGTTGGGTGGATGAAATGGAAAAGTGCTACTGGAGTGCTGTGCGATCGTAGAATGCCATTGCGGTTGAAGGGAAAGTTTTATAGGACGACTATTAGACCCGCTTTACTATATGGTACGGAATGTTGGGCTGCCAAGAGACATCATATTCAAAAAATGAGTGTAGCTGAGATGCAGATGCTTAGATGGATGTGTGGAAATACAATAAAAGATAAGATTCGGAACGAAGAGATACGTAAGAAGGTAGGTGTTGCACCCATTGAAAATAAGATGCGAGAGAATCGTTTACGGTGGTTTGGACATATTCGGCGAAGGCCTAATGATGCTCTAGTTAGAAGGTTGGAGAAATGGGAAAATATATTAGTTAAAAGAGGTCGGGGTAGGCCTAGGAAGACTTGGATGGAGATGATAGGAAAGGATATGAATGCTTTGAACCTCACCGAGGACATGGCGTTGGATAGAAATGATTGGAGGAAAAGGATTCATGTGGAAGACCCAAAATGAATTTCTTTTTTGGTTCATATCGCTGACCCCAATTGTTTTGGGATGAAGGCGTAGTTGTTGTTGTTGTTGTTGTTGTTGTTGTACTTGTATGACTTGAATGCATATAGATTATGCTTTATTATGTGAGTTAAGGTTGAATAGAATATTAAGTGATGAAATGCTTTTAAATGCTTTATGTCCGAATACTTGAAATGAACGACTCATAGGACGTTGTTCTCTTGTCTATCACTTGACGATTGATGAATAATATATCATGTCTTTACTTTTAAATGCTTGATATGTTTTCTTTAAGTTTGGGTTGCTTTACCAGACTTTAGCGAGTCTGACCCTGTTTTATGGGAGATAGGTAGTGCAGGTAAAGTATGACAAGTAGTTGGAGCGAAGGACTGGTCGAGTTGCATCCTCGAGGGTCCATTCTTACCTTGCAATCTTGGTAGACATGATCTTTTCATTTTAAGTACTTGATCATGGAGAGACTGAACTATTGTTTTTATACTCTGATTTGGAATGAAATTATAACTCTTTATATTTTAGTCTTATATTGTACGTGGTTTGTAACGTGTATATCCCGTATATTTTGATTTGATTGTTATCTTTAGTGTAACCCCGTCCAAAGTCTTAACTGTTTTTTAAAATCGTTTCCTCATTATAAGATTTAACTATACTTATTAAAAAAAAATTGGTCTCGAAATTTCAATATTGAACAATAATTAAGGTTAAAATGTTGGGTGCGTTACAGTAAAACTCTTTGGCTTCTTGACTCTGGTGTTTCTTTTCGTATGACCTCCAATCACAACATTTTATCCGACTGTCATATTAACTCAAACATATCAAATCTTTTTACAGCCGACGGTATATCTCTTGAAATAAAAGGAATTGAAAATTTTGAAAATACTTTACAAGATTTTAAAAGGTTTATTATTTCAAAAGTAAGGTATATTCCTAAATTAAATTTAAATCTTTTGTCTGTTTCTCAAATATCTGACCATGGATGTAATGTCTCCTTCTCTTCTGATGGTTGTTGGGTGTAGGATCACCAGTTAAGGAAGCTGACCGGGGAATACCATAGAGGAGGCCTCTACTAGGATTTTTTTAAAATACCCAAGGATACCTTTTGTTACAATGTTTAGAACATTGATTTGGATTTATGGCACAAACGACTTGGCCATCATAATGTATCTAAAATTCAATACTTTCTAAATCTGAAAAAATTTTGTAGCTCTGAAAATTTCAAATATAAAGACTGTATTCTTGGTAAAATGAAGAGATTACCATTCTATGAAAGAACTTTTATTTCCTCTAGACCACTTGAATTAATACATTCAGATGTCTGGATGCCAAAACCAGTTATGTCCAAAGGTGGATATGCTTACTATATGATTTTTGTTGATGATTTTTTTAGACATACTTGGATTTACTTCCTCAAGCATAAATCTGAAGTCTTTTTACACTTTCAAATATTTCATAACTTAGTCAAAAATAAGTTTAAAAATAACATTTCTATTTTTTGCACTGATTCAAAGAGAGAATTTTTATCAAAAGAATTTAAAAATTATCTGAACTTACATGGCATCACACATCAAAAATCTTGTCTTCACACACCACAACAAAATGGTTTGGTTGAATGCAAACAAAAACACATTATAGAAACAACTAAAACTTTACTAATAGCAAAAAAAATTTACCAAAGGATTTTTGGACTGAAGTAGCATTATCTGCCACATATCTTATTAATAGAATGTCATCTTCTTCTGTGAAAAACACAACACTAGTTGATTTTTTTTTTAAATTAACTCCTGATTACTCTAGATTGAGAAATTTTGGATGCAAATGTTTTATTTTTACTAACAAAAATGATAAACTCTTTCCGCGGGCTATTTCTTGTGCCTTTTTAGGTTATGCGGATAACCAAAAAGGTTATCGGTGCTTTGATCTCAAAAGTAGAAAGTTATATGTTTCAAGAAATGTGTCATTTTTAGAAAAAGAATGTTTCTTTGATTTTGAAAAGGCTGAGGAAATAACTGATTATTCATTTTTATTTGATTTGATTCCAAATTATGAAAAATATGATCATGAATGTGCTTTTGATGATGGTATTGATATAATGGATGGGTGTAATCTTGATAATGGTTCTATAATTAATGAAGAACATTCCCATAGGAACCAAAACTATTAAGCATGCTAAACAATATGAAGTTCAAACCAGAAGATCATCTAGGATCTTTAAACCACCTGGAAAATTCATATCCTATGAGTCATTTTCCTCAAAATATAAAGCATTCATTGATTAATTCACTCATAGGTAGAACCTTCTGTTAATATATATATATATATAGTATATTTTTTACCATTTTTTATTTTCTGTTATTGTCAGGGTATTTTGGTCTTTTCCTCTTATAATAAAATCTGTTCTCTAGGGACAATCTTTTATTTTTTTTATTTCTTATTTTTATTCTTGGTCATTTTCCCAAAAGACCAAGGGCTCTTTGGGTATTCTCCCAATGACCGTTGGGAGCTCACAACAACTCCTTGTGAGCTCTCAATAGCCTCTCTTAGTGGCTGCTCTTAAGCATCTATGCTCAATAAAGATGAATATTTTTATATTTTGTTTTTCTATTTAGTTCCTTAATGTGTTATATGTACTTGGTGCTTGTGTTGTTGCCCCTTGATGACTATTGTTTTGTCCTATAGTGGACTTGTGCTTGCATTGTGATTGTAATCTCCTAAGCCCTTAGTAACATTGGTTTGTGCTTATGCACTTTTGTGATCATGATCTTATAAACCCTTTAGTGGTATTGTTTTTGTATTTTTCACTAATTTATTACGTGGTATCATAGCCAAGAATTTCTTTTTGGCATTTTGCCTTTTTTGGGTCTTGGGATTCTTTGGTTCGAGTTTGTGCTTCGTGAAAGATTCATGATCGTTGTGTGGCTTGGATTTAAAGAAAAACTAGACCCGGTATGCATCTTATTTGTGTTATCTTTTTTATGCATTATGCACGAGGAAACACTTATTTTCTTTAATCTTTAAATAAATAAATAAATAAATATATATATATATATGTTTGCCTTTTTTTATTAAAACAAAAAAAAGCTTTTAATGTTTTTTTTTAATTATTGTTGGACTTGTTCTTATAAGGTTTATTTGTTTAATCTTGTGAAATTATATATATATATATATATATATATATATATATATATGCTTTTTTGAAATCATATTTGAATATTAATTTTTCAAACACTTGCTTTATTTGATATATATGTATACAATTTTGTATGCTTGAGTATTTATAAAAATTGTCATATTTTAAAATAATTTAAGAAATTTTAAAATAATGGTGTTGTGTGTATTTCATAAGTATGATCTTATGAAATTTTGCTTGAACTTATTTTTAATTTTTCTCTTTACTCATTAGTGTATTAAACGTAGCATATGAAGTGTTACATATTATGATTTAGCTTATGAAAAAATAATTTTTATATTGATATTTGATCTTTATGCACTTATGATTGCCTTACATGATGAATAAGATTGTTAATTCGTGCATAAGGTATTGAGCATAATTTCTTATGGGAAGTCATTCACTTTAATAAATGCCTTTTATGGTCTTTTTGTCGAACAATAGTTATGATATTGGGTGTTTTTCTTGTTGGTCTTTTTTGTGGCTCTTTAATAAATATTATCTTACATGTTTTGCATGAGATTTAAATATTATGTTTATAGTGAACACTTAGTTTTTGATAAAATATTATGTTGAGAATCATTAAAAACTTCTTTGTGTTTTCCCTTTGTGGGTATAAGTGTTTCCCTCATGCTTCACTTTAGTACTTGTCCTTTATTGGTAGACGTGTGCTTTTAATTAAAGACTCTTAATCCATTGCATACTTGTTATTTATTATAAATTTTTATATTGTACTCTTAGTTCCTTTAATATATCACTTGCATGATTAAATTTGCTCCTATGCATGTCTTGTGTAAATCAACGAATCTTAAGGCACTGTGTATTATTAACAAAAAGTAGAAAAGCTTCAAAGAAGCAATAATATACAAGAAGGCCAAGAGGCCTTTAAATATGAACAACATGAGATAGCTGTTGGAGTCCCCAACGGCTCTAGCCGTTGGGGAGTCTAACAACTCCTATAGCTGGCACAGTCAGCAAAAGAAATACAAAAAAAAGAAAAAAGAAAAAATACAAAAAAGAGATACAAAAATACAGAAGGACAACAACATATATATCTATATATATTAACACCGCCTCTCAAACTCACGGGCCAAGGACCGAAAGTTTGCTGAGAAGGAAATTAAAGCGAGGAGCCGCAAGGGGTTTGGTGAAGAAGTCAGTCAGCTGATGCTCAGATGTAACAAATGGCAGTTGAATGAACTTCTTCAAAAATTCTTCCTGAACATAATGACAATCCATCTCTATATGCTTGGTTCTTTCATGAAACGTGTGATTGCTGGCAATATAAATAGCACTCTTGTTGTCGCAGCATACTTTTGATGGAGAATTTAGGCCTACACTTATATCTTTTAGGAGACTTTTTATCTAAATAAGTTTAGAAGTTGTAGTAGCCATCGCTCGATATTCTGCTTCGGTTGACGTTAAAGATATTTTTTGTTGTTTCTTGCACCTCTATGATATCAATGAGCTTCCCAAAAAGATACAAAAGCCAGTAGTAGAATGACGATTGTTAGGATCTCCTCCCTAGTCTGCATCAGTATATGCAGTGAGTTCCAACAATGATGAAGAAGACAAAAAAAACCCTTTGTTAGAGTGTTCTTGATATATCTGACAATGCGAAGGACAACTCCCATATGAACCGCAGTTGGAGTATGTTGAAATTGACTGACTGTATGCACAGCATGAGAGATATCTGGACGAGTGATAGTAAGATATGAAAGTGCTCCAATGAGTTGTCTGTAAGGAGTGGGATTGGATAGTGGTTCCCCATCATTAATCTTTATTTTTACACCCAAAGCTTCAGGGGTATCTACAACTTTATCATCAGTGATTCCTGAACGATCAAATTTTTAACAAAAAGAGCAGTATCAGTGTAATAAGATTTGAATTGAAGTTGATCTATTATCTTACTGAATTTGTCAAACCAAGCTTTAGGAGCTTGTTTCAAACCATACAAAGCTTTCTTAAGTTGAAGAATTTTTCCTTGAGGAAGATTCATACTAGGAGGATGTTCCATATAAACAGTTTCATTAAGGTCTCCATTTAAAAACACACTTTTAACATCCATTTGATAAAGAGACCAACCTTTAATGGAAGCAATAGAAATAAGAGCTCTAACAGATGTCATACGGGCTACAGGAGCAAAGGTTTCCTCATAATCTATCCTATATTCCTGAGCATATCCCTTCGCTACAAGTCTAGCTTTATATCTCTCAAGACTTCCATTACTTTTAGTCTTAACTTTATACACCCATCGAGACCCTATGGGTTTTTTGTCCTTTGGAAGGTTAACAATCTCTCAAGTTTTACACTTTTCAAGAGCATTCAATTCACGTTTCATAGCTTCCTCCCATTCGGGTTTGCCTTTGGCATCATTGTAATTAGTGGGTTCAAATAATGTAAAGCTATATGACAAGATCTATGTTTTGGAGAAAAAGAATCATATGAGACAAATTTTGTAGGTGGCCTAGTCATTCTTTGAGATCTCTAACAAACTCTTGTTCATTTCTAATAGGAGAATCACTAGTAGACTCATTCAGATCAGAGGGATCATCAATGGATTCACATCTGATAGGTAAAATCTCTACATTTGTGGTTTCTTCATCAAATGGATCATCACTATTAGTATCAAAGTCATCATTAGTCAATACAGGTATATTTAGAAAAGAATAATCATTGGAGTTTTGGGAGATACTCTTATCAAATCCATTTTCATTTTCAAGAAAGGTCACGTTCCTAGATACATGAAGTTTGTCATTTTTTAAATCATAACATCTGTATTCCTTTTGGTTTTCAGCATACCCTATAAAGACACAAGGAATAGTCTTGTTAGAAAGCTTGTCATTTTGATCTGTTAGGACAAAACATTTACATCCAAATACTCTAAGACGATTGTAATCAGGTTCTATTTTCAAAAGCTTGTAAATAGGAGATATATTTTGAAGACATGAGGAGGGCATTCTATTTATTAAGTAGACAACCGTAAGAGCAGCTTCTGCCAAAATTTTTTTTGGAACATTCCTTGAAATAAGTAAAGTTCTAGTTGTTTCAATGATATGTCTATGTTTTCTTTCAGCTAAACCATTTTGTTGAGGAGTTTTAGGACAAAACCTTTGATGAATAATTCTATTTTCTTCTAAATAATTTTTAAATTCATTAGAAAGATATTCTCCTCCTGAATCAGATCTTAGCATTATAACATTAGCATCAAATTGATTTTGAATCATTTTGTGAAAAATCCTGAAGTAACCAAAGACTTCAGATTTAAACTTGAGGAAATATATCCAAGTATATCTAGTAAAGTCATCAACAAAAAAAATTACATAATAAGAGAAGTCTTCTTTAGAGACCACGGGTGCCGGTCCCCATACATCTGAATGAATTAATTCAAAAGGTTTAGCAGAAAGAAAATTCCTTGAACCAAAAGGTAGTGCTTTCATTTTCCCCAAAATACAATCATTACAAACAAAATTTTCCTTACAAAATTCCTTAGCAAAGGATAAGGTAGACAATTTTTCTATGTGGGGATGCCCTAATCTTTCATGAAGAAGATTTATATCAACTTTCTTTATGGAATTACAAAAAACTTTTTGGCCTAAGTCAAGAAAATCCATGTAGTACAAATCTTCTCTTCTATGGCCTTCCCCAATCCACATCCCGGACTGACGATCCTGCACAATGCAATCTTTGGATGAGAAGAGGACATTGCACCCATGATTGGTTATTTGTGAAACAAATAAAAGATTTAAATTCAATTTGGGAATGCATCTAACATTAGGAACTTTAAAAAGTTTGAGATTTTGAAGGTTCTTTCAAGTTTTCCAATACTTTTAATTCTTAAATTTGTTTCATCGGCCGTAGAAACATATTTGTCCAAGTAGATGGGTTTACATTCGGAAAGAATAGTTTCATTGGGAGTCATATGAAAAGAGGCACCCGAGTCTAGAAGCCAAGAATTCATACCTTGATTGGACGAGATGATGGCTCCGGTGAAAGAATTTCCCTTGATCAAAGGTTGAAGTGCTTGAACAAGTTGAGAGATAGAAGCTTGCATCCCTCCCATAAAGGCTTGAATGTCACTTAAAAAATATTCTTCCTTACTTTCAATGGTGGCAACTTTCTTTTCTTCCTTCCTTAGCATAGGACATTTAGGTCTAATATGTCCCGTTTGTTTGCAATAATGGCATATAACACTTTTGTAAAAATCTTCATTGCTTTGCTTGTTGAAGTGCGGAGGTCTATAAGGCTTCACATTATATCCCGGTTTAGACCATGGTTGCCAGTTGAGGAAGCGGGAGCGGGAAGCGATACGGGAAGCGGGAGCGGGAAGCGAGGCACTTTCAAAATTTTAGGAAGCGGGGAAGCGGGGGACCACTTAGGAGCGATTCGGGAAGTGTCTCGGAAGCGACCTAGGAAGCGTCTCGGAAGCGACATAGGAAGCGTCTCGGAAGCGAGGGGGAAGCGAAAAAAATTAAAATAAAAAATAAAAAATACAAAAAAAATGAAAAAAACAGGGGAAGCGTGGGGGAAGCGAGGGGGAAGCGTGGGGGAAGCGAGGGGGAAGCGCGCTTCCCATTAAAGGGAAGCGCGTCCCCCATTAAAGGGAAACGCGTCCCCCATTAAAGGGAAGCGCGCTTCCCAAAAAAGGGGGACGCGCTTCCCAAAAAAGGGGGACGCTTCCCCCCACGCTTCGGAAGCGCGACGTTCCGCGCTTCCGAAGCGCGCTTCCCCTTTTAGCTAGGCGCTTCCGGTAACTCTGGTTTAGACATGGCAAGGACACTATCATTCTTGAGATTTTGACTTGTCAACCTTGTCTCTTCCATTGTTAACTTGTCCAGTGCTTCTTGAATCATAGGTGGTCGTCTATGTCACATGGGTGCGGGTGCGGGGGTGCGGCACTTTCAAAAACCTTGGGTGCGGGTGCGGCAAAAACATATATATATATATATATATATATATATATATATATATATATATATATATATATATAGAGAGAGAGAGAGAGAGAGAGAGAGAGAGAAGGGGGTTCCCCCGGCGCGGGTCCTCTCTCTCGTACAAGTGAGTGTAGAGCATGCAGTAGCCGGCCCGAGGCCATCGCAGCCCCGTTCACATGTATTTCCAAATATTTAGCAGCGGTTGTAAATTTACTGTTGTTTGATGGGGGCGTGTGGGCTTCACTGAAAACAGTTCTCCCCGCGCAACTTCTGCCCCCGTTTTCAAACATGCCCTAAAAGTCTACAATTTTAGCAGGATTCAAATTCAGACCCGAATCGAGTTGGGTAGGGTAACATCTCCGAACAAAACCAGACTTGAACCGACACTTGTACACCAAGTAAAAGAAAGTGGATCAGGCGAATCCTCTAGATGAATGTTGTCAGTATCGGGCCAACGATTCAGGTGAATCCGCTGATACCAACCCTTAATTGAATCACTCTGAATAGGTTAAAAAATAATTAAAAAATATTTCATGTCAATCAAAATGTGACACGTGTTAAAACCATTAAAAAATATTAAGAATTAATTTTTAGCGTTTTTTATATTTATTCAAAAATAGCCGATTCAGGCTAGTATCGTAATCGTATCTATTTTCTGCTGACACCGATAACATTGCTCTAGATGCCGTCAATCTAGATTAATCTGAAAATTGAACGGCTGAAAAACATTTGGTGGGGCTCATCTATGTGGTTGATTCTTGGACCAAGCTGCATATCCCAAAATGTTTCATTTTTTGTTCATGAAAGAGACGAAACTTTCCATAATCCAGCCTTAGTGATGTAACATTACCAAAACGCATGGTTCCAGTTGTCCCATCAACGGACGCGTGGCATCAGTTCATTGGGCTGACTACCTTTCAATGTACGCTAGGCCCAGAGCACCTTTTAGGCATTGTCATTCATCTTCTTCTTTCTATAGTAATAGTATAATACCCTGCAACCTATGGATCTTTACCCTCCTCAAGTGCAGAAATAAGACTGGCTGAACTCTCTCTCAGAACCCTTCATCTTCTTCAACTACTTCTCTTATGGAGGAGGAATTCAGAGTATTCCTGAGCTTTAGAGGAAAGGACACATGAAGGGGTTTTGCAGGAAACCTCTATGAGGCTTTCGTTCAGAAAGGCGTTCATACGTTCATTGATGATGAGAGACTGGAGATCGGAGAGGAGATAGGAGACAACCTTTGGAAGGCGATTGAGGGGTTTGCAGTCTGCATACCCATCTTGTCCAGAAACTATGCCAAATCAAAATGGTGCCTCAAGGAGGTGGCCAAGATGGTTGAGACCAATAAGATGCTCATTCCCATCTTCTACGATGTCAATCCTTCAGATGTACGAAAACAGAAGGGTCCCTTTGAGGCAGCGTTTAATAAACATGAGCAATGCATTGAAGAGAAGACGGTAAAAGAATGGAGGGAGGCGTTGAGGCAAGTCAGTGAAATTAAAGGGTTCGATCTTCGGATTGCCGCAGATGGGTCTCTCTCTCTCTCTCAAATTTCAATTTGTCCAAAGGCACAGTATTTTTGCATTCTTTTATATATCATTAGTTTAACAAAAGTGCTAACTTTACCTGTAACCAAGTTTATTGAGGCCAACCCCCCTTCACTCCCTCAGGCTCAAACTTCCAGCCATTTATATTCGAAGTGTCAGGCCTGAAAATGGCCCAAAATGATCTTTTCTAAAAAATTTGTTTTCGTCTGAAGATTTTCCAACCAGCCACCACCTAAAAAAATGTCACGGCCTGAACGTCTTTGTTGATGACGGTACCAGAACAACCATTTTTTACATTCCGCATCCCATTTCCCAGGGCAATTTTTAAAAAAAAAATCCAAAAATGAACCAAAATGACCCTGGGTGCGTTGACCGCACTCATGGACGGGTTGACCGCACCGGGTGCCGCACCCGCTCCCGCACCCGCGTCGAGTCGCGTCGACGCGGGTGCGGCACCTGTCTGGCCGAATCCCTGTGACATAGGTGGTCGTTCTCTATGAAGAAGGGTTGTTGTTACTCCATCAAACTCCGGTCGAAGGCTATTAATGAATTTAAAAAGTTTGTCTTCTTCTAATTGTTGCCTTTGAAGAGCTAAATCGGTTGTCCATTTGGGTTCACATAATAAAAGTTGATCCCATAATTGCATTATTTCTCCATAAAATTCCCTAATAGTTTTGTCTCCTTGTTGTGCAAGCATAATACCTCTTTGGAGATTGGCCTTGTGAGCAGCATCCTTTAAAGTAAGGTTTCCTTTATATAATCCCAAGCTTCATAAGCTAATTGAAAATTGGATATTTGAGCTTGTGTGGCCGAATCTACACCTGCTTGAAGCCAATGAATGACCTTATGATGACCACACTTCCAAGCTCTCCATTTCTTATTGTATTCATTGAAAGCCTTTTCTTTTTCTTTTTCATTTAACTCCACTTCTTTCCCTTCAACTTTCTTTGTGAGAGAGTTGAGGTTCCTCATCGGATCCATCTATATATCCCCAAAGATTTCTTCCCCAAAAAATATGTTCCATGGAAGAGGTCCATGTTCTATAATTGGTAGAAGAAAGCTTGGGAATGGTAGACAAGAAACCGAATTCTTTCTCTTCCATTTCAACAAAGCAGGATTTAAAATAAGAAGAATCACACCTTATAGATTTGAAGAAGAGTATGACTTTTGAACACAAGAATGCCTTTGAAATGCAGTAGTCTTTAAAATCTCAGCAATACACCAATGATGACAGCACAAGAATCTTCCGCAGCAAAGTTGGTTGCTGCAGCACTTCAAACAGATATCTGTAGCAGCAGATTATGCCCACAGCAGCAACGTAAGAACAGAATCAGATCAGAAACTGATCTACCTTTGATCAGAGGCAAAACACCAAACAGTTGGTGTTCAGAAACCAGCAAACCGAGGTGCTTCAAAACAAGAAATAGTTGTTTACAGGGAACCTGGCTCTGATACCATGTAAATCAGCGAATCTTCAACACAATACAGATATAAATCTGTATCTCACTCAAGACAAAGGAAATAAGTGCACTAAGGCACCGTGTATTATTAACAAAAAAGTAGAAAAGCTTCAAAGAAGCAATAATTTATAAGAAGGCCAAGAGGCTTTTAAATAAGAACAACATGAGATAGTTGTTGGAGTCCCTAACGGCTAGAAAACTAGCCGTTGGGGAGTCCAACAGTTCCTATAGCTGACACAGTCAGCAAAGGAAATACAAAAAAAAAAAAAAAATACAAAAAAGAGACAAAAATACAGCAGGACAGCAATATATATATATATATATATATATATATATATATATATATATTAACAGTCTTGTGTATAAGATATATGGCTTTAAGTTATTTAGATTATTGCATATACATGAGTTCTTTTAATCTCTTTGTGAGTATCCATGATTAGTTGTAACTGTGTATGCACTTGGCTTTCTATATGGTTCTTTGAGAATCTTTATATATATATATGTTTTGGTCCTCTTTAATGTTATATGGCATTGATTGTCTCATAGTAGACTTGTAATCTAGATTAATCTATCTCTCTATATAGCTTGCTTATATTAACGATGCTTATGATTGCATCCATTGACATCTTATTGTGCATATGATTGCACTATATTCAGTCTAAGTTTTCCATTTACCGTTATTAGATTTGATTTGAAACTTTGTTTTTTCAAATTGGTTCTTTTATTTGAACTCACTTATTTGAAAAATGATTTTCGTGAGTATTTATTGCCTTCTTATGGCATTTGTTGTGTCTATTACACAATTTTATATGTTGCATCATTTCTCTTGGCTTTATTATTGGTGAACCGGAGTTTGTTTGAGGGGGTGAGTTGTGTGCACCTCGGTTATGTTGGTTTAGATTATCAACTTATAATTTGGCTCTAAGTGATTGTTGTTTGATCTCTGGTTTTATGAGTGAGTTGTATTACTCATTTGTTTATTTAGCCATTATTATGTTGGATGCTCGTAATTATATTTATCTGTGATGACTATCTATTTTTGAAACCATGGTATTTCGAAAGATTGTAGAAATTGATGACATTAATTTGTTTTCATTACAAACTCTCTTACCTTTTGTGTTTTCTCCTATTATGCTTCTTATTTAAGTGTCATTTTATGTGGACAAAAAATGTTTATTTACACTTTTGTATGTTTTTAGCCCATTAGTGGCTTTATGATTATCTTTGGTTTTAGTCGCTGATACACTTTTTTTAGTGTCATTGTATGTAGATAAGAGATGTTTATTCACACCTTCGTGTGTGATTTTAGCCCATTGTTGGCATTGTGATTATGCTCTTCTTCTAGTTGTTGATACACTTGTGTTGAATGTCATTATATGTAGACAAGAGATATTGTTTTCAATGTGGTGAGTTATATGCACTCATTGGTTATGTTCTTGGTCTAGTTGCTGATACACTTGAATTTTGAGGTTTTGAGGTTTAGTGAGGTAGTTGCTTGTAGTGGTCGAACTGTTGTTGAAATTTGCAAGTATCATTCCCTTTGTTATGTGGGATTTTTTAGAATCTCTCCATGAAATTTCAAAAATGTCTTCTACTTGCGTCCCTTTATAAGGAAAAATGTTTATTCATGAAAATTTCATGGATTTTGCATACTTGTGATGTTTAATAAAAATATTATTCTTTATATTGTGAGCCTCCTTGGGTGTGCCCCTTTGTCGGTATTGAAAGTGTGTTCCTTACAAAAATACTTGTGTGTTGTCCACTTGATATTGGTGGATACTTTTGTTCGTAATTAAAGACTATTTGATTCTTACATTAAAATGATGCATTTTATGTGCATGTTATTGATAAAAATAGTTTTTTTTTGTGTCATCTTATGTGCATTAAATATGCTTTAGTTGCATGTTGGATATGTGTGTGTTTCATATTGATTATCTTGTTCACATTGTTGCATGCATAAATTTAATTAACTCTTCTTTTCTTGAAAGTTTTTTTTAGTGTTATACTTTATATGCATGTTGCTTTTAGTATAAATTGATGATTTGTTTTAATTGAAGAGTTTTTCTAAAAATTTGGAATATTATTAATGCATCATTGTTTATCTATTTTTTATAATTGATATGTTTTTTAGTGATTAAGTTCTCTTATGATCAATACTTATGCTTTCTTGAAAAATATGTTGACTTTGAGTCTATGATTGTCTAAATTTGATTTCATAAAAATTTCTCTTTTGAGGTATGCTCCTCCTATCTTTCTTAATGGTTATCTAATATTTCTAAAAATTATCACTACTTTGCTTAAAAAAATTTCCTTGAGTGTTATTCTTGTTCAAAATATATATTTTTGTTTTGAAACTTCATAATTATTTGGTTAGAATACCTTCTTTTTGTAGTTGGGACCTTTGTTTTATTTTCTCTACAGGTTCTTAAAGATGCGATGGATTAAGAAAGAAATATATTTGATGCATCTTGAGGATAGAAATAGCCGATGAAGGCAATTGGGGATGATCACCAATAAACGACATTTGAAGTTTTGTATTTGCAAAACTCTCTAATATGTCAAAAAGATGGAGATTTCTGTTGAAGACACTTGAAGACTTGGATCCTTTCCATTGAATCTTTGTTGTATTTCAAAACTTTCGGTATATTACATCGTAAGTTTGAGGAGGGGTGTTAAAATATATGTATATATATACTTATATATATTCATATATATATATATAATATATTTTTTTACTCTTTTTTTTTTCTGTTATTGTCAGGGGTATTTTGATCTTTTTCCCTTGTAATAAAATCTGTCCATTAGGGACTATGTCACATGGGTGCGGGTGCGGGGATTCGGCACTTCCAAAAAACCCAGGTGCGGGGGTGCGACAGGGGCAAAAATGTAATATATATATATATATATATATATATATATATATATATATATATATATATATTTGTATATATATATATATTTGTATATATATAAAGGGGGGTTCAGGGGTTCCCCCCGGCGCGGGTCCCGCCCCTGACGGGGGGTTATAGTGGGGCAGCGCCCCCCCACCCCCCAAGATTTTTTTTTTTAAATTCCGCGGCCCATTTCATAGGGCATTTTTTTTTTAAAAAAAAAATCCAAAAAAAATGGACCGAAATGACCCTGGGTGCGGTCAACGCACCCGGTGCCGCACCCGCGTCGAGTCGCGTCGACGCGGGTGCGGCACTCTGCTAGCCAAATCCCTGTGACATAGATTAGGGACAATCTTATTTTTTTTATTTCTTATTTTTATTCTTAGTCCTTTTCCAAAAAGACCAAGGGCTCTTTGGGTATTCTTTCAAAGAGTTGTTGGGGCTCCCCAACGGTCATTTTTATGATCGTTGAGAGCTCTCAATGACTCCTTGGGAGCTCCCAATAGCTCCTCTTAGTGGCTGTTTTGTGTATAAATAAGGCTTGAACCCCTCTTGTATAGAAAATGTTTCTCTTAAGCATTTATGCTCAATAAAGATGAATATTTTTTATATTTTGTTTTTCTATTTAGTTCCTTAACGTGTTATATGCACTTAGGGCTTGTGTTGTTGCCCCTTGATGGTTATTGTTCTGTCTTATAGTAGACTTGAGCTTGTGTACATTGTGATTGTGATCTTATAAGCCCTTAGTGACATTGGTTTGTGCCTATGCACTTTTGTGATCATGATTTTGTAAAGCCCTTAGTGGCATTGTTTTGTATTTTCTGCTATTTCATTACATCTTTAACCTATGCTCAAGCCAAAGAACATTCTGAGTGGATCGAGACTGTGAGAATAGAGTTAGAAGCTTTAGAAATGGCTAATACTTGGATCATCCAAGATGTCTCACAAGGGAAGAAACCTATAGGTTACAGGTGGTTTTATAAAATCAAAACCAAGAGTGATGAAACTCTTGAAAGATATAAAGTCAGATTGGTTGCTAAAGGTTATTCCTAGGAATATGACATACGAGGAAACTTTTGCACCAATTGCTAGAATAACCATTGTTAAGACTCTAATAGCCTTAGCCTCGGTTAGAAAATGACTTATATTTCAAATGGATGTCAAAAACGCTTTTCTTAATGCAAACTTAGTTGAAGAAGTTTATATGGAGGCATGTCTTGGTATAAATGTTCTTAAGGGTAAAGTTCTTTATCTAAAAAAGGCTCTTTATAGCCTTAAGCAAGCATCAAAAGCTTGGTATGACAAGTTTAGTTGTGTTATGATTGATTTTGGATTCAGATTGTGCTTGATTGACTCTGCCTTGTTTATTAAGATTTATGATGTAGGTATTATTATCTTATTTCTCTATGTGGACGATATGATAATCATCGGATGAGACAAAAAAGGAGTTAAAAATATTAAAAAAAAATTCAAAAAGCATTTTGAAATGACTGATTTTGGACTCTTGAAATATTTTCTAGGAATTGAAGTTGCTTACTCTCCTGGAGGGTACTTGTTATATCAATCTAATTTTTTTTTTTATTGTTTTTAGGTATGGAATCATGGATGATAAGAGAGCTGATACTCTTGAGATTGCCAACACCAAAATGCAAATTGATGATGGAGAACCTCTTGAAGATCCTACTCCTTATAGACAAATCATTGGAGCACTCTCTTATCTTTCAATTACTAGTCCTTATATAATACACATTGTACATACAACTAGTCAATTTCAACATGCTCATACTTCTGTTCATATGGTAGCAGTTCTGCGTATTATTAGATATATTAAAAATGTACTTACTCATAGACTTTTTATGTTTGCTCCATCTTCACTAGATTTAATTGCTTACACTGATGCTAACTAGGGAAGTTATCTCAATAACAGGCACTCAACCACGTGTTTTTAGGTAAATCGTTGATTTCATGGCGATGTAAGAAGCTAAAGAAGGTTTCGCTTTCATCAACTGAAGTTGAATATCGAACAATGACAACTACAACAATGCAGATGGTCTGGCTCAGAAGGTTATTGTCTGATATGGGAGTTCAAATAACTGATGCCTCATGCATGTATTGTGACAACAAAAGTTCGATCTATATTGCTAGCAATCGCACCTTTCATGAATGGACTAAACATATTGAAATAGATTGTCACTATGTTCGAGAGGAGTATCTTCATGAGACTATAGATCTTCCTTATGTCACAGCTGAATATTAGTTAACAGATTTCTTCACCAAACCTCTTGTTGCTCCCAAATATCACTTTCTTTTAAACAAACTTTCAGTTATTGTACCATAAGTTTGAGGAGAGTGTTACATATGTAAATATGTATGTATAATATATATATTGTATATATTTTTCTTTATTTCTTATTTTTATTTTATTATTTTTTGTATCTAGTTCAGTTTGAACTAGATAGGCTGACTAGTCAAGAAAAGTTGACTAGTCTTGGAGCCGTTGGAGCTAGTCCAACGGCTACAAATAGAGCCGTTGGACTAGCTCCAACGACTATTTGAGTCTCCTTTCCCGCCTGATCTCATATATAAATAGGGGCCACCCCCTCTTCAAATGTATGCTTCTTGCATTTAGTGGATGAATAAATTTTTTTTTTTAAGTGTTCTTGTGAATATTCTTTGTGTGGGGTTTTGGTAGTGTGCCCTTTTGTGGACACTTCTTCTCTTGGATCCTTGAAGGACGTATTTTGTGTGTTTGGAAGATTCTTGTTTCTTTACAAAGAGGATGCCCTTTCCTTCTGGAAAATGTGTGACCCACCGCCCACTGCACTGCCACATGGGCTGCACATTTTCATGTGAAGCTGATTGTTAATTGTCCCACAGAAAGCTCCCTTTTCCTGTGAAACAAACAGGCCATAGTAGTCGAGAGGGTGTTGCGTCTTCTCCCCCGAACATGCACTGTAGCTACAGTGCGTGTTCGGGGGGTCCCGACTGAGCGCCGCGTGGCGCTCAGTCGGGTGTACGGGACCCCCCATACACCATCGTACACTCGCCTGCAGGTGTAGGGGGGGGTCCCGTACACCCGACTGAGCGCCACACGGCGCTCAGTCGGGAACCCCGAACATGCACTGTACTACAGTGCGTGTTTGGGGGGGGGCATATAACCTCCCCCGATAGTAGTCTATCTATCACAAACACATGCATACAGTGTTACACCATAGAAATTTTTTAGACTAAAATTCTGCTAAAACATGTTACACCAGATTATGGGCAGGAAGCTCTTGTTGCTTAGCATATTTGAATGTACATCACATCATCTTATTCTAGGGAGAATAGTTTTGAATGCCCAGTCAATGTTTTGCTCCATGTTATGTTTGAATTACGAGTTAAAGCAATGCCTCTTTTGTGATTTGATTTTGGTTTGATATCGATGTCTAGTACTTTTGTTTGAAATATAGTGTTTTTAGGTCCATACAT
The DNA here is from genome assembly GCF_984573655.1 of Nuphar pumila. Classification (NCBI taxonomy): domain Eukaryota; kingdom Viridiplantae; phylum Streptophyta; class Magnoliopsida; order Nymphaeales; family Nymphaeaceae; genus Nuphar; species Nuphar pumila. Next base: position 140,085,119 of record NC_143250.1, on the reverse strand, counting down.
GTGATTAGCTACATGCACATTTTTCCATTAACTTTTTTTGAGCAATTCATTGTAGTTAATTTAATGCTTGAAACACATTATGAGGTAGAAATTAATTTGGTTTGATCTTTGTATCTAGAGATTCTTGTTTGAAGTATTCATTTTTTACTAACTGCAGGAAAAAATTTCATATACTTCTTTTCTCGAGGTGATTCTTTTAAGTTAATACTTGAAACACATTCTGAAGCAGGAACAAGCATTCATGAAATTTGCTGCTTGCTTATTGTATCTGTAGATTTGGCATGCTATTCATGTGAACTGTCTGGTCTTCATTCTGATTTGTTTAGCAGCGTATTTCCATTTACAGGTCTAGCTATCCTCATATAGCAATACTATTATTTTATCCTATTAGCATGATTATTTTTTTTAAAATTTCTCCATTACTATGCTTGGAAACATTATTCAGTTACACATTGATTGTTTAGCTACTCTCTTCCATTGCATGTATTTACTTATCTTATTCTTGCCGTTCTTTGTTCAAGTTTGAATTTTCATTAATTCTCTTTCAGAATAAAAAGAATCTTTTTTTTTTGGGTATTTGATCATCACCTGGCCTTTTTTTTGTTTACAGTGCTGTACGCATTGCACCATTTTCAAATCGCTTGGCGAATGAGGTTCCTTCAAACATCCAATACCTGAGATGCCTGACTAACTTCAAGGCACTGAGATTTTCTGAACCCATAAGATTACTTGCAGAACGAATGGTAGATCACATGGTTAAGAAGAGCTCTATGAGTGGTGGAAAGTATGTCTCAGTGCATCTCAGATTTGAAGCGGTATTCACTGTTCTATTTCCCCATTCTTTACTTTCTGCTACATGTTTGTGAAAAACAAATCATATTAGATGCTCTTGGGCTTCTATGTCCTGCCATGATTCTCTAAAGGTGATTGCATATTGTAGGACATGGTAGCATTTTCATGCTGTATTTATGATGGTGGTGAGGAAGAAAAGCGTGAAATGGATAATGCACGTGAAAGAGGATGGAGAGGAAAGTTCATAAAAAAAGGTCGAATAATTAGGCCTGGAGCGATAAGGATGGATGGGAAGTGTCCTTTGACCCCACTTGAGGTTTGTTTCTTCTGTGAACTGTAGATTTGGAGACACTTTTTTGCATATTAGTCTCTCATGTAAGCAAATGTTAACATGTATGTTGAATGTTTTGGTTCTATTTTTCATGCAAGAAACTCCAATATGGTCTGGTTCTGGGGTGAAGGTTAAAAATCTTGGCCAATAATCAGTGCATTGGTCACCTTTAGTGATATCTTTCCTTGTTATGATGACCTTGGAAATTGATTATTATTAATTGATGTATTCTTTGTTACTCTTCATATTTTTTGCAAAATTCATTATGAACCACAGAAAAAGTGGATGATGTTGAAGTTCACTCCTTGTTTGCTGATCTGTATTGTTTTTCTATACCTAACCATACTGTGTTGCTTGTATGTGCCCATACTGTGCATCTTTTGAATCACTCCATCAGGTGATAGAATTATGTATCAAATTTAAAAGGTGTACAGTGGTTATGCTTCCTTTTGTGCAATTCCTGTTTCACGTGATAGTTACTGTTCTTGTTTCAGAATGTTTGTGAAATTCTCAAACAAATTCCATATTGCCATTGAACATTGGAAAATGCCAATATGGTTGAAGAACTATTGGTATCTACTACCTTCCAGGATTCAAAATGTACTGTTATAACTTGAAAGTAATTACTAGTTACTACGCGCTAAAGAAAATTGATTCCACACAAACACCTTCCTCGAAAGAAAGTTACTGGAACTTAACAGGTCATCTATATCGCCATGTGTGATATCATCACCAGTGTTGCTGAGGGAAGTGTCCTTTGTACTCACAAGTAGTAATAAATTCATGATGCTTGCTACGAAATATTGGAGAAACTCTAAGCTCTACAGTTCTTTCTATGCAATAGCTGGAAAATAATGGCATAAATGATTCAATGAATCAATAAATTTGTGGAAGACATGTTTTGCTAGGTCATGTGCTATCAAGTTGAGTTCTCTTTTGGTGTAAATTAGAGTTGTCTTGGTGACTTTAACCTGTGTTGTTTTTTTCATCTTGGCAGGTTGGAATGATGCTCAGAGGGATGGGTTTTGACAATACAACTCATGTTTACATTGCTGCGGGAAAGATTTATAAGGCTGAAAGATATATGGCCCCACTTCAGCAAATGTTTCCTTTTCTAGAAACCAAGGAGTCTCTAGCATCAGAAGATGAACTTGCTTCTTTCGAGGTACTAGAATTTTCACACCAAATTACAGTTATTTTTCTCAAGGAAATACACTTTTTGACTTATTATTTATATGTTTTTCTTCACTTAATACGTTTCCAGCATCATTGTGGTGGGTGACATTATTTTTTCCTGTGATGATGGGTGCATTCAAATTGAACAGTGGTTTCTTGATGTAGGGTCACTTGTCAAGGCTAGCTGCACTCGATTATACTGTGTGTCTTCACAGTGAAGTTTTTGTGACAACCCAAGGTGGAAACTTTCCTCACTTTTTGATGGGTCACAGACGTTACCTTTATGAGGGGCATTCAAAGACAATCAAACCTGATAAGAGGAAACTAGCACTCCTGTTTGACAATCCAAGGATCAGGTTGGTGCTTGTTGAGCCTTGTGACATAATTAGTGCAATATGATGGATTCTTTTTCATGCTCTGTGCATATTGTGTATATGATAGTTAATATGGCACTATCTATAAGATTTTCAACTGTTTACATTGTGTTTGTGGCTTAGAATTAGAATTTTCTCTTTTATGTATATCCGTGTAGCACAAGTTCAACTTTGTGCATGGATATTCATGTGTATGTAATGACATGCATAATTGGCTGAGGACATGATTAGATAAATATTTGAATAACTGGATCTCTGATGCTTAAATCTGAATTACATGATTTCCTTATTAAAAAAAAATCTAGATTACTTGCATGACACTGGAAATTCACTCATCTTTTACCAAGAGTGTTGTAAGACATAAATGCCCTCAGAGTAGGACAATGACTTTTGATACTTTTTCCTAGTAAACTGTTCCTTCTTTTTTTCTTGATGGCATATACTTTGTCAGCTTCTCATTATACAAAACCTTTTCGTCATTCTATTTTATCTTTTCCAATTGCATCATAGCTTGTTCAACCATCAGTGCATTGGTTGCCATGTCTTATCCCTGGTTAAGCAGTAAGCTCTCCTAATGCATTTTTCTGCTTGAACCAAATTTCATTGTTGCAACTATGGTGGCCAAGTACGACTAGTGATCCTGTTTTCAAAAAATACATTTTATTATAAACACAGTACCTTAGGTAGAAAAGATGATACCTTAGGTAGAAAGATACTGTTTCTTTCACTTGCATGCCTCTAGCAGAGATGGTAAGTGGTGTAATGAAAAGAGGCGGAAGCACCAATAGAGCAAAAGGCACTCTTTAAGAGTGACCACTAGAGCCAAGCACACAAACACCAAATGTGCACACACAAAACTCTCGAAAATAGAAAATGACTTAAAGTCATAAGTTGGATATTATTGAAGAAAAGAAGAGAAGGGTGAAAAACCCATACATTTACAAGGAGGAACCTCCTCTTTATATAGAGGAGGAAAGCAATAAAGGAGGACCATAAAGGGGGCTCCCTTCTAGTCGTTGGGAGCCCCAACGGTCATAAATATGACTGTTGGGGCCCCAACGACTAGATAGGTGGGGCCCCTTTATGGTTCCAAAAAGTAAAAACAGAAAAATTAAAAAGGAAAAAGAAAAAGGGGAAAAAGGAAAAAAGGTAAAAAAGAAAAAAGTACATGTGGAATTACCAAAACACCCCTATCGGGTTTTTGGTTTATACAAAACAGGAAAAAGCTATATTATTATGTATATATACATATATACGTATATATACTTATATATATATATATATATACGAATGTATATATATAAGTATATGTATATATATATTTATATATACATAATTTAACAAGTGGTTTATAAATAGGTAATTCATTGCTTATGATACAACCTTCGAAGATGTTTTGATATTAATACATATGGTTAAATAGATATTTTGATACTCAATTTTGAATATATTCACATTTATCCTGGTATAATCTGAATATGTAACTTTTTATAACATTGTGTATGATTATATTTTACTAGATATACCATGTAAATGGGAAATAGAAAAAAAATTGTACATTTTGCTCTGCATCTATAATATCCCATCAATGAGTACACCAATGCCACGTTTGGAGTTTAGGATATGTTAGCCATCTATAGGAGAGGAATACACTGCTATAGCTCTTCTAATGATCCAATTGAATTTACTGTTAGTTTAGATTCATTTATAGCCATCTATTGGTTTAGATCCAATTGAATACACTGCACGTATGATGTCTTCTAACAAACCAATGGAATTTAATGTTGGTTTAGAGAGTCAATGGAGAATACAACCCTTAATTGAAACTCAAAAAGACAAACATTTTTCAAATTAGTGAAAATTGATAATGTTCTTCAAAGTAAATTAAAGTTGTCAACTTGAAAAGAAATATTGCCAATAATTCTAAAGAAATAGGTATTTCTACCCTCAGAGATCTAAAACCACTTAATCTTTTTTCTGATGATTTCTAGACTACAGAATGCCATGTTGGGTAAATCCTAGATTGCCAATTTCTAGGCAAAAGCATATGTCCACCGGCTACTACAGGACATGCTTTTTCCTAGGTAGCAATCCAGGCAAAATTGATATGCTTGGTCTGGCCAACTCGCTCCTGTTTGCAGCATGCCAACCTCTTGGCCATCTTCACTGTAGTGTGACGGGATGAAATAGATCCATTAATTCTAAGTCTGATAGAGATGACACTTTTTTTTTCAATATATATTGAAGTGTGCCATGAAAAATTGTGTAAGACATGATGCTTAGCCTGTTTCACATATCTTAGTTACAAAGGGTTTGTATTTTGAAGGGCTTAGTCTAATTGGAGAGAGTGGCCAAACAATTTTGATTGTTTCCTTTGGAATGGTAACCGCAAGCTGTTTGTGGTACACTCTTATAGCTATAATTTAGGCATCCCACGCAAAGAACTTTCCCTTTATGTTTTATACCTTTTGTTTGTAGTTCTGTGCAGTCAAAAGTACAAGCGTTCCCTTAACCTGCAAGATGTAATATGCCTGTCTGATGAGCTCAAACGTGTATTTCTTGTAATGATGATCACTTCTTTCTCAGTGTTTTATGGCCACTTTTTCTTTCTACTTTTCTTTTATTTGAGTTTTGATTTTTTCCCTTTCAGATGGGATTATTTCAAGAAGACTATGCATTCAATGCTTCATCACAGTGATTCAAAGGGGGTTGAGATAAGAAAACCCAATGGTTCCTTATATACGTTTCCAATGCCAGATTGCATGTGCCGTTCAGTACATACCAACAAAAACACAACCACAGCTCAAAATCGTTAGTTCATATTTGCATCTTTCTGCTCTGCTTGTGGTAAGCCAACTTGTAAAAGAAATTATTTATGTCAAAATTCATTTTTTACAGAAATTCAAGAATCACCTTCTAGGTTTTTGATTGTCTGAGTTCAATCGTCTCAGTTGCCATTGTAATATGAGAGATTGAGTTGCCATTGTAATGTGAGAGATGACATCGTTTTGTATATGTAACATTATCAATTTATAAGATGAAATTCTTTGTCAAAATCATGGTTTTTGTCATCTGACTTTTTGTTTACTGTATTGCACGATTGAAGGGAAATTCTACTCTAAGATCATAACTTGATCAACTGTGCATTTTTAACCTGTTCTTTTCAGAAGTATAGAATCTTCCTATGTTGGTTGATCTGGTAAACCCTGCCTCCATAGTATACAAAGTCTCAATTCACTTCCTGTCAAATACTTCAAAGCTGCTTGCTAGGGATAGAATGAATCAAAGACATGGATAGATGGGCAACACCATATCCATCAAATGAGGGTTTGTGTGCTGCTTAAGTATGGAGCTCATTTGGATGGGATAATTGCATCAGATCATGATGGTGCAGTTCTATCATCCTTCGGTCTTTGCTGCATATCTTTAAACCACCCACATACAGCAAACCTAGATCCAATACGGCTTCTCCAATTGCCATTCTGATTGTATTTGCTAGAGAACCTACCCTAGCAGATATGAATTTCTTCCCTGGGTACACTCCACTAGCAGGTTTCACCTTGTTTGGCGAACAAACAACAACAACAACAAACAACAACAACAACTACGCCTTCATCCCAAAACAATTGGGGTCGGCGATATGAACTAACAAAGAAAATCATTCTGGGTCTTCCACATGAATCCTTCTCCTCCATTCATTTCTATCCAATGCCATGTCCTCGGTGAGGTTCAAAGCATTTATATCCTTTCCTATCACCTCCATCCATGTCTTCCTAGGCCTACCCCGACCTCTTTTAACTAATATATTTTCCCATTTCTCCATCCTTCTAACTGGAGCATCATTAGGCCTTCGTCGAATATGTCCAAACCACCGTAAACGATTCTCTCTCATCTTATTTTCAATGGGTGCAACGCCTACCTTCTTACGTATCTCCTCGTTCCGAATCTTATCTTTTATTGTATTTTCACACATTCATCTCAGCATACGCATCTCAGCTACACTCATTTTTTGAATATGATGTCTCTTAGCAGCCCAACATTCCGTACCATATAGTAAAGCGGGCCTAATAGTCGTCCTATAAAACTTTCCCTTCAACCGCAATGGCATTCTACGATCGCACAACACTCCAGTTGCACTCTTCCATTTCATCCACCCAACCTTTATCCTATGATTTACATCTCCATCAATTTCTCCATACTTTTGAATGATAGATCCCAAATATTTGAAAGAATCATCCACCGATATTTCTTGCTCACCAAGCTTCACTACACTCCCATCTCTATTTCGTTGCTTACTAAATCGACATTCCATGTATTCTGTCTTACTCTTACTCAACTTAAAACCTCTTGCTTCCAATGTCTGTCTCCATAATTCTAACTTAGCATTAACCCCAGCTCTAGACTCATCAATCAAAACAATATCATCAGCAAACAACATACACCACGGCACATTTTCTTGAATTGATCTCGTAAGCTCATCAATCACTATAGCAAATAGGAAAGGGCTTAAAGCAGATCCTTGATGTAACCCAACCGTTATAGGAAAATTGGTTGTCACCCCTCCACAAGTGCGGACATTGGTTACTACTCTTTCATACATATATTTAATTATACTAATGTACTTGAGAGAAACACCTTTCTTCATCATTGTCCACTAGAGAACGTCCCTAGGTACTCTATCGTAAGCCTTCTCCAAATCAATAAAAACCATATGCAAATCTTTGTTCCTCTCTCTATTTCTCTCAATAAGTTGTCTAAGAAGATGTATAGCTTCCATAGTAGATCTTCCAGGCATAAAATCAAATTGATTCTCCGATATCATGACAACCTTCCTCAACCTAGACTCAATCACCCTCTCCCAAAGTTTCATAGTATGACTCATGAGTTTTATACCACGATAGTTTGTGCAATCTTGTATATCACCCTTATTCTTATATAGAGGCACCAAAGTACTCTTCCTCCACTCATTAGGCATCTTATTTGTCCGCCAAATCTTGTTAAAAAGATTTGTCAACCATTCTAAACCTTTCTCTCCCAAGCATTTCCAAGCCTCGATAGGTATACCATCTGGGCCAACTGCCCTTCTTGATTTCATTTTCTTCAAAGCCTCTGCAATTTCTTTCTTTTGAATCTTGCGCATGAAGTCACGATTCATCTCATGAAAACGAATGGAAAAGTCTCCAAGATCTTGAGCATGACTTTCATTAAATAGCTTATCAAAATAATCTTTCCATCTCTCCTCATCTTTGACTAAAACCCTTTGCGTTTCATCTTTGATACATCTAACCATACCCAGATGCCTCGATTTCCTATCTCTCATTTTTGCAATCCTATAAATATCCTTCTCACCCTCTTTGGTATCCAACTTGTCATAAACCTCCTTATATACCTTATCCCTCTCGTTCTGAACTACTTTTTTAGCTTCCTTCTTTGCTGTCATATACTTCTCCAAATTCTCATTATCATGACTTTTACTTAGATTTCTATAACACTCTCTTTTAACCTTAATAGCTAATTTGACATCCTCGTTCCACCACGATGTATCCTTACCTAGCGGTGCACCGCCTTTAGACTCACCCAATACCTCCTTAGCCACCTTTCTCATGCCACCCGCTATCTTATTCCACATAGATTTTGAATCCTCCTCGAGACACCAATCAACTTCCTTAACTACTCGCTCTACAAACATTCCTTGTTTAGCTCCTTTCAGTGCCCACCACTTAATTCTAGGATTTATCCTGTCTATCCCTTTTGCGGCATTGTCTAATTCTAAGATCTAAAATTAAGACTCTATGTTGTGTAGCTACACTTTCTCCCGGTATAACCTTACAATCGATGCAACAACCCCTATCTCTCTTTCTAAGTAGGAAAAAATCTATCTGACTCGTATTAACCCCACTTTTAAATGTTACTAGGTGAGACTCCCTCTTCCTAAACCAAGTGTTTGCTAAGATCATATCATAGGACAAACCAAAATCTAAAATCCTTTCTCCACTATCGTTTTTTTCTCCTATACCATAGCCTCCATGGATACTCTCAAATCCATCCCTACTAATGCCTACATGCCCATTAAGGTCACCGCCGATGAAAAGCCTTTCTCCATAAGATATCCCTTGTACTACTCCATCTAAATCTTCCCAAAATTGACACTTAGTGGAATCATCTAAACCTACTTGAGGTGCTAAACCTTGTTTGGCGAACATACCCAAGAATTTCAGATGCAGCTTTTCTCAATGATATTCACGTCATTCTCTCTGCTCTGTGTGAATTATTGTAAGCAAAATGAAGGAATCATTATTCACGACATAAGATCTTATTTTTCAAAATTTTAATATACAAATCATAGGACTAGATATCTTTATCAATGCTGGAAACATGATGAAGCAGAAGATACATCATAGAACATGAAACTTGATCAACAATCCAATCCAATCAAATCAAATCACAGAAGATAATTAAAATACGGAAAATGATTGTACATAACGGTAAAAATGATGTGTTTCCCTAAAACCCCTACAATTTGCAATATTCTCCTCATGTCCAAAATCACAAATAACCAGCATTGAAATGTTCTTTTTACCCTTCACATGCGTAGAACTGATGATGTTCGAGCTATATATCACTCCGCTCTTCAAGTGCCGCATACACCCATTTAAAATGAGGTCTGCAAATTTTTTTTTGCGGACTTCAGGAAGTTTGAGTAATAAGATTTGCGAACATCCTGTCAAACTTGAAAAAAATGAGGAAGTATGCATATATTTTATGCAAACTTCTTCAAGTCCGCCTATATTTTATGCGAACTTCCTCAAGTCTGCCTATATTTTATGTGAACTTTCTCATCTTTGCATATATTTGTTTTTATGCATATTTAGAAGGAAGACTCTATCTTCTATATGACATTTTTTTCCAACTGCTTATCAAATTAAGGTGATCTTGATGGTAATGGAAGGCTAACGTTCCAATCTGTTTTTTTTATTTTATTTTTAGTACGGTGACCAGAAAATAGTATAGAATAGGTGAAAAATGCGCAACTTTAAAGGGTGTAGAACATGTTTCTATTTTGGTTTTAGAACTCAAAAATGGTAACCCTAAAAGGGTTTTCAGTTTTGACTCGAAATATGAAAGTTATAGGCCTATGTCGCAGCTTTCTAACGATTGTAAAAACACAAGTTTTCGGCATCTGATAAGAGATAGATAGATATAGGAACATAGATTATTTTGTAAAAAAATGGCATATATTTGTGACTAAGTTCGCATATATAGGAGTTTGCATGTTAAGAGTGTAAAAAGGTCTTTTTAAATCTAGATATTTGCAATTTTGGACACGAGAAAAATATTAAAAATTATAAAGTTTTTAGAAAAATGCAACAAATTACCCATACAGTACATTCATTTTTTGATTAAAATATGAGTCATTTCCAAATACCCACCAAATCTTTAGATCAAATTTAACAAACCCAAGATAGTTTTCACACTTACTAACTGCCTTAGTTGTATAGTGACCAGTAGGGCTTCTCTACAAGAAAGAAGTGGGGGGCCTTAATCCCCATCATGAAAAAAGAAAACGAAAGAAAGAACCCAAATTTTCTTTCACCTTTTTTGGTACCGGGTTAATGTTAACTATAGAGTCAAAATTACCCACAGGTGGTGTCCCTTGCCACGAGGTTGAAGTTGGATGTACTCCCTCGGTGGGCAAGGGGAACCTCAAAGGTTTTACTAACTTGAGGCCAGCCAATGTGCGGTCAGTGATGGGGTTTGTTTCCCTTGGACTATAAAAAAAAAAGTCAAAATTACCATGTTATTCATTTTTCTACCCTTTAAGACATACCAAATATTCATTGTTGATGAGCATTGAAGATTACTGGAGCAAGTTATGTGAGACAAACAAGTTGGAACATGGATGAGTTGGTTTGATCTACAAATTTAATGATACTGAATTTGTACGGACTACTGATCAAGTGGCTGATATATTCACAAAAGGATTGACTAAAGACAAGTTTTGGATGTTAAAAGGCAAGTTGTTCATGGTTCAAAACCATGCACAACTTGAGGGAGGGTGAAACGATGTGTATTCAGATCTCGGGTCAAGGTCCAGACCCGAATACGTAATCACATGTTATATTATCTCATTAATGGCACCTATGTAATTGTTTTGTATTATAAAAGGGTATTTTAGTACCCTAAAATCTTTTGTATCACTAATAGCATATAATGAGAGGTTCAATAGCTGATTCCTGTATTAAGAATTAGGTTTTATCTGCAGCTCCTTCTCTTTCTCTGTTCTTCACTCTTCACGCATGATAAAACTTTGGGTTTTATGAAATCTAACAGTTACCTCAGGCGGCCATTTGTTTAACCTCGGTTGGAAATCTAACAGTCATTTTAAAACTATCAAATCAATATGGAATAGTTACCTCATGGAGTCACTCTATCCTCTTGCCTCTTGTTTTCTTCTTTTTTCCACTTTTCTATTTACATTAAACTCTTAGAGGCTATCACGGGTTCAAAACATGTGGTGTGCATACCTAGCCGCAAGGCCAAAGCTGGGTGTACTCCTTGAGCAAGAAACTCCAGGTTTAATGCCTATTAGGGGTGGCAATTGGGTCGGGTTGGCAGGCCGGGTCGGCGGGTCAGCATACCTCAACACGAACCCGACCCGTTTATTAAACGGGTCGGTTGTGGCAAACACGAACCCGACCCATTTATTAAATGGGTAACCCGACACGACACGGTTAACTCGTTTAATAAACGGGTCGGGTTGGGTAAACAGGTTGGCGGGTCGGGTCAGTAAACGGGTTGGCGAGTGGGTTCGGGTAAACGGGTTGGTGGGCGGGACGGCTCTGGTAAACGGGTTGGCGGGTCGGGGTCGGGTAAACGGGTTGACCAGCCCGCCTAACCCGTTTATTAAACGGGTCAGCCGGGTTGGCGGGTTGGCATACCCCTAACACGAACCCGACCCGTTTAATAAATGGGTTAGGCGGGTTGACCCGTTTACGACACGAACCCGTTTAAGCCAAACCCAAACCCGGCTAAGAAGCGGGTTGGCGGGTCGTGTCAGATTTTGCCACCCCTAATGCCTATGGATGTTATGAACAAGACACATGCCAACCTATTGTACTTAGTAGAAAGAAAATTGATGGTTCTTCTTTGGCTATCCAAAAATACAAAATGTCATAGAGGTTATTCAAAGGTGATAGTGTTGAAACCCCTTAGGAGTGTAACTCGAGACCCCTTGGTTATGATAGTGCCATCTAGCTGTCACAGACCGGCCAGATTAGGATTGTATCTCGAGACCCCTTGGTTATGATAGTGCAATCTAGCTGTTAGGGACCGGCCAGGTTGGGTTTGCCTGGTGCTGCAAGGGTTCACAAAAAATTAGCCCGTGACACTAGCCTTATACTCTATCCCAACTTCTACCTAACCTTCTAGCTATCTAGGGATGGCAGTGGACCAGGGCAGGGATGGGGGACAAGGACTCTACTCCCGCCCCGTCTCAAAATCCTACCCTCCATCCCTGCATGGGTCTTGATTTTAACCTTCATCCCCGCCTTCATCCCTACCTCCATCCTTGTTTCATATCCTCCATCTCCGATTCAAACGGAGCCAGGTGGGGTGGGGCCCCTTTTTTCCTTGGTCCACTGCCATTCCTAAAGAAGGATCGGGGCGGGGCGGGGATTGGAGACGGTGATGGAGGGTGACGGGAAAAAGCATAAGTTCATCCCCGCCCCCATCCCCGCACGGGGTTTGATTTTAACCTTCATTCATGTTTCATGTCCTCCATCCCCGGTCCAAATGATGCGAGGCGGGGCCCTATTTTCCACCTGTCCACTGCCATCCCTATAGCTATCTCACTCCATCCCAACTTCTTCCTAAGTATAAGTTGCTAAGTCATAGACAAAGGTACAACACTCCTGCAGTTTTGGTCAGCACTACCCATTATCGGTCTTTAATATGGATTTGCAATGTCGGTGAAGCTACAGAGGTACTTGGGATTCCTCTAAAACCTTTTTTTTTTCAAAAGGCAAGCTGGGGTTAGGCAGACCCGTCCCAACACATGGTGACGTGCACTAACAGCTCCAACCAAACAAGCGGAGCCCCTGTTGGTGATTCCTCTAAAACCTAACCTGACGAAGGGTGCTGATAAATGTGGACTTCCTCAACATTTTCTCTTTGGTCAAACCAATATATAAGCTACTCTACTCTTACTAGGGATGCAAATGGGTCAGATCCAGGATGAAAGTTTTATAATTTTTAGCTGTTTCAGATCCCATCCCAGTCTGTCTCCCCATGTATTTAGTTGTTCCTAATCCGACCTGTTTGCATCCCTATCCAAAAAAGGTCGTTCGATACCCTGGATGCAGTGGTCCAGGACAACTCATTATGGACCACCGCATCTAGGATGCAAATGCCGGAGGGGGGGCGGGGGGGGAGGTCCAACATTTACATTCTGATGTGTGCTGCATGCAATAGTCATGCATTTGATGCAGGACGTGGTTCCCACTTGGAACGAGACACAATCATCCAACGGACAATTGTGTCCCGGGATTCAAACGCCACCCTAGTTTTCAACTTTGTGATCATACATCTTAGTGAGGATGTGTGGAGGACAAAAAAAATGTTTAACATGGCTAGGGGTGTCAATTGATGCAATTTGGGCCAAACCAAACGCAGCATAACTGGGCTCAGTCTCAGGTCTGACCATATAGACTACTCAAACCAACAATTACGGTTAAGAAACCTCATACCAAATTCGACCATTTATGTAATATATCACTATGCCTTTTCAAAAAAATGTAATACATCACTATAGATTTTAGCACTTCATTTGTTCATCTTATAGGATTGATCGTTCTGAGTGGTAGATGACATGTATATTATTACGTTGTGGGATCATAATTTTTTATGAATTTTTTAGTTTTCTGATAAAACAACTAAATTTTTAGAAGATCCATAAATTAATCAGTAATTTTCTTCTGTCTCAACTAAGGAGTCAATGAGAATTATTCTGGCCCTCGTAGCTCATTATGACTTAGAGCTACATCAGATGGATGTGAAAACAACATTCCTCAACGGGGATCTAAATGAAGAGGTATACATGAAACAACCTCTTGGTTTATCTGAAAATGATCGTTTGGTTTGTAAGCTTAACAAATCAATATATAGACTTAAACAGGCCTCCCGACAATGGTATATTAAATTTTCCCAAGTCATTGTGACTTTCGAGTTTACAGAAAACATTATTGATCAATGTATATACCTTAAGGAAAGTGGGAGTAAGTTCATTATATTGATGTTGTATGTGGATGACATCTTACTTGCAACCAACGATATAAAGTTACTTTCAGAGACAAAACAGTTTCTTGTATTACATTTTGATATGAAAGATATGGGTGAGGCTGCTTATGTTCTTGGCATTGAGATTCGTCGAGACAGAGCAAAAGGTGTTCTAGGCCTCTCTCAGAGATCCTATATAGAAAAGGTGTTAAAGCGATATGGGATGGAGAATTGTTCTCCTACTTCTAGACCTATATCAAAAGGTGACAAGCTAAGCCTAAAGGATTGTCCACAGAACGATATTGACAAAGCACAGATGAATGTTTATCCATATGCATCAGTTGTTGGTAGCTTGCAGTACGCGCAAACATGTTCTCGACCAGATATTTCTTTTGCAGTAGGGGTACTTGGCAGATTTCAGTCTAACCCAGGTTTACCCCATTGGAAGGCTGCCAAGAAAGTCTTGCGGTACTTGCAAGGGACAAAAGACTATATGTTAACGTATTATAAAGTTGATCACCTCGAGGTCATTGGCTACTCAGATGCGAATTTAGGAGGATGCCTTGATAGTAGAAAGTCTACTACTGGGTACGTCTTCTTACTTGCTGGGGGAGCGATCTCTTGGAGGAGTGGAAAGCAAACGACCACTGTTGCCCACACCATGGAGGCAGAATTCATTGCATTGTACGAGACTACTTCGCAGGCTATATGGTTAAAGAACTTCATATCACAATTAATGGTGGTCGATTCCATTGGGAAGCCACTGAAGGTCTACTGTGATAATGAAGTTGCGGTGTCCTTTTCGAACAACAACAAAAGTACTACGTCATGCAAGCATATGGAATTGAAGTATTTTGTTGTTAAAGAAAGGACGGAGAATCATTTAGTGCATATTGTCAATATTGGTACCAAAGAGATGATCGTTGATCCTCTTACTAAAGGGCTAGCATCGGGATTATATTCCGAACATGTAATGAGGATGAAATTGTTAAACTCTTTTTAACATATGCATATAAATAAAGTGATCACTTTCAGTTTTTTATTCTCATTATGGTTGTTGTCAATCTCCTAAGGATTAGAGATTCAACTAAGGACCTTTAGAATAGATTATAAAGGTCAATCTATTCATCAAGTTATTTCCATAAGGTTTTCTGGTTAAAAAGATTTATCGTCAGATCAAGTGGGAGAATGTTGGATTAACCACCACGATTAATGTGGTGGTTATCCACAATGTGGATACATCCCCGTTGAGGGATGATCCTGCCGATAAATCAGCATAGGATGAAGGGGAACGGTTATGCAAACCGTTCCCACCCTATGCGTATAAAAAAAGGGTATCATGAGCGACCCTGTGACGAGAAATCGAAGGTCTACTCACCGACTGCATCTGCTAGCCTGGGCTCGTGAAGGGCTGCAGTCCGGCTGAGCAGAAAACTCCGGCGACCAACTCTGGCGACCACAGTAGCTCCACCAATGGCGGCATCAGGTACGCTCTGCTGTTTTCTTTTTATGCAAGGCCATCGCCACGCTGCGGAACGCCGATTGAGGCTTCGCCGGAAAAACCCCCAGTCGTCCCAACATCTTCTTCATATAAATTAACTTTGTTGCTATAATGAATTAATTCTTATTGGCAGGTAAGGACTTCGCTCATCTGATAGGGGTCACTTGTGAATGTTATCAAGTTGGCAGAAAGTCACAAGTTCAAAACTTATGAGGGACGCCCCTTGCTGCAAGGTTAAAACTGGGCATACTTTTTGGGAGGACAGATTAGATGATTTGACATAATAGAAATTTTTGGGTTTTTAATTCACAACCATCAGGGTTGGCAAAGTGGGGTGAGGCATCTTATGGGCATCATCTCTCTGCACAAGCCAACAAGTAGAATCGGCCTTGGGGGCAGCGGTCATACCCTTGAAGATTTACGCTGCCAGCATGACGACCGTAGGTATGGCAGTTTTTTCCGTGCTGAGTTCTGTTTCTTCGGGTTATGAATCTAAAAAAAAGTCACCACCATCCATAGATTAAATCACCATTCGTTGTGAAATAATGACATCAGCACTTTTAGTGGGGCCTCATTGTTTGCAAAATAAGTGGTGGTGATTGAAGTGATGGACGGTGGCGAATTCAAAACTCAAAAAAATTGTCTTTTTGTCAAATCACCCGATCTATCCCCGACTTCTTGGTGGGCAGGAGAACCTCGAGTTTTTACCAACACAGGATCAGGATGCCAACATGTGGTCGGTGGAAAAGAGAGTTTAATTCTTGCCAATATGCCGTCGATGATTTTTAGGATTAAAAAAGTTTAATCCTTATTATTGTCAATGATAATACGAGTTCTTATTGCTATCAATGACACAATTCAGAAAAGGATCTTTTATTTTCGTTTATTACAGGAGAATCCCATGTTGAGACTCGAGATTTGTCGTGCTGGATGTGCTGCGGAGCAACGATCGCAAAATGGGATATTATTTTTTCCCATGATCTCAAGTGTTTGGAGATACCCACTTATCTAGATAAACAAGAAAATGTGGGAAATTGCATTATGGAGCAAGATGCATTTTCCCTGCGTATTCCAAAACAAAATGACTCCTCCCCCCTTCATCAAAACACAAAAACGAGATTTTTTTTCCGATGCAGTGCCTTCATTTTCGGATATTCTCTCTCGTTCCATCCACAATAAACATATTCATAGGGAAAAAAGAAACAGAAAACAAATCAAATGAACCAAACTTTCAAACCATGGTTTTGCTCTCGTCTGTTTCTAAATTGACAAAAAACAAATCTCGATAAAAACAGAAAAACTGGACCGATTTACGAATCATGGTAACAGAAAGAATCATTTCCACAATCACCAAGTTTCACATATTGGGGAATATCATCACCAACATCACCAGCATCACTCCCAAATTCATGATCTTCAAACTCAAAGAGGAAGCCCAACTCACCAACCAAACACAATTGGTCCTCCAGGTACTTCTGCAACAGCTTTCCCTCTGGAATGGCAATTGGCATTATCAATGGCACCCCATCACCTTCTGTCTTCTGTTTCTTCTGCTGCTGCTGCCTCATGTGGAAACTGAGCTTTGGCCTAAAGCAGAGGTAGAACAGGGAGAAGAAGAAGAGCAAGGGGAAGAACAGAATGACGAAGAGGGGAACGATGAAGGGAGAGCAGCAAACCACCACAGCAATCAGATGGCAGCGGCCTTGCCACCATCTTTCCTGCATCTCTCTCTCTCCCTCCTTTCTGTTTCTTCCTCTTCCCTTTTCAATCACATTCATTAATCCACGATGCTAACTTGCAACTACCTCTTTCTCTTTTTCTTTTTTCTTTTTTCTTTTTTCTTTTTTCTTTTTGCTTTTTTAATAAAAAAAATTACAAAATTAAGTTTAGCTTTTATCTTATTTGTAAACATACGCCTAACTTTTGAGTGATTACGCATACACGCTTAATTAACAAAGCAATTCGTATTTATAGTATTTCAAAAGTTAAGCGCATGTTTGTAAATAGGTCAAAAGTTAAGCGTGTGTTTGTAAATATATATTTTATAATTTATTATTAGTGCACGTTAGGAACGTGGAGTGGCGTGTGGGCAATGGATAAGAATGCCACGCTTTAATTATTGATTACCTACACAGTAAACAATGTCAAGCTGCTTTGTCTGGTGGGCCCACATGTTGAGAAATATCAAAAACCAATGTTATCCAAAACCATTCAGGTGTATCGACCAATCAGATATGGCACGTGTTAAAACCATTAAAATAATATTTTAAAAAATTATTTTTAAGTTATTTTTTATATTTATTAAAAAATAACCGATTCAGGTCAGTATCGTATCAATTTTCTGTCGATACGATATGTATCGGCCGATATGCACGATGACAACATTGTCCAAAACAGAAAACTAATCACTTGGGCAGGGAGAGTACTCATGGAGTTTTACACTATGGCCGGCGGCCGTCAATGTGGCACCTTTTGACCAGTAACGGGCAAGGTCTCTTTCGCCGAAGAGAGAAAAAAATCTAGATATTAATATCAAAGAAAAATATCTAAAAATTAGAAGTTCATGCTTTTTTTTCAAAGATCAAAGAAACCACCGCCGAAGTAAGAGACCTGTTCATACTGGACTATACCTTACAACCTTAGATCATTTTTTCGACCTCTTAAAATTATAACATACCCACTTCGACTATAACGCAAAGGACTTGCTCACAGGATTTGAACCTAGACTGCCCATCTAGCACCCTAGTGTCATCCCATAGAGTTAAACCCTTTTAGGGCAACTATAAGTTCATGGTTGGGACCATCGAGGTGATATCTCATGTGGTCCTAGGACAAACTGAAGGCCCAGGTTCGAATCCCGCTGTCACATGGGGCTTAAAAAATATCTAGTAGAGGGGTCTGCCTAACCCTATCTTACGTTTCAAAAAAGAAAAAGTTCATGGTACATTGTTGGGTGGTTTTATTGTGGAGCAGCAAAGCACCTAAAAGTTAAGGATGAGTTTATAGGCACCACAAAAGTAAAGGATCAAGTCTCCCTTGCCAACTAAACGTAGGCATCATGACAAATAACAGACACCCATGGGTCATGAGCTTGCGATGTCTAATCCACTTAGTGACATTCACAATTCGCCCCTACCGGATAAGCAGAGCCCTCCTCGGAAAAGGTTGGTGGTTTAGAAAATTAAGAGAATCAAAGAAGGAAATATCATGTAAATTTTCTTTATTTTTTCTTGTTTAGACAGAGAAAGCTTGGGTTAGGCAGACCCAAGGGCGTAGCTAGGATTCATGTGAGGGGGGGGGGCAAACAGGGGTGTAGCAAAAAAAAAAAAATTTGTGTGATAGTCGGGGGTCCGGGGTCAGCGCCCCCGAATTTTTTTTTTTGAGATAAAATAAAAAATGGCCACAATTATTAATAAAAATTTATTTCATATGGACGAATCAAACTATTTGCTGCAGTCAGGACTGGGCTAGGTCTGTTTAACTGTTTCGGGAGGCAGGACTGGGCTACAATCATTTTATGTTTGCTTGCAAGATTGGTGATTGTCTATGGTGTTTTTTTTTTAAAGACAAATTGGGGTTAGGCAGACCCCTACCCCTACCAGATATCTCTTAAGCCCCCATGTGGCAGAGGGATTCGAACCTGGGCCTTCAGCTCGGCATAGGACCCCGCTTACCACATGGGATACCACCTTGATGGTGATTGTCTATGGTGTTGATGATGAAAGAATGACTTCCTTTCCTTGAAGAAGAAGACTTCAAGATGATGAGTGTTTTCAAGGCAAAATGTCACTTTTAATTGTGAAACGCCTGTGGTGAACCTAGATGCTGATGCCCTAAAGCCATGTCAAGATAGGGATGCAAATGGGTCGGATCCAGGATGGAGGTTTTGCAAATTTTTTTACTGCTTTGGATTTGATTCTGATCTGAATTCCTATGTATTTAGCTGTTTGGGATCCGAACCGTTTGCATCCCTAAGAAACAGGCACAAGTTGTCTTTAGTGACAACATTACGTAGTGTTCACATTACTCCAAATGTTGGTGACAAGCAACTGATTGGTTCTGGTTATGCATTATGTGACTAATTACACCATAGGTTGCAATTAGGTTGGATTCGGGCTGGATCATGTCATATCCAAATCTGAAATGTAAACAGTAAATCCAAAATCAAATTCATGTCCAATGATGTAAGGCTGAATCTAGATCGCAACTATAATGCTGGATCCGATAAAACAAAAGTAAAAAGACATGCTATTACATTTGGAAAATACAAACCGATCGGATTTTGATCTAAACCCATCCGAATCTGAAAAAAAATACAACTTAGCATATTCAAATCCAATCTGAATGCGTATTCGGATCTTAATACAAGTATCCAAGACATAACATGCCAAGCTCAGATTGGATATCTGACCATATCCAATCCTTTTGCTCCCCTACTAAACTACCAGTGTAATTGGTACATGACTCAAGAGATCAATGGGGGTCCAGAAGAAGAACATTGGACTGGACCACATTGATGTGGCATGTTAAATAAATATCAAGTACTGTTCCAAAATTAGTTGGATATGGAATTTCACATTGGAATCCATCATTGACTAATAAAAGGAAAAAATTAGCCATATATATCGGACAGCATCTGATGCCCAAAATAATAGGTAACGTCTCTTTGGCCACTAGTGCATGGCCCACACCAGTGCCAATTGCAGAGCAAATTGGTTACATCCAAATTTGTCCTATTAGTTTTTGGAGACAGGTGTCAATGGGTCGGACTCGGCTAAAATGGGTGGGTTTAAACCTTGATCCGATTAAGCGCTGCGAGTATTGGATCCTGACTTGTGTCTGACCAGATTTTTCATAAGAAAAACCATACCCAGATTTGATAAGAATTACATAAGCCGAACTTTGTTTATACTTGGAAAAATAATATTTTTTAAGCTTTTTATAGCAAAAATTGTGGATCTTAACCGGCACTCAGATCGGATAGGATTTTGGTATAAAATTTCATAAATCATACCCAACCCATTTAATAATTGGACCTCATGGGTCCGACCCAGACAGTTAACCGTACCCCTTCTTTGTAATCAAACCTTAACCCTATAGGATCGGGCATGGGTGGAGATCGGGACATACCTGAAGCATTAACACTCCTATTCGGACAGAAAACTAGGTTGTTTAGAAAAGAGAGAGGTTTGTTCATACTTGGGAAAATAATATTTTTTAAGTTTTTTTTATCAAAAAATTGTGGATCTTAATCAGAACTCACGTCAGATCCGAGTTTGGTATAAAATAATTGAATTTGGATCTCTTTGCTATGGTGTTTGTGAACCTGATAGCGATAGAAAAGGCTGGCCTATAAGACAGGTTTACTTTTTTTTGTCTTTTCCAAAATAAAAAACAATGCACTATTAAGCCCAAATGCAACTAAGGAGGAGTGTCGTGAGCCCGACCCAGAACCAACCTTGACCCTATAGGATCTGGCACGGGTCAAAAATCAGGTCTTACCCAATCCATTGACACCCCTGTTTGGAGAGAAAACTGCATTGTCAAGAAAAGGGAGAGGTTTGCAGCATCCATCAAGCACAAAACCCTAAAATCCACCTTGGCCACTAGTGTCTATACCCAGTTTCAACCTTGCAACAAAGGACGTGCACCTAGGGATGGCAGTGGGGCGGGGCGGGGCGGGGCGGGGGACAAGGTCTCCACCCCCGCCCCGCCTCAAGATTTTATCCTCCACCCCTGCCCCGCCTCCCTGGCGGGGATGGATTTTATCCTCCACCCTCGCCTTCATCCCCGTTTCATGTCCTCCATGCCCGGTTCAAACGGGGATGAGGCGGGGTGGGGCGGGGATATTGCAGGGAAAAGTGGTCGGGGCGGGGATGAGGCGGGGAAAAGTGCACGTCCATCCCTACCTCCACCCCCGGACGGGGATGGATTTTAACCTTCGTCCCGGCCTCCATCCCCGTTTCATACCCTTCATCCCTGGTCCAAACGGGGTGAGGCGGGGCGGGGCCCCGCTTTCCCCCGGTCCACTGCCATCCCTACGTGCACCACAGATTTTGAACTCTTAACGTCCCCTTTTATAGTAAAAATATTATTCATATCACGGTTACTTTGCTTCCGGGCAGTAAGATTGGACTGTTGGACAATGCCATGGTCCTTTCAATGCAGTTAATCAGAAATAACGGCAGGAGAAATGGGGAGTTAATAAATGCACATTTACCCTCATTGATATTTGGAAACTAGGTTTTTCAACATCTTCAATGAGGTGTAAGGTCCAAGCTGAGCGTACTTATTGGTGGGTGGGGAAAGATTTCAAATGTTTTACCCAATGTTGCCAGTATCGGTATCGGCCCTGAATCGTTTGTCTAACGATTCAGCTGTATTCGGTTCGAAACTGATACTCAAATGAATCGTTTCTGTATCGGCTATTTTTTTATTATGTGTCAATCAGAACGTGACACGTGTTAAAACCATTAAAATAATATTAAAAATAAATCTTAGTATTTTTTATATTTATTAAAAAATAGTCAATTCAGGGGTGATGCATACGATTTTCTGTCAATACGATAAGTATCGGCATTGACAACATTGATTTTATTCAATTCAGGGGTGATGCATATCCAGTATTAGGGTCAACCCGGGGGTGAGGTCCCATGCCCCTTCTGCCCCGGAAGCAGATCAGGTCATGCTGAACATGAGCGTTTTTTCTCATGCCCACATTGTGGCCGTCGGTTTGTATTTTGGATGAATGTCGCGTGATTTTGTTGACTTTTGATCTTTTTACAATGCAAATCGGATGGCCACGATGTCAGCATGAGCAAAAACGCTCATGTTCAGCATGACCTGATCTGCTTCCTTCTGCCCCCCAACCCCCACCTCTTCCATTCAAAAGGGGTGAACACCTTATAAGGTGTTCGGCCTGAGCACTGGACCATGCCTCTGTGCACCCTGGTGTTCATGCTTGTCCATTCTTTTCTGAAGGCCTTTTCAAACCATCTAACCATGGGTTTGCTCTTAACTAATGTTATTAAGGAGAGTTAAAATGTGTTTATCCCAACCATGCAAGTTCTTCACCACTTTTATGTATCTTAAATTGAGAGCTTAATCTTCAATCTTTAAACAATCAACTTCAGGGTGCAGTGAAGGGAGATAAAGGCGTCTTATTTTTTGAAAGAGAAAGCTAGGGTTAGGCATGTCATGGGCTAAAAGTGAAGGCCCCGTGATGTGCCCCAACGTACCCAACACCGGAACGGCCTTTACACTACAATAACATAAAAAAAGCAGGGAGGCAAGAGCGCATAGAAGAAAGCAAGAAAATAGAGACTTTTATTAGCAAGTTAACGAGTATAAAGGGACCCCAGAATTACTGTGTACACGAGGGTTCTTAGGTCAAAGGTCATTACATGCACTTAAAGAAAACAGAAGATACAACTACATCAAGCAACAAAAGTAAAAAGCTTGGTGGTTTGAAATACTCTTCACTGCCTAAGTTAACACCGTCCTCAGTGACAATTGTGATTGGTACTCTTCCAGAACTTGATAGTGTTTTCACATGTTGACTACTTTCTCCCAAGTAAATTCACTCTCTAGTAGATCTTTCCACTGCACCATTGTACTTTTTCACCTCACCAAGTAATTGTTAGAGTGGTTGAAGATGACTTATAGTTCTCTGCCTGGGATATTGGTTGTTGAAGGCATGCGTTACGACATCGAAGCATGCTTAGGTGTGTTTCACTGTGGATCTCCTTCTTCATGGAACAACTTCAAGTTGGATACATGGATGCATTTAAAAGTCTGCTAAAAAATTCAACTTGTACGCCAATATTTCAATATGCTTCAAGATGGCGAAGGGGACCCTCATATTTGCAAATGAGGCCTTGATAGTGATTCCAAAAGATAGCAATGTGCTCAGGGCAGAGCTTATCTCTAATGTTGAACTCTACATGGAATTTCTCATCTGCCCATTTCTTCATGCGCTTCACTGCCTTGTTCAGATATACCTTCACCAACTCTGCCTGGTCCTGCCAGTTTTTGACAAACTGGTATCTGTATGGCGCTTTCCCACATCCACGTGCACTAAGAGAGTGAGGAGTTTGTGGTTGCTACCCCGTTACAACTTTAAATAGGCTATGGCCAAATGACTCACTCTTTTGAAGATTATAGTAGAATTAGGCGACATCAAGCAAGTCCACCCAATCTCTCTGGTTAGTATTCACAAAGTGCAAAAGATATTCCTCAAGTATGCCATTAATTCACTATGTATGCCCATGAGTCTGGAGATGAAAGCTAGTGCTAAAATGCAAATTAGTCCCCAGCAGTCAGAATATCTCATGCCAAATCTTTTCAGTGAAGCGAGCATCTTGATCACTAACAATGCTTTATGAGATTCCCTAATACTCCACCACATTCTATATGAACAACTTTGCAGTGTTAATAGCTGAGTAGGTGGCAGGAACATGCACGAAGATAGCATACTTCAAGAACCTGTCCACAACCACAAGAATTGAACTACAACTCTATGCCTTCAGCAAACTAACAATGAAGTCTATGGTGATGCACTCTCACGGACGGCTCGACACAAGCAATGGTCCCAACAATCCTCCTGATCTGTGGTTTACAACTTTGTCCTGCTGGCAAATCAAGAAGGTCTACATATAAGCATCTAAGTCGTTCTGCATTTGTGGTCAATAATACGTACTCTCCAAAAATACCAACGTCCTCTGTTGCCCTGGGTGGACAGCCTAACATGTGTCATGGCACTCCTGCATCAAGCGCCTTCGCAGAGTACCCTACCGCGGGATATACAAACGATCCCCAGTGGTACGGAGCAGATCATCTTCGAACTAGAATCTCTGGGTCTTTCCTTCATTTTTTAACGTGATAATGTGCCATCAGATTATTCTTCAATCCTTCTCGAGAAGATCACTTGTTAGTTGGTTGGTACTACCTTCATCTTCGTGTAATGCTGCAAATTATGCCTTCTGACTCAGGGCATTTGCAATAACATTAGTTCTGCCAGGGTTATACTTAAAGATCATGTCAAATTCTACAAAGAATTCCTGCCAACGAGCTTGCTTCAAACTCATCTTCTTCTGAGTCTGGAAATAACTTGTCGCCACATTGTTAGTACGCACAATGAACTATGACCCTATAAGATAGTGTCTTCAAACACAAAGGCAATGCATGATAGCTAACATTTCTCGCTTTACATAGTGTAGCGTTGCTCAACATCATTTAGCTTGCGGATCTCAAAGGCAATGGGATGTCCTTCTTGCAGTAACACTCCTCTAATTGTGAAGTCAGACGCGTCGGTCTGCACTTCGAACAACTTATGATAGTCAGACAACTTCAGCAAAGGCTCCTTAGTCAGCACACACTTCAGCTTCTCAAAAGGTTCTTGGCAAGTATCAGACCATATACATGGCCTATCTTTTTTCAGCAGATCAATGAGCAAGGCAGCGATCAAAGAATATCTCTGAATAAATCTTTGATAATAATTGGCAAACCCCAAGTAAGAATGCAACTCTAGAATTATGACAGGTGTCTCCCACTCATGAATTGCCCTGACCTTCTGGTGATCCATCCTTAGTATACCTCCTCTTGCAATGTAGTAAAGAAGATACATTTTTTTATAGCCGAATAGCCACTTTTTTTTCAAAGTCTGGAACACATTATGAAGGTATTAAACATGCTCATCCATAGAATTGTTATACACCACTATGTCATCTATGTAAACTACGATGAACTTGTCAAGGTGTGGTTAAAATATCTTATTTATCAATGTAGAGAAGGTTGCAGGCGCGTTCGTCAAGCCAAATGACATAACAAGAAACTCTAACGCTCTGTACTATGTCATATAGGTGGTCTTGGCTTCATCCTCTTCGGTAATTCTAACTTGTCAATAGCTTGATCATAAATTCAACTTTGAGAAGACACGAGCTTTACCCAACTGATCAAACAAGTCTATGATTAAAGAAAGTGGATACTTGTTCTTTATAGTCAATTTGTTCAATACTCGATAATCTACACACAAGTGCTTTGATCTGTCATGCTTCGCCTAGAATAACACACATTCCTTTAGATGGTTGAATGATCCTGACTTTCAACATGCCATCTAACTGTTTTCATAATTTCGCTAACTTGACAGTTGGCATGCAGTATGGTGCCATAGCTGGTGGTCGTGCACCCGACCCTAGCTCAATCTCATGATCTACCTGTGAACACCCCAAATTTTTCAAAATGTTGTAAATATCCCTTCTTCTTTTTTTTTTTGCTTTTTCCCCCATCTTTGGGTAATTGAGTCGGTTTAAATCTAAATTCTATTTTTGTTTCTCAAATTTTGTTGAAATTAAACTCATTTTACATATCTGACTCAACTTCGGATCCGGATCTACATCAAAATCCAAATCTGAGCTTCATTATCCGATTTTAAATCAAACTCTCAAAATTATCAAAAATAACTTTTAAAAAGCTCAGATAGTTCGTCCGGTATCCGTTTGGATCCATTGAATTAAATTTCCTCAATTTGAGGCTTAAAACTCGAATGTTTTCTAAAAACTTGGATCCAAAACCCATTCTTCTGAAGAAATTTTCCCAAAATGGTCTGAAATTCTCAGAAAAATACTCTTGTATATATTTCTCAGAAAAATACAAAAAATTAGTATTTAATCTTTGTTTTCGTGTAAAAAACTTAGATTCTGTTCCAAAAATACAAAAAAAATGGAAAAATCATCAAAAAAAAAATTTAGGAAAGACCGCGCGGTTTTCAAAGATTTTTGTCGAAAAACTCATCTTTAACCATCTTTTTACAAAAACTTGAAAAGAAGGTCTTCTTTTGGAAAAACTAACTTTTTAAGGTTTAAAGGTCGAGTTAGGGTTTTTGAAAAACCCTAACTCGCCTTCCTCTCTCGCCCCCCTCACTTTCGCCTCTCGCCTACCATGGTCGACCCCCCCCCCATGTGCATCCTACATCCTTCAGCCACCCGATCTCCAACAACTTCTTCCTCCTTCGTTCATCACGAACGAACTCGCTGGCCTTCCACCCCCTCTCGCCTGAGCTCCACGATCGCCCAACCATCCGCCATCTCCATCTCCTCCTCCCTAAACCCTTCATCGCCAACGGAACCCCAGCCCCCATCTGTGACCATTGATCCATGGCAACCATCTTCACCTGCCCTTCATCTCTAACGGAAGCTCTTCTAGAGTTTTCCCCTTCTTCTTTAAAAGGAGGAATCCACCATCCATCGAGGGAGGATTTTTTTTTCCGTCCATTGTTCCCCTTTATTCCATCTTCCTTTTCTTCATTTCGGATTCGGAAGGCCACCCAACAACGAGAAGAGATCCTTCCATCTTCCGGCCCTCCTCAGTGGAATCTCAGCAACGAAGAATCCCTGCGGCAAGAGACAAAAGGCATCTACAGTGGAAGGGAAGAATTTGGCTCCCTTATCCAGGTTCTC
Source organism: Nuphar pumila (assembly GCF_984573655.1). Taxonomy (NCBI): domain Eukaryota; kingdom Viridiplantae; phylum Streptophyta; class Magnoliopsida; order Nymphaeales; family Nymphaeaceae; genus Nuphar; species Nuphar pumila. The sequence continues at coordinate 140,058,215 of NC_143250.1, read as the reverse complement.
TGCTTAATCTAATAAGTCGATCCCCTTTTTTTTTTTTGAATCTCTCTTTCCTCCTATATCAAATCTCTATTCACGCACCTTGGGTGGTATTGGATTGCTTATTGCAACTCCAAACCATCTCGCGCAATAGCAAATGGAAGTCCCAATTCCAACATTTTTTTTTTCTTTCTTTCTTTCTATTTTTCCTTTTGTTGTTCTGCTATTTCGCTCTTTTTTTTTTTTTTTTGGTTTACGGTTGCCAAATTCAATAGACCCTCATGGTTTGTTGGGATCTCAATACGATCTTCTCACTAATTCCCGACTTTACTTTCGGATTAGTTTTCTTTTTTTTGAGGATCCTGGGTATTCCGTTTAATTTTTCTCTTTCATATATAAGTTGTTTTGTTTTGATTCCTATTGGCATTATGATTTCAAGCATCGGGTCATTCGCTTTCGATTAAATCCTCATTATCATCTGGTTAAACCACAGGTCTGCAAGCCTCCTAGCTTCAGACCTGCACAAAAGCTATGTTCCCTGGTGTTTTTCTCGTTTTCTTCATATAAATGGGACCCCTGTTTCATTACATTTTGCTGAGGAATCTACATCCAGGATCAATATAGTAGGCATGTTCCATGATGTATAATTGATTTTCGCGACTCTAAATCCTAATTCCTTAAGCTTTGCATTTTATTCAGGATCGTTGGATGACAGGTTACGAGTTGATCTCCTATTTATATTAGATTTTTCCTTTTACTTACTTTAATATGTATATTTGGTTGATCTTTTAATTCTATTCCTTTCCTGATTATCCTTTGCATTGTATTCATGATTATTTACCAATCTTTAGCATCTAAAGCCATGTCATCAATTGATTTTGTTGGATTTCCTTGTTATTATGTCATTTCAATCGGATGACCATTTTATTCCACCTTATTCCATTTCTCATTTATGTTGAATATAGTCGTTTGTTGATAATCTCTGCGTTTTGCCTCAGTGGTTCTGAATGATCTCGTTGCGGCTGGGATTTAGAATCATGTTCCGCATGTCCATCTATATGATCCAATCAGGCTTAGATCAACGTTGTATCAGATAAGCTGAAATCATTAACTTATTAACTGACGGTTGCAAGCTGGATCGCAGGGGTGTATGCTTTGTCTACTAATGATGATAACGCTTGTCTTGAGCTAAAATCCCACATGTTTTGACATATGATTTATGATATACTGTCCACGGATCCCACCTTTCCTTGATTAAATCGCACCACCCTGGTTATTAGATTCCTGGGGCTGGCGCTGGTGTCGAGCTTGAACTAAAACACCTAGGTGTTGTGAGTAGTGGTCAGATGGATGACATCGATTACTTGCCTTCAAAGGGGTAATTAATCGCAGAGGTCTGATGAGATTAATCAAACTGGCTGGAAGATCTATTTAATAGTTGGGAGAGGAGCAAAATGTTTCCTCGCTGAGGTCGCGTGTTATCATAATGAGGACTCAGCCACGACCCATCATAAAAAATCACCACAGTTCTTTTGATTGTTTGTTTTGTATTTCCTTTTTCTTTTTTTTTGTTTCGTTTCTGCTTCCTCTGGATGCAGGTACGAAGTAAGTGATTACATCTTCAAAAGTTGTAGCCGAGTCTGTTGGTTGCTAAAAAAAAAAGAAGAGAGGCTTATGGCACAACCTCTCCATAAGATTCGCATCACATCCACCTGAAATGTTCTAGTTCGGTGGGTCCAAGGAACACCTGGCACTACATTCGTTGTTCTGCAACAGATTCAAGTAAGTATTTGATGGGCTGTGTTAGTGTTAGGGGAGGTATTAGTCTGACTATAAGTCAATGCCTTTTGCCGATAAATCTATCATCTGTTTAGACAATGGGTTTGTTATGATCATCTCCCAAAATATTGTGGCAATATGACAGCAATTTTTGTGAAGAATATTAGGTTGAGATGAACTGAAGTTATTGCTCTCTCTTGTGTTTCTGCGAAAGTTTACCAATAGATGATAATGTTGATTGAGTTTATTTTAGAAGTTGAATTAGTTCAATCTTTCACGTTTTTTTTTTTGTGTTTCTTCATATTTTACCCAAGTTTTGTTTTATCTCTGTCTTTAGGAATTAGTTTTATCAGAAAAATGAATGTTGGGTACTGTATAGTGGAGATTATCATTTTGGGCTTAGGTCTCAAACAACCAGTGGTTTTAAAGCATAAGTAGATGTATCTGTATGATTCACATGATCTTTCCTGCATAATCAGTATATAATGCCCTGTAGGTAGCATTTATAATCTCTGCTTATCCATGATCTCTGTGGAAAAGAAAGTGTGTCCGATAACTGTAACGTGTTGGGAGATGACTTCAAGACTTGCCAAGATGCAGATCTGGAAAATCAATAAGGTTTAATAAATTTTGAGAGAGCTTGAATCTCGGTTTATGCATCTGTGCACATTGTTGCTTGATTATTTCACTTCCGGTATGTTATTATCTTTCACTGTTACTTGCTGCATCTACGATTCCCATTGGCTCATTGGTTGTTTATTTAACTAGGTTATCTAGCTCATTTATTATCCACCCAGCACATTCATTGCTTATCTAATTCACTGACTCATTTGCTATCTGTCTGATTCTCGGCCATCTCCTATATCAAGCTGCACATATCCACCTCTACACACATGCCCCATACCCCTATCCATTATAACTCTGCTAGGCCTGCATAGGTCCAGCAGCATGTAAATTCACCATTCCGCGGCATGTCTTTTTGCGCCTTCAGCAGGTATAACACCTCCCACCACCGTTACACTTCATCTCTAGTATGTTGTCATTACAGCAAAAAAAAAATCGTAATGTACACAGCAGTGCCTAGCACTGTTGTAAGCTGTTTGCATGTACACAGTAGTGCCTAGCACTGTTGTAAGTTATTCACATGTACACAGCAGTGCCTAGCACTGCTGTAAGCTGTTTGCATGTATACAACAGTGCCTGGCACTGCTGTAAGTCTTTGCATATTGGCAGCAGTGCCCGACACTGTTGTAAGCCCTTTTTTTTTTTCACAGTGTTCGACACTGCTGTGATTGGCATATAACTATACCAGTGTCCACACACTGTCATGGTTCTCCCATCTTCCCTTATGTATCTCCCACAAATTCTCTCATTTTCACCATTTGTGCATTCAAAAAAAAAAAAAAAACATTTCGCTGTACAAATACCCATATACCTTTTTGCTACATTAAATCACTCTAACTCTCAAATCATTTGCATGTCATCATCAGGTTATATTCTACTCTATATATGTGTTTTGTAGTAAATGGTGATTTGGTTCAATGTTACTTGTACAGTGACATGCCTTCAGCAGTGTCTTCACTTCATCACATTTTTTTTTCTAACATATCAGCTATCATAAGCATTCGTTTGGTTTGCTAGGTCACATTTTCCTCATGTCCAATGACTTCTCATTCATAACACATACCAGATGATTAGTCTGTGCATAACAATGATAGACTTCTCCCATTGCTGACATGTTAGACCTTATCATGATCTCGCATATATTCCATTCCCCTAAGCATATATACATATCCCATTGTATTTCCATCATATCATGCTAATCCATTTTCTTTGTAGGAAATTTATAAGAATTGCTATTCTCTTTGCTTAGAATCAAAAACTCTTATAATCTTGAGTTAAACTCAAAACATTGTAATAATTAGATATCAATGAGAAATTTACATTCCTGCTTTAGATAGAATGAATGAGCATTGTAGATATCATGAATTACTTGTTCTTCATGCATTTTTCCTCTATTTCTCAAAATCTCACAATGATGAAACACGAATGGCACGTGCACCATTTCGTAAGAGGTAAATTAATCCTAAGTTGATGATCCATATCAATGGCCATAGTCAGGGTATGGACAAAACTTAGGATTTCTATCTTTTACGAAATAACACTGGACCCATACTGGATCCATTTTCAAAATTCATCATATTTACTCAAATATTTCCTTCTTTTATTAGAGTTTAACTTAGAATTAATTCAATATATATACCAATGGCCATAGTCAGGGTATATTGAGAGTTAATTTCATTTTAAACTCTATAAAAGCACCAAAATGTATTTTATTCTTCACCTGAATTTAAATATAGATTATTATATAATACATTCAATGACCATAGTCAAGGATGAATTATATCCTCAATCTTATTTTAATTCACCCAAAGAATGAAATAGCTTTTTAAAATCCAATTTCAAAAATTTAAATTCATTCATCATTTAGGATAGAACTGCATCATGTCTTCAAAATTTTCTTTTTCAAAACTCCAAGTAATGTAAATATCTTCTTCAATCTATCTTCAATTATTAAAAAAAACCAATTCATCCTCTTCATTTTCAAATTCAATTTCGTTTTCAATCTCAAAAGTTCAAATTTAACTTTGAGATTTCAAAGTCCTTTTTATTCAAATTCAAATCAGATTTCAAAGTTCAAATTAACTCTGAAATTCCAAATTCATTTTATCTTCAAAACTCCAATCAAAATCAAAGTTCAATTTAACTTTGAGATTCTTGATTCATCTACTGAATTTAAGTCCAAATCCATTTTAGGATCCAGGATTCAACACTCATATTAGATCTCAGACTTCAGATCCAATTCCTCCTTAGGATCCAGACTCCAATTTCACTTTGGATCTTAGACTTCAGATCCAATTTCCTTATAGGGTCCAGAATCCAATTTCACCTTGGATCTCAAAATTACAGATTCAATTCCATCTTAGGATTCAGAACCCAAGTCTACATCGGATCTCAGACTTCAGATCCATAATCTATCTTAGGGTCCAGAGTCCAGTTCCACTTTGGATCTCAGACTTCAGATCCAAATCCATCTTAGGATCCAAAACTCAACTTCCATCTTGGATCTCAGACTTCAGATCCAAATCCGTTTTAGGATCCGGAATCCATTCTCCACTTTGGATCTCAGACTTCAGATCCAAACCCATTTTAGGATTCAGAATTCAAATCCGTCTTGGATCTCAGATCCAAAATCCATCTCAAATCTCGGGTCTCATCCAGACTTTGGATTCAAATTCCATCTTGAAATCCATGTTTCAAATCAAGTTCTATTTTTCAAATTCAAAACCAATTATATTCCAGATCTCAAAACTAGATCCATTTACAGATCATGTTTAGATTTTCTTAAATTCATTTCTATATCGTTGGTATTTCCCATATTCATTCCAAATTTCAAATCTTAAAATCAAATCCATTTTCAAATCTTATCTTTTCTCCTAAATCCATGATTAAATTCAAAGTTCACTTCTGACTTTGAAACTTCATCTCCTTTCATTTTCAAAGCTTTAAATCATTCTTTCTCTAAAGTCAAAGATTTACTCTTTCAACTCTGATTTACTTCAAAGACTTAGAAATGCTCTAATCTATCTCAAGTTCTAAGTTAGATTCAATCATTTTCTTCACTCCCTTATCAAGTTCATCTCAGAATAACTTGGAGATTTTCAAAATATCTTTCAAAAAGAGCATACATTATTGCATTGCACAAGCATGATTCTTTGTGCATTTAGAGTGAGAATAAATTCTTAGATTATATTTAGGCAAAGCAAAAGGCATAGATTCGATCCTTGGTTCGATTACCCCTTGTAAAGGCGCTAGGAACGGTCGAACCTCGTACCGACGAGCGAATCCCGTCTCTCCATTTTTCCCGCAATATTTTCAAAACGGAGGCGAGTAATTTTCTAAATATTTTCAAATCAAGGTCAAGTGAGACCGCGCAAAACAGTTCCCCTTTTCTCATTCTTTTTTTCTTTTCTCTTCTTTTTTCTTTCTTTTATTTTCTTCCCTTCAAAAAGGAGGAGAATAGAGGTTAGAAAAGGAAAAGAGAAGGAAGAGAGAGAAACCATAAAGAGAGGAAAAATTTTTGTGATGATCACAGTTTTGGCGACCATGATGGGACTCGTCTTCGTCCGGTCGAATTTGTGCCTTTGCTTTGCTTTTATATAATCTAAGTCTTTATTCTAACATATGTCAGCTACATTTTCATGCAAACCTTAGGAGCCTAGATTTTGTCCTAAAGCTGACATCATTGCATATAGGACTTAAGTATGGTTTGGTAGGACCATATTGAGGAGAATATTCCATGTTCATATTAGACTTAGGTCTTAAATACAACTCTCCTCAATTTTAGGAATTGAATGCAAAACGATGTATGCAAGTGTATGCTTCTTCTTTAAATCTATCTCTTTAGGACTTGCATTAGAGCCTTCTGATTTTATTGCATGTTGATCATATTTTGAAAAAAATCCCTACCTATATTGTCCCCGTCTTCATGTTGCTGGGCTGTCTCACTGAACCATAGTTCAGGAGAGAGCCTCACAACTGGACCACTTATTTGGGTTCGCGCCCCCCTACCACGTACCTAAGGGCCATAGTCTGAGGTATATCGGTAGGTGCTCAAGGATGTTGGGAAGCCCTTACCTTAGAACCGAAGAGATATCTTATATGCCACGTACTTCGAGCTTCGGCTTGAGTATATCGGCGTACCTTGATTGGAATCAGATGATATAAATCTTAGAGTTAGGATTAAGGTCCTATCAGCCATTTCAAATATTGCACATAGAGTCAGCTTTAGGGAATGTTGTGTGCACATCTTTGTTGATATGATTTTAGTTATGCAATGTCTCTCATATTTTCTTATATATATATATCAAACCTTTCCAAAACCCTGGGCATATTATCCAAAATTTTCCTTCTCTTCAGAAACCCCAGGTGTTTTTTTCTTTTCCTTTCTTGATTTCTTTAAATTCTTTTCTGATCCTGCCTGCAATTTTTCCAATTTTCCAAAATTTACCATCTATTCTAAAATTTTCTTCTACATATCTTCTAAATCTATTTTGTAACAAAAATCTCTTTCATCAAGAGATGTCCTTTTCTAAATTATTTATTTCTTTTCACAGGAAAATAATTCAATTGTCATACCTCTCGTACGGGCTCAATCCCTAGTAGTGGGATGTCTCTTTATCAACTTGATTTCTTTATCAAAGTTTTCTCCAAAATCTTTCTAAAAGGGTCCCATTTTGTCCTACAGAAAAAGCATTTGGTATTAACGGGTGGTCCAGACTGAGATCAGAGACCGCACCAGTTAGAAGCAAGAATTGAGAAATGGACTCTCAGAGGTTTGCCAGAGAAGGAGGTCAGGACAGCCAGAATGAGATTGATCCTGCCATATATCGGTTGTTCAAAAAGATGATGGTTGAGATATTATCCGAGCAGGCTGAAGCCAGTTTTGAAAAAGCTCCCACCAAGGAAGAGACACCTGTCACTTTCCGAACAAGCAAGTACAACGATGGCAGTGCAGGAAGTTATAAAATCAGCAGGAGTGGCAACAAAGGCAACCCAGGCAATCAAAACAGCAATTTGGAGTCATCTAGGAACCAGAAGGGAAAGTTCAGCAGAAACCAAGATGAACCACTTCAATCCAATCCTCCGCAGAAGGAGAAGAATCAGGAAAAGCTAAAGCGTAAAGATTGGAGTAGTAACCGAGATTTCACTCCCTTGGATGAGCCGCTGGATAAAGTTCTTGAATATATGTTGACCAAGAGACTAGTCAGGCTCCCAAAAGCCACAAGTCCTTCCACTATCTTGGGAAAATACAAGAACCAATTCTGCAAATTTCATCGGACAACAGGACATGACACTGATCATTGCTTTGTTTTCAAAAATATTATTCAAGACTGCATTGATAGGAATCTTTTTGTTGAAGACAAAGAAGAAAAGTGCCTGATTCCCTTAACCAAGCATGCTCAGAAAAGGGACGACTCTCGACAAAAATCAGGCAAGCCAAAGGAGACAAAGCATGTTGGCTGGAGTTATGATCGCAAATTTTCCCCTTTAGGTCAGCCAGTCGAGGAGGTTCTCGAATACCTGCTCACGGAAGATATGATCAAGCTTCCCAGGGGAGTTGATCCTTCAGTCACCATGGGAAAATGGAAAGAATGTTTTTGCAAATTTCATCAAGTAAGGAGGCACGATACAGAGCATTGCTTCGTCCTCAAAAACATCATACAGGATTTCATCGACAAAGAAATTTTGGTACCAGACGAAGGAGGGGAACAACCTGCAGTTCCAACCTAGACTCTTCCGGATCACCCGAAGAATTGATAAAGCCAAAGTTTTCTGCTTTCGTCTCTTTTTTTTAGTTATCTTGTAGGGGCAAGTCAGTTCAGCCTTCTATAGATCTTTTCCTTTTTAAAAAAAAAAGTTCTTGTAAATATTTAGTTTTTGTCATCAAACCTTTACTTATCAATGAAATGTCAAGTTTTCTTTATATCTTTGGTATTCAAATACTTTCTTCTTTTGCCATACTGGGGCATTTAAATTCTTGTTCTTTTCGGAATGCGAGACAATCATGACATCATTCATGAGAGAAATGATATTGCCTATGAGGGCTTTTTCAAAAATCATGAAAATTAAAAAAAAAAAAATCTTCGTTATGACCAAGGAGTTCAAATATTCCTCGGTCTAACATTTGACAAAAAATCAACCCTCGTGTTGATCATGTCTTCAAAAATAAGTTTTTCAAACCATTATATTGAAAGATCAACCCTTGTGTTGGTCTTATCTTCCAAAATGAATTTTAAACTTTTCAAAGATCAATCCTTGTGTTGATCTTATCTTTCAAAATGGATTTTAAATCTTTATATTCAAAGATCAACCTTTGTGTTGGTCTTATCTTTCAAAATGGATTTCAAATCTTTATAGATCAACCCTTATCTTCCAAAATGGATTTCAAATCTTTTTATTCAAAAGATCAACCCTTGCGTTGGTCTTATCCTCCAAAATTGATCTCAAAACTTTTTAAAGATCAACCCTGGTGTTGTTCTTATCTTTTAAAATGGGTTATAAATCATTGTATTTAAAGATCTATCATTGCATTGGTCTTATCTTCCAAAAATGGGTTTTAAATCATTATATTCAAAGATCGACCCTGTGTTGGTCTTATCTTCCAAGATTGGTTTTTAAGCATTACCTTCAAAGATCAACCCTTGTGTTGATCTTATTATCAATTTCAAACTGTTATTTTTAGAAATCAGATCTATTGTTGATCTTCTTCTTCAAAAATAGGTTTTAAAAAACCATTGCCTTCAAAAATTGACCCTCATGATGATCTCTCATTCGAAGGATCAGTCCTCACACTGATCATTCTTCTTGCGGTGGATTTTCTTCCCAAAAATGATTTTTCACTTAAATAAACATTTTCCTTTAAAGATCCCACGTGCAGGCAGGATCAGACAAACTCTTTTTCAAAAAATCTTTTCAACTTTTCAGTTAATCTTGTTATCTTTATTAGTTGCATTCATTTCATCTTCAATTTAATCAAATTTTCGTCAGTTCATTATCTTTATCAATTTTTTGTCAAGTTTTCATCAATGTCATTAAATTCTATCAATTTTTATTCTTTAACCCTTTCAGGTTAAGGGATAAACCTGATGCCTCTTTCCCATGAGGTATTTTCTAAATCTTCTTTTTTCGCCCTTTCAGGTTAAGGGATAAACCTGACCCTCGTTGTCCGAGGTGTTTTACCCTTTCAGGTTAAGGGATAAACTTGACCCTCGTTGTCCGAGGTGCTCCCATTCAGGATAAAGGATAATCCTGAAACCCCTCGTAGGAGCCACAATGCTACCTATGAGGATTCTTTTGTAAATACAAGTTTTTTTTTAATCTTTATTGATTTTCTAGATTTATATCAGTTTCTCTTTATTAAATCTCTTTAAATTTTATTCTTCTTTCCATTCAGGATAAGGGATAATCCTGAAACCCCTCGCAGGAGCGATAGTGCTACCTATGAGGATTATTTTGTAAATAACAAGTTTTATCAACTTTCGTTTGATTTTTTTAAAATTTATATCAATTTCTCTTCATTTAAATTTTCCTTAAAATCTATTCTTTTCCCATTCAGGATAAGGGATAATCCTGATACCTCTCATAGGAGCATCGCTGCCACCCGTGAGAATTCTTTTCCAAAAACAAATTCCCAAATAAATCTATTTAAATTCCTCTCCATGTTTATAAATTTTATTCTTCTTCAAATTAAGGGATAAATCTGGATTATTCCCCCAAAAAATTCTTCAATTCTCATCAAATTTTATTACATACTCCTTTAGGATAGGAGGAGATCCTGAAGCCGTTCGAACCTTAGGCCATCTTGGGTCTAGGATCTCGAATAAATCCCTCATCTTCATCATCAAAATCTACTCATGCTTCTGTCAATCCTTCAAGTTCCGACTCTTGGGTAGAAATTATTTCCTTCCCGTCTAAGTTCCGACTCAGGTTTTTGTTTTTGTTTTTTGTTTTCATTTTTATTTTTAAAGATCCGGGTTCCGACTCGGGTTTTCCCTTTTTTATATTTATATATATCATTTGAAGTTCCGAGTTCCGACTCGGACTTCCTATCGGATTCAACGCTCGTGTTGGAACCGATCGTACCCTTGAATATTCGAGTTTTTCAAAACTCGGGTTCTTCCATTTTTATCATTATTTTTAAAGATCTGGGTTCCGACTCGGGTTTTCCCTTCTTTATATATCGTCTGAAGTTTTGAGTTCCGACTCGGACTTCCTATCGGATTCAACGCTCGTGTTGGAACCGATCGTACCCTTGAAGATTCGAGTTTTTCAAAACTCGGGTTCTTCCATTTTTATTATTATTTTTAAAGATCTGGGTTCCGACTCGGGTTTTCCCTTCTTTATATATCGTTTGAAGTCTCGAGTTCCGACTCAGACTTCCTATCGGATTCAACGCTCGTGTTGGAACCGATCGTACCCTTGAAGATTCGAGTTTTTTAAAACTCGGGTTCTTCCATTTTTTTAATCATTGTTTTTTTAAAAAAAAAAAAAAATCCGGGTTCCGACTCGGGTTTTCCCTTTTTATATATCGTTTGAAGTCTCGAGTTCCGACTCGGACTTCCTATCGGATTCAACGCTCGTGTTGGAACCGATCGTACCCTTGAAGATTCGAGTTTTTTAAAACTCGGGTTCTTCCATTTTTTTTAGTCATTATTTTAAAAAAAAAAAAAAAGATCCTGGTTCCGACTCGGGTTTTCCCTTTTTATATATCGTTTGAAGTTTCGAGTTCCGACTCGGACTTCCTATCGGATTCAACGCTCGTGTTGGAACCGATCGTACCCTTGAAGATTCGAGTTTTTCAAAACTCGGGTTCTTCCATTTTTATCATTATTTTTAAAGATTCGGGTTCCGACTCGGATTTTCCTTCTTTTATATATATTCTCATTTCTGAAGTCTCAAGTTCCGACTTGAACTTCCTTTTGGATCCAATGCTCGTATTGGACAAGTTATTGTGAATCCGAGTTTTCACTCATCATTTCCCCTTCAGGATAAGGGATAATCCTGAAACACCGGCAATCACTCTCGCTCAATTCTCAAATATCTTCGAATGTCGGTCTCATTTTTCAAATCCTCCTTCTGAAAAACCCAGTGCTCGTACTAGGTATGCATTTTCGAAGACCCAGTGCTTGTACTGATGTGCATTTTTCAGAAAACCCAGCGCTTGTATTGGGGCATTTTTTTCAAAATCCAGCACTCGTGCTGGTACGTCTAGCGCTCGTGCTAGTGTTTGGCTGACTAATCAGTTAGCCCTCAGGTTCAGTCTTTGTGCTAACCAAGCATCATCATTTCAAAGTTCTAAATTCTCAATTTCAACCTTCGGGTTATCATTTCATCAAAAATCAATCTTTTCTTGCGAAGGACCCTCTTCAGGGAGAGTTCGAGGGAGCTCGTTCTTTTCGCATGCAACCATTTTTCGTTCGCAAGGACCCTCTTCCAGGGAGAGTTTGAAGGGACTCGTTTTCTTCGTGAACAGTTTGCAAAACAACAACCAACTTTACACAAAAGAACCCTTTTTCTAGGGAGGGCTTCGACGGAAGCTCGTTTTTTTTTGTGGCCCCTGTTTTTATCATCTTTGGCCAACCCCTTCACAGAGGACCCTCTTCTAGGGAGAGTGTGATGGACTCGTTCCTCTATGATACTTTCTCAACTTTGTTTTTCGACCGTCTTTCCATAAGAGAAGCCTAGAGATAGGGAGTTTTGACGAAAACTTAATTTCTCTTCGAAAGTTCCGTTTTGCAAACACCTCCTCTTTCAGGGAAGAGAGGAGTATTTCCAATTTCCCATTCAGGTAAGGGCTTAAGCCTGAGTCTCTCTTTTTGGGGAAAAAGAGAGGAGAATTTTGTCATGGACGTGTCAGTTCGATATCAAGTGATTTCTTTCATCGAGGATTTCTAGAATACGTTGCCAATTTGCTATCAAAAGTCATTGTTGATCTCAAAGCTTTCGTCGCACAAAGAATTATCTCAAACTACCTTCAGTATCATTTTCAAAAGAGCAAGACTCTTGCAAAATAAGAGCTAAATTCAAGCTTTTTCTGTTGGTCAACCAAGAGGTTGAAGAAAAATCTTTGATATGACCGACAAAGGAAAATTCAATGATGCTGAAAAGCCATAAGTGAACTGATATTGATCATAGCTGTGGCGCATTCTTAAAGATTATTCTTTTGGCGGTAAGACAATGGAAATATCCTGGGCAGTAAAAAGAACCTACCCGATCCATATATCCTCAGTCATCCAAGCTAAGCTGCAATCAACTATCCGCAAAAGGGATCTCTCAATTGTCGTCAAGATGAAGGCGAATTAAGCGAGTGGACCCCCGGGGCCAAAGAAGATTTGAAACATCTCCAAGATGACGGAGTTTGTGACGGATCCTTCCAGGGAAAGTTCGGATCACCGTCGAGATGAAGGCGGATGCGATGAACCTACCGACAAACCCTAAAAGATATTTGATTTCTGCTATCATTTAGAAATTTCAACCCAAGGACCAATGTCATAATTCCTGAGAAAGAAAAAGAAGGATCGGAACATCTCCAAGATGAAGGAGTTTGTGACATACCCTTCCTCGAAAAAGAGAGAAAAGTCAGGACATCTCCAAAATGAAGGAGGATGTAAAAGAACCCAGAAAAGATCCATGGTTCAAAAAGAGTGCAAACAGATCATCATGGGAAATGCCCAGGATATCAAACTGCCCGAAACTGTCAAGAATCATCTTTATCTATGTGAAATTCTTTATCAATGTTTGTTCACTTAATTGCTTTTATGAAACTAAGAATGTTTCCTCTTCTTTTCATATTAGGGAAATTGATATCTTCCTTGAGGAAACTCAACAGCAACAAATTTGAATTTTAGATCTCAAAATCTACAGAGTTAGCCCAATTGAAGCTAATACTCTAGGTAGAAAGAGGTGATGTCTTCACACATGAGCACAATTCAATCATTCTGAATCAACTATAATTTTTGGCATTTTATTGGCAATATTTTCTAATTATCCCAACATGAAGTGTGAACTTGAGATCGTTTTGACGTATCCTGACGTCATCCCTCCTTAGGACTGAAAAGTTCTTTCCTTCCGGCTGATCTGAGCGCTCTCAGATTCGCACACTTCCCTGTGCTCCCCACTGTCCCGCCATAGACAGTTCCCACTCAGGATAAGGGTTAAACCTGAACTTTTTGCAAAAGATCTGTTGTTGTCAAAAGCTATTTTCAGTCTCAGCAATGAGGTTCCCAAGAACAACCCTTTTTCAAGCTTTAAGGACCCCCATTTTCATTCTTTTGCAAAAACCCCTCTTGGACTTATTGTGCAAAGTCTAGAGGCCCATCACAGTTCTCCTCGCTCCTCGAGGATTCTGTATCCATTCAGGCTAAGGATTAAACCTGTCACCTCGCTCCTCGAGGTGTAACCCAAAAACCTTCTGCGAGAGGTCGTCTGTTTTTAGAAAGGTGATTTTAGTCTCAGCAATGAGGCGCCCAAGATCATCCCTTTTCCAAGCTTTAGGGAATCCCTTGATTTTTCTCTTCTCGCAAACCCCTTTTGGATTTGTTCGTCCAAATTCCGAAGGCCCCATCATGGTTTCTTCATCCGAGGATTCCGTATGGTCGTCCCTTTCAGGTTAAGGGTTAAGCCTGAACCTCACTTCACGAGGTACCTTCCGTTCAGGTTAGGGTTAAACTTGAGTCCCATTTCCGACTAGATATCTTTTCTAGTCTCATCACGGTTCCTCCATCCGAAGATTCTGCTTCATCTCCCACTCAGGTCAAGGGTTAAACCTGAATCTCGCTTTAGCGATGCATCTGTTGTCCCATCACAGTTTCTTCACTCGAAGATTCCGTATGGTCGTCCCTCTCAGAATAAGGGCAAAGCCTGAACCTCGCTCCGCGAGGTACCTTCCTTTCAGGATTGGGTTAAACCTGAGCTTCATTTAGACAAGGCAATCCTCCTGTCCCATCCTGATTTTCCCCGCAAAGGAATCCGTGCTCTTTGTACATCCATCCAGGAAAGGATCGTCCTTGAAGTTTCATCTCATGAGGCATTTTCCTCAAAAATGTCCCATCAAGGTCTGCCTATATTCCTTCCTCATCCAATTTATCTTGATCTATCTTCGTCCCATCCAGGTTAAGGGCTAAACCTGAGTCATTCCAAAAGGTAGATCTCGTCTCACCCATGGGACCTGATCAAAATTCTTTCACAATTTCGAGATCTTCGCCCAAAGTCCCATCACGATTTCCTCATTCCTATCATTCAGTCGTATCATTGTCGAGGATTTCGTCTCCCCAGGACCGTTCAGGATAAGGTTTTAAGCCTGAAAAGTCATGTTTTAAAAATAAATTCTTCCACACTCAGTTCAGATCGGCTGACTGAGGCATTTTTCAAAATTTGGAGTGTTTCTTTGCCACTAAGCTCGGCTTTCAACCAGCTTAGTAGCAAAGAGGGGCATCTGTGAACACCCCAAATTTTTCAAAATGTTGTAAATATCCTTTCTTCTTTTTTTTTTTGCTTTTTCCCCCATCTTTGGGTAATTGAGTCGGTTTAAATCTAAATTCCATTTTCGTTTCTCAAATTTTGTTGAAATTAAACTCATTTTACATATCTGACTCAACTTCGGATCCGGATCTACATCAAAATCTAAATCTGAGCTTCATTATCCGATTTTAAATCAAACTCTCAAAATTATCAAAAATAACTATTAAAAAGCTCAGACAGTTCGTCCGGTATCCGTTTGGATCCATTGAATTAAATTTCCTCAATTTGAGGCTTAAAACTCGAATGTTTTCTAAAAACTTGGATCCAAAACCCATTCTTCTGAAGAAATTTTCCCAAAATGGTCTGAAATTCTCAGAAAAATACTCTTGTATATATTTCTCAGAAAAATACAAAAAATTAGTATTTAATCTTTGTTTTCGTGTAAAAAACTTAGATTCTGTTCCAAAAATACAAAAAAATGGAAAAATCATCAAAAAAAAATTTAGGAAAGACTGCGCGGTTTTCAAAGATTTTTTGTCGAAAAACTCATCTTTAACCATCTTTTTACAAAAACTTGAAAAGAAGGTTTTCTTTTGGAAAAACTAACTTTTTAAGGTTTAAAGGTCGAGTTAGGGTTTTTGAAAAACCCTAACTCGCCTTCCTCTCTCGCCCCCCTCACTTTCGCCTCTCGCCTACCATGGTCGACCCCCCCCCCCATGTGCATCCTACATCCTTCAGCCACCCGATCTCCAACAACTTCTTCCTCCTTCGTTCATCACGAACGAACTCGCTGGCCTTCCACCCCCTCTCGCCTGAGCTCCACGATCGCCCAACCATCCGCCATCTCCATCTCCTCCTCCCTAAACCCTTCCCCGCCAACGGAACCCCAGCCCCCATCTGTGACCATTGATCCATGGCAACCATCTTCACCTGCCCTTCATCTCTAACGGAAGCTCTTCTAGAGTTTTCCCCTTCTTCTTTAAAAGGAGGAATCCACCATCCATCGAGGGAGGATTTTTTTTTTTCGTCCATTGTTCCCCTTTATTCCATCTTCCTTTTCTTCATTTCGGATTCGGAAGGCCACCCAACAACGAGAAGAGATCCTTCCATCTTCCGGCCCTCCTCAGTGGAATCTCAGCAACGAAGAATCCCTGCGGCAAGAGACAAAAGGCATCTACAGTGGAAGGGAAGAATTTGGCTCCCTTATCCAGGTTCTCTGCTTAATCCAATAAGTCGATCCCTTTTTTTTTTTTCTTTCGAATATCTCTTTCCTCCTATATCAAATCTCTATTCACGCACCTTGGGTGGTATTGGATTGCTTATTGCAACTCCAAACCATCTCGCGCAACAGCAAATGGAAGTCCCAATTCCAACATTTTTTTTTCTTTCTTTCTTTCTATTTTTCCTTTTGTTGTTTTGCTATTTCGCTCTTTTTTTTTTTTTTGGTTTACGGTTGCCAAATTCAATAGACCCTCATGGTTTGTTGGGATCTCAATACGATCTTCTCACTAATTCCCGACTTTACTTTCGGATTAGTTTTCTTTTTTTTTAGGATCCTGGGTATTCCGTTTAATTTTTCTCTTTCATATATAAGTTGTTTTGTTTTGATTCCTATTGGCATTATGATTTCAAGCATCGGGTCATTCGCTTTCGATTAAATCCTCATTATCATCTGGTTAAACCACAGGTCTGCAAGCCTCCTAGCTTCAGACCTGCACAAAAGCTATGTTCCCTGGTGTTTTTCTCGTTTTCTTCATATAAATGGGACCCCTGTTTCATTACATTTTGCTGAGGAATCTACATCCAGGATCAATATAGTAGGCATGTTCCATGATGTATAATTGATTTTCGCGACTCTAAATCCTAATTCCTTAAGCTTTGCATTTTATTCTGGATCGTTGGATGACAGGTTACGAGTTGATCTCCTATTTATATTAGATTTTTCCTTTTACTTACTTTAATATGTATATTTGGTTGATCTTTTAATTCTATTCCTTTCCTAATTATCCTTTGCATTGTATTCATGATTATTTACCAATCTTTAGCATCTAAAGCCATGTCATCAATTGATTTTGTTGGATTTCCTTGTTATTATGTCATTTCAATCGGATGACCATTTTATTCCACCTTATTCCATTTCTCATTTATGTTGAATATAGTCGTTTGTTGATAATCTCTGCGTTTTGCCTCAGTGGTTCTGAATGATCTCGTTGCGGCTGGGATTTAGAATCATGTTCCGCATGTCCATCTATATGATCCAATCAGGCTTAGATCAACGTTGTATCAGATAAGCTGAAATCATTAACTTATTAACTGACGGTTGCAAGCTGGATCGCAGGGGTGTATGCTTTGTCTACTAATGATGATAACGCTTGTCTTGAGCTAAAATCCCACATGTTTTGACATATGATTTATGATATACTGTCCACGGATCCCACCTTTCCTTGATTAAATCGCACCACCCTGGTTATTAGATTCCTGGGGCTGGCGCTGGTGTCGAGCTTGAACTAAAACACCTAGGTGTTGTGAGTAGTGGTCAGATGGATGACATCGATTACTTGCCTTCAAAGGGGTAATTAATCGCAGAGGTCTGATGAGATTAATCAAACTGGCTGGAAGATCTATTTGATAGTTGGGAGAGGAGCAAAATGTTTCCTCGCTGAGGTCGCGTGTTATCATAATGAGGACTCAGCCACGACCCATCATAAAAAATCACCACAGTTCTTTTGATTGTTTGTTTTGTATTTCCTTTTTCTTTTTTTTGTTTCGTTTCTGATTCCTCTGGATGCAGGTACGAAGTAAGTGATTACATCTTCAAAAGCTGTAGCCGAGTCTGTTGGTTGCTAAAAAAAAAGAAGAGAGGCTTATGGCACAACCTCTCCATAAGATTCGCATCACATCCACCTGAAATGTTCTAGTTCGGTGGGTCCAAGGAACACCTGGCACTACATTCGTTGTTCTGCAACAGATTCAAGTAAGTATTTGATGGGCTGTGTTAGTGTTAGGGGAGGTATTAGTCTGACTATAAGTAAATGCCTTTTGCCGATAAATCTATCATCTGTTTAGACAATGGGTTTGTTATGATCATCTCCCAAAATATTGTGGCAATATGACAGCAATTTTTGTGAAGAATATTAGGTTGAGATGAACTGAAGTTATTGCTCTCTCCTGTGTTTCTGCGAAAGTTTACCAATAGATGATAACGTTGATTGAGTTTATTTTAGAAGTTGAATTAGTTCAATCTTTCACGTTTTTTTTTTTTGTGTTTCTTCATATTTTACCCAAGTTTTGTTTTATCTCTGTCTTTAGGAATTAGTTTTATCAGAAAAATGAATGTTGGGTACTGTATAGTGGAGATTATCATTTTGGGCTTAGGTCTCAAACAACCAGTGGTTTTAAAGCATAAGTAGATGTATCTGTATGATTCACATGATCTTTTCTGCATAATCAGTATAAAATGCCCTGTAGGTAGCATTTATAATCTCTGCTTATCCATGATCTCTGTGGAAAAGAAAGTGTGTCCGATAACTGTAACGTGTTGGGAGATGACTTCAAGACTTGCCAAGATGCAGATCTGGAAAATCAATAAGGTTTAATAAATTTTGAGAGAGCTTGAATCTCGGTTTATGCATCTGTGCACATTGTTGCTTGATTATTTCACTTCCGGTATGTTATTATCTTTCACTGTTACTTGCTGCATCTACGATTCCCATTGGCTCATTGGTTGTTTATTTAACTAGGTTATCTAGCTCATTTATTATCCACCCATCACATTCATTGCTTATCTAATTCACTGACTCATTTGCTATCTGTCTGATTCTCGGCCATCTCCTATATCAAGCTGCACATATCCACCTCTACACACATGCCCCATACCCCTATCCATTATAACTCTGCTAGGCCTGCATAGGTCCAGCAGCATGTAAATTCACCATTCCGCGGCATGTCTTTTTGCGCCTTCAGCAGGTATAACACCTCCCACCACCGTTACACTTCATCTCTAGTATGTTGTCATTACAGCAAAAAAAAAATCGTAATGTACACAGCAGTGCCTAGCACTGCTGTAAGCTGTTTGCAGGTATACAGCAGTGCCTAGCACTGCTGTAAGCTGTTTGCATGTACACAGCAGTGCCTAGCACTGCTGTAAGTTATTCGCATGTACACAGCAGTGCCTAGCACTGCTGTAAGCTGTTTGCATGTATACAACAGTGTCTGATACTGCTGTAAGTCTTTGCATATTGGCAGCAGTGCCCGACACTGTTGTAAGCCCCTTTTTTTTATTATTTTATTTTTCACAGTGTTCGGCACTACTGTGATTGACATATAACTATACCAGTGTCCACACACTGTCATGGTTCTCCCATCTTCCCTTATGTATCTCCCACAAATTCTCTCATTTTCACCATTTGTGCATTCAAAAAAAAAAAAAACATTTCGCTGTACAAATACCCATATACCTTTTTGCTACATTAAATCACTCTAACTCTCAAATCATTTGCATGTCATCATCAGGTTATATTCTACTCTATATATGTGTTTTGTAGTAAATGGTGATTTGGTTCAATGTTACTTGTACAGTGACATGCCTTCAGCAGTGTCTTCACTTCATCACATTTTTTTTTCTAACATATCAGCTATCATAAGCATTCGTTTGGTTTGCTAGGTCACATTTTCCTCATGTCCAATGACTTCTCATTCATAATACATACCAGATGATTAGTCTGTGCATAACAATGATAGACTTCTCCCATTGCTGACATGTTAGACCTTATCATGATCTCGCATATATTCCATTCCCCTAAGCATATATACATATCCCATTGTATTTCCATCATATCATGCTAATCCATTTTCTTTGTAGGAAATTTATAAGAATTGCTATTCTCTTTGCTTAGAATCAATAACTCTTATAATCTTGAGTTAAACTCAAAACATTGTAATAATTAGATATCAATGAGAAATTTACATTCATGCTTTAGATAGAATGAATGAGCATTGTAGATATCATGAATTACTTGTTCTTCATGCATTTTTCCTCTATTTCTCAAAATCTCACAATGATGAAACACGAATGGCACGTGCACCATTTCGTAAGAGGTAAATTAATCCTAAGTTGATGATCCATATCAATGGCCATAGTCAGGGTATGGACAAAACTTAGGATTTCTATCTTTTACGAAATAACACTGGATCCATTTTCAAAATTCATCATATTTACTCAAATATTTTCTTCTTTTATTAGAGTTTAACTTAGAATTAATTCAATATATATACCAATGGCCATAGTCAGGGTATATTGAGAGTTAATTTCATTTTAAACTCTATAAAAGCACCAAAATGTATTTTATTCTTCACCTGAATTTAAATATAGATTATTATATAATACATTCAATGACCATAGTCAAGGATGTATTATATCCTCAATCTTATTTTAATTCACCCAAAGAATGAAATAGCTTTTCAAAATCCAATTTCAAAAATTTAAATTCATTCATCATTTAGGATAGAACTGCATCATGTCTTCAAAAATTTCTTTTTCAAAACTCCAAGTAATGTAAATATCTTCTTCAATCTATCTTCAATTATTAAAAAAAACCAATTCATCCTCTTCATTTTCAAATTCAATTTCGTTTTCAATCTCAAAAGTTCAAATTTAACTTTGAGATTTCAAAGTCCTTTTTATTCAAATTCAAATCAGATTTCAAAGTTCAAATTAACTCTGAAATTCCAAATTCATTTTATCTTTAAAACTCCAATCAAAATCAAAGTTCAATTTAACTTTGAGATTCTTGATTCATCTACTGAATTTAAGTCCAAATCCATTTTAGGATCCAGGATTCAACACTCATATTGGATCTCAGACTTCAGATCCAATTCCTCCTTAGGATCCAGACTCCAATTTCACTTTGGATCTTAGACTTCAGATCCAATTTCCTTATAGGGTCCAGAATCCAATTTCACCTTGGATCTCAAAATTACAGATTCAATTCCATCTTAGGATTCAGAACCCAAGTCTACATCGGATCTCAGACTTCAGATCCACAATCTATCTTAGGGTCCAGTGTCCAGTTCCACTTTGGATCTCAGACTTCAGATCCAAATCCATCTTAGGATCCAAAACTCAACTTCCATCTTGGATCTCAGACTTCAGATCCAAATCCGTTTTAGGATCAGGAATCCATTCTCCATTTTGGATCTCAGACTTCAGATCCAAACCCATTTTAGGATTAAGAATTCAAATCCGTCTTGGATCTCAGATCCAAAATCCATCTCAAATCTCGGATCTCATCCAGACTTTGGATTCAAATTCCATCTTGAAATCCATGTTTCAAATCAAGTTCTATTTTTCAAATTCAAAACCAATTATATTCCAGATCTCAAAACTAGATCCATTTACAGGTCATGTTTAGATTTTCTTAAATTCATTTCTATATCGTTGGTATTTCCCAGATTCATTCCAAATTTCAAATCTTAAAATCAAATCCATTTTCAAATCTTATCTTTTCTCCTAAATCCATGATTAAATTCAAAGTTCACTTCTGACTTTGAAACTTCATCTCCTTTCATTTTCAAAGCTTTAAATCATTCTTTCTCTAAAGTCAAAGATTTACTCTTTCAACTCTGATTTACTTCAAAGACTTAGAAATGCTCTGATCTATCTCAAGTTCTAAGTTAGATTCAATCATTTTCTTCACTCCCTTATCAAGTTCATCTCAGAATAACTTGGAGATTTTCAAAATATCTTTCAAAAAGAGCATACATTATTGCATTGCACAAGCATGATTCTTTGTGCATTTAGAGTGAGAATAAATTCTTAGATTATATTTAGGCAAAGCAAAAGGCATAGATTCGATCCTTGGTTCGATTACCCCTGGTAAAGGCGCCAGGAACGGTCGAACCTCGTACCGACGAGCGAATCCCGTCTCTCCATTTTTCCCGCAATATTTTCAAAACGGAGGCGAGTAATTTTCTAAATATTTTCAAATCAAGGTCAAGTGAGACCGCGCAAAACAGTTCCCCTTTTCTCTTTCTTTCTTTCTTTCTTTTCTCTTCTCTTTTCTTTCTTTTATTTTCTTCCCTTCAAAAAGGAGGAGAATAGAGGTTAGAAAAGGAAAAGAGAAGGAAGAGAGAGAAACCATAAAGAGAGGAAAAATTTTTGCGATGATCACACTACCTCTCTTCACAGAGGTAGCTTCTTCAGTAGCTCGACGACTATAATATCACCAAACTCTTTTGGTATTGGAGTTAAGGCCACTGGAACATCAGCAACACTTTCTTCTTCATTAATCTTGCAGATCATCATGAGAAAGGTTTCATCTTGTATCTTGAGACCCTTCTTCAATGGAGTACAAGCATTAAGCACTCATAAGGCTTCACTATAGGCAGTGCGACAATCGTGCAAGGTTATTTTTCATACTCAAAACTGATAATATTCAGATGAGGCATCACACAACCTTGTTGCTTCGAAAGAATGACACCCCTAGAATGACCCTGAAATCATCCATTGGTGCTACAGAAAAAGTGGCCCTTTCAGAGCAGCTCAAGATTCTCACTGGCACATTGCTGACAACCCAAAAATAGGCTTGGCTTCAGAGTTGACCACCTTCATTTGGATCTCTTTCTTTTCCCATTATAGCCTCAATCACTCGCCTCTTCAAGCAAAACAAAGTTGTGCATGGCGCCTGTGTCAATCAATGCCTTAGTGAGTCGCCCATTCAGAAGGACTTCCAAGTACATCAACTCTTTGCTCATAGGTGGTCTAACAGTAGGTGTCACCTTCACTGCATTCATTTTCATAGCTCCAACGATCAGTTGTTCTACGGTGGCTCACCCAGCTTAAACTTGGATGGCATTCATAGCTCTAGGATTGCGGTTATCTCTGCTTTCTGGACCACGATTTTTGTTCGGACAACGATTTGCCCAGTGACCACTGGGGTAGATATAACAATCTCGACGATGATAATTTTGCCCTTAGTAGTTATTATTTTTCTGTTGGTTATTGTGTTGTCCTTTCTGCTGGCCACGATCATGTCGATTATCACCCTGATGGTATTCATAACCCGCATTGTTTCCTCCATCATTCCTTTGATTATCCCTTCTATTGTTGTTATGATCATTTCTAAAATGTCTTTCTTGGGATGTCATATTGTGCCTATCAATCTCAGTGAGCTTTTCAACAAGTGTCGCAATAAGAGTTTGAAAGCCTTATCGATTGAGCTTTGTAACTGCCCACCCCTACAATCCATGCATGAAGTGAAACAATCGGTCTGTGTTACTCATATTTTCGATGTCTAGCATCAGTGACGTGAATGCTTTAACATACTCATGAATTGACCCAGTCTACTTCAGGGACAACATCTTGTTGCGAGCAATTATACTCTTATTTTTAAGCAAAAAGAAGTCACGCAGTTCCTTTTTGAGATCTGCTCATAAATTTACAACAAGATGCCCAACATTGCCTTTTCAACGTATCCGCCAAAGTATAGTATCATCCATAAGGTACATCTTTGTAGTGCACAAGGAAATTGCACCTTTCATCATATCTCCAACCTCAGGGTATTGTTCATTAAGTAAATAAAGTTCTTGAGATCTCTCGAGTTCTGAGTGCCTTTGTACTTTGCATGCTCAGGCAACTTAATACACGATCTATCCACATGTGTCATTGCTCCACCAGCTGGAGCATTCCTCAATTGTCGCTCCAAGTGGTCATTCTTTCATCGAACAACATCTAATTCGGTAGTTAAGATGTTAAACCTTTATAATAGATCATCGAACTTGGTGCTAGGATTCCCAATAGAGTCATCATATCTAATGGCAAGATCTTTCACAAAATCTTCCACTCTCTCTACTGCAGTCTTGATCAAGCACCCCAAAAGCAGTATTAGTATCATTAACCAACCTTTCCATGTTGGTCACAGTCTCTATCAGCTCGATGACATCGCGCACGAGAGCTTTCACACGATCATCAGCCATGAAATCGTCTTTGGGATGAACCTAAGTACCTAAAGAAATTTTCTTATGTTTCGTTAGAAGCATTCTCAACAAAGAATGTTGAATCGTTGTCACAAGAGATTTAACAAGGCTCTGGTACCAACTTGTCATGGGCTAAAAGCGAAAGCCCCTATGACGTACCCCGGTATACCCTAACACTGAAATGGCCTTTTAAGCGTACAACAAAAATTAAACTAAACATCGCTCATCAAGCACGTGAGCGCAATGGCACAAGCACGTGCTCACACAATCATATAAAGAGAGCAGAGAGGCAATAAAGCATTGAAGAAGGCAAAAAAGTAGAGACTTCTATTAGCAAGTTAACGAGTACAAAGAAACCCCAAAATTACTTTCTAGTCGGGGGTTCTTAGGCCAAAAACCATTACATGCACATAAAAAATGCAAAAGAGGTAACTACATCAAGCAACAAAAGTAAAAATCTTAGCGATCTAGAATAAGGCTGGCACCTACCAGTTATACAATCATAACATTGGGGTTTGAACTTGCAATGTCCCAACACAAGGTAGCGTGCACTAATTTCTCCTACCCGACAAGCAGAGCCCCTATTGGTGATAAAGGCTCCTTTTTGTTTTTCTCTATTCGGTCTTTTAAAGAAGCTTTCTAGAAATCAACCTAATTACTCTTTAAGTTTGGTTTAGTTTGAAAATAAACTTTTTTAATTAACAATCACGTATGCACCTTCTACCCTCATGAAATAGATTGAGGATATTGACGGTTTTATGTCATACATGGTGAGAATCTCTCTAGATGTGCCCACAAGGGCTCCACTCATTTGGTAGGCACGACTTGTGAATGTTACCAAGTTGACCGGACATCACAACTTCAAAATCTATGGTGGCATCCCTTGCTGCAAGGTAGAAGCTGGGTAGGGCTGCACAACCAGCCGAGCTAGCTCAAGCTCAGCTCGGGCTTGACTCGTTTAAACCTGACTTGGACTCGTCCAAGTAAGTAAGTGTGATGAGCTTGATCAGACGTTCGAGCTTGATTAAGCTCGATTAGCCCGATTAAGCTCAACTAATAGTTATATGGAAACTGCTAATAATTATAAAGCATGCATTTAGCTAAGTGGTTAACATGTTTGTTGTGTATGTGTGAGGTATTGGGTTCAAATCCCATTGTTTGCAGAATTAAATCCTTTTTTTTTAAATGTAAGTTAATACGGCTTGAGCCAAGCCAGGCTCGAGTTTCAATTTTGTACACAGCCTTCCAAGCTCAGCTCGAATCGAGCATAGCATTTTTTAGCTTGAGCTTGGCTCGAGTCCATCTCGTGTGCACCTCTAAAGCTGGGTGTACTATCTGGTGGGCAGGAAGGACCTCAAGGGTTTTACCCAATGTTGTATCAATATCATCCCTTAATCTTTTGGCCAATGATTCAGTTGTATTGGCCGATACCGATACTCAAGCAAATCATTCTGTATCGGCCAAGAAATAATAAAAAAACATTACATGTTAATCAAAATGTGACACATGTTAAAACTATTAAAATAATATTAAAAAAATTAAAAAAAATTAATTTTTAGTATTTTTATATTTATTAAAATAATATTAAACAATAACCAATTCAGGGATGATTTCTGCTGATACGATATGTATTGATCGATGCATACTGATACTGACAACAATAGTTTTACCAACTGCAGCTATAAGCCAGAGGTGAAAAGATCAGGTTCAATATGATTGCACAAATATTTGTGCATTAAGCACCTGATCACCCTCCATCTTGGGGACAGGGCCTGTCAGTTGTAGGGCCCAAGGCCTGATGGAGGGCGATCAGGTGCTTAATGCACAAATTGTGTGCCAGAGGCCAGCCAAGTGTGGTTGGTGATGAGGAGGGTTTTTTTTAGACTATACAAAAATCTATAGATGTACCGCACGAATATATGGAGGCCCATGATTCTCAATGAAAACCCTTCCCTAGCTAGTTCTTTCGTTTCACTGACCCTTCAAAGACAGAAAGATAAGACTGCAATTGGGGCTTCGCTTACCTTTTTTATTCAATTGTTGGATGTAAAGGATTGCCTAAAGAACCAAAGGCCTCACTTGATGAAGGACCAATAAAGGATTGCTTGAAAATTCTCAAAAGCAAATGCTTTTCTAAATATAAAGAATCCTTCACTTAAAAAAGCAAGAAAAGAACTAAAAAAAGGCAATGAAGAGAAGGAAAAGCACAAATGTGACCACCTTCCCATCACGAATATGATAATATTCAAGGAAAAACTTTTTTTATGAGAAAACATCTTTTGAAGCAACTTCAAAATAACTTGAAAGCTACTATAGCGTATTAAACACTTAAATGTGTACACCCTTTTTTTTCTTTTAGGCGTTTTCTAAGCTTCAATAGTGATAACTACCATTAAGTTTGGTAACAGAAATTGAAATGACTTTTGAAGGATTATGACTTAAACCCAAGATTCTTAAGAAAGCCCAATTCATATTTGAGGCCATCCCCCATTTGTAGGATGGTGATTGACCTCAATTTGTGGCACTGGGTGGGTAACACAAGTCAACTTCCAATGGTGATCCAAATATGGTGTGGTACTCTATGATCAAGAAAAACATCTTGAGCATGTATATAAGAAGGCATATACAAATATCATGATGATATATCATCATTATCATCATTTGGGCAACGTAGAAGGCATATACAAATATTGGGAAATGAAAACCTACCAAACCTACCCACTAAGAAACACTTTATCAGATTTTCAGTATTTTTTTTGAAATACTAACCTTACAGATGTGTTCAACATGATTTATATCAATTGACACTTGGATCATGAATTTTAGATGAAAAGAAAATGGTATTTACAGCCTCAAAATTTTATGAAAATTGTATGCCATTGATTTTTGAAGCCTCATAAAAACATATCCATGCATTGAAATCAAATGCTCCAAGAACTGATTCCTATAAAAGTAAGCACATTAATCACATGTAAGGGAAAAATTTTGAAAAACACTAAAAATCCGATAAAATATTTCTTAGTGGGTAGGTCTGGTAGATTTTCTAGCGAGTAGGTTTTCATTCCCCTACAAATATCACATACAAGTTTTATTTTCGATGATTGAATCTAATTCACTTTCTATAGTCTCTTTTCAAGAAGGGGCATCTGGAGAGGTCGTAGGTTCCGAAAAAGAAGTTGTGTCTCTATCTATTATGTAAAGATGAAAATCAAGACCAAATCCTTTTGGTTTTCTCAATCTTTTACTTTTTCAAATTTCAAAATTTTTAGGCACACAATTTTTTTTCCTTAGTATATTTTCAATGTCCTTTTGAGCTTCAAGTGATTTTAAAATTAAATTATTTTTTAAATTAAGCTTGTATAGATTCTAAAATCACATCTTGTTTCAATATTCATAAAACTATAGGTTTAGCTATTTTGTGAATATCCAAATGAAGACATGTTCATGTTTTAGGACCAAGCTGGTTAATTTTGGTTCAATAAGCTTTACATAAGCAATGCAACCTTAAATTTTTAAATAATTTAAATCCAATTTTCTACCTTTTCAAAGTTTATAAGGTATAACTTTTTACTTAGAATATAAAACTCTATTTAAAATATGATATAAATTAAGAAAAGCATCACCACATAGATTATATTTTATTCCAGAACTTATAAGCATTGAATTAACCATATCTATCATAGTTCTATTCTTAGCCTTCTTTACACCATTATGTTTAAGAGTATATAAACTAGTATTTTATCTATATATCTCATGAATTTCACAAAATTTGATGAATTCATTTGAAAGATATTTACCACCTCCATCAGATCTAAATGACTTTATTTTGTAATTATGAAAATTTTCAACCTTTGCTTTGAAAAATTTAAATTTTTTAAAAGATTTATCTTTTGTTTTCATGAGATAGACATAAACATATTTTAAAAAATCATCAATAAAAGTTATAAAGTACTTGTTTCCCCCATGAATTGGAGTATTTTTCAAACCACACATATCATTGTATATTAAATTAAGTAATGTTAAATTTCTTTCAACACTTGAAAATGATTTTCTTTTTGCAAACTTCGTTTGAATACAAACATCAAATTTTTTAACATACTTAGTTTTACATTTAAGAATAAGTCTTAAGTTACTCATTATTTTTAAAGATTTATAATTAACATGTCATAATTTAGTTTATCATAAATCATATTAATCAAGCATATAAACCGAAGTTGAATCAATTTTATTGATAAAAAATAAAGCTTAAACAACCCGCTGGTGGAGTAGCATTTGCCTAGAAACTTGTGGTTTATCGATAGTATAATATTGTCAGATTTCATTACAAATTTGAAGGTGAATCAAAGCTCCACACTCTCTTTTTCATGAACCTTGGCATCATGTGAATCTCTCATATAGATTTTTATAGTTTTTTCCAATGGTTTCATATATTTTGAGCATACTTCTATCATTGTATGAATGGATCGTTGATGCAAAATTCATATACCACATTTTATTCAAATTAATCATAAACATCTTACTTACTACAAACATCAAGTTATCATTGGGTTTACTAGCCTTATTGTTTTGAAATTTCTTTCTATATTGTCATTCTCTCGCATAGTGACCCAATTTTACCATAATTATATATAATAGAAAATAAAATCTCTTTAGCAATAGTCTTGGATTTCTTATTCGTGTTCCTAAGTTCAAGTTTGAACCTTGGTTTGTGTTCAATCATATTTACCTTAACACAAACTTTATTTACTTCATCTTTCTTATCATAAGATTGAGCTTTCTCTTTAAGTCTAAAATATTAAAATTGTCCTAAGGTAAACACTCCATTCTTATGTTTTAATTCATTTATATAATCTTTCAAAGATAAAGACACGCTACTATGATTGTAGTCACTTAAAATGATTTATCAAGGTTTATACCCTCAAACTTGATATGATTAGCCAAAATCCGCATCTCATGTACTTGAGGTAGCAGTGACTTATCATCGAAGAATTTGAAATTCATGTACTTATTAACCAAAAACTTACGATTTTTTGCATCATCTATTTTGTATTTGCTTTCAAGAACTTGCCACAACTTCTTTCACGTAATGACTTCTGAGTAGAGGTCGAACAAGGTGTCTTAGAGTGCATTTAGTATATGGCTGCGACACACAAAATCATCATGTATTCACTTTTGTCTCTTTCGGTTTTCAACAATGGTTGTGTCCTCCCATTCTTCTAGATATTCCTTCATGAGCACTATACCACATTTGCAATTGTGAGCAAGATGAGAACTTTATGTTGTCACATTTCGAAATTCATGCCATTAAATTGGGACAACTTGAGTAGTTTTGGGTTTTCAACCTTCATAGTTGCCGTTTACAGAATTATTGCTTAAAAATTATTAGAAAATACTTCATTCAGTGGGTAAGGCAGCTGAGCTTGAACCAAGTGTGCTCAGAGGCATGTGTTATACACACTATCTTTCAAGTGATAGTTGTCCCACTTAGGATCAAGTCATTGATGCAATGGGTATTCGTACAACTACACTCCCACAATATAACTGAGCTTTTGTTTTCTTGTAAAAATTAGACTATGCCCTGCACTGGGTGAAACCGAGTAACTCGACACAGACCACCTTGGAAATCCTCTTGAATATGTAAGGTTGACCAAGGCTCGACTATAGGATAGACCTTAGGCTTAGCTTGAGTAGGGATCCTGGCTTCAACTTGGATAAGGACCCTGGGTTCAGCTTAGATAGGGACCCAACTTAGGCCAAGCCTTGATTAAGTCAAGGTCTAAACTCACTAGAGAGAGAGAGAGGGAGAGAGAGAGAGAGAGAAGAGTTATGAGATGAAATAGTGAGAATGAGAGAGGGTTGGGATTTATATAGGCCTCAACCCAACAACTACCAATAAAGGCCCATTATGGGCATTCAAGAAGCCCAAATGACCAACCATAATGGGCTTGATCTGGCTAAACAACCAACCTTGATGGCCCAAATGAAGAGGAAAATCAAGGGTAAAAGGTCTTAGTCAAAGGACAAACATGAACATATAGGGGTCAAATTCATTAAGATACAGGGTTGTGGTCAATGGTCAACAGGAATTGGCATCTCATGGACCATTTGACCATAAATGCCTCATGCAAGGACATTGGGGCAGACTCAGGTCAAAGGTCAACAAAATGAATCCCATGTGATTTACGACATGATCAAAGTTCATAAATGGGTTGGTCAATGGTCGCTTTTAGACTTGAGGATTAAAATCATCCTAAGTTCTAAAAAGAAAGACCAAGCTAAGAAGAAACCAAAATCATATTATATATCTAAGTCTAAGGTACAAGGTCTAAAATCTAAAATCCAAATTTTAAGGTTTAAAATTCAAAATCCAAAGTTCAAATTGATATGCCCTCAATGGGGCCTTGCCCATAAGAACCTTGGGTTCAGTTTGGATAAAGACCCTGAGTTCATCTTGGATGAGAGCCATGGGTTCAACTTGGATAGGGATCCTAGGTTCAATTTAAATAAGGACCTTATGCTCACTAGAGAAAGCACTTGGAGAGAGAGAGAGACCTCAAGAGAGTAGGGAGAGGGAGAGAAAGAATAAACAAGCTCTTGAAAGAGAGAGAGGAGAGGTGTGGGATGAGATGGTGAGAATGAGAGAGGTTGGGGTTTATATAGGCTCAGCCCAACAACCACCAATAAGACCCATTATAGGCATTCAAGAGGCCCAAACGGACAGAAAAATTAGGGATAGGTCTCAATCAACATGATGAACATGATGAACTGAGACATACTAAGGACAATTTCATCCATATCCAAGGTCATAGTCAACCGTCAACAGGAAAGGGCATCTCGTAGACCATAAATGCCCCATGTAAGGACATTGGGCATGTTCAGGTCAAAGGTCAAAAAATAGATTCTATGTGATTTAAGACCTAGTCAATGCTCATAGATGGGTTGGTTAATAGTTGGTTCTAGACTAGGGGGATTAAAATCGCCCCAAGTTCTAAAAAGAAACACCAAACCAAACCGAAATCCAAATCTAAATCTAAATCTAAGTTTAAGGTCTAAGATATAAGGTCCAAAATTCAAAGTTCAAGATCCAAAATTCAAGATTCAATATTCAAAGTCCAAAATTCAAATTGATATGCCCATAAGGGCAACACCCCACTATACAAGGCCAAGGAAAGTTCTCACTCTTCAATGACAAACTAAACTTGTTGAAAAAATTAAATACCCACAAACTTAGGTAGATATAGTAGTTTTGAGACAATACCTCAACAAAATTTAGGCTTTAGTTGGGAGCCAGAGATAGGGTAAAAGATGATATTTAATGAGGGTTTAATTAATACCACAGGTGTTTGGAAACCTAGTTTTGGGAGATGAGAATGGTGTTGAGTAGGCTAACTGTAATGCCAAAAAGGTGGGATTCGATCTCCCAACCCCAAGACAGTAAACAATTGACCCACCATTATGTAAGACTTTATCCTGTGATTAATACGACCCAGAAAATTTATATATACTAAAAACCTGCTAGATTATTACAAAGAGAAAAGGTTTCACCCATGAAAAAATCAAACTCAGAAAAACCAACAAATCAATCTAACAAGAATAAGTTTTAGAAATCAAGCTAACAAAATATGAAACTTATTTCATGCAAATAGAGAAGGCATGATTACCATGAACAACTAAAGACATTCTCAACCCTCAATGGTGTGTAATGGGAGAAACATAACTTTCTAATAGGATGACCCATGATTGATGCATCTTTTCCCAACAAAAATTGTTAAATGACAAATCCATCAGATCCTAACAGCCACTAATCATAAATCCACCATGAATTGTGTCTTTAATACATAAGAAATATGATATTTTGACTCATGAAGTTTTTGTACATTGTGGGTCATCGATCTTTAAGTCATTTGGAAAACCAGTTTGCATGTAGCAAAGACTTCATCCAAGACCAGTTCCCTACTAAACCAACTACGTAAATCACATCCAGAGAGTTTGGTCTACAAAAAAAGATCAACATGTATAAAAAAATTGTGATTCCAGCTCAATGGCGTGGTACCTTTAATAGTAGTAAACATTTTCTCTATAGTGTATATGTATTGTTTACCGTTTCTATATCACCAGTACATGTGTCATATCCAATACCCACACCTAAGATCTATTTTGCAAATTATATATATATATATATATATATATATATATATATATATATATATATTCTTATGCAAGCCTTATCGAGCTCAGCGACTTGATTAAGCTCGACTCGTTTATCCACACCGAGCCTAAACTTGTGTTCAAGCTCGACTCATTTTTTTAACAAGTTCGAGCCAAGGTTAAACAGGTCGAGCCTGAGCTGAGCCCGAGCTAGCTCGGCTCGTTGTGCATCCCTAGTTGAGTGTAAAGAAAGGGGCCAAGATAGGTAATTTTTAACTACATCCTCACTACCCTCTCCAACACCGGCTCCCAAATAAAGTCCTGACCAATAGAGTTTTGTGAAAGATGTCCAAGTATGAAAGAGCTGGGATGAAGCTCTTATGTAGGCAGGAGGAAACCCCACTTTGTAAGGTTGGGAAAAGGATTAGGTGCAATCACATTGCACATTTTAAATGTGCTGCTGCACTTGGGTAATTACCCTAACTGTTGGGCCCCACAGGTGACAGTTCATATGAAAAAGATGGAAGATGCTCATGCAACACATAAAATGTGCAATGTGATTGGAGACCAAATCAGGTCCAAGGGGCCTTGGACAGAAAACTGTCCAAGGCAGCTTGGTTGTTTAAGGCTTTTTGGAAGCTATTCATCATCAAAATGAATGGCAGCCACAAACCAACAATGACTTCTTGTTTAGACAAATGTCAATTGTTCATCTTTCAGCCATTGATGTTGCTCATCTATGCAGTGAACAACATCGAGAATTTTTGTAGGGTTCATGTAGGTGGGGACCATCCTCTTGGCAGCTTTTGGGTGTTGTTTATCTTGATATATAATGGATGGTATCCAAAGCATCTTGAATAGTTTTCATTTTGATGTAGGAGTGGAATAGAATATTGTGATCCATAAGGGTTCATTTAGATTCATTTGTGTCTTGGATGTTTATTTTAAATATTTTTTTATTTGAATCATTATATCAGATTCACACATTTTAAGATAAATTTATTTTTTTAAGAGGTTATCTTAGAAGGCAATCTTTTTGTTTTGATTAGATCATAGAAATCTTCTT
Organism: Nuphar pumila; assembly: GCF_984573655.1. Taxonomy (NCBI): domain Eukaryota; kingdom Viridiplantae; phylum Streptophyta; class Magnoliopsida; order Nymphaeales; family Nymphaeaceae; genus Nuphar; species Nuphar pumila. Next base: position 140,025,190 of record NC_143250.1, on the reverse strand, counting down.
CTTTAAAAGGAGAAGAGATGTAATTGTTACAACAGAGTTAAAGATGAGATACATTTCAGTTATTTCTTTCTTTTAATTTCTAATTATTTTAATTTCTTGTTATTTCTTGACTTTTCGGTTTTCTTAAATAATTAGTAGAGATATTCATAGTTTCGTAGATCTTCGCAAATGGGACAATCGATTTGCATCACAGTCCAAGGTCCCTTGGACCTGATCCACTCTCATGTGATTGCACTTAATCTAGCCTCTAAGGATGGGGGGCAGACTAATTCACATGAAGTTTTACTTTACAGGGATAGATAGGATGATCTCTTCTGAACCCTGCAAGAATCGGTACCCTAATGCAGCTACAAATTACTTGCAAGAAATTAATGAAAAATTAGATGAAAATAACTAAAAAAACACCAATAATTCATTCATCTATGTTCTTTTTGTCTCTCTACAATGAACTTATAAAGAAGAGAGAAAAACCCTAGAAACCCAAATCTTAATATGAATCTAAGATATATCTAATCCAAAAGCATGATCCAAACATGACTCAAGAATCAATATGGATCTGAGATAGATTCAATATGAAACAAGATTCAAAACATGATCCTAAAATAAGATCCAAACTAAATAACTACAAGAAAACTAAATAATAAAAATGGATCCAAATGAACTCATAGACCCGGTAGTGACTCACTACAAGGATGAGAGTCAATAGCGGCGACTCTTTAACATGGATAAAAAATTGTGCCACTATTTATCAAGCAATAATGGCATGATTTTTATCCCCTCTAATTGATAGGTAATAATAGGGACATAAATATATCATCATTATTACTCTACTACAACTATGAATGTCGTGCTACAAATTTATCAATAATGGTGATATTTGTCCCCACGAATGTCTTTCCCTTGCACATATCTTACTATTAAAGACCTATGTATAACGATGAGATTTTTTGGACATTAGATATTATGTTGAAACATATTAACAAATATATTTAATGGTAAGAAGATCTTGCCGTTATAATTAATAAAGGCAAGATCTAGATCTCGTTGTTATAGATTCACTATATAACAACGACAATTATGTCACTATTATAGACTGAGGTCAAAGCCCCCATTTGACCAATATTTGGTGAATTTTTTTAAGAGGGGGGGCCTCCCTCACTTTCTCTTTCTCTCGTCTCACTATGATTTTCTCTCCCTGCTCTCTCTTCTCTCCTTGCTCACTCTGACAAGTCCCTCCCTCTTCGCTGCTCACTTCGGCGACCCCTTGTCAGGCTCCCTCCTATTTCTCTTGCAAGATACTCTCTCTCTATGAAAAAGAGTCTATTATTTTACATCTCCCCATGAATCAGAGGTAGGGAAGGAGAGAGACATGTGAGCACTACATGAGAGTGCTGGAAAAACAAAATAAAATATTGGAATGGCCCCCTTCTTGTATGTATTTTCTATCTCACATTTTCGCTCACCCCCTTTTATCTTCAATTTTTTGCTTGTTTGACCCTTTCCACGATTGAAAAAAGAAAAAGAAAAAAAATCTCCCATTTTTCCCATGAAACCTCATCCTTTCTCCCTTGCGAGCGAAGGTATCCAACTTTCCTCTTTCTGGGCTCCGGAGGAAACCAGTCCTTTTGATGGCTTCTCATCGTTCCAAGGCCTAATCGAAGGAATACATTCATGGGCAATCGGTAAAATCCCTTTCTATCACGTCTTTGATTGATTTCTGCATGATGGGTTTTATATTTTGTTTATTATTATTCGTCTCTTAGAATTTTATTTGCCTATTCTTTTTTTTTTCAAACTCAGGCATGGATTGGTTGTTTGGCCTTCATGGTTGTAGAGAAGGTGTTTACCAATATAGAACTTGTATATGCATGTATGAATTCTTATGGGAATGAAAGACATCATTTCTCATGAGTCGATTTGTCCTGTTATAGGAGCTATTTTTGCCTCTTTTCCTGTTTTTTAGATTGGTTTTGTTAAGCCATTAATGTGCAAGATCATGCTATGAGAGAGCAATTCGAGTGTAAATCTTGTGAGGCGGTCCCTTTTTTTTGGTCGAGTTTAGGTATGCTAGTCTATCCTCTAGTAGTGATACACAGGTATAGGCTTGGCAAGCTAAACTCGTAAAATAGGCTTGGCAAGCTGAACATCAACAATGAGTACTTGACTTAGCTTGACTTGTATAATCTCATTAAATAATAAGAAATATATTTTATATATACTTTCATTATATAATATAATATAGAACATATAATTGAACTATTTAGTTTGAAAAATAGGTTTAGTGTCTTTTTTCCAACTCTAAAACTGTATTTTTTCTGTAAACAAGTCAACTTGAGCTCGGCTTGTTTACCAGCAACCATATGCTTAAAAAAAATTCTCTAGTGGATTATTGTGACTCCCTGATGCACTTTCTTAATATATCATGTGTTTGATTTGGTTTCTTATGCTTGTTATGATTATTATGAAATTATTCTCTCTTTTTTTTTTACTCTTTTCAAAGCCTGGACATGTACACGGGTCAATAGACTAATACTTTATAGACATGAATTTGGTAATATATATGAGAGATCAAAATACATAAAACATTTGTCCTTACTATCCATTCCATGCACTGGAATTTTTTGGGGATTTATAGTGAAAATGGACTCATAGACTTTTTGATGTTTTTGCCATTGATATGTGATTTCTAATCATCACTTAAGAATTGTTCCCTTGCTATTTGGTCCATCTCCTTTAGGTACCTTTAAATCATATGTGGATGCATTGATTAATCTAGATTCAAATAAGTTTCTTTTGTTTCTTTGCTGGGTTACCAAGGTCTAATTGCCTCCCACAAACCAATCTTCAATTGAATCAATGGAGTGCATAATTGAACTGTATAGGTTGAAGATCAGTTTGTGGGAATCACCTTGATTGAAGATCAATTTAAGGGTGAAATGTAATAATCAATGGATCTGATATATTACTAGAACTATAGTAAAAAGAAAAACACAAGGCTATGGGGTTTTTTTTATCAAATCTTATGCACAACTGAACTATATGATGCAAAGAAAAAACATAAGGTTTTGGTTTTGTATAAGAATTCTCAAAATTGCCAAAAAACATGAGAATGCCGTGTAAGAGATATATCACTTAAGGCTCTAACTTCCTTAATTAAGATTAGCATAGTTGCAATAGCATATTAGTTTAATGAATTGTCTAACTACGTGGGCCTTAGTAGGTCACATGTGTTATTTTGGGATTCGTAAATACTACAACATGTTTCCATCACAAGCAGAGAGGGAAGATCCTGTGTTGCCAGAAAGTCATAATTGGTTAGAGGACCCATGCTAGACCCAAAAATTGATATAAGTGCAATTGAACATCTACCTATTGAAGAGTTGACAAAGCATCTAGGGTCATAAAGGAAGTGTAATATAAGTGCATGTGCTATTACTTTGTTTTTTGCCTTTATGTTCTTTTTTTCTCTTAAAAACGAGTTCAAAAATGTATGTCCCTTGTTTATATTTCATAATTATATGTTATCTTAACTTCATCATCTTGTTGTTGCCGTTCATTTGATTTAATGTTGTTCTTGTATGATAGTGAATAATCATCTATAATTCAATTTTATACAATATAGTGAATATTTTTGTATGATAGTGAATATTCTTAAAAATGTGATGGATCGAGAAAGAAATATCTTTGATGCATCATAAAAATGGAGATAGCCGATGAAGGCAATTGAGGATGATTACCAATAAAAGATATTTGAAGACTTGTATTTGTAAAACTCTCTAATATGTCATAAAGATGGAGATTTTCGTTGAAGACACTTAAAGATTTAGATCCTTCCCATTGAATTTTTATTGTATTTTGAAACTTTCGATATATCACACTATAAGTTTAAGGAGAGTTAAAATATATGTATATATATACTTATATATATATATATAGTATATTTTTTACTCTTTTATTTTTTGTTATTGTCAGAGGTATTTTGGGTTTTCCCTTGTAATAAAATATGTCCTCTAGGGACAATCTTTTTTTTTATTTCTTATTTTTATTCTAGGTCCCTTTTTTCAAAAAACCAAGGGCTCTTTAGGTATTCTCCCAAAGAGCCATTGGGGCTTCCCAATGATCATTTTTATGAACGTTTGGAGCTCCCAACAACTCCTTGGGAGCTCCCAATAGTCTGTCTTAATGAATGTTTTGTGTATAAATAAGGGTCGAACCACTTTTGTATAGATAATGCTTCTCTTAAGCATTTATGCTCAATAAAGATGAATATTTTTTATATTTTATTTTTCTATTTAGTTCTTTAATGTGTTATATGCACTTAGTGCTTGTGTTGTTGCCCCTTGATGGCTATTGCTTTGTTCTATAGTGGGCTTGTACTTATGCACATTGTGATTGCAATCTTGTAAGTCTTTAATGGTATTGGTTTGTGCTTATGCACTTTTGTGATCATGATCTTGTAAAGCTTTTAGTAGCATTGTTTTTATATTTTCTGTTATTTCTGTAATGCCTCAAAATTTAACTCAATTTTTTAGGATTTTTTTTATAACAGCAAAAATATTCAAATTAACCGGGTTAAACATTTTAGGCACATCACAGGAATCATTAAAGCAAATAACATTCATTTCATTTCTAATAAAAGTTTGAAACATAAGATCAGAGTTCAGAATAACTGAATGACATAATTAATCATAACTAAATTATATTTTAACATCCTGGGAACACAATAGATCATATATCTTGATCCGCATACCATCCTGCAACCGCTCTTTATCTTTTACTCTTCTCCTGAAAAATAGTAAAATAATTTGTATCAGACTACAACCAGTCTGCGTAGGAGAATACTATGGTTTTGCAGATATACTATGCAACAAGTATGTAATGTAATTAAACAACGATGAACAGTAAAGCATGATACTAAGCATGGCATGGAGGAATAAGTAACAAGAAACTAATTTATTTTATATCATAATTCTAACTCATGAATAAGCATATCATGAATCGTCACCTAATCAAATAAATAATCATAGGTTTAAATAATTAATCACATGCTCAATTAACTAATCACAAGTTAACAAGTTCATGTATAAAGCTCACAATCTTTTGTCTGAGTGATAATAAGTTAAATTAAATGTTTCTCTTGAATTATCCCGCGGGTACTCGCAGGCCAAGGCAACCGTAATAGAAGAGAACATTCGGGGGTTTATTATGCATTGATGTTTTATTAACATGAATGTTTAACTGAAACTAAAATTCTAAGAGAGCGGTTGAATAACTGAGAGAACCTCCCAAAGGCCCAAAACAATAGGATGCATTCCTATCTTCTGCAGAAGAACGTGGAGCTACCGCCTAGGATAAAAATTGGTAGTCTGGGTCCCCTAACTCTAAAGATTGGGGACCAATGAGCCATTGTCGCTCGAAACTAAAAACATGTATTCTCGAAGTGGTGTACCACCTACCATCTCCAAGGTAAGCCCGAATCTGGGTGGGTTGCTATCTTATAAATTTATTTTTTGACTTACCAGGGTTTCCCTCTGATCTGAACCCAGTAACCCAAAGATACTAGAATTCACAAAAAATTATGAATCATACCACAGTAGTAGTAGATTCCCAACAATTCATACCTTAAATAGGTATGTTAACCATTTTATTCATTTACTTGAGCATTCCCACCCAGAGTGGTCTGGTACCTTTAAATCATCGAGCACGAGAATATTAAACTTATATTTACTTGGATATTAATTTTATAAGCTCAGGCATCTATGCAAGACTACCGAATATCTAGCTTGGCAACTCAAGTGCCAACAACATCCGACCCGCAGGCTCGGACATGAGTTCATTATTTGGAAATTTCAGGTACGTAACCCTTCCAAGTAAATCACAAAAGAGTAATTATAAAGTTTCATGACAACAATCATTTCATCAGTCACCCTATTAGTGTTACCCTCGATTCTGGGCCTAACACTTTATATGAGCAGTGTACATTCAACACCAAAGTGTGCAATAAAAGTATGACATGAATTGAGTGTGTGAGTGTGCAGGAATCACAAACTGGTTATGTCAATAGCAAAAATTCTGATATTACCCCTTTCATACTCATGTAAATGCCCAAACCATTTGTATTTTCGTTTTCACCACTTATAGCCATACTCCTAAAAGGATTTTAAGTGTATGTTTCTTCTTTTTTTCCTTGAACGGATGATACCACACATATTTTTCAAGACATTCATTCTCTTGTTCATTTATTTCTAGTCCATATTCTGAACTGAAGATCATAACTTGCCACATAGTAAAAGTCAATCACTAATGAGCAAATATCTTATATCAGTTACTGACATGGTAGTTCAATTAAATCTAGACTTTCATATAAAAAAAATCGACAACCAAAAAATTCATTTTCAATACATTTATGACAGAACTCCTAACCTTATCGATAAACTTCAAAATAAAACAAAAATTTATCTATGTTAGGTAGTTAACAGGAAAATCATTGAAGACCTGGTTTCCTTCTAGGTTTAATAAGATTTCCCTTGGCAATAGCTAATACTTCAATTGAATCAATAACAACAAGAATACCAAATCTGCATAGACATGTGAATAAAAGATAGCTTACGGCTTAAGGGGAAGAAACTACCACATCTGTTACATTTTCCAGCAGTGGTATAGTCATTAATTCATCATCAAAATCTGCAGCGCCTGAGAGTATATCATTGTTATTAATTGGGTTTTTGTGTAATGTGTCACTAGTATTGGTTATCTTATTAGAGGTTTTCGTGATTTCTAACTCATCCTTAAGCCATTTGGGTACAAAGGGATTCCTAATAAAACAATTATAGAAAAAGGGTAAGATATTCCCATAAGTTATTTTATGATTAACTGAAATCCCTAATTTTGTTTTAGAGTTTGGAAAGTAGTTCAACCAATCATAGGTGAACTGACTCTATATGGGTACATCAGTGCAATTGGCATCAGGTTGTCTTCAAAGGTCAAAAGTTACTGTGATTCTCATATGAGGCTGTAAACAAATGACCTACTCATAACCAAGTAATGCAAACACAGAGATTCCATAAAAAATAATCAATGAGAACCAGGAACCACTACTTAATTGAATGAGGAAGAAAACAATGTTAGGAGGCCATCTTATAAAATAACAGGTTTACATATAAAGAAATCTGTGTTGCCATTTAGCAAACTAAGCCCAAATCTTTATTCTTTGTTGAAAATAGGTGGTTTTAAGTAAAGTTCTTTTATATTAATATGCTATTTGTAATTTTGCTTTTATAATGGGGCTTTATTGTAATTATGCTTTTAAGCCTCTCTCTCTATTTAACATAGAGAGAGGCCCTAATCACATAACGAATTCTGTGTTTCTTGTGCAGCCGTCTCTCTCTCTCTCTCTCTCTCTCTCTCTCTCTCTCTCTCTCTCTCTCTCTCTCTCTCTCTCTCTCTCTTCTCTCTCTATCTAGGGCTCGGTTCATCTTCTACATGGTATCAAAGCCTAGCCGATCGTGGGAGCGTGATCGAGTGTGATTAAAAGCACAGTCGATCGTGGAGGTTTTCTTGATCGTGATCAAACTTCGACCCAATGAATTTTTTTTCCAATCAGGTCAGCGATTAAATATTTTTTTTTAGATCTGATGACAGATCTGAGCATGCTGTTGGTCGTGGATGCTTGTTGTGGGTTTCGTAACTCCTTGGTTTTTTTGTTATTCTCGTGACTACCTACTGCCGAGTTGGTAGCTCCTGCCGTGATTTTGCAAAAGTTTGATTGTTGTTGGTGATTCTGCACCTGTTTGGGGCCCTGTTTGATTGTTGTTGGTGTTTTGTTTGCGTGAGATCTTGATATCGTGGAAATGGGTATAGTCTTTTGATTGTTGTTGGTGGTTTTTTTGTGAGATCCTGATATCGTGGAAATGGGTACAGTCTGCACTGAAGCACGTTAGTTTCTGTGGGTTACTATCTTTGCTTTCTAATCTGCAGTGAATGTTTGAAAGATATCAGTGATTCTATTTTAGCCGTGATACCCTGATTTTTGGGCCCTGCGTTGGTTTTATCGTGCTTTCATGTCGTGACTTCCTGTTTTTTTAAGAAACAGCAATCCAACTTGTAGTGGTGTTGCTCGTGATTGAAAAATGACTGATTGTCGAGTTGTATATGTCTGGGGAGCTGCTTTTGTTATGAAACAGGTTCTGCGTATGCAGAAGATATGTGGTCGTGATTCACTGACTTGCTGATTTTTTCTGTTTGTGGGCTGCTGCTCACTACTGTCGTGGGTTTTTTTTTTTTGGTTCGTGTGTGAACAGCTGCTGTTTGGAATATCAGTTGGTGTGTGAGTGTAACACACGGGTTTTTTTTTTTTATTGGAGTCTGTTCAGTTTTTTTTGGAACCAGAAGTATGGCTGAAACTTCGAAATGTGATTCAAAATTGGAAAATATTGGAGAATATAAGGCATTTGCCAATCCATTTTCGTACAGCTCGTCTGTAAGGTTGAATGACACTAACTATGCCAAGTGGTTCAGAACATTTATGATGTCGGTATCTGGACATCGTAGAAAACATATCTTGTTGGAAGACGAACCCACTGAAAAGGTGGGAAAATATGTTACCTGGGATGAAGATAATGACATAGTTATGTCATGGATTATGAATAGTGTCGAACCCCATATTGCAGATGGTTTAATTTACTATAATACGTCCAAACAGATGTGGGACAATCTTCGAGATACATACTCACAAGAGACGAATGTCAGTCGTATCCTACAAGTTGAACATGAAATATATAATTTACAGCAAAGAGATCAAACCTTGGCCCAGTACTATGCCTCCGTAAAAGCTGCGTTTGAAAGACTTAATGCTCACAGACCCCTCTGTTGTTCGAAACAAAAGAATCATCAAGAACAAACTATGGTTGCTCGGTTTCTTACAGGTTTATCTTCAGAATTCTCTATTGCAAAAGTCCAAATGTTGACTGGGTCGGATGTACCTACTCTTGCTGAGGCATATAATCGTCTGAGTAGACTTGCGATCTCACTTCCACAGTCTCAGCATGTGACTCAGTCATCTGCCTTAGTTGTCTTATCTGGTTATGGGCGTGGAAATCTTCAGAATATCAGAGGATGAGGTTGCGGACGAGGTGTGGGAGGCAGAGGAAAGCTTCAATGTACATTCTGTGAAAAATTTAGACATTTAGAAGATCGTTGCTGGGATAAGCATGGCCATCCAACCTCCTCTTCATCAAAGTCATATGCTCATAAAGCAAATGTTACTACTCTCGAGGCAACAAAGGCACAGAAAAATATCTTTGCAAGTGACAGTAGTATCACCCTCAGTCGTGCTGAATATGATGAGCTGATAGCTCTTCGTCCTTTGAGTTCCACCTCTCCTGTAGCTGGGGTTGCCTATTCAACTGGAAATCTTCTTCATCCGACTCACAGTAAGTGGATTATTGATTATGGTGCATCCAGACATTTGTGTGGAAATTCACTTGTTTTTTCAAATCTAAAGGATATTAAGGCTCAACTTGGAGTCTCGTTAGCCGATGGGGGCACCTCCCCGGTTGTTGGTCAGGGAAATATTTCTATATCCTCCTCATTACAGTTGAAAAATGCTCTTCATGCTCCAAAATTTCCTCAAAGTTTACTCTCTGTTAGTTGCCTTATAAAAGAACAAAATTGTAGATTAATATTTGATCCAATGGGTTGTCATTTTCAGGATTTGCTGACGGGGAAGAAGATTGGTAGAGGCTATGAAGAAAATGGAATTTACTACCTATATCATCCAATGGGTACCGTTCATGCTGCAGTGGAACATTCATTCAGTCATGTTCAGTGGCATCGTCGTCTTGGTCATCCTTCATTGTCAAAGCTCCGTTCAATCTTTCCTCAGATTCCTTCCACCACATCATTTCAGTGTGAAGCATGTCAGCTGGGCAAGCATCATTGAAGTTCATTTCCTTCGAGTCAGAGTCAGTCTAGTAATAAAGTCTTTGAACTTCTTCATGCAGATGTATGGGGTCCTAGTAAGATTCCTACTAGGACTCAGTGTCGATACTATTTAGTTATTGTTGATGATTTCTCTAAGTTGTCATGGGTGTTTTTAATAAAGGAACGATTTGACGTTCCAAGTATTATCAAATCTTTAATTCTTGAAATAAAAACTCAGTTTGAATCTAGTGTCAAGATTGTTCGCATTGATAATGCTCTCGAGTTTAAATCAAAAAGTCTGTTACAGTTTTACCAAGATAATGGCATACAACCCCAAACTTCTTGTGCCTATTCATCTCAACAAAATGAGGTGGTTGAGCGGAAACATCGTCACCTACTTGATGTTGCCAGGACCATTATGATTCAATCTAATGTTCCTGCGTTATACTAGGGAGATGCAATTACAACTGCTTGCTATCTGATCAACCGCATGCCTTCCTCTTCTGTGGGTGATCAAATTCCAATTCATATCCTAAAACCCAATACCCCCTCTTCTCCCTCTCGCCCAAAGTATTTGGATGTGTTTGCTTTGTACACAAACTTGGCCCTGACTGTGATAAATTAGTTGCTCAAGCTACAAAATGCATATTTATCGGTTATCCCAAAAATCAAAAGGGATATCGATGTTATGATTCTACTTCTCGCCGAGAGTATGTCAGTGCGGATGTCTCTTTCTTGGAATCCACTCCCTATTACTCTAGTACCGGTTCCCCGCTGCAAGTTGATCCAGCTGAGTCTTGTCCATTACCTATACCTCCTTTTTCTTTGGAATCCGTGCCCTCATTCCCGAACCAAACTTCATCCTCTTCCAGATTTCATAATCCTCCATTGGTATATGTGCGTAGAGATCCACCTCCGCAAGTGCCTTCATCTTCTTCTTCCCCTGAGGTAAGTTCTACTGACAATAGTGATCTTCATGATGGTGATAACAGACTGATTGCTCTACGCAAGGGGACACGACAATGTATCTTATATCCCATATCTCATTTTGTCTCCGATGCCAGAATTGGAAATCAGATAAAATCTTTTATTTCAGCTTTATCTGCTGAAACTATTCCTCTGAACTATCAGCAGGCAGAGCTTGATACTCGCTGGAAGTTGGCTATGCAAGAAGAAATGGATGCTTTAATATCTCAGCATACATGGGATCTAGTTGATTCCTCAGCAGATGCTGACATTGTTGGATGTAAATGGGTATATACTATAAAGTACAAATCTGATGGATCAATTGAAAAGTACAAGGCCCGATTAGTAGCCAAAGAGTATACTCAGACATATGGTATTGATTTCTTTGAAACTTTTTCTCTTGTTGCATGAATGGGTACCATTCGTCTTGTTCTCTCAGTAGTTGTTCAGCATGGTTGGAGCTTGTACCAATTAGATATGAAAAATGCATTTCTATATGGGGACTTATCTAAGACCATTTACATGCAACAACCTCCAGGATTCGAGGTTGAGGGGGAATGTCAGAAGGTGTGTAGACTGAAAAAGGCGATTTATGGCTTGAAACAAAGTCCTCGTGCATGGTTTCAAAAGTTGTTTGAAGTGATGTCACATTTTGGCTTTAATAGGTCAGCAGCAGATCATACACTGTTTATAAAGAAAACTAGCTCTGGCATAGTTGTTATGGTGGTATATGTGGATGACATCATTCTTACAGGAGATGATGTGAAAGCTATTGATGCCACAAAGGCTCATCTTCAAAAACACTTTGTTACAAAAGACCTTGGTTCACTGAGGTATTTTCTTGGTATAGAAGTTGCCAGGAGCCGTGAAGGGATGGTTTTGTCTCAACGGAAGTATGTTCTTGACTTATTAAAAGAAACAGGAATGTTGTGAGCTAAACCAGCAAATATTCCCATGGACCATAAAGTTCAGTTGTTTGAAGAAGGGTCAAAATTAGTTGATAGCAAAAGCTATCGCTCTCTAGTAGGGAAACTATTGTATGTAACTGTGACCAGTCCGAACATTGCTTTAGCAGTAAGTAAAGTTAGTCAGTTTATGGACAAACCAACTGAGGTACACTGGAATGCAGCTATTATGATTCTCAGATATCTAAAATCTTCTCCTGGAAAGGGGTTATTGTTCAGGAAAGGTGGAACTCTGGAGATAGTGGCCTATTCTGATGCTGACTATGCAGGATCTGTAGTGGATAGAAAATCTACCACAGGATTCTGTGTGTTCCTGGGAGACAACTTGATCTCTTGGAGAAGTAAGAAACAAAATGTGGTTTCTAGGTCGAGTGCAGAATCAGAATATCGGGCTATGGCCCAAACAGCTACTGAATTGATGTGGGTTCATACTGTTCTTCTTGATCTTCAGGTGAAGGTGTCCTCTCCCATGACCATGATGTGCGATAACAAAGCTGCAACATATATAGCGAACAATCCTGTATTTCATGAGAGAACAAAGCACATTGAGGTTGATTGCCACTATGTAAGGGATATGGTTCAAGCTGGTCATATCACTACAAAATATCTAAAGTCGGAAGACCAAGTTGCAGATATGTTTACAAAACCTCTCGCTAGACCAAATTTCTTAAAATGTTGTGACAAGCTGAGCATGATTGATATCTATGCTCCAGCTTGAGGGGGAGTGTTGAAAATAGGTGGTTTTAAGTAAAGTTCTTTTATATTAATATGCTATTTGTAATTTTGCTTTTATAATGGGGCTTTATTGTAATTATGCTTTTAAGCCTCTCTCTATTTAACATAGAGAGAGGCCCTAATCACATAACGAATTCTGTGTTTCTTGTGCAACCGTCTCTCTCTCTCTCTCTCTCTCTCTCTCTCTCTCTCTCTCTCTCTCTCTCTCTCTCTCTCTCTCTCTCTCTCTCTCTCTCTCTCTTCTCTCTCTATCTAGGGCTCGGTTCATCTTCTACATTCTTTATCCGAACATATTTCGTGATTCATCAAATGCGGATGTTGTGCAGACATACAATATGTGATGTTGCATACAAACAGACAGAAGTAGTAAGGGATTGCGTGATTCATCTCATATAGAGATTGTGTAAACATCGTTGCATACAACTGCCTAGAGGCAAAAAGGTATTTCATGTTTCTTCAAATACAGAGGTTGTGCAAGACTGTATTTCATGCTTGAAACTAGCATTCTACGAAAACATAGTAACCCCTACCTCTCTGAAGTTCTATTCCCTTGCTGCCACGATTTGGGTGCAGTCGTGCGCCCTTCGTCCCTAGTCGTGCGGCGTCAAGAGGGAAGGAGGAAGATAACGAGTGAGAGAGGAAGGGTGTGATCATCGCAAAATTTTTCCTCTCGTAATATTCTCTCTCTCCCGTCTCTTTTCCTTTCTAACCTCTATTTTCCACCTTTTTGAAGGGAGAAAAATAAAAGAGAGAAAAGAAGAGAGAAGAGAAAAAGAAAGAAGTGAGAAGAGAAGAGGAACTATTTTGTGCGGTCTCACTTGACCTTGATTTGAAAAGTTTTAAAAGATTACTCGCCTCTGTTTTTGAAATATTTGCGGGAAAACTGGGAGACGGGATCTGCTCGTCGGTACGAGGTTCGACCGTTCCTGGCGCCTTTACCAGGGGTAATCGAACCAAGGGTTGAATCTATGCCTTTTGCTTTGCCTAAATATTATCTAAGGATTTATTCTAAATCTAAATGCACAAAGAATCATGCTTGTGTAATGCAAGAATGTATGCTCCTTTTGAAAGATGTTTTGAAAATTTCCAAGTATTCTGAGATGAACTTGATAAGGGAATGAAGAAATAGTTGAATCTAACTTAGAATTTGAGATAGATCAGAGAAATTCTAAGTCTTTGAAGTAAATCAGAGTTGGGAAAATAAATGAGAAAGAATGATTTGAAACTTTTTGAAATGAAATTTCAAAGTCAGAAATGGACTTTGAATTTGAACTTTGGATTTAGGAATGAAAATGAATACTTGAGATGGAATTGAATTTTAGTTTTTTGAAGTTTTGAAATTGGAATGGACTGAGAAAATTAAATGGTATTTTAGAATAGAAATGGATTTAGATTAGATCCGACAATGGAATTGAAATCTAGAATTTGGAATGGAGTTGGATCTAAAGATGGATTTAAGATCTGAGATCTGAGATCCGAGATAAAATTGGGTTTTGGATCCTAAGATGGATTTGGATCAGAAGTCTAAGATCCAACATGTGATTGAATTCTGGATCCTAAAATGGAACTGAATCTGAAGTCTAAGATCCGAAGTAGAATTGGGTTCCGGATCCTAAGATGGATTTGGATCTGAAGTCTGAGATCCAAGGTGAAATTGATTCTGGATCCTACAAGGAAATTTGGATCTAAAGTCTGAGATCCAATGTAGAGTTGGATTCTGGATCCTAACATGGATTTGGATCTGTGTTCTGAGATCCAAAGTGAAATTGGAGTTTGGATCCTAAAGGAGAATTGGATCTGAAGTCTGAGATCCAATATGAGTGTTGAATCCTAAATCCTAAAGAGGAATTGGATATGAAGTCTGAGATCCAATATGAGTGTTGAATCCTGGATCCTAAAATGGATTTGGAGTTAAATTCAGAAGATGAATAAAAAAACTTCCAAGTTTAATTTGAATTTGAAAAATGAATTTTAGAAATTGAATCTTTGAATATACAAATGAATTTCAAAGTCAAATTAGACCTTGGATTTGAAATTTAGAAGATAAATCAAGAATCTCAAAGTTAAATTGAACTTGGAGATTGGATTGGAGTTTTGAATGAATTTTGGAATGTCAAAGTCAAATTTGATTTTTGAAATCTGATTTGAATCTGAATATGAAATCTCAAAGTTAAATTGATCTTTGAGATTTGAAAATAGAATTTTGAAAAAATGAAAGGATGAATCAGATTTTATAAGGATTGAAGATAGATTGAGGAAGATATTTACATTTACTTGGAGTTTTTGAAAAATGAATTTTTGAAAGTATGATGTAATTTTATCCTAAATGATGAATGAATTTGAAGAATTTGAAATTGGATTTTAAAAAGCTATTCCATTCTTTAAATGAATTAAAACAAGATTGAAGATATAATACATCCTTGACTATGGTCATTGGATGTATTATATAATAATCTATATTTAGATTCAAGTGAAGAATGAAACACATTTGGTGCTTTTATAGAATTTAAGATGAAATTAATTCTCAATATACCCTGACTATGGCCATTGGTATATATTTTGAATTAATTTTAAGTTAAATTCTGATAAAAGAAGAAAATATTTAAGGAAAATATGATGAATTTTGAAAAATGGATCCAGTGTGAATCCAGTGTTATTTTGTAAAAGATAAAAATGCTAAGTTTTGTCCACACCCTGACTATGGCCATTGATGTGGATCATCAACTTAGTATTAATTACCTCTTACGAAATGGTGCACGTGCCATTCGTGTTTCACCATTGTGAGAATTTTGAGAAATAAAGGCAAAAATGCATGAAAACAAACAATTTCATGATATTTTATAATGCTCATTCATTCTACCTAAAGCTGGAAATGTAAGGTTTGCATTAATATCTAGTTGTTACAACCCATAAAATCAAATTTACAACTTTCAGAAAATAACTTTAACCACATATTTCCTGCAAAACAATTGGTTAGTATGCAAAGGAGAAGAAAATTTGTACATACCATATGGGTGTGAATAGTAAAAGAATGCTTACATGCCGAAGCATTTGAGACCTAAAAGTGTGGAAGCATGAAATATATATATATATATATATATATATATATATATATATATATATATATATATACCTATATACATATATGCATATGAATGTATATATACGTATATATCTATATATAGGAGGAATGATATGGTAAACAGGTGTTTCATATTTAAGCCAGAGGAGTGTTGCCGAGCGGGCCCGAAATCCGATTTTTCCTATGAAGGCTGCTGCTCAGTAGCTTCCGGGTTGAGTCCAATTCATCATAGAAGTTGGGTTTGACACAATCAGTGGCTAGAATTACTACCTGGGATGGTGACTCTTGCTCATTGATTCATCGTTTCAACAATGGATGAATCAGTGAATCAGACAATGAATGTGTCACTGTGAAAATATGGATGGATCAATGGGAACTGCTGCTACCAGGAAATCCTAGAACACAGGAAAATGAATAAAAGAAAACTCAGGGAAGGGCATCGGCCACAGGGGATGACCATGGAGCCGTGAGCAAGGGCCACTCTTGGATTGCTGGGAGTGTACAGTGGAGTGGAAATATGCAGAAAAAGTGTTGTGAAACAGGGGGTGAAATGTACACAGTAGATTGGAATGCTACAAGAAATAGAAACTACATTTCTAGGTCCAGCAAACTGGGCTAAGATGACATGCCCAGCTTAATCCTTCAATGATCAATCTAGTAGTCGGATAAATGACTACCGACATTCCATCAAATGCTTCCATTTAATGTCATCTCTTAGTTGAAATTATTTAACACACCAGAACATGAGGACAATGGTTTAACTAAATCTGCTTAAAACTTAACCATAAATAATTTTGGCAGTCATGACAGTCATGGAGCAATGTAACCGTAAGAATGAATCACTATCACAGCTATACATTTGGAATTTAAATAACAGGTAACAGTTTTATTTACTTGTCAAGATGACTGTTGATCTTGGGTTTCCAAAAAAAAAACTTTCAAGATATCTATTGTGAGCCCACCAGTAAAGAATATTTCAATCTAACTGATAACACTAATTGCAGAAACTACTCTGAATGAACAGAGTACCTTGTATTTGACAGATATATTTTTTTTTCTTTATCAGTAAGAATCCTTATGCAAGGCAGCAACCCCTGACCTTATGGGAAATCTCCTTTTCCCCAATTTAATGTTACCTCCAAATCATAATTACAGGAAGGAGAAAGGATCATTTCGCCAGTTCATATGACACAAGATTTTCAGCAGATTTATTTCTCAGATATAAGGTCTTCAAATTCTCATAGAATTGACTAAAACAAGCATGCTGAAAGAAACAAATGGAAGATGAGCCTCTTACCGTAGATGCAAAAATGGTGATCGCACACTGTCAATATGATGGCGTACTATAATGTCCTGCAGCAAACAAAGGTAGATCAAAATTAGAATGAGAAACTGGAGCAAACAACCTGACAACAACAAAACCTTTGGTTGAGTAAGACGAGAGACAGCATTTGGCCTTGCTTCTGATTGATCCAAAACCTTCCTTGATATTAGATCGCAAAATTGTTTCACGCTGAACTTTGGTTTTCATCTAGTGAAACATGTAGTGAATCTTACACTGTTAAGGAATGCAACTTTCGTTTTCCCTATGATAGGCAAACCAAAAAAAATGGGGACCGTCTGTAGTGAAGCAAGTAAACCAACAGAGTGAATGATAGCCATTTTCAAGGCAGCAAGATCGTAATTGAAATATACGAATATACATATAGGCGTGACTTTGATTTCTCAAAACAGGAGAATAGCTTAATCTTCTCTAGTGACTAAGATAAAGACTGAAACTAAAAATAAAATTCATGTTCAATCTTGGATGATCGCAACTTAAATCCCAATCCCCTGAGTTCTTGGCAGACTGGTTTGATGTTCAACTTAGCAGATCATCTTAGCTTATTATCCAGCCCTCACCGAGAGCTTAATACCTGATTTTTAACAGGAGGATTTCCAGAGAAGTTGTACTCGATTCATGGTGAGGATTGCAGCAGGGCGATCGTGAGCATCTCTGTGCTATTCAAACAGGGCTCATGTTGGTTGTCCGTAATGGAAAAAGGGGCTGGGATGGTTTCCTGTTCTAATTCCATTGGGGAGATATGGTACCCCGCAAAAACCCATTTGAAGTGCAGAGGTTAACAACAGAAGATTAAGACAAATGAATCCAAACAAACTGGAAAATAAAAGAAGACAACTATGGGAAATTCAACTGGAAATAGGAAATGAAGCTGGAAACTACAGTTGGATACATCTTATGATATTAAAACAGAGATGGAATCAAAACCAACTAATATAATCAAAATTAGATAACAATAGATGGAAAGCTTCAAAAGAACCGATTGCCAACCAATAAGATGCTCCGTTGTGCCTGTCACATATGGAATATATTCGCAGCTACCGAGAAATCAAGCAGGAAGGATGTCTTGTAATATTGAATCACAAAGTAAACACAGAAAAGACAAATCGAATGACACAGAGACAACTAGTGATGCTAGAAAATGACAATAAAACAGAGAGAACGACGATGATTGTATACAAAGCAACATACCAAAAGGGAACCAGAACAACACAGATGAACCAGAATGGGCGTATATATATCAAAAATGATTATTATAACAACAGGAATGCAACTAAATTAATAAGAAAATGCGTGGTAACAAGAAAAACTAAAAAAAAATTATAACTGAGGAAAAGAAATGTCGAGATCTTCAGACTCCATTGATATTGCACGAAATGTGTGGGTCGGTATTTGCTATATGCAAAACCGACGCCACAGTGGTGCTCTGATGAGATGATAAAAAAAAGAAAAAAACTAAAAAAAGAAAAGAAGACAAAATCAGAAATAACAAAGAGAAATGAGAGGGAGAGGCTCTTACCCGCTTCTTGTAGAGAAGAAAATTCAGGAAGGACAGAGGAAGGATGAAGTCAGAGCGGCAATGGAAAAACTCGATGCCAGAGAAGTTGATCCCCAGAAGAAACTGATCGATTGAGTAGATCGTGGATCGGGTGGTTCCTCTGGAGGCTGAAGATGAAAGCTCCTTTGGTCGACCCAGGAATGAAGAGATTAGCTTGCTTCACTATGTTGCAGAATTCTCCCCAATTGGTCCAGTGATGGGAAGAAGGGAAGCAGAAGGGGAAAACTCGGTGGTGAAGGAGGTCTGGGTTTGGCAGATGATGGATGTCGATAATAGATTCTGCAGGGGAAAGCTCGATCGATAATGGGGAAAAGAAGAAAAGAGGGCAGAAGCAAATGTAAGAAGGGTGGAGGGGTGAAGGCGATGGCTGGAATGGGGCTTCCTGCATGCCCTTTTAAGGAGGAAGGAGGTGATTCGAGAAGGGGAGACAGTTGAAGATGAAGGGCGATCATCAATCGAAGGGCGATCGATCGATCGATCGATGGAGAAGTTCCGGATCAAGCGAACGAGAGAAAGAGGTAGAGGGAGAGAGAGGCGCCGTCTCCCTTTTCCGATTTTTACGAAGGGTTCCCAAACCCTAAAAAAAAAGATTTTGCAAAAGGGGGCCCTCTCATTTTTGAGATTTTTCAAAAAGAGGGATCCTTAACAAATTTCGATTTTTCAAAAGGGTGCTTTTTAAAAGTTCACTTTTTTGTATTTTCTTCTTTGATTTCCTTGTTCTTTTCTTGAGTTTTTCTATATATATATATATATATATATTTGTATTTTCTTTTGGTTTTTCTATTTTTTGGCATTTTTAGAATAAAATACTAAAGTTTTACGTGAAACCAAAGATTAAACTAATTTTTTTGTGTTTTTGTAAAATATTTACAAAAGAGAATTTTCTGAGAATTCGGGTTTTTATTTTGAAATTTTTCTCAAAGAGGGGTTTTGATCCGATTCGGATCAAAACTGGGTCAGAGATAAGACTTTGGGTCTGAATTCTAACGACTCCAAGGAATGAATGGAATTTTTGGTTAAAAATTTACCCGGTTATTCAGAAAATGGAGGTCAGGGGCAAAGAAGGAATTTTTGGATTTTTTGGAAAATTTGGGGTGTTCACAGATGCCCCTCTTTGCTGCTAAGCCGGTTGTAGGCCGAGCTTAGCGGCAAAGAAGACACGCCAAATTTTCTTTAAAAATGGCCCAGTCAGAATGTCTGAACTGGGTGTGGAAGAATTTGTTTTTGAAAAACTTTATTTTTCAGGTTTTGTATCTTATTCTGAAAGGTTTTGGGAAGAGAACAAAATGCTCAAGAAGAAAATAATTAGATAAAGGAAAAGGAGAGAATTCTGTGATGGGACTTTCGGATGAAGATCCCGAAATGGTAAAAGGAGAAATTTTGAAGAAGTCTCACGGCTGAGACAAAGATAAGGATTTTTTGAAAAGGCGCAGATTTAACCCTTAACCTGGATGGGACATTTTTGAAAAATACCTCATGAGACGAGGTTCAGGTATAATTCTTTATTTGAATGGATATACAAAGCATGGATTCCTTGATGGGGAAGACCATGATGGGACTGGGAGAGATACCTCACCCGAATGAGGCAACTCTCGTTAAAAGAATGTACAAACAACGCTAGGTTGTATCAAAATGGATATTGAGCTTTTTATCTCTTTTTTTGGATAACTAGAAAATTTTGCCAATAAGATGAAATTGTAATTGATTCAAATGCTTGAAAACGTGCACGTATGTGCGAAAGATATTCCCTCTTTTACCTAGAGTATTTCCTCCAAAATGAGGTTAACTCCTTGGATTTTTAGAGTTAGATTCAAATTTTAAAGATGTTGAGTTTCTTCAAGGAAGCTATCCATTTCCTTGACATGAATAGAGAAGAAATATTCTTAATTTCATAAAAGCAAGCAGTGAAAAGACATTGATGAAAGGATTTCGCATAAGAAAAGATGATTCCTGGCAACTTTGGCAGTTTGATATATCCTGAGGCTTTTCCCCTAATGATCTTTTGGCACTCTTTTGAGGACATCGAGCTTTTTTTGGGTTTCAAAGGAAGTTTATTGCATCGTCCTTCATTTTGGAGATGCCCTGGCTTTTTATTTTTTCTTCGGGGAAGGGTACGTCACAAACTCCGTCATCTTGGTGATGCTTCGAACCTTCTTTTTCTCAGGAATTATATTGGCTCATTGGTTAAAAATGATAGCAGCAATCAAATATCTTTTAGGGTTTGTCGGGAGGCTCAGCGCAGTCGCCTTCATCTTGGCGGTGATCTGAACGTTCCCTGGAAGGATCCATCACAAACTCCGTCATCTTGGAGATGTTTCAAATCTTCTTTGGCCCCGGGGTTCTACTCACTTAATTCGCCTTCATCTTGACGACAATTGAGAGATCCCTTTTGCGGATATTTGATTGCAACTTTTAAACGAAATGAGAAGATATGGGTTGAGTGGATTCTTCTTATAGCTCAAGATATCTCCACTGCCTGATTGCCAGAAAGCCATTTTTAAACATGTGTCATAGCCAAGATCAATATAAATTCACTTCTGGCTTTTCAATATCATTGAAGATTTCTTTCGCTAATCATACCAAGGATATTTCTTACATCCTCTTGGTTGATCAACAGGGAGACAATTTGAATTTTACTCTTTTTCGCAAAAAGCTTCACCCTTTTGAGAAGAATACTAGAGGTAATCTGAGGCGATTCTTTTGTGCAGTAAAATATTGGAATCAAGACATATTTTAGCAGATTGGCAAAGTTTTTTAGAATCCTTTGTGAAATAATCACTCAATATAGATTTTGATAGAACCTCAGGCTGAAGATCTTTTATTTTTGGCAATCTTGATCAGTAAAACTGGGTTTTACGAGGCCAACTTAGAGAATGAGGTTAGGTAAAGAATTTTGGTAAAGAATCTTGTGAAAGAATTGGTAAAGAAATTTTTGGTAACAAGACTTTGGTAAAGGACCAGTGCTAAACTGGAATTTGAGAAGGATTTTGATAAAGGAAGATTTTGGTAAAGGAAGATTATGGTAAAAGACTTTGGTAGAGAAGATTTTGGTAAAAAGACTTTGGTAAGAAAGATTTTGGTAAAAAGACTTTGGTAAGGAAGATTTTGGTAAAAAGGCTTTGGTAAGGACCAGTGCTAAACTGGAATTTTGAAGGACCAATATACACATTGGAATTTTTGAAGGACTGATTGAGATTTTGAAGGAACAGCGTAAAACTGGAATTTTTGAAGGACCAATTTGTGAAAATTGGAAATTTTGAAGGATCAATTGGAAATTTTGAAGGACCAGCGTGAAACTGGAATTTTGAAGGACCAACTGGGATTTTGAAGGACCAATTCATAGAATTGGAATTTGGAAGGACCAATGGAAAACATTGGAATTCGATGAAGAACCAATTGAAATTTGAAGGACCAGCGTGAAACTGGAATTTTGAAGGACCAATTTGTGAAAATTGGAAATTTGGAAGGATCAATTGGAAATTTTGAAGGACCAATGTAAACATTGGAATTTTATGAAGAACCAACTGGGATTTTGAAGGACCAATTTATAGAATTGGAATTTGGAAGGACCAATGGAAAACATTGGAATTTGATGAAGGACCAATTGAAATTTGAAGGACCAGCGTGAAACTGGAATTTTGAAGGACCAATTTGTGAAAATTGGAAATTTTGAAGGATCAATGCGAGAATTGGATTTGGTGAAGGATTCTGATGAAGGACCAGTGTTAGACTGGATTTGGAAGGACCAATGTGAGAATTGGATTTTACGAAGGATTTTGATGAAGGAACAGTGTTAGACTGGATTTGGAAGGACCATTATAGAAGGTTGCGCTGCTTCTATGAATGGTTTCAGGATTATCCCTTATCCTGAACGGGAATGAAGGGATTTTAAAGAGAATAAAACTCAATTTGGATATTCAAGGAGATGGAATATATAAAAGGGAAAACCCGAGTCGGAACCCAGATTTTCAAGATAAAAGATGAAAGAGAAAATTGAATTTCGAAAACTTAAATTTCTAAAGAAACAATTGTTTTCCAATGCGAGGATTGGATTTAAAAGGAAGTCCGAGTCGAAACTCCAAACTTCAAATGAAAATAATAGAAGAAAAAGCCCGAATTGAAATTCGGTTTTCTAAAGCAATGATGGATTTCCAATGCGAGAATTGGATTCAAAAGGAAGTCCGAGTCGGAACTCAAAACTTTGAATAAAAAATAATAGAAGAAAAGCCCGAATTGAAATTCGGTTTTCTAAAGAAATGAGGGATTTCCAATACGAGGATTAGATTCAAAAGGAAGTCCGAGTCGGAACTCGAAACTTCGAATGAAAAATAATAGAAGAAAAGCCCGAATTTGAAATTCGGTTTTCTAAAGAAATGATGGATTTCCAATGCGAGGATTGGATTCAAAAGGAAGTCCGAGTCAGGACTCGGAACTTCGAACGAAAGAATAAAAAGGAAGACCCGAGTCGGAACCCGAATCTTTTAAAAAGATAAAAGATAAAAGAAAACAATTGGTTCAATCAGAACCAAAGGGAAGCCCGAGTCGGAACTCGAAACTTCAAATGAAAAGATAAAAGAAAGACTCGAGTCGGAACCCGAATCTTTAAAAGGAAAAGATAAAAAGAAAATTAAGAATTGATGAGAATGGAAGATGATTCAGGTTTATCCCTTAACCTGAAAGGGAAATTGAATAAAATTTATAAAAATGGGGAAGAATTTAAAGGAATTGATTTTGAACAAGAACTTCATAGGTAGCATTGGTGCTCTTATGAGGGGTCTCAGGATTTTTCCTTATCCTAAACGGGAAAACAGAAGAAGGAAAAAAGGAATACCTCATGGGAAAGAGGCATCAGGTTTATCCCTTAACCTGAAAGGCTAATTTTTGAAAATAAGAATTTGACAAGAAAAATTAACAAAATCAATGAAGGATTAATAAATTTGACAAAATTGAAAAAAAAAATTGATAAGACTGATGAAATTGCCAAACAAATAATAAAAAGAAAGAGTTGATTGAGAAGAAAAAAAATTTTGTTTGATCCTACCTGCAGGTGGGATCTTTTAAGAAGTAGGAGAAGAATATGAGGAAATCATTTTTGAAAAGAGGATTAACTGCGAGAGCTTGATTTTAGAAGGGGGATCATTCACGAGAGATCATCATGAAGGTTAATTTTTGAAGCAATGATTTTAAAATCAATTTTTAGAAAATATGATCAACACGAGGGTTGATATTTGAATGAAATGATTCGAAATCAATTTTTTTAGAAAATATGATCAACACAAGAGTTGATGTTTGAATGT
Organism: Nuphar pumila; assembly: GCF_984573655.1. Lineage (NCBI taxonomy): Eukaryota > Viridiplantae > Streptophyta > Magnoliopsida > Nymphaeales > Nymphaeaceae > Nuphar > Nuphar pumila. Next base: position 140,001,324 of record NC_143250.1, on the reverse strand, counting down.
AATGAAATCAATTTTTTTGAAAATGAGATCAACACAGGGGTTGATCTTTGGAATGCAATGATTCAAAATCGATTTGTAGAAAGATATGATCAACACGAGGGTTGATCTTTTGAATGCAATGTTTCGAAACCAATCTTGGAAGATAAGACCAACACAAGGTTTGATCTTTTGAACATAAATGATTTGAAACCCATTTTGGAAGATAAGACCAACACAAGGGTTGACCTTTTAATGTGATGGTTCGAAAACTTATTTTTGAAAACATGATCAACTCGAGGGTTGATTTTTTAATACAATGGTTCGAAAACCTATTTTCATCAATATGATCAACACGAGGGTTGATTTTGACAAAGGTTGGACCCAAGAATATTTGACCTTTTTGGTCATCATAATGAAGATTTTTGAAATTTCATGATTTTTGGAAAGACCCTCATAGGTAATATCATTTCTCTCATGAATAGTGTTAGGATTTTGCCCCACATTCTGAAAAAGAACAGAAATTTAATGACAAAAGAATATTTTGAAGTGTAAATGTAATTTTTAACAAAAGACGCCCCAATATGGCGAAAGAAGTAAGAATTGAACACAAAGGTATGAAGGAAATTGATATTTCATTTACAAGTAACTACCGCAAATAAGAACTTGACTATTTACAAGCATGCGACCAAAAAGATCACAAAAGACTAGGGCTGACTCGCCCCTACAAGACGATGGGAAAAAGCAAAAGGAAGAAAGTAAGAAAAACTTTGATATCATCAGTTTTTTGAGTGATCTGGGAAAGGCTTGGTTAGGACAGTGGGCTGCTCTTCTTCTTCGTCCTCTATCAGAAGATTTTTATCAATGCAGTCCTGGATGATGTTCTTTAGGATAAAGCAGTGCTCGGTGTCGTGCCCCACTGCCCGGTGAAACTTGCAGAACTTGTCCTTCCATTTTCCCAGGGATACCGGAGGATCAGCAACTCTCTGGAGTTTAATCATATCTTTGCTCAACATATACTCCAGAACTTGCTCGAGGGACTGTTCAAGAGCAGTGAATTCGCGGTCATAACCCCAACCTTCACGTTTTATCTTTTCCTTCTGCTTGGCCTGAACTGGCTTATCATTCTGTTTGAAGGGTTCCTTTTGCTGACCCATCTGCTTGGTCTTGTTATCTTTGCTGCCACTGCCCCCAGAATTAGCCGAGAATGTATAATTCACCTTCTTTTTGAGGTCTTGGCTGCTCTTGACGAGAGTGATGCCTTCATAATTCCCATTGTCCATCCCCATCTCGAGCCACTCAGCTCGTTCGATAAGCTCTATGAATGATTTTGATGGGTAAGTGGAGATGAGGCTTCTGAGAGGCTGAGAAAAATTGTTCAGGATAACTTGGAGTGCGTGCTCCTCTAAAATGGGGGTTCTCATCTTGTTGCAGGTATCTCTCCACCTCCGAATGAAGTCTACAGCCTTTTCCTTATCTCCTTGTTTCAAGTTATACAGGTGATTGAGGGTCGGAAGTGCCTCAGTGTTGAGCATGAATCTTTCCACGAACATATTAACAACTTTGTCAAAATTTTGCAGCTCGACGGGGTTGATGTGCTCCGCATACCATTTAGCTGCTACGCCTTCTAGACTGCGAGGAAAGCACAAGAAGAGGGCCCGATTGTCTTCACTGAATCTGGCACATTCGGCAAAGAACATCGCGAGATGGGCCTTTGGGTTACCGGACCTATCGAACTTAATAAATTTTCGGGGGAGATCTTCCAAGCTGCTGTCCCCATCTAGACCAAGGTAGAAGTCTTGTCTGGTATATACCCTATTTCCCTTATCTCGGATCTGTAGGTCTTTGACCATCTTCGTCAATATTTGAACTGAGTCTTCCGCCGGGACTCCATCTTTAGGGTTGTTGACTGATTCGGGTTCCTCCGTCACCTTCTTGACTTGTCGCAGATGTTTCGGGACGAACACAAACTGTTCTTCCTCGGAATCCTCATCTCCTGACTCTGTACCTTCAGAGGTGCTGTCTTGCTGAACCTTCTTCTTGCTGATCCTGACATGCTTCTTCACTGGCTTCCTTTTGACCTTGGTTTTAGAGGATGTTTTCTTTAAACCTGCCCCAGCTTGCTCAAACATCATTTTTGCCATCATCTTTTGAAAGATTTTATACATCGCCGGGTCGACATCATCCTCATCTGAATCATGTTTTCGGGACAATCTGGAAGAGTTCATCTCTTCCACTTCGCTGTTATCGCGCTGCTGAGCTGCCCTTCTCTCTGCTCTCGTTTGAACCATGATTGGAACTGTTGGTGTTTTCTGGCGAATAAATGAAAGGTTCAGATCAAAGAAATTTTGGAAGGAAAAGAGATAATGAAAGAGAATTTTAAAGAGATCTCTCCATAAAAGGATTTTATATGAAGAAGATGGAATATACGAGGAAGAGTATTTTTGAAGATGACAAGACCTTGAATATTTTTTAAAATTGCAGGCAGGATAAAAAAAAATTAAATAAATTAGAAGAAGAAGAATACGCCTGGACTTTTGAGAGATAAGGGAAAGAATTTAAAAGAATGTCCAGGGTTTAAGAAATTTATGGGAGAATAAAGAAATAAAAAAAAAATATACCATCTTGGATTTTGAGAAAATAAAAGATTTTTTATGAAATAAATATCCAGGGTCTTGAAAGATAAGAATTTTCAAGATAATATCTACAAAAAGAATCAATTTATACAAGCAATGATGCACAGAATAGCATTCCCTAGAAGCTGACTCTAAATGTAAATTTTGAAAAGGCTTGTAGGACCTTAATCCTAATTCTAAGGTTTAGATCATCTGATTCCAATCAATGTATGCCGATATACCCAAGCCGAAGCTCGAAGTACGTGGCATAAGAATTATTTCTCCGGTTCTAAGGTAATGGTTTCCCAACATCCTTGAGCACCTACCGATATACCTCGGACTATGGCCCTTAGGTACGTGGTAGGGGGGCGCTGTAAACACCCCAAATTTTCCTCACTCATTCTCAAACAATCCTCCTTGTTCAGTGCCAACCCTGTTAGGTCAGTGTAGGAGTCAAACCCCGAGTCAGTTTCAGAAAAGCACCATTTTACCCATTTTCATTAGGAAAATTACCATTTTACCCCTAGGTCATCCCGGACCCCAGTCAGTCGGAGTCAACCAAGCTCATTGGTCAGTTCAAGACAGTTAGAATATCAGTCATCTCAAGCTCATCTGAGCTCACAATGAACAGACCATTTTCATTTCTGACCATTCCTGCCAAAATGGGATCATTTCTTCAAAAATGAGCTCATTTCTCACTCGAATCCAAGCCAATTGTCTCAAAGTCAGTCATTCCCAGTCAGTCATGTTCCCCAGAGTCTAACTTGAGCTCACCACAAGTTCAAGTGCTCCAATTTCAGTTCAAAACCATTTCCAAGTGTCTAGGAGCCCATTTTAGTCCATTTCAGCTCTTTCAGCTGAAATTGAGCCGAGTTCAGTCAGTTGAGTTAGTGTTTGAGACTTGATTTTAGTTCATCTCAGTATTACTGACCTTTGTTTTAGCTCAAACCCAGTTCAGGTTCGTAATTCACTTCATTCCAATGACCATTCCATACCATTTCTCTAAAAATGGCAGCTTTTCTTGAAAATTCAGTTGGAAAGGTCAGTTGAGTCAGTGTTTGTTGAGTTCATTTGAGTTCTGAAACTCTAAAACCCAGCTCAATCCAGTTCATTTCAGTTGAATCCAGCTCAAACCCTAATTTTCAGCGTTACTCTAGCTTGGCAGAGCTCGAAAATCATTTCTTCAACCATTTTTGCAAATTTTGTCAATTTTAACACTTTTTGAACTGGTACAAGTGTCAATCGGTGTCTAACATCCAAAATTCTTCATTTAGGGTTAGCATTTTGCATAGCATTTCATGTCATTTCTCATCATTTCATATCATTTCTCAGCATTTCATAACATTTCATCACATTTCATTTCATTTTCGAAGTCCAGAACTCCAGCTTTATAAATTTCAATCCAGATTGAGTTTTAAAAGTTTTCAGAAATCAATTTCAAACCTCAGGTTTCCAAAATTGACATTTTCACCCCAGGAGTCTAAATTTGGAAATATTTTCTCAAGAAAAATAATCTGGATTTCTTTCAAAATCAAATTTTTAAATTCTACATTGGATTTGCTTCGCAACGGGGTATTGAACTTCAAAATCCGAGCTCATTTCAAAAACTACCAAAAATAGCTCGTTTTGTCTAAAAATAGATTTGGAAGCATTTTCTCAAGAAAAACAATCTGGATTTCTTTCAAAATTATATTTTTAAATTCTACATTGGATTTGCTTCGCAACGGGGTATTGAACTTCAAAATCGGAGCTCGTTTCAAAAAACTGCCAAAAATAGCTCGTTTCGTTTGGAAATATTTTCTTGAGAAAAACAATCTGAATTTCTTTCAAAATCAAATTTTCAAATTCTACATTGGATTTGCTTCGCAACGGGGTATTGAACTTCAAAATCCGAGCTTGTTTCAAAAACTGCCAAAAATAGCTCGTTTCGTCTAAAAATTTTCTAAAAAGACTATTTTGCCCCTCTAATCGTCAAAATGAATTTCAAAATCAAAATTTGGACCCGCTCTGAGATGGCCCATTCATTTGCATTTTTATTTTATTAAAAAAAAAAAAAGATGCTTCTTTTTATTTGTTTATTTTTGTTTTTATTGATTTTTATTTATTTTTTATTTTTATTTTTATTTTTTTTAGAGAGGAGGTGGGACCCACAAGGTGGTCACCTAAGCCTCCAGCCCCACTTTCCATTTTTTTTCCCCATGTTTTTCTTTCCCTTTTCCTTTTTCCCTCCTTTTCTTTCTTTCCTTTTCTTTTTCTTTTTCTTCCTTTTCTTTTTCTTCTTTCTTCCCTTTCTTTCCTTCTTCCCTTTCTCCCTTCCTTCCTCCCTCTTGCCCAGCCATTCACGTAAAGGTTGTTTCCCTTTCCTTCCCTAATTAAAGCTAAGAACTTAGGGAAAGACATAATCTTCCCTAAGTTAAGAAAACCAAAAAAAGAAAAAAGAAAAAGAGAGTTATGGCTGCTATCTCTCCCCATTCAATTCTCTCTCTCTCTCTCTCTCTCTCTCTCTCTCTCTCTCTCTCTCTTTTGGCTGCAGCTATCCTTGGCTGCAACTCCCAGCCATTGAAGCCACTTTGAAGCACCATCCTCACCACCTGCAGCAGCCTTCTAGCAGCCCACCTTGCTGCACCTTCAACTGCACCAAGGCAGCCACCACCTTCAACCACCACAGCTACTTTGAAGCAGTCTTCAGCATCATTGGCAGCTCCCTTCCAGCCTTCCTTCAGCCCATCTCAAGGAAACTCCAACCACAGCAGCAAAGCCTTCCAGCCACCAGACCATCTTCCCTTGGCTCCAGCCACACCTTATCAGCAACAAACACAGCAGCAACTTCAGCCCTGCCATCAAAGAGTGAACAACTCCAACCGGTGCAAGGAGCTTCCCTCCTTCTCCCTTCAGCTACCTCTTCGGCCATCTTCATAGCAGCCAGCTTCGTCTCCAAACTCCCTTCAACTTCAGCACCTCCAGCCAGTTCCAGCACTCCTATATGTCCCAGCAGCACCACCAATGTTGAATTAACTCCATCACCACAGTTAGAACCTTGAAGCGTCACCTACAGTCGGATCTTAGAAGTACCACCTCTCCCTTTGAGCCGTACCCTAGCAGCCTCCTCTTTTGCTGCTTCAACTCCATTCGTTGCAACCAAACCCTCCAAGGTAAGATCCTCACATCGTTAGTACTTGTTTGATGAAGTTTATGATTTTTTTTTTTTTTTTTATGTCAAGGCTATCTAGGTGAGAGGATCCATCCGATGGATGGATCGGATCCATTTCATTTGTAGCCAATATCAAAATAAGCATCATACCCTCTCAACTTTTATTTCATTTTCTGTTTATTTTCATGTCGACTATACATTTGTAGGCATTACATTTATTTTATTTTATTGCTTTATGAGTGTTTCATTGGTCTCATTAATATTTACCTAGAGAACTATATGTTTTGATTTTATGCATGGAGTCCAGTTATTATTTTATGCTTGATTATTTGTCAATAAATTCTAAATTTTTTTTATGAATGCCTCTGTTTGTCTGAAATCTTCTAACAAAAATTCGGATTGATTTAATGTATGTAACTTCATTTTAAAAATCAAACCCTAAACCGGGTTTTCTGTCTCTCTGAGATTTCAATTTCTGATTTAGCAGAAAAGAACCTTCAAAATCACCCATGTGGGAGATTCAAATCGTCCTTAAAAAAATCATAGTAGATTCATCATTGAATCTACTAATGATCTGGAAATTTTGAGGTTTTTCCAGTCAGTTTTGACCTCTGTAAAAAATCGGATTTCTCAGACCCCTAGGAAAATATCGATTTTCTTTTGTCAGGATATAGACAGATATTAATGCACAGACTCCTCCAAATCTGTAGTCTGTCTGCAAAAACTTTCAACATGAAAGTTGTTCCTAACAAGATTTCCTGTCATTTTCCAAAATTTTGGAATTTTTGGATCTGTTTCATTATTTTTCCCGGATTTTCTCTTTCTGTCTAACAGATTCCAATGTCCAGAAATTCCAGAGATTCAGGTCTCTGATAATAGTGTGGTCTTTTCCAAACCGTAACCCGAATCTCAATAGTGTCAAAATATAAAATCTTCCTATGTTTGTCAGGGACATTTTCCCACAATTTCAGCCATTTTCCCATCTGTCTGCCATTTTTACCACATTTTCTACCGAAACCTGTCTGTTTCCTTCATTTCCTAGAGTCGTCGGATTCCGATCCGACTTGCCGGAGTGACACAGCTCCGATCATAGGTCAAAAACAGAAAGTGTAAAAGGCAAAAATTCTTGCCTTACTGTCATCTGTCATCCCATAAAATTTGGGAAATTTTTATGGAAGTTTGATATCCTAAATCCCCTTTAGAATCAATATTTTAGGCAAAAATCATGAAATTTAGGGTTTTTTATTTGAATTTCCATATTTAAAAATACAAAAAAATTATATTTTCGAGATCCATTCTATTTTTAGGGTTATTTTAGGTGTCCATGCCAAATTTGGTTTAATTCCAAGTTCATTTGCTCCATGTGTTAGTTTATCTTTAAATTCAGAAGCGAAAATCAAGCGAAAATCAGGTTAAATTCGATATTTTATGATATTTTCGCCATTTTAGGTTTTTTATCATGTACATAAGCATGTAGAATCATATTAGGGTTAATTTTAATCTCCTTTGCATTTCATATTTTTCAATTTTGCAAAATTTATTTCAGAAAACCCTGGTTTCAAGGCCATAGTCTTGTTATTGGGGGTATTTTGGTCATTTTGACCTAAATTTCGAAATTTCAATTTCTAATTCTCCCAAAATTTCATGCATATCATCATATTTCATCATATTATGTTTGATTTATTTCATTTTATTTTCAAATTTCCAAAATTTACAAAAATTCTTTCAGAAAACCCTGATTTCAAGGTCATCAGGGGTATTTTGGTCATTTTGACCCCAATTTCGAATTTTCAAGTTTATTTTCGAAATTTATTCATTATTCATCATGTTTATATCAAAGGGGGTATGATTTTGGGTTTATATCTGAATAATATCCGATAATTTCCCATATTTTCGGATAAATTCAGAAAAACCTACATTTTTGTGCTAACCTTGTTTTCTAGTTTTGCAGGAATATTCAAGAAGAAGATTTTATTTTCTTATTTTATTTCAATTCAATGTAACATCAAATGTAATAATTTGGAATAAGAGTTACATTTCTGCTTAGAATAGGGTTGCATTGCATATAGTTTAATTTATGCAAATTTTAATATGTGATGTATGATTCATGCATATTTGTTTCAAATTCACTATGGTTTACACAAATGGCACGTGCACAAGCTTTTATGGAGTTTATAAACTCGGTGGGATTCGTATTTATGGCCATAGTCAGAATACGAAGAAAACCAAGATTTATGATCTTCGTATTAGCCACATTCAGCCTACACACTTAGGCTAACTTCAAAATGCACTGCATTTTTCAAAGTTTTAAAAGGATTTCCCAATTCCTCAATGAAATTCCCTTTTCAAATTCATATTCATTCATTCATATCATTCAAATTGCATTATTTCAAACTCATTTTCCAATTTCAATTTCAGAAAATTCAATTTTCTCAAGAATTTCCAAGTCTTTCTCAGGATCTGATTTTCTCAAAATCCTAAGTTTTCAAATGACATTTCAAAGCATTTCCCAAGTTCAAATCAAGATTTTCCTATGTTTTCAAATTCTCAAATTTCAAAATCCCAAGTTTTCAGAAATCGATTTTCTCATATTTTCTAGTTTTCCTGAGAATTCATTTTCCATTTCAAAAGTCATTTTCCAATGAATTTCTTAGATTTTCTCAGAATTATCAAATCCATTTTCTCAGAAAAGCAATTCCAAGTTTCCAATCTCAAAACCAATTTTCTCAGATTTTTAAGCTTTCCTGAGAAATCACTTTCAAATGCAAATTTCTGATTTTCAATGAACTTCAATGATTTTCCCAGGAATCCCAATTTCAAGCACTTTTTCAATCAATTTTCAAGCATATTTCAAATTTCCAAAGCAAACATCATATTTTCTCAAACTTGCATTTTTTTAAAAATTTCATAGCACAAGCCTGATTCTTTGTGCATTCTAGGAAAAATAGAGCATAATTTAGATATTTGAGTTGAGTTAAAGCACATAATTGGTCCTTGGTTCAATTACCCCTGGTAAAGGCGCCAGGAACGGTTGAACCTCGTACCCACAGGCGGATCCCATTCTACGGAATTTTCCCGCAAATTTTCAAAACGGAGGCGAGTAATTTTCAAAACCAATTTCAAAACTTTGGTCGAGTTTGACTCACGAAATTCGTTTCTCTCTCGCAAGGGAGGGGAAATTTTTTGCGATGATAACAGGCGCGAACCCAAATAAGTGGCCCAGTTGTGAGGCTCTCTCCCGAACTATGGTTCAGTGAGACAGCCCAGCAACGTGAAGACCGGGACAATATAGGTAGGAATGTTTTCAAAATATGATCAACATGCAATAAAATCAGAAGGTTCTAATGCAAGTCCTACAGAGATAGAATTTAAAATAATAGAAGCATACACTTGCATACATTGTTTGCATTCAATCCCTAGAATTGAGGAGAGTTGTATTTAAGACCTAAGTCTAATGTGAACATGGATATAATCTCCTCAATATGGTCCTACCAAACCATACTTAAATCCTATATGCGATGATGTCAGCTTAGGACAGAATCTAGGTTTCCTAAGGTTTGCATGGAAGTGAAGCTGACATTTATAGAATAAAGACTTGGAAAATATTAAAGCAAAGCAAAGGCATAGATTCAACCGGACGAAGACGAGTCCCATCTCGGTCGCCACTTCTGTGATCATCGCAAAATTTTTCCTCTCGTAATATTCTCTCTCTCCCTTCTCTTTTCCTTTCTAACCTCTATTTTCCTCCTTTTTGAAGGGAGAAAAATAAAAGAGAGAAAAGAAGAGAGAAGAGAAAAAGAAAGAAGTGAGAAGAGAAGATGAACTATTTTGCGCGGTCTCACTTGACCTTGATTTGAAAAGTTTTAAAAGATTACTCGCCTCCATTTTTGAAATATTTGCGGGAAAACTGGGAGACGGGATCCGCTCGTCGGTACGAGGTTCGACCGTTCCTGGCGCCTTTACTAGGGGTAATCGAACCAAGGGTCGAATCTATGCCTTTTGCTTTGCCTAAATATTATCTAAGGATTTATTCTAAATCTAAATGCACAAAGAATCATGCTTGTGTAATGCATGGATGTATGCTCCTTTTGAAAGATGTTTTGAAAATTTTTACGTATTCTGAGATGAACTTGATAAGGGAATGAAGAAATAGTTGAATCTAACTTAGAATTTGAGATAGATCAGAGAAATTTTAAGTCTTTGAAGTAAATCAAAGTTGGGAAAATAAATGAGAAAGAATGATTTGAAACTTTTTGAAATGAAATTTCAAAGTCAGAAATGGACTTTGAATTTGAACTTTGGATTTAGGAAGGGAAATAAATACTTGAGATGGAATTGAATTTTAGTTTTTTGAAGTTTTGAAATTGGAATGGACTGAGAAAATTAAATGGTATTTTAGAATAGAAATGGATTTAGATTAGATCCGACAATGGAATTGAAATCTAGAATTTGGAATGGAGTTGGATCTAAAGATGGATTTAAGATCTGAGATCTGAGATCCGAGATAAAATTGGGTTTTGGATCCTAAGATGGATTTGGATCAGAAGTGTAAGATCCAACATGTGATTGAATTCTGGATCCTAAAATGGAACTGAATCTGAAGTCTAAGATCCGAAGTAGAATTGGGTTCCGGATCCTAAGATGGATTTGAATCTGAAGTCTGAGATCCAAGGTGAAATTGATTCTGGATCCTACAAGGAAATTTGGATCTAAAGTCTGAGATCCAATGTAGAGTTGGATTCTGGATCCTAACATGGATTTGGATCTGTGTTCTGAGATACAAAGTGAAATTGGAGTTTAGATCTTAAAGGAGAATTGGATCTGAAGTCTGAGATCCAATATGAGTGTTGAATCCTAGATCCTAAAGAGAAATTGGATCTGAAGTCTGAGATCCAATATGAGTGTTGAATCCTGGATCCTAAAATGGATTTGGAGTTAAATTCAGAAGATGAATAAAAAAACTTCCAAGTTTAATTTGAATTTGAAAAATGAATTTTAGAAATTGAATCTTTGAATATACAAATGAATTTCAAAGTCAAATTAGACCTCGGATTTGAAATTTAGAAGATGAATCAAGAATCTCAAAGTTAAATTGAACTTGGAGATTGGATCGGAGTTTTGAATGAATTTTGGAATGTCAAAGTCAAATTTGATTTTTGAAATCTGATTTGAATCTGAATATGAAATCTCAAAGTTAAATTGAGCTTTGAGATTTGAAAATAGAATTTTGAAAAAATGAAAGGATGAATCGGATTTTATAAGGATTGAAGATAGATTGAGGAAGATATTTACATTTACTTGGAGTTTTTGAAAAATGAATTTTTGAAAGTATGATGTAATTTTATCCTAAATGATGAATGAATTTGAAGAATTTGAAATTGGATTTTGAAAAGCTATTCCATTCTTTAAATGAATTAAAACAAGATTGAAGATATAATACATCCTTGACTATGGTCATTGGATGTATTATATAATAATCTATATTTAGATTCAAGTGAAGAATGAAACACATTTGGTGCTTTTATAGAATTTAAGATGAAATTAATTCTCAATATACCCTGACTATGGCCATTGGTATATATTTTGAATTAATTTTAAGTTAAATTCTGATAAAAGAAGAAAATATTTAAGGAAAATATGATGAATTTTGAAAAATGGAACCAGTGTGGATCCAGTGTTATTTTGTAAAAGATAAAAATGCTAAGTTTTGTCCACACCCTGACTATGGCCATTGATGTGGATCATCAACTTAGTATTAATTACCTCTTACGAAATGGTGCACGTGCCATTCGTGTTTCACCATTGTGAGAATTTTGAGAAATAAAGGCAAAAATGCATGAAAACAAACAATTTCATGATATTTTATAATGCTCATTCATTCTACCTAAAGCTGGAAATGTAAGGTTTGCATTAATATCTAGCTGTTACAACCCATAAAATCAAATTTACAACTTTCAGAAAATAACTTTATCCACATATTTCCTGCAAAACAACTGGTTAGTATGCAAAGGAGAAGAAAATTTGTACATACCATATGGGTGTGAATAGTAAAAGAATGCTTACATGCCGAAGCATTTGAGACCTAAAAGTGTGGAAGCATGAAATATATATATATATACCTATATACATATATGCATATGAATGTATATATACGTATATATCTATATATAGGAGGAATGATATGGTAAACAGGTGTTTCATATTTAAGCCAGAGGAGTGTTGCCGAGCGGGCCCGAAATCCGATTTTTCCTATGAAGGCTGCTGCTCAGTAGCTTCCGGGTTGAGTCCAATTCATCATAGAAGTTGGGTTTGACACAATCAGTGGCTAGAATTACTACCTGGGATGGTGACTCTTGCTCATTGATTCATCGTTTCAACAATGGATGAATCAGTGAATCAGGCAATGAATGTGTCACTGTGAAAATATGGATGGACCAATGGGAACTGCTGCTACCAGGAAATCCTAGAACACAGGAAAATGAATAAAAGAAAACTGAGGGAAGGGCATCGGCCACAGGGGATGACCATGGAGCCGTGAGCAAGGGCCACTCTTGGATTGCTGGGAGTGTACAGTGGAGTGGAAATATGCAGAAAAAGTGTTGTGAAACAGGGGGTGAAATGTACACAGTAGATTGGAATGTTACAAGAAATAGAAACTACATTCCTAGGTCCAACAAACTGGGCTAGGATGACATGCCCAGCTTAATCCTTCAATGATCAATCTAGTAGTCGGATAAATGACTACTGACATTCCATCAATTGCTTCCATTTAATGTCATCTCTTAGTTGAAATTATTTAACACACCAGAACATGAGGACAATGGTTTAACTAAATATGTTTATTACTTAACCATAAATAATTTTGGCAGTCATGACAGTCATGGAGCAATGTAACCGTAAGAATGAATCACTATCACAGCTATACATTTGGAATTTAAATAACAGGTGACAGTTTTATTTACTTGTCAAGATGACTGTTGATCTTGGGTTTCCAAAAAAAAAACTTTCAAGATATCTATTGTGAGCCCACCGGTAAAGAATATTTCAATCTAACTGATAAAACTAATTGCAGAAACTACTCTGAATGAACAGAGTACCTTGTATTTGACAGATATATTTTTTTTCTTTATCAGTAAGAATCCTTATGCAAGGCAGCAACCCCTGACCTTATGGGAAATCTCCTTTTCCCCAATTTAATGTTACCTCCAAATCATAATTACAGGAAGGAGAAAGGATCATTTCGCCAGTTCATATGACACAAGATTTTCAGCAGATTTATTTCTCAGATATAAGGTCTTCAAATTCTCATAGAATTGACTAAAACAAGCATGCTGAAAGAAACAAATGGAAGATGAGCCTCTTACCGTAGATGCAAAAATGGTGATCGCACACTGTCAATATGATGGCGTACTATAATGTCCTGCAGCAAACAAAGGTAGATCAAAATTAGAATGAGAAACTGGAGCAAACAACCTGACAACAACAAAACCTTTGGTTGAGTAAGACGAGAGACAACATTTGGCCTTGCTTCTGATTGATCCAAAACCTTCCTTGATATTAGATCGCAAAATTGTTTCACGCTGAACTTTGGTTTTCATCTAGTGAAACATGTAGTGAATCTTACACTGTTAAGGAATGCAACTTTCGTTTTCCCTATGATAGGCAAACCAAAAAAAAAAAAAAAATGGAGACCGTCTGTAGTGAAGCAAGTAAACCAACAGAGTGAATGATAGCCATTTTCAAGGCAGCAAGATCGTAATTGAAATATACGAATATACATATAGGCGTGACTTTGATTTCTCAAAACAGGAGAATAGCTTAATCTTCTCTAGTGACTAAGATAAAGACTGAAACTAAAAATAAAATTCATGTTCAATCTTGGATGATCGCAACTTAAATCCCAATCCCCTGAGTTCTTGGCAGACTGGTTTGATGTTCAACTTAGCAGATCATCTTAGCTTATTATCCAGCCCTCACCGAGAGCTTAATACCTGATTTTTAACAGGAGGATTTCCAGAGAAGTTGTACTCGATTCATGGTGAGGATTGCAGCAGGGCGATCGTGAGCATCTCTGTGCTATTCAAACAGGGCTCATGTTGGTTGCCCGTAATGGAAAAAGGGGCTGGGATGGTTTCCTGTTCTAATTCCATTGGGGAGATATGGTACCCCACAAAAACCCATTTGAAGTGCAGAGGTTAACAACAGAAGATTAAGACAAATGAATCCAAACAAACTAGAAAATAAAGGAAGACAACTATGGGAAATTCAACTGGAAATAGGAAATGAAGCTGGAAACTACAGTTGGATACATCTTATGATATTAAAACAGAGATGGAATCAAAACCAACTAATATAATCAAAATTAGATAACAATAGATGGAAAGCTTCAAAAGAACCGATTGCCAACCAATAAGATGCTCCGTTGTGCCTGTCACATATGGAATATATTCGCAGCTACCGAGAAATCAAGCAGGAAGGATGTCTTGTAATATTGAATCACAAAGTAAACACAGAAAAGACAAATCGAATGACACAGAGACAACTAGTGATGCTAGAAAATGACAATAAAACAGAGAGAACGACGATGATTGTATACAAAGCAACATACCAAAAGGGAACCAAAACAACACAGATGAACCAGAATGGGCGTATATATATCAAAAATGATTATTATAACGACATGAATGCAACTAAATTAATAAGAAAATGCGTGGTAACAAGAAAAACTAAAAAAAAATTATAACTGAGGAAAAGAAATGTCGAGATCTTCAGACTCCATTGATATTGCACGAAATGTGTGGGTCGGTATTTGCTATATGCAAAACCGACGCCACAATGGTGCTCTGATGAGATGATAAAAAAAAGAAAAAAACTAAAAAAAGAAAAGAAGACAAAATCAGAAATAACAAAGAGAAATGAGAGGGAGAGGCTCTTACCCGCTTTTTGTAGAGAAGAAAATTCAGGAAGGACAGGGGAAGGATGAAGTCAGAGCGGCAATGGAAAAACTCGATGCCAGAGAAGTTGATCCCCAGAAGAAACTGATCGATTGAGTAGATCGTGGGTCGGGTGGTTCCTCTGGAGGCTGAAGATGAAAGCTCCTTTAGTCGACCCAGGAATGAAGAGATTAGCTTGCTTCACTATGTTGCAGAATTCTCCCCAATTGGTCCAGTGATGGGAAGAAGGGAAGCAGAAGGGGAAAACTCGGTGGTGAAGGAGGTCTGGGTTTGGCAGATGATGGATGTCGATAATAGATTCTGCAGGGGAAAGCTCGATCGATAATGGGGAAAAGAAGAAAAGAGGGCAGAAGCAAATGTAAGAAGGGTGGAGGGGTGAAGGCGATGGCTGGAATGGGGCTTCCTGCATCCCCTTTTAAGGAGGAAGGAGGTGATTCGAGAAGGGGAGACAGTTGAAGATGAAGGGCGATCATCAATCGAAGGGCGATCGATCGATCGATCGATCGATGGAGAAGTTCCGGATCAAGCGAACGAGAGAGAGAGGTAGAGGGAGAGAGAGGCGCCGTCTCCCTTTTCCGATTTTTACGAAGGGTTCCCAAACCCTAAAAAAAAAAGATTTTGCAAAAGGGGGCCCTCTCATTTTCGAGATTTTTCAAAAAGAGGGATCCTTAACAAATTTCGATTTTTCAAAAGGGTGCTTTTTAAAAGTTCACTTTTTTGTATTTTCTTCTTTGATTTCCTTGTTCTTTTCTTGAGTTTTTCTATATATATATATATATTTGTATTTTCTTTTGGTTTTTCTATTTTTTGGCATTTTTAGAATAAAATCCTAAAGTTTTACGAGAAACCAAAGATTAAACTATTTTTTTTGTGTTTTTGTAAAATATTTACAAAAGAGAATTTTCTGAGAATTCAGGTTTTTATTTTTGAAATTTTTCTCAAAGAGGGGTTTTGATCCGATTCGGATCAAAACTGGGTCAGAGATAAGACTTTGGGTCTGAATTCTAACGACTCCAAGGAATGAATGGAATTTTTGGTTAAAAATTTACCCGGTTATTCAGAAGATGGAGGTCAGGGGCAAAGAAGGAATTTTTGGATTTTTTGGAAAATTTGGGGTGTTCACAAAGGGAAGGGGTTGGTTAAATAGAGAGGGAATGAGGAGATGGTTACAAAATAGTGGAAAGGGTGGAGATCGTGGTTGGCTGCTGCGTGAAAGGAGGTTTCATGCAGCCGCTTCTCCTTCATCCCTTTTTAAAAAATTTAATAAACCCTACTTAGTGTTTACGGGTTGATCATCAATTTTTTTTTATTCGAGTCTCCCACATGGTGACCCGCGATCCATATGTCATTTTGGGTCCATGCTTTGGGCTTATCCGGATCCATTCGAGGATCTAGATCTTCTTTTTCATTTTTAAAGTTCTAACATTTGAGAAGTATGAATAAGGATCCAAATTGAATCACTATAGATCCAATTACATTAACATAGACCTTAAGTAACTTATTATGGATCCAAAATCCGCTAAGTTCATAAATTTCTATAAGAAATCTAGAGCTAAGGATCCAAAGTTTTCTTTATATTCTAATTTGGAACCATGGATCTAAATTAATATTCACGGATCCAAACCAATTATTATGGATTCCAGGCAATGTATCTGAGATCCAATTAGAAATTTTAATTAGACTCATACCCTATTTAAATCTTCGATGTCCAGGATCCAAATAAAGTAATGTGGATCCAAACATCGCATAGGCTATTATGGATCCTAATAAAGTGTTGTAGGTCTGATATAGAAATTTCCTTATTAAAAAATCGATTTAAACTTCATGAATCCACTCAATTCGTCCTGGATTCAATATCAAATTTGATCATGATATTGAGGATCCAATACCAGAGATCCGATCCATTTGACCAAAATCTAATATTAAATGTCTAATTAAATATTTGGGATCCGACATCTAGGATCTGAATGAAATATCGAAGATATGAACTAGATATTAGGGATCTGATATTAAAGATCCAAACATGATATTCGAGATACAAATATGAATAAACAAATAAAATGTTAGAATTATCTTTATACTAGCTTAAGGACATAAATTTTAAGTTTATTTATCTGATAAAATTCATGAGTATTACAATTTCATTACACCTTTAACCTATGCTCAAGCCAAAGAACATTCTGAGTGGATCGAGGCTATGAGAATAGAGTTAGAAGCTTTAGAAAAAGCTAATATTTGGATCATCCAAGATGTTCCACAAGAGAAGAAAGATTTTATAAAATCAAAACCAAGAGTGATGGAACTCTTAAGATATAAAGTCAGGTTGATTGTTAAAGGTTATTTCTAGGAATATGACATAGACTACGGGAAAACTTTTGCACCAGTTGCTAGAATGACCGTTGTTAGGACTCTAGTAGCCTTAACTTTGATTAAAAAATGGCCTAAATTTCAAATGGATGTCAACAAAATTTTTTTAATAAAAACTTAGTTGAAGAAGTTTATATAGAAGCACCTCCTAGTATAAATGTTCTTAAGGGTAAAGCTCTTCATCTAAAAAAGGCTCTTTATGGCCTTAAGCAAACACCAAAAGTTTGGTATGACAAGTTTAATCGTGTTATGATTGATCTTGGATTCAGATCTTGCTTAACTGACGCTACCTTGTTTATTAAGATTTCTGATGCAGATATTAGTACCTCACTTCTCTATGTGGATGACATGATCATCTCTGGAGGAGACAAATAGAGAGTTAAAAATATTAAAAGAATTCTCAAAAAGTATTTTGAAATGACTTATTTAGGACTCATGAAATATTTTTTAGGAATTGAAGTTGCTCGCTCTCCTAGAGGGTACTTGTTATCTTAATGTAAATTTGCCTTTGATATTGTTTTCAGGTCTAGAATCACGGATGATAAGAAAGTTGATATTCTTGAGATTGCCAATACCAATATGCGAATTGGTGATGGAGAACCTCTTGAAGATCCTACTCTTTACATACAACTCATTGAAATACTCTCTTATCTTTTAATTACTAGATCTGATATAATACACATTGTACATACAACTAGTTAATTTTGAACACACTCCCACTTCTGTTCACATGGGAGCAGTTCTGCATATTATTAGATATATTAAAAATTTATTGACTTGAGGATTTTTTTTGTCTGCTTTATCTTCACTAGATTTAATTGCTTACACTGATACTGACTAAGGAGGTGATCTCAATAACAGGCATTCAACCATGGGTTTTTGTGTGTTTTTAGGTAAATCACTAATTTCGTGATGATGTAAGAAACAACAAAAGGTTTCGCTTTCATCAACTGAAGTTGAATATTGAGCAATGACAACTATAATAATAGAGATTGTCTAGCTCAAAAGGTTGTTAGCTGATATGTGAGTTCAAATAACTGATGCTTCATGCATGTGTTGTACTGTAAGTTTCAAGAAGAGTGTTAAAATGTACATATGTAAATATATATATATATATATATATATTTCTTATTTTTATTTTATTATTTTCTTATATCTTGTTTAATTTGAACTAGATAGACTGACTAGTCAACTAAAAATAGAGTTGTTGGACTAGCTCCAACGACTCTATTTGAGTCTCCTTTTCCCCCTCATCTTGTATATAAATAGGGGTCACCCCTCTTCAAATGCATGCTTCTTGCATTTTAGTGGATGAATAAAATATTTGTTTTTAAGTGTTCTTGTGAATACCTTATGTGTAGGGTTTTGGTAGTGTGCCCTTTTGTGGACACTTGTTCTTCTTCTCTTGGATCCTTGAAGGACCCATTTTGTGTCTTCAGAAGATTCTTGTTTCTTTACATAGAGGATGCCCTTTCCTACAGGAAAATGTACGTTTTCATGTGAAGCTGATTGTTAATTGTCCCACAAAAAGCACCCTTTTCCTGTTAAACAAACATGCCATAGTAGTTTATCTATCCACGTCTATCACAAAAACATTTATACAGTGTTACACCATAATAATTTTTTTAGACTAAAATTCTGCTAAAACATGTTACACTAGATTATGAGAAGGAAGCTCTTGTTGCTTAGCCTATTTGAATGTACATCAGCTTATTCTAGGGAAAATAGTTTTGAATGCCCAGTTATTGTTTTGCTCCATATTATGTTTGAATTACGAGTTAAAGCAATGCCCCTTTTGTGATTTGATTTTGGTTTGATATAGATGTCTAGTACTTTTGTTTGAAATATAGTGCTTTTAGGTCCATGCATGTGATTAACTACATGCACATTTTTTCATTAACTTTCATTGTTTCACCCCGAGGTTTGTCATAAACCTCAACTCATTCATAGCATAGTGCATCGTTGCATTGCGAGAGTTGCCATAAACCTCAACTCATTATCAGTGTATAGGCATGTCTTGCACGTCTGGTAGTACAACAGTGATGTTAATCAACCTGATTTTAAAAAAGATTCACTTTTGTATTTGAAAACCAACAAGGGTATTCTAAGAATTTATTGATGTCAAAAATAATTTCTCAAACATCAAGTCGAGGTGAATCCATGTTGTTCCTAGATGAATATCGAAGAACTTGATGTGCGTGCGACCAGAGTCCACGTAATCAAAGTCTCATATTTGCCCATTCAAAAATAGATTTAGTTGTGTATTTTTGAAACATATAGATTTATTTTTTTTGAACAACTTTTAAAGTTTAAACTATGAATGATTAATGTTTCGTAAAGTTTGGCATTTGAAAATGTTAGATGCATGTGAACGAAAAAATCTTGCACATGTGCTTTTGAAAGGTGAATTAAAGCATGTGTAAACACATAAAAATGTACGTACATAAGTAAATTGCGCATAATTTAAATGAAGCAAGCGTCTGCAAAATTGTGTACGCAAATAGATGCATACTTAATTTAAATAAAGCAGTATCCACATAAATGTCATCATAAATAAATGTGTGCATAATTTAAATAAAATCATGTATAAGCAAAACTGCGTACGTAAATAGATGCACCCGTAATTTAAATAAAGTAGTATTCGCATAAATGTCATCATAAATAAATATGCACATAATTTAAATAAAGCAAATGTACGCAAAACTATGTACGCAAATAAATCATACATATATATATTTATATATATTATACATATATTAGGACTATACAAATATAGTCATCACATGTATTTTTTCTACCTTAAAAAATGTGTGATCCTTCGACGAATTTGAGTGTAGGTGACATCTCACTCTTGCCTAAGTATTTGTGCTAGAGGTACGAGAATGCACATGTTTATAGCGCTCCAACATGTTTGCAAAATGATGCAGTAATTTGCAGCAAGAGGTGGCAGTTCGTAGAAAGAGAACCGACACAACAACACTCGGCTTGGGCCGAGCTGAGGTCTGGTGAAAGCGGCAAAAAAACTGGCCATGAAAAATGATAGTTAACTTTTTTGGCAGAGGTGGTTGCTACGGGCGGCACTGGGGCCGAATCCGAACCGAGTTTGAGTCAACAGGACCGAGCCGGGCTTGGCTTGGCAGGGTTGAGTCGAGCTCAGTTTAGGCCTAATCGATTTGGGCTCAGTTGGTTTAACCAAGCTCGAGTTTACTAAACCGAGCTTGACTCGATTGAGCCAAGAACCAAGGAAACAAGAGGAGGTTTCTCAGCTAAGAGAATCAAAGAACCAAGAAACCAAGGAAACAAGAACTGAGCTTGACTTGGTTGACTCACCTGAGGTTGTTCAGTTAGGGTTTTCGGCCGAGAGTCACCGGAGGAAGGAGGGGAAACAAAAGGAGGTTGGTGGGAGGGGGTGGCTCCAGGCAGGTTCACGCAGAGAAAGAGGGTGAAGTGCGAGGAGATGGGGGAGTGGGTGGCCTCCGACAGGGACCACCACCGGTAGAAGTGGGTTGCTAGAAGATGAGGAGGGGTGGTGGTGATGCACACAGAGAGGATCGAGAGGGTGAGAGAGGTGGGTGTTGGGTTTTAAAAAGAAACACACAGGGTGGTGGTGGTGGTGGGGTGGGTGGGTGTGTGTGTGTGTGGGGGGGGGGGGGGGGGGGGGTGTGTGGATCTCAATTGAGTTTGTGTTGGATCCCCAAACCGGGTAAAACCAAAAAGGGTGGGGGTGGGGGGTTATAACGGGTTGGGGTTGGATCCCTACGGATCCAACCCAAACCAATCTGGTGAGGGTTGGATCCTTACGGATCCGACCCAACTCCGGTAGTTTTAGGTTGAATTGGGTTTGGATCGTTACGGATCCAACCTAAACCTGATAGGTTTAGGTTGCCATAGTTATTTAATTGAGACCTGCTTTGGGTCTCACTTGGATCTTAGATCCAACCATAGATATCCACTAATTCCAAACCCGGTGTACTTAATACATTAGATCGCTTCTGAATCTAACTTGTTTTGACATTGGATCCACCTAACGGATCTAAGTCACAAATCCTAGAGTTTGAGTAACCTGGATCTCTTCCTAGATTCAAAATTTGAAGTTTATTGTTAACTTGGACTGGGTCCAATCGAATGGATCTGAAATCTAATCATATTAGTTTAACAATTCGGATCTCTCTAGATCCAAACTTAATTAAACTATGGGATCCTCTGGCTCAAGTGTTATAGTTGCACAGTTTTGAACTGGATTTCATGGGAGTCTATCCTCGTGGATCCCCCATTGCGATCCAAAACTGAAAAGTCTTAAAATTTTGTAGGTCTTAATTGATTATCAAATAACCTGATAAAATCCATAAATATCACTGATAATTAATTGCCAATTAACTACATAGAGAAATACAAGGGTAACCCCATATCATTTTTAAAAATTATCCAAAAAATTTGAGAATTTTATACATCTAATTATATTTATATTTTCTATATAATTAATGTAACTAATTAGGTAAATAGTAATAGTTACCAAGTTGCTATGCAAGCCCGTGGGTCAACCCGAACTTGGCCCTTGTATATAACAAGCTAGGTTTTGGCCCGGTAGGTAATGGGCCAGAACGTAAAACCTTGACCCAAACCTGGTTTATGGTGGGCCGGGTCGGCTTGGGCCGCCCGGCTCATTGCCTCCTTTTAAAGAATCGTAATTCAGTACAACAGCAGTCGATAAAGGCAACTGCGTATCGCGGCAAACCAAGATCCGCTAGTTCAACACGGCTTCTCTCTCTCTCGTTCAAAAATCAAGACAGCATACACAACAAAACAACTGAGAAAGGCTCCGTGTCTTTTGCTGGCATCACGCGACATCTCTCTCTCTCTCTGCACCTTGGACCGGCATGTGAGGAAGAAACCGAGACCATCTTTGCTTATTCTATTCTTTCTTTTCGTTTTCACCTTTCTTCCATGTGAACTTCTAAGTTTTAGACTTGGGCAATTACCGTTCTATGACCAAATCGAACCTCATCCCTTTCATTTCCATAATCTTTCCTTCGTTGGAGTTCAAGTTTGGTGCTCTTGATTCTACTGCTATTGGGTAAAGTTCTTCCCCTGGTTAAAACAGCCTCAGGCTTTGGGGTTGCTTCGTTATTCATGGTTGCACTTTGCTTTTATTGAAGTTACGGTGATTTGTCCAATCAGAAGTGGTGTTGGGGCCACTTTATGAAAGTAATTGTTATGTGGGTATTGATTTTTCCTTCCAAATTTGGCTTCAGGGTATGCTAGATTGAGGAGTTGTTGGAAGCATGGTGATGTGAATGAGATCTAAGGAGGTTGTCTTGTGGTAAACAAGAGGGGCAAATGAACCATGACTCTGCTGAGCAGAGTCGGTTCTGTATTGGATTCGGATAATCTCAAGGGCTTTACTCTTGCTGTGTCTTCGAGTGTTTTCATTGGATCGAGTTTCATCTTGAAGAAGAAAGGGCTTAAGCGGGCGGGGGCGTCCGGCGAGCGGGCAGGTAAAATTCGACTTACCCAATTCAGATTTTCATGTTTTCTTTGTTGGGGATTGGATTTTATGTGGTTTTTTACTCTAAGGATTGAGCATTGGATTGTGGTTGTATGTGCGTGTAAGGTTCTGGAGGATATGGTTATCTATTAGAGCCCCTTTGGTGGGCAGGAATGGTGACTAGTAAGTGTGATGTTTCTGTTCTATTTTCACTGTAGATTTTAAGGTTTGTTGTGGATAGATTCCTTATAGGTTATAAAATCGATTTATGTAGTGATTGTTGGAGAGATCGCGAACTTCGTAGCTTACATTTTTGCTCCAGCTGTTTTAGTGACACCGTTAGGGGCATTAAGTATAATTGTCAGGCAAGTATGTTATAATCCAATTGCTCAGAATGAGAATTTTCTCTTTCATCTTGTGGATTGTGTCATCTCTTAGCTAAGTTCCTCGATTCTCTTTCATCTTGTGGATTGTGTCATCTCTTAGCTAAGTTCCGGATTCGAGACAATGTCTTCACACGTATTCGTGGTGTCTGTCAAATGTTATTGCATGGCAGTGCTGTTCTAGCCCATTTTATGCTGAATGAAAGATTGCAGAAGATGAACATGCTTGGTTGCCTGCTGTGCATAGTGGGTTCCACTGTGATTGTGCTCCATGCACCTTCGGAGCATAGCGTGACCTCAGTAGAAGAGATCTGGGATTTGGCAACCCAACCTGGTGAGTTAGATTGTTAACCCACATTGTGTTTTTTATAAATGCCAATGTTTTACGTCTTTCAAATGCATCTTCATCTTACTTCATGCTGGCTTGTGCTCATTTTTCCAACTTTTTGTGGATTTTCCCAGCATTTCTTCTTTATACAGCATCAGCAGTTGCAACCTCATTGGTTTTGATGTTGCACTCTGCCCCTAGGTGTGGCCAGACAAATATAATGGTGTACTTGGGCATTTGTTCCCTAATCGGCTCGCTGACGGTAATTCCTGCTGTTTTTCAGATTGTGCATATTCTTATTTAATTATTATGTTCTTGAGACTTATTAGATTGTTATTGTGTTAAAATACATGTAATTCATATATATATATATTTATATATATATGTAATACCTGATAGGGGTATTTTAGTCATTTCACAAGTACCCGATAGGGGTACTTGTTTTTCTTCTTTTATTTTCTCTTTTATTTTTTGTAAAATATATTTTTTGTTTTTATGTTTTTTGCTCACACAAAAGGGGCCCCACCATGTAGTCGATGGGGCCCCCAACGGTCACATTTGTGACCGTTGGGGGCTCCCAACGACTACATGGGGAGCCCCTAGGTGGATCTCCTTTTAAGGCCTCTTGGCCATTCCCCCTCTCCTTCTCTTGTGTATAAATAGGGGTGAACCCCTCTTGTATTTTCCATTCAAGAGAGCTCTCTCTCTTTTCAATAAGAGACTTTTATATTTTTATGTTGTGTTGTCTCTTGTGAGTTTGGGTGTTAGCCCTTTTTGTTTGTTCCTTAGTGGATGTTGTAAGTGCTTAATGCACTCTTTGCTTTTCCGCATATTTCATTACATGGTATCAGAGCCTTGTTTATGCTCTTCTTCTTAATATAGCTAGTCGTATAGCTATATTTTTTTCTTGTTGTTTCTCTCTCCATTTACCCTCTTGTGAGTGTTTGAAATGGAAGGAGAACAAAAGATTGATCTCTCCTTCAAGCTCAATGGCTCCAACTACATGATGTGGGCCGCCGCTATGGAGAACAACCTCAAAGGTAAGAAACTTTGGGGATACGTTATGGGCACCATTCCGGAACCTCAACTCCAACTAACTAAGATGGATGGTGATCAAGAGAAAGCTCTTGAAGGCATTGCCCGCATGAAGGCCATTGAAGATCACCAATCTAAAGTGGAAGATTGGGAAAGCAAGCATGCCAAGATTCTTGCTTGGTTCATGAACAATGTGGAGCTCAAAATTTGCGCCAACATTGCCAAGTTTCGGATGGCGAATGAAGCATGGTTCTTTATGAAAGGTATGTTTACTCAAAAAGACCTTGCTCGTCAATTCTTTCTTCAAGAAAAAATCCGGACTATCAAGCAAGGAGAAATGAGTGTAAGGGATTACTTTAGCACTCTTGGTCCCCTATGGGATGAATTATCTTTACTAGAACCAAAATGGGTTTCTAGTGTGGATGTGGAATTAAGGAGAGAACAAATGGAAAAAAAGCACTTTTTCCAATTTTTACATGGGCTTAGGCCCGAATATGAACAAGTTAGATCTTCCCTCCTACATAGATCTAAGCCTCTTCCCTTGGAAGATGCCATTGCCGAAATATGCTAAGAAGAAACTCGTCTTGGCATGATTAAAGGAGGAGATGATGTCTTGGCCGTATCAAAACCCGACAACCATATGAAAGCTTACAAACCTCCACATTTTGGGAAGCAAAATAGTTATAATGGCAACTATAGAAAAGCCATTTGCCATCATTGTCAAGAGCCGGGTCATATAAGACCTAATTGCCCTAAGTTGAATGAAGCACCTAAAAATAAGGTTGCTTCCGTTGAAGAAACTACTCAAAAGAAAGAGGAAGCCATCAAAGGAAAGGAATCTTTTTCTCTTGCTCAACTATCGGAAGCACTACAAACTCTACTCAAGATACCATCAACCTCGGGTGCCGCCATAGCTTCTTCCTCTCCTCCAGGTATGTCGTCTTGGATCCTTGACTCTGGAGCTTCCTTTCATATGACACCACTTGAAAATGAGCTCTCCGATTTATGTAATAATTATAAAAACTCTTATGTTTCAACTGCCGATGGTACATCCTTACAAGTAAAAAGTTTTGGAACTTTAAACTTTTCAAAAGATTTCTTTGTGCCAAACGTGAGAGTTGTACCTCAACTTAATTTAAATCTCCTCTCTGTTGCTCAAATATGTGATCATGGATGTGAAATCTCCTTCTCAACTAAGGATTGCTCTATACAGGATCTCCGGTCCGGGAAGCAGATTGGGCAAGGCCATAGGAGGGGAGATCTCTATTACATGAGCAACTTGAAACTCCCCACTAACTCTTTTTGTAACCATGTCCAAGATAAAAATATTGATATTTGGCATCAAAGACTTGGACATCAAAGTTTCTCAAAAATGTACTCCTTTCCATTTGGAAAGAAATTTTGTAATGAGAAACATTTTGTTTGCAAGAATTGTATTTTTGGCAAAATGAAATCTACTCCTTTTCCAAACCGAACTTTTGTATCCAAAAGACCCTTTGAGTTAGTCCATTCGGACGTTTGGGGTCCTTCCCCCGTCATGCCTAAAGGAGGGTACTCCTATTACGTCACTTTTATCGATGACTACACTAGGTATGTATGGATCTACTTTCTCAATTTAAAATCTGAAGTCTTTGACTTCTTCAAAAAGTTTCATATGATAGTTAAAAATCAATTTTCAAGTAATATCTCTACTCTTAGATCCGATTCGGGTGGAGAATATTTATCAAATGAATTTCAAAACTATTTAGAAGTACATGGAATTTGTCATCAAAGATCGTGTCTTAGGACTCCCCAACAAAACGGCTTGGCCGAAAGAAAGCATAGACACATCATGGAAACCACTAGGACACTCCTTATTTCCAAAGAAATTCCAAAGAGTTTTTGGGCCGAAGCGACCTTAACCTCAACTTACTTAATAAATAGAATGATATCTTCATCCTTACAAAATACATCTCCATATGAAAAACTATTTGAAAGAACACCCGATTTCAATAGATTAAGAATTTTTGGATGTAAATGTTTTGTCTTTACTCATAAACGGGACAAATTATCTCCTAAAGCTATTGAATGTGTTTTCTTGGGATATGAAGAAAATCAAAAGGGCTTTAGATGTTTTGACTTGAAAAATAACAAACTCTATGTATCTAAAGATGTAACATTTTTGGAAAATGAAAATGGTTTTGTGAAAACTAAAGATATTGACGAAAGTGAATATGCTTTCTTATTTGATCTTCTATCTCAAGAAGATGAGACTCCTCAAGAAGAGGAAATCTCTAATGAGTCTTTGAATGACCTAGAGGAAATTCCTCTTGATGATGTTATAGATAGACCAATCCAAACCTATGTTAGGCGTGGTCAACAAACTCAGATGAGCGCCTTAGAAAAATACTCTCAAGGATCCAACCTAGAAGAAACCTCTTTAAGGAGATCCGGTCGGATCTCCAATCCTCCTAATAGGTTTGTTTCCTATGAGTCCCTAACTCCAAGATATAGAGCGTGTCTAATTGTGTTGCATTCATTTCATGAACCCTCACACTATAATGAGGCCAAAGATATTCCCCAATGGGTTGAAGCCATGAACTTAGAGCTTAGTGCCCTTGAAAAGGCAAAAACTTGGGAAATAACTTCGTTACCCTCTGGAAAGAAATCAATTGGATGTAGATGGGTCTTCAAAATTAAAACTAAGAGTGATGGTTCATTAGAACGTTATAAAGCACAGTTAGTAGCTAAAGGATATGCTCAGGAATATGGTATAGATTATGAAGAAACCTTCGCACCTGTTGCTAGAATGACTAGTGTTAGGACTCTTATTGCTATTGCGTCAGTGAAAAAATGGCCTATCTATCAACTCGATGTTAAGAATGCATTTCTAAATGGTGAATTAAATGAAGAAGTTTACATGGATCCCCCACCAGGAGTATGTATTGGTAAAAATAAAATTCTCAAACTTAAAAAGGCATTATATGGTTTAAAACAAGCCCCAAAGGCTTGGCATGACAGATTTAGTAATGTAATGACAAGTTTGAATTTTCGTTCATGTTATACTGACACTGCGTTGTTTGTGAAAAGTGCAGGGTCTTCAGTAGTTATTTTACTACTTTATGTTGACGATATGATCATCACGGGAAGTGATGAGCAAGGCATTAATGATATTAAGAAGGTTTTGAAAGATAATTTTGATATGTCTGACCTTGGTTTCTTAAGATATTTTTTAGGAATTGAAGTGGCGTACTCTCCTCGAGGGTACATTCTCTCTCAGATGAAACTTGCTGCTGACATCTGTTCCAAATCTGGTATCTCCGATGATAAGAAGACAGAAACCCCAGAAGTCATCAATGCAAAATTAAGGTTGGAAGATGGAACACCTCTCGAGGATCCTACTCCCTACCGGCAACTTGTTGGGTCTCTAACCTACTTATCCATCACTCGGCCAGACATTGCTCATGCTGTCCACTCTGTCAGTCAGTTTCAACATGCACCTACAACCGTGCACATGAGTGCAGTCTTAAAAATCGTCAGATATATAAAAAATACCATAACTAAGGGAGTTTTTCTTTCCTCTGCCTCGTCACTTGATTTAATTGCTTATACTGATGCAGATTGAGGAGGAAATCCCAATGACCGAGTCTCAACTACCGGATTTTGTGTTTTCTTAGGTGACTCTATGATTTCTTGGAGATGCAAGAAGCAACACAAAGTATCCTTGTCCTCGACGGAAGCGGAATATCGTGCTATGGCCACTACAACCATGGAACTTGTGTGGCTAAGAAGCCTCCTCAGTGATATGGGCATTGTCATCTCTACTCCCTTGAAGATGTGTTGCGACAACAAAAGCGCAATCTATATTGCAAGCAATCACACCTTCCATGAGCGCACTAAGCATATTGAGATGGACTGCCATTACGTACGGGATGAATACCTAAGAGGAACCATAGCACTACCTTACGTCACATCAGAGTACCAGTTGGCAGACTTCTTCACTAAGGCTCTTGTTGCTCCTCGCTTTTTGTTTCTCCTTAACAAGCTTTCGGTTATATCCCCGTAAAGCTTGAGGGAGGGTGTTAAAATACATGTAATTCATATATATATATATTTATATATATATATATATGTAATACCCGATAGGGGTATTTTAGTCATTTCACAAGTACTCGATAGGGGTACTTGTTTTTCTTCTTTTATTTTCCCTTTTATTTTTTGTAAAATTTATTTTTTGTTTTTATGTTTTTTGCTCACACAAAAGGGGCCCCACCATGTAGTCGATGGGGCCCCCAACGGTCACATTTGTGACCGTTGGGGGCTAGGTGGCTCTCCTTTTAAGGCCTCTTGGCCATTCCCCCTCTCCTTCTCTTGTGTATAAATAGGGGTGAACCCCTCTTGTATTTTCCATTCAAGAGAGCTCTCTCTCTTTTCAATAAGAGACTTTTATATTTTTATGTTGTGTTGTCTCTTGTGAGTTTGGGTGTTAGCCCTTTTTGTTTGTTCCTTAGTGGATGTTGTAAGTGCTTAATGCACTCTTTGCTTTTTCGCATATTTCATTACATATTGTTCCATTACGTTCCATCATCACATACTTGTTATGTTATTCTGAAGGTTATGAGCATCAAAGCTATTGGAATTGCCATCAAACTCGCAGTTGAAGGAACAAGCCAGACTGGATATATGCAAACATGGTTTTTAGCTATGGTGGCAGTCACATGTATCGTCATTCAGTTGAATTATCTGAACAAGGTGAGTGAAATGCTATTCCTTAAAACTCTAGGATAATGCAGAATAGGACCTTTTTGGGCTAGATAAAGAACTATCTGGCCTTTCATGTATGTGCTTGACTGAAATACGTATTCTGAAGCTAGAAACTACTTGTGAGTTTTCTCATCTAATATATCACCAAATCTGAGCTATGGGGGCAGTAAAACTTCATTATAACAAAGTTTGTGACCAGTGACCACGAAAGTATGATTTCTCCAACAGCATCCACTTGAAAATGCAAGACAGCACTTCAACTTTTCCTTGTAAGGGACTTCGTGCAACAAACTTTAATATATCAGCTTTAGGTGAACAGCCTAGATCCTAATTTCTAGAGTGGTGGGGCAGGGTGTGGGGAGATCCTTGCCTAAATGATAGCAATAAGTGTATCTGACTGTGATAAAAATCATAAAATGCAAATACGATTGTTGCTTCTTAGAGGAACATGGTTTTGTGTTTGAGCATCACTTAAACATTTGGTTCATTTTTTATATTTTTTTAGCAATTGAATTCCATCTCTTGCATATATTATGTATGTATGTAACCAAGAAAGTAATCTGTCAAGTGGTTGTCAGCTTGTTTTCCAAAAAATACTTAATTGAATATTTTTTATATCAGCTTTATTTTATATGTCAAATTATATTTTATTAATTTTTGCATCACACAAACAACTATTAGGCACATTTTCTCTAATCTACTGTAGCTCATAGTTTGAAAACACAACTTGTGACTTAACTAGTCTGATCTTAGAATTGGACTCGTCTGGGTTTTGTTTATATGTATATGTATGCGAGGGTAGAACTTTTTGTGACATAACATATTAACAATTAAGTAACAATTATGTAAGCTTTAGTGATATATATTTCACATCAAAGTATAAAAATCTATGATTTGCTAATGTAGATTCAGCATATTTATGAGTCACTAAACTAGCATGTCAAAGTGTCACAATCCGCTAATTGTAAACAATCCGATTCCAATCAACTATCTTGAATTTAAACATAGGTGTGAAATTGCGGTGTCAAGAAACTAATCAGCATTGTCATTGTAAAAATAATATCTCAAATCTAAATTAGTAAAAAATAGTAACTAGAAAAGCTATAATACTATATCTTAGTGAGATTTATTGTGAGAAGAGATTCATTCATTGCTGGGGACCAAAACAAAAGTTGGAGAATAAACAGAAAGGAGACTTGTTTTGATACGCGTTTTGCTTGCAAATAAAAAAGTAAATTTCCATTTTGTTTATCACATTAATCATGTGAAATTGGAATCTCAAAATTGAGATATATTTGGACTGAGTCAACGAATTAGGTTGAGCCAGCAGAGGTTTGGGAGCTTGGGAGGGCATCTAGGTTGACTCCAATGAATGACTCAGTCAGCCTGCCAGGTTTTATGTTGTAGTCTTTTTATAATGAATAAAGATCTTGCTAGTGTAATATATCACATTCATGTCTTCTCATCCAAAGCATATTTTACCAACAGACATCCTAGTGTCACATCATTTGATAACACATAAAGGAGGAGTCATCTCCCATGTATGGGTGGTTTCAAGGCACTGGGATTTTGCAAATGTGTTTTTGATCCTTGTCTTTTTTCAAAACTAATAGAATGCCTTGCATCTGATTGTTAACTGGGAAATGGGCCCCCTAATGGCTTGAAGACTTCTTATTAATCTGAATTCCTTGAGAAACCTAGAATAAGTGCAAGGGATGGCCTAGTATATGTTTTTTTTATTGAAAAATCTGAAATAAATTTGTAATATTAAAATATTGAAAATAAGTGAGTATATTTTGAAAATCTGAGATGCGTATGCTTAGATGGATGTGTGGAAATACAATAAAAGATAAGATTCGAAACGAGGAGATACGTAAGAAGGTAGGCGTTGCATCCATTGAAAATAAGATGAGAGAGAATCATTTACGGTGGTTTGGACATATTCGGCGAAGGCCTAATGATGCTCCAGTTAGAAGGATGGAGAAATGGGAAAATATATTAGTAAAAGAGGTCGGGGTAGGCCTAAGAAGACTTGGATGGAGATGAGAGGAAAGGATATGAATGCTTTGAACCTCACCGAGGACATGGCATTGGATAGAAATGATTGGAGGAGAAGGACCCAGAATGATTTTCTTTTTTGGTTCATATTGCCGACCCCAATTGTTTTGGGATGAAGGCGTAGTTGTTGATATTTTGAATTATATGGGAGTAAAGTCTAGTCTTCAGGTGGAGTGCTTTCTTGTGTTTTCTAGTACACGTCCAACAATTATGGGAGCATGTTAATTCAGAGGGTGAATCACGTTCGCCAATCTAGTATTTAGACTCATGAATCTGGATCAAGAATGTTATTGGGTTAGGAAAATTCTTCTGATAGCTATAGAGCATAGTTGAAAATTGAAATACTTAAATTCCACTCTATGTCACATGGGTGCGGGTGCGGCGCAATTTCAAAAATTTTGGACACGGGGACTCGGCTATATATATATATATATATATAAGACTCGGTCAAAGTTATGCCCATTAGGGGACAAGTGATGAGTTGTGAAGCCTGATTCAGGGTTTTTTTTTCTTACAGGAGGGGGGGGGGTTCCCCCGGCGTGGGTCCCGCTGCGCTGTGAGCGGGCGGGGTTCAGGGGGGGCAGCCCCCCCCACCCCCCCCCACAAGATTTTTTTTTTAAATTATGTAGCCCAAATTTTTTTTTGTTTTTAAAATTTCCAAAAAATGGACCAAAATGACCCTAGGTGCGTTGACCACACCCAGGGTCGGGTTGACCGAGTCCGAGCCGCACCCGTGTCGGTGTGTGTCGACGCGGGTGCGTCGACCTTGGAGCCGAGTCCGTGTGACATAGATTCCACTTAATATGGATCTTCCTAAAGTGATAAGTTTGATCTAGGACTGTTTCTCAAGGTAGCAGTCTATGTCACACGGACTCGGCTCCAAGGTCGCCGCACCCGCGTCGACACGCACCGACACGGGTGCGGCTCGGACTCGGTCAACCCGACCCTGGGTGTGGTCAACGCACCCAGGGTCATTTTGGTCCATTTTTTGGAAAATTTTTTTTTTTTGAATTTTTTTTTTTGAAATTTTCTGGGCTACAGCTGTAAGGAAAAAAACCCATCACAATTAAAAAACCTGTACACTTTCAAGTTTTAAGTACAGAATGGGCACAACTCAAGTTTTTGTGGTTTTTTCCTGTACGAAGAAAGTGAATTATTACAGTGTATGAAGAAAGTGCCCAAAATTGAATTATTCTTGTATGAAAAAAGTGTACAGAATGCCTTCACAACTCATCACCTGTCCCCTAATGGGCACAACTTTGACCGAGTCTTATATATATATATATATATATATATATATATTTTTTTTTTTTTAATATATATATATAGCCGAGTCCCCGTGTCCAAAATTTTTGAAATTGCGCCGCACCCGCACCCACACTCATGTGACATAGGTAGCAGTATTATGGGAAACATACACACGATAAGGCAACATCAAAATTGAATCTCAGAATAGCATCTGATACAGTTGACAGAGGAATTCTGTTTCTTGTGATGCAAATAATATGATATTTTAAAGTCTGAAGGCACTTCTTCATGAGAATATTGATGTGAGGCAGAAAGAAAAGGGAAGCCAGAACTAGGGTGGATGGCTGCAGCAATAGGGCTCCCAAATTAGCTGGTTGGGTTATCCTCTCCTCTTTATTGATATTTATTATTTGTATACTAGGGTTTGGTCATTTACCAAAATGCCTGTGATACAAATGTTATGTTGCAACTATGTGTCATTAGGTACAATTATGGAAAAATATAAAAATTGAAACTTATATTATAAGTGTCCCGTTAGTTTCACTCATGGTTGCCAATTGAGGAAGCGGGAGCGGGAAGCGATACGGGAAGTGGGAGCGGGAAGCGAGGTATTTTCAAAATTTTAGGAAGCGGGAAGCGTGGGACCACTTAGGAGCGAATCGGGAATCGTCTCAGGAGCGACCTAGGAAGCGAACCGAAAGCGACCTAGGAAGCGAGGGGGAAGCGAAAAATAAAATAAAATAAATACAAAATTTTTTGAAAAAATGGGGAAAGCGTGGTGGGAAGTGCGCTTCCCATAAAAGGAAAGTGCGCTTCCCATTTAAAAAGGGCGCTTCCCCGCGCATTTTGGAAGCGCGACATTCCACGCTTCCCCACTTACCTAGGCGCTTCCGGTAACTCTGGTTTCACTTTCACTCCAAGCCCCATTCCCCTATTCTGTAAACCCCTCATCAGACTGGGCATGGTCTGTGACATGGAGAGTTTGTTCTTGACCATATACTGTCAAACGGCAAAAGCTTTGTCATAATTGTCAGTTTTGGTAGAGTTTCAGATCTGAATATAGTGTGAGAGAGAGAGAAAAGATGAATAGGTCCTATGGGACGTTCCTCTATTTCTGCATGCACGAGAGGATGTCCCTAGGTATGCTTATATAGAAAACAATACAGATATTGTATTACATCAGGACTGTTTCACAAGACTTTGAATTGGACTAAAACTGGTCCAACAATATGACTCAAATACCCTCATTTGGGTTCCTATTCTGACTAGAATTTCTATTATGACCAGAATACCTTCACGTCTTCTATCCTTAACACTCCTCCTCAAACTGTGCAAGGGTTATGACCATGGACATTTTGTTTTTAAGCATCCAATAACGAAGAAAGTGTAACAGTTTGGTGAAGAGATCAGCCACTTGATGTTTTCCAGAAATAAAATGTGGCTGCACTTATTTTCTACTCATTCACGAACAAAATGCTGATCCAACTCAACATGCTTCATCTTTCCATGTTGAACGTGATTAGTTGCAGCTAGGGGTGGCAATTTCTGACACGACCTGCCAACCCGACCCGCCAACCCGCCTCTTAGGCGTGTTCGGGTTGGGCTTAAGCCAACCCGTTTAATAAACGGGTCGACCCGCGTAACCCGTTTATTAAACAGGTCGGGTTCGGGTTGGGGGTATGCCAACCCGCCAACCCGTTTAATAAACGGGTTAGGCGGGTGGGTCAACCCGCCAACCCGTCTGCCAACCCGCCAACCCGACCCGTCAACCCATCAACCCGACCCGTCAACCTGACCCGCGAACCTGAGAACCCGTTTACCCGACCCAACCCATTTATTAAATGGGTTGGCGGGTCGTGTCGGGTTACCCGTTTATTAAATGGGTCGGGTTCGTGTTTGCCACAGCCGACCCGTTTAATAAACGGGTCGGGTTCGGGTTGAGGTATGCTGACCCGCCAACCCGTCGGGTCGACCCGCCAACCCGACACGATTGCCACCCCTAGTTGCAGCTGCTATTGCACTTAGATTATCACAATATATGAAGGATTTGTTAGAATATCCTCTGGAACCTGTGGAGAAAAGAGAAAGGGGATAGAAGAAGAAAGGGGCTGCGGCTGTCACAATGTCAGTAATGAAATCGTGACCTAAAGTATATATTAATATGTTTGAGTGTACATTGTGGGTCCGGGTCTGGTATAATATCCAGACTCAAAATGGAATAAAGATATACAAAGTTATACACAAAAGCTATACATAGATAGACCCGGGTCTGGTATGAGATCCAGACCCTAAACACACTTTTTCACCCTCTCTCAAGTTGATCATGGTTCTGAACCATGAACAACTTGCCTTTAAGCATCCAAAAGCGATATTTTGTCAAGCCCTTGGTAAAAATGTCTGCAACTTGTCTCTCAGTGTTAACAAATTCAGGCTCAATCTCTTTTTCGTCCACCTTTTGTCTCACAAAATGTTGGTCGATCTCAATATGCTTAGCGCGACTGTGGTGTAAAGGATTGAATGACATATTGAGAGCACTTTGATTGTCACACAACAAGGTAGACGGAGAGATCACTTCTCCTACTTCAGTTAGTAAATGCCTGACCCATGTGACTTCAGCAATAGCGGCAACCATGGATCTATACTCAACTTCAGTGCTTGATCTAGCAACCTTTTGTTTTCTACTACTCCAGGAGACTAGGTTTCTCCCAATAAAAACACAATATCCTGACGTAGACCTTCGCTCATCAGGATCTCCTGCCCAGTCTGCATCACAATATACAGTAAGTTCAGGCACATTCTTACCAGACGCCTGTGGAGAATATATCAACCCATCTCCAATGGTCCCTTTCAGATATCTGAGTATCCTCTTAACCGCCTCCATATGTCCAGTACGTGGTGCATGCATAAATTGAGACACTTGATTGACTGAATAAATAATATCAGGTCGAGTAAATGTGAGATACTGCAACATTCCTATTAGACTGCGGTACCTGGTGGGATCCTCATACAGGTCTCCATCATGAGCACTTAATTTTTGGTGGAACACACTAGGAGTTGCTAAAGGTTTGCAGCTTTTCATACCTGCCTTGCTGAGAACATCTATCGTATATTTGTGCTGCGTGAGGGTCAAGCCATGAGCCTGGCTATCGACTTCTATGCCAAGAAAATAGCGTAAGGCTCCAAGATCTTTCATTTTGAATCTCTGT
This sequence comes from Nuphar pumila, assembly GCF_984573655.1. Classification (NCBI taxonomy): domain Eukaryota; kingdom Viridiplantae; phylum Streptophyta; class Magnoliopsida; order Nymphaeales; family Nymphaeaceae; genus Nuphar; species Nuphar pumila. Next base: position 139,965,775 of record NC_143250.1, on the reverse strand, counting down.
CCTAATAGGTTTTTAACTTCTCTGATATTATCTTCAGAGTTTCCTGTGATAACTATATCATCAACATAAATTAACAATAGAGTGATCACATTCTTACTTCTAAAAATAAATAATGAGTGATCTAGTAGGGAACGTGAAAACCCATGCTTTTGAATCTCAAGTGAGAAGTTGTCAAACCAAGAGCGAGATGCTTGTTTTAGGCCACAAATAGCTCTTTTTAGCCTGCACATATGTCACATGAGTGCGGGTGCGGGTGCGATGCAATTCCAAAAAATTTGGACACGGGGACTCGGCTATATATATATATTAAAAAATATATATTATAAATATATATATTTTAAATATATATAATTATATATAACAATAAATTAATACATAAAGATTGTAAATTTTAAAGCAAAAATAAAAAAGCAATTCTTAACAACACAAACTTACCAAAATATAACACATAAAGAAGCTTGTGAGTGTGATAAACAACAAAACTTATCATAAATTTGCCTCATCGTCTGAATTAGAGGGAAGAACAGGATCAAGGTAGTCCATGTTGAGAGTATGTAAATTATGTTCTCCCTCAAAGTCAAAATCTTTTGGATTTACATCCCAATTCTTGGATGGTCCACAACTGCATCAAAAAATGACTATATTAGTATCTAACTTAAAACTTTGAATACAAATATTTAAATACAAACTTTGAATACAAAGAAAAAAAAGTACCTATACTCTTCTTTGGTGCGGCGAGAAATTAATCGTAGATTTGAGTGAACATAAACCAAATCCTTTGCTCTTTTACTAGTGAGTTTGTTTCTTTTAATGTTGTGAATTTGAGCATATGTACTCCAATTTCTTTCACAACAAGATGATGTAGCAGGTTGAGATAACAACTTTATTGCAAGACGTTGCAGATTTGGTGTCTCTGATCCATATGTTGCCCACCAATTAAGGGGATCTTCCTCGTCCCTTGCCACAAGTGCTGCTAAAGAATCAAATCTCTCAGTAGAAAACTTGCCAAACTCACTATTTACAACCTTAAACATGTGAGGATCATTAAAAAGTCTTCCCAAATATATCATTCTATTTCTTGATATCTCAGGATCTTCATTTGGAGAAACACGACCAACACCTGCTGTAAACCATTTTTTTGCATAGTATTTTGGATTGAGAGAGTGTGCCATGCAATGCAAAGGTGTATTGCTTTTATCCCATCTTCTCACTAAAACTGAATGTACATGATTGTAAAATTCTGAATCATCAAGTGCAATATCTTTCTTCTCATGTTTAAAAATGATACTTTGACCTTTTTCAATCATATTGTCTCGCATTTCATAAATTTTATGAAGCATGGGTACATCTCTGTCAACTTCTCTCAACATTCCCAAATAGGCTCTGTAAATTCAACAAAATATGTAATTTTATCCCACCAAAAATCATCACAGATGCATTTTTTGATAGCTTGAGCCTTGACATCATCTTCAGTACGATAAAAATCCCAATCTTGATCAGCCACCATCATCATCAATGCATTCTTGAGTTGCTTAATTCTTTTTATCATAACAATGAGAGAAGCAAAACGAGTTTCAACAACTTTCAGTAACTTGAGATCAGAATGCCTATTAAATATATAAAGGGCATGATGATGGTTTACAACAAAATTTCTAATATTTCGAACATCATGCTCTATTTCCTCAATCCATAAGCACATTTCATGTGCATGTGCATCATCTTTTGATGGATTGCATATACTCTTAAGTGTCAAATTTAAACTGTGTGCTGCACGAGTCCAAAAAATATGTGAATATGTATCTTCACTTGCCAAATTCATTCCTGCACGACTGCAAACTGGAGCATTGTCAGTAATGATTTGCACAACACTTTCTTCACCCACTTCTTTTATCACTTCGACAAATAATCTCTTTAAATATTCAACATCTTTATACTCTCTAGATGCATCAACAGTCTTAAAAAAGATTGGCCCATTAAGTGAGTAAGCAATGAAGTTTATCAGTGGTCGCCTTTGTATATCAGTCCACCCATCAGAATTAATCGACACTCCATGTTGTTTCCATGCAAATTTTTGGGTCTCTAACAAGTCTTCAATTCTATTTTTTTCCTCTGCAAGAATGACTGTTCTTAGTTTTTCTGAACTAGGAGGCACGTAACCAATCAAATTGCAATTAGCCAAAGATGTAATCATTATCTTTCCAGTATGGACTTCTAGCTACATTAAAAGGAATTGAGCTTGAGTAAAAGAATCAACCAATCTTTTTATCAATTTCTGCTCTTGCCATGTTTTTGAATGGCGCTTGTATTGTTTTATTGCTTTCCATCTTTCTTTTCTTTAAAAGTTCTTCTTATATACCACTAGCAGTAGGAAAAGACAAATTAATCGAATCGCTTCTCATCTCTGCAATTTTCTTCTTTTCAGCTTCCTCTTGTTCTTTTTTTAATTGCTTTAACATGTCTTTGTCAACCCCAGAACATGCCCAAATTTCTTGAACACGAATATGCAAAGGATGTGCTTTTACACGCGTATAAGAACCTTTGAAAACAGTCTTACATAGATTACAATGAAACTGCACATTCCCACCAACACCACTACTAACTTTTACCCATTTTGTCACAAGCCTCCAAAGTGGTTGACAAACTTCTAATTCAGGGTTAGAACTTGAACCAAATGTATTGACAATACCGCTAGAACTCGTCATTATATCTGAAAAGTGAAAACTGAAAAGAAAATAAGTAAATAAAATAAAGTTAATAAACACTTCAAAATAATAGTAATAGGAGCTCCAGGTTCGTTCCCTCTGTGCAAATCAGGTTCAAACCAAGCCCTCCTCTGCAAACCAGGTTCGAGATAGGGGGCCTACCCCCTATCTAACACAAAAAGGAGGGGCAGGGCAAGACCCTGCTAAACCTTATCCGTGCCAGGGGCTTCGCCCTTGCCAAAAAGCCAAAGGCAGCAGGGGAAACGAGGAGGGGCCGAGCCCCTCCTCATTTTTCTTTTGTTCGGCAGGGGTAAGAAGGAGTGTGGGAAGGAGGGGGCTCGGCTGACAGGCCGAGCCTTGCTACGCCGGACAGAAGGGAAACGAGGGGCCTAGCCCCTCTTCTGTGAATCAAAGGCAAAGGGAGGGGCCGAGCCCCTATTCTGCGAGCAGAGGGTGCAGGGAGGGGGAGTCCATGTGATAAAAGGGAAACGAGGAGGGCTGAGCCCCTCCTCTATGAATCAGAGGCACAGGGAGGGGCCAAGCCCCTCTTCTGCGAGCAAAGGGTACGGGGGGGGGGGGGGAGGGGCTTGCCTGACATAAGCGAAACGAGGAGGGGCCAAGCCCCTCCTTTGTGAATAGGAGGCACAGAGAGGGGCCGAGCCCCTCTTCTGCGTGCAGAGGGTGCAAGGAGGGAGGCTGCGAGTAGAGGGTGCAGGAGGGTCGATCGACATACCTGTTGAGTGTTGGAGGGGGAGACGGTGGCTGCCCGTGCGTACCGTTGCCGGAGTCTGGATCGCCGGTGTGGGTGTAGGAGAAAGCTACAGGGGCTGAGGGGGAGAGGCAAAATCGAGAGGGTAAGCCCCTCCCCCTGTCGATAAACCCCTTTTAGGGTTCGGCTGGAAAAGAAATTTGGATCTGGGTCGGGTCCGGACCCGACCCGGATCCAAAACGTAATTTAAAAATCAAAATGGACATTTTTGGACTTGGTCAAAGTTGACCGAGTCCAAAATGTGGATAGACTCGGCCTCGACTCATTGACCGAGTCTGACTCGGTGTTGACCGAGTCCGCACCCGTGTCGGGGCGTGTCGACTCGGGTGCGGCACCTCCTTAGCCGAGTCCGTGTGACATAGGTCTGCACACATGTGTTTTACAGTTTTGCTCTTGATATCCAGGGGGTTGTTCCATGTAGACTTCCTCCTTCAAATCCCCATGCAAAAACGCATTCTTAACATCAAGCTGACTCAGCTTCCATCCATGTTCAACGGCTAGGGAAAGATTAATTCGAATCGTTCTCATTCTCACTACAGGATTGAATGTCTCATCATAGTCTTGTCCTGCTTCTTGAGTGAATCCTTTTGCAACCAGTCTCGCCTTATATCGTTCAATGGTTTCATCTGGTTTATACTTTATTTTGTAGACCCATTTACATCCAACAACATTTTTGTCAGGTGGTCTTGGGACGATTTCCCAAGTACCACATTCATGTAAGGCTTGCATTTCATCATTCATGGCTTCTACCCATTTAGTAGAAGTAGCTGCCTGATAATACATGATAGGTTCATCTTCCTTATTCAAAGAAAGGGGATAGAAGAAGAAAGGGGCTGCGGCTGTCACGATTTCAGTAATGAATCCGTGACCTATGTCACACGGACTCGGCTCCAAGGTCGCCGCACCCGCGTCGACACGCACCGACACGGGTGCGGACACGGGTGCGGCTCGGACTCGGTCAACCCGACCCTGGGTGTGGTCAACGCACCCAGGGTCATTTTGGTCCATTTTTTTGAATTTTTTTTTTAATTTTCTGGGCTACAGCTGTAAGGAAAAAAACCCATCACAACTAAAAAACCTGTACACTTTCAAGTTTTAAGTACAGAATGGGCACAACTCAAGTTTTTGTGGTTTTTTCCTGTATGAAGAAAGTGAATTATTACAGTGTATGAAGAAAGTGCCCAAAAGTGAATTATTCCTGTGTGAAGAAAGTGTACAGAATGCCTTCATAACTCATCACCTGTCCCCTAATGGGCACAACTTTGACCGAGTCTTATATATATATATATTTTTTTATTTTTTTTAATATATATATAGCCGAGTCCCCGTGTCCAAAATTTTTGAAATTGCGCCGCACCCGTGTCGCACCCGCACCCGCACCCATGTGACATAGACCGTGACCTAAAGTATATATTAATATGTTTGAGTGTACATTGTGGGTCCGGGTCTGGTATAATATCCAGACCCGAAATGGAATAAAGGTATACAAAGTTATACACAAAAGCTATACATAGATGGACTCGGGTCTGGTATGAGATCCAGACCCTAAACACACTTTTTCAGGATTTATCTATCCACTGTCTCAGAGCCGACAATAGTTGACGAAGCCATAAAATTTCAGTTGTGACAGCAGTCATTGTTCTATATTCAGCTTCCGTGCTTGATTCTTTGTCTCTTGCTTGACCATGTGACCAAATGCCTTTTCAAAAATACTCCATAACCTGTAATTGACCTTCTTGTGGAGGGATTACCCGCCCAATCTGTGTCTGAATAGGCAACTACTACAAAGTTCATTGAATATGTATGATTCGTCAGTTTGGAGTATATAACACCATCAATGATCGTGGCTTTGATATATCTAAGAATTCTCTTCACAATGTCCATGTGGCTTTGCCTAGGAGCATGCATAAATTGTGATACTTGGTTAACGGCATAAGCCATATCTGGTCTTGTAAAGGTTTGGTATTGAAGTGCCCCTACTATGCTTCTGAATTTCTTCGAAGTGTCCAACAAACCATCATTTTCAATATCTCCATGCAGTTTTGTATTTAATGCCATTGCTTTTTAGCAGGCTTACATTCTGCCATACCACTACGTTGTGAGAGATCCTGGGCATATTTACTCTGTGAAAGATTCAAAGAAGTAGGTGTTTTGTCCACTTGTACACCAATAAAATACTTCAAAAGACCAAGATCCTTCATGTAAAACTTATGACAAAGGAAGGTCTTGAGATCTTTGATACGTGACTGACCACCCCTGTTGTAATAATGTCGTCAACATAGACAAGAATCAATGTCATATCAGAATTATCAACATGAGTGAATAAGGAGTAATCACATTGACTACATGTGAAGCAAATAGATTGAATTGTTGTACTGAATGTTTCAAACCATGCCCTAGATGCCCGCTTGAGCCCATAGATGGCCTTTCTTAATCTCAAGGTTGTCTTTGCAACATCACCTTCGGGATAACCGGGTGGATGCTCCATATATACCTCTTCATATAATCTTCCGTGAAGGAACACATTAAGCGAGAAACGATACGAGAAGCGATGCAATTTAAAATGTATATGAAGCAGGAAGCGATGCAATTTAAAATGTATATGAAGCGGGAAGCGAGGAATAAAAAAAAGAAATATAAGAATTAAATGCAAATCAAAATGAAACACAAATAAAAACTAAAATAAAAGTGACAAATATTAAATTTCATGTTTTTTTTAGTGTAAGAATTAAATTTTTAACAAAATCTAAAAATGATGACTACTAGTTTAGAGAAAGCACATGGAAGTGAGTGAGAAGAGTGGGAGAAAACACATAAAAAACAAAAAAAAATTGAGTAAGAGAACATATAAGAAAAATAGATGAAGCGTATGGAAAGCATATGAGAAGCGTGGGGGAATCAAGGTTCTCATCAAGTTTTAGAAGTGAGGAGTATCGTGCTTTCGAAGTTTCCGAAAAGCGAGCTTCCCACCTATCTAAGAAGCTTCTGGTAACTGGTTGATACATCTACCAACCAAAGGAAATTACAAGAGAAAGAATAACACAAATTGTTCTCATTCTGACAACAAGGCTGAAAGTTTCATCAAAGTCAAGACTATGTTCCTGGGTATATCCTTTGGCAATTAATTTTTTCTTATACTTCTCAATACTGTCGTCAGCCTTATACTTAATTTTATAAACCCATCTACATCCAACAATGTTTTTATCTATCAGTCTGTCGATGACTTCCCAAGTGCCACGTTCATGCAAAGCATTGATCTCTTTATTCATAGCTTCAACCCACTAATTATTTTTACATGCCTCAGCAAAATTGTATGATTCTTTTTCTTGATGAATGGCAATCATAAACAATCTAAAGTCAACTGAAAAGTGAAATGAAACAAGGGTGCACGAATACAATGCCAACAAATAGCTACACAAATGCACAACAACAATGTGGTCTCTAATGGACCGATCACAATCTCATAAGAAATAAAATACAAAAACAATAATAAGGCATAAAAGCTTATTGAAAAAAAAATGAGAAGTCGAATACCATAGCAAATGCTTTATGAAAGCATACATACAAAGTAGAGGTGAAGCTCTATTTATAGAGCCTTACCTTTAATGAATGGGAGGCAGTCCAAACAGTCAAAAAGACTGACACAGAAATGGACAAAAAACAGAAAATAAAGAATAAAAAAGAAACAGAAAAATTTACATTTCAGTCCCTAGTGGACTGTTCTAAATATAAAGGACAAAAATACCCTTGTCTGGTATTTGTATACATTTAATTTTAACACTCCCCCTCAAACTTACGGTGAAATCACCGATAGTTTGTTAAGAAGATACAAAAATCTAGGCAAAGGAAGAGCTTTGGTGAAGAAGTCTGTGATCTGAAATTCTGACTGAACATATGGCAATGTAATAGTCCCCTTCAAATATTCTTCGCTAACATAGTGACAATCTATCTCAATGTGTTTTGTTCGCTCATGAAAGGTATGATTGCTGGCAATGTATATGGCACTTTTGTTGTCACAACATAATTTTGTAGGCTCTGTAATATCAACTTCCATATCTAAAAGTAATGCACGCATCCACACAACTTCAATGGTTGTTGTAGCCATTGCCCTATACTCAGCTTCAATGGAGAATAAGGACATCTTTTGTTGTTTCTTGCATCGCCAAGAAATGAGGGAATCACCTAAAAAAACACAAAAACCAGTAGTTGAGTGACGATTATTGAGATTTCCTCCCCAGTCAGAATCAGCATATGCAATAAGATTTAAAGATGAGGAAGAGGATAAGAATATCCCTTTAGAAATAATTTTCTGAATATATCAAACTATTTTCAATACGACACTCATGTGAATTGATGTGGGCGCATGTTGAAACTGATTGGCGTTGTGTACAGCATGCGCAATATCAGGTCTGAAAATAGAAAGGTACATTAGTGATCCGATAAGTTGCCTATAAGGTGTTGGATCATCTAATAGTATGCCATCTTCAGCTCTCATTTTTGCATTTATCATCTCAGGCGTGTCCACATACTTTGTGTCAGTGATTCCCGAACGTGCAACAATATCTGCTGCAAACTTAATTTGAGATAAAATGTATCTCCTTGGTGAGTAAACCACTTCAATGCCTAAGAAATATCTCAAAAAACCAAGATTAGTCATATCAAAAGATTTTTTAAGCATAACTTTAATTTCTTCAATTTCCTTTTGATCATTACCAGTGATGATTATGTCATCAACATACAAAAGAAGAATAATAATAGAGGTATCTGTAGATCTTATAAACAAAGCAGTGTCAGTGTAACAGGATTTAAAACCAAATTTTAATATGGTATTACTAAATCGATCATACCGTGCTTTAGGGGCTTGCTTAAGCCCATATAAAGGCTTTTGAAGTCGAAGAACCATACCATTTTCAATAGTCAAACCGGGAGGAGGAACCATGTACACTTTTTCATTTAAATTTCCATTTAGAAATGCATTTTTAACATCTAGTTGATAAATAGGCCATTTTCTAATGGATGCTACTGCAAACTAAAGTCCTAACTGTGGTTATACGGGCTACTAGAGCAAATGTCTCCTCATAATCTATTCCATATTTCTGGGAGTATCCTTTTGCAACTAATTGTGCTTTATGTCTTTCTAGAGACCCATCACTTTTTGTTTTGATCTTAAAGACCCATTTACACCCTATAATCTTCTTTCCATTGGGAAGAGGTTGAATTGTCCAGGTATGAGCTTTATGCAGTGCATCTAATTCTATCTTCATGGCTTTTACCCACTCGTCTATGTTTTTAGCTTCATTGTTGTTAGATGGTTCATGATATGAATGGATAGCTAGAAGGCAAGCTTTATAGTTTGGAGTAAAAGATTCATATGACACGAATCTAGTTGGAGGTCTATGAATTCGTTCAAATCTCCTAACACTAGTTTCCTCAATATTTGTTGATTGATTATATCTTTCAAGGGCACATGGATGCTCTCTAGTGTCTCGTCTAGAATACTGTAAAAGATTTTGAGATGGTTCTCTTTCTTCACTAGAGTCATTAATAGACTCAAAATTTTCAATGTTATTAACAATTTCATTATTTGATTTAGGTAATAAATCAAATAAAAAAGCATACTCGGTTTCTTCCTTGGGTTTGTCAAAATCAAATCCGTTTTTTTTTCAAGAAAAATAACATTTCTACAAACATAAAGTTTGTCATTTGTTTATCATAGCACCGATAGCCTTTTTTATTCTCGACATATCCAAGAAAGACACATTTTATGGCTTTGGGAGAGAGTTTGTTATATTTTTCAAGAAGCACAAAACATTTACATCCAAATATTCTTAGTCTTTTCAATTCAGGAGAAATTTCAAAAAGATTTTCAATTGGAGATTTGTTTTCCAAGACTTGAGAAGGCATTCTATTTATTAGATATACTGCGGTAAGTGCAGCTTCGGTCAAAATTGTTTTGGAACATTTTTTGAAATAAGAAGGGTTCTAGCCTATGTCACATGGGTGCGGGTGCAGGGGTGCTGCACTTTCAAAAACCTAGGGTGCGGGGGTGCGGCAGGGGCAAAAATGTAAAAAAAATTATATATATATATATATATATATATATATATAGAGAGAGAGAGAGAGAGAGAGAGAGAGAGAGAGAAGGGGGTCCAAAATTGAAACTTCTAAATAAAATCATTTAAAACTTCAAAATATGAGTTTAATTTACACGTTGGACTTTAGGAGACCTTTCCTATTCTCAATGAAAGCTTTTAATTTTCAAGAATCTAAATAAAATCATTTAAAACTTCAAAATATGGGTTTAATTTACACGTTGGACTTTAGGAGACCTTTCCTATTCTCAATGAAAGCTTTTAATTTCCAAGATAGATTTTAGGAAACAGTTTTCTATTATCAACACTTTCCAAAGCTGCCTTGTTGAGAAACTCGTTTTATGTTTTTGGTGGATGAGAGGAAGTTTTATTACTATTAAATGTGTGAGAGAGAGAGAGTTTAATGAGAATTTATTCACTTGAAAAAAATGTTGTTCAATGCATTTTAAATGAATTTAAAGCAAGGGTCTCTTTTTTTTATTTTCCAAAGCAATTTTTTTTAATCCAAAAAATGGACCAAAATGACCCTAGGTGCGTTGACCCCACCCAGGGTTGGGTTGACCGCACTGGGTGCCACACCCACACGCGCACCCGCGTCGATGCGGGTGCGGCACCTGTCTTGGCGAATCCTTGTGACATAGGTTCTAGCAGTCTCAATAATGTGCCAATGTTTTCTTTCGGAAATTCCATTTTGTTGAGGAGTCCTTGGACAAGATCGTTGGTGTAAAATTCCATGATTTTTTAGATATGATTGAAATTCATTTGAAAGAAACTCCCCCCCCTGAGACAGAGAGGACTTTAATATTTGTTTTAAATTGGTTTATAACAAGGTTATGAAAAGTTTTAAAACACAAAAAAACTTCTGATTTAAGCTTGAGGAAAAAAATCCAAGTATGTCTACTAAAATCATCTATGAATATAACGTAATATGAATATCCTCCCTTTGACATGACAGGAGTGAGACTCCATACATTCGAGTGCACCAATTCAAATATTTCACTAGATGAGGAAGTTCTTGATCCAAAATGTATCATTTGTATTTTTCCAAGTATACAATCTTTGCATACAAAATCTTTATCTTTACAAAATTTTTTCAAAAATAGAAAATGAGATAATTTGGATATACTTGGATGTCCTAATCTTTTATGCCAAAGGTCTAAATCTATGTCTTTGACATGATTACAAAAAGAGTTTTTGGGTATACATAAAAAGTCCATATAATAGAGATCCCCTCTTCTATGGCCTTGCCCAATCAGCTTCCCTTACTGGAGATCCTGCACCCAACAAGCCTTAGATGAGAAGAAGTGTAACACCCCGAAATTTTAACCCAAATTTTAGAGGATTTTTTTTTTTTATATAACACCGGAAACAAGAAATAAAATAAGGTTAAACATTTCAAGACATTACGGTGGAGAGAAACCCAAAACATTTATTTCATTTCAATATTAATGAAGATCATCAGAGTTTTAAATGATATGAACAGTTAAAATTTACAATAAACTCAAGCGATCCCTGGAACAATAAATCCAAAAATCTCGATCCGATGCCTCATTCCGCAGCCGCTCATAAACTCTATTCTTTACCTAAAAATTAGTAGATTGATTGGAATTAGACTACCACGTCTAAGTAGAAATTACTGTAAATTTGGCAAATATACTAAGTAACAAGTATGCAAGGGATTTGTTTAATTATGGACAATAAAACATAGCATGAGAATATAAACATTACTAAACTACTGCACATTGTTAATTTAAGTTTCTAGCTAGAATATATAAACACTACCAAGACCAAATCAACCATTGCAGGAGTACAGAATTCATCTCATGATAAGGTAATATCATTTGCAGCATTTAAATATATCATGGCCACCGATTCCATTGAATGCTTAAAAGTAAGTGAAGCAGACTATGCAACAACTATAACAGACATATACATAAGCAAGTAAAGCGGATTATGCAACAACAGCAACATGCATAACAGTCATGTAACAACAACAATATGAATTCAATTATCTCATATCTACATCTTTCAGTATTTCATTTCATCACAAGCTCAGAACATGCTGGAAGAATATAAACATGTCTCCCTAAAACTCCACTCACTGTGATACCTAGAATGTTCTAATTGATGTTTATCTTTTCTTATCTTATCTTATCCCGCGGGTACACACGGGCCGAGACAACCATCACAGAAGAGAACGTTCAGGGGTATATTATTCAAAGTTGTTTTATTAACCCGAACATTCTAACTGTGACTGAAATCCCAAGGGAGCGGCCAGTGACCGAGAGAAACTCCCAAAGGCCAAAACCAAAACAGGATGCATCCCTAACTTCTGCAGAAGAACATGGAACTACCACCTAGGACACATTTGGTAGTCCGGGTCCCCCAACCCTGAGGACTGGGACCAACGAGTCGCTTTACGCTCGAAACTAAACACATGTCCCCAGAGTTTTGTACCACCTACCCTCTCCAAGGTAAGCTCGAATCTGAGTGGGTTAATCTTTTCATTTAATTATTTTCCCGAAGTATGGGGCATTTCCCCAACTTCTTTCTACTATCATAGTAGTAGAAATCTCAACCTTAGTCATTTTACCAAGGTGCATAGAACAGTTCCCATCCTTTGTCATATTGATTGCATAACCCACTCAAAGTGCTCCGGTGCCTTTAAACCAGTCGAGCAACAAGAATTAAATTTAAGTTCTTATCAGTATTATGATCATTATTCTAAATGCTTTGGTACTTTTAAACCAATCGGACACAAATGCCCCGGTATCTTTCAACCAGTCAGGCTCACAGAAATTAACCTTTAATTTTTCTCCCCAATGTTATTGACATTGAGTACACGTTCATTAACAAAAGTACCTGCATCAGGTACCCAATCCATATTGCCCAATTAGGCATGATTCCCAAACTCCCTATCATTCATTTTGAATTCTTAGTGGACAAGGGAAAACAATTCACATAACTTGACTGCATGCAACAAACAATTTTAATAAATGACATTTCATTAATATGTCTCATAGCTCTTCTACAGAAAGCAGTCAAAACTCAGACATTTTCAGATTTGAATGTCAGCAGTTTATATGAAAAATCTCAGATAAAACCAAATTGCACATACGCCCATCAAGTTACAATTCCTTCTATCACTAAAGCGAAAACCTAGTGTTTCACAAATATGTAGCATCACATATTTCCCACTATAATCAGGATGTCATATACATGTTCCTAATGTCAATAAAGATTAAAACACACTTTGTTCTCCTCCTTTTTTTTTCAAAGTAACTAGCACGTAATAGTAGTTGATTTACTTAAGGAATATGCATTGCATAAATCAGACACGCAGTTTCAGAGATTTAGTAATGACCCTATATGACAACGTTTCGGAAAATATGTGGGTTCTTTCATGTATAACACCAATATACTTCTGCGTACGTACCACAATATGTGCAGTAAGAGTGATGTCGCGTAATGAGTGTGTGAGTACTGTGAAAATGCGCAGAAACTTTAAACGCGAAGTGCATATCCATTTGGTTGTGTACATAAGGTTATAGCCAAGGCTCAATGTACTCACCACTTATAACACATATACCGTTCAGGTTATACAGCAATGGGCAATCTCCATTATAACTACCCAGATATATATGTAGATATTGTCCTGCATATGGATAGGCATACACTTGTACAGCCTAACAGGTTGACAGGTGTGTACAGGTTATTGTTCTACCAAAGCTAAAAAGAATTATCTATCAATCCATCAGTATGTGCATGCTTCTATTCTAAACCACGCAGTAATCTGGGCATAAAAATTTTAGAATATGCAGTTATCTGTGCCTGAGAAAAATCAGGACATACAAAACACCTGGACATGTAGGCTCCAGTGTAGTGGCATGTTCAGTAAAATATGTCACTAGTTGAGAGGTTACTAACAAAAATAAAATCAAGTCAGCTACAGGAGATTCAAACGCTCATTGGCTGTCTTCAGAACCAATTGCATATCGAGTTATTGAAAAAGAATGCAGAGCATACAAGCATGCTAACCTGTGCCACTAATTATTCATAACTCAACTATGTATGTATAGTAACAATTAGAGTTCTCAACATGGAATTAGTATATGTATGTCCTGTACATGCTTATACACTGACTGGACAGTTTCGCAAGAAACAGAAATAATTTTGTCTTTCGGTCTCAGCCCCACAGTTCTGATTAAGTGCATACATCATCGATTATAAATTAGTTAACGAACTTACCAAGCATTGTTTTATTTCCAATCACAACACATATTCTCAAAACATACAATCATGTTTTTTTTTTTTTAGCAAGTACAATGTTTGATATCCCTTGATAAAGCAAGATTTTCAGAACCTAAAAAGGAAAAACGAAAGTCATCAAACACAATCCACCTATTAAGGTCACAGAACACTGTAGCTAAAACTAATACTTTCAGAAGTTAGCAATACTGGAAAATTAACATTTTATGAAGCCACACTCTTACACGCATATACTTGAATTAAATTACTCACATAACTGATTGAACAAAGGCCTCTTGTATCGAATTAAAAGAAACACTAATTAGACTTTTACAGCAAGTATTACCCATTGATTACACAACATCCTATACAGATGACATAGTTGAATAAAAGAAATGGGCCTGAATCTTCATTGAGCAACCCAAAAACCCAAATCCTTCCTAGTCACTTGAACATATTAAGATGATTATAACCTGGATGATAGTTAAACATGATCTTATGCAACAATCGTGTATGACGCACAGATAAACTGGGACAATAGAAAATCCTATATGGATTTTTGGTAGCTTAAACCCCAAATCCCCTTTCCTTTTTTATTAGGGTTTCACGGCAACCCCAAAACCCCAATTTTTTTCGAGTTGGGAGTTACGGCAAATCCAAAGGATGCTTGAAACTTAGTAAATATACGTAATCACAGAAAAACCTACCTCTTTCCAGCGTGATGGTGGTTGATGCTGCGAGAGGGAGGTTTCGCCGGCGTTCACGGCTCCACTACCGAGCACAATCGAGAGGAGAAGGGAGACGAGAGTGCAGGAGGAGGAGGAAGAATGAGAGAGAGAGGGTTCGGCTAAATGGGAGAGGAAGAGCGCAGGGGGAGATGTAGAGGGTGTCGGCTGCCCCTGCTGGCGCGTGCAAAAACGAGAGGGAGATGGGAGGAAGAGACTCGGGAGGGGGATTTTGTAGGATGGTGGCCCCCGAAACGAAAGGAGGAGGTTACCTCCTTCACTCCTCTCGGCTGCGCATCCACGCTCCCTAGCCACCCCTCACGACGAGTTAGGGTTCAAAAATGAACCCTAACACTCGATTTATCGGGTAGGGGCCCTTACTTAACGCACGGTAAGGTGCGGGGCGCGGATCGATCGGATCCATGGCCCGCGTTCTTGCCCCGATTTGAATATGCGGCCCATCGATGGTTTGGGTCCGATATTTGGACCCATACGGATCCAACTATGGATCCATATATTTTTATTTATACTTAGTATTGTTATTATTATCTTATGTGTATATATATATTACACTTCAATTGGGTACGGTTTCGGTTTGGCCACCACCGAGACCCGCAACCCAAATCTTTTAATGAAACCCCCTAGTTGGGCAATTTGGATCCGTCTAAGGATTCAAAATGTTACTAGCTTTAAAATACCATATTCTTAATACATTTGGTTTATTCTTCGATACGATCTTGTGGGTCTTTCATAGGTTAATATAGATCCATTTACGTTATCCAAAAATTAACATAAATTAATATGGATCCAAGATCCATTGTGCTTCGTCAATCCTTTTAATAAATTCGGATCCAGAAATCCGAAGTTTTGATCATACTCTGATTTAGAACTACGGATCCAAATGAACTATTATGGATCCAGCTAAATGTACATTGATCTTTATGATTTCAATTTAAGGATCCTGATTAATATTTGAAGTTCTGATATCGAAGATCCAAATGCAATATGGTGGATCCGAACATCGCCTTAAGCTATACCAATTCCCACTAAAGTGTTATAGAAATTGTCTCATAAAAAAAATCCGATTTATTTCCAGGATCCAAATAGGTTATTTAAGATCCAATTACGAATAAATAATTAAAACCATAAAATATTCGTGTATTACCTTAATGACTTAAAATCTACATTTATTTATCTGATAAAAATCATGGGTATTACAAGAAGTCTTAACACCCATTATTAGAAATTTGGGAAACTGAAAAAAGGTTTAAATCTAACTTTGGAATAACTCGTACGTTTGTAACAAATTTTTTTTTTGAAGTGTCTTTGAGATTTTCTATGCTTTTGACTTTTAAAGAAGTGTCATCGGTGGTTGATACACATGAAAAGCTATGTCACAGGGATTCGGCTAGCAGGGTGCCGCACCCGCGTCGACGCGACTCGACGCGGGAGCGGGTTCGGGTGCGGCACCGGGTGCGGTCAACCCGATCCTGGGTGCGTTGACCGCACCCAGGATCATTTAGGTCCATTTTCTTTTTTGGATTTTTTTATTTAAAAAAATTTGCCCTTTGAAATGGGCTGCGAAATTTTTAAAAAAAATTACTGCTGACAGCTGGGGCAGCAGCTTCTGTCAGCTGCTGACAGCTCCTGTCAGCTGCTGAGCTACGATTTTTTTTAAAAAAAAAAAATCTGCTGACAGCTGAGACAGCAGCTTCTGTCAGCTGCTGACAACTGCTGGCAGCTGCTGAGCTGCGAATTTTTTTTAAAAAAATTTTCTGCTGTCAGCTGCTGACAGGAGGCTTTTCAAAACCTTTTTTCGTGAATGATTTTCTCTCTTATATATATATATTTATATATTTTTACATTTTTGCCCCTGCCGCACCCCCGCACCCGGGCTTTTTGGAAGTGCCGAATCCCCGCACCCGCACCCACGCCCGCACCTGCACCCGCACCCGCACCCATGTGACATAGATGAAAAGTATGAATTGGTGCAATTGGATAGTAGGGATTCATTATATGTCATATGAAAAGATGCTCTCGAATCCAAAATCCAAGTGGATTTACCTGGAGAAGAAGAGGACGATATGGCGGCACCAGATGTAAAAGGAGTCGCTTTAAGGATGTGTGAAACAGCCTCCGCTATTTGAGCAATTGTCAGATCATTGAAATTGTCTTTTTTCTTGATATCTTGAGTTTCTTCACTTAGAGTGGCTACCTTCTTAAATTTGGGACAATCCGGTCTTATGTATCCCGGTTCCTTACAATGATAACAAATGATTTTGCCCTTGTATCCTCCATGATGTCCTTCTCCATTGTTTTTTCTCTCAAAATGAGGGAGTTTATATGTTTTTACAAAGTTTTCGGGTCTTGCCATGGCAAGAACCTCATCATTCGACTTGTGCATGCCAAGTCTTGTTTCTTCTTGGCAAATTTGCGCAAGAGCATCACTTATAGAAGGAATTGAGGTTCTATGAAGTAAAGAGGACCTAACTTGTTCAAATTCCGGTCGGAGGCCATACAAGAAAGAGAAAAGGTTTTCTCTTTCTATTTGAGCTTTTCTCGTTTCAATAGCCGAACCTTCCCATTTAGGTTCTAACATGGCTAATTCATCCCAAATAGGGGATAAAACCCCATACAAATCTCTCACACTTTTGTCTCCTTGTTTTGTATTACGTACCTTGTCTTGAAGATAATATAGTCTAGCCATATCCTTTTGAATAAAAGAGTTTTTTAAGAAGGCCCATGCATCTTAAATTCTATGGTATTCATAAACTATGAAAGAATTTGAGCGTTGCTTGCTTCCCAATCTTTCAACTTGTCTTGGTATTCTTGTAAAGCTTTTTCCTTTTCTTCTTCGGACAATACTTTGACTTGATCTCCTTTTCTAGTCAATTTCAGTTGGGGTTCGTTAGTAAAACTACTAACAAAACCCCATAGCTTTTTGCCTTTGATGTGATTTTCCATTGTCGTCGCCCACATCAAATAGTTGTTCTCATTTAGCTTGTATGTGATGATGGAGGCAGAGTCTCTTTCTCCCATAGCGACTTGCGAAGATTTGAATAGAAGAATGACTAACATGAGCGTGAGGAGCACTTACCACAAGAGGATCACTCACTAAGGAAGCTTTTTCAAAAAGGCCTTAGCTCTGATACCATGAAATGAAACCAGGGTGCACGAATACAATGCCAACAAAGAGCTACACAAATGCACAACAACAATGTGGTTTCTAATGGACCGATCACAATCTCATAAGAGATAAAATACAAAAACAGTAATAAGGCATAAAAGCCTATTGAAAAACAAAGTGAGAAGTTGAATACCACAACAATTGCTTTATGAAAGCACACATACAAAGTAGAGGTAAGGCTCTATTTATAGAGCCTCACCTTTAATGAATGGGAGGCAGTCCAATAGACGTTGGACTGCCTTCCAACGGTCATATTTATGACTGTTGGGAGGCAGTCCAATGTCTAGTTGGACTGTCTCCCAACAGTCAAAAAGACTGACACAGAAACAGACAAAAAACAGAAAATAAAGAATAAAAAAGAAACAGAAAAATTTACATTTCAGTCCCTAGTGGACTGTTCTAAATATAAAGGATAAAAATACCCTTGTCTGGTATTTGTATACATTTAATTTTAACAAAAAGGTATCTTTAATTGAATATGTTGTCCGTCCGAACTACCACTAGTTTATGTTATATCATGCAAATCTTCAGTTCCCTCTTGGATCCTATCGTCGTCATTAGCTCTTTGATTGGGTTGTGATTCCAGTTGCACCTTAGAATGCCTCTTATATACCAAGGGAAACTGTTGAAACTGAACTGGACGAGAAATATCGTTAGAACCAACAGTAAATGATTTGGTTCCTCCTGCTTGTTCAATATCTGGTTTTGTTGCACGCTGAATTCATGATCCTAATTAGTATTATAGCTAAACTGAAGCTCCAGATGGCTGCTGACTGATCACATATGATTGGGATTGGTTGGATGATGTTGGGACTGCCATAGGCCAGAACTTTATTAATGCTTTAAACTGACCTGACTCATCTTTTTCAGCTGAAACTGCACACACGTTTTCATGGCATATAACATGTCTGGAAATGACGAGATGATTAGTCTCTAAATTATAGCACCTGTAACCTTTAACCTCATCATCATATCCAACAAATTGACAAACTTGAGCTTTCGAGGCAAACTTATTCCAAAGGGAATCATCTATATGAACGTAATAACACATGCAACCAAAGGCACGAAGTATAGAATAA
Source organism: Nuphar pumila (assembly GCF_984573655.1). NCBI lineage: Eukaryota > Viridiplantae > Streptophyta > Magnoliopsida > Nymphaeales > Nymphaeaceae > Nuphar > Nuphar pumila. The sequence continues at coordinate 139,946,973 of NC_143250.1, read as the reverse complement.
TTAGGATGATTTCCAAACAATATGAAGAAAGGTGTTTCTCCATTTAACCCATCCAAAGGCATCCGATTAATAAGAAACACAACGGTGTGGAAGGCTTTTGTCCACATGTCTGCTCTCAATTTATATTCATTCATCATAATGAGGGTTGTTTCTGTCACATGACGATATTTTCTTTCAAGAGTTTCATTCTGAGCCCCAGTCCTTGGGCAAGACATTTCATGCACAATGCCATTATCACAAAGATATTTAATGAAATAATTCGAGGTGAATTCACCTACCCCATCACTACGAAAGGCAAGATTTTTTTTTTTAGAAATTTGGGTTTCAACATAGGCTTTGAACTGTTTAAAAGTAGGAAAAACTTGATCCTTGGACTTCAAAAAGAAGATCCAAGTGTACCTGCTAAAATCATCGACACTGATAACATAGTATTTGGATTTACAACGAGACATAACAGGTGCTGGTCTCCACACATCAGAATGAACATGTTCAAATGTGAATGAAGTTCTTTTATTATAATGTCCAAACGATAATTCATAACTCTTACAAACGCGACAATTGTCGCAAGAAATGGAAGACCCCTTGACTTTATCTCTCAATAGAATGAGATTTTTATTAGATAAAAGACTCAAGAAACCAGAATGATAATGGCCTAATCTACGATGCCATATCTCAACATCATTAATAGAACGAGTTACTCCAGATAAAAGTAATGAACAACTAGAAGGGAAAGGCACACAAAAATATGGAGGAACTTCATTCACCACATAAAGGTCACCATATCGCTTCCTTTCAACGAGCATCCTTTTCATTTGAATATCCTTGGTAGAAACAAAAGATAAACATGAGAATTCATTTGATCAGATAATTGAGAAACAAAGATAAGATTATGCTTAATACTAGGAGAAAGAAGAGGGTTGGACAAATAAAGAGGACCAGAATTGGTACATACCAAGACAATGCCTATATGAGTGATGGGGTGATGTTTACTATCTCCTGTAATAGTGCGACCTAATCCATGATAAGACATAACATGCACGAATTTATTTGAATCTCCTGTCACATGATGTGCTGCATCAGAATCCAGATACCAAGTGTTTTTTGAAGGAGGAGGAAGAAACAGTTTGTCCCTTAACAATGTGTTGTGCATGTGAACTCATAGACCATGGATTCATCGACTATGATTGTTGCAAGTTCAATTGGCTGAATACGGTGCTAAGAGTATCATGATCCTGATATGATGTCACTGACATAGGATACGAAGGCGGTGTTGTAGAAGGTGATGGGGGCCTTGGACCCCCAAAAGGAACTCCTAAGAGTGCGCAAAAACGTATAGGAATAGGAACTGTTGATGGACGATATGTGGGCACATACCTCCAATAACTGTTTGAACTAGTGTGCCGACGTTTGTCACACATCTGACATGTGATGTTGCTATTTGGACATGGTCCACCACCGAGAGTCGATAAAAGTCCTACACCTCTACCAAATGAGTTGGTTCTACTACGTCCTCTACCTCTTCCACCGCATCTAGATCTAAAATATGAGCTAGTAAAAAAAGTCTTATTAGATGCTTGATCCATATTCTCCTTTCTAAAGGAGTTGCTAAGATCAAACATAGCCTCGTGTTCTAGTAACATAGAACATAACTGATCGAAGGGAGGTCGTGGTCTTTGTCCTGAGTACATAGTAACAAACGTGTTGAACTCTGACCCAAACCTTGAAGGGTCTGCATGCATATATCTTCATCCGCAACAAGAGCACCTATTGCTGCAAGTTGGTCGGTGATAGATTTTACCTTGCTCAGATAATCTATCACACTAGAATTTCCTCTGGCTATCCTCCCAAAATCTTCTTTGAGATGATAAATTTTAGGTGTAGAGATCTGCTCAAACCAATGATACAGAATTTGCCAAAGCTCGCGAGCGTTAACGCCTATGAGAATATGAAATAAAACTTCCCGAGATAAAGTGGCTGTAATATAAGCTACGATAGCTTGGTCATTTTTAGATCATAAGGAGAAATCCGGAATTAGCACAAGTTTATCTGTCTACTTGCCATCCTTTGACATCCTTTGATTCACACTATAATAAGAACTCTGCAGGAACAGGTAAGAGTCCCGATGAGATGCCCAATCAAACCATGGCTGCTGATAAAGGGGATGATCGGCTTCTTCAAAGTAACAAAGTTATAAGAGTCTAACTTGTCAAAGACAAGTTGACTAAGGAAGAGTTAATGGGAGAGCTGGAACTTAGGGTAGCCATAACAAGAGGGATATTTGGAAAAGAATCAAAAGATAGAAGGAAAGCAGAAAAAACAACAGTTTTTTTTTTTGCTGGTCGATAACAATCACTGCAGACCAACAGAATTCTGCAGATGATATATGCTGGAACATATATATATATATATATATATATATATATATATATATTCTTTCAAGAAACAAGAAAGAAAGAATCAAGAAGAAACAAAAGAACTCAAGAGGATAGACTGTCAAGCAGATTCAGATCTGAATCTGTAAGATTCGTTCCACCTTTCCTTTTTTTTGGAACGACAGCAAGCTTTCCCTTTTCTTTTTGAGAAACGATAAAGGAATCTGAAATAAAAGAAGCCACAAAAGTAACACCTCAGATCTGAATCAATTTTTTTTAGAGAACGTGACTCAGATCTGGATCCTTTTTCAGAGTACGTGATTTTGTTTTTGGAGGATGTGATTCTGAAAGAAATAACAGAATTTTTTTGGCTGGAAAGTAAAACAGAATTTGAGAGAAAGAAAGAAAGAAATGGGAGTAGAAGAAGAAGAAAGAAGATAAATCAAACCTTACATCAGCCTCTGATTTGATGGGAACTTATTCTCGCCCCTGCTCTGAAACCATGTCAGTTTTGGCAGAGTTTCAGATCTCAATATAGTGAGAGAGAGATGAATGATTCCTCTATTTCTGCATGCATGAGAGGACATCCGTAGGTATGTTTATATATAAAACAATACAGATATTGTATTACATCAGGACTGTTTCACAAGACTTTGAGTTGGACTAAAACTGGTCCAGAAATATGACTAAAATACCCTCATTTGGGTTCCTATTATGACCAGAATACCCTCACGTCTTCTATCTTTAACAATAATATCTGCTAGAAACTCTATGCTAACAAACTTTCATCTCTTGGTTTTCAAGGTTCTCTCTCGGAGTGCTTAATGATCTTGTTGTGATTTGTTATATGATGTTGTACTGGATTGAATGTGATAGAAATAGCACCTCAATTTTTTTTACAATCAAAGGGTACCATATGTCTGAGTGCCCTTCTCAGCAAGTTGTAAGTTTGCATTTACTTATATGATGTCGAAATGCATGATCTTCTTCTGATCAACTTCTTTTTAGTAGGTGTGCTGTATGGAGTTAATATTGTTCTCATTTTAATCATGTATTCATTTCTTGGTGTTTGTTTGGATAGTTTGTGTATACTGCAGATGATGTTGCATAACAATTAGGAGTGGACCCAAAATAATCTATTAAAGAGAATATGCTAATGGCGATATTAATTTGATCACAACAGATTTGTGTGTCAATAAACTGTACCCACCAACATCAAAGTTCTCTTTAATTTCTCTTATTTTTCATGATACTTTGGAACATTAAAAATTGCATAATTTATGTGACAAAATGTTTATTTATAAATAATTCCAGGTGTTTCTTTTATATTATTTTTTAAATGTATTGAACATGTGAACCTTTTTCAATAATTTTCCAAGATAGAAAATATTAAGATCTCCCAGGAATTTCATTGCTCATAGTATCCCCATAGAGATACTGGTGACTACGAGAGATTACACATGTATATGTCACTGGTGCCTACATATCACCACTGAGCTTGCTTTGACCAAAACCTTCCAATCTGCTTCTCACTCTCTCTTTCTGAATTTAAAGAACTTGGTCTAGGGTAGGCAACGTGGTAGCAAATTGGTCCAAGTCTCTAAATCTTTTTTATCCTTAATTATGTGTGGAAATTCTGTAGGCTCTTGATGCATTCAACACAGCAGCTGTTTCTCCAATCTATTATGCGATGTTCACAGTTCTTACCATCTTGGCGAGCTCAATAATGTTTAAGGTATCTAAGAATGAAATTGTTTTCATACTCTTACAGCTTTCTTCTTCAGGGTATTTGATATTGATTTTCATGTTCCTTCAACTTTCTTCTTCAGGGAACTTAGGCTTCGTTTGTTTCATTCCCATGTAAAGGAAAGAATTTCATGGGAATGGACATGGATTTGTAAAAAATCCTGCTAGCTCAGCCTTTCTATGAGAAAGATTTCATTGAGGGGGGGAGGGGTATGAAAGGATTTACACATAAAAAGTGGTAGGTGGTGGAAAAAACTGGGGCCTACTTGTGCCAGCATGGCATTTTCCCACCATGATGATTTGATGTTTGTTTCATTCACGGTGGGAAAGGAAAAGAAAATGATTGTCAGCTCAGCACATTCCCATGAAAGTTTCATGAAAAAAACAAGCCCTGATTACTGTTTTTTCTTATGACTTTCTTCTGTGAATTTGATATTGTTTTTCCTTGTTGGACATCACGTAGGACTGGTCTGGCCAGAGTGCAAGTAGTATAGCTTCTGAGATTTGTGGAATAATCACAGTACTTTCGGGCACTGCACTATTGCACACTACAAGAGAACCTGAACCACCTCCAAAAACAGGTGAGCCCAGTTGATTGGCTGCTATTTCTCTACTAAAAACTTTTGCTCTAACAATGTAATCTTTCATGTTTATCTGGACATGTTGGGGCTGATTTTAGCGTAACTTGCATGGAATGTTCATGCTTGAATGAATAATCTACTAAAGCATGTTTGCCACATACGAGGCCAATTTTCGGTTTTCTTGCCTGCATAAATTGTTTAATTGATGCAAATTCTCTTGCCTTGAAAAGGGAAAAGATGAATCTCTCTTCAATTGTAAACAAAGCTGCTCAAATATTCCTAGTTTTGATAACTGTCAGTTTTGATTCTTTTAATGATTTAAAATTTTCTAGGTTTTATCGGCTTGACTATTTTTACTGGATTGCTCCAGTTTGTAAAATGGAAAATGAAAAACCCAATTCTACCCAGAAAATTGTGTATATTCTCCCATTCTGTGTATATCCTCAATCTTTCAAGTCAATTCTTACCAATGACTTGCGTTATACTAAATCGAGAAAACTTATGCAGATTTGTATGCACCACTTTCTCCTTCAATGTCATGGCAACTATATCTACCCAATGGAGAGTTTGAAAAGCCGAAAGATGAGGATGGGCTATCTCCAGATTTTGTTACCATTGTCCAGCAGGATTACTTTGTGTAGAGAGGGGTTTCCAATGGCTTTCATAGTAGTGCAGCTGAATTGTGAGTTTGGAGTAATTAGGGAACTTGTGGATCAGATTACACACTGAAATTAGGCCCTTGTTGGTAGAGCGCACAAGTCTTGGCATTGGGTTCTTCTGATCTGACATGTGGATGATGTATATCAAGAGCTCTACATCATTCCTTGCTTACTCATCTACAGCCTATCGGCAGCTCTAGATCAGTGCTTGTTTATTCATCCAGTAGTTTGTGTTTATTTCCTCCCCCCTTTTTTTCTCTCCTAACAGAAAATCTGGTGGCCTTGTGTACTTTGGTTTCCACCATTTGTATTGTTTTTCACTGCAGATACCTTCATTGTTGCTGCCTGTACAGGTTAAGAAATGATACAGGAACTGTATATTGACATGATTATTATATTTGTAAGTGCAATTCTTTTTTCATACTGTAAATATTTTAGGAGCAGGATTTTGTGTAATGATACTATGAGAAAGAAGAGAGGAAGAAATCAGTGGCACACTAGACTAAAATGTACAAGATTGTGATCTGCAGCTTAACATTTCACTTGGTTTTGAAATTTTGGCATCATGAGTTAATTTACTTTTTCCCTCATTTTGTCGTGGTGGTGCATGCGTGCATATGTATGCTGTTAAATAGGGCTGGTAAATGAGCTGAGCATGAGGTGCTCGTACTTGTGGCCAGCTGAGCCGAGCTTGAGCAGACTCATTTGAAGCTTAAATAGAATTTAAACTCCATGCCTATTTGTCCAGCTCAAACCGGCTTGTTCACAAAAAAAAAAGAAAAAAAATGTTTCAAAGCTAAAAGCAATAGGGTTTGAACTCTAAATCTAATGCTTTCCAGCCAATCATTTCAACCATTGGTTTTATGCAAAAAAACATACTTGAAATATATTTAGTGCTACTTAATGAAGCTTATATGAGCTGAGCTAAATATCTGCTGTTTGTATTTGCCTCGCCAAGTCTATTTCACGATTTTGAACGAGCTCTTTTTGAGCCAAGCCATGAGCTGCTCATCTTGTTTCCCAGTCTTGCTAATGTTAATGATCAGTAGAGAAGGTTTCTAACCAAGACATTGGTGCATGGTTCAGATCTGCATTTACTCACAGGAGTGATTTGTTAAGGCTCGTCTTCAACGAGTAAAGGAAAGCAAATCCCTGAAAGTTCACTCTTTCAAGTCTGAATAGTTGGCTTTGCTAAAGTTCACTCTTTCAAGCTCTCAAATCCCTCAACATCCTTTTCCCAAACACAGCCTTCAAAAGTACTTTAGCCAGTATCACTGTTCATTTCTTTACTAAGGACAACTTTTAGACAAAGCCTTATACGTGCATAATAAGTTCCCCTTTTTTCAGGAGGATTATGTCCTTGTATCCAACAATTGTTTAAGTTTTTAAAAACTTGTTAAAGTTGATGTGGAGGTAGTTTGCTTCAAAATAAATTTGCTTTCCACGAAATTTCAGAATGTCATGAAAACCTTCTTGATTTATAATGTTATTTATTTTTTTTAAGCCGGTTAAAATTTAGTTTAACACAAAAGAGGGAGTTCATTTTATCCAAATTCTATAAAAGAGCGATCTTGACTCTCTCTTTCCTCTTTTTTTTCTCATCCTTAAAATTTTCATTTTAGAATAAAATTATACCTTTTTTATTTGTTTTGGACATCCCCATGATGATGGTTTTGGCTAGTCCTAGATAATGAATAGTTAGCTTCTAATCCGTAAGTACCACAGGCAGAGTCATCACAGTTAGGTCTGATCCTGAGGGCAGTTTCTCCGTGTAAATATAAAAAAATATCCATAAATAAAATTTAACTTGTTCAGTCTAGGCATATCTGTTCAACAAGACAAACATAAGCAATAACATGAGTCTACATTTCTAATGCTTCATTCAGGAGGGCTCTCAATATCACGGGGTAAATTCCAACGCCAAATTTTCTGCCTTTCAAGCCAAGGAATGCCTGTGCGGCACTAGGCCTTGAGACTTCGTGTGCAATACTCAAACTGACCTAAGAATTAAATTGACCTTTTTTTGCGATAATAATTTGAAATTGGAGATGCATAGTTTCTCTTAGCTGTACCTGTTAAATTGGGAATTAAAACCCGACATGATTGGTGTCCATGAAAATTCCTTATAGTTATGAAAAAAAACAAATAGAATCTTGTGGTTTGTAATTTATTCCAATTTATACGCAAATATCTAAAATTGACAACTGCACGTGACCATCTGAATAGATGATATCATTGTTGATATGATTGGACTGATACCTGGTACAGTCCTAACACATGACATATTAGGCTTATCAGTAAGTGTGTAAACAGGTCGGGTAAATATGATCAAACTGATCCGGTCTGATTTTAGTAGACCCATAACTATAGCCAACACTGAGCAAATCCAGCAACAACATTGTAGAACATATGGCAAAACTAGGTAAATCCAGAAAGTTTCCCAAACACCATATGCTCGTAGAACATCATCACTGCTTGACTGCAAATGAAATATCGCTCTATGAAAACCTCAACATAGTGACAGATTGCGTGTCCAAACAGCAGATATGATTTATGTGATTTCTACAACAGGCAGCCATGCAAATGTACAGAATAGCACTCAGGATGTCCATAACTCGTACATGTCATTCAACTGTGCTAACCCGATGGCCTTAAGCGACACTAGATACATCTCTTTGACCTTCCTGACATCACCAGCCCTGTTTGGGGCACCGTGAGTGAGATCACTAGATCTGTTGGTATTTCCAGCCATTGCAGTTGACAGCATCTTCTTCAGTAATGACTGTAACTGATTGAAAAACTTCTCCTGAACCACTGAAAGATCACTTTCTGAGGCAGTGTCACTTTGTTCCCCCACAATAACCACATGGCGCCCTTCAAGCATGTGCGACAATGCAGATTCCAACATCTGTAACAAACGCTGTTAGATGCTCATCCCAGATATCATGGTATGAAAATAAAATGTCATTAAAATTGTCATAACAAAATAGAGCAATCACATCCGACTCAAGGCTTGATGATGAGAAGGGAATGCAAGATTCTGGTTGTTCTGTACAAGAACTACAGATCCAGACAGAGGAGTCATTTCTACCTGTAAATACTACTTACAGCACTGACAAGACAACAAGTTTCCCAAAAGATAACACCAGAACTTGAAAAATTACCAATTGATTCTAAGAAATCCAAACCAGAATCCTTTAACAGTTCTACAAAAAGGCAAGGGATATGTTTCCACCCTCAAGAGATCATGAGCATGTTGGCCTACTTAGAAATGTAGGTAAATAGTCATACAAATCATAGTCGATCATGTCCATCCAAGAAGATCTTACACAGGCCATGTCATGTGGATCAACAGAATCTCAAATGTAGATCTCTCAGGGCCACATCATGTGGTCCGAGAGGATGATCAATAAAAAGTCTTTGTCCCCCCCCCCCCCCCCAAAAAAAAAAGACAGATTCCTCGCATAATCTACAACACCAAAATTACCAAATTTTCTCTACATATATTTTCTCGAAACCTATGTCTATCATCCAGATCCATCTTACATGCCTGCAGCCTTCAAAACATTCTAAGATTCCAAGACTCAGGCATGCCAAGAAAAAATTTAAGATGACTCTAGCACAGCAAACTGTTAAATTATGTATATATAAATATATATACATATACTTATATATATATATATACATTAGTATATATATATAAGTATATATCCGTATATATGTATATATACATAATTATATTTTCTTTTTCTGTTTTGTATAAACCAAAAACCCGATAGGGGTATTTTGGTAATTCCCAAATGTACCTTTTTCTTTTTCCCTTTTTTCTTTTTCCTTTTTTATTTTGTCTTTTTGCTTTTTGGAATCATAAAGGGGCCCCACCCATCTAGTCGTTGGGACCCCAACAGTCATATTTATGACCGTTGGGGCTCCCAACGACTAGAAGGGAGCCCCCTTTATGGGTCCTCTTTAGTGCTTCCCTCCTCTATATAAAGAGGAGGTTCCCCCTTGTAAATGTATGGGTTTTTACACCCTTCTCTTCCTTTCTTCAATAAATCCAACTTATGACTTTAAGTCATTTCCTATATTTGTGAGTTTTGTGTGTGCACATTTGGTGTTTGTGTTCTTGGCTCTTATAGTCACTCTTAAGGAGTGACTTTTTGCTCTATTGGTGCTTCCGCCTCTTTTCATTACATGGTATCAGAGCTCGGTTGGTGATTGGGCTTCTCTTTTGTCATCTTGGAAAGCGTGCCTCTCAAAGTTTTGAAGAAAGGAAGTATATTTGGTGCCGATGGAACGTGACTCTAAGATGAAGCTCTCTTTCAAGCTAAATGGGTCCAACTATCTCATGTGGGCCTCCGCTATGGAAAATCATCTAAGAGGTAAGAAACTTTGGGGTTTTGTTATGGGGACTACTCCCGAACCCTCTCTTGTTCTTACCAAAATTGAAAATGAAGTTGAAAAGGCTTTAGATGGCGATGAGCGCATCAAAGCCATTAATGAACATCAATCCAAAATCGAGGATTGGGAAAGTAACCATGCCAAAATCTTGGCATGGTTTATGAACAATGTAGATCTTAAAAATTGTGCCAATATTGCCAAATTTAGAAGAGCCAATGAGGCTTGGTTTTTCCTTAAGGGTATGTATACCCAAAAAGATCTTGCTCGGCAATTCTTTTGCCAAGAAAAAATTCGTTCCACCAAACAAATGGATATGAGTGTCCGGGACTATTTTAGCTCTCTAACTCCTCTTTGGGATGAGCTTGCCCTTCTTGAGCCCAAATGGGTTGCTCCACAAGACATTGAACTAAGAAGGGAACAAATTGAAAAGGAGCACTTTTTCAATTCCTTCATGGACTTCGCCCGGAATTTGAACAAGTGAGGGCATCTCTTCTACATAGAAGCAAAGCCCTACCTATTGAAGATGCTCTTGCCGAGGTATGTCAAGAAGAAACTCGACTTGGCTTGAGCATTAGGAATGATGAGGTTTTGGCCGTTAATAGACCAGGATAAAATGTTAAAGCATATAGACCTCCCCACTTTAACAAAAATATCAATGGGCCTAGAAAGGGAATCATATGCCACTATTGTAATGAACCGGGACACATTAGACCGGTTTGTCCTAAGCTTAAAGGAAAGGTTGCCGCGGTTGGAGAAAATTCTCCAAAGAAGGAAGAAAGTACCAAAGAAGGAGATATCAAAGAAACTCTTAATCATATCTCCGAAGTTCTCCAACACCTTCTCAAGTCTTCCCCTTCAACATCCGGAGCCGCCATCGCCTACTCTTCATCACCTCCCGGTATGTGGATACTAGACTCTGGTGCTTCTTTCCATATGACATCTCATAAAAACTCCCTTTCCAATGTTTTTTCCGAACCTATGTCCTCCTATGTCTCAACGGCCGATGGAACGTCTTTAAAAATTGAAAGTATTGGAACACTTGACTTCAAAATTTCTCAAAACTTTTTTGTTCCTAAAGTAAGAGTTGTTCCAAAAATTAATTTAAATCTTTTTTCCGTTTCCCAAATCACCAACCATGGATGGCAAGTCTCTTTCTCACCTAAAGATTGCATCGTGCAGGATCTCCAGTCAGGGAAGCTGATTGGGCAAGGCCATAGAAGGGGTGATCTCTATTTTATGGACTTTTTGACGCTTCCATCTAAGTCATCTTGCAATCTTGTCAAAGACAAAAGTATTGGAATTTGGCATGAGAGACTTGGTCATCCAAATTTTGTAAAAATGTCTCTTTTCCCTTTTTTGAACAATACTTGTAAAGACAATCTAGGGACGTTCTCTGGTGGACAATGATGAAGAAAGGTGTTTCTCTCAAGTACATTAGTATAATTAAAGATATGTATGAAGGAGTAGTAACCAATGTCCGCACTTGTGGAGGGGTGACAACCAATTTTCCGATAACAGTTGGGTTACATCAAGGATCTGCTTTAAGCCCTTTCCTATTTGCGATAGTGATGGATGAGCTTACGAGATCAATTCAAGAAAATGTACCGTGGTGTATGTTGTTTGCTGATGATATTGTTTTGATTGATGAGTCTAGAGCTGGGGTTAATGCTAAGTTAGAATTATGGAGACAGACATTGGAAGCTAGAGGTTTTAAGTTGAGTAAGAGTAAGACTGAATATATGGAATGTCGGTTTAGTAAGCAACGAAGTAGTGATGGGAGTGTAGTGAAGCTTGGTGAGCAAGATATACCGGTGAATGATTATTTCAAATATTTGGGATCCATCATTCAAAAGTATGGAGAAATTGATGGAGATGTAAATCATAGGATAAAGGTTGGGTGGATGAAATGGAAAAGTGCTACTGGAGTGCTGTGCGATCGTAGAATGCCATTGCGGTTGAAGGGAAAGTTTTATAGGACGACTATTAGACCCGCTTTACTATATGGTACGGAATGTTGGGCTGCCAAGAGACATCATATTCAAAAAATGAGTGTAGCTGAGATGCGGATGCTTAGATGGATGTGTGGAAATACAATAAAAGATAAGATTCGGAACGAAGAGATACGTAAGAAGGTAGGTGTTGCACCCATTGAAAATAAGATGCGAGAGAATCGTTTACGGTGGTTTGGACATATTCGGCGAAGGCCTAATGATGCTCCAGTTAGAAGGTTGGAGAAATGGGAAAATATATTAGTTAAAAGAGGTCGGGGTAGGCCTAGGAAGACTTGGATGGAGATGATAGGAAAGGATATGAATGCTTTGAACCTCACCGAGGACATGGCATTGGATAGAAATGATTGGAGGAAAAGGATTCATGTGGAAGACCCAAAATGAATTTCTTTTTTGGTTCATATCGCTGACCCCAATTGTTTTGGGATGAAGGCGTAGTTGTATATATGTATGTATATATATATACTTGTAAAGACAATCACATGACTTGTAAAGATTGCATTTTTGGGAAATCTAAAGCTACTCCGTTTCCTCAAATAAGTTATTTTGCCACTTGGCCATTTGAACTTGTTCATTCCGATGTGTGGGGACCTTCCCCAATTTTATCTAAAGGAGGTTTTTCGTATTATGTGGTCTTTATTGATGACTTCACTAGATTTACGTGGATATACTTCTTAAGTCGCAAATCTGAAGCTATGTCACATGGGTGCGGGTGCGACACTGGTGCGGCGCAATTTCAAAAATTTTGGACACGGGGACTCGGCTATATATATATATATAAGCAATAACATAGCAACAGAAAAAATTTATTAGCAATTTCATTGTCATTTATCAGTACATGAATATATAAAAATATCAAGTTTTTCAGTAGAGAAAATATGACTTGCATATGAAAATATACATCTTACAGGAAGAGGGCACATTCATGCTTCAGTTACCTTTGCTCTGGCTAAATCCTGGTTGTATTGTATTTATATTCCTTTAAATTGATAAATTGAAAGATATTTCAAAGCAACTTTCTAGTAGGCAGCTCACCCTTCGTTGGAGGAATCACGCTTCCCCTTAAAGATCACACATCCCCAATCAAATGGGCTGCAGTTGCATAGACTGTGCAATGCAGTCTGTGACTGTGCACAGTCACAGATTGTGCAGTTGCAGTTGCAGTTGCACAGACTGTGCAGTTGCAGTTGCACAGTCTGTGACTGTGCAACTGCATTGCAGTCTGGTTATATATATATTTTTTTAAAAAAGTTATATAAAAAATGATTTTTTTTTGTTTTTCGTCTTAAAAATGGATATTTTTGGACTCGGTCAAAGTTGACCAAGTCCAAAATGTGGACGGACTCGGCCTCGACTCTTTGACCGAGTCCGACTCGGCGTTGACCGAGTCCGACTCGGCGTTGACCGAGTCTGGGCCGAGTCCGAAGCCGCACCCGTGTCGGGGTGTGTCGACTCGGGTGCGGCGCCTCCCTAGCCGAGTCCGTGTGACATAGATCTGAAGTCTTCTCGTTCTTTAAAGAATTTCATGCAATGGTTAAAAATCAATTTTTGGGAAATCTATCTATTCTTAGGTCCGATTCGGGAGGTGAATATATGTCTAATGATTTTCAAAATTACTTAAAAGAAAATGGAATTTGTCATCAACGTTCTTGTCCCAACACTCCGCAACAAAATGGTCTTGCGGAAAGAAAGCATAGGCACATAATAGAAACTACAAGAACATTATTGATTTCAAAAAATATCCCAAAATCCTTTTGGGCCGAAGCGGTTCTAACTTCAACATATCTCATCAATAGAATCCCTTCATCCTCTTTGAAAAATCTTTCTCCATTTGAAAAACTTTACAATATGTCTCCCGATTATAAAAGATTAAGAATTTTTGGATGTAAATGCTTTGTTTTAACTCGCAAAAATGATAAACTTTCTCCTAGGGCTATTGAATGTATTTTTTTGGGATATGGCGAAAAACAAAAAGGATATCGATGTTTTGACATCCTTAATAATAAACTTTATATCTCAAAAGATGTCACATTCCTCGAAGAAGAAAATGGTTTTTCGCATCAACCAAATGAAAATATTGACTATTCTTTTTTATTTGACTTGTTACCTCAAGAAAACATCATAGATGATCATATTGATCTTAATGAACCTCTTGAAGATCTTGTTGAACATCCAAATAATGATCAAAACTTAGAAGAAAATGCTTCAAGACAAATACAAGTCTACTCTAGAAGGAATGAAAGAAATCCTCCATGTGCCCTTGAAAGATTTTCTCAAAATGAGTCGATAGAAGAAACCTCTCAAAGAAGATCAAATCGCATTCCTAAGATTCCAAATAGATTTGTTTCTTATGACTCTTTTTCCCCTAATTATCGAGCATGTCTTCTTGCTCTTCACTCATTTCATGAACCATCACATTACAATGATGCTAAACAATATGATCATTGGAATGAAGCTATGGAGCTTGAACTTAATGCCCTTAAAAAGGCACAAACTTGGGAAATCATTGATCCTCCCAATGGCAAGAAACCCATTGGATGTAGATGGGTGTTTAAAGTAAAAACTAAGAGTGATGGTTCATTGGAAAGATATAAGGCTAGGTTGGTAGCCAAAGGTTATGCCCAAGAGTATGGGGTAGACTATGATGAAACTTTTGCCCAAGTTGCTCGAATGACTAGTGTTCGAGCCCTTATTGCTATAGCTTCTGTCAAAAAATGGCCCATCTTTCAACTTGATGTTAAAAATGCTTTCTTGAATGGTAATTTAAATGAAGAAGTTTATATGGAACCACCTCCAGGTATGAATTTAAATGGAAAAGTTTTAAAATTAAAAAAGGCTTTATATGGACTTAAGCAAGCTCCTAAAGCTTGGTATGACAGGTTTAGTAATGTATTAATCAATTTAGGTTTTTCTTCTTGTTATACTGACACTGCTCTTTTTGTCAAAAGAACAGGTGACTCCATTATTATGCTTCTGTTGTATGTTGATGATATTATCATCATTGGGAATGGCAAAAAGGGAGTAAATGATGTTAAGTCTATATTAAAAGATACTTTTGATATGTCTGACCTTGGTTATTTGAGATATTTTTTAGGAATTGAAGTGGCTTATTCAGCGCGTGGGTACATCTTATCTCAAATGAAGTTAGCTGCGGAAATTTGTACCAAATCAGGAATATCTGATGAAAAGAAAGTGGAGACTCCTGAAGTTATCAATGCGAAACTAAGACTTGAAGATGGTGTTCTTCTTGAAGATCCAACCCCCTACCGCCAATTAATTGGATCCCTCACCTATCTATCCATCACACGTCCAGACATAGCTTATGCGGTTCATGCAGCGAGCCAATTTCAGCACGCTCCTACTACGGTTCATATGGCGGCCGTAATGAGAATTGTGCGATATATCAAAAATACCATCTCCAAGGGACTCTTCTTATCCTCTTCCTCATCTCTTGAATTAACTGCTTTTACTGATGCTGACTGGGGAGGAAATCCCAATGATCGGATCTTAATTACGGGTCTTTGCATTTTTTTAGGTGAATCTCTCATCTCGTGGAGATGCAAGAAGCAGCAGAAGGTCTCCTTATCATCTACTGAAGCTGAATATCGGGCTATGGCGATGACAACTATGGAGATTGTGTGGCTCAGAAGTCTTCTTAGTGACATGGGCGTTAACATTTCCACTCCCACCAAGCTCTGTTGTGATAACAAGAGTGCGATATACATTGCCAGCAATCACACTTTTCATGAGCGGACCAAGCATATCGAAATGGATTGCCATTATGTTCGAGACGAATATCTCAAAGGGACCATCACATTGCCATATGTCACTTCATAGTATCAACTAGCTGACTTCTTCACCAAGGCGCTCCCAACTCCACGATTCATGTTTCTTCTTGGCAAACTTTTGGTCTTCTCCCCGTAAAGTTTGAGGGGGCATGTTAAATTATGTATATATAAATATATATATATACATATACTTATATATATATATATATATATATATATATACACATTAGTATATATATAAGTATATATACGTATATATGTATATATACATAATTATATTTTCTTTTTCTGTTTTGTATAAACCAAAAACCCGATAGGGGTATTTTGGTAATTCCCAAATGTACCTTTTTCACCTTTTTCTCTTTTTCCCTTTTTTCTTTTTCCTTTTTTGTTTTGTCTTTTTGCTTTTTGGAATCATAAAGGGGCCCCCCCACCCATCTAGTCGTTGGGACCCCAACAGTCATATTTATGACCGTTGGGGCTCCCAACGACTAGAAGGGAGCCCCCTTTATGGGTCCTCTTTAGTGCTTCCCTCCTCTATATAAAGAGGAGGTTCCCCCTTGTAAATGTATGGGTTTTTACACCCTTCTCTTCCTTTCTTCAATAAATCCAACTTATGACTTTAAGTCATTTCCTATATTTGTGAGTTTTGTGTGTGCACATTTGGTGTTTGTGTTCTTGGCTCTTGTAGTCACTCTTAAGGAGTGACTTTTTGCTCTATTGGTGCTTCCGCCTCTTTTCATTACACAAACATCTCTCTCTCTCTCTCTCTCTCTCTCTCTCTCTCTCTCTCTCTCTCTCTCTCTCTCTCTCTCTCTCTCTCTCTCTCTCTCTCCAGCAGTTACACCCATATCTCACAACCTTAAGAGAATGAAGAACAATCTAATAATGTGCAAATCGGCAGTTTTTAAGTTCTGATCGACAAACAAGCACACAAGTATTTATACATTAAAACACACTCTTAATTCCAAGGTTTATATAAGCTAGCATAGGAGAGAAAAATGGAATAAATGAGGGACATAAACAACCCTTTCATAAACCAAAATTCATTCAAGAAGGAAGTATCCATATGCACAGCATCAACTAGTGAAAATCCAAACTATAAGTATCTTTGTTTCTGTGTTTTATGTAAAGATAGGCAGCCTCAACTGTCAGATTTGCAGAAGATTATACTCATAATCTAACTATATGATGGCTAGTAGTAGTAAATTTCAGAACATACCATATTTGGATGAATGAAACTTGACAACCTCAGTGCTAGATTGGATCGCTCCAACAAGATATTCATATACATAACAGAATGCAATTTTGGTCCATAAAAATCAATAGCCTTTTGCCAGCTCCTGTCAGCCAGAGAAGCATATCTCTTAAGCCTCTGTAGATGGTTAGATCTGCTTCTTGTGGCACTTCTAGTGATTTCAACATCTAAAATCTTTAAACAGCAATCTCTGTGGTAACAAGCAAGTTGAAAATATGCAAAAGCAGCCTCTTGTGCTCGGAATTCACCCAGCGACTCATATATACATATTGCCTCTCGAATAGCATCATTAGCTGAAATTTCACGCTTCCTGAGATCCTTTCCACATGTTTCCCCATCACCAGTACTGCTGTAATCAACCAACATATCAAGAATGCCTGCATTCTCATAAACCTCTGCGGATGTATCTTCTCTAGCCAAAAGCATCCCAAGCCTCAAATATGTATGAGCGTACTGTGTATAGACTTCATTCCAGAGGCTTATTGGTTCTGATACAGATGCTTCTTTACAAGAAGTTAATTCCATCCTAGCTGCACAATAATATTTCAGAGATTCCCTGTACTCAAACTTTGCGTTCTCTACAACTTGGTTGTAAGAATTCCCCAACAGACCATATTTCCTGAGATCATCCATCTTAGATACCATAGCTTCAGCTAATGCTCTTCTTCCATGACCTACATTGCAGTTAATCAATATTATGTTGGTAGCGTCTGAAACTTCCCTAAATGCCTTAATTGCATCTGCAAAAGCACGTTCAGCATTTGCCAAGTCCCCATGATTAAGTCTATATCGGCCCAATTCATTGCAGACCCAACCTTTCTTCTTAACTGCAGATTGCATTTCCTGAGCAGCAGCAGAAAGATCACCTATAGCTTTCCGTGATGCATCATAGCAACATATTGCAGATGAAAGATTATACTCCACTTCTCCAGATTTTGGTCCCTTCAGATATGCAAAAATACCACCATATTCTTTGGTCTCAGGGGACTTGGCATTCATGGTCTTCATATCCGATCTGTGGGTAGCTGGTGAGGATGTAGAGTGCATATCGGAGACCTCCCCAATTGGCCCAGGATTAGTAGATGAATGTGGTGTACCACTCTCCTTTGAAATGAAAGCATTACTATCATACACATCTCCATTTTCATTCTGCAGATGCAAACCTACTGAGTCATGAAGATCATAATTATCCTCAGGGGTTTCCTGAAATGATCGTGATGGGCATCTAACGTGCACCTTTCTACTTTGCTTTCTCCCATAAGCAAAAGAATGTACATCTCCACTGCTGGAGCTTGCACTATTACCACTACTTGCTCTGTCACTCTGGCAGCTGCAGTTTATCAAAGAACACACACCACAATTTTGTTTGAAATGTCCTAACTTCTTCTTTAGCCTTTTGACCTCTTTCACAACCTCCGTGGACATAGTCAGGTCAGTTGGAGGCTCTGTTCTTTCAGGTTGCTCCAAGACTTCATTGCCCTTGTTTCTATGGTATTCAACGTACACATCCCCAACAAGCATCCAAGCTTTGGTCCAGAAAAGATATTTAGAGTGAAACTGATCTATGCTAGGATAATCGCTACTAGAATTGGAATTGGACATCTTTACACCATACAAAGGATTTCTCTGTTCATTTATTGCACCCTTGTCCCTTTCTTGATTTGGTGGCTTACTTCCCATAGATGAGATAAACTGAACATCATTCAAATATGGAGGCATAGATCCATACACAGAACACGCTAACTCCACAACCTTAAGTGTTTGATGCAATTGGCCATCCTCTTTATATGACTCTCCAAGAGCCAAATACGACTCTCCAAGCAAAAGAACAAGCTTCCACAACTTATGGTCCATTTTTGATCTTGGAAGCCATGCTCGTATATCACAGACTTCAATACAATCAGCATCACCACAGGTACATCTGGAAATCCGATGTGCCGCAGAAGCCCCATCTGGAATCTCATTACCTTGATCAACCAACTTCCCTTCAGCATTTTGGAGTTGTCTCTTCCACCTGAGAGACTTAATAGCTTGAGAAACATGATGAATTGCAGCTAACTTTGACGAGATTGGATCAGCAATGGTTTGAACCAGTCGCTGAGTTGCTGAGACAGCTAGACTATCAGTTCCACTTGAACTAGATGCAGTAGCTGCAAGATCTCCAGCTTCCATGTCCATGGATGGATGAATTTTGTTGGCATTGGTTCCATATGAGTTTGACTGAATGTTCATTTCATGAGAAGTCTCTGATGTTGAAACATGAAGAACGCCAGATTCTTTAGTTGAAGATAGATTATTCAAACTGTATGATTGTATTTCATCTTCAATGATTAATTTAGATGCTACAGAAGAAAGTTCTGAGTTCTCTCGTTGCACATCATCTACTGTGGCTCCACATTCTAGAACCGGTTCCATTGTTAAATCAAGCTCCTTGTAGAATTTCAAAATGAGCCTTGCAAACTGTTCATGTGCAAATGCTCGAATCACCTAATTAGAATTAAAAAAAAAAAAATTAGCATGTTCACAACTTGTTCCTATGAAGGATTAGGAGCCAAGTAAATTGAGAATATGGCTCTGAAAACAATTAAATCTACACTATGCTAGCCATACCAGATGCTCTCGGCCATCCAGAAACTCCAAACATTTCTTGAACAGCTTAGCACACTTTGTTCTATTATTATGTACCTGCACCGAGTAACAACACTTATTTACATAAGATTAAACAAACAGCAACGCTGCAGATGCATGCACACGTGCACACTCACACACACACAATTCAAATTTACCTTAGAAAGTGATAGCCTATGTGCAAGGCGATAAAGAAGGGTTCCCAGTGAAAACAAGGAATCTTGTCGCCCTTTGCTCATAAAAGTTGGAAGTGAACTACAACTCTCATCATGATTGTCAGAAGTATGGCTTTTTGGTATAACAGAAAGATCAAAAAGTTGAATTATGTCCTCACCAGCACTTTTAAACAGCTGCCACAATAAATCAACCCAGAAGGATAAAATGAACATTGGAGAAAAAGCACCACATAAAATCTAATTTGAAGAAAAGACTGTTGTGAAGAGAGAAATCATAATAGACTTATAGCAAGGGTTGAAACATGTACCCAATAAGAGCCAGGATCTTGCTTACAGTTATCCTGGAGAAATCGTAACACAGAGAGACCATTTTGTTGGACAACTTGGGGATGAAAAGCAGCTGTGCCATCTTCCGATATGCCCTTGAGTAGGAAGACATCCTCTGTTTTCATAAGTTCATACCCTTGAACAACACCATTCTGATGATAACAGATGGCTAACTCAGGCACACTTGCCATAACATTATCAAGCCAGGCTTCGAGCCACATTAATGGAGTGACCTGTTAAAAGCAACAAACCACTTAGCTGAAATGGTAAAAGGTATTCGATACAGACTGGCAGGAAAACACTGAAAACGTAGGTGTCAACCTGGCGACTAACATCCCACAAATGCAAGCTCACAGCAGCATATTTTTCATTGATAAATAGAAGTAAATCACTGCCCAAAAGCATGCGAAAGTTGTGGAACTGCCAAAACAAGACTCTCAAGAAGCCATCATTACTAAGTTTTCGATGCTTCTCTGGCTCCTGAAACGGGGACCTACAATTCTGATCAACTTCTGAAGCTTTCTTAAGGGCATCACACCTCTTACCCTGCTTACTGCCCCAAAAGGCACTCTCATGACTTGCCTGTGAATAATCTGCAAGACCATTAAAACCAGTCTCTCGACTTCCAGGAAGGCCTTTATTAAGAAATCCAGCCTTACCATAATCTGTAGAACTACTGGAAGAAACAGAAGAACTTTCCCCAGATTTAAAATGTCCGGGTAAGATACTGGGGCTTGCATTTTCATCAGACGGCACAAATTGCAAAGGGGGGCAGTCACAAGCCTCTGCTCTAACAGAATGCATTGCAAAATTTAGGAAAAGGGATTGATCCATGGATTTTGGTTGGTTCTTTTTTCTTCTAGGCATCTTTTCTCCTTCTTCCACATCAGGACTGTGAACATCTGTTAGTTAGAAAACAAAATTAAAACTACTGGCAACATACTGCAGACACATGAGTGACATACCCGGCATTGAGTACAAGTGTTTGCCCAATACGATGTACTGCAATGGATAGCCGAGACTTTGAGTAAGGAATCTTAAAGATCTGCTTCAAGATGTCCACAGGAGCAACAACATCGATCTCATCTCCATACTCTGCAAGCCCAGATACAGCAAGTGCCTCACATTTTCTTGAAAGATTTTGACTGATCTGACCACTTTTCAGTTCTGCAAAGTTTCATATAAAAGATCAAGATGAAGATTGTATGAAAGCAAGAAAGCTAGATACTAAATATGCTTAGAACTGGACAAACATGGAAGTCCCCTAAACCTATATGCTTCCCTCTCTTTCGGCATTGTGACCCTGCCACATAACATGAATTTAGAAAAAAAAATGTGGTCACTTAGAGAACTCATTTGTCTCATTGCAATATGTAAAGGTTAAACATTCACATCTTCCCCTTCTATAATACAGAAAAATGTGGCACACCTAGACGACATGAACCAATTCATTTCAAGCAAAGGCACCATTTACCTGTCTAAAACTTCCCTAGCCATGAAAATGTAACTAAAATTTAGTGGCACGATGACAACGGTAACCAAAAAGGAAATTTTCAAAGTTCGTTACAGAATACAGATGATTTTCATGAGCTTAGCTTCACAAGGCATTCTTGACCAGTGCTTAATATAGTTGAGCAAAGCATGATTTCATGAGTTTAATCTCAAAAGGCATTCTTGAACAACATTTACTATAGTAAAACAAAGCTAACTTTAGATAACTAGTTGGAGAACTTAGAGCACAAGAGAAGAAAAATAAAGAACTTTAAATGGATTTGAATGGAAAAATCACTTTTTGAAATAATTGATTTGTAAAATTTTGCAAGAATATAGAATAAATAGTGACAAGGCCTTTACTATGACAATGAACAGCTTCACATAAATAGTACAGAATAAATAGTGACAAGACCTTTACTATGGCAATGAACAGCTTCACATAAAGAGCACTTCTCTTTGGAAAAGAAATGCTGAAGATGAATTTGGGAGGACATAGTTTTGCAGCTTTGCATTTGCAGTTTCCGTCAAATTCTATATGCATTTCAAGATCTGAGACTGGCCCTTTTAATATACTTTGGACAAGATTTTTAATGTGTTGAAGCATCACATTATTCAATAGTAGACTCTAAATGGATATGAAGAACTAGTTTAGTAAAACAAGACCATCACCTATTATAATCAAATGCTGCAAGGGTGAAACTTAAACTAAATAGGTTAAAACTTTGCTTCATATGGGACTGCAATAAACAGGATTTGCTTGATTTCTGTGATATCCATTATTTCCAAGTTAAATATACAGCAAGATATCTCTCACATTAGCAGCTTATCTATAGATCTTCTCAGGTCTATCTGGAAATGTAAAAATGCACCTAGAACATCTGATCCGAAAAATTTCAACTCTGTGGCATATGAGCCCAATCTTAGTGACCATGATGATGATATCTCAGTATCTTCTTCCTCTAGTAGCAAGCAATCTTTCTTTGTGATGCTGATGACATGTCATATTATTATTACAAAAATGCCAACATAACCAATTGTCGGAATTTGGAATCAGTCACCAAGCTAACTTTCATAACGTTCAAAAGTTCTGATCCTTCTGGGTTTAAAATGAAATATGAAATACAAGACATTCCTTACACAGTCCCACTTTCTGGGGTGAATATAAAACGAAGAAATAAAGAGCTTTCAGATGTTACTTACTGAAAACCAACTGATGACAGGTAATGAAGAATACTGCCTGAACAGCCTGCTAGGGTCAACTGCTTCACATGTAAAGGTCTCGTGAGCTTTTTTACCTATTTGTCTTAAATTCCTAAAACGATATTGACTTTGCATTCAGGGAAGCATATGATGGCATAATCTTTTTATTCTATCGGTGGTCACCGTTTCACTCCAGGCAATCTATTATTTTCGCCATGAAGACTGTGTGAACCAGTCATCTTTTTTTCTGATTTTTCTTTTTTTTCAAGGAATGGAGCTGACTATGTCACATGGATGCAGATGCAGATACGGGATATGATGCAGATTCACTTGGTACGATATGGCATTTTTCAAAAATTAGGATTTGGGGACACAGCTGTGTGCATATATATATATATATATATATATATATATATATATATATATATATATATATTCAGACACCATGTCGCGCGTGTTGGACATCGTGTTGCATGTGCCAGACACCATGTTGGTGTGTCATACATCGTGTCGGACACAAATTGCACCAAGTCCCATGTCTGGATCCGCGTTGTGCCGTACCAACACACGATTCATCCCTTGAGAGGCGTGTCCATGTGACACGGAGCTGAGACTTAAGCGTTGCGGCATTCAAATGACCAGCAGGTGCAGCTTGTGCAGCTTGTGCCTCTGTGATCAAGAGTCATTGGCCCACTTGTTTTGGGAGTGTGCCTTTATACGTGCACTTCTCAATTATGCGTGGGGGGACCAGTGCTTCACCTGGGGCAATATACACTTTCCCAGGGGTATGCTGGTTGCAGATCACATGACCTCGAAAGGGCCATGATGGAAATTCATTTGGAGGATTTGGATACTCACAGCGTGGAGACTGTTGTGGCATGAACAGAATCGGCGCATCTTTAAGGGCTGCCACAGTGATCCTGAGGGACTGTTGGACCAATTGAAATGGGTAATTACGGAGTGTGCGTGATGCAAATGGCCTGGTCAAAACTTGGGATGGATTGAAAAAAACAGAGCTTTTATTGAAGGAAATCTATAATTTTGAAAGATGGACTAGTTTTTGTTGTTATCATCCTCATTTTTATGCTTTTACCATGGTTGTCTATACGATACAGTACGATATGTATCATTACTATGGAAAATAATGATACGATACACACCTGTATCAGTATCATACGATACACCTTAGGTGCACTTTAAAAAAGTCTGAATCATAATTTTTTCTTTTTGGGTTTTAAATACCTCTTGAGGGCTGACTCCCTCATTTGTGTAGAGGTCATTAGAGGGGTATTCATGCACCCTAGGAGTCGTGAGTGCGATTTGGGGGCCGATCCGTGCCAAGAGAGAGGGATTTTGCGGTTTGCTCAAGTAAGAGTGCATTTCCACCATTTTTTTCACTGAATAAAGTGGGTTAAGGTAAAAAATCTTTGTTCTTTGTTTTATTTGTGTATGATTGGAGTTGAAGGAGGGTAAGTTCCTTTCTTTTTTTATGTTTTTAGGAGATATTACTTTACTTTTAGTTTTTTTTTTACCCTTAATCTCATTTTTTGTATCCTTAGAACTCAAAATTTGTCCCTAAGTGTGTTATTGAGCATTGTTTTACATCTTTGTAGTGATTAGATTTAGTAATCCGTGCTCTAAGAGGTTGATGGAGGGTGGAGGTCTTGAAGGATGCCTCTCAAAGAATAAATATTGTACACCAATTGACTTGGATATGTGTTTGAAAATAATAGTGAAATGTAACTTTTGTGGTTTTGTAATGCATGGAGGATTGTATAAATTTAAATGTTATGTTATTGGGGATAACAACTCCACCGTGAAATTATGTACACATCGCATTCCTACTGATATTTGTGTTGAGCTTCTTGCTAGTCTTATAGAAGATGATAAAAGAAAAGCACGAGTACATGCAACATATTTAAAAGATGAAGATGACTCATCTTCATCTCAAGCCTCTGAACAATGCAATAAATTAAGAAAATCGTTGAGATGGAACTTAACACTGAAGATGACTTTTATTATATGTTTTTGAACTCTAGCTTGTATGCCTTTCTCCTTGGCATGGCATTTTGTACCTAAAAAATGTAAATTTAACTTTTGTAATGAGTTATGAAAACTTTTTTACTTTTAAATGTATCATTATTTTGTCTTAACCGATTGTATTTGTGGCGATTAGATGCGTGGCTGCACAACCAAATATGTGGTTGTTTAATGTTTAAGAAGATATCTATGTTTAGTTAATCTTATTACATAAATAAATTGTGTTTTTGTATTATATAATTTTTTGTTTTTTTAGATTTTTAAAGAATTTTTTAGTGAAATTTATGATTTTTTACGATATGTATCTTACTTTAGGCCTGACTGATACGGGTTATGATACGATACTTACAACCTTGTTTTTTACTGCTAAAATTCTGTAGCAAGGTGATATTTCATCACTCCTGCAATCTGTTTACTGCTTATCACTGTTTTAATGAATGATCTTTCTCTCAAAAAAACGATTTCTACCATCCATGATAGTGATAGTAAGTTTGTAGTAACTAAGATCAAATGTGACGAGCATGCAGTTTGGACATACAGATTTGGACTCCATAAGGAGAAGCCAAAAGGTTCTCCCAAAATGTAGAACATTCAAATGTAGCACAAGCATGTAGAGTTACCCTAACTTAATGCCTAAATGACATAAACAATAATGGCCATTCCATAACAATGAGCATTTTTCCTTTACACATGGGGATAGCTGACCTACAGACAGGATTCTTCTACTTTTCTGAACACTCTTGTTCACTATGCATTTTTCAGATGCTTCGTACGCAAAACCTGTAGCCTTGATGCACATGATGACCCTTATGAGAAAAAGCCAGAAAGAGGGTTAAAAGATAACAGGCAACTGATGAGGACCATTAGCCAATCACTGATAAGATGATGGAAGGGAAAGAAAATTCATCTGTTTGGTAGGTTTTTCATGTCAGAACTTCCTAACTTTTTTCGTTATTATTGGAATGACAAAAAGCAAGCAATAAAAAACCTGGGCTTTCACATTGTATATGAGATTAGGTATCAATTTTTCCATAGGATACATGAGAAAATATATCAGCAATTTTGGGTCTCCTAAAACTTGCATAATGTTAAATCGTGACATATTTCCCTCCACTTATGTTTTTTCTTCCTCTGGAAGATACTTTTTCTTGTCCTTATAAAAGAAGGGATGCAAAATGTTATCACCAAGAAGAGACAATTTTGTGATATAATTACTACTTTAGGCCAGGTTTGGGCCAATCCAAGGTCAAAAACCCTGATCCAAGCCTGGCCCCATGCCGGGCTGGGCTGGGCCATCCCGTGGGCAGCAGCATGTTGCCCACCCCTATCAGCAATCCAAATCTTGTAATAATAAAGGTTGGCATC
Organism: Nuphar pumila; assembly: GCF_984573655.1. NCBI lineage: Eukaryota > Viridiplantae > Streptophyta > Magnoliopsida > Nymphaeales > Nymphaeaceae > Nuphar > Nuphar pumila. The sequence goes on along the minus strand of NC_143250.1, from coordinate 139,920,929 downwards.
GCAGGAAAATCTCAAAATAATATTGATACTAAAAATATATAAAAATAGCAAAAATAAGTAACAAAAGGATATGTTTAGTTAATAAAGTTATGGTAGAAATGTAATTAAAAGTTATACAAATTTTGTAAATATAATATAAAAGAAAGAAGAAAAACATTTAAAATGTAGAAAAGAAATATAAAAGTAAAAGTGACTGAAAATATCACGATATTACCGCGATAATATTGTGACAACAATAAATATGAATTTGAAAATCTTGCAATATTTTACCTTTAATATCATTGACCCATTAAAAAGATAGATATAGGTGATATTTTCAAAATATTGCCGATATCTGTTACTATGGTTGGAAATCATTTTCCTTATATAGTTACACAACAGAGCAGCTATACAGTATAAGAATTAGATGTCAAGCAAACATGGCAGTGCTGTCATGTATGCAATGTTAAGGACACTCACGGACATTAACAAAGAAATCAAGGTGTGCTTTGCAAAGAATTTTCCACACCTTTACAGGAGAAATTGATGGGATTTATTTTCGAACATGACTCCATAGTCATGAAATCACTTTCTTATGCAAAATACGGTTCATTAATGTGGGGATATGTAAAATTCATTCACTTGTAAACAAATAAAAAACTAACCTGGTTCAATAATGGAGGCATCTCCCAATGAGACTCAACCATCAAATAACATGGTGTAACTCTAGAAGTCCAGCTATCACATTTTAGTGTGCAACAAGTCCAACTAAAGTAACAGATTTCATTTTTCTATAGAAAAAAAAAATAAAAACTTCTACAAAGAGAAATATATGAAAGAGATACAAATAGAATAAAGAGCAGTTACAAGCACCCCCAAAGCAAGCATAGAGAAGCATATTATGGATTTATTGCATATCATATCCATTTTTTGCCATCCCTTGTTTGACAATTTGGCCATGGCACATGTCCTTAGGTAGCTTTTAAGTTTCGACTTGCATAAGTAGACATGTGAGAAAAGATTTCATGATTTTGACGGGTTAGTGTATTGGGAAGTTCTTAAAAAGATCTGAAAATTGTTTTTGAATCAAGGTCGTTCAATGATACCATATAGAAGAAGGATGGCTGTTTTTAACCTAAAAGCAAATTTGAAAGTTGTATTCTTTAGTAAAGAAGTAGATCATTATCATAGGCTTATAAAGGAAAAAGAAAGGAGTAGATTATCATGATAAACCTACAACTTGGGCTGCAAAAGAAATGGTGGGTAGGCTACTCTCACCCACACTATAATTTCAAACAGCAAGTGCAAATTGCAATGTATCCTTGTGCAAATGCAAGGGGTTAATCTTCGAGAAATTAGAATTTGTGCAGTTCCAATCTATATTATAATAATATCACAGGAAGCTTTACAAATTTGACAGTGTAATGGCCTACAAGATCGGACACGAATTCTGTGAACCAAATAGCGACTGCATTCCTCTCTATGCAAGTTAATGAACAACGGAAAGTAGAGTATTTCCAAATTGAGCAAAACAATTAAGTCATTTTCTATCATTGATTGCTCTTTTACAACTGCAAACTAAAAGGCGGTTAAGTAATCGAAGAAGCTATAGAGATCATAGCAGAAAAATTTCGCGAAATCCAGTAATGCGCACCCAGACGCACTTTGAGATTCTCGTGATCCGAACGGGACTCGAACTCGTGCACGAAGCAAGCAGAGGCGGCGGATCCCGTACCTTGATCCCACCCGGCGAAGACCTTGTGGGGGAAATTCGGGAGAAGAGGGAGGTGGTTGAGGTCGGTCTCCGTCGGAATCAGCCGGTACCGAGGCGCGACCACCCTGAAAAACGGAAGATCGAAACTTGGAATAGGAAAAATCGAGATGGAGAAGAAAGAGAGTGGTCAGGTGAGTTTTTTTACTTGACGTGGGAGGGGGAAGGAGGGAGGAGGGCGGTGTCGAAGGGCTGGTCGGTGGGGACGGGGAGGGTTCCGCAGAGGAAACCGCCGGAGGGCTTCGGCTTCATCACCTCCAGCGTCCCCACGCACTGGAACGCCTCCCCTGTCCCAACTCCTCCTCCTCCTCCTCCCATCTCTTCTTCCGCTCTTCCTCTTCCGACGAAACCTCTTGGGCTTCAAAGGGATCCTCTTTTTCTTCTTCTTCTTCTTCTTCTTCTTCTTCTTCTTCTTCTTCTCCCTGAGGCAGAGAACTCGAAAGATCTCACCGCCCTCTGCAGAGAAGCGGTGGTGGTGGTGGTGGGGTTTGATGTTGCTGCGTCTGATAACCGATCATCGTCGGAGGGCTCCAAGGCTTTCTTGAGATTGTGGGTCCCACGAAAGAACTCGACTCTGGATGATAGATACTGGACAGATGGGTTCCGTGACCCGATTCAAAGTTCTCTAGAAGTGAGGAGGCCCAAATAGGCGAACGTGGTATGGACTTGGATCTCGGAGGCAGTGTAGGTGAATCGGTTTCTTAAAAAAAGACCTAAAAATTAAAACGAATCTGGATTTTTACCATCAGATGAAACCGTGTCGTTAAGTAATAAAAAATAATTAAAAATATTAAATGATTTTTAAAACCCCTTAAATATTTAAAAAATGAATTGAATCCGTTACAAATCAGCCCCTTATGAATAGTCATAGGGTCCGATTCATCTGAATCGGCTGATTCAGACCCATTTTAACATTTTTTGTTTTAAAAGGTAAGCTGAGCCACCCACCATGTGGCAGAGGGATTCGATCCTGGGCCTTCAGCTTGACACAAAATGTGTTCATTAAGCACCTTGTTGCCTTCCATAAGGCCTTGGGCCCCACAACTCATGTCCGAGGGTGAGTAGGTGCTTAATGCACAAATATTTGTGCAATCATATTACACCTTAGAAGATCATTTGTCTAATAAAACATTTAGTTTTTCCTTGCATTTTCAAACTAAAATAACACAATGTTAAAGTAAAATTGTATCATAAATTTTTTTTTTATTATGAAACCCAAATCAAGATCCACAAAATATATTAGATTTATGATTAAGAGTGAAATACTCCGCCTGTGTATAATTGTTTAGTTATACACTGCCGGTCCCAAGCCCGGATAAAGGAGGAGGGTTGCGGTAGGCTTGTGACAGCCAGTATAAAAACTTAGTCATACCTTATGAATATGAATCAATATGAGAATTTCATTGGGGCATTCCCTACTGAGCGACGCGTTGTACTCTATAGGCCCGGAAACAGTGATAAATGGGCAAGGGTTGCTAGGTCGTCGCCCGAAAGTGACGCGTCACACCGGCGCCCGGGTGTGGTGTCAAATAGGCAAGGGTTCCCTCACTTTGTTGGACGGGTGGGGGTAAAGAAGTTAGTCCAAGACCATAAAATTAGGTTAGCTACTTGGAACATAAGGTCTTTAACTGGTAAGTTGGTAGAGTTAGTAGATGTTATGTGTAGGAGAAAGATTGATATTTTATGTCTACAAGAGACCAAATGGGTAGGTAAGAAAACAAAAGTGATAGAACCTTGGGGATATAAGATTTGGTATACAGGAATAAATAGGAATAGGAATGGAGTAGGGATTGTTATGAGTCGTGAGTTTATAGATAATGCAGTTGAGGTCCGTAGGAAGGGTGATAGGATTTTACTTATTAAATTAGTATTAGGTACGGATATTATTAATATTATTAGTGTTTATGCACCTCAAGTAGGTTTAGATGATTTCATTAAGCATCAATTTTGGGAAGATTTAGATGGAGTAGTAGAAGGGATATCTTATGGAGAAAGGCTTTTCATCGGCGGTGTCCTTAATGGGCATGTAGGCATTAGTAGGGATGGATTTGAGAGTATCCATGGAGCCTATGATATAGGAGCAAAAAACGAAAGTGGAGAAAGGATTTTAGATTTTGGTTTGTCCTATGATATGATCATAGCAAACACTTGGTTTAGGAAGAGGGAGTCTCACCTAGTAATATTTAAAAGTGGGGTTAATACGAGTCAGATAGATTTTTTCCTACTTAGAAAGAGAGATAGGGGTTGTTGCATCAATTGTAAGGTTATACCGAGAGAAAGTGTAGTTACACAACATAGAGTCTTAATTTTAGATCTTAGAATTAGACAATGTCGCAAAAGGGATAGACATAGGATAGATCCTATAATTAAGTGGTGGGCACTGAAAGGAGTTAAAGAATGAATGTTTGTAGAGCAGGTAGTTAAGGAAGTTGATTGGTGTCTCGAGGAGGATTCAGAATCAATGTGAAATAAGATAGTGGGTGGCATGAGAAAGGTGGCTAAGGAGGTATTGGGTGAGTCTAAAGGCGGTGCACCGCTAGGTAAGGATACATCGTGGTGGAACAAGGATGTCAAATTAGCTATTAAGGTTAAAAGAGAGTGTTATAGAAATCAAAGTAAGAGTCGTGATAATGAGAATTTGGATAAGTATATGATAGCAAAGAAGAAAGTTAAAAAAATAGTTCGAAACGCAAGGGATAAGGTATATAAGGAGGTTTATGACAAGTTGGATACCAAAGAGGGCGAGAAGGATATTTATAGGCTTGCAAAGATGAGAGATAGAAAATCGAGGGATCTGGGTATGGTTAGATGTATCAAAGATGAAATGCAAAGGGTTTTAGTCAAATACGAGGAGATTAAGGGGAGATGAAAAGATTATTTTGATAAGCTATTTAATGAAAGTCATGCTCAGGATCTTGGAGACTTCTCCATTCTTTTTCATGAGATGAATTGTGACTTCATGCGCAAGATTCAAAAGAAAGAAATTGCAAAGGCTTTGAAGAAAATGAAATCAAGAAGGGCGGTTGGCCTATATGGTATACCAATTGAGGCTTGAAAATGCTTGGGAGAGAAAGGTTTAGAATGGTTGACAAATCTTTTTAACAAGATTTGGCAGACAAATAAGATGTCTAATGAGTGGAGGAAGAGTACTTTGGTGCCTCTATATAAGAATAAGGGTGATGTACAAGATTGCACAAACTATCGTGGTATAAAACTCATGAGTCATACTATGAAACTTTGAGAGAGAGTGATTGAGTCTAGGTTGAGGAAGGTTGTCATGATATCGGAGAATCAATTCGGTTTTATGCCTGAAAGATCAACTATGGAAGCTATACATCTTCTTAAACAACTTATTGAGAGAAATAGAGAGAGGAACAAAGATTTTCATATGGTTTTTATTGATTTGGAGAAGGCATACGATAGAGTACCTCGGGACGTTCTCTGGTGGACAATGATGAAGAAAGGTGTTTCTATCAAGTACATTAGTATAATTAAAGATATGTATGAAGGAGTAGTAACCAATATCCACACTTGTGGAGGGGTGACAACCAATTTTCCTATAACGGTTGGGTTACATCAAGGATCTGTTTTAAGCCCTTTTCTATTTGCTATAGTGATGGATGAGCTTACAAGATCAATTCAAGAAAATGTGTCGTGGTGTATGTTGTTTGCTGATGATATTGTTTTGATTGATGAGTCTAGAGCTGAGGTTAATGCTAAGTTAGAATTATGGAGACAGACATTGGAAGCAAGATGTTTTAAGTTGAGTAAGAGTAAGACAAAATACATGGAATGTTTGTTTAGTAAGCAACGAAGTAGTGATGGGAGTGTAGTGAAGCTTGGTTTGCAAGAAATACCGGTGGATGATTGTTTCAAATATTTGAGATCTATCATTCAAAAGTATGGAGAAATTGATGGAGATGTAAATCATAGGATAAAGGTTGGGTGGATGAAATGGAAAAGTGCAACTGGAGTGTTGTGCGATCATAGAATGCCATTGCGGTTGAAGGAAAAGTTTTATAGGACGACTATTAGGCCTACTTTACTATATGGCACGGAATGTTGGGCTGCCAAGAGATATCATATTCAAAAAATGAGTGTAGCTGAGATGCGTATGCTGAGATGGATGTGTGGAAATACAATAAAAGATAAGATTCGAAACAACGAGATACGTAAGAAGGTAGGCATTGCACCCATTGAAAATAAGATGAGAGAGAATCGTTTACGATGGTTTGGACATATTCGGCGAAGGCCTAATGATGCTCCGGTTAGAAGGATGGAGAAATGGGAAAATATATTAGTTAAAAGAGGTCGGGGTAGGCCTAGGAAGACATGGATGGAGGTGATAGGAAAAGATATGAATGCTTTGAACCTCATCGAGGACATGGCATTGGATAGAAATGATTGGAGGAGAAGGATTCATGTGGAAGACCCAAAATGATTTTCTTTTTTGGTTCATATCGCCGCCCCAATTGTTTTGGGATGAAGGTGTAGTTGTTGTTGTTATTGTTGTATTAAGAGTGAAATGAAGTAGCATCAGAAAATAAAAATCAATGTATAAGATAAACATGCATGCCTAAAAGTCAAAGAATATTTTAAAAGAGAGAATGCAAAAAATAAGTATTTATCGAGTGCTTGCCCATCCCTCCCAAAATCTAGTTGGGTGCAAATTAACGTTTTAAATCAAATGAAAGGTCGATGAGACACTCAAATGGTGAAAGGCGAGGTTAGTCACTAAAAGGTTTAACCAGGAAGAGGGTGTAGACTTCTTCGATACTTTTAACCCTATAGTCAAAACAATTACAATCAAAACCATCCTCTCCATAGCCACCAACTTACGTTGAAATGTCACACAACTTGTCGTTTCTCCATGGCTCATTCACAAAAGACATCTGCATGAGCCAACCTTCGGGCTTTGAAGATCCATCACACCTAAAGCATTTTTGCAAACTATAAAAAGCTCTCTATGGCCTTAAGCAAGCTCCAAAGCATAGTACCAAGAGCTCAACTCAATACTCGTAAATCATGGATTTTCTGCATAACAGATCGATCCTTCTTCATTAAAAAACACAAGAACGTTATTATTTACATACTTGTCTATGTAGATGACATTTTGGTCATTGAAAACTCCAACAAACAAATCTCCATACTCATCTCACCTTGGATGTGCATTTGCACTCAAAGAACTAGGCCTGATTCACATCTTTCTTGGGATTAAAGTTGTCCAACACTTTACTGGCCACACGCCCAATTCAATCCCCTATAGCAGGGACATTTTCTCTCGTAGCAAAAATATATACTTAATATTCTCATGAGAACCAATATGCTGGCCACACACCCAATTCAATTCCCCTATAGCAGCCTCTACAAGACTATCAGTGTCATGATCGACACTTGATAATCCAACACTTCACTGACGCGTATAATATGTCACAATTATTTCTCGCCCAGATCTATCATATCATATATAGTGAACAAAGTCTGCCAATACATGCATTAACCAACCATTGAACACTGAAAGTATATCAAATAAACACTCCAATTTGAGCTTGTCATTATTCCAACCACCACATTCAACATTCAAGGGTACTTAGATGTGGACTGGGCCAGCTGCTTGAACCACAAGAAATCAACATCAGGATATGCAGTTTACCTAAGTCGGAATTTCATCTCATGCAGCTCACTCAAACAAAACGTTGTATCTTGCTCCGACATTGAGGCGGAGTACAATAGCTAACACAATAGCAGAAATTTCATGGCTGCAATTCCTTCTTGTTGAACTCGAAGTTCAAACCTTCACAGCCACGATCTCTCTCAGCAAATTTGGTCTTGCACTAACAAGGTAAGCGTATCAAAATTGACGTGCACTTTGTAAGGGACAAAGTAGCAAAACATCAGCTACTAGTGAAACACGCACGTCTACTCCAAAGACCAACCAGTGGATATCCTAACCAGGACTCTCAACACTGGACAATCGTAGTTACTTAGATCCAAGCTCAACGTCCAATCCAGACCGTTGAGCTTGAGGGGGATGTTAGAGAAACAAATCCAAATCAATCTAAGTCTCAAGATCCAGATGTGCACAACAAAAGGAAAGGCGCAAAATGAATTCAAGTATGACAATTGCAAGCTTATCCTTAAATCCAACTGCAAAGGATAAAATCTTATCATGGTTACCTAATCCAAGTCCCTAAAAAACATGCACTGAAATCTTGTGTAAATCCTTTGTGTTTATTGTATATCTCTGTTGTAACTTTATCCTATAAAAGTATAACAATCATGTGAGTTTTATGTATGTACTCATACATCAAAAGAATGTAAATCAAGTTACTCAGTTCCAACTCACCTTGTAGCACTTTAATAAGAAGCGAATGGGAAATGTTAAGAAAGCAAAAGAAAATCAATTTGAGAAATGAGGAGGAAGCATGCTTCCCAGTTAAGGAAAACGAAAGCGGGTCTATCAAAACTTTTCCCCCTTTTAGGGAAGTAAAGAGTTTTTTTACTTCGGAAGAGCTTCTCCATGTAGCAAGAAGCTTCTGATAACTATATTTTAAACAACCCTGGGAATTTATTAAGTTGATGACTACTATGAAATCGATTTTTTTACCTTCCTAGAGGTAGTATTCAAATAGTGCCAAACGATGAATATAACTGCGCGGGGGGTTTGGCATTCAATTTTTTATTGGGATTACCATGTTGAGGTTAGGCAAACTCCTACCTGTTACAAGAATAATTTCTGAAGGTCCCTCTATCAAACTCTAGGTTGATGAATCTAAAAAAATATAATGCTTCGATATGGGATATGATTTCAGATTTGACCTTGAGTTTATGTTGGATCTGGGGGCCAAATATTTTTACCTAATAATAATATATTTTGTATGAGTCTTGGTTTGACCTACATAGATCCAGATAAATATAATGGTGGATATGAGGTATGGATCCATTTAAATTTTAATATAGATCGTGTTGGACTTAACGTATAACATCTCAATATTGGATTTGGACATGGACTCATACAAATCTAATAGATTTGAATATAGATTTTTTTGGTTAATTCAGTAATAGATCTAAACTTATATGATCACAAGCTTGTGGTTTGATTGCTTATTATCATAAGATTAAAGACTTGAAATGAGCTTATCATATTTGGCATATACAAATAGTAATGAGATAAATCTCATGATATATATATATATATATATCAAAAATTGATCATGTAGTGATTAACCTAATGAGAGTTTAAACATGTTTCATGTGATGATGATGCATATAAATAGTGAGAGTATAGACTATAGTGAGAGTTTGAAAAGTAAAAGTATTTGCTATGTTTGACAAATCATACTTTATCATGGATCCATAAGTTTATAAAATTCATAGTACTCTACTAGTGTGCATGTGGACATGATGATGTTTTATGATATGGTTATGGAAGAACCATAAGAACCCCATGACTTATTATGTAAGTGAGAGCTACAATATGATATATTTATTTGAATATAGTATTTCATATTAAGGGTTATGATTTAAATAATAAAATGATGAGAATCCTATATGATTATATGAAATTAGTGCATGCAAGGACAATGTCATGACTAAACCCATACCATACATAGAAAGTATCATGGTTCATATGATGATAAAAAAATATATGACTGCAAAAAAATAACCCATAGCATGTGTGAAAAATATCATACTTGAAAATAAAAAAATACACGTGGCTATATGAAAAATAACTTATAATATGTGTGAAAATCTCATACGAGAATATGAATAATGAAAAGATTCACATGACTATATGAGAAATAACCCATAGCATGTATGAAAACCTCATACTTAAAGATTAAATGATGAAAAAGTTTACATGATTATGTGCAAAATAACCTATAACATGTGAGAAAACATCATTGATATAACCCAAAGAATTGTGCATGATTATTTGGTGTGTGTTTTATCATAAAGTGTTATATGTGATACATGACGCACCGGGTATGATATAATATGGGTGTTTGCCCTATATAACTAAGTGAGAGATGTTGGATCCTGGTATGGATCCAGTATGTTCATTGAGTCTCACACAATGAACCCATAACTTAAAGTGGATCCAGGTATTGAATCTAAAGTTGAATTCAGGTATTAGATTTAAAATATGAATTTAGGTATTTGATCAAGAGTGTATCATTAGATCTCATAAAAGAATCTAATGACCCAGAGTAGTAGGTCAGAAATCTAATAACTCACTAGTGGGTTATTAAGTTATGAACCACTAGCCCACAACTGATCATTGGATTCCCAACAAGATTGAGAATTCAATAAGACAATTATGACGGGGTAACGACTACCCAGGAAAGGTTAAATATTTTCGGTCATTGCCTCTGCATTGCATCGAGAAAATCCCTCTTTAAGTAAGTCGTTAATCGCTATCTACCCTTCCCTTCTCCTCCATGGATCTAGAGTTTTCCCTCAATGCACACACCACAGTCCTAAATTCCAACACCACCACCTAAGGAATTATGTCTCATACACTACCACAACTCTCTACGATCCACATAGTAATTGTGACCATAAACCCCGGACGTGATCATACTTTCTGAGTCGTCCTCTACATAAACAGTAATGACCTGCACCGAATTGTAAATGACCAACCTTAACCGTGTTTGAATTCCACAAGCAAAAATGTGGCAAAACAGTGAGCAATCAAAATTTCCAACTGATTTAAATTCCTAAAAGAACAAGATCCTCAGGGGGAACTATTGAGATGGATGATCAAGGACCTAGAGGTGTCCTCAAAACTCAGACCAAGTGTGTCGAGCTTTCCCCCACCTCTTTGTTTAACAGCAACACTCTTAACCTTCGAAGATGGCCTTTTGGATCCTAATTTGGACCACCCTCCTTCAGACCAAAAGCTTCTGCCATTTTTAAGACTTTGGAATAGGGTACCATATTTTTCTTATTCACGTCCAGGATCTGATATGAGCTCATTTAGAATGGGTCTGGATCCATCAAGTGAAATTTTCCTGCTTTGTTTGGATCCAGGGCCTTTAATGAGAGTCGATAATACATTTACTAAGCTTATTCGGGTCCCTCACCTCAGCATCCTTTTTGAGAAGTGACCATAGAGATCGGTCCACCATCTCTATCATAGTAGGGTCCTTAGAAGGTGGTACCTCAAAAGTAGGGGCCTTCTCAACGTGAACCAATTGGATTCACATTTTCACATGCTAACAAATATACCTACCTTTCCTTCCATAACGACAATGCCAAGCAATGTTGTCAGTATCGGCCCTGAATCGTTTGTCCAATAGGTGAATCGGCTAATACCGATACTCAAGTGAATCATTTTGAGTTAGCCAAAAAATAAAAAAAAAAATATTGTGTCAAGCATATCGTGATACATGTTGAAGTCATCGAAATAATATTTAAAAATAATTTTAAGTATTTCTTATATTTATTAAAAAATAGCTGATTCAGGGGTGAAGCTTATCAATTTTTTTCCGATACTGACAACATTGGTGCCAAGTATGGAACTTACCTTAGCAACTGAAGCAGGTCCAAGGGAGATTAGACCTGTTGACATCATATGCGGTGTATCTCAAAAACCGGTGACTGAACCCGACCGATCTACCATGGGAATGCCATTCGCCGCTGGTCGTCATTTTTTTTTCACATACTCTCTCTAGATTTTTCCTTAGGAACACCCACTTCCTCTTCCATAAAATCAACATTTAAAACTTCAAATGGATTATGATCAACATTATTTGCAGGCAAACTCTCTTAGATTTGACTTGGTGCCACCCATGGACAAGAGTTTTGTGGCTAGGTTCTTATTGGGGTGCACCTAGCATCTCAGTGATGAGAGGATCCATAAATAGAGCAGCAGGAGACTTTCGTTCATACTTTGATGTAAATTAAGAGGGTTCAATTTATGAGAAAATTGTTAGGTGTAAGAAGGAAGGGAGAGAGAACTCAAAGGAGAAACATGAGTGGTTTAGAGGAAGTGGTCTTGATGAGGTGGAATAGTCCCATATTGCTTGTGCTTGAGTTTTCTGTGGGCTTTATAAGCAACTTCTGAACTCATACACTTGTTCCTGAGAACAAGGGAGTGGGATGACCACCAAACACACACACACGCCCGCCCGCCTGCCGTGCTGTATCGTGCCGTGTCGTGTCGAGTCGAGCCGGGCCGGGCTCGGGCTCGGGTTCGGGTAATTGGCCCTTTAGGGCCATATCCAATCAAGACAAAGTACCTTTTTACCCAAAGTTTCTTTAGATATTTGGATTCTGTAACGGGTTATGGGAAATGATAATGGGTCACGACTCCTCGTAGTCCATGCCCGTTATGGCTCTTCGGATTCCGTAACGGGTCTCGATCTTTCGAAGACCGTTAACGGATCACGTCTCCTCAGAATTCGTAACGGGTCCTTCCATGTTTCATAACTGTTCGTGGGTTATAAAAGCGTGGTAAGGGTTGAGGTTACGCACAGGCTGAGACAGACGCATTTCTGAAGCTCTGCGATTTTCCATCTCCCCTGTTGCTCTCTCTCTCTCTCTTTCCTGGGTTATCTCGAAAGGGTGTTCTGCAGCATTTGGTTCGTGGAGGTTGTTTTCGAAGGACGATCCGCCGGAGTGCACCGTTCGGTTCGTCGTGGCTATTGTATCCTGGGGGAAGGACGTCGGACCCTGATTTACACTGTATGTGGGAGCGAATCTTCTCTAAGGGGAGTACTTTTGTACGCCTTAGCATGTTACATAATCTAAACATGTTGCTGTTGTTTTCATTATGTTCTTTGCATCTGTTTGCTCTTATGTTGTCGTCTGGATTTTGGTTGTTTGCGGAAACCGACATGCCTGCACCCTGTTATTGTTTTTGTCATCTGTTTATCATGCTATTTACACTGTTATATTTCCTTATTCATATCGTGTTATATATCATGATGACGATTGTGAAACTGTGTGATCTGAAATTTGATCCAACAGTCTTAGAGAAAATTCTAAGCATGTCGACCTCTTCCGCTTTTGTACCAAAAGTGGACATGTCCGGTATGCCGAAAAAGTTTTTCGGTCAGAATTTCAAGCGTTGGCAGCAACGCATGAAAATCTGGTTCACCACGATAGGGCTGCTGTCAGTTCTGGAAATCGACTGCCCTTCGGTTTCTGATACTGACCCTGACCCTGCTGCAGTCACTACGGCAGTCCAGTGGAAAGAAAAGGACAGTATATGCCGTGGCTGCATACTGTTGGCTCTGTCCAACACATTGTTCGATGTGTACTATTCTTTGTCTACCACTGCTAAGGGTCTATGGGATCAGCTTGACAAGAAGTACAATACCGAAGATCAAGGTCTTGAAAAGTACTCTGTTGCCAAGTTTTTGAAATATCAGATGGTAGAAGGCAAGTTTGTCACTGAACAAGCACACGAGTTTTTGCTATTGCTCCATAGTTTGGCTGAGGCTGAAATGAAACTTCCTGAGAAGTTTCAGGTTATGACCATCGTGGAGAAATTTCCTAAGTCTTTAGTAGACTTTGGTATGTCTCTCAAGAACCGTAGAGAGAAGATTTCATTAGATGATCTTATGGTAGCAATTGCCATTGAAGAGGAGCATAGGAGCCAGAAACAGATCGTGATGCCAACTGAACCGCCTAAGGCGAACATGATGACCGAAGCTTTTAAGGGCAAAGGACAAAAATCAAAATCTGCAATGAAAAAATAGTTTAAACCTAAGGCCAAAATTCAGAAAAGGCAAAGAACAAACCGTGCTGAAACTGTGGACAGGTTGGACACTGGGCTAAGGAATGTCCTTCCAAGAAGGCCAAAGCTCATGGGACCACAGACGGAACACCTCAAGTCAACATGGTGACTGAGGTCGTTGGGACCAGTACTGGGTATGTTTCTGTTAACCCGCAAATCTATCACGTTTATGAGCCAACAGAGTGGTTGGTTGACAATGGGGCTAATGTGCACGTTTGTGCTGATAAGTTTGTCTGTGTCTCATACCAGGCTGCTGCAGGCAGATCCATGACTATGGGCAATTCAACGGCTGCAAAGGTGTTAGGGATTGGACGCGCGGATCTGAAGTTTCCTTCAGGATGAGTTCTATCTTTACACAGAGTGCACCATGTTCCTGTAGTTAGAAGGAACATTCTAAGTGGTTCATGTCTTGTTAGAGAGGGTTATGAATTTAACTTTAAATGTAATAAAGTTGTTATTTTACATTCTGGAACTTTTATTGGCAAGGGGTATTTAGATGATGGTTTGTTTAAACTTCGTGTTGAACATGTTTGCAGTGATAAATTAGAAAATGATGTTTCTTTTGATTCATTGTCTAATGTTGCATATAACATAGAATCATCTGATTTATGGCATAATAGATTAGGTCATGTGAATTTCAATTCTGTGAAATGCATGATAAACTTGAAAATGATTCTTGAGCATTTCATTGATAAAACTAAAAAATGTGAAATTTGTGTGCAAGCAAAACAATGTAGGAAACCATTCCATACGATTGTTAGAGATTCTGAAATATTGGATCTGGTGCATACAGATATCTGTGAGTTTAATGGAGTATTAACCAGAAATCATAAAAAGTATTTTATCACTTTTATAGATGATGGCACTAAATATTGTTATGTGTATCTGCTAAAATCAAAAGATGAAGCTTTTGATAAGTTTCTTATTTTTAAGAATGAAGCAGAAACACAAACTGGTAGAAAACTTAAAAGATTGAGGTCTGATAGAGGATGAGAATATACCTCAAATAAACTTGATAAATACTGCAAGTCTGTTGGAATAGTTCATGAGTTTACTGCTCTATATTTTCCTCAATTCAATGGGATTGCAGAAAGAAAGAATAAAACCCTAACTGACATGATAAATACTCTACTTGGGAGTTCTGGATTACCTACCTATATGTGGGGGGATGCTCTGAATACGGCTGACCATATTCTGAATAGAGTACCTCAGAAGCATAAGGATAGTAGCCCTTTTGAACTCTGGAGAAATAGGAAAGCTAGCTTGAAATACCTTAAAGTGTGGGGGTGCCTTGCTAAGGTACTTGTCCGAGAGCACAATAGGAAAAAGCTGGTGGGTTATGTAGAGAACAGCTATGCCTACAAGTTCTTAGTAATTAAGTCTGAGATATTTGGCATAGATGTTAACTCTATTGTAGAGCTTCGAGAAGCTACATTCTTTGAGGATGTATTTCCCATGAAAGTTGGTGTACCTCAGAATCTGTCTTCTTTAGATATACCTTCAACTTCTGGTTCCATTCTCGAACATGTGGAAAGGATGACAGATGTGAAGGTAGAACCATCTTGTTCCCATCCTAGACCCAGTGAGTATGAGGAAGTGGTTGAACCTAGAAAGAGCAAGAGACCAAGGATTTCCAAGGATTTGGGAAGTGACTTTATCACTTACCTTATCGAGGATGATCCTCCCACTTTCCTAGATGCAATGGCTTCACCTGAAGCAAAGCATTGGAAAGATGCCATCAAGAGTGAAATGGACTCCATTATCTCTAATGGTACTTGGGAACTGATTGACCTTCCTCATGGTAGTTCCACAATTGGGTGCAAATGGATCTTTAAGAAGAAGTTGAAACCAGATGAATCCATTGACAAGTACAAGGCGAGACTGATTGTGAAGGGGTTCAAACAAAAGGAGGGAATATATTACTTTGATACCTATTCTCCGGTTACCCGGATGACCACTATTAGAGTGCTTATTGCACTGGCTTCCATTTATGATCTCTTGGTCCATCAAATGGACGTGAAGACCGCTTTCTTGCATGGCGATCTTGAAGAAGAGATCTATATGGATCAACCTGAGGGTTATGTGGCTCCTGGTAATGAAGATAAAGTTTGTAGACTTGTTAAGTCATTATATGAACTTAAACAAGCCCCTAAACAATGGCATGAAAAGTTTGATAATATTATTTTATCATTTGACTTTGTTGTCAATGAATCTGATAAGTGTGTTTATTGTAAAGTTAAAAGTGATGGTTGTATTATTTTATGCATGTATGTAGATGATATTCTACTGTTTGGTTCCAATATGAGAATTGTTAATGAGACAAAGTCGTTTCTTAGTAGTAAGTTTGACATGAAGGATATGGGTGTTGCAAATGTGATCTTAGGCTTAAAGCTGACTCGTTCTGCTGAAGGGTTAACCATTTCTCAATCTCACTTTGTTGAGAAAGTACTTGTGAAATTTGGCTATAACCAAGAGAGATCTGTAGCAACTCCATATGACCCTTTTATCTCTCTTCATAAGAATACGACTGGTGTTCCTGTGTCTCAATTAAGGTATTCCCAGATTATTGGAAGTTTGATGTATCTTGCAAATTGCACGAGACCGGATATTTCGTTCTCCGTGACAAAATTAAGTAGATACACAAGTTGTCCAAATCACACTCATTGGAAGGCATTGGACAAGGTACTTAGATACCTGAAATGAACTATTTCCTTGAGTTTGCATTACAAGAGATTCTCTGCAGTTCTTGAGGGATATAGTGATGCGAGCTGGATAGCCATGAACTCTGGAAGTTATGGCGTGACAGTGTATGTATTTACCTTGGGTGGCGGCGCAGTCGTCTGGAGATCAGTAAAGCAAACCATCTTGTCTCGGTCTACTTTTGAGGCTGAACTCTGTGCTTTAGATGTCACAGGATTGGAAGCTGAATGGTTAAAGGGACTTCTTGAGGAACTTTCTTTAATGTGCAAACCAATTCCTGTGATATCTGTGCATTGTGACAATATGGCCACTATTGCAAAGATTAAAAGCACAAAATATAACCAAAAGCAGAGGAGACACATCCAAGTCAGAATAAAATCTGTAAGGGAACTGGTGTCTCAGTTAGTGGTTGCTGTGGACTATGTTGGATCCAAAGAAAACACAGCTGATCCATTAACGAAAGGACTAGATAAGTCTTTAGTCCTGAAATCCAGAGAGGGGATGGGACTAAAACCCATCAGTAGTTCATCTGCAGTAGCAACCCAACCTATCTGAGTGGAGATCCCACAAAGTAGGTTCAATGTGGTAATAACAAACTGTAGGGTGAACTGGATAGCACCTTATTAAATATGATACTTTGTATCTGTGTCTGTTCCCTTGTTTACTCTGGAAATGTGTTGTAGCTGCAAGTTAAGGAAAAGTTAAAACTCTGAATGGGTTCAAAGCCTTCTAGGCGAGATGTTAGCAGTGCATCTTTGGAGAAGCCCACCTATGTGAGTGTGACTGTATGGCCGCAGTTTAAGGAATTGGGTTATTCCTGAAGTCACTCATGAAACAGGATTCGGGTGCATGGCCTTAACGCGTCGCCCCTAAAGATTACAACCAGAACCTTTATCGTGTTGTTGCTAATGGACACTTCTACACCTAAGGTTCAAGTTCAAGACTTCAGTTCACTTCGTTCCTGTGGGGGTAAAGTTAGTCAACTAAGGTAGTGGTTCAAACCGGAAGGTATCATTGTTGAAAGCATGATATGTCCTGTTGCAGATTATCTCATCTTGCATCTTGGTTTCCTCCCGTTTCATTCTTTGAATTTGTGGGGGAATGTTAGGTGTAAGAAGGAAGAGAGAGAGAATTCAAAGGAGAAACATGAGTGGTTTAGAGGAAGTGGTCTTGATGAGGTGGAATAGTCCCATATTGCTTGTGCTTGAGTTTTCTGTGGGCTTTATAAGCAATTTCTGAACTCATACACTTGTTCCTGAGAACAAGGGAGTGGGATGACCACCACACACACAAGCGCGCGCGCGCGCCCGTCGTGTCGTGTCGAGCCGAGCCGTGCTGAGTCGTGCCGAGCCGAGCCGGGCCGGGCTCGGGTTCGGGTCCGGGTCCAATCAAGACAAAGTACCTTTTTACCCAAAGTTTCTTTAGATATTTGGATTCTGTAACGGGTTATGGAAAATGATAACGGGTCACGACTCCTCGTAGTCCGTGCCCGTTATGGCTCTTCGGATTCCGTAACGGGTCTTGATCTTTCGAAGACCATTAACGGATCACGTCTCCTCAGAATCTGTAACGGGTCCTTCCATGTTTCATAACCGTTCGTGGGTTATAAAAGCGTGGTAAGGGTTGGGGTTACGCACAGGCTGAGACAAACGCATTTCTGAAGCTCTGCGATTTCCCATCTCCCCTTTTGCTCTCTCTCTCCCTTATTGTATCCTGGGGGAAGGACGCCAGACCCTGATTTGCACTGTATGTGGGGGCGAATCTTCTCTAAGGAGAGTACTTTCGTACGCCTTAGCCTGCTACATAATCTAAACATGTTGTTGTTTTCATTATGTTCTTTGCATCTGTTTGCTCTTATGTTGTCGTCTGGATTTTGGTTGTTTGCGGAAACCGACATGCCCGCACCCTGTTATTGTTTCTGTCGTCTGTTTATCATGCTATTTACACTGTTATATTTTCTGATTCATATCGTGTTATATATCATGATGACGATTGTGAAACTGTGTGATCTGAAATTTGATCCAACAAAAACTACCAACTACGATTACTTTTACCTTAGATCTAAGAAAATTTTAAAAAAGCAAGAAATAACTGAAAACTTAATAAGCAATTGAGATTCTCTTGATACTACATAGAGCTCTCATCATTTTTATAAATAAGGTTTTCTAAATCCTAATCCAAGTAAACTATTTAATTTGATAAATTCTTAAAAAAATAAAATTTATCTTAATTAAGATATGGATCAAGCATAAGGATCTTATATTCATTACAACGATCCAAAAATAAGAAAATATTCAAACTAAAATAAAATGAATGAAATTCAAATAATTCAATGAAAAAAGTAGATTTAGGTATGCATCGTTCCACTCATGCATCATTATCCCCGAGTTAGAGAAGACTTGCCCTCAAGTCTGGACCTCTTTTCCTCTTCCTCTAATTCTGCTCATGTAGGAAATGACAAATTGTTGCAACTTTTGAGAAATGCAGATCCACAAACACTGATGAGATCATATCCAAAGAATTGCTCAAGTAAGTGATAAATGATGATTCGATCAACCAGTGGTTGGTGCAGCAGAAAAACAAACGGATCTTCGTATAGGGCATGGAAGAAAATATGATGATCCCACTTAAAAGACACATAGTTCCATTTAGAATGAGTTGGACCCAAATATACCTTAAATTGATAAAATTTGGCCTGGATGGGTCCTCGGGTCAGATGGATAGGATAAGTTTTCAACATAGTTGTAGGTAAGTATGATAGTAGATAAATTGGTTTTGGAATCAAACCCCTCTCTGTTTACATCAATTTGGTATCAAAGCTATTTTCTCATAAATTGAGTATTCTCGATTTACATCTTACTCCAGACGTTTGCTTAAACACCCGAGCCCGTCCAAGCATAACTTCTATGTACAGATCTGGGCATAGTGCCGGATCCAATGAGGGACTGTAGAGATTCTCTCAAGTTTTCAATCTATACCTGGAGCCCATCTTTGAGTGATCAGATGCATATCATCTTCCTTCAAAACTCTAATCATGAAAATCCCATTGCCATCTGCAGAACTGCAGTTCCTTAATGCTTGACCACATTCTTTTCAGATTTTCAAAAATTAATTTGAATTCCATTTGTTTCATCTTCACTTCTCCTGTTCTTCTAGCAAAACGAGCAATGAATACAGTTCCCATGGCAGCTATCAGGAACATGGACCACCTCCATAATCATAGATCTAATGGGATCTCCTTCCCGTTGGATCAGGAATTCCTGGTCGTATTCCCCACCACTTCTGACCAGGTTTTATGAAATTTTATACCAAACCCGGGTTCGACCCAATTAAGATATACAATTTTTCAATGTAAAAAACTTTAAAACATATTATTTTGATGAGTGTGGACTGGGTTTGGTTTATATAATCCTTATCGGATCTAGGTATAGTTTTTCTTATGAAAGATCTGGTTGAACCCGAATCCGGAGGAGTCGGTAATAACACCTCTTAGTCAGCTCTGGGTTTGGACCAACCCATTTGAATGGGTCCTACCCATTGAGACCCCTACTGTCAAGTGTCAAGCATAGTAGAACGTACAAAATTGGTTTTAAAACCATAAATAAAAGTATCAAATGCTTGAAACTAAACTCTTTAGATATCCAATAGAAACTTGTTTTCCACTATATTGAAAAATATTATCATAACATGCTTCAATCAACATTTTCACATGTAAATAACAATGTGCACACTATTTTCATGAAGGCCTTAAATATTATTATTTAAAAAAATTTATAGTAATGGTAGGTTACAAATGCATGTTTAACTATTTTATTTCATAGGTATCTTTTAAAATTTATGTGTCAACCTTTTCAAAACTCGTAAAAAATCTTTGAGACCATATAATATATATCAAAAGGTTTTATTGGGAAAATACTTTCATACCACATCTGGATCTTGCAAAAATCCGACCCAAAAATCCAAGTTCAGTTTTTTCTGATTAAGTCAAGACCTGATTCAGTTGGTTGTTCATACCCAAATCCGAACCAATTACATTTTAGGTCAGATTTGGGTCGAATATAGCAAATACCAGATCCGACTAATCAGATATTGTATAAACGGGTTTGAATTAGATGGAGAAAATCACATACCGAATCTGATTTTTACATGCAATCGAATTTGAATATGTGTTAAATTCGGATATCCGTCAGATTCGGTAGCAACAAAAATGAAAACCGTATCCGAATCTGATGATGTTCGGATACGATTAATGGGTTTCATTTGGATATCGGATAAAATCCGATCCATTGACATCACTGGTCCATCATCCATACCTATGTCACAGGGACACGCCATCTTGGCAGGGTGTCAGTGACACAGAGCGGATGTGCTAACATGGACACGATAGGTACAGACGATATTTTAATATCTTAAGGTTTTATTTCATTAAAAATGCATAGTTTGACATTGAGATATCAAAAAATAGTTTTTATTGATTAAAATATTTAAAAAATCGTGTCCTCGCCTCGTGTCCTATTTAAAAAATGAAACTTTCAGGTCGAATCGCTGTCCTCGTGTCCACGTGTCTTTGTGACATAGTCCTCATCAATCACCATCTCTTGACGGAGGCACGGTATACAGCTTCCCTCTCCTTCTCTGCAGAACCTCATCCTCTCTCATGAGATCTCACCTCACCCATTCAACTCTGTTTCTCCTCTCCAACCACTACCATCGTCTCCTTCTCTCTTCTCCTTTCACCTCGTCCTCACTCTCCCACCTCTCATGGCTACCACCACCACCCCCAAACCCCATAAAAACACGAACTCAGGCCCCCAAAGTCACGAACAAGGACGTCCTGAGATCCCTTTCCGACGAGACCCATCTTCCCAAAATCATGAAAATCTTCAAAGAAGCCGCGAAACAGAAGGGTTTCAAGCACGATTACCCGATTTACAGGCTCATCGTCAACAAATTAGGCCGTCAGAAGCGGTTCAGAGCGATGGAATTGTTTCTGGAGAGGATGAGAACCGAAGGGGTCGCCTGCGATTCGGGCGTTTTCACCGATTTGATCGAGATCTACGGCGAGGCCGGCTTGCCGGATCGAGCGGTCGATGCCCTCTCCAGAATTGGGGATTTTGGCTGCAATTGCTCGGAGAGGGTTTTCGCGAAGCTCGTCGAATTGCTCGTCCGATCGGACCGGCTCGATTTGGCCGGGGCTCTGTTCAGGGATGCTTATCGTCTGGGATTCGTTCCTAGGATTCGGAATTATGTGGCTGTTCTCAGGGCATTCTGTCAGAAGGGGAATGTTGTTTCTGCTGTTGAGCTTCTTGAGTTCATGGCATCCAAAGGATGCGTGCCGGATTTGCGGTGTTATGGTTCTCTCGTCTCTCTGTCTTGCTCCTCCGATGGATTGGAGCTCGCATTCATGATCTTCAATCAGATGCAGAGTCAGGGACGACAGCCGGATGTGGTTGCATACAACACACTGATCAATGGGTTGTGCAGAAGAGGGGAGATCGAGAGAGCAAAAGAGATAATGGTGCAGATGCAATCCGCCGGAATTAGGCCGGATGTGATCACGTTCAATACATTGATGAACGGATTGTGCAATGCCGGTCGGATCGGGGACGGCGCGAGAATTCTCGAGGCTATGCTCGGCGAAGCCGTTGATCCTGACGCTGTTTCTTTCACCATTCTGCTTAATTGTCTGTGCAAGCAAGAGAAGGTGGCTGAGTTCAGAGAGGTGTTGGGGAAAATGTGGGTTCTGGGTGTTGTTCCTGATGGTCCAGTTTTCAACATTTTGATTGCTGAGTTTTGCAAGAGGGAGATGCTGAATGAGGCTTGCTTCATTCTGAGAGAAATGCTGGTGAGTGGTTGTGTACTGAATCAGGAGAGTTGCAGGCTTCTTGTGGATTCTTTTGGGGAATGCAAGGAGCTTGGAGGGATGTTGGGTATAGGATTGAAGAGAGGGTCTGTGCCCGTGATGAATTATGGAGCTTGATAGGCGAAAGCTATTTGGGAAATGATTGCAGATTGTTGGTATTCATCTCTGCATAATGGTAGACTTGGCATGTCAGTTTCATGGTGCAGATTGTTGATTGAAAGATTGGTTCAAAGATTTGATGATGGAGTCACTGTGATCAAACTCCTTGGATCAAGGGTGCTCTTTTTGTTTGGATGGTGTGAGGTCAGTGGGTTTTCTAGCAGGAATACTTATAGTTCTGTGCATCCCAGAGAACACCTAACAGTTGAATGATTCTGTATCTCATAGTTCATTTGAAATGGATTCTCATAGAAGTTCTCCCAAATGAATTGGCTCGTTCGAAAATACCATGTTCTTTGGAAGATCTATTTTGGTGTCCGGTATTGCTGGGTTCCACTCTGCAAGAGCTCCCTATCATTGTCTTGAAGCTTGTCCCCTTTATGATAAATAACCCTAAATGACCTGACCCAATAGGAAAATCCCAATTTATAACTCATGGATTTTGAAAGTTGAAGGGATTCCTAGTGAGAACCTGAGAAGATGTATAACGAAATGATTCAAGATTGATGCAGTTTGATATTGTTGAGTTCTATGCCAGTTGAAAAGGATGTTGCTTCAAGTACAGGTGGAATTTTTATGATTTTGACGTGTAAAAGCTGGAATCTCAATTGTATTGGTTGGAGAACAGGGCAATATTTACTCCCTGAATCTGGTTTTGGTGGAGGACCATCTACTAACAGTCGTGAAATTTGTGCACATGAAGGCAACTCCTTTGTCTCCACGTGAACTTTGTTAAGAATTTGCAGTCTGCTGCAATGCTTTACATGCATATCCAGTTACCTCCGTTTGTTTGAATCACATTTCTTAGGAAAAGGGCCACCTGGTCCACGAATTGCTCCCATTAATTGTTTAGGAATGTTAACATAGGCATCTCAGGTTCAAGTCCGATTAGGGGTCTCCGGCTTATGTTGCAGGATACTAAGGGGGTGTTTGATTGCTCGAATGTCAAATTTAAAGATACACGTTTAAGGACCCTAAATTGGTGGGAATAATCTATTTAAAACCTTGAAATTTGCCCTCTTGGCAATAGACATGAAGGCAGTTATTTTAGAGACTTTGTTGACTTCTATTTTATCATCATCATCAAGCCTCACCTCAACCACACTAGGTATTTCTCCATTCGTGTTTATCTAGAGCTAAAACTTAGGTCACTTTATAATTTATTTGTATTACACAATTTTCTAAAATTTGGTAAGTAGCCTTACAACAAGATTGAGCCTTCCTAACTTGACTTCACAGGGCAGACAGAAATGAAAAAAAGAGGGAGGGGTGCCCCCTATGCCTTCTCTTGCCTCTCCCTTTCCTCTAGCACAGACAATTGTTTTGGCCACCCACCTGTCTTCCTTTCATGTTCTATGATGCTCCATGCCGCATAACTATCTTGTACGGCATAGAGTCAAGTTATGTTGACCAATGGATTAAAGATTATTTGTATTGACTTTGCCTAAGAACTTCACTTTGTGGTACGCTAAAAAGGGTTGGAGAGGAATAAATAACAAAAATAGTGTTGGTCATAGAAGTTAACTTCACTTTGTTGTACACTAGGAAGGGTTGGAGAGGAATACAAAACTAAAATAGTGTTATTAGTCATAGAAGTTTCCTCGTTAACCTGGTCAAATCAGGATTTTTTTTAATGCAGAATTGAGTCTTTTGGCTGTTGCTAAAACTTTGCATGAGTTACTTGTAATAGCTTTTATTTACTTTTTTTGTTTACGTGATGTATGTCACGCTTAAATTGTAATACCCCAAAATTTTATCAAAAAAAAATTGAATTTTTTTAAATACAACGAAATAGTATATAATTGAAAATCGATGCAACTTTGGGCAGATTACAATAACACAACGGCATACACATTGAGTTACACTTAATTAAAAGAATGCAAATCAATACTCAATTAAATTCAGAGTTTACAAGAGTGCGTAATCATGAATATTTGTTATTGTAATAAAAAAGAAAAAAAGATACACTAAAATGCCTCTTATGAGCTTTCAAGGGCAAGACAAGGACCACTCATGAGTCAATAGATAAACACAAGTAAAAAGTATAGACTTTAATTAGAAAATAAATTCTTGAGAGAACATTGCATTACAATGGGAGAAGGACCCCTTTACATGTTAGAGGGTTCATAGAACCATTGAGAGCACCCCAACTGTTAGAAATAGAGCCGTTCGGGAGCTCAAAATGACTCTATGGCATTTGACTTAAATGCCCTTAAGCAAAAAGTGTAAATACAAAAATAAAATACATGAAAAGGATAAATGTGCCCCTAATGGGCACAACATATTACAAAGGGTGAAATGACCAAAATACTCATAATGGGTATTGCCTATTACAATCATATAAAAATATATATACATATTTGTATATATATAAATATACATACACATATATATAAGTATATATAACTAAATATATATACTTATATGTACAACTTAACACTCCCCCTAAACTTACAATATGCTCATCGAAAGTTTATCAAGAAATGAAATTGGAAAAAAGAAGGCGCTTTTGTGAGTAAATTAGTCAGCTGAAATTCTGATGTTACATATGGCAGGATGGTCATCTTCTTAAGATATTCTTTACAAACATGGTGACAATTTATCTTGGTATGCTTGGTGCATTCATGAAAGGTGCGATTGCCAGCTGTGTAGATGATGCTCTTATTGTCATAATATAGCTTGTAAGGTGACTGCAAGTACTCCCCCTTATCTTCTAATTATCTTCTCAATCACATAATTTTAGATGTCATGATAGTCATGATGTGATAATCAATTTTGATTGATGATAAAAACACGTTTTGTTATTTCTTGCATTTTCATGATACTAGCGAATCACCTATAAACATACAAAACTCGTGGTTGAACATCAATCATTAGGATCTTCTCCTCAATTAGAATTAGTATAAGCAGTTAATTCAAGTGAATAAGAGAAAGATAACAATAATCCTTTAAAAACAAAATTTTGTAAATATCTAATAATTTGCATAACACTCATATGCATAATTGTAAGAGAATGGTGGAATTGGCTTGTTGTATGCATTGCATTAAAAATGTCAAGATAGATAATTGTCAAATAAGTAAGAGCCAAAATCATTTGTCAATAAAGAGTGGGATATTCTAAGGAGGTATCATAATCTATCTTTATCTTTGTATTAATAACTTCAGGCATATCCACATTCTTTTCATTTATAATTTCAAACCTATCAATAATCTCAGTGACAAACTTGGATTGAGTTAGTAAATAACCACGTGTTGAATAAGCTACTTCAATCCCCCAAAAATATATAAGAAAACCTATATTTGTCATTTCAAAACTTTGTTCTAAAATATTCTTAATATAACTAATTTCATGTTTATTTTCTTTAGTAATGATCATGTCATCAATATAGATAATGAGAATAATAACACATGCATCAAATTTCTTAACAAACATAGTTGTATCAGTATAACAAGATTTAAAACCAAGTTTAACCATAACATAATTAAACTTATCATATTAAGCCTTAGGTGCTTGTTTCAAGCCATATAAAGCCTTTTTTAAATGAAGAACATTTTTTTCTCGAAGTTTATATCCTGATGATAGATCCATGTATATTTTTTCTTTCAATTCATCGTTTAAGAATGCATTTTTGGCATCTATCTGATAAATGTGTCAATTCCTAATGACAGTTATAGCTATGAGAGTTCCAACAAAGGTCATCCTAGCTATTGGCGCAAAGGTTTTTTTTTAATCTATACTATATTCTTGAGAATAACATTTTGCTACTAATCTAGCCTTGTATCATTGTAAGGAACCATCACTCTTTGTTTTAACCTTGTAAACTCACCTACAACCTATGAACTTTTTCTCTCTTAGTAGATCTTCTATTTGGTGGTTTTAACAATGATTAAAGTAAATAGATATGTCAAAGACTTCATTCACCACTGTAGCAGTATCCTTATCTTATCCGCTAAAGATGCATAAAATGTCTATCTTTACATAGACCTCTATGAAGATGTATAAGGGCAGCCACTTTCAGGATACTCCAATTCTTTCTAAACAAGGAATAGAGGATAATGTTCTTGCTGCTTTCTACAATTTTGTAGCCAGTCAGTCAGAGATCCAATTGAACTCGTCCCATTTAGACCAGGGATAGAGAACATAAAACAGAGAGGATGAAGGTGAAAATCAAAACCCGTACAAGGATGAACTTACTCATGCCCCCACCCTGCCCCATCCCCGATTCTCGTTAATAAAATTATTAATATACTCTTATATATATATATATATATTCCTAACTCTAAACCCTTCCTCTTTTTTTTAAAATAAAAATAAAGTTATTTTGAAATGGAGACTGGAATGGGAATGAAGATGGGGATTGAGACGGGCATGGGGATGGGAACAACTATTTTGGGATAGGGATAGAGGGCAAAATTTTGAGAGAGGGAGGGGGTGGAGATCTTCTCTCCTGCACTCACACCGGTCCACTACCAACCCTAAATCCAATTGGGGGTGATTTCTAGCTTGAATTGTGCCTTAGGACACTAAGGGGGTGATTGATCACTTGAAACTCAATTTTGAATTTACACATTTCTCTAGCCATACATGTTCCCCTCCCACATGGGACAAGAGATAGGGGTCCTAACCTCAGAGTTTTATGCAGCCGGCACAATGATCGTAGGTATGGCAGGCTGAGCCAACACAATCAGGTCTTTGTGCTCGGCGTGGTTTCTTTGGGTTATAAATTAAAAAAAAAAATGGAACAAGAGATATGAGCATCTTAGCTAAAATGTGAATTTGAGATTCTTATTTTAAGGTGGATATGAGATTCAACATTTGATTACTTTGGATCTCAATGTGAACCCTACGCCAAATTCATTATGCACTTTTTTTTGTGACGAGGAATCTTTGCTGAAGTGAAGGAAGACCCCAGGTGGAACCCCATGACTACCCTGCCTTACATGGCCCACCTATAAAAGCTACAGACACACCCGTGCACTAGTGAGGTTTGATCTGGTGTCTTCAACTCAATACCTTCACAACCACCCCGCTGGCCACGCGGGCTACACCCACATATAAACCATCTATGTGAAGCTTATTAAGTCCATCATTTCCTCTGCATATGAGTTCTTTGTCATTCTATTCAGGCTACAGTTGGGTACACGCAGTTTTGGATGATAGAGTGTGTTTTGGATACTCTTTCGACCTTTTCATGAATACGTTTACAATCTGTTTGGGACCCATAGTTGGAAGCGGCGATTGGGAATTCACGTAATCCCAGTCATCTCCATTGACTGGAATCCTGTTTTTGGGCGAGGAGATGGATATCAGAGTAGAACCGGAAGGGGAGATGGCATTATAAATGGGTGGATTTCAACATCATCATCGAGATGCCAAATCCACCATTTTCACTACTGCTCCCAAACAGAACCTTACACTCAAATGCGGAGCTAGAAATCCAAATTAGGCTGGGCACAAATGTGTGGGAATATATATATATATATATATATATATATATATATATATATATATATATATATATATATATATTAGGTGTGCAGTTACCTACGAGATCACGTTAGCCGTTCATTGCAGAGTTTTAGATGTTTTAAAGGTGGTTTTTTTACCGCCATCCCATTTTCCGCTATGACCTTTAGTGGCGGTAAAAAATCACTTAAGGTCATAGTGTTTGTGCCCCTTTTTTATGTTTTTCTTTGCGTGCTTTTTCCCTTTTTTTGCATTTTTTGTGGATGGACGGCCAGCGCAATTGTGCAGTAGCTGCGCACCTAAGGGTTGCGCAGCTACCTCTCTCTCTCTCTCTCATTCGGGTCAGGCCACCCTGGCTAGTATGTGGCTCCCTCACTTG
The DNA here is from genome assembly GCF_984573655.1 of Nuphar pumila. Taxonomy (NCBI): domain Eukaryota; kingdom Viridiplantae; phylum Streptophyta; class Magnoliopsida; order Nymphaeales; family Nymphaeaceae; genus Nuphar; species Nuphar pumila. Next base: position 139,892,865 of record NC_143250.1, on the reverse strand, counting down.
CTCACTAGGCCTTTTACAGGATACATTTGCAGTATATCATATTTTCAATATTTTCCCGTACCTTTTTTTTGTTTTCCTTATATTTTTAAATTTGCACATACCAGGGTTTTCTCATGTTTCAAAAAAGAAATCTAAGAAATTGTTCCTTGATAAAAACCCAAAATGTGATTTGCGACATTGGAGAAAACTTGATAAAGCTTAAATTTATATCACTTATGTTTTTTTTTTTTTCAATCTGAGCTGGGGGATAACCCACGGGATTCCAACCAAGATTCGGTTATGATAGTGGGACCTAAGGGCATGTTTGATGCGTCGTTCTCAACGGGATTTGGACGGAAGTCCCGCTGAGAACATCAAAAGCAGACAAATGTTGGACGTGGCGGATAGCGTTCCGCGTGTCCGCTGCGTCCATAATCATCTGTAATTTTCGCTCCACCTCCCCCCCCCCCCTCCTGTTAGAAAAAGAACAGGAACAAAGGGGACGCAAAAAAAAATGCATCGACGGGCGCGCCACGCCCGTCTCTCTCTCTCTCTCTCTCTCTCTCTCTCTCTCTCTATATATATATATATATATATATATATATATATATATATATATATATGCAAGGGCTTTGCTGGAGCGGTGGGTGGCTGCACCACCGCCTCCGGCGCCAAGAAGGGGCGTCCTTTAGACAACACAACGGGTGGCTCCTCCTCCTCGTCTGCCACTGGCCACGACGACTCTGTCGCCCCGTCAATGCCCCTCCCTCCACGTCTAGAGCTCCTTTGCAGGTTAGTCAATGCTTGTTTGTGTTTGATCATACTCCTGCAATTGGTTTCTTTATCTTCGACTGCTTTTGAATTGGTTTTGGTGTTTTTTCTTCTAAATTAGTGATAATGGTTGCATCAATGTTGGGCATCACTTTTGTTGGTTTGCCATTTCTTGTAGGGTTCTTCAATGTGGCCTTCTGTCATTTTGTTTCGATTGGCTAATTTTAAACTCTCCCTTGATATTTCTTTCTAATTTTCGCTTTTGATCTTTATTTTCATAGCTTAGATGATTTTGTTTGCGTGGATTTTGTTTTCACAATTTATTGTGGATTGTCATTAGGTTCTTTTTATTCTTTACTTTATCCTGATAATAATTTATTAGTGATTTCAGAACATTCACTTTGTTCACCGCTTACTTTAAATAGTCTGAATCTTTTTCACGCTAGGCTTTTTCAATCTCAAATTTGCATTATGTTTGCATATTCTTCTACTGAAAGATCTTGATGGTTTACTTTTTCATCTTGTTATACTTCCACTCTTTGTGCTTCATTGTTGAATCTGGCCTTTTGACAAGCAGAGCATCGCATACAGTTTTCATATTGTTATGTAATTGATACATAGTTTTTGGTCTCTTTGCTTATAGAGAATTCTATCATCTTTTTTAGGTAAATTGTCATCTTTTCCAAAAATCATCAGTCTCTGTCACCAGCCATCACGGCCAACCTCTGAAAGTCATACTCCATGATTTTTCGGGGGGTTCATGGTGTGAGTTTTATGAAAACTCTTTTTAAAACAATATTTTTAATGAAAATCCACCATACACCAAAAATATAAAAACCGGCTCGCACGAGTGGTGGAGTCCGGGTCGATCTTAGGGAACGAAAAATATTTGTATTCAACACACAAGCTAAGCTACTCTTTATTGCCAAAAAAAAGAATTAAATAAATAAATAATTAACTACGAGAGTACAACTCTACGCAGAGGGCTTAAACAAAATAAATAAAAGGCATTATTACAACCCCAATGAATTGAATTAAATAAAATAAAAGCCTAATCTAAAAAGAAAAGCAAGAGTCTTCGGTGCTTGAGGATTTTGTGGTCCCTTTTAGGTTGAACACTTTTGTATGGTTTGATTAAGGGCTCCCTGAGGGCACTTCTGAGGGCTTGAGAGAACCTCAGAGGGTACTTCAAGGACACTAAAGGGGTTCTACCGCACGTTCCAACACTTCCCTGTAAAAATAAAAAATAAAACAAAGCAGTATGAATGGAACGAAATAAAAATCTAATAACTAACGAACAAAAGAAATCAACAAAAACCAGATTCAAACTAACTAGAAACAAACAAATTAATAACAAGTAACTAATTATGAACTACTACTAACAACTAACACTAAAAGACAAAATAACCAAACAACCTAACTAATTAAACAAAACTAATTTCTAACAAACTAATACTAACTAATTCAACAAGTCAAGAAACTAATTAAACCAAATTACTAAAAAATGAAACTACCTATATGTTGTACGGGTTTTCAACTATCTGAACTATAACAATTAATATGTATGAAACACTAAAACTAATCTATGCTAATTGAATAAAAACAGCTAAACTAATAGCTATCAAAGGTTTGATGCAACTCAACAATGACATATAGAACATGCTAAAAACTTAGTACCTCTAATATAAAACACATTACTTAATCAGCAATAAGACATACTAATAGCAAAACTAAATGAACTTGAAGGCAAAAAAAAAAAATTCAATAAAACATGACAATAGGCATATCACGCTAAACCTAAATCTGGGCTAAAACTAATGTAATAATGCATAAGGCATAGCACACCTAATAAAATAGTTTGTTGATGTATAATAAACTAATTAATGAATTAAACTACGAAATGAGGGAAAGAATGGCTAAAAAAAAAACGTTAATAAGATGAAAGAATTAACAATTTATGCAAAAACAAATAACGACTATGCAATATACCTAATAATTCTACCTAACTAAATCAATTACAGCATGAGTAACTAACCTATTGACTGTCAAAAAAAATAAAGCGTGATTGATGTTAGTATGCTGGGAAAAACTAAAAACTAAAGTGTCATATGTTGGAAACATAAACACAAAGAAAAGAAAAGAAAAGAAGACGCTGATGAGAAACGACTAAAAGATTAAAAAAAACTAAAGACGTCAAACACACTAAATACTAAAAAATGCAGATCACTAAAATACGGCCTAAACTATTTGATGCAGATTATTTTTTTTCTTTTCACAATGATTGAAAATGAATACATTAAACTGACTGCGATGAGTAACAGAACGAAACACCCAAGCTATACTATATGAAATTGACCCTAACCCTAAGCTGAATACAATCACAATGCAAGAACAACTTTTCCAAAAAAAAAAAAGATGCAGCAAAACATAAAGAAAAAGGGGAGAAGAAGATCACCTTGTGGATCGCTTTCGACAGACTGGTTGAGAAGAGAGATGGTTGATCCAGCTGCCTCCACGCTGCCCCGACAAAGAAGAATAAGTTGTCGATGACGAAAGGGTTCGAAGCTTGAATAAAAAGAGGAAAAAAAGAAGAATAAGAGGAGAACAAGGGGAGAAAGAAATCGACAAAAGAGAGAGGATAAGCAAGGGAGAGAGAGAAAAGGGAAGCAAGAAGGAGGGGAAGCAAGAGGGCTGCTGGAAAAACATGTTTTCAACCCTTGACATGACTATTTATATTAGAATATTACGTTAAAACATATTTTTCAAAACAAGTCTGATAATTTTTCAATAATTTCCAAAATGGGTCTTTTGAAAATTGTGTTTCATAAAACCAAACTAACTAGGACTCCTACTTGAACTCTTCTAAACTAATTAAAACACTAATTAGAAATTTCTAAATTAAATAAAACACTGAAAAATGTAGGGCAAGCTTTGAAATATGCATTTTTTTGATAAATTCGATTTCAATACAGTTTCTCAAAACTAACGATAAAAATAGGTTTTAAAAGTGATTTTAATATGGATCATGCATAAATAAAGATGAATAAAATGCCAAATGTATGCATGATCAGTTCAGAGGCATTTGAGCTATTCATAAGGTTTTGTTACCACAATGGGCAAATTCATATAATTCCTTCCAACCTTTGCCTTTTTCATTATGCTGCTATTTTCATGGATATGAAGGAAGAGATCTGTTCAAACAACTTAAAAGAACAGAAGAAACGATCACTTCAAGGGATTGTGAGAATTTGGTGGCCTTAAAGCAATGCCAAAAATTTATATCTGCAGCATCTTCATCAGGAATCATAAACTCTATGCTGTTGAAAATCACCTCAAATAGTGGTTTGAAGATTTATCTGTTTTGAGCTCCTAAGTTATTGATAAGTTGATCATGTCCATTTGTATAGATTTTATCCTTGATCTGATTAATGAAAATTATTCATTCCATAATCCTTCATTTTAAACGTGCACGGTTCATGATATCTCTAGGATATGTTATTCTCTTCTTTGAAACAATTTGGTATTTTTAGAAGGCCATTGTGTTGTTGCCCTTTGTTCTATTTTCTTTTTTTCTTTTCTAGTGCTGAATTCTGCATCCCATGGTTATTGAGGATCAAAGTGTCTGAAAGTTTCTGGATTTGTCTCTATATGGTGCCTAATTCACATAATTTACAAAAATACACATTTCTAGGATAATTTATCATCAGAGCAGTCAAATCACACAAATAATATGATATCAAACTAACAAAATTGGTTCATGAGAACATTATCACTGGAAAATGGCAGCTGGTACGTATTTGACCAATACATTTCCATATAAAATTATGAGCAGTTGCTTCTGCAAACTGCTTTTCCTTTTCTTTTTTTTATTTGCATTTATATATGTATATATATCTAACAAATATCATATTTTTTGACATTTTATTTTTAAAGGGTTTTGATAAAAAAAGGCATTTGAAATATTGTGATATCATCATGTGGTGTTTTCCTGCAATTCTTTTGTCGAGATTTTCATGATGAATGCCACATATTCTGAGTTCTCTGGTGAAAAAACTTTGCCAATAATTTCATATTCAGAAGACAAATAGTAGCTTTTGCACTATCATGATATCAAGGGATCTTCTGAAAATGCATTGATGCAACTGGTAGAGAGCCTGTAAATAGGGGGGTCTCCTCATTATGCACACAAATCAAACTATATGTGCTTGAACAACCCATTTGCAAGGGTTGGGATAAGTGACACCATTAATATACTTTTTAGTGTTCATGTGCTCAGATGTATCACTTCTATTATAAATATGAGCTCATGCGAAGATAACCATAGTGAAGAATAGGTAAGCTCAATGCTTGCCACACATATCTAAAATAAGTGTTCTCAAGTAGAGGTAGAAGTTAAATCTAATAATACAGTTATACAAATGCCATCCCAATTCCCTGGTAGTAAAAATTGTATTTCACACACTTGAGTGAATCCATCAAACATACCCTTAGGGGCGATTTGCGGGCAGGCCTGGACAAGAACACCATGTCATGTCATGTTTGCATGTATCCTTGTCCAAGGCTGAACGAGGAAACTTTTTGTTTTTTTTAAGGTGTCCAGCGTGTCCTGTCCTCCCCTGTTCTAGGGGGAGGGTGAAAATCCTCTGAACATAAAAAAACATCACAGAGAAATGTGTGTGATACACGGTGTCTAGTGTTTGCGTGGGTGCATGGGCCCCATGCATTGTGCGGACAACGAACACCACCCATCCATGCAATCAAACACACCCTAACCATCCTGGAATATCCAAGCCCTACAGAGGCGTGCTCATGAATCGGGTTGGAACATCTTTCTCAGGTGGTTGGAAAAAATGATTATAAATTGACAAAATGTTGCTTAAGAAATGCTAATAAGACATGAACCATGTATAATACAAGGGTGTTGTTGGAGTCAGCCACGTAATGTGAACGTTACCTACATTAAGGACTCCCATAAAGGTGTCCCTATCGGATAAGCCCCATGAATTTGGAAGAGAACAGTTACGTAACTGTTACCTAATAAAGACTGATGCTATAAAAGGGGTTGTTGATGAGAGACCCCTGTGCAGAAAACTAAAGAGAAATCATATGTGATTTCCATTGCTGGGATTGGATCCTACTCACTGTGGTTGAAGGTGCCTGCGCTCATTGGAGGGCTGCGACCGGCTTAGGAGTCGAATATCTCAGAGCCCCCGGATTCAGTTTCACTTATCGGTTGTTTGCTGATCGACATGGCCGCTCCAGGTATGTCATCGCCCTTCTCTTGCATAGGTCCCTACATTGGGTTATGGGCCCACGCCACGCTTCCGTTGTGTGGGCCTATTTGCATTTTTTGGCAGAATCTTCGTCTGAAATGGTCACGCCTTTCTTCTCGACCTCAACCGGGTCGATTTCTTAAAGAAGGAAGGCACATACACAGTATTAAGGATTCAGACGAGAATCTCCTGTTGATTTTGGGAAAGTCGAGCATTGTGCCGGTTGTTTCCTGAAATGCCCAAATCAAAAAGGGTTTTGCCTGCATCGGATGCTGGCAGTCGATAGCAGGTCATGGTGGGGCGACATGGTGTTGCCGGTAGATGACGATTGTCGCCGGTAGACGATGACTGTCACAGTGGGGCGACAGAGTAAAAAAAAACCCCGCATAAAGATCAGTTTTTTTCAGGTTTTAACTATAGTCATCGGGCTGCAGGGTGATTAGTCGTCGTCGGGGTTGTTGTGTTTCAATGTCAGCGTCTTTCGCCAATCTCTGAAAAAGGTTTTTAAAACCCCTTTTCGCTTTTTTTCCTCTACCATCAGGCAGTGGGGGTTGCCCTGATCGTCGGATCCTGTGGATGTCATGGTTGCATTACCGATAACAAGCGGCCTTCGATGGCCGATTCGCCGGTGTCAGGGGCCATTCGGCGATGTGTGACATATGGGGCACCATCCTTCTGCGATGTCCTTTTTAGCCATGGGGCTGTGTTAGGTGGCAGGCCTTTCCAGAGGAGCATCGTCGGTTGGGCTCCGTGCGGGTCGCTGACAGGCGACGTGGGTCGCCGACAAGCGACGTGGGTCATCGGCTGGCGACGTTGGTCATCGACTGGCGACGTCGGTCATCGACTGGCGACGTCGGTCATCGACAAGCCCGATACGAAAACCCTTTTCTGAAACATAAAATAGAAATCGGGATTTCTGTTTTGTGCTGAATACTCGAATCGGGTCCGGCATTATGACCCAGTGACAGACCCGATCCAAACCCATTTTGGGTGGATCGGTCAGCCATTTTCATTGGATCGGACCCAGACCTATAAAGGTTTCGGGTCTAGGTCTGATCCAGAAAGACTGGGTTCGAGCTGGATTATGATTGTACCGGGTCAGACCTGGATCCGGTTATAATCGGGCCAGACCTGGATTTGGTTATAATCGGGTCAGACCCAGATCTAGACTGTACTGGGTCAGACCTGGATCTGGTTACAACCAGGTTAGACCCAAATCCAGTTATAACTGGGCCAGACCTAGATCCAGAAGGTATTGGGTCAGACCCAGATCCGGTTAGACCTGGGTCAGATCCAGATCCGTTTATAATCGGGTCAGACCCGAATCCAATTTGTACTGGGTGAGACTCGGATTCAGTTAGTACCGAGTCAGACCCAGATCCAGTAAGGGCCCAGGCACTATTTGAACTGAACCAAATCAGGGACCGATATGGCCCTTTTCGGGACCAGTTTGGAGCCATTTTTTGACCGGTTCTTTCCAGTTTCTCACTGGTTCCGAGATGCTAAGACCCTATTTTCATAAATATAAGAAGATACAGGGATTTTGGCATACGGTTATAGGGTTTTATAAACTTTTGTTCATACCTGACACTGGTTCATAAGGTTCAAAACTGGTTTGAACCCTTGGATGACCGGTTCGGGGCTGTTTCAGACCAGTTCAGAGTGTTTTCAGACCGGTTCCTCTTTGTGGACCCCAGGTTTTACCCATTTAAGCTTGACTTTTGTTATTGTTCATGCATTTTATTTGTAATTATGCATGTATAAATGAATGTATAATATTGGCATCAAGGATAGCTATATAACTTAGTGAATTCATGTCACCAAAGTAACTAAATACACGTGTGTTGTCAATTTTTTTGTTTTATTATAGAACTTTAGCTAATATTAATGTTGTACTTAGATTCATCAAACGATAAACAACCTAAATGTAGTTTTATCATGTTTGAAATTTAGGTAGGGTAAAATTAGGCAAATGTGATGAGATGTATCGTACATGTGTATCCAAAGATATCATATGTTGATGGTCTAGCTTCATATGAGCCTTAGTTTTATCAATTATGGTCGATAGGTGTAGTGATTATGCCTGTCAGAGATCTTACCAAAGTAAGACTCCGATGACCCTCTACACTCGCCTAGACATAAGCATATTCAGGGCTTTTTATTTATTACTTTTTTCATAAGGTTTGTCTCATATATGCTTTCTTTTGATATATGTCTTTTGTCATGGAGTTTCTAGTTCTGTGATTCTAGATGGCTCAAGTTCAATTATTTTTCTTGATGGATCTAATTATAGTGATTGAAAAGAAACTGTCATTTTTATATTAGGGTATATGGATTTGGATTTGGTCTTTAGAATGGATGAACTTACTGCCCTGACAGATCAAAGCACTGCTGAACAAAAGAGTGTTTTTGAGAAGTGAGAGCGCTCGAATAGACTTAGCATATTGTTTTTGCAATCTAAAGTGGCTATGAATATTTGCAGTGCTATCCCACAATGCAGGACAATGAAGGAATTCCTGAGTGCCATTGAGGCACAGTTTGTCAGTTTCAATAAGGCTAGGGCCAGTACCCTAATGTCAAAACTCATAACTATGAAATATTCTAGAGGGGGTAATATTCGTCAACACATTTTGGAAATGAAGAACATAGCATCCCAACTGAATAACATGAAGCTGACCATTTCTGACTCATTCCTAGTGCATTTGATTCTGGCGTCTTTACCTTTGGTGTATAGTCCTTTTAAGATTTCTTACAACACACATAATGATGAATGGATGTTCAATGAACTTACCTTTGGAGTATATATATCTCTACTTGATTTAAAAAAAAATCTAATATTTTTCAGATGTTTAAGAAATTTAATAAAAGAGTAGAGAAATAAACCAATAAAGTTATTAAAATAGTCAGATCTGATAGAGGTGACGAATATTATGGTAGGTTTACTGATATGGGGCAAAGGGAAGGACCATTAGCATGATTTCTCAAAGAGGAAGGCATTGTGTTTCAATATACTATGTCTGATAGTGCCTATCAGAATGATGTAGCTGAAAGAAGAAATCGTACGCTTAAAGAAATGGTCAGGGCCATGTTGAATTATTCAACACTTCTCATGAAGTTGTTGGGTGAAGCCTTAATGATTGCTTTGCATATTTTGAATAAGGTGCCTAAAATTCTCTACGGGTTGTGGACAGGTAGAAAATCACCCTTGTCTTATATGCACATATGAGGATGTTCTGCAGAGGCTAAATTATATAACCCTCACATTAAAGCCTTTGATTCAAGAACAATCAGTGGATATTTCATTGATTATCCAGAGAGATCAAAAGGATACAAGTTTTACTGTCCATCTCATTCACCACAGATTGTTGAAACGGATGAGGCAAAATTTCTTGAAGATGGTTCAGTTGGATTAAGTGCAATTCAAAACCTTGGTTTTGAAGAAATACATGATTCAGTTTCATTACCTATTAAGGAAAACACCGAGAGATACCATATTATTATTCCTAATAATGATGTGGTTTATCACCCGGTTGTTGATGCACAAATCCAAAATGAACCTATTATAGATAATTCAGAAGAGCACAAACAGGATGAACATGTTCAATTTGAATCCGTAGAATAACCTGTTTGGAGATCCACAAGAATTAGGAAATCTATCATACATCCTGACTATGTGGTGTACCTTCAGGAGCCTGATGATTTTATAAATATAGATAATGACCCATTGACTTTTATGGAAGCTGTTGAAAGCAAACAATCTTCGCACTAGATAAAATCCATGAAAGAAGAGTTGGACTCTATGGCTAAGAATCAAGTGTGGGATCTTGTCGAGTTACCTAAAAGAGTAAAACCTATAAGGTGTAAATGGGTCTTTAAAACCAAAAGAGACTCCAAAAGTAACATAGAGAGACATAAGACAAGATTGGTTGGTAAAGGGTTCACCCAGATGGAGGGCATTGACAATAATTAAACATTCTCTCATATCTCAACTAAAGAGTTAATGAGGATAATTTTGGCCCTCGTAGCTCATTATGACTTAGAGCTACATCAAATGGATGTGAAAACAACATTCCTCAACGGAAATCTGAATAAAGAAGTATACATGGAACAACCTCTTTGTTCCTTTGAAGATGATCGTTTGGTTTGCAAGCTTAACAAATCAATATATGGACTTAAACAGGCCTCCCGATAGTGGTATATTAAATTTTTCCAAGTCATCACGACTTTCGGGTTTACAGAAAACATTATTGATCAATGAATATACCTTAAGGAAAGTGAGAGTATAAATTCATTATATTGATGTTGTATGTGGATGACATTTTGCTTGCAACTAACGATATAGTTACTTACAAAGACAAAATAGTTTCTTGCATCACATTTTGATATGAAAGATATGGGTGAGGCTGCTTATGTACTTGGCATAAATATTCGTCGAGACAGAGCAAAAGGTTTTCTAGGCCTCTCTCAAAGATCCTACATAATTCACTTAGTACAACACCCATATCAAAAGGTGATAAATTGAGCCTAAAGGATTGTCCACAGAACGATATTGACAAAGCACAAATGAGTGTTTATCCATATGCATCAGTTGTTGGCAGCTTTCAATACGCGCAGACTTGTTCACTTTCAGATATCTCTTTTGCAGTAGGGGTGCTTGGTAGATTTCAGTCTAACCCAGACATATCTCATTGGAAGGTTGCTAAGAAAGTCTTGTAGTATTTTCAAGAGACAAAAGACTATATGTTGATATATCATAAGGTTAATCACCTCGAGGTCATTGGCTACTCAGATACGGACTTAGGAGGATGCCTTGATAGTAGAAAATCTACTACTCGGTATGTCTTCTTACTTGCTAGGGGAGCGATCTCTTGGAGAAGTGGGAAGCAGACGACTATTGCTGCTCACACCATAGTAGCAGAGTTTATAGCATTGTATGAGACTACTTCGCAGACCATATGGTTGAAGAACTTCATATCACAGTTAAAGGTGGTTGATTCCATTGAGAAGTCACTGAAGGTCTACTCTGATAATGAAGCTGCAGTGTTCTTTTCGAATAATAATAAGAGTACTACGTCATGTAAGCACATGGAATTAAAGTACTTTGTTGTTAAAGAAAGGACATAGAATCATCTAGTGCATATTGTTAATATTGGTACCAAAGAGATGATTGTTGATTCTCTTACTCAAGGGCTAGCACCGGGATTGTATTCTGAATATGTATTGAGGATGGGCATGTTAAACTCTTTTTGACATATGCATATGAATAAAGTGATCACATACAGTTTTGATTCTCATTATGGTTGTTTATTGTTAATCTCATAAAGATTGGAGATTTAACTAAGGATCTGTAGAATAGATTTTAAAGGTCAATTTATTCATCAAGTAATTCTCATAAGGTATTCGATCGAGGGTTTATCGCTGGGACAAGTGGGAGAATGTTGGAGTCACCCACGTAATGTGGACGTTACCCACATTAAGGACTCCTATAAAAATGTCTCTATCGGATAAGCCCCACGAATTTGGAAGATAACAGTTACGTAACGTAACTGTTACCTAATAAAGACTGATGCTATAAAAGGGGTTGTTGATGAGAGACCCCTGTGCAGAAAACTAAAGAAAAATCATATGTGATTTTCATTGCTGGGATTGGATCCTGCTCATCGTTGTTGAAGGTGCCTACACTCATTGGAGGGCTGCGATCGGCTAAGGAGTCGAATATCTCATAGCCTCTGGATTCAGTTTTACTTACCGGCTGTTTGCTGATCAAAATGGTCGTTCCAGGTATGCCATCGCCCTTCTCTTGCGCAGGCCCCTACAGGTGTTTGAATCATGGACAGTGCTTGATAGGACAATGCATCCTGTCCTAACCTGTCCACGCACTATAAATTTTTTTTTTGTTTTCAGTTCTTGTTCATCCACCATTGTTCCATGGGGGGGAGGGGGGCACCGGCAGTAGACACCGTTTTTGTGTCTGCAGGATGCATCAAAGTAACGTCCGTGCATCCTGCATTTGCATGTGGGTGCGAATGTACGTGGGGCCAATGTTTGGTGCGCCCCATGGTCACGCATGTTCCATGAATCAAACACCTCCGACAAGCACAAATATCCGTCACACTATCTATTGCAAATTTCATGTAATAACTCACATTTTTGTTCTTGATTTTGAATTACAATCTCAATAAGGCATAAGCTGTTGAATGTGCATTTTGAAAGTAGCTACAAATTAACTAATTTATTTTAAAATAATGTCATGAAGTGCTCATATCAATCCTTTTAAAAACATGTACCACCACGTTTATAAATTGTACCAATATTTATATTAAAAAAAATAGTTTTAAACATATCGCAAGTTCAAGAAAACATCTTATCCAAAACTTCTTAAAGCCCTAAAATCCTTAGCCAAAACTTTTGAATCCCTCTCTTGTGTATAGTAATAAACCGGTAGGGGTCCGCCAAACCACATCTTGCCTATCCAAATAAAAAAAAACTTTTGAATCTCGTGTGCTAGTAGTATCCAGTGCCCGTTTCAGTTTATAACTATAGGATGCCTTCTCATCGATAGATATCCTTGGATTTGAGAACGGAGATCTCTCTCTCTCTCTCTCTCTCTCTCTCTCTCTCTCTCTCTCTCTCTCTCTCTCTCCAAACAGGACCAGCAGGGTGGCATAGCTTAAGCGGGATACTGCATACAGATATCTGGACAGAGAAGAAAAAGAAGTGCATGCCGCATGCAAATACAGCATAACGTAACTATAGGGTTAAATGTGAGACCATAGAAGCAGTAAAATGGCACTATCCCAGACCTTTATTATCAATTCAAAAAGAGAAATGGACACACCTAATAATGGCAGGTTATATTGGGCACCTTTGAAAGCAAAAAAAAACTCGTAGGAAAAAGAAAATTTTGGCTACGAGAAGTTTTGATATGATAACTTCTCTAAATAAAAAGTTCACTTGTTTATTTAGAATGAGAAAAACAGTGAAAAATGAGAGGGAAATGGTCGATCAACACCCTCTGAGAGAGAGAGAGAGAGACGTTGTTCAACCAGATATATAGCGAGGTGGCCGACTCTCTCTCTCTCACACACCCTTTATATATATATATATGTCACTAGATTATGAGAACTAATTTGCGAACCATGATTTTCATGATTTTTTTGTTCTTTTCTCTTGAATCCAACTGTGGAGATGTGATCTACATGCTTGGTTTTATAAGAACATGCTTTTGAATCCTCTGATTTTGATGCATAAACAAGATTTTTTAAGGCTTTAAAATAATGGCTCATAATCTTCATAAATATTCAAGCATTCAAAAATCGTATTTTTTCAAGAAGATACACAATCCAATGGTTGATTCCTATCAAATTCACCGTGCTAAGCACATCCACATGGTTAGATTTAAAAAGTGTTGAAAATGCCTGTATTTTTAGTTCTCATATTCTAGTGATATATATATATATATATATATATATATATATATATATATATATATATATATATATATATAGAGAGAGAGAGAGAGAGAGAGAGAGAGAGAGGTGGTCAACCACACCCAAGAGAAAAATATCTGAAAATAGTGATGACAGTTCGTAGAGAAAGGTGGTTTGACCATGTTAGAGAGAGATTGAGAGATAACTGAAAAGTGATGGACAGAAGGAAGATGGAGGAGGCAACCCATGGCATGAGGTGTTGTGGGTGAACGATTGCCCCAATACAAAAAGAATTTTTTATAAGAAAAATTCTTTCACCTCCCCAGGTGGAGGAATTTTTCCTAAAAAAAATCAAACTTTTTAGAAAAACTTTTTCATTAAAAATTCTCGTTTGGAACTGTTGGAAAATTTGTTATTTTTCCTTTCCTACTTGCATTTTTCCTACCTTTTTCTCGCTTCCAAAAGTGACCAAGGTTTCATATGGACGTGGAAAATAATGAGATGTGGTAATCTACCAAAATAATTGGAAAAAGAAACCAAACATCTCTCTTGGAGGAGATTTTCATGATTGCTGTCAAGTACGAGACTTGCATGATTTGGATATGATTTGAATTATTCATTGATATGCATGAGCAGCCAAATTTTTCACAGCTACCAGGTACTTTATTCTCCAAAAAAAATTTACATGTACCAGTGCCAAATATCAGATACAACAGTTTAGTACGTTCTACCATTCAGCACAAGAGGGTTGATCATCAAGCTAAACTCTCTATTTGTTTGAATAAAAGAAACAAAACGTGAGCCCCACATATGAAACCACTATCATCCCAACAGTAGCAAACCTTGTGGTACTATTTCCAAATAGAGACCAAGACATGGACACGTGAAAATCAGGACTCTTGAGGAGTCTCAAACCTTGTGGGAGTGTCGATACCCATCATGCAAGAGAGACCACACAGCAAAATTATAAGTAGGACGATTCCCTGAAACATGAAGAAAGCGAGATATCATATACATGAAACAAAAGCATGTTGAAGACACTGAAAGTAGACTGTAGAAAGAAAAAAAAGAAGTAAATCCAGGAAATAAGATTCTTGTCAAAATGAGGGATTTGGCACACAATCTCTCCATTTTCCTGTGCAGAGCCAATTCAATAGCAGCTAGTGACAATTCTCCACCTGCACTCAATAACTTTCTGTTTGTTTTCCAAGAACTTGGGAAATAATCAGCTTACATCCTATTGACAAGGGATTTGGAGTCTTCCAGTTGATTGTCCTCTTGATAATCCCATTTGTCTGACAAATCAGATCCCTTCAAAGCCCTCTTTCCATGTGTAGGCTTAGACAGATTGCTTTTCGGAATAAACATGTCCTAGACTTATAATCAATTCCCAAAGCAACCTACACCGCCTATATAACTAAATGCATCACTTCACAGAATGTGCATATAATCTTTCGCTAATCCATAAAACACCCTTGTTTAATGTATGGGTGTAAGAGCATGACATACAAGACAGACACAATGTGTGTGTGTGTGTGTGTGTGTGTGTGTGGATATATAAATAAACAAACCTTCTTAATCATATTACCTTTGTAGCAAACTCTTAGTGATATTTTAGTCCACTTGCACACATGACATGTCATGGCTGACTTGTATGCCAAGCTCTTACATGCATACACTTCGCTCATATCCATTGCCTTCAAAAGAGAAGTTTTTTTTATTTTTTTCTACCATCCATTCTCAATCTACTAACTATGGGTGGGCAAGAGGCCTAAAAACCTGCTGAAGGCATGCAGCCTAGTTAAACCCTGCCTACCAAAGGGCTGGGCCAGGCCTAATCTCAGTTTGGGTCATGCCTATGTTACTTGGACACTGACACGGGTGTTGGTGTCCAACACGGTGGGTCTTAAAAAACTAGATACTTGGATATGGAAATATATATATATATATATATATATATATATATATATATATATATATATATACATATATATATATGTATGTATGTATATATATATATACATATAAAAGAGATAAAAGAGAGGTTTAAAGAATTATGCAAACAAAACCAGAAAATACAAAATGCACATTCCTTACCTATTTATAATTTGATCCTTGATCATTTACAGTTTTATGATGTAAGATTGCAAGTACAAAAAGTAAAAAACAAATAAAGACTAATGGGAGTATCAATGCATGATGGATACTTCCCAGGTAAGTATCTTTCACACCTTAGAATAGTCCACACTTCTTTGTTTAACAAGGAATTATCCATAAAGCAGGTAACCCCTGTCCCTTATGCAAGAAACTGGACACTCCTTGGATACGGGGTGTCCAAACGCAATTTAAGGTGTTGGACACTCGACACGCGTGTCAAAATTTTTGGACACTTCTAATTTTGAAAATGGGGTGTTGGTGCCGTGTCCAGGAGTGTCAGTGTCGATGACGGTGTCGGAAAGTGTGACAACGACACTTCAACTTAGGTGAAGTGTCCATGTAACATAGGGTCATGCCAAGATTCAAAAACTCAACCGAAGCCTGCCCAACCAACAGACTGGCCTGGCCTATTCTATCTAATCTCATAAAATGGATGGGCTAACAACCCCATTGATAGACAAAGGGGCCAATGGAAGACTGGCCATGCTAAGCTTCAAAAACATAGCCCAAGTCCATCTAATCTCATAAAATGGACGGGCTAACCTTATTGATGGAGGACAAAGGGGCCAGTCAAAGATGGGCCAGGCTAAGCTCCAAAAACGTAGCCCAAGGCAGGGCTAGATGAGCCCATGGGCCACAGTGGGCAGGCCAAGTCAAGAACCAAAATCGTAGCCCAAGCTCAGCCTAAATGAGTCCGACTGCCCTCCCCTACAACCTACAAAAAGAAACAAATTTATGAACAACAAACAAAATGTAATGGATTAAAGTTAAATATGAGTTAAACTTGTCAAATTGATCTATAAAAAAATGGTGATTACAAGAGTGTCAGTTTCCATTTTTAACTCAAGATTTAATCCTTGTCAACATGCACAGATGTAGAGGATTCAGAAAGTCTGAACTCAGAGAGAGAGAGGTGTTGTGTCAATTATTATAACCATCTAATATGTTATGAAGTAAATTATTTTTTATAAGATTTTTTTTTGCTTTTATACAATTCACTACAAAAAATACATTATGAAGTACAATATCTTCTCTTATTTTTTAAACGATAAGAAACTGCCTAATTATTTTATGATCTTTTTCATTATGTATATTTTTACTTTAATTAAAAGACAAACACTCTCTCTCTCTCTCAAATGTATCATATAGAGACATTCTATGCTTCCAATGCTGCTGTGTTACACTTATCTTGAAATGTGTAAGAACTAGTTCTCTTCGATTTGATGTTTTTTTTTAGTCATCATATTTGTTTATACATGAACATTATCTTTTGCATAATTTAGTCACCAGTCAATTGACAGATTTTAGTTCATCATATATCTAAATTTAACACAAACATCATCCTGGTAAGGTCTTCTTTCTCTCTCATAATTAAAGCCCCTTTCAAATGGTGATACTTTCTTGTGTGTGTGCACGTGTGTGCTAGAAGCTAGATGCACAAAAACTTAGAGGAAAAAACTTTCCAAAAATACCAAGTCCTTGTAAAAGACTCCAAAAGATGTACTCATACAACTCGGAGGAAAAAACATTTCCAAATAGATGCACTTTTTTGGTAGGTGAAAGATCATTGCATAAGTATGTGCTACCACCAAAAAGACCAATGCACATTAGCGCTATTGAAAAGAGACACTTCAAGTCTATCATAATTTCATATTCATATAATTAAGTTCAACAAATAATATTTGCTGATATACACATGCATAAATTTCACATCATCAGCATCATCAGGTACATCCCTTGTAAATAAAAATGATGAATCTGCCTTTCTCTGAGTTCTTATTTGCATCACATCTGCTTCCATGGACCATACCAAACCACTCTCATATTTAACCAGTTTCATGAAAAATTCATGTCTTATACTTAAAAATGTATCCCCCTACATATGTCACATTCTTCAATTTTAAGATGGATACGTAAGACCTGAAAACCCAAAATAGAAGTGTTTGACTATGGTAGTGGATCATAGAGCTACTAGGTCTGTCATAAAACCAACGAGAAAGGCTAAATGGGACACAAGGAGAAGGAATTAGGGAAACTGGATGACCAATGAAGACTTTGAGGGAGGCCTTGAGCAAGGATATGAAAATTTATGAAGTAGCGTAAGTTTCAGCTTCCAAGAAGAAGGGACGGGAAACTATGACTAGTTAATCAGACACTATGTTGTTGGGACGTGGCATGCTAATGATGATGGTAATATAAACACATACATATGCACTTATATATCTCCCTGTGTCTGTCTGCAGAGTGAGGGAGAACTTTATCTTTGAAATTAGACCCAATCTACAATGCATTTGAATTGCCAACTCTCTAACATTCGGCTGGATTCTATTTAATTGAGTTCCTACAAATGAGTTAACAGGTCGGTAGGTGGGACACGTGTTTTCACCCAGACATGACTAAAACTAGGCAACCAACTACGTAAACCTAGTCAGTAGCCTAAGTTTAGTTAACTAGGTCATAAAAAGATCCTAGGGCTCACCAAATAAGCAGATATAGCCAAACAAACTTTATTCTCTAAGATGTTAGGTGATCAAGATAGTTGTCCTCAAAAGAGATAGCTCAAACATAGGGGCCAGCCCTAGCCATTGCCTAGAAACCCAAATAGAACAGGTTTTTCAAATTAAAATAAAAAAGAAAAGCCTGAAAATTACTATATTGTGATTTTATGTTTATAATCATTACATATAAAAGAAAAAATTACGGTTCCCTGTTAGTTACCCTCATAAGAGCTTGCCTAGGGGTCACTTTGTGTAAGCACTAGGCCAGCCTTCACTTAGGTAACTACATAGAAAGAGTTGGATGTGAAGCATGAAATGATTCATAACAAAAACTCTTCAATCCCAACTTATCTCACACAAAGAGACATACACAACCAACTGCATGGAATAGCAGGCAGCCAACTGATTCACCTGCAAAGTATACAATACAAAACTAACTCCCAGAAGATATCTGCAGCAGAATCCAGCAATTCTTATTATTGAATTGACATCTTAATCATATGGATTACATAATCCAGTTTTTAATCATCAAAACATTCAAAGAGTTTCCTTTTTTTCAGAATAACCCTCCCTCCCACCTTCCCACGAAATAAATTCTCGCATGTGAATGCAAAAAGAGAACCCAACTAGGTTTGGAATCTTTGGATATATGGGTTCTTTACCAAATTAGTGGACAAATGTGCAAGCATCATCAAATACACAATACATTAAAGAAAGGGATGACTTTTATTATGTTACATATTGCTGCATAGGTGCACCTACAAGATGATTCATAGAATATTTAGACATCAGAAATATAACTGAATATTCTTAAATCAGTTAAATTTATTGAGGAAATACATGTTTAACATATTCAAATAAATTGATACACATTAATTGACATAATGGCAAAGCAGTTACATATTGTGGAGGAATTCATAATTAATTTTATTTGGTCCATATAAGCGCAGCTTCAATTAATTGTTTATTTGAAAGGAGACACGTTAATTGGTTCCTACTTGTTGAATTCCTATTGCATTATTCTCGTGCCCACATTCTTAGGTTCAATATTGCATTGATATCAAGAAAACTGGTAATACCTAATTGACAAGAATGAGGTGGAGATTGCTTCAACATAAGTAAGCTGATGTACTATGCAACTCAGATGCACACATTTACCTTGTCAATGCACTCCTATAAAAAGGTACCACACAACTACTATAGCTCAGGAAGGAGATACTTACAACAAAAACCCCTTCCAGAAGTGATGATTTAATTTGGCATACACCATCACAAGTTATGTTTGTTGAACTATTTCCAATGATATTCTCAGCAAGAAACCTTCCCATGGTTTCATGAGCAGCAAACAGGGGCATATAAGGATCTGAAGCATAAAGAATGGTGTACGCAGCACCAGATTGCTCCATAGAAGCAACAAGTTCTGACAAAAGCCCACCTAGAAGCCCATTGAAGATCCAGAGTTATAGAAGCTCTTGGGCATGGAAGAGACAACTTAGGAGAAAGAAGAATACCTTCAGAATCACCCTCTTCAGAATAATCATGTACATCATCACAAAACACAATCAAGTCTGTCTGTTCCTTTTGTCTGGTATTCATCCTCATCTTCACATAATCCTGATAGCAATTATCAATCAGATCTTACCATTAAAATAGCATTGACAGAGAAAAATGTTTCGCATCAATTACATTGAATGCACTGGGGCCGGCAAGCCTCTTGAAGGCCTTATTCTCTCCAGAACAAGAGTGAAAGAAAATTATATCGTTCAATGGTGAGTCATCCCCACAATGTTCAATGAACCTTGAGATCAGAAAACTCTCCAATGGCTGCTTATCCTGGGTAGCAACAACAAATGGGAATGCCAAGGAAAAATTTGATCCTGTAAATGATGCCTGTAAAAGCAAAAAAAGAAAAAGAATAAAGAAATTATTATCTTGACAAATAGATAAAGATCAGATTTCGACACATAAATAGAAGCATCTACCTTGAGCAAGTCAAGAAGCTTGTGATCTACATGTTTATTTCTCGATATGTCTGAAGATTGCAGCTTAAGGGGGAAAATAAAAATTGTCAGCAACTTTGTTATAAAAAATTTAATAGCAATTGAACCATGCAAATCATGACCTAGCCTGCTCAGTATACCCAATCATATAACAAGATCTGGTTCCATGCTTATTTTTGTTAAAACAAAATGTAAGGATCCAGAGAAAGAACCCCTTGAACAGTCTACAGCATGAGATATATGTTGCATTCCCACTACATAAAGACAGTCCACAACATTGGCTGGCAAAACAGAAGACAAAGTAAATCTTCAAAGTGCACAATCAAAAGAATGGTGCACTTCCCTGAAGGCATTCCAAAAAAAAAAAGACTGTCCTTGGGCATGAATACAGACAGGTGAATTTTTTGAGGTCTCACACTGGAAAAAGTCCTCAAGTTCAGCCAGGTTCCAAGGCAAAGAAAGAAGCAATAGGACTCAACTTAACAGGACAAAAGCAAGGTTATGGCTTCATCTGGTCATCACTGGCACCATGAAAGATAGAATTTGGAGGACAGTAAATCTTCAAAGTGCACAATCAAGAGAATGGTGCATGTCCTGAAGACACTCAGAAATAGGGGCATGAATACAGCTAGGTGAAATATTTGGACCAAGTCATCAATTTCAACCAGGTCACAAGGCAAAGCAAGAAGCAATAGGATTCAACTTAACAGAACACCGAGCCAGGCCATGGCTTCATCATATGGACAGTCTGAGCACAAAGCATGCAGACCTCACAAAGCAAGGTGAAGTTGCTGCCTGAAAATCTATATAATCTTTTCTTGGGTTCCTAGCTGAAGGTTAAGTCAAATTTAAACAGTGTGTGCACGAGGACAACAGTGAAATGCTGGAAGCCACTGAAGAATACAAGTAAAACATTCAAGACAAATAATAGGAAGCAACCAAGGAACAAGAACTTGACTGGGAATGGCATACTAATGTGCAGAATCCACAAAATGGTTAAATGATACTTCTGAGAAGAGACACATTCTTCAGAATTTGCTTTCTACTATCATAACTAAATTCTGCTGGGAATCATTTCCATTTACTAAGAATTGAGTTTTCACTCAATAGTTTCCCTCTTCCCCAGCATGTGGAAAATAAAGAGATCAAGTGTAGAGAAGACAAAATAATGACATGTGAGCTACATGAAAAAAATTGAACTCATAAACTTTAGCAGCAGTTTCCTTGAAATAAACCTCTTTGCCAACAAAAAGTAGTGCGACATCCACAATTTGATCTTGTCTTCCTGCAGAGCACTGCAAAGAAAACAGCCATATACGACAATCTTTTCTATTTCAAGCACTACTGGATAAAACTAGAAAGAGCAGAGAATACTGCTTATTTCATCAGCTTCCAAGCCCTAAAATATAATAATGATTACCAGAACGTTTGACCATCCACCTTCAGAGAGAACAGATTGTGCTAAATCCTTTGAGCTAAGTGCACGATAGTCTACCATTTCCTTGAAACCACTATCTGATCTGCAGAAGCAGCAGCGAAAATATTCAAGATGCAGCGAGAGAGAGAGAGAGAGAGACTAGTGAAACATCAAAAGTAATTTAGGAAATAAATATTTATACTAGCAGAAGAGAAGAGAAAAGAAGCCAAAAAGATTTTCCCCTTGAACCAATTCTCAAGACAGTATTTACAAGGTATTACTCTCTATGGAAAAGGACAGGAATAACAAAATGACGGTGAATAACAAAGAGAATGACACAAAAGCAAAATATGGCAGATAACAACCAACACTCACAACCATTAGTTTTTCCAAATATGTGGTTCTTTAACTTGGACCAAAAACAATTCTAATATAGGGAAGAACAAAATCAGTGTAACCAATATCAGCGATATTTTGAAAATATCGTGAGAAATATCAATATTTTAAGGTAGCCGATATTAAAGGGATACCTCATGATATTTTTGGGGAAAACTCTTTTTTTATATTTTAAGTTTGCATTTCCTGTTTTTTTGTTTCTTTTATATTTTTAAAACCTTGAAAACTTGTTTCTTTATATTTTTGCAAAAAAAATAATGCAAAACTTACTATTTTCTTATCTTTTTGGTTATTATTTATATTTTTCAATTTTTTAAACTCCCAGGATTTTTCAAGTCTTGAAAATCTCTCCAAGAAAATACCTTGAACGATATAAGTGACCGTGAAGAAAATGTGAACAAACATCAGACAAGTATTCCATGAATGAAAAGCCAAGCAGATGAAAATAACATAATTGTATGCAACTCAAGGAATGGAAAAAAAGAGGTAAGATAACCTTTGTAAAATGTATGTGATTATTGATCAAATTATTGGTATTAAGCTGTGTTTGGCCTCACAAAGGTACCCATTTCAACCACTATATGATGGTTTCTTTTCAAAACAAGGAATACAAGCATTTCAGTCCTCAATCTGATTTGGTGGAAAATCCATACTTTGAAAAGCTACCCGACTATGCAATTACTGAAATGAAAACAAGATGCTCACAATTACAATGCCAACAAAGGGCTACACAAGTGCACAATCACAAAAGAATCTCAAATGGATCAAATACAATCTCATGAAAGAGACACAATATCACAAGAACAATATAAAAATAAATATGTTTATATTATTTCACAAAACCTTGTAAGAAGCTCACTTTATAGAGCCACACATACAAAAGGGGAGGCAGTCCAACGATCAATAGTCATCTTTGACTAACATATAAAAACAGAAAATAAATAAAATAAAAAGACAATACAGTCCCTATTGGATTGTATAAATATATGTATATCATATGTATACAATGTATTTTAACACTATCACTCAATCTTTCGGTGAGATCACCAAAAGTTTGTTAAGAAGAAACAAAAAATGTGGTAGAAGAAAAGCTTTGGTGTAGAAGTCCGCAATCTAAAACTCGAAGTGAACCTATGGTAAAGTAATCATCTCCTTCAAGTATTTTTCTCGAACATAGTGACAATCCATCTCGATATGTTTCGTTCTTTCATGAAATGTGTGATTACTGACTATATATATGACACTTTTGTTATCACAGCACAACTTTGAAGGTTCTGAAACATCAACACTCTGTAAGTAAGGATCTCATCCACACGACCTTGGTCATTGTTGTAGTCATCGCCCTATATTCAACTTCAGTGGAAGATAAAAACACTTTCTGTTGCTTTTTGCATCTCCAGGAAATGAGAGAATCACCTATAAGCACACAAAAACATGTGGTTGAGTGTCGGTTATTGGGATCTCCTCCCCAATCAGAATCAGTATAAGCAATGAGATTTAAAGAGGAAGAAGAGGATAAGACTAGTCATTTAGATATATTCTTCTTGATGTATCAAACTATTCTTAACACAACACATGTGAATCGATGTAGGCGCATGTTGAAACTGACTAGAAGTATGTAATGCATGCGCTATATCTTGTATGGTAATAGATACAGTGATATGATAAGTTTCCTATAAGGAATTGGATCATCTAATAAGACTCCATCTTCAGCTCATATTTTAGTATTTATTACTTCAAGAGTGTCAGCATATTTTGTATACAACTACAAACTTTATTTAAGACAAAATGTATCATCTTGGTGAATATGCTACTTTAATATCTAGAAAATATCTCAAAAAACTAAGGTCAGTCGTATCAAAAGAATTTTTAAGCATAATCTTAATTTCTTCAATTTTCTTCTAATCATTTTCAATAATGATCATATCATCAACATATAAGAGCAAAATGATGAGCGAAATACCTATAGATCTTACAAAAAGAGCAGTATCAATATAACCGGATTTAAATCCAAAAGTTATCATAGTTCCATTAAACCGATCATACCATGCTTTAGGAGTTTATTTAAGCCTATATAAAGTCTTTCGAAGACGAAGAACCATACCATTTTCAATAGTCAGACCAGGGGGAGGATCCATGTAAACTTCTTCATTTAAATTTTTATTTAAGAAAGCATTTTTAACAACTAACTGATATACAAGTTATTGTAAAAGTATCTTCAACAAGATACTATAATCAAGACCCAATATTCTTGATGCAAGATAAGTGCACACATGCACAATAAGAACACTAAGAACACTTGTGCACAAAAGCACAAATCAATCAATCTCACAAAAGCACTAAAAAATGAAAATAACCTTTTATTGAACACTTGGGCTTTGACCCAAAGCCATACAAGAACACAAGGGGGAACACCCCTATTTATACACAATGAGAGGCCATGGAGGGGCTCCCAATATAACCGTTGGAGGGCCTAACGATCATGTTGGGTGGGCCCCTCCATGTGCTAAAAGCTAAAACATAAAATAATAAAAGAAAAAAAGAACAGAAAAGAAAATAAAAAAGAGAAATTACATACATATTCTCAAAAAAGAATACGTGTAAAATGATGAATATACCCTTACGGCTAAAGAGAAATAAATATATTATATATATATAATAGGTAGATACATATACATATATATAATATATGTATATGTATCTACCTATTATATATATATATAATATATATTGGATTACAAGATTTGATTACATAATTTAACAGTTATTTTCTAATGGACGCAAATGCAACTAGAGTTCTAATTGTGGTCATGTGAGCTAATGGGGCAAAAGTTTCCTCATAATATATACCATATTCCTGATAATACCCTTTTTTCAGCTAATCTCTCTTTATATCCTTCTAAAGATCTATCACTCTTTGTTTTGACCTTAAATACCCATCTACATCCTATTTCCTTTTTCCCCTTAGGCAATATTGGACTTCCAAAGTATCAGCCTTATGTAATGCATCTAATTCTATTTTCATAGCTTCAAACCATTCTTCTATGTCTTTCACGTCTCTATAGTTGGAAGGTTCATTATATGAGTGAATTGCTAGAAGACATGCCCTATAATTTGAAGAGAATGATTCATATAAAGCAAACCTACTTAAATTCTATATATTCGCTCAAATCTTTTAATACTAGGTTCTTCTACATTGAGTGGTTGACTATATTTTTCTAAAACACATGGATGCTCTCCATTGTTACATCTAGAATATTGTAGAAGATTATGAGTTGGTTACATTTTTTCTCTTGGTTCATTATTTTGCTAAACATTATCACTAACTTCATCATCATTATTGTCATAATTGGACTTACGCAATAAGTCAAACAAAAAGGCATACTCGGATTCTTCCTTAAGTTTTTTAAGATCAAATTTTTTTTCTTTTTCAAGAAATGTAACATTTCTAGATACATAAAGCTTATCATTTTTTCAATCATAGCATCAATAGCCTTTTTTTATCATCAGCATATCCAATAAACACACATTCAATAGCTTTAGGAGAGAATTTGTTGTATTTTCTAAGAAGCATAAAACATTTACAACAAAAAATTCTTAATCTTTTCAAATCAAAAGTAGTCTTAACAAGTATTTCAATGGAAAATTTGTTTTCTAAAATTTGAAAAGACATTCTATTTATTAAATACACCGCGATAAGAGCGGCTTCAGCCAAAAACCTTTTTGAAACTTTCTTTAAAATGAGTAAAGTCCTAGTAGTTTCAATAATGTGACGATGTTTTCTTTCGACAATTTCATTTTATTGAGGAGTCTTAGAACATAATTTTTTGTACAAAATACCATGCATTTTTTTAAGTACGATTGAAATTCATTTGAAAGAAACTCTCTCTTGGAGTGAAAGCGAAAGATTTTAATATTCATTTTAAATTGATTTTTAACAAGATTGTGAAAATCTTTAAAACATGAAAAATTTCAAGTAAATCCAAGTATGTCTACTAAAATCATCTATGAATGTAATATAATATGAGTAACCTCCTTTTGACATAACGGGAGTGGGACCCCATACATCTGAATGCACCAATTCAAAATTTTCATTAGTCAGAGAAGTTCTAGATCCAAAAGGTAACATTTGCATTTTTTCAAGAATACAATCTTTTCATACACATTCTTTTTCTTTACAAAATTTTTCAAAAATGGAAAGAGAGAGAGTTTGGATATACTTGGATGTCCTAATCATTTATGCCAAAGATCTAAATCAATTTTTTTGGCATGATTACAAAAAGAATTTTTGGGTAGACATAAAGAGTCTATATAGTAAAAGTCTCATCTGTTAAATAATGTAACATAATTCAATATGTAATCTCATAGTTTTAGTTTACTTTTAAGTTTAGTTAGGATTAGGTTAGTTTATTTAACTAGGTTAGGTTTCTTTTTCTTTTTTAGTTTAGTTTTTGGACTTATTTGGCTTTATGCTTTTTTGACCAAAGTCAAAAAGCATAAAGTAGAGAGAGCTGTTGGACTCCCAACAGCTCTATTTAGAGCCGTTGGGAGCCCAACACTCCCTCATTCCCTCTCTCCCTTGTATTATAAATATGGGGTGTTACCCCCTTGTAACTTACACTTTTGTAAAGCCCTCTTTTGGGACCCAACATATTGAAGTTGATATTTTTTTTTTCGTTTGTGCATTTGTATCCGTGCCTTTGTGCACTTGTGAGAGTTCTCCTTTTATGCCTTTGAGCATTTGTATCCGTGCCTTTGTGCACTTGTGAGAGTTCTCCTTTTATGCCTTTGTGCACACTTTGTGTTTCTAGTATTGTGTTTATACACAAAATCCTTTTTTATAAAGATTTTCACATGGTATCAGAGCAAGGTTGCTTGAGAAGGAAAGTCTTGTGATTCTTCATAATATTGAGTGCCTTGAAAAGCGTGCCTTCAATTTTTTCGAGATTGGCATGAAGACTTCCCTTCATCAAATATTTTGGAAGATTACTACAACAAGTAAGAGTTAAAATTTCTTTGTGGTACGTATTTTTCTCCTTCGTCTTATCTCTCTAATGGGTGAAAAAGACTCATTTCTCTCTTGGCTTTAAGCTCAATTGTTCCAATTATCATGTATGGGCCGGAAATATGGAAGCTCATATTAAAGGAAAGGGGCTTTGGGGATTTGTTCAAGGTTCCATAACGGAACCCGAACCAAAAATTACGATGGTTGAAAGAGGAGAAATCAAAATTCTTGAAGGAGAAGAAAGACAAAAAACTCTTGAAGAATATTCAAAGAAACATGAGGATTGGGAAATGAGAAACTTCAAGATCCTATCTTGGATCTTCTCATCCGTTGAAACCAAGATCAATGCCAATATCATCAAATTCAAGAAAGCCTCCGAAGCTTGGCATTATCTTGAAAAGATGTATACTTCACGAGACTTATCTCACAAGTACTATCTTCAAAAGAGGGCCTTGACCCTACAACAAAATCAGATGTCTATTCGTGAGTACTTTGCTGAATTATCCTCTATTTGGGATGAGCTTGTCATGCTTGAGCCCAAGTGGAGTGGCGAAGCTATTGAACTTAGATACAAGCAATTAGAGGAAGATCACTTCTTTAACTTCCTAAATGGTCTTCGACCCGAATTTGAACAAATTCGGTCCTCTCTTCTATCTTCTTTCACATCTCCTTCCATTGAAGATGTTATTACCAAGTTAAGTGGAGAGGAAACTCGTATGGGCATTAGCAAGCAAAATCCAAGTGTTCTTGCAATGCTCACAAATCAAGATGAATGTGATGGAGCTAATGCCGTGTCTAGGCCTGGCAACAACTTGAGGACATATAAACCTCCTCACTTTAAAAACCAAAATCAAGGATACAATGGTGGTCAAGGCGGAAGAAGGGACAATAGCAAAATTGTGTGCCACTTTTGCAAGGAACCCGGTCACATCAAACCGGTTTGTCCTAAATGGAAGAAACTACTTGCAATGGCAACCACATCTCAATCACAAAAAGAGGAATCTACAAGTGGAGCTCTCTCTCTCTAAATCAAATTATGGAAGCTCTTCAACCTCTTCTTAAGGGAGCTATTTCCGGTGCCGCCGTATCCACTCCTTCTCCTCCAGGTAAAACTTCTTGGCTTTTAGATTCGGGTGCATCTTTTCATATGTCTCCAAACATCTCTTCTCTTTCTGAATATTCTAAAAGTTTATCACCATCTTTTGTTTCAACTGCGGATGGCACTTCTCTTGAAATTAAGGGGATTGGAAACTTTGAAACTCAAAATTTTTTTATTCCCAAAATTAGATTTATACCTAAATTGAATTTGAACTTACTTTCCGTCTCTCAACTCTCGGACCTTGGATGTGACATTCAATTTTCATCTAATAAGTGTTTAATACAGGA
Organism: Nuphar pumila; assembly: GCF_984573655.1. Classification (NCBI taxonomy): domain Eukaryota; kingdom Viridiplantae; phylum Streptophyta; class Magnoliopsida; order Nymphaeales; family Nymphaeaceae; genus Nuphar; species Nuphar pumila. The sequence continues at coordinate 139,864,553 of NC_143250.1, read as the reverse complement.
TCACCGGTCCGGGAAGTTGATTGGGGAATGCTCTAGGAAGGGAGACTTGTACTATGTGGATTCTCTCCAAATCCTTAAAACCCCTTTTTGTAATGTGGCCCAACATAAAGACATAAATGTTTGGCACAAAAGACTTGGTCATCCCAACATCACCAAGTTATCCTATTTGCATTTTATTAAAAATCTTTGTAAAAATACTTTCTCTTGTAATGATTGTATTCTTGGAAAAATGAGAAGTATGCCTTTTGAACAAAGATCTATGTTTACCACAAAACCTTTTGAAATTGTTCATTCGGATGTTTGGGGACCGGCACCCATCATATCCAAGGGAGGCTTTGCCTATTATGTGATTTTTGTAGATGATTTTTCTCGATATTGTTGGATATATTTCCTTAAACATAAGCACGAAGTGTTTTCATGTTTTAAATCATATCATATGATAATTAAGAATCAATTTAATAGTAATTTAAAGATTTTTAGGACCGATTCTGGAGGCGAATATCTTTCCAATGAATTTAAGAAATATCTTGAAGACTATGGTATTGTCCATCAAAGATCGTGTCCTAAGACCCCACAACAAAATGGGTTAGCCGAAAGGAAGCATAGGCATATCATTGAAACCACTAGAACCCCTCTTATTTCCCAAAGTATTCCAAAAAACTTTTTGGGCCGAAGCGGCTCTTGCTTCAGTTTATCTTATTAATCGTCTTCCATCCAAAAATTTAGATAAAATCTCTCCTTTCGAAACTCTATATGAAAAAGAACCCGATTATAATAGATTGAGAGTTTTTTGTTGTAAGTGCTTTGTCCTTACAGATAAGAATGATAAACTCTCACCTAAAGCCATTCCTTGTGCTTTTCTTGGCTACTCCGAAACCCAAAAAGGGTTTCGATGTTATGATATTAAAAATGATAAGTTATATGTCTCAAGGAATGTAACATTTCTAGAAAATGATAGTGGTTTTGAAAAGAATGAATCTCATTTAGAAATTGCTAACTATTCCTTTCTCTTTGATCTTTTATCTAAAGATGATGATATCTCTAGTGATGATGAATCAACATATAACAGTGACAATGAAGTGGTTGAAATCAACAATAACTCTAACCCTACTACCTCTCAAGAAGAAAATATAACTAGAGACCCTATCACTTATACTCATAGAGATAGACTCCCCTTTAGAAGTGCTATTGAGCAATATAGTGAACCTAGCGAATCTATCCCCTCACATGATTCAAACCCTAGAAGAACCGAGAGAACTAGAAGAACTCCCTCTAGATTCGTATCTTTTGATTCTTTCTCTCCTAAATATCGGGCTTGCTTAAGTGCCATTCACTCATATTTTGAACCAAAAAATTTTGAAGATGCCAAACGATGTATTGAATGGAGAGAAGCCATGGAGAATGAACTCAAAGCGCTTAGGAAAGCCAACACTTGGGAATTTCAAACACTTCCCAGTGGAAAGAAAACTATAGGATGCCGATGGGTGTTCAAAGTCAAAACAAAGAGTGATGGATCTCTTGAGAGGTATAAAGCTCGTCTTGTAGCTAAAGGGTATAGTCAAGAATACGGGATTGACTATGAAGAGACATTTGCTCCAGTAGCTCGTATGGTTACTGTTAGATGTCTCGTCACCATTGCTTCCATTAGAAAATGGAATATTTACCAAATGGATGTCAAAAATGTCTTTCTAAATGGTGATCTTAATGAAGAAGTCTACATGGATGCTCCACCTGGTATGGAAATTCCTAAAAATAAAGTTCTTCGTCTTTGTAAAGCTCTTTATGGCTTGAAACAATCTCCCAAGGCTTGGCACGATAGGTTTAACAATGTAATGACTGAAAATGGTTTTACTTCATGCTATACTGACACTGCATTGTTTGTTAAGAAATCTGATGCAGGGATTGTTATATTACTGTTATATGTTGATGATATGTTAATAACAGGTGATGATGTCAAAGGAATCAAGAGCATTAAATCTATCCTGACTTCAAGATTTAAAATGTCAGACTTAGGATTTCTGACATATTTTTTGGGAATTGAGGTTGCCTATTCTCACAGAGGCTATTTTTTGTCTCAAACTAAACTTGCTTGTGACATTCTTGACAGATCAAGAATCACAGATGACAAGGTCTGTGAAACTCCTGAAATAGTAGGTTCAAAGATGAAGATTGATGATGGGATTCTCTTAAAAGATCCCACATTTTATCGACAACTGGTTGGATCTTTAACGTATCTCAGCATTACGAGGCCTGATATTTCTCATGCTGTACATGTTGCTAGTCAGTTTCAACATGCACCTACTTCAGTTCATATGAGTGTCATTCTCCGCATCATCAGATACATAAAGGGTACAGTAAACAATGGGGTATTTCTATCTTCTTCTTCTGAATTGAATTTAATTGCTTATACTGACTCTGATTGGGGAGGTGACCCAAATAACCGTCACTCCACCACTGGTTTTTGTATTTTTTTAGGAGAATCTTTAATTTCTTGGAGATGCAAGAAACAACATAAGGTCTCACCTTCATCCACAGAAGCCGAATATAGAGTCATGGCATCTACTACCATGGATATTGTTTGGATTCGCAACTTGCTGGAAGATATGAATATTCAAGTTCAAGGGCCCACAAAACTATGTTGTGATAATAAAAGTGCAATTTATATTGCCAAAAATCACACATTTCATGAGCGCACGAAGCACATTGAGATGGACTGCCACTATGTTCGTGAAGAATACTTAAGAAGAACTATAGACCTTCCATATGTTACATCAGAATACCAACTAGCAGACTTCTTCACCAAAGCGTTGTGCTCTCCAAGATTTAACTTCCTTCTTGGCAAACTTTCGGTTATGTCACCCTAAGTTTGAGGGGGGGTGTTAAATAATGTAACATAATTCAATATGTAATCTCATAGTTTTAGTTTACTTTTAAGTTTAGTTAGGATTAGGTTAGTTTATTTAACTAGGTTAGGTTTCTTTTTCTTTTTTAGTTTAGTTTTTGGACTTATTTGGCTTTATGCTTTTTTGACCAAAGTCAAAAAGCATAAAGTAGAGAGAGCTGTTGGACTCCCAACAGCTCTATTTAGAGCCGTTGGGAGCCCAACACTCCCTCATTCCCTCTCTCCCTTGTATTATAAATATGGGGTGTTACCCCCTTGTAACTTACACTTTTGTAAAGCCCTCTTCTATGGCCTTGCCCAATTAGCTTCCTTGACTGAAGATCCTACACCCAACAATCCTTAGACGAGAACAAGACCTTGCGCCCATAATCAGAAATTTAAGAAACCGAAAGAAGGTTTAAGTCAAGTTTTAGAATAAGTCTAACATTTGGAATAAAGAACTTATTTGAATCACCTATAGTTTTGTAAAAATTTCTTATACTTTAAACTTTTAAAATGGTACCATCGACGGTTGACACACATGGAAAATATGAATTAGTGCAATCGGATAGTAACGACTCATTATGTATCATATGAAAACAGACTCTAGAATCCAAAATCCAAGAAGACTTACCTGGAGAAGAAGATTAAGAGACGACAACACCAGATATAGGAGTAGCTTTTAGGATTTGTGAAATGGCCTCCACAATTTGAGCAATCGTCAAATCATTGAAGTTGTCATCTTTTCTTGAGTTTTCATTTATTGGAGACTCTTCACTTACCACAATTACTTTTTTGAGTTTCGAACAATTTGGCCTTATATGCCCCAGTTCTCTACAATAGTGACAAGTAATTTTACCACCTTTGTATCCTCCCTTATATCCTCTCCTATTGTATTTTTTCTCACAGTGGGTGGGGGGTTTATAAGTCTTTACAAAGCTTCTGGGTCTTGATACAACAAGGACCTTATCACTAGGCTTGTGCATTCCAAGTCTAGTTTCTTCTTGACATATTTGAGCAAGAGCATTCCTAATGGAAAGAGCAGAGGTCCTATTAAGTAAAGAGGACCTAACTTGCTCAAATTTCGGTCGAAGACCATATAAGAAAGAGAAGAGATTTTCTCTTTCAACTTGTTGTTTTCTCATCTCAATGGCAGAACCTTTTCATTTTGGTTCCAACATAGCCATCTCATCCCAAATCGGAGATATGAGACTATAAAAATCTCTTACACTTTTATCCCCTTGTTTAGTAGCATGTACCTTAGCTTGGAGATAATATAACCTAGCCATATCCTTTTGAATAAATGTGCCCTTTAGGAAAATCCATGCATTGCATGCCTTTTTAAACTTGATGATGTCAGTAGTAATCATGAATTCCATAGTATTCATAAACCATGAGAGAATTTGAGCGTTATTGGTCTTCCAATCTTTCATTTTGTCTTGATAATCTTGCAAAGCCTTCTCCTTTTCTTCTTCGGAGAGAACCTTAATTTGATCTCATTCTCTTCTCGTTAACTTTAGTTGGGGCTCATAAGTGGTTTCACTAACAAAACCCAAAAGCTTTTTCCCAATGATATGGTTTTCCATTGTGGTAGCCCACAGCAAGTAGTTGCTTATGTTGAGCTTGTAGGAGATGACGAAAGTAGATTCTCTTTCACCCATGTTGAAAAAATAAGCTTGAAGTTGAAGGACCAAGCTTGAAGACCACCACCACAAGGAGAGCACACCCAAGATCATTTTCACCACTATATAAGAGCCAAAGGCTCTGATATCATGAAATGAAAACAAGATGTGCACAATTACAATGCCAACAAAGGGCTATAGAAGTGCACAATTACAAAAGGATCTCAAACGGATCAAATTCAATCTCACAAAGGAGACGCACAATATCACAAGTACAGTATAAAAATAAATATTTTTATATTACTTCACAAAAAGCTTGTAAGAAGCTCACTTTACAAGAGATAGTGTGGCTCTATTTATACAGACACACATACAAAAGGGAGAGGCAGTCAACGGTCATATTTATGACCATTGGGAGCAGTCCAATGACTAGTTGGATCTTTGGCTAACATATAAAAGCAGAAAAATAAATAAAATAAAAAGACAATACAGTCCCTATTGGACTGTTTATTACAGGATGGTAAAAGACCAAAATGCCCCTGATATACGTATATTGTATAAATATACGTATATCGGATGTATACAATGTATTTTAACAATTACTTGATTGCTTATTCTCACAACTATCTTCCACATTCATTCTTTTATTATGCCAGGTCATTGTCAGTCTTGTGGACCAACAGCAGCAAATGCAAAGAAGTGAAATATACAACTCAATATGGTCCAGAGGTTCTGTATCTTACACCTCATTGTTGGAAGCCTCAATGTCAATGTTTTAAGCTGATAACAATAAAAAATGTAATGCTTAAAATTTGTTGATTTCACTTGTAATAGGATCAATCTTACAAATCCCTCAAGAATTTTACTTCTTACTCGATTTAAATTTACTCCTTGACGGTACAGAACTGAAAAAGACAAACAAAATAACAATTTTGGTAACACTAGTTTCCAGCCTACAGCTTTTAAAAATGTTACTCCACTCATATTTGCTACAGAATTTGATCTTTGCAGGGTCATTTTTCTTTCCTAATTTGATAACTTTGATTGCTGCAACAGGTGGATTAAAGAGTCATTAAACAATGAAACTCTTACATGAATCTTATTAACAATTTTGGTAACACTAGTTTCCAGCCTACAGCTTTTAAAAATGTTACTCCACTCATATTTGCTACAGAATTTGATCTTTGCAGGATCATTTTTCTTCCCTAATTTGATAACTTTGATTGCTGCAACAGGTGGATTAAAGAGTCATTAAACAATGAAACTCTTACATGAATCTTATTCTAGTCACTGTTGCATTAGGTTAACTGATTCACCTTAACTGAATGGATCAATTACATCATTTAGTCATCATTTCTGCAAACTGTTTCCTTTCAGAATGTGAATTTGGTCCACACTACTAGACTGTAACTTTGGTTCAATTGAGGTATCAGTGACAACAATACAATGAAATAACTGACAGGATCACCCAACATAATATTAAGGCAATCTTGGCAAGATCAGGTTAAAGAAAAACACTTAATCATGAAGGAGCATAACATCAGTGAACTGACGAATGATATCACCAAACAACAATGCATTATATGCATCAAAGGTCTTTCCAGGGCCAAGAATGCATACCACAGTGGCCCGTTACTGATCCAAACTACATCCATTTTTAAGGATATTGATCATGGTACCAACATCCATAAAGAGTAGGTAGGAACCGTAGGATGAAGGAGCATGATGTAAAATACAAGAGGAAGAAATGTAGAGTAAATAATCAGAAATTTTTACAAATTTATTTTTACCTTCTTTTCAATGAAATTTCCCTCTCTAACCCCTCCCTGTGAACTTTGCATCATTCATGTGGACATTTGCAGGTCAACTTGTGGTTAAGTGTCCAATGTTAACTATATATGTGTTGACTATTAATTATTAAATAACCATATAACTTGACATATTTTAAACTTTTTTGTTCACTTTATATGTAGAGAACTTTGTAAAATGTAGCATAGTTGCACTTCATTTATTTAAATCCAGCACATTTTCTCCCAATGGTCCATCTTGTTCTTTCACTTTTTCTATTCAATGAATATTGACATACTCTTTTGGTTCTCAGAACCTTCTAAACTGAACGCAAAGATATATGAGAAAGGTACAGTGGTTGGCAACGCCAACCATGTAGGTTCCAACATCTATATGGAAAAATGAAATCTATGTCCAAGAACTTACATATTATTGATACATTCTTCCAATATCCTGCTACCAGCATGTTTAATTTGCTTCTTCCATAATAAAAACAAAAAAAAAACATAGCAGGTGGAAACTGCTGAGTTAGTGAGTTTCCATGAATAATAGATAAGCAGTATAATCTGTTTTGCATGACTGAGAAATCAGCACAATGAAGAAATTACTAATTGGCAGAAAGTAAATTAAATGATTTAAAGGTGAAGCATCACCTAACCTTAGAAAATTTGGCGATCAGAAAGTCAAGTAGACTTTCTATTCTATGCTCCCTTGTATCAATAATTTAAGATCATCATTCAGAAGTTCCCATGAGAAAAGCTTACATGAAATGAATGTAGAGGCATAAAACAAGAGTGAAAACAATTCTAACTTCTTTATGACCTATTGGGCCTGGAAGAATTTGAAATCCAACAGCCCCCTGATACCAACAGTGAAAGCAGCATATTACTACACGAAATGAATGTAGTGGCATACAACAGGAGTGAAAACAATTCTAAGTCCTTTATGACCTATTGGGCCTGGAAGAATTTGACATCCAACAGCCCACTCATACCGACAGTGAAAGCAGCATTACTTCACGACGCCAATTATGTAACTTGTCCATAAGATGTGTTTTGAAAGTTGTTGGTTTAATAATTGTTAGAAGCAAGGTTGTCCATATTGTACGATACGTACCATTACCATAAAGAAAATAGATACGAGATACGAGTGTGTATCGTATGTTACATGTGTGACACTCTAAAAAAAGGGCCGAAACGTAATTTTTTTTCATTTTTGGGTTTTAAAGACCCCTTGAAGGCCGACTCCTTCATTTGTGTAGAGGCTATTAAAGAGGTACCTACGCACCTTAGGACTCATGAGAGCGATTTGGAGACTCATCCGTGCGCAACAGAGAGGGTTTTTGTGATTTCATCGAGTGCATTTTCACCATTTTTCTACTCAAGAAAGTGGGTTAAGGTAAAAAAAAATCTATTTTTTACTTTTTATTGAACTTTTTTGGGAGAAGATGGCAGCAAATGATCAGGCATGGCAATGGGGCACTTGAATAATGAGTGAAAATCGAGTGCAACTATTGTCATACTGTCATTTCGGGTAGTATCTCTCAGTTGAAGCATCATTTAGTTAGGACACATTTAAATGTTGTGACATGCACGTCAAAGACTTTGTCGGATGTCATGAAATGGCAATGTTGGCAATTACTTACTGGTTTGAGAGAAAAAAAGATGAATGAGGCAAAAATGGGATATGGTCAACCTTGGGAGGACGAAGATGAGCTCTCTACTTCTGATCCTACAACTCCTAGCATAGCATCAGAAGTAGGAAATTTTGCAGTGAAGGGGAAAGCTATAGCTGGTGCTAGTAGTAGTGTCGCGATCACAAAAATAAGAGGAAAAGAAAGAGAAATAGGAGGGAGTTCTTTGAGAGGAGGAAGAGCTAGAGGCTCTATTAGGAGTTTTTTTCCTACCAAGATTGCCCATGGGGCGCAACCTGATATTCGTATTACTATGACTACTCAACATTTATTCAAACAGACAAATATCGTGGTTCGGAGATGGTTTTATGATGTATGCATTCCTTTTAATGCGGCAAATTCATTTCATTTTCAGTCCATGGCAGATGTTATAACCAGTATTGGGCTTGAATACAAGATGTCTTCATATAATGCTTTGAGAGGAAAGATTTTAGATGTTAATGTGAATGAAGTCAAGGCTTATTGGAATGAGATGAGACATCCATGAAGAGAGACCGGGTATAACATCATAGCAGATGGGTGGACAGACAGAAAGTCGAGGACTTTGATAAATTTTCTTGTTTATTGCCCCAAAGAAACCATGTTTTTAAAATCAATTAATTTGTCTGATACATCCACGACAACAAATGTATTGTTGAGGTTTTTGAAAGATTGTGAAAAAGGATCCTCAAAACATTGTACAGTTCATTACTGATAATGCAGTGAATTATAGGGCAGCTGGTAAAGAACTAACAAAAAATTATAGGTCATTCTTTTGGATCTCGTGTGGTGCCCATTGCATAGACCTCATGCTTGAGGACATTGGCAGCATGGATGAGATATGACATACAGTTAAATGCTGCCAAACAATTACAAAATTTATTTATAATCATGCATGGGTTTTAAGCTTAATGAGGAAGTATACTAATGGTGTTGAGTTGATTCGTAATGCAATTACTAGATTTGCTACAAATTTTTTGATAGTGCAGAGTCTTGTAAAGAATAAAAGTGCACTTAAAAAGATGTTTTCTTCAAATGAGTGGAATGCATACCCTCATTCCCAAAAAAGAGTCAAGAGAAATTATAGAAATTGTAAGGTTATACCAGGAGAAAGTGTAGCTACTCAACATAGAGTCTTAATTTTAGATCTTAGAATTAGACAATGCCGCAAAAGGGATAGACATAGGATAGATCCTAGAATTAAGTGGTGGGCACTGAAAGGAGCTAAACAAGGAATGTTTGTAGAGCAGGTAGTTAAGGAAGTTGATTGGTGTCTCGAGGAGGATTCAGAATCAATGTGGAATAAGATAGCGGGTGGTATGAGAAAAGTAGCTAAGGAGGTATTGGGTGAGTCTAAAGGCGGTGCACCACTAGGTAAGGATACATCATGGTGGAACGAGGATGTCAAATTAGCTATTAAGGTTAAAAGAGAGTGTTATAGAAATCTAAGTAAGAGTCGTGATAATGAGAATTTGGAGAAGTATATGATAGCAAAGAAGGAAGCTAAAAAAGTTGTTCGAAACGCGAGGGCTAAGGTATATAAGGAGGTTTATGACAAGTTGGATATCAAAGAAGGCGAAAAGGATATTTATAGGCTTGCAAAGATGAGAGATAGGAAATCGAAGGATTTGGGTATGGTTAGATGTATCAAAGATGAAACGCAAAGGGTTTTAGTCAAAGATGAGGAGATTAAGGAGAGATGGAAAGATTATTTTGATAAGCTATTTAATGATAGTCATGCTCAAGATCTTGGAGACTTCTCCATTCCTTTTCATGAGATAAATCGTGACTTCATGCGCAAGATTCAAAAGAAAGAAATTGCAGAGGCTTTGAAGAAAATGAAATCAAGAAGGGCAGTTGGCCCAGATGGTATACCTATCGAGGCTTGGAAATGCTTGGGAGAGAAAGGTTTAGAATGGTTGACAAATCTTTTTAACTTGATTTGGCGAACAAATAAGATGCCTAATGAGTGGAGGAAGAGTACTTTGGTGCCTTTATATAAGAATAAGGGTGATATACAAGATTGCACAAACTATCGTGGTATAAAACTCATGAGTCATACTATGAAACTTTGGGAGAGGGTGATTGAGTCTAGGTTGAGGAAGGTTGTCATGATATCGGAGAATCAATTTGGTTTTATGCCTGGAAGATCAACTATGGAAGCTATACATCTTCTTAGACAACTTATTGAAAGATATAGAGAGAGGAACAAAGATTTGCATATGGTTTTTATTGATTTAGAGAAGGCATACGATAGAGTACCTAGGGACGTTCTCTGGTGGACAATGATGAAGAAAGGTGTTTCTCTCAAGTACATTAGTATAATTAAAGATATGTATGAAGGAGTAGTAACCAATGTCCGCACTTGTGGAGGGGTGACAACCAATTTTCCGATAACGGTTGGGTTACATCAAGGATCTGCTTTAAGCCCTTTCCTATTTGCGATAGTGATGGATGAGCTTACGAGATCAATTCAAGAAAATGTACCGTGGTGTATGTTGTTTGCTGATGATATTGTTTTGATTGATGAGTCTAGAGCTGGGGTTAATGCTAAGTTAGAATTATGGAGACAGACATTGGAAGCTAGAGGTTTTAAGTTGAGTAAGAGTAAGACTGAATATATGGAATGTCGGTTTAGTAAGCAACGAAGTAGTGATGGGAGTGTAGTGAAGCTTGGTGAGCAAGATATACCGGTGAATGATTATTTCAAATATTTGGGATCCATCATTCAAAAGTATGGAGAAATTGATGGAGATGTAAATCATAGGATAAAGGTTGGGTGGATGAAATGGAAAAGTGCTACTGGAGTGCTGTGCGATCGTAGAATGCCATTGCGGTTGAAGAGAAAGTTTTATAGGACGACTATTAGACCCGCTTTACTATATGGTACGGAATGTTGGGCTGCCAAGAGACATCATATTCAAAAAATGAGTGTAGCTGAGATGCGGATGCTTAGATGGATGTGTGGAAATACAATAAAAGATAAGATTCGGAACGAAGAGATACGTAAGAAGGTAGGTGTTGCACCCATTGAAAATAAGATGCGAGAGAATCGTTTACGGTGGTTTGGACATATTCGGCGAAGGCCTAATGATGCTCCAGTTAGAAGGCTGGAGAAATGGGAAAATATATTAGTTAAAAGAGGTCGGGGTAGGCCTAGGAAGACTTGGATGGAGATGATAGGAAAGGATATGAATGCTTTGAACCTCACCGAGGACATGGCGTTGGATAGAAATGATTGGAGGAAAAGGATTCATGTGGAAGACCCAAAATGAATTTCTTTTTTGGTTCATATCGCTGACCCCAATTGTTTTGGGATGAAGGCGTAGTTGTTGTTGTTTGTATTAGAAGTGAATTTTGGGATTCATGTGTTAAGTTGTTAAGAATAAGTAGATCTTTGGTGAAGGTGCTTCGATTGATTGACAACGAAGACAGACCAGTTATGGGTTATCTCTATGAGGCCATAGATAAGGCAAAAGAGGTCATTAGAGATCATTTAAATGGAAAGAAAAAGTTATATCTGCCTATATAGAACATAAGTCAGAGCTTTTGTTATTCGCAGCATAAGTCAAACATGCAGTGCAAGTGAATGCGAAAATAATTAGAGCGTCTTTGAGCAGTTCATACAAAGTGAAGAAACAGATTAGAGCACAAAAGGCTTAATGACCTCATGAACGTTCGCTATAACCTATGGCTGAGGCAAAGGTAATTTTAAAATTATAAAGTTTATTTGTCATATTCATGTGTTATTTAATATTTTGTTATGCATACAAAACTCAACTAATTTTAAATTTTCATGTTATAGTTTTAGGCAAATACAAAATTTGTCATCAAGGAAGCATAAAGAACAGTTTGATCCCATCAGTTATTGGATGAATGGGTTCAAGAAGCAAACCCCATGAATGAAGAGGACATTCAATGGATAAACGTGGAGGGAGCTCAAGACATAGATGACGAAGACCCCACGTATATTGGAGATGATTTGAATGTCGAATAAGGAGGAGAAGAAGAAGATGAAGATAATGATGATGATAATTGATGGTATACTTTTTAAAAACTTGGTTACTGTTAAGTATTCATTAACTTATTTTTTGTTTTTTGATGAATCTTATGGCATGTCCTCAATTGAAGATATTACTATTGTTCTTGTGAGATTTGATGTTTGGTGATGTGTTATGTAGCTCATAGAGACAAAAAAAAATTATTTTTTTTTTCAAAATTTACAATATTTTATGATACTTAGATTATTTTGAGCCCAAACTATACAGGTAATGATATCATACATACAACCTGTTAAATTATGTATCGATATTTGTAATCTCATATATATATATATATATATAGAGAGAGAGAGAGATACATACACATATGTACTATGTATATATGTATATGTATCTATATATATATATATGAATATATATATTTTTTCTTATCCACCTGAAAAGGGTATTTCTGTAAATTCCTATTTTACGCATATTCCTTTTTGAAATATGCTTGTAACCTTTCTTTTTATTTTATTTTTTCCCATTTATTTTTTCCTTTTTCTTTTTTGTCTTTTTGTATTTCGTGCCACATAGGGAGGCTCCCCAAAGAGTCGTTGGGGGCTCCCAACGACTCTCTTGGGAGCCCCCTATGTGGCTCCTTTGCTTTCTTATAAATAAGGGATTCCCCCTCTTGTATTCTCATGGCTTTGAGTCAAAGCCCAAGTGCTCAATAAAATTATTCCAATATTTTTATGTTGTTGTGCATTTGTGAGATTTTGTGAGTTGTGCTTTTTGTGCACAAGTGTTCTAAAGTGTTCTTATTGTGCATGTGTGCCAAGTTTATTATCAAGAATATTAAGGTCTTGATCTTAGTATCTTGTTAGATATACTTTTACATGGTATCAGAGCCTCATTGAAGAAGGGAAATCGTGCATCTCTTCATTTTTGAAGTGCCTCAAAAAACGTGTCTTCAAGCTATTGGAGTTTGAAATGGATCATCTTCTTCGGCCAATATTTTAGAAGCCTCTTTTATCAAGAAAGACTTGAAAAACTTTTGAGGTACGTGTTATTTTTTATCTTCTACCATCTCTAATGGGTGAAAAAGACTCTCACTTCTCCCTTAGTTTTAAACTTAGTGGTTCAAACTATCATGTTTGGGCCGGCAATATGGAAACCCATATCAAAGGGAAGGGCCTTTGGGGGTACGTTCAAGGTTCAATACCGGAACTCGAACCCAAACTTACAATCATTGAAAAAAGGGATATTAAGATTCTTGAGGGGGAAGATAGACAAAAAGCTCTAGAAGATTATTCAAAAAAGCATGATGAGTGGGAGATGAAGAACTTCAAGATCTTGTCTTGGATTTTTTCGTCCGTAGAAACCAAGATCAACGCCAACATCATTAAGTTCAAAAAGGCCTCTGAAGCTTGGTTGTACCTTGAAAAAATGTATACTTCAAGGGACTTATCACACAAGTATTACCTCCAAAAGAAGGCTTTGACCCTTCAACAAAACGATTTGTCTATTCAGGAATATTTTGCCGAACTATCGTCTATTTGGGATGAGCTTGCTATGCTCGAACCAAAATGGAGCGGAGAAGCAATTGAGTTAAGACACAAACAACTAGAGAAAGATCGATTCTTCAATTTTCTCAATGGACTTATACCCGAATTTGAACAAATTCGGTCCTCGCTTATATCCGCCTTCACATCTCCCTCTATTGAAGATGTAATCACTAAGCTTAGTGGTGAGAAGACCCATATGGGGATTAGTAAGAATAATCCTAGCATCCTTGCTACATCTTCTTCTCAAGATGATTTTGAAGGGGTTAATGTTGTGTCAAGACCCGGGAACAATATGAAGGCTTACAAACCTCCTCATTTCAAAAATCAAGGACAAGGAGGAAATGATCGATATAGCAAAAGAGACTATAGCAAATTAACTTGCCATTTTTTTAAAGAACCTGGGCATATCAAACCCATTTGCCCCAAATGAAAGAAAATCCTTGCTGCGGCTATGGCATCCCAACCAGAGGAACGACCATCTTCATCAAATGGGCCTCTTTCCCTTCAACAAATTGTGGATGCTCTACAACCTCTTCTTAAGAGAAGCATTTCCGGAGCCGCTATGACATCCTCCTCATCTCTCGGTAAGACATCTTGGCTCCTAGATTCTGGTGCATCTTTTCACATGACTCCAAGTGCTTGTTCTCTTTCCGATTTTTCTAAAAACTCTCTTCCATATTTTGTCTCAACGGCGGATGGAACACCTCTTGAAATTAAAGGAATGGGCAATTTTGAAAAACAAGACTTCTTTAATCCAAAAATTCGTCTTATACCAAAACTTAACTTAAACCTACTTTCGGTCTCTCAACTCTCGAACTATGGTTGCGATATAAAATTCTCTTCTAATAAATGTTGGATACAGGATCGCCAGTCCGGGAAGTTGATTGAGGAAGGCTCTAGGAGAGAAGACCTCTAATATATTGATTTTCTCCAAATCCCCAAGAAAAAGTTTTATAATGTTGCTCAAAACAAAGATATTCATGTATGGCATAAGAGACTGGGGCATCCCAACATTATTAAAATCTCTTATTTGCCTTTTATTAAGCATCTTTGTAATGAGAATTTTGTATGTAATGAATGTATTCTTGAAAAATGAAAAGTTTACCGTTTACACAAAGATCCATGTTTACAACAAAATCTTTTGAAATTGTTCACTCCGATGCGAGGTTGTTAAATGCGATGAGGCGAAGCGAGGCATTGAGCATGTTATGAAGCGAGGCGTAAGCCTCGAGGCGTTGGAGCATAAGCTTCATAATCAAAATAATAAAATAAGCTTCAAGACCACTGTTCTCTTATACATACCATCAAACACTTGGCGTGCGTGGCGTCAATAGCTCTGCGAGCTCGATTGGCGATCTATAAGGTCATTTGGCAAGAAGATTAAGTTGGCAATATTTTTTTGTTAAGTCCACCTTTTTCAATCTTATCGACTTCCAACAATAACATATTAATCAGACTCTCATTTCTACGCACCACTCCATTCATGAGTAATTGGTTGTCCTTTATGGGGTTTCTCATCATCCAGATTACTTATGGCTCTGATGCAGTGCTCTGATCAGAGTCCCAACAGAGAATCAATTCGAATTATCTATTTCTTGTCTGATGGTTCAATGAAAACATTGAGATGATAAGAAACATTATGCCAACATGCAGGGTGGCCTTCTATTATAGGACACGAACTGTTAAGGCTGTATCTAGATAACTCATCCAAACCTCAAGAAAGATGATTACAAGCACAAGCAGAGCATGTGAGGAGAAAAGAAGCGTTCTATAACAGAAAGATGGCATTCACAATAAGTGATACTTGCGGACACCCATCCAATACTACAACAGATCCATGATACTGCATGGTTCTGAAGCAAATTGTCAATGCAACAAGGTGTATAATTTCAAAATACAGTTAAAATCATTCAAACAGCAAAGGTTATGGCAGAATTCTTAAAATATGGTTTGCTGCCAATAAAAAAGGTCACACCAATTTCACAATCACAGTACCACTACAAAGTGTAAAGAAAATAGCTGGAAAATTAAACTGAACTCACAGGATTGTTGGCTGTAAGAACAGATGCAATACATAAATCAGCTAGCTCGTCAATTTCCTCCATGTTATGCTATTTCATCTTATTCGTACATCAGCAAGTGCATATCCCAAAAATATTGGATTTAACAGGAAAATATGGCTGATGCACGGATAATCTGAATGTTACAAAAAGCACAAAGTGGTAAACGCCTCATTGCAACGCCTTAGTACCTTGAGTGTGTGTTTCGCCTCTGAGGCGTACGCTTCAGGTACTGAGGCGTACGCCTCTCACAACACTGCTCCGATGTATGGGGTCCGGCTCCTATGATATCTAAAGGAGGTTTCGCATACTATGTTATTTTTGTGAACGATTTCACTAGATTTTGTTGAATATATTTTCTTAAACATAAACATGAAGTTTTTTCAATTTTTAAAACATTTCATATGATGATTTTAAATCAATTCAATAGAAGTTTAAAAATTCTTAGAACTGACACCGGTGGCGAATATCTTTCAAATGAATTCAAAAGTTATCTTGAAAGTTATGATATTCTCCATCAAAAATCTTGTCCAAAAACCCCACAACAAAATGGGTTGGCTGAACGAAAACATAGGCATATCATTGAAACAACTAGAACCTTGTTCATCTCTCAGAATATTCCGAAAAGACTTTGGGTTGAAGCAGCCCTTACATCGGTCTATCTCATAAATAGACTCTCATCTATGTCACATGGGTGCGGGTGCGGGTGCGGGTGCGGGTGCGGGGATTCGGCACTTCCAAAAAACCCGGGTGTGGGGGTGCGGCAGGGGCAAATATATATATATATATATATATATATATATATATATATATATATATATATATGCGAAGCGGGTTTTTTCAAATTTCATTTTATATATAGCTGCACGCACCCATTTCGTCAGGAGAACAGTGGAAATCCTTTACTAAAAAAACCATCATTATCATTTATTATGGAGAGAGAAAATCCTTTACGAAAAAGGATTGAAAAGGCAACTGCTGTCTGCTGTCATTTATTGTGGAGAGAGAAAATCCTTTACGAAATTGAAAAGGCAGGAGTAGCAGCTGCTGTCATTTATTGTGGAGAGAGAAAATCCTTTACGAAATTGAAAAGGCAGGAGCAGCAGCTGCTGTCATTTATTGTGGAGAGAGAAAATCTTTTACGAAATTGAAAAGGCAGCTGCTGTCAGCAGAAAAAATTTTAAAAAAAAAATTCGCAGCCCATTTCGTAGGGCAAATTTTTTTTTAAAAAAAAATCCAAACAAAAATGGACCGAAATGATCCTGGGTGCGGTCAACGCACCCAGGATTGGGTTGACCGCACCCGGTGCCGCACCCGCATCTGCGTCGAGTCGCGTCGACGCGGGTGCGGCACCCTGCTAGCCGAATCCCTGTGACATAGACTCTCATCAAAAATTTTGAACAAGGTTTCCCCATTTGAATGATTGTATGAAAAAGAACCATATTATAGCAGGTTACGGGTTTTTTGATGTAAATGTTTTGTCCTTACTGACAAAAATGATAAACTCTCCCCCAAGGTCATTCCTTGTGCCTTTCTTGGTTATTCCAAAACTCAAAAGGGTTTTCGATGTTATGATATTAAAAATTATAAACTATATGTTTTCAGAAATGTAAGTTTTTTGGAAAATCTCAGTGGTTTTGAAAAACTTGAATCTAATGACGAGAATGTAGACTATTCTTTTCTATTTGATCTTTTAACTGAAGGTGATGAAACTAGTGATGATGAGTCAAATCAGAATGACTCAAGTGATAATGAAACTAGTCCTGTGTCATCTTCATTTCATCAACATGTCAATGAGGAACTGCATAGAGATCCCATAACCTATACTCATAGAGATAGAAATACTTTCAGAAGTGCCCTTGAAAGATATGATGATAGGACTGCTCCTCAAAGTGAGGAAAACCTTCATAGGACCGAAAGACATAGAAAAACCCCTTCTAGGTTCATCTCATATGAGTCTTTTTCACCTAAACATAGAGCATGTTTAAGCGCCATTCATTCTTACATAGAACCTAGAAACTTCGAGGAAGCACAAAAATGTCCTGAATGGATAGCCGCAATGGATAATGAACTCGAAGCTCTGAGAAGAGCCAAGACATGGGTATTTCAAGACCTTCCTAAAGGTAAGAAAGCAATAGGGTGTAGATGGGTATTTAAGGTTAAGACTAAGAGTAATGAGACCCTAGAGAGAT
Source organism: Nuphar pumila (assembly GCF_984573655.1). NCBI lineage: Eukaryota > Viridiplantae > Streptophyta > Magnoliopsida > Nymphaeales > Nymphaeaceae > Nuphar > Nuphar pumila. Next base: position 139,846,790 of record NC_143250.1, on the reverse strand, counting down.
ACAAGGCCCGTTTGGTGGCAAAAGGATATAGTCAAGAATATAGGATTGATTATGAAGAGACCTTTGCCCGGGTAGCTCGAATGGTCACTGCCTGATGTCTTATAATTGTTGTCTCAATCAACAAATGCAGCATCTATCAAATGGATGTTAAGAATGCATTTCTAAACGGAGATCTAAATGAAGAAGTGTATATGGATGCTCCTCCTGGAATGAAGTCTGCTAAAGGAAAGGTGTTTCGCCTTCGTAAAGCACTTTATGGTCTGAAACAAGCCCCCAAGGCTTGGTATGATAAGTTTAATTCCGTAATGATAGAAAATGGTTTTTCATCCTATTTTACTGATACTGCTTTGTTTGTTAGAAAATCCAATGCAGGGATTGTTATTTTACTTCTATATGTGGATGACATGCTTATAACCGGAAGCGATTCTAAAGGGGTTAAAAGCATAAAATCAATTTTGGTTTGAAATGTCGAACTTGGGATTTCTAACTTATTTTTTGGGTATTGAAGTAGCATACTCTCATAGAGGGTATTTTTTGTCTCAAACTAAGCTTGCATCTGAGATTATTGACAGGTCAGGTATTACTGATGGTAAGGTTTGTGAAACTCCTGCTATAGTAAGAGTTAAAATGAAAATTGATGATGGTGTTCCTCTCTCCGATCCTACCCCCTATAGACAGCTTGTAGGATCGTTGATGTACCTGAGTATTACCAGACCAGATATCTCACATGCAGTTCATACGACAAGTCAGTTTCAGCATGCACCTACTTCTGTTCACATGAGTGTCGTCTTACGAGTCGTAAGATACCTAAAGGGTACTCTAAATAAGGGAGTTTTTTTTTGTCATCCTCTTCTGAGTTAAAATTAATTGTTTATACCGACTCTGATTGGGGAGGTGACCCAAATAATCGTTACTCCACCACTGGTTTTTGTGTGTTCTTAGATGATTCACTGATCTCGTGGAGATGTAAGAAGCAACAAAAAGTTTTTTTTATCTTCGCCTGAAGCTGAATATCGTGCCATGGCAACTACTACCATGGAAGTTGTATGGATTCATCAGCTGCTTAAAGACACGGGGATCACTATTGAAGGACCTACTAAGCTATGTTGTGATAACAAGAGTGCAATTTACATTGCCAAAAATCATATTTTCTACGAGCGGACTAAGCACATTGAAATGGACTGTCACTATATTTGTGAAGCCTACTTGAAAGGAGTTATTAATCTACCTTATGTTACTTCAGAATATCAGTTGGCAGATTTTTTCACCAAAGCCTTATGTGCACCAAGATTCAACTTTCTCCTTGGCAAACTTTCGGTCATCATGCCCTAAGTTTGAGGGGGGGTGTTAAATTATGTATCGATATTTGTAATCTCATATATATATAGAGAGAGAGAGAGAGAGATACATACACATATGTACTATGTATATATGTATATGTATCTATATATATATATGAATATATATTTTTTCTTATCCACCCGAAAAGGGTATTTCTGTAAATTCCTATTTTACGCACATTCCTTTTTGGAATATGCTTGTAACATTTCTTTTTATTTTATTTTTTCCCATTTATTTTTTCCTTTTTCTTTTTTGTCTTTTTGTATTTCGTGCCACATAGGGAGGCTCCCAATGACTCTCTTGGGAGCCCCCTATTTGGCTCCTTTGCTTTCTTATAAATAGGGGATTCCCCCTCTTGTATTCTCATGGCTTTGAGTCAAATCCCAAGTGCTCAATAAAGTGATTTCAATATTTTTATGTCGTTGTGCATTTGTGAGATTTTGTGAGTTGTGCTTTTTGTGCACAAGTGTTCTAAAGTGTGCTTATTGTGCATGTGTGCCAAGTTTATTATCAAGAATATTAAGGTCTTGATCTTAGTATCTTGTTGGAGATACTTTTACACAACCTTGGTTAGAAGTGCACCATATACCAAAAAAAACAATAATGTGACTAATCAATGCAGAAAGCAAGCAATCAATTTCATGGAGATACAAGTAGACAATGAGAAACTGTTGATTCAAGTAGCATCCAACATTGGGAGATCAGATCCACATTATAATACTATTTCCATCATCCCAACCTGCAAAACCATTCTATGCATAGGATAATCTGTTTCAAAGTTCATCATGCAATCCCAACGACCCAAATTGCAGTTTGCCAAAAAATTATTAACGCTAAGAGTACAATCAAGTCATAAATTATGTATTATCAGTGAGGAGCATGAAAGTTTCAAGTTGCAACAGCTCAATTGGTTATCGTCTTTCAGCTTAGGACTTCTTCACCTCATAGGGGAAACATGCCCGAATCATTATCTTTTTCATCTAGAATGAAATCCTTCAAATTTCCAGTTCTGACTGAATCCTAATATCATGAACAAAAGAACAAACTAATGAAATTTCTTGAAATCAACAGCAATCCAAGTAAGGGAAGGAAAGAAGAAACCTACCCATCACCATACCGAGTCCAGAGAAAAGCAGGAACCGTCTTCGGCATCGACGACACGAGCAAAACTTGCGCAGAAGCAAAAGCAAAGAACAAGACAACAAATAGGGCTCTCCCCATCTCCTCTTTTCCACAAGATGTCTTGTTTAATCTTTATCTCTTCTTCCAAATTCAGTAAAACTGCAACACCTCGAACAGACGATAACAAATTCCGATTCAATTAAATCCCACTAAAACCCAACCAAAAAAGGGAAACAAAAGTAACATACGATTTCGGGCTCAAGGGTCAAAGAAACACATTTTTCCTTTGTTTTCTTTTTCTCTCGCCGTAGACACCAATGAAATTTAGCACAAGAAAAAAGGAACACGGAACGAAATCGTGAAGAAGGAAAGCCTAGATCAAATACCAGGACGATAAAGATGCCACGAATGTGAATATCAGGAAATAAACAGATCCAAAAGGAAACAAACCGAAGAACTGGGGTCTCAGAGGGACTGTTGAGATACGGGAGGAGGAGAAAAGGTAACCAGGTGCTTGGTGGTCTCTCAAAGAAGAACTCCCCAAGTTACAAAAAAATCGTTTCTAAGAATTTGCAATCGTGAATCAGGAGAGAGAGAGAGACTCACCTCCCCACCAAAAGGAAGCGACGCGAAGCGGCGGATCGGATGGAAAGAGAGATCGAAGCGGTTGGATCTCTCTCTCTCTCTCTCTCTCTCTCTCTCTCTCTCTCTCTCTCTCTCTCTCTGGTCTTCACGGAAGCGGTGGTATTTGTCCGTCCTCTAGGCCGAGGATTGCAGTCTGCAGGGGGGAATTTTTCATGCAGGATCCTACATTCCTACGGATGTCCCTTACCTCAGATACAGACTCCGTTTTCTGGACAACCTAAATAAGGACTACACTTTTCAGAAAAACTGTCAAATGATGAGCTAGAGCTAAGGTCAGGTGCAACTGGGTCGGATTCGATCTTGATCCTGCTATATCCAATTTCGAATCTAAAATGCAAACAATAGATGTGAGTTTAGTAGATTTTTCAGTAATAATAAGAGATTATTCTCGGTATTTTATGAGAAATCCATTGATGAACTTTTGGATGTTATCTTTTTAAACATTTTTAGATCTAGATCTCGATGGAGGTTATATGAGGATCAACCCCCATGAAACCCAATTTAAAACATACATTTGATATACATAGGATCCACTGGATCTCTTAATTAAATAGGTTTGGATCTAATATATGATCCAAATCTGTAAAACACGGATTCAGTCAAATAAACCCAGTCCAGGTTTAAAATAATTCAGAGATAGAGATCTGGATCATTCAAAATCTTTAAGTCTGGATCAATTAGATAGATCCAATCTTCAAAACAAGTTGAATCCAAGAATGATTCAAATTATTGTACTCAACGGATATAGAATCATATCCAAATAGAAGAACCAACTTTTAAATAATTAAACTATATATATATATATATATTTAAACAAAAAATTTGTAAAGTATATCTATATGTATATATATATATATATGATATTTAGATCCAAGATTCACCTAAGGAGGATCTTATTTAAAATAATATGGGGTTTGGGTCCATTCGGACTCAACTCAACTAAATTTATCGTAATGTTTAAAACACTTTGAATTGGAGTTGAATCCAAAAAATGATCCAATCCAAAAATAATATTAGACTCATATACGAGACCCAGAGGGATCCCAATTGTGCTTAGGAGGTTGGGATCCGCTTGAAATCCAAATGGATCTCAAAAATGTTTTGAGTCCATTTTGGACCTAAACATCCCATAATATATATAAAAGGCATACGTATCTTCTGGATTTGGTAAGACCCAAAGTGGGTCTCACCAAATCCAATACCCAACATCCCCACACCTTGGATTGGAGTTGGATCTAAATGGATCCAACCCAAAATCCAATACGAGCTCCCCACTGCCTCACCCTATATTTAACCCCCTTACCCCATGGTTTTTTTTCATTTAAAACATTAACCTCCCATCTCTCACTAACCCTCTGTAACTGCCCTTGGCATCATCGCCGGAGACAACCAGCGACGACCCATGGTGCCACCCTCCTCCAGCAACATCGTCGTTGCCTGGTGCCGACACCCAGCCGGATGTAAGGCCATGCGGCTATAAGGTAACTCTTGGAGGGTCTTTCTAATAGTTACACTGTTCAAATTCAATAGATGTGTCTCTTGAGGGGATGAAGGGATTTCTCTCAGGAGTGTGCCCCAAAACTAGAACTCTTCACAACTATAAAATGCAGTGAAAAGGGTATGATTCAAAGAGTACGAGAAAATACAGAAATCATACAAGCATTAACGATTACAGTTATAAAGGCATTCGGTCTTGTGAAAGAGTTGAGAGTTCAGACTCCCTGGCGATTTCGAGTGTAACAGCAACATCTTCATCCCGCTGCAATTCTGCATTCCAGCATATTGGTCCCAACATTGGTATCAGAGCAGGTTCGACAGATCTCTATCGGTGCCAGAATCAGTCTGTGCATGTGGGTGTGTTGACGTAGAAATTGAACGTCGGTGATGGCAGCAACTCATCGTCAGAAAAAGGTGCATAAAGAAAAATCAAAATAAGAGGTCAGTTTCTTATTTTTTTTATTTAGACAAATCGGCGAACCAAGTGTTCTCGATTTACGCAAAATAAAAAAACAAGAAGAGGGTTCGGCTTGCTTCATTTTTTTTTTCGAGTAGAGAGAACGAAAACCACCACCGGTGGTGATCAGACACTGGTAGTGGTCCAGTCGTACTGACCCTCTTTCTTTCTCTCTATGCGCCAGACCATCCAATTTTCAGTGGTCGTAGTGCTGGAAAAGAAAACAAAAAAAAAATGGGAGAAAGAGGGTTTGGCTCTCTCTTTCCTCTCTCTCTCTCTTCTGAGGGCTCGAACTGAAAAGGAAATGCCTAAAGGGGCGTCAACTGAATCCATTAAAAAAAAAATCACTCATCCTCAAAACCCCTCTCTGTTGAAGGCGTGTGCGGTGACCACCGGTCGACCTGACTCAGATGTGGTGAGTTGTCGCCTGACCGACCATCGGTTGACCCGACTTGGGCGCTTTGAGTTGCCACCTGACTGACCACCGGTCGACCCGACACGGGCGCAGTAAGTTGCCGCCTGACCGACCACCGATCAACCCGACTCAAGCACGGTGAGCCACCACTTGACTAACGCCATGTTCCGTCTGCAGCGACAGACGAAAACAAAAAAAAAAGGAGAAAGGGAAAAAGCTTTTGCGTACCTGGGCGTCATCGGATAGGCCAGAGGCGGGTGCAGTGGACTACCGCCTGACCGACGTCATGTTCCGTCTAGAGTGGCAGACAAAATGAAAATAACAAAAAAAAGGAAGAAGAAGAAAGGGAACAGGTACTGCTTACTTGGGCATCTCCGAACAAGCCGAAGGAGGTCGCCGGAAGGACCCCTGCCGGAAAACCGACGTTGATCCAGCAGCGAGTTCCCTCTTTTCTCAGAACAAAAGAAAAGAAAACAAAAAGGGGAACCCTAATCAGGTTTCCCCCTTTTTTTTGACATATAAACTAAAAAAATAAAAATAAAATAATTTAGTTCAAACCTGAAATTTTTTGAAAAATCGGAAAAAGGATTGGTTTTCTTGAAAAAATAGAAAATAACATACCAACTTTTCTAAAATTACAGAAAAGCGATTCCTTTCTTTTCTGTTGAACTCAAAAAACTTTTCTTTTGAGGTTCTTTTCTATTTTTGCTTAGAAAGGGTTCTATCTTTCTGGAAATTACAGAAAAGTAGTTTATCTTTTCAGATCAACTCAAAAATTTCAGAAAGTGTTTTGCTTTATTGAGTTTTTGCAAAACAGGGTCCCTAAACTTTTTTGATATTGTAGAAAAATGTCCAAACTTTATGTTTAACTCAAAAAGTTGCAAAAACAGGTTTATGTGATTTTTGTTTACACAGAACCTCTCATATTACTTTTTGAAATTGCAATAGTTTTGAGTTTTTGAAAACCACCTGCTACTTATTTTTGTCAAATAATGCTTAAATTTAGCATTTTTTGTGAATTTCTTGCATACTTAAAGGCCATATTGCATGCTAAACTACTTTTAAAGGATCAAAACTAGTTACATTTACAAATATTAGTTGAAATAAGCTTTATTAATTCTAATATTTGTTTATAATTAAGAGTATGGCAAACTGAATAGTCATGGTTGAGTTATCCAAAATCGAAAAACTCAATAGGATGGACTTTGGAATGTGGAGAAGAAAAATAGAATATCTATTGACACATGAAAAGACCCTATATATATTAAATAAACTAGAATATTTACTAACTGATAAATCGACTGAAGAAGAAAAAAAAACTCATAACAAGTTCAATGAAGATGATCAACTTGATCGAGCAACTCTTCTAACTTTTATGCAAGATGATCTCATATGAGTGTTTGAAGACTTTGACACTGTAAAGAGAATGATGGAAGAAGTACGATATGACTTCAGAGACTCGCATTCAACTTCTTCTGAAGCAGTACAACTCTTGCAGGATGAAAGAGTCAGACAACGTGGTCGATCATGTGAATCGAATGTTGGTAATGACTAAAGACTTAGCCATAGTAGGAAATGATATTCTTGAGCGCATGCAAATTTCCACCATATTAAACAACCTTTCTCCAACGTGAAAAATGGTGTGGATTGCCATGAGATTAAACTAGAAAAGCCTTACTCTAACTAAGCTCCTACTGCAATTACTCTTTGAGCAAGAACACATGTCAAAAGACAAAAAAGGAGAAGTTATGAATACTCAAGAATCCTTCCCGACAACTTCTCACAAGTTCAAGCCTAAAGGCGCATTCTTCAAGAAATTTAAAAAGAATAAATTCAACAAGAAGCGTCTAGTGCAAACCAAAAACTCCAAGACTGCAACCAGGGGAGCATGTTTTTCTTGTGAAAAAAGTTGGGCATTTTAAGAATAATTGTCCAAATAAAACCAAGAAAGAGAATCTAGGAAAGTAAATAAATGGAAAATGAGAATTAGTATGCACTGTGTCTGAATCATTGATCACAGATATTGATCTCCCAGGGTGGTGGATTGATTTAGGGGCGATACAACATATGTCTAAGTCTAAGGAAGGACTTGTGGAGATAAAGAAGTTGAAGCATGGAGATCGTAAGGTATATATGAGAAATAATACATATAGTGATGTGGTCAGGATAGGGACCTCCAGCTTTAGGTAGAAGGGATCAATCTCCTACTAACAAATATACTTTATGTACCTTCTATGAGAAGAAATCTTTTAGCAGTGAGAGATTTTGCTAAAAAGAGCTTAAAAATCTGCTTTCGGGGTGACATGGTCTCTATTGAGAAAGAAAAGTGAAGCTCAGGGGTCGCTATGATGTTGATCATGGTCTCTTTCGTCTTAATGTAATTCCTTTTATAAATAATATAATAAATATTTTTTGTTATATTGATTGTGCATTTAATGTTGATGTATATTTATGGCATTTAAGGTTAGGACATATAAATGTTAATAAAATAAAAAGAATAATTTACATGGGATTATTATCTTCTCTTAAAAACGTAGAATTTAAAAAATGTGAACCATGTATATCAGGTAAAATAATTAAAAAACCTTTTCCTAAGGAAAGTAGGTCATGTGACTTGCTAGTTTTGGTACACACAGATATTTGTAGACCTTTAATAGTAGAAACACATAAAAAAATATTTTATCACATTTATAGATGATTACTCAAGGTATGACTACATATACCTAATCTCTAAAAAATCCGAAGCTATAGAAAAGTTTAAGGCATATAAACATGAAGTTGATGGATTACTAGAAAGAAAAATCCAAATTATTAGATCTGATAGAGGGGGTGAATATAACGCTGATGAGTTTAAGACCTTCTGCATTAATAATAATATAACTTCTCATATAACTATGCTTTATACACCACAACAGAATGGTGTAGCAGAATGAAGGAATAGAACCTTAATGGATATGACAAGATTCATGTTGGCACATGCAAATCTTCTCAAGAAATTCTGAGGAGAAGCAATTTATATTGTCATATATATCCTGAATAAGGCTCCTTCTAAGGTTGTAGAGCTTACTCTCCATGAATTATGGACTGGTAGGAAGCCATACTTGAGTCATTTGTGAAAGTAGGGGTCACTTGCTCATGTGTTGATCCTTAGTCAAATGCGAGATAAGTTAGATAGCAAAACTATCAAATGCACCTTCATGGGATACCCAAAGGGATCAAAGAGATATCGACTATATAATCCTAAAAAAAGGATTTATAGAGAGTAGAGAGGTAGAATTCTTGGAAACTCAAGAAAACAATTTTGATTTTGAAGATGATTGTATCTTTCTTGATATCATAAATGATCATGGGGTACCAAGTCAAGAGTTAGCGCATAACAATTCAGTTGTGAATAATGAGCAAAATTTACAACCAGTAATTGGACAAAAAAGAACAAGAACACTTTCATCCTATTTGAATGATTATTATACATTCTTGAGTGAGGAGTTATGTTATTTCATGAATTTGGATGAAACTCTTGACAACTTGAGTTTTAAAGATGCAATTGCTTCTAATGCGTCTGAACTATTGAAGGAAGCAATAAAAGATGAGTTGGACTCCATAGAAAGAATGGAGTTTGAGAACTAGCTACTTTGCCTAATGGATATAGGGCAATTGGTAGTAAGTGGGTTTTTAAGAAAAAACTCAAGACAGATGGATCTATTGAAAGATTCAATGCAAGATTAGTAGCAAAAGGCTATTCTCAATTAGAAGGGATTGATTATGAAGAAACCTACTCTCTTGTAGCCAAAATGACATATATTTGTATTATATTGGCATTGGTAGCTTATTTTGATCTTGACTTATATCAAATGGACAGAAAAACGACCTTCTTAAATGGTGAATTAAATGAAATTATTTTCATGTAGTAAACATAAAGTTTTAAAATTGAAGGTTAAGAGGATAAAGTATACAAGTTAAATAAATCCTTATATGGACTTAAGCAGTCACCAAGACAGTGGTATTTGACTTTTCATAATGCTATAACTAAATAGGGTTATAAGGCAAATAGTCTTGACCACTTTGTATATGTCAATAATAGTGAGAGTAAGTTTACTATGTTATCCCTCTATGTTAATGATATATTGATTGCAGAAAATGATATAGACATGATAAATATGACTAAATCATGGTTAAGTTCTCGATTTGAAATGAAGGATAGATGAAGCTTCATATATCCTTGGACTTAAGATCCAGAGAGATAGAAAATCGAGATTTCTATGTCTAAGTTAAGAAAAATATATTGATCACATTCTAATGAAATTTAGAATGAAAAGTACCAAGGCAAAGGGTGCTCCTATAGTAAAAGGACAAAAACTAAGTAAGAATGACTGTCCAAAAGATGGACAAGAAAAGTTGAATGTTTCATATGCTCAGGCAATCGAAAGTCTGATGTATGCAATGCTTTGCACTAGACCTAATTTGAGTTTTGTTGTAAGTCTAGTGAGTAGATATCAAAGTAATCTTGAGCTCTCTTACTAGGAAGCAAGAATTTTTTGATATCTAAAAGGAAGTAAGGAACTTAAGCTATGCTATCGGTCAGATAGTTTAAAGCTTGTAGGTTACTCAGATGCTGACTTTGCCAGTGATAGAGATGAAGAAAAGTCCACCTTTGGTTATGTATTTATATTAGGAGGTGGGGCAATTTCATGGTCATGCAAGAAATAAGAGTTTGTGGCACAGCATACCCAAGAAGCTGAGTATATTGCTTGTAACATGGCAGCCACATTTGGTGTATGGATAAATCATTTCCTAAATAAGTTGAAATTGAACATTTCAAAAGATCTAGTTTAACTTTATTGTGACAATATAGTTGCTATAAGATTAATACAAACAGGAGCTGATAGCTCTAAAAGTAAGCATATTGAAGTTAAATATCAATATATTCATAATATGCTTATAAAAAATGAAATAGCAATGGACTAATTTCTTTAAGTGACATGGTAGCAGATCCACTAACCAAGGCAGTCACTGAGGTTGTTTTCACTAGACATGTGAGTCAAATAGGACTCAGATACATCTAAGTGGTGAGTGAGTAAAGACTACTCAGAAAGTGTGTATGCAAGGTTCCGGTTGAGAACAAGCATCTAAACATAGGGTGAGTAAAGATTACTTGAAAAGTGTGTATGCAAGGTTCCAGTTGATAACAAGCATATAAGCACAGCAAATCCCTTATGGCCAAGTGGGAGATGTAAGGCCATGTGCCCATAAGGTAATTGTTGGAGGGCCTTTCCAACAGTTACACTGTTCAAATTCAAGAGATGTGTCTCTTGAGGGGATAAAGGGATTTCTCTCAGGGGTGTATCCCAAAACTAAAACTCTTCACAACTATAAATGCAGTGAAAATGGTATGATTCAAAGAGTATGAGAAAATACAGAAATCATACAAGCATTCACAGTTACATTTATAAAGGCATTCAGTCTTGTGAAAAAGTTGAGAGTTCAAAAACTCCTTGGCGATTTTGAGCATAACAACGACATCTTCATCCCGCTGCAATTCTGCATTACAGCATATTGGTCCCAACACTAGAGGCATCCTGCCTCTCTCTCCCTGTGCTCTCCTTCTCTCTGCCCCTATTGCCTCTCCTGCAACTCCACCCGCTCCTCCTATGTTTTCCTCTCCATTGACGGAAAGAAGGGCCACCCGCCCCCTCACTCTCTTGATTTTTGGCAGGCAGAGGGTCAGACCCTCTACCCCTCCTCTTTTTTCAGCAAAGAGGTCCAACTCTTCCTCTACCTTCTTCTTTCCCTTCCTTTTCTTCCTCTACTTTTTCTTCCCCTCCTCTTCTCCATCACCCCCTTTTTCCCTTTTCTTTCTCCATTTTCGGCGAACAGGGGAAGGTAGGCCACCTGTGCCTCCTCCCCTATTCCCTCCTCTTCTATTTTGATCGGAAGGCAGGTATCGCCTGCGCCCTCCACTGTAGTGGCCCGAGCACCACGAAAGAAAAAAAGCAAGGAAAGAAGAAAATGAAAAGAAATAAAAGGATAGAAAAAAAAACTTTAGGCAGCCCACAAGCCCACTGTCGATACCACTTCTCAAGATTTGTGCATCTCGGGATCCATGCTCTGCTAGAATGGCATCATGTGTTGCTTGCTCTAACATCAGACACACATCATGATGCAACACTTGCAAATGCATGCATTTTCGTGCTAGTAGTATGAAAACCAAGGCACTTGTAAATTGTATTCATTTTTATTCAAGAAAGACGGTTTTTGAGGAACGAGCAAGCCTTCCCTTATGTTTTAATTAATCAAAGAATCACACGTATTTCGATATAGAGAAAAATTTACACTTTGATCGTGGTTGTGCAATTCTAATATATGTATTTATATTTATATCAAATATATATTTATTATTATTATATATATACATCATATATATGTATGCATTGCTTTAAAGTATGCAGTTTTGTGTATGTTTGCTTTAGTTAAATTATACGAGCATTTATTTTAGGTATGCAGTTTTGCATATTCTTGTTTAATTAATAATGGCCTTTTAATGTATGATGCATTATTATACATATATATATTTAGAGTATGCAGTTTTGTGTATTTTTGTTCAATTTAAAGTATGCGAGCATTTATTTAAGATACGTAGTTTTGTATACCTCTGCTTTGTTTATGATGATTTTTTGGCATACAATGCTTTGTTATACGTGTAACTATATATATATATATATTTATTTATTTATTTATTTATTTATTTATTTAAAATATACAATTTTGCATACTCCTACTCTATTTAAATTATTCAAGCATTTATTTAAGGTATGCAGTTTCGCATACTTCTGCTTTATTTATGATGACCTTTTGATGTATGATGCTTTGTTATACATGTAACTATACATATATATATATATATATATATATTTATTAAGAGTATGATGTTTTACATATTCTTGCTCTATTTAAATTATGTGAGCATTTATTTAAGGTACGCAGTTTTGTGTACCATTATTTTATTTATGATGACCTTTTGGCATGTGATGCTTTGTTATACGTGTAACTATATATATACATATGTATTTATTCAAAATACATAATTTTGTGTACTCTTGCTCTATTTAAATTATGCAATCATTTATTAAAGGTACACAATTTTGCATACTTCTACTTTGATTCAATAATCAAGAGATTTTTGTTCATATGTATGCAAAATTTTATGCTCGCACATTTGCAAAATAATCAAATAATTTATGTTCACATGTATGCTAGATCTTATGCTTGCACACATCTGATGATTTGCAAAATAATCAAATGATTTATGTTCGCATGTGTGCGAGATTCTACGCTCGCACACATTTGATACTTTATAAAATAATTGAGAGATTTACGTTCACATGCGTGCGGGATCCTACACACACACATCTGATAATTTGCAAAATAATCAAGAAATTTATATTCGCATGCATGTTAGATCCTATACTCGTACACATTCAATAATTTATAAAATAATCAAGAAATTTATGTTTGCATGCGTGTGAGATCCTACACTCGTACACATTCGATATTTTATAAAACAATTAATAGATTTACGTTCTCATGCGTGTGAGATCCTATACTCGCACACATATGATAATTTACAAAATAATCAAGAGATTTACGTTCGCATGCATGTGAGATCCTATACTCGTACATATTCGGTAATTTGCAAAATAATCAAGAGATTTACGTTTGCATGCATGTGAAATCCTATACTCGCACATATCCAATAATTTACAAAATAATCGAGAGATTTATATTCATGTAAGTGTAAGGTTTTACTCTCACACACATCCGATAATTTATAAAATAATTGAAAGATTTGTGTTGGCATGCGTGCGAGATCCTACGCTTGCACATATTTAATAACTTGCAAAATAATTGAATGATCTACATTCGCATGTGTGTGAGATCCTATGCTTGCACACATCCGATAATTTGCAAAATAATCGAAAGATTTATGTTCGCATGTGTGTGCGTGTGAGATTCTATGCTCACATACATACGATAATTCATAAAATAATCAAAAGACCAATGTCCGCATGCATACGATAATTTATGTTCACATGCCTTAGACATTTTCTAATATCAGACTTTACGAAACGATAAACCCTATGGGGTTCGAACTTCAAAAGTTGTTCTAAAGGATAAATGGTTGATACGATTCAGATATATGCAACTAAATATATTATGAACAAACAATTCAGATATATGCAACTAAATATATTATGAACAAACAATTCAGATATACACAACTCAAACTTTTGTGATCAAGCAGATGCAGGACTTTGGTGACATGGACTTCGATTGTGCGTGCATCAAGTTCTCCTATATGCATCTAGGATCAACCTAGATTCACCTCGGTTGGAGGTTTAGAAAATTAATTTTTATAGCGATAATTTTTTCCTATACCCCTATTAGTTTTCAAGATAACAATAGTATTAATTCTTTTAAAAATCGGGTTGATTTATCATTACTACCATACCATAAAGACATGTAAGGCATGCTCATACACTGTTGAATAAGTCAAGGTTTATGACAAACCTTGCAATTCAATAATGCACTATGTTATGAAAGAGTTGAGGTTTGCGACAAACCTTAAGGTACAACAATGTACCATATCATAAAAAAACACATACAAAAATCTGGGATCGCCTTCGGAGGTAAGATGCTCGATCGATTTAAAAGACCAGAGCATAGTGAATGGGTTGAATTAAAAATATAAATATGGGAATTTACCCAGAACAGTGGATGATGCCTATAGAAGCATGGCATATGCAAATATGGTAAATCTTCGTAATAATAGATGACCCATTAACCAATTCACATTTATGGCCTATTAGGAGAGGGTAAGAGATACAACTCCTATGAACATTATTATCAAATAACTATGCTCATTGAGTGACAATGACTTAGTGTCCTCAATCATCAGGGTTAAGGGACATGGCTATCAATTATTATCTTAGGTGGTAAATCTAACTTCTGCAGAAGTTAGGATGAATCCAAACAAGTGGCATATGGAGAATTCTCTCTCAGTCATTATATCGTCCCCTGGGGAGCGGATTCTGCTAGTCATAAAGGTTATTAAAATATATAGAATAATAAACTTTTGAATGGTCTCAGTTTGTCTCTACATTTTCATCTTGTGAGTACCCATAGGCAGGGTAATATCGAAAGAAAGTCCCGATATTCACACTGTTAATTGGAATGAAAATGATACAAATTAGCAGATCATTGAAGTTGCATATGTTATGATATTATTGATGTGACTAATATACATATGATTATTTATGATGCATATATTAGTTCTTTACAACTATATGACATTGTTATATCTACCAAGCTTTTATGAGTCTAACCCCTTTTTATGGAATTTAGGTGACGAGTAGACAATTGTTATAGGCAATGGTGTGATGATGTGGCGATGTCATGAATCCACTCTTTTTGTTCATGCACTCCTAGCATATGTTGGTATTTTGTTCATGGACTATTTCAATAAAAAATCTTTGGTATGAATCGTTATGGGTTGAATGATATGTATGGAGATGCAGACCCAAATCTGAGACATTTGAGGACCCATCCCATTTGCTGGATACTTTAGCTGTAATTTGCGAGTTTGTTAACTTAATCTTTTCATTAAATTATTTTATTGTACTATGTTTTAAACTCTGAAAAAGGATTAATTACAATTTTTTTTAATTTTTCTTGATTTTTTTACAAGTTAAAACTTTTGGACAATTACAGTAGATCTAAATCCTACTCAAATCCGATGAGGTAAGGTTGAATATGGATGCAAACTACAAGTAATAATACTGAATTCTAAAAAAAAATAAGATATTTACATGTAAAAAATGCAACCAGATAGGATTTTGATTAAAATCAATTTTAGATCGGACCTAAAGTACTATTTTGAATCCAACCCGAATTTGAAAGTAATTTAATTGAATAGATCTGAATATGATTTAAATGCACATTCAGATTTTACTTAAATGATCCAAATATTAAAATAATATATTGAAATCAAATAGAATATTTAACCATATCCAAACCATTTGCAGCCCTAGCCTAGAACTTTTCTCTTTTTTCCCGTAATCCAATCACATTGAAGATGTTAATTTGTACTTAAAGCACCCAATTTACTCTCATCTTTAAAAATAATAATTTCCTATTTTTTTTATGGAGAGTTTTTAAGTTGACCACACTTGTTTAATATAATTCATATATGCACATATGTAATGAAAATGTTCAAAAACATAACTTTAGGTTAGGTGTGGGCAGCTGACTGACCCAGGCCCGTTTAGAGCTTTGCCCGGCAGGCTTTAAGTGCAGCCCGGCTCGAAGATGGCCTAGCCTGTTTACTATTGGGTTGGGTTTTGGCCTGGTTCTTAACATGTTTGGGTTTGAAAAGCAACCCATGGGGCCCATTGGCCGAACGAGCTAAATCCATTTGTTAATAGTAATAATTAACAAGTCCCCAACTTTCTATGCACCTAATTAACTATCTTTTTAGTTTTCATAAAATTAATATATCTAATTAGGTAAATAGTAATAGTTATCAAGTTACTATGCAATAGTTAATTTTTTATTTTTTTATTACTAAAAATAATAAATAACTCAGGCCCATCGAGCTGGCCTAGACAAAACCCACATATATAATGGGCCGAGTTTTAGCCCAATATCTAATGGGCCCAGGCCTAAAACCTTAGCCCAAACCAAGCCCCTGGCAGGCCAGGTCATCTTGGCACATTGCCTAACCCTACTTTAGGTTGAGTTGTCTAACCTCACTTGTCATGTAAATAACTTTAGAACTCGTTTGATGGCTCATCGAAGATTGGACAAGTTAAAGAAACATAATAGACATAACATGTTTATTCTATTGGATCTAAAACTAAAATAAAAAATGTTTAAAATTTGTGAAATTTGAGAAAAAATAAGAATTGAAAATTTTAACATATAACTGATTTACTCAATGTCATATTACATCTAATTATGATAGTTTATCATAAAAATATCAAATCCTAAAATCAAATTAGCTATAAAAATCAAATTATAAAACCCTATTAAATCATAAAACCTCAAAATGCAAGAAAATAAATCATAAATAAACCAAAAAACCCAAAACTATAAGAAACTAAGTCATAAAATTAAATAAAAAAGGCTTAATTCAATCCTAATAGAAGAAAATTAAAAAAGTTGGCTCTAATTAAATACAAGAAAAGCCCTAATCAAATTAACTATAAAACGCCTTATTTTAAAAAAATTTATTCAAAACCCTAATTATAGAAAATAAAAATAAAAACTCTAATCAAATTAAAGAAAACCCTATCAAATTAACTATAAAAAGCCCTAATTTATAAAATTTGACTCAAAGCCCTAATGAAAGAAAATCAAATAAAATACCCTAATCAAATTAACTAGAAAAACCCTAATTTAAGAATTTTAATTAAAAAATCCTAATCAATAAAAATCAAAGAAAAGCCCTAATTAATGAAAATAAAAAAACTAAGAAGATCAACAAAAAATCAAAGAAAAATCAAAGCCCCCATTAAAAAAACTAATCAATAAAAATCAAAAGAAAAAAAACCCATCAAATCCCTAATCAAAGAAAATCAAAAGCCCCAATCAAAGAAAAATCAAATCTCTAATAAAAGAAAATAAAATAAATCAAAGAATATAAAAAAAATCAAAGCCCTAATCAAAGAAAAAAAAAACTAAGAAAAAAAAAGAGAAGAATGAAGAACGAAAAACGAAGAAGGGAGAAGGAGAGAGAAAGGGGAACGAAGAAGAAAAAGAAAGAAGAAAAGGAAGTAGAGAGCGAGAGTTGATCGCTGGCCGAGGCTGACGACCGCTGCATAAGGAGAGAGAGAAAGAGAGAGAGAGGGGGGGGGGGATGAGAAGGTAGGGAAGACTCGCCCATTTTTTAAAAAGACCATCCTTCGTCGTGTTCTTTTCGTAACAGTGAGTGGAATGATGAAAACTTGTTCCTAAGATACGGCGAACACACATCGTGCCATCCCAAATCATGGCCATCATGCGGCATCAAATATACCCTAAGGGTTTTGCAAACCAGGTCATGCCAATGTGTGATCCATGATGGAGGGTTTTCCCTATAGTGATGAGAGTAAAAAATGACAAACTCTCGACAAACAAAAACTCATGAAAATAAAACTTTTTGTAAATCTCACATTTTTTCAGCAAAATGTAGGCAATAAAAAATAAATTTTTATGAAGAAATAAAAATAATTTTTATAAAAAAATAAAATTACTAAAAATAAAAAACATGATTTTTTACAATAAATAGCTGATAAAAATATAAATATCATATTTAGAATGCAATATTTATGTTTCTCATGAAAAATCATGAGAAATTACCATTATTTAAATTTCAGGTAATTTCTCATTATATTTTAATAAATCTCGTAAGATTTATCACTATGGTTTTCCCTTTGCTTAGCCCCAAAAGAAACACACATCTTGTTTAATGTTTACTCTTTACATTTTTCGATTTAAATATATTATAAAAATGCCACTTTTACAACAACAACAAAAGCTATTGTGTGCATACTCTTGCTTCTTAAGGTTTACAAAATTGACAAAATCGTATCCCAAATGCGAGTCATGTGCATACATCTATGTGTGTCCTATATATCTTCAAGAGTAGTTTTCATAAAAAAAAAATTCTTGAATTGGATCTCTGAATTGCAAGAAGTATAAAAGTGAGCTTCCAAAAATTTAATTATACAATAGAAAGAGCCATTATAATTAGGGGTGTTAACGGGTCGGGTTTGGTTCGGATCCAGGTGGAACCAGACTTGGACCGGATTTTTGGGTATGGTATCAGGTCTGAACCTGGGTCTAATCAGGTCTACTATAAGAGAAATTATACTTGAACCCCATAAAAACTACATGAACAAGACCTCGACCATACCCGGTAAAACAATATTTTTTATTATTTTTATATTAAAAAATTCTGGGTATTAATCGAAACATGGGTCGGGCCCGAGTCTAGTATAAAATTTCACAAACCATACCCAGATCCATGTTTTAATCAGACCTTCAGGTCCAAACCCCGGTCTTAATCAGGTCTTCTTATTTGTTACCATACCCAGCACCCTATAGGATTTAGTCTAGGTCGGGTCTCAGAAAACCGAACCATTGACACCCTTAATTATAATGACGTTGTTTAGTGTGTACACTCATTACTTTCTCTTTCTCTCTCACATGGCTTGATAGTTTAGGTCTCTCTAGGCTCCTCTTAAAAACTTGACCATTCTATATGTTTCTTGAGTTTTTTAGGTTGGTTTTATTCATTCTTGTCCAATAAGCAAGTTATAACAATCATGAGTACCATCATCTGCCATGCTTGATTTTTAAATTGCGTTGCTTGATGGGAATATTGTGTTAGAGGACACATTGGACACGGGCTCTCCCAAGAACCCCACATGATGGACTCTCACATGATGGAGAACTCTCACACGTTAAGACTAACATGATGGAGGACTCACACATTGGACTCTCTCAAGAACTCTCACACATTTAACTCACCTCAAAGTGAAAGACTCTAACGTGGGACTCTCACAAGAGTCCCAACTCAAAAAGACTTTTCTGGATCAAGACTCTGAAGAGTCCAAACCTCAAAAACGTGCAGACTTTCAAGAGTCCAATCCCCCAAAACATGTAATGTAAAGACCTTTAAAATGTTATAAATATAATAATAAACAAAGCTCTTAAGTGACCTAAAGAGAGAGCTATTTTTTTTGTAGATGTAGGCATGCATATTGTCGAACCACGTTAAATCGTTGTGCAATATGATTGTGTGTGTGTCATTTTATGGTATCAGAGCCACCATAACTGACCACCTCTCATATATAACACCTGTTGATAGTAATGGATCCCAACACCAACTTGACTTTATTGTTCTCTGCATCCTTGTTTGGTATGCTTTTCAGCCTTGCATCTCCATTCATGCCCTGTAATGTACATCATTATTTGGCCATCAAATTAACCATAGAGAACTATTTTATCTTGAAGTCGCAATTTATATTGATTCTACACACCTAAGGTCTCATGGGATATGTTGATGGTACTAAGCATGCACCCCCAAAATTTGTTGGAGACGGGATTTGAATCCAACCTAAGTGGAATGATTGAAATATGACCAACTTATTATAAGTTGGATCACATCATTATTATCTGAGTCAATTCATACTCAGGTAGGTGGGTTACACTCTGCACATAACGTGTGGACTGCTCTAAAGAGATGCTATGCTGCCCAAACAAGATCCTGCATAATGCAACTCAAGTTAAATTTGCAAGATCTCAAGAAAGAGAATAGAACATTAAATAAGTATTTTTCAACAGTCTCGAACTATTGCCCATCAATTGGTTGTAGCCTCTAAACTTATGGATGAAGAGTATATGATTCTTCAAATATTAAGGGGTCTTCTGAGTGAGTACATGGCTTT
The DNA here is from genome assembly GCF_984573655.1 of Nuphar pumila. Taxonomy (NCBI): domain Eukaryota; kingdom Viridiplantae; phylum Streptophyta; class Magnoliopsida; order Nymphaeales; family Nymphaeaceae; genus Nuphar; species Nuphar pumila. The sequence continues at coordinate 139,826,827 of NC_143250.1, read as the reverse complement.
AAGACATTCATGAAAACCAGAAAAGAACCCAACACCTTGGATGAGTTACATAGCTTATTGTTGGTCCATGAAGCTCGAATCAAAGAAATGGATGACACCGCCATAGACACTATCGTCCGTCCCTCTAATTTTTTATCTAGACAACTTAAGCAAGGTAGGGGGCGACCATGAAAATAATAGAGGTTAGGTAAGTCAGGTGGTAGATTCAACAATAATCAGGGTGAAAGGCATAGGTTGTATGTTTGTACTATGATAAACCTGGCCACTCTGCTGGCCAGTGTTATCAAATCTCCTCCTCCAACTATGCATGTTGTGCCCCACTCTGATGCTTTAGTATATAGTGAAGGATAGTACCCCGACACAGTATTCACTCATCACCAATTATATTAATAACTTGTCTATTCAAAATGAATATCAAGGACCCAATTTAGCAAAGATTGGTGATGATTTAGGTTTGAAAATCAATTATATTAGTTTCTCTAAATTTCATCATGGTTTGATTTGAAAGGATATCCTACATGTGATAAACATTATTAAAAAAATTGTTGTTTGTTTAAAGATTATGCAAGCATAATGATGTCTATTTTGAATTTCATGTTAATCGTTATTATGTGAAGGATCGTTGCGCAAGGAATTGCCTTCTTCGAGGAACAAGTAAGGGAGGTCGCTATCAGTTCCCACATGAGAGCCACCCCTAAGGAGACATTTGTTGGAGAAAAGACATCCAATGGGCAGTAACACATAAGGTTTGGTCATCCTGTACTACGAATAGTGAAGCATATAATAGATAAATTTGAGTTACCATATAAAAAAAATGTTTAATAAGATCATGTGTGAAGCATGTCTAATTCCACTAACACATGTCATGATCTTTGGAACATAGTTTATTATGATATGTGGGGTCCTGCTTCAATATCTAAAAATGATGGTTTTAGATATTATGTTATATTTATTGATGAATATTCTAAGTTTACTTGAATTTATCTCATTAAACATAAACTTGAATAGGCCAGTGTTTTCAAAAATTATAAGATGCTTGTTGAAAATCTTATGGGTAGAAAGATAAAATATCTTTACATTGATCCGGGAGAAGAGTATGAAGCCCTCTCAAGTATTTGGTTGAGTGTGGCATAAGATAAAAAATTATGTGTCCCCATACTCATGAATAGAATGAGACTGTCGAGTGAAAGCATCAGCACATCGTTGAAAAGAGTTCCACCAACGTATTAGACCTTTGCATTCAGTACTGCAATATATCTTATTAATCGCATCCCTTATAAGATAATGATATTTCTCCCATAAAAAAATGTACAATAATGCTTGTTATCCCAGTTTGCACTTCTACAGGAAACATAAATTGAATTTTAAATATGAAAAATGTGTATTTATGGGATATGTTCCTCAACATCATAGGTATTATTGCCTTAGTTTAACATCTGAAAAATTGTACACCCCATATTATGTGGCCTTTGATGAAAATTACTTCCCATTTAAGAGTCGAAATCATAGTGTGTCCAAAACGTCCTAGGTAGAAGTATCCATTGTCATCTCGTCTCCTAGTCCTAATCTCAATACAACCATCCCATTGAAGCCCGATGAAAAAGTACTCCATTACTTGATAAACCAAGCCAAATGATCTCTAGGAGCCCATTATCTCTTACAAACCAAACTCCCACTAGTCCTAGTCTCGAGCCTATTGTGAATGTTTCTCCTACCAAAACTCACCATATGATCACTCAGTTCCAAGATTATACTTTAAAGCTCAGTTTTTTCGGCCACAAATTATCCTATTCCTATAACCCTTCTTACTACTATTCTTCAAGACCAAGAACATGTCTCCTTCAAAAAGGCCTACTAAGATACCAAGTGGTGTGATGCCATGCAAAAGGATTATGATGCACTTCTTAAAAATAAAACATGAATCCTAGTACTAACGAGTGAAGCTCCACATGGCATAGGTATTTGTCTAAAGATGTGTATATGAATCAACTTCTTGGTTTTGAAAATCCATAACACCTTGAGTATGTGAGCAAGCTCCAAAGAGTCTTGTACGACCTTAAACAAGCTCCAAGAGCTTGGATTGCTAGGTTAAGCTCTTACCTACAAACTCTTGGCTTTACTGAAGCTCGGCCATATACATCTTTGTTTCTATGTACGAATCATCATGCCATTGTTTGTTCTAATATATGTGGATGACATTATAATTACTGGCAGTTCTCTCAAGCTTGTGCAACAGTTGATTAACAAACTCGATAAAGAATTCAGTGCCAAAGGCCTTGTCCCCTACACTTTTTTCTGAAAATAGAGGCAAATTTTCACCAGCATGGTCTAGTCCTATCTTAGACCTACTGGTGAAGGTGTCCATGCAAGAAGTTAAGCTTGTATCAACGCATGTGGCTCTCTCTACTGCCCTTTCAGCAATATCTAAAACTAGATTCAGTGATCCCACCTTGTACATGAACATAGTGGGTGCCTTATAGTATGCTACCCTCACATGGTCAGATATTTATTTTACAGTCAATAAAGTATGTCAGTTTATGCACACTTCGACAAACACCCATTGGGCAGCAGTAAAATGTATCTTACGATGCCTAAAGGAAACTCTGCATTACAATTTTTTGTTGAAACCATCCTCAGAACTAGGGGTGGCAATTTCTGACACGACCCGCCAACCCGCCTCTTAGGCGGGTTCGGGTTGGGCTTAAGCCAACCCGTTTAATAAACGGGTCGACCTGCGTAACCCATTTATTAAACAGGTCGGGTTCGGGTTGGGGGTATGCCAACCCGCCAACCCGGCTGACCCGTTTAATAAACGGGTTAGGCGGGTGGGTCAACCCGCCAACCCGTCTGCCTGACCCATCAACCCGCAAACCCGACCCGTCAACCCGACCCGCCAACCTGCCAACCCGATCCGTCAACCCGCCAACCCGACCTGCCAACCTGACCCGCGAACCTGAAAACCCGTTTACCCGACCCAACCCATTTATTAAATGGGTTGGCGGGTCGTGTTGGGTTACCCGTTTATTAAACGGGTCGGCGGGTCGTGTCGGGTTACCCGTTTATTAAACGGGTCGGGTTCATGTTTGCCACAGCCGACCCGTTTAATAAACAGGTCGGGTTCGGGTTGAGGTAATGCTGACACACCAACCCGACCCGATTGCCACCCCTACTCAGAACCTATGCTTTCAACATACTCAAATGTAGATTAGGCAAGATGCCCTAGTGACCGCAGGTCGACCAGTGGTTATGCTATCTTCTTTGGGTCCAGTTTAATTTAATGAAGCTCCAAGAAGCAATCCACAATGTCCTGCTCTAGTACAAAGTCTGAATATAGAGTCATTGTCAACGCCACAACCGAATTAACCTAGCTCCAATATCTCTTAAAAGAATTGGCATGACATGCACCCAAGTTGGTGTGACAATGTAAGCCCCCCCCCTACTTAACGGCTCATCAAGTTTTTCACAATGCAACAAATACATTGAGATTGATCTTCATTTTGTGCACGATAAAATTGCAAAAAAAAAAACGTTATTCCTCAAATATATTTCAACTCGGGATCAACTTGCTGATATGTTGACTAAACCACTGACATCTCCGCACCAACTTCCTTGTAACAAGCTTAATGTGCTTCATGCCCCATTGATCTTGAGGGGGGATGTTAGAGAACACATTGAACACGGGCTCTCTCAAGAGACCCACATGATGGAGGACTATCACACCTTGGACTCTCTCAAGGACTCACACATATTTGACTCACCTCAAAGTGAAAGACTCTCTAGGGTAGGACCCTTCTGGATCAAGACTCTCAAGAGTTCAAACCTTAAAAAAAATGTAGATTTTCAAGTCCTTCAATCCCCCAAAACGTGTAACCCAAAGACCTTTATAAGGTTATATAATAATAAACAAAGCTCTCAGGTGACCTGAAGAGAGCTATTTTCCCGTGAATGTAGGCACGCATACGCGTACTGTTGAACCACATTAAATAGTTGTGCAGTGTGATTGTGTGTGTTTTATGTTCATCTGTAATGCACACACAATATTATTACTTTTGTTGTCAATTGCTGCTCAGACACCCTATTATTATCTTTCACTTACATGCAATGGGTGCAGAACACAATCATCTCTACTGGTAAAGAAGATGGGCCCTCAGGGTATGATGCCTCCATATTCATCATATTACATGCCCCTTCAATGAGATACTGATAAGGAAGATGGATCTCAAGCTATGATGTTTCCATTCATGGTTATTACATACCCTGCAATAAGACACTGATTCTAATTATTATGTAACTTGTATAAATAAAAGTCGACTATATGAACTTAATATCATCAGTTGTTTTTTTCATTTTTTTAATGAAAAAGAACAGCTGTAAATGGTTATCTATAAATAGGGGTCCCCCACTACCAGAAAATGACATCTTCCCTCCTACCAGCAGCCCAAATTTGTTACTTTCCTGTCAACGTTTTTTGTGATTTATTTTCTCAGTTAACTGCTATTTGTCAATACAGCAGGTAAACCCTTGCAACATGGAGCTTATCTTTATCAGAACAAAGACATTGTTGGAAATATGTTCACATTATATGCAGTGGCCTATCTTGAGATGCGTTGGGTGCTCGTCTCGAGAAATGTTGAGATGGATGGTCAGCAGAAGTGAAGCTTTATGCAGCTATGCTGCATAAAAGATGGCCTCATCTTCTATGCATTGCCATTGCCCGTAATCATGTCTTAATCATAACCATGGCCTCCTCTAGCTGTATTACCACCTTGGCATGCAAATTCACGGCAGATGATTTTAATAAGAGATTATTGATCAGAAATATAAACTCCAGCATATGTTATGTATAAATGACATGAGCAAATTCCACGTACACAGTGATAGGGAATTAACCCCCCCACACGCCCCCTTAGTTCGAAAAGTTCATGGCTTTCGAAGAGTATTAGATGGGGATAGGAATCTGTCAAACACCACATTTCTTGGAAGGTAGAAGATGGGAATGGTACTCGTTTTTGGATTGACAGATGGCACCAATCTATTCTTTTGCATGATGTGGAAGGCAGATTTTATGGGGGTGACAAGAGACTGCCACACTACTCAGTTAGGCAGGTTTATGCTATAGCTGAGAATAATCCTTCTGTTCTTCAATCGATTCCGGCGTTTCTGCAATCAACTCACTTGAGGTTTTCGCTTCATAGTCATGTTGCGATGTGACAGAATAGTAGACCTCTGTCTCTGCCAAGTAAGTTTTTCTGGAACATCAGGAATAAATGTACCCTACAGCATTGGAGGAAATTTATTTGGCTTGGTAAATGTTTGCCCAGGGCGAACTGGGTTTTATTTTTAGCTTGTGAAGAGAGGTTGTTAACCCTAAATAGACTGCAGCGTTTTGGTGTGGCTTTAGCAAATAGGTGTTTTCTTTGTTGCAGGAAAGATAAAAACTGTCGACACCTATTTGTATCTTGTTCGGTTGGAGCCATTATCTGGAAATTTGTTGTAGGAAAATTTTTGCCACTGTCACGGTCCTTGCACAACTATAATTCAGGAACTAAAATGGTGGTTTTCTAGATTCTTTGATCAGAGCTGGCTGGGTGTTTGTTGGCAGCAGGTCTTCCACATTGTTGTTTGGAAGCTCTGGTGTCTTCGTAACAGTATTGCTCGTGATATTGAGATTCTGTCTATTCAGAAACTTAAACATGAAGTTTGGGGTTAGAGTAAGGAAATTTTCTTTAAAATGAAATGGAATTTAGAGAAGCGGAGAAGAATTCAATTGTGGGATCAAACAGATATTTTCCCAAGTTCAGGACCTTCCCTTGTTGTCTCGTGGTTTTTTTTATTCAAACTGCTACTTGGGCTTAAAGGGCTAGGACAAAAACAGAATTCGGGGTCCAAGATGAGAATGAGAGGTAAATTCAGGTGGATGTTCAAAGTATTATGGCCTCTCTCTCTCTCTCTCTCTCTCTCTCTCTCTCTCTCTCTCTCTCTCTCTCACACACACACACACAAAAAAAAAAAAAAATAGATAGCTGTTTAGATGTAAAGTACATCCCGGTCCGAACGTCAATAGTACAAAAGCATAAAGCAAGCTTCTCATGGTAAACCACTATACAACAGTATATAGCTCAATCGTCACATCAACTTTACATCCTATGGAAACACACCCACCCGCCTACTAAGAACCTGATGAATGATTTATGATTCACCACACAAGCTTTCCAACAAAGCCTGATGAATGATTCACCATACATCCTTTCCAATAAAGCCATGAGCAGAAGCAGCTATCCCCCACATTCTTCGTACACCTTTTTAACCACATAAATTCATTTTTATAATCGGTAGCAAACAGAACATGACCCCATACCCCACAACACCCAATCTCCAAAAAGTATCCATGTTTTTTTCCTCCCATCCTAAAAAGTAGTTACCGACTCAATTTTCTCTCATTCTCCCTTTGAATCAAAGAAACCCCATCTTTAACATTTATATAACAGCAAACAACAATTTAAAAACAGTAAAGCAGAAGAATTTTTTTTTACAACAGGACACAGATCTCGAAAAAGTATCCACGTTTTTTCTTCCCATCCTAAAAGTAGTTGCCTACCTAACTTTATCTCATTCCCCTTTTGAATCAAAGAAACCCCAAAGTCTCTCCCATCTTTAGCATTGTATGACATTTCTCCTTTCAATCAAAGAAACCCCAAATTCCCTCCCATCCTCAACATTATAACAATTCTCTTTTGAATCAAAAAAACCCAAATTCTCAATTTCCCACCCAACAATAACATTTATATAACAGCAAACAACAATTACTTCATGAACAGAAAGAACAATAAAGCAGAACAAATTTTTTGTTGGACAACAGGATACAGATCCTTACTACCACTGTTCATTACATTACAGTATCTACTTACCATCATCAATACATACCCATAAGACGATTCGACGGCGACGATGGCTGGATCGGGCGGCTGATATCTACAGAAGACTGTCGGTCTTGGCAGGAAGCCGCCTGAAGAAGGAGACCGGGACGGAGGGGAGCTTGCTCCTGAAGCGTGGGTGGCGGAGGTAGTAGAGCCCCGCCAGAACCGCCACCACCTGGAACGGCGTCACGTAGAGGAAGACGGCCGCACAGAGGCAAAGCACCACGAAGATGGTGGTGGCGCGCGGATCCCGCCAGCTGAGTATCCCCTGCGCCCTCTCCCCCTGAGTGGCGAGGTCGCCCACCACCGTCTGCACCCTCCCCGCCGCGCTCCTCAGCCGGTCGTACCGCAACCTCACCAGCTCTGGCGGCCGGCTCGTAGGGAACGTGTCGAACTCCTCGTCGAGCTCGTCCGGGTGCGCCCGCTCCGCCTGCGACAGCCTGGTGTCCATGTGCGGCGGGTGGCGTGGCCGGAACCGGTAGTTCCACAGCCCGATCAGGAACAGGTAGAGGAAGACCGTGGGCAGGATGAGCTCGGGGTAACACACGAGGATCAGGAAGAGGACGTGAACCAGCACGGTGGTCACCGGGTTCACCCAGTTGCGGATGTCGTCGAACCACAGGCCGACGGCGACGAGCCCGGAGAGCAGCGACATTATCCGGTAGAAGTTCGCCTTGCTCCGCCGGAGGCTGAACATATGCTGGTCGACGTCCAGCATGTACTCGACGGCCTCCTTCCGCAGCGGCGGCTCCGCCCGGCCGAACCGGAGAGCCACGATCTGGATCGCCTGGTGCCGGAGGTAGTCCAGGTGAATCACCGAGATCGGATTCACGTAATGCATCTTGGGCAGCAGCGGCTGGCTGTACATATGCATCATGTTAACGAAAGAGGAGCAGGAGAACCGGACGGCGAGGTGGAGCTCGCCGGTCTTCTTCAGGCCGGAGGGTTGCAGAACCAGAAGAGGGTAGTAATGGGTGTAGACGCGATCGGTCTCAAGCGTCGACAGCCGGATTCGAACTTTGCCGATCCGCTGGTCGCGGGCGTCTTTTGCGTCGCCGCCGGAGAGCTGCGCGTTGTCGAAGACGCAGATGGTGATCACGGTGCAGGGGTCGTAGACCTCCCAAGTATACTGCTCGTTCCAATTGGGGCAGAGGGAATCGAGCAGGGTGCGCGTCCGCACCCACTTCTGCCCGTACTTGGCGACGCAGTAGGCGTCGGTGGTGCCGCGGCCGTCCTTCGTCTTCGCCGGCAGCAGGTTCCGGGCGCCGAGAATGCCGACCTCCAGGACGCCGATGCTCGGCTTCCACAGCTGCCTAGCCGTCGGCCGGAGGTCGCTGCTGTAGTGGGTCGACTCGTCCAGGACGTGGTAGCCAACGTCGAGGCAGAACCGGAGGTGGATCCTGCTCGAGAACTTCACCTCCTTCTTCTCGCCGTTCCCGCCCTCCGCCGGCCCCGACGGCTTCTCCAGGCTGAACCACCGGGCTTCGACGACCTTGTGGTCGTTCCGGCGGGGCACCGTCGATAGCGGCAGGACCAGCCGGCCGAGCGTCTCGTCCTTGTTAGGCCCGACCCTGTCCTCCACGGAAACCACGAGGTGCTCCTCGAAGGGGTCGGCCGCGACGAAGAGGAGCTCCTCGTTCCAGAGCGGGTTCACGGAGCGCATCTGCAAAGGCCGCGTCCGGCGGTGCTGGTTGCCCAATTGGACACTCACCCAGGTGTCAGGCGACCTCCCCTTCTCTCCTGCGGGCACCAGGTCCTGCGCCTCGATCACATGGACGCGGAGGTAGCAGAGCTTCGGCGAGAAGTAGACCTTAGACTTGGTGTGATGGATGGCGGCGGCCGGGACGGCGGCAGCGTCGGAATGCCACGCCTCCGGGTAGGCCTCGTCCGCCTGCGTCCCCCTCCACACCGCCACCATGATCTCCCCCTTCACCTTCGCCTCCCCCTTCTTGTCCTCCAACCGGTACCATTGTGGCGCCAGGGGGCTATCAGGCGGAACCCTCACCGGAATCTCGCTCAGGTCGAACACCACCTTCCCCACGAAATCGTCCTTCACTAGATCCTTATCCTTCACCGTGATCTCAAGCACGCTCGACTGCAACCTCTCCTTGGAGAAGGCGAACACCTGTTTCCACACGGGGTTCAGCGTCTTCTCGTGGTGCTTAGTGATGCCCTTGTAGTTGCCGAGCTTCACCTCCACATAAGGGTCGCAGCTACCGCTCACGTCCATGGCGGGGAGGTCCCTGGCCTTCACCACGCTCACGTATAGGAATTGCAGCTGCTCCACCAGGTCGTACGTGCTCGCCGTCTTGTCCCGCCGGTTGAAGTACCCGACGACGCCGCCCAGTGGCGGCGACGTCTCGACGAGGCCGAACTCCGCCTCCTTCCGCTGCACCTGCTGGAGGGTGGCCAGGAGGGGCGCCACCACGATGGGCGGTGGGTGCGGCGCAGCAGGAGCGTGCATTGAGAAGACCTGCTCGACGACAGTGGGCTTCACCTTGTCGGAGTTCTGCTTCTGTGCGTCGGCGGTGGGCTTGGGCTCGGCCGCCGCCGCCGGGAGGTTGGAAAACTCCATGATTTTCTCCTTCTCCTTCTCCTTCTTCTTGTTCTTGTCGGGCTTCTCCTCCTCAGGAGCGGCGGCGGCGGAGGGCGGCGGAGGAGGAGGCGGGGCGGCGGCGCCGTCGTCGACGTAGAGCTTGAGGGCGATGTCGCCGCGGATGTGGGAGAAGAGGCCGCGCTTGTCGAGGGGGAAGCGCTGGGGGGAGGCGTCCGGAGCGCGGGGGACGGAGGAGCCGGAGATCTTGACGCGGCCGAGGAAGTTCTTGTGGTGGCTAGACTTCCGGTCGTTGTAGACGTCGACGACGATGGTCTGGTCGGGGAGGGAGTCGGGGTCGGTGACGTTGAACTCCAGCCGCTCGTTCCACACGGGGTTGAGGTCCCGCTCCTTGGTCTGCGTCCTCTGCCGCTGCCCTTCGAAGTCGACCTCAACGAAGGGGCTGGCCGACCCCTGCCCGTCCTTGGGCATCAGGTCGCTCGCATCCATAACCTCCGCCACCAACTTCATTGCTCCTTCTCTTCCTTGCCTGAATCCTTCACACCCCAAAAACCCTCTTTTTTTTTCTTTCTTCTCGTTCGTGGCAGAGAGAGACTTTTTTCTTCCGGTTTATAGAGAAGAGGAGAAGATAGACTTTCTTCTTCTGGTTTGTATAGCAGAGAGAGAGAAGAGAGAGAGTGTGTGTCGGTTTGGTTTTATGTGTAGTCTGTGCTGGTCTGCTTTTTACTCTACTTTTTCTCTCTCATCTTTTTATCTTTTGGGATATTTGGGCATCATTAGGCGGGAATGGGAGAAGAGAGGCGGAGGGAAGACAAACTAAAGAGGTAAAAAGGCAATTGGTGGGTGGAGGATGGGGATGACCATCATGTGCCAAAATTTACAGAAACGGACTTGCTTTTTGATCTTCTGATTTTCTATGTTACAGATTCAGTATTTATGATAATTTATTCTTTTCTTAATGCATGTTCGTTTGATACAGCCTGTGGAACCAGACTATGGGATAGGGATGTGGATCAGACGAGTCTTTTTGACGTGATTCTCTGCATAAAAGCAGTAGTGTAGATGACAAGGGATTAGTGTTAATAGAGGGGAGAGATTAATTCTTTGGGCTGGAACCTTAAACGGTGAATGAATCGATTGAATCCAGCACCAACGGGTATCATCCCCTACAACAATATTCTCTTCAGGCCTTTCAACCAATCAACAACCTTGGAGACCGGCTTTTGCTAAAACTTGAGCGGGTTCCTGAAATCTAGCTTCTAATATGAAACTTCGAGTGTTCAAAGATTAGAGAAAGGTTACTAATATCTTCTCAATAGATGAGAAGGGGTTAGTGTTGAGAGAGAGAGAGAGAGGTTACTGATATTAGCTCAATAGATGAGAAGGGGTTAGTGTCGAGAGAGAGAGAGAGAGAGAGAGAGAGGTTACTGATATTAGCTCAATAGATGAGAAGGTGTTAGTGTCAAGAGAGAGAGAAGTCACTGATATTAGCTCGATAGATGAGAAGGGGTTAGTGTTGAGAGAGAGAGAGAGAGAGGCTACTGATATTTTCTCAATAGATGAGAAGGGGTTAGTGTAGAGAGAGAGAGAGAGGTTACTGATATTAGCTCAATAGATGAGAAGGGGTTAGTGTCAAGAGAGAGAGAGAGAGAGGTTACTGATATTAGCTCGATAGATGAGAAGGGGTTAGTGTTGAGAGAGAGAGAGAGAGGTTACTGATATTAGATCAATAGATGAGAAGGGGTTAGTGTCGAGAGAGAGAGAAGTTGCTGATATTAGCTCAATAGACGATAAGGGGTTACTGTTAAGAGAGAGAATTACTAATATTAGCTCAATAGACGATAAGGGGTTACTGTTAAGAGAGAGAATTACTAATATTAGCTCAATAGATGAGAAGGGATTAGTGTAGAGAGAGAGAGAGAAGTGGATGTACGGTGCAAGAGTTGGCCCTGAGAAACGCCACGATTCGCTTGCTCTCTTGCGCAGAATTCCCGGGAAAAGCACAAAAACGCCATGGATTTGTCAGGGGGAATCCCTTTTTCTTCGCCTTTTCCCTCTCCCCAATGACATTGATTATGCTTTTATTGAAAAAAATATTGAATGTCTCTCTTCAAAGAAATATTGAATGTCATTGCATTGATTTATTTTACAAATCACATTGGCCTTTGCAGTTATGATTCCCTTGTTTTTCTTGTTTTTAAATTTCTCGAACGTTTCGTTGCTAAGAAAATTCAAATCTAAACCCAGCTCAGTTAGACTGCAACGAACCTAGCTAGTTCCAAGCTGATTCAAATCACGATTAGGGATGTAAACGGTTGGGTTTCGAATCAGATGTAGCCAATACTATGTTCGATTAGACTAATCCAATTTGGTTAACGGATTTGAATTCAGATTCAGATGGTGATAACTCATACCATATTTAATTTTTTACATGTAAATGGATTGGGATATTTATAAAAATCCAGATTTTTTTTTTGGATTCAATAGCAAAAACTCAAGCCATATCCACATCTATAATCGGATATCTTTTTAGCTTACCAAATTTGATTAAATGGAATAAGATCCCGTCTGATATTGGATAAAATCCGACCCATTGAGATCCCTAATCAAAGATTTGTTGATCTAGTGCCTAGTTAGTAAGTTTACTCAGTGTGGTCAAACTCAGTTTTGAGCTTGAAATTTTGAGCATGTATATACACGAAGAAATGCTGATGAAAACTTAGGGTCGAGAATTCAGTAAGAGGGAAGATGTTTGTTCAAGTATGGGATTGACCGAACCTGAATCCAAATCTGGATTTGATATGATAGAGCTGAAAACATATCCAAATTTTATATGGTAATGTTTTGGATATTGGAAAAAAATGGTCAGAACTCGGAACCGCCAGATTTTGCATGTAGAAAATGCAAATGCATCAGATTAAATTTGGATCCAAATGTGAATCTGAATCTGAATTCCGAGAAATCCGGTAGTATAACTCCAAATCCTATTCAAATGCATGTTGGGGATCTTAATTTAGGATCGGTACCAGAAATATTGTATGGATTTCAGATCAGAAGTCCAACTATAAATAGCCCCCTGGTGTCCCATTCCATACCCGAGATGCAGCCTGTTGAGTTGATCATGTTTTGGACTTGAGAAAATGGACCAACTTCAAACGATCTGCCCCAAGGGTTGTTGGAGTAGTGGGGTGGGGCCTTGGCTGCATGACGGGCAGTCAAGGTTCGATTTTCATGGGTGTCGCCCCTCTGTGCAAGCCAATGTGTAGCATAGGCCCTTGGGGCAGGGGTCCTAGATTGGGAGTTTTACACTGCTGGCATGACAACCAACCTTAGGTATGACAGGCTGAGCCAGCACGACCATGTCTTTGTACTGGGTGCAGTTTCTTCAGGTTATAAGTTTAAAAAAACACTTCAAACATCAACAAGCTTGCATTCTTCCCAGCACAAATGTTTGGATGAGCAAGAGTTGGCAGGATTTGAATGGAATTGCAGCATTACATTTCCATCCTACACGAAAACTTGTTCTGTTGGGGATTGCTGTGCTTTGCATTCGCACCCATGACCAAGGATTTGCAATATACTGTCAAAGACCATTTGAATTTGTGGAACAAACAGGATGTTGGAAAGTGTTTTTCCTCTACATTCATTTTCTGGATCCAAACTTTCATTTGATGGGTTGGTCTTAATTCAATCTTAATCTATCTTGTGCTTCTTTTCAGGGTTACCGAAAACACTATAGGAAGATGGGGAAACGCGTTTTGATGCCAAAAAAATTTATGAGAAGCACATTTCCTATATTGCAGGAAACGTGTCACCCATATTCAGGAAACGTGTTTCCCACGGGTGTTCCATGTGTTTTCCGTTTGTGAGATACATGTTTCTCATGTTTGGTAAGCATGTTTCTCATATGTCTCACAGTCGTTTCCGATTAGTTTTTTCATTTCACATGCACTTGAAAAGTTACATTTCTGGTTTAAGTTTTTCAAGATGTTTCTTGTTTCTGTTTTCCTATTTGTCCACCTAGGTAGTTTCTCATTCTTTTGTATGAATGAAGACCTATCCCAAAAATTCACTTTTTTTTATGGGGCATCCTAAGCAATAAAGAGATAACCTTCTTAGAATTCAAACCCAAAACCCTTTAGTTAGGATAGTGTGTCCTAAGGGCATGTTTAAAGGTGTGTTTCGTGCGCAAAGCACGAAACAAAAAGACTAAATTTCACACTTTTTATAACAAATGTGGGATATGGTGGATGCATAGAATGTCGTCCACCACATTCAGAATACAATGTTATTTTCGTTTCACCCCCTGTTACTTGGTGGAAGGGAACACGAGACTGGTGAAGGGGGGGTAGCAGCTAATGGAAGGGAGAGGCGACGTCGGCGCCGCCACCATTGTGTTCTTTCTCCTTCTCCTACAACAACAAACAACAACAACAACTACGCCTTCATCCCAAAACAATTGGGGTCGGCGATATGAACCAACAAAGAAAATCATTCTGGGTCTTCCACATGAATCCTTCTCCTCCATTAATTTCTATCCAATGCCATGTCCTCGGTGAGATTCCAAGCATTCATATCCTTTCCTATCACCTCCATCCATGTCTTCCTAGGCCTACCCCGACCTCTTTTAACTAATATATTTTCCCATTTCTCCATCCATTTAACTGGAGCATCATTAGGCTTTCGTCGAATATGTCCAAACCACCGTAAACGATTCTCTCTCATCTTATTTTCAATGGGTGCAATGCCTACCTTCTTACGTATCTCCTCGTTCTGAATCTTATCTTTTATTGTATTTCCACACATCCATCTCAGCATACGCATCTCAGCTACACTTATTTTTTGAATATGATGTCTCTTGGCAGCCCAACATTCCGTACCATATAGTAAAGCGGGCTTAATAGTCGTCCTATAAAACTTTCCCTTCAACCGCAATGGCATTCTACGATTGCACAACACTCCAGTTGCACTCTTCCATTTCATCCACCCAACCTTTATCCTATGATTTACATCTCCATCAATTTCTCCACACTTTTGAATGATAGATCCCAAATATTTGAAAGAATCATCCACCGGTATTTTTTGCTCACCAAGCTTCACTACACTCTCATCTTTATTTCGTTGCTTACTAAATCGACATTCCATGTATTCTGTCTTACTCTTACTCAACTTAAAACCTTTTGCTTCCAATGTCTGTCTCCATAATTCTAACTTAGCATTAACCCCAACTCTCGACTCATCAATCAAAACAATATCATCAGCAAACAACATACACCACGACACATTTTCTTGAATTGATCTCGTAAGCTCACCCATCACTATAGCAAATAGGAAAGGGCGTAAAGCAAATCCTTGATATAACCCAACCGTTATAGGAAAATTGGTTGTCACCCCTCCACAAGTGCGGACATTGGTTACTACTCCTTCATACATATCTTTAATTATACTAATGTACTTGAGAGAAACACATTTCTTCATCATTGTCCACCAGAGAACATCCCTAGGTACTCTATCGTAAGCCTTTTCCAAATAAAAAAAAAAACCATATGCAAATCTTTGTTCCTTCTCCTTCTCCTTCTCCTGCATCAATAAAACCCGATGAGGAGCACACCATACAAAACATATGCAAATCCAATAAAACAAAGCCATTAGTTGACCACCAAATTCATCCAAAGCTACGGCAATAGAACCGGCATTGGTTTTTCAGTGAGAAAATTGGTCCACACAAACTTGGGCGATAGGTTCATGAGGGATTGGTGGATGTTGAACAAGTTGTGGGACAGGTTGGGCACCAGTAGATGTCCAAAGCTGACGTTGGGGTGATGGCAGAACAGCGAGTCGGGGGCTGAAGTAGCTGTTCACAAGGGATTGGTGGCTGTTGTTGTTGTTGTTGTCCATCTATCTCCATGGGGCCCTTCCAATTTAGGGATGCAAATGGATTAGTTATAAATTTTGGATGTTTCAGATCTAACTTTCCAATGTATTTAGTTGTACTGGATCTAAACCGTTTGCATTTTTATTCATATTCTTGCATCTTTATTATTTTTTTATATTTATACAGAGAAACTGCCCCCAAAATCAGAAATCTGACTGTCAATGTTTTGTTAGTATAAAATTTTGTGAGCTCACCCTTTTGCCCTCAGGGATTCACCATGCTTAGGCTTGTGCAAAGGATGACACATTAAATTTGAAACTAAACCTCCTATTGGTCCCCGTATCATCACAACTCACAAATGAGTCATAAAAAAGAAAGGGAAAAAAACAAAGGAATCGAAGGATCGTGTCATTATATATGTAATAGTTTATCTGTAGCTTCAACCACATGCAACAGGCACGTGCAAGCATTTGATATTTCGTATGGGTGGCCCCCACTTCTCCTCGTATTCCTTTTTTTTGTTATTCTTTATCCTTCTTTTATTAATTATAAGAACATAGGTCAGACGGGTCGAATGTGATAAATGCATGGCCAATAAATTTTAGCATTATAATTGAGAGTTCTCAAGTTCCAATTCCACCACATGTTTTATCCTCCAGCTCTTTTATATTTAAAAAAAAAAAAAAATTTGCATACAAGATTTCTGGGGGCAGTTGTAGCTAGCATGTTCAAGCTCGACTTGTCCAGGTAAAAATGGTGATGAAGGATTGGCCCAAGTTGAGCTCGGACCGAGCTCAGCTCATATGCATCTCAATGCTCGAGTTCAGTCTGTGGCTCGGTCTAAACTCAAGAAAGAAAGAAGAAGAAGAAATAAGAAGGAAAAAAAGAGACATTGAGTGAGAAAACTTGTTTTCCCCTTTCTTTCCTTCTTCTTGATCACACACACAAAAGAGAGAGGTGGTAGACTGAAGGGGTGGATGTGGTGAATCTGGCAATCTTCAATGGCACCGATGGAAGGGGTGATGGCAATCCTCAACGAAAAGGGTGATTCGGCCGATGGTTGCCGACCAAGGCTTTGAAGGGGGGAAGACGAGAAACAGGAAGACATGGGAGAGATGGGAAGGAGAGAGAGAGAAAATGAGGTCGAGGTTGTGAGGGCATGGGCTCGAGGCGGGTTTGGGGAGATTTTTTAATTTATATATATATATATATAATACAAGCCGAGCCTTATTGAGCCTAATAGGCCGATCAAGCTCAGCTTGTTTGCTTGGTCAAGTCTCAAAACCTAGTTCAAGCTTGACTTATTTATGGGACGAGCCAAGCTCGAGCTAGTCCACCTCATTGTTCATCCCTAATTGTAGCTAGTGGGTGTGAACGAGTTTGGACTCAAGTAAAACCAGACCTGACCTCAATTTTTTGGGTATGGTATCAAGTTCAAACTTGAGTCTAATAAGACCCATTATAAGAAAAACCATACCCAGACCAGATAAGAATTACATGAACCAGACCTGGGCCTTACCTAGTAAAATAACATTTTTATCATTTTTACATTGGAAATTTGTAGGTCTTAATCGGAACTCAGGTCGGGCCTGAGTTTGGTATAAATTTTCACAAACTATACTCGGCTTCATGTATTAATCGGACCTTTGGATATGGACCTAGGTCTTAATCTGGTCTTCTTACTTGTCACCATACCCAGATCCTATAGGGTTTGGTACGGGTTGGGTCGCGATAAATCCGACAGGTTGATACCCCTACTTGTAACTAGGGCTATTAATGAATCCGGTTTGTATACTTAACTCGATCCAAAGTATTTGTAGGCTTCACTTTCAAATATTACAACATGTGTGGTGGGGATTGAATATATTTGGCAAGCTATTATATAGAATAATTTTTTTATTTATACTGATTTATCATGCCGTACGGTCGTTGTCCTGAACCCAACTAGCCTCCTTCTTCACCTTATTATTTACAATATAACCATAACTCTAACTCTAGGGCTGTCAGTGGGTCAGGTTTATGTCGGATTAGGGTTTGCTCGAGCCCACCCATATAACAATCAGTCAGGCTCCAGTACCCGACCTGAATTATGCGGGTCACAAAAAATGAATCACAAATTGGTCTCTATTAAAAGATCTTTAAAATGTATATTTGCACTGAAATTTACATATAAAATACTTGGGTCAGCAGGTCGGGTCAGATAAATATCCACGCAAAAATGCATCTTAATTCCCAATCCTGGCCCACATGTTAAGGTTTAGGTCAAAAATTTTGGGGTCTATACCTGGGTATTTGGGTCCAGGTCTTATCGATGGTGATTGAATCTAGAATATGACATAATCTGCTCTCATTTCCAGAGATAAAGGAGAAGGTGCTGACCCCTACGTCCCAGGTTCGACTTCCACCAAGTATGCAGGTGCAGCCCATTAAGTGACCCGGCTCTCAGCGAAGGTTCTTCATCATTAAGAAAAAAAAGACTTGGCCATGAAATACCGACGCTTTATTTTCTTGCTCTCCATGCAACCCATTTGGTGTTTTTGGCCTGCAATAGAACCCCAGGGTTTGTGTTCCAAGCAATGTTGTCAGTGTCGGTATAGGCCCTGAATTTTTGGGCTCCCGATTCAGTTGTAATGGCGGATACCTATACTCAAGTGAATCGTTTTGTATTGGCCAAAAAATAAATAAAAAACTATCACATGTCAATGACACATGTTAAAATCATTAAAATAATATTAAAATCTTAATTTTTAGTATTTTTTGCATTTATTAAAAACATAGCTAGATGTGTATTGGTGATAGGCACCGATAATGATAACATTGGTGCCAAATAGGGGTGTTAACGGGTCGGGTTTGGTTCAGACTCAGGTAAAATCAGACTTGGATCAGGTTTTTGGGTATGGTGTCAGGTTCAAGCTTGGGACTAATCGGGTTTAGACTCGGGTCTAATTGAGTCCATATATATATATATATATATATATATATATATATATATATATATATATATATATATATATATATATATATATATATATATATATAAACTACATGAACCAAACCTGTTAAACCATATTTTTTATCTTTTTTACATTGAAATTTTGCAGGTCTTAATCAAAACTTGGGTTGGGTTCGAGTCTGGTATAAAATTTTACAAACTATACTCGAGTCCATGTATTAATCAGACTTTCGGGTCCGACTTAGCTCTTCTTATTTATCACCATATCCAGACCTTATAGGGTTTAGTTAGGGTCGGGTCCGGGTAAATATGGCCCGTTGACACCCCTAGTGCCAAGGCATGCACATCACCTGTACCACTTGGCCATTTGCAATCAGAATATACTTTAGTCAGAATTGTTTAATGTTGGTGCTTCAAAAGAGAACTGACAAAGTTCTGAAACTCCAACATTTCAACTACTTAACATACTGCCCCAGTATTGCAACAGACCATGTTGTAAGCCAATATGATGGAGTGCCTGCTCACATTTTGTAGGTGCAGAAGAATTATATATTTTATTTTATTTGCATTTCTTTGCATGTTGCAATAACATAACGCAAGGGCTCATCTCATGAGATTTAGAAAGTGAATTTTATTTGCAAGTCACCTAAAAAAACAACCAAACATTAAAAAGTGAGTTGGGAACAAAACCCCAAAAGCAAGCTTTTACAAATGAGACCCGAACTAGAATCTCATCACCTTATAAGAATTGAGTTATGAGATTTAGAAAATGAATCTCATTTGCACAGCACCCCACAAGCAACCAAAAGTACCCTACAAGATCAAAACACAAGGGTGTGCATCCCTTGTAGCGAGGTCAAAACATGGCATACTTCCGGGCAAGAGGAACATGAGGTTTTCACACAAATGAGTTCGTGAGTAAGATAGTTTTCACTAATCATCCTAAACAAAGTTGTCTTTCTCATTTCTTATAGTGTGAATTTGCCAATAACTTTACTTTCTCAAAGGTCTATTGCAATTTCTTGCAAATTTAGGCAGAGTGGAGGCAAGGCCAAAAAACAAAAGACCCATTGGACAGCGACCTTAAGTACGGCAGGCACAGCCAGCGCGGCTAGGTCTCTAATCCTGGGGTGGTTTCTTCATATAGACTAAAAAAGATGATTTTTTTTTTGGCATTTTCTAAATGAGAAGTCAAATTTCAAAGGCTTCTAATTCTTTGAAAATTCCACATTGTGCAACAAGGCCTTGGGTGGGATTAAATGTGAACGCAGATCAAGTGCAATGTGACTGCACACTTTGAATGTGTTGTTGCACCTTATCTGCCTGCCATCACCACAACTGACTGATTCCTGTGTTCCATAGATCGGTGGACCATCAGGTGCAGCAACACATTAAAAGTGTGCAATCACATTACCTCGGATCTTCTCTTAAATTCTTAAGATATTTGGTCCGAGGTCAAATAAGCTCCTTCGGTCTTGCTATTGGAAATCTTGAAAACCTCTCAAAATATATGAACTTTTGGATCCAATTTGATTCGTCAAACAATCGGCGAATCCATTCCACTCCACTTGGCAAAGGATAATGAGTGGATGACAATGCACCTCATGAGGAAGGGCTTCGCCTAGCACATACGTCGTCAGCACGATTCTTTTTTTTTTATCTATGTCAAAAAATTCAAGTGACCATTCTTCAGTGATTAGCTCTAGCCTACAAATCTGATGTTTTTTTACTAGGGAACAGCTTCCACTATGATAAAACTGTTGTAAGCCACCAACATAAGAGCAACTAGTGGGGATGTTGTAGGTTCAAAACCCAATGGTATAATTGTATAACTGGTAGGAGTCTGCCTAACCCTAGCTTGCCTTTCAAAAAAAAATGAGATTTTGATTGATCGACCAACTCGAAAGTTGGATTTTGATTGATTGACCAGCTCGAAAGTTGGATTTTGATTGATCGACCAGCTTGAAAGCTGGATTTTGTTTGATCGACCAGCTCGAAAATGTTGAAAAACTATGTTTTGATGATACATGATAAATATATGATATACTTTCATGAGATATGATCAATATGATATGCTTTCATAGTTGAAATTGGATATGTTATTTTATGACTGGATATGATGTGCTATGTATTTAACGTGTATTTGATGCAAGGTTATTTCACTTAAGAAGAGTGAAGACAACTTGATCAAGTGCAACAATTTGATGCAATCATACTACTCTGAAGAAAAAGCTTGATGAGCCAAAGAGATGCATTAAAGATTATCCAAGAAGATCGGCTACTTCAAAATGAAGATTTTTTCTTCTTTAAAGTCATATGTAACAGAACCTTCAGAAGCATGCATATTTCATATTAGACTATATGCTTTGAAATCATACAAGTCATTTATTTACAAAAAGTAAGTTTTCATAAAAAGATACGTTATGTATATTGTAGTATTTCAAAAACACCTTTTTTGAAACAAATCATTGTACTTCCTAAAAGCATTTATGAAAAAGACAAATTGACAAGATATAAAAAGCTCATGATTTCAAAAGCATTAATTGTACTTCTTACAAACATTTATGAAAAAGACAATTTGACAAGAAATAAAAGCTCATGATTTCAAAAGCATTTATGTAAGAAAAGACAAAATGCATTGATTCATAATACACAAACATTTACGTAAGAAATTTTGGTTCATAATACATAAACATTTATATAAAAAGACAAATTGTGAAAAGATGTATTGGTTCATAACATATAATCATTTATTTAAGAAATGACTATTTGTAATATAAGTATTACTCAAGCATTTATTGAGTTTCAAATTATTCATTTTAGAAATGACAATTTGAGAAAACAAACATTATTTTATTAAATTAAGAAATGACCATTTATTTCTTTAAGCATTAAATATAATTTCAAAAACACTCACTCAAAAAGTGACGACTTATATTTGAAGTCATCATTCTTTTAGTAAGCATTAAAAAGTACTTCAAAAACATTTACTCAAGAAATGACCATTTGTAAAATAAAGTACTAAACAAGCATTTATTGTACTTACATACATTTAAACAAAGAAGTGATGATTTGTAATAAAATAATTAATGTACTACAAATCATTTAATTGAGTAAATAATAAATTACAATATAAATTATATTTCTAAATACCTCAACGTTCAATGTACTACTAAACATTTATTTGAGAAAAGACTTATTATAAATTAAATCTCATTTTTAATTACACCAACGTATATTATGCTTTAAAATATTTAATTTAGAAATGATGACTTGAAGAAACTATCATTATTTAAATACACCAAACATTTATTACTTAACAATTATTTAAATTTATGGAATGACGATTTCTTAAAAAGCAATATACAGTACATATATCATTTCACACCTTTTTTCATAAAAGTTGTTTTTAAGATGACCTGGCATCTCACATCATAAAAGGACAATTATTTCAAAGCATTTCAAAAACCAACGACTACTTTTTTAAGGTCTATATATATATAAACAAAATAATATTTCAACACATATACATGTGAGCGTTCAAAGAGAAATATTCTTACTCGACACACTGAAAAAGAGCTTAGAAAAAGAAAGAGAAAATGACAAGAAAAGCTCTCTGACAAAAGAATCAAGTGTGTGTCTGAAGAAAAAAAGAAAAAGAACATTTTGTTCTTTTAAAAGAGTATTCTGCCTATTTTCAAAAGAAAGAACATTCTGAGAGAATCTTCATACGTGCATTTATACTCTGCATATCATTTTAAAGGTTATATAGGAAAGTGTTGTAACTTTCTGTTTCCTGTTGTATCCCTTTTATGTTGAGAGAAGTAGACCTATAAGGAAGATGATGTTTCCCTTCTCTGCTGAGAGAAGTAGACCTCTGAGGAAGAGGGTGTT
This sequence comes from Nuphar pumila, assembly GCF_984573655.1. NCBI lineage: Eukaryota > Viridiplantae > Streptophyta > Magnoliopsida > Nymphaeales > Nymphaeaceae > Nuphar > Nuphar pumila. Next base: position 139,804,634 of record NC_143250.1, on the reverse strand, counting down.
TCTCTTCTCTGTTGAGAGAAGTAGACCTATGAGGAAGAGGGTGTTGTACTATTTATCCTGTAACACGGATTTTATAGTGAAAGACTCAAGTGTTTTACTTGGGAACTGAATGTAGGTCAATAACTCGGCCAAACCAGTATAAATTTTGTGTTTATTGTATTATGCCTAATTGTCTTATTCTTTATATTATCGATCTGAAACGAATTTCACTATTCACCCCTCTCTAGTAGAATTTCATTTGGTATCAGAGCAGGTTCTGCTGGTTTCAATATAACAAGTCTTTTGGCACAAGAATGGCATCAACCTCTTATGCTCGTGACATCGAAGGTCAACACTCATCTCGCCCTCCTTTTTTTAGTGGCACGAACTATGGATATTGGAAGTACAGAATGACCATATTTCTAAAGTCTATAGACTTTGCTGTATGGAAAATTGTAGAATATCCATACACATCTCTAACCTCAAACTATGCTTTATGGTCTGATGAAGAAAAGAAGATGGCAAATCTAAATGCAAAAGCTATGAATGCATTATATTTCGTCATCGATCAAAACGAGTTTAACAGAATATCAGTCTGTGAATCTGCCTATGATATATGGCATTTTACATGGGATACCAATTAAGCTCGACTCATATAAAGCATTTTTCATCCCTAGGTGTCACATAAATTTAAAAATAAGTGTTGACAAAGGCACTCTAGAGTTTGGACCTTGCTCCCTTTCAATGGTTCTAAGTCTTGGATGAAAATAAGGCATCTAAGGCTACTTCGCATACTACATGGGATACCACCTCGGCGGTAGTTTCTTGTTGGCTTTGATGATACCGCAAACGATGCAAACCTGGGGCATTAAACTTGCAACATCCTTACGGGGAAGGATCCATTAGTGCTTGTCACCTTGTGTTGGGCCGTTACAAGTTCGAATCTCAATGGTATGGTTGTATAACTGGTAGGGGTCTGCCTAACCCCAGCTTTCTCTATCGAAAAAAACTTGCAACATCCTTCAATTTGAACGCCTTAAGCCGACCCACCTAGTCAAGTGTCTGGAGCCATTGTAGAAAAAAAAAGAAAGAAAAAGTGTTTGGCTGTCTATTAGATTTTTCTAACTTCCCAGTAGGTTTCAGCCAGGGATGTAAATGGGTCGGGCTTGGGTTGGCTTCATGTCCGATTTGTGTCACTTATGGCATGCCTTCTAAATGGTGCATCACTGTGACATAGATTTTACCTCAACTTAGCTTAACTTTAATTCGGCTTAACTTTAATTCATTTAATTAGTTTTTTTATTTTATAGAAAAGTTGGGGGTTAGGCTGACCCCCCATCTGTGACAAATATTGCGAGATTTTATAAAAATCTTGCTGATATATCACAAGAAATTGCCTGAAAGTTTAAAAAGGCAATTTTTCATGAGATTTTCAAACCGTGACAAATATCGTGATATTTATATTTTTCAAATATATTTATCATAAAAACCCTTGAGATTTTTATTTTTAAATGTGTTTTATTTCTATTTTTTATAATTTTTAATTTATTTTTTATTCCCAAGATTTTGCCAAAAAACATGAGATTTATGAAAAAAATTTAAAATCTCCCGAGTTTTTCGCCTACCAAGATTTTTTGTCATTTTTAACTTTTGTCACTATGCCCTCCACCAGTTATACAACCGTACCATCGGGTTTTGAGCTTGCAACATCCCAAATACAAGGCGACTGACACCAACTGTTCCTACCCCACATGTGGAGCACCCATTAGTCCCTTAGCTCAATTAGTTGGTATGCTTGTTTTTTTTTAAAAGGCAAGCTTGAGTTAGGCAGACCCCTACCAGTTATACAATGATACCATTGGGATTCGAACTCGCAACGTCCCAACACAACGACTAGGTGCTCCTACAAGACAAGCAGAGCCTCCACATTTTTGTTTAACTATTGTAGTAACGATCCTTCTTGACCAATCGTCAATGATGACTATGCCCTATGTGTTTTTAGAATGGGTTAATGTTTGCTACAGTCGATTGTATATACCATCGACTTAGCAGACAACATTTTTTATTTTTTTATTTTTTTTATTTTTTTTCTCAAATAGATGTCAGGCACACTTTCCGAGGAGTTTTCACTGCTCCGGAGTCTTTAAGGCATACCCTCTTAGGATCCAAGGATGTGACCTGGTGGCGACCTCTATTTCGAGCTCATTCTTCTTCTTTTCCAAGCTTTATTGCTTTAGTCCTCCTCAACTTAAGACTATATTATCTATTTAATTTTTAATTTTTTCTCAAAAAAAAAAGCAGGAACCTGTTGGATTTCAACCTTCTACAGGTTTTTCGCTATTTGGTGGTCTATTCCAATGTTGTCAGTATTAGTGTGTATCGGCCTGTATCGGTCAATATGTATCGTATTGCCAAAAAATCGATACGATACTGACCTGAATCCATTATTTTTTAATTAATGCAAAAAATAATTTAAATTATTTTTTTAATATTATTTTAATAGTTTAAAAATAATATGATGAGAGAGAATCGTTTACGATGGTTTGGACATATTCGGCAAAGGACTAATGATGCTCCAATTAGAAGGATGGAGAAATAAGAAAATATATTAGTTAAAAGAGGCCAGGGTAGGCCTAGAAAGACTTGGATGGAGATGATAGGAAAGGATATGAATGCTTTAAACCTCACCAAGGACATGGCATTGGATAGAAATGATTGGAGGAGAAGGATTCATGTGGAAGACAGAATGATTTTCTTTTTTGGTTCATATCGCCGACCCCAATTGTTTTGGGATGAAGGCGTTGTTGTTGTTTTATTTTAATAGTTTTAACACATGCCATGTTCTGATTGACACGTAATATTTTTTAATTATTTTTTGACCAATTCAAAGCTTACACTTCTGTATCGGTATCGAGCCGATACAACTGAATCGTTCGCCGAACTATACATGTCCAATTCCGATGACAACATTGGTCCATTCCAAATAAATTAAGCATGCTGAAAACATCTATGAGGTTAGATTGAGTCAATTAACTCACATCATGAGATTTCAACTCGATTGTAGGCACAATCAATTGTAACAAATATATATCCTTTTAGAAAATGCTAACATGGGAAACAATATTTTTTTTGCATTTGTCTAAAAAGAAAAAGTCTTTCCTAAACCTAAGAGCCCTGTCTTCTCTGAGATTAGAAACACATAGCAAGCAATTGAAAGGTCTTTCTTGAAACAACATTTTTTGAATTTGTCTACAAAGAAAAAGAAAGTTTCATAAAACTAAAAGCCTTGTCTTGTATAAAAACAAAAAAATATAGCAAGCCATAGGAATAGTGACAAAAGTAAAAAAAATGGCAAAATCTTGGCAGCCAAAAACTGGCAAAAAATATATTTTTTTTGTAAATTTCACATTTTCAGCAAAATCTTGGTGATAAAAATTAATTTTTTATAGAGAAATAAAATAAAAAACATGATTTTTTAACGATAAATAACTGATAGAAACATAAATATCATGTTTAAAATATGATATTTGTGTTTCTGACAAAAAAATCACAAGAAAGTACCATTTTTTATAACTTTCAGGTAATTTATGGCGAGATTTTTGTAAATCTCACCATATTTGTCATTATGACCATAGGAATGTCTTTTTTAAGCCCACAGATTTGGTACCAAACACAAAATAAGCTAAAAAGAACTATGTAGTCAGTCCCAGAACTACAAAAAACAGGAAACAAGAAACAAATAAGCAAAGAATCTTTTGAGAAATCCTCATGCCCAAAGTGGATCCAATATAGACCAAATATCTAAATAAAAATTTAGAAGATCTAAATAAAAAATACAAACAATAGAAATAGGAATGGCAGTGGACAGAGGCGGAGACGTGGGGCAAGGTCTCCATCCCCGCCCCATCTCAAAATTTTGCCCTCCATCCTTGCCTACATTTTCCCACAGGTTTTGATTTTAACCTACATCCCTGCATCCATCTCCCTTTCATGTCCTCCATCCCCGGTCCAAACGAGGCGAGGCAGGGTGGGGCTCAGTTTCTCTTCAGTCCACTCTTATTCCTAAAAGCATTTTAGTTATTTTACTAATGGGCATCGAGGACAGGGGTGGGGACGGGTGGGGCAGGGCGGGCGAAAGCGTAAGTCCGGGCAAAAGCGTAAGTCCATCCCTGCCTCTATTCCCGCACGGGTTTTTTATTTTAACCTTCATCCCCATTTCATGTCCTCCATCTCCGGTCCAAACGGGGCGGAACCCCATTTTGGCCTGGTCCACTGCCATCCCTAAATACAAGTAGATCCAAACAAGTTCTATAGCCTGAGTTATATCGTTCTCCTAATCTGTATTACACCTTCAGGTTACTATTAAGGAGACAATTAGAAAAAGGGGAAGCGATTTACTAGAAACATATATATTTGTTTAGTCGATTGTATGTACAATCTAGTTGAATTTCATTATGCAAGTTGTTTTTTACTTAATCTAACCTCGTAGATGTTCTCAGCATGGTTGATTTAGTGTGAATCGGTCCTAGGTCATTTTTTTAGTCTAAAAAATAGGTACATTTATAGTCATCCATTTTTGCATCGTCTGAAAAACCTTTACACTGGTCAAATTTCTGTAATCCAAAAGTCGATTCCTACTAAAAAACATGTAGATCACATTTAAGTCATATAATCAACTGTAGCAAACACTAACCCTTATTATAAATAACCAAAATTTCTCCATTTCCCTGATTGCCAAAACACAAAGAAAAAATAAGTTGAACTGCAGTCAAATTCCCATCTTTTCACACACCCTCTAGCTGCCGAGGATCCATATGCCTTCTAAGGAGGACCTCATAATCAAAGAAAAAAGTTTCACATCTTATTCAAAGCACATGGATTTTTACTTCTTTACAGTAAGAGGTGTTTGACTGCTGGGATGTCAGATGTGAATCTGAGATCTAAGGATGTGTATCTCCGGCCTGACCCTCCCCCCTTGTTCAGACCATAGGTTCTTATAAATTTGAATCTGAAATCAAGATTCAATGTTTGAATAGTTTTGGTTTGTTAAAATTGTGTTGCCGCCTGTTACGATTTGCAAGAGACACCACGTTACGATAATACGATTTATAAGTCACAATTTACACATATATCATGTGATGATTTGTCTGATGCAATGCACATATTGTGTGACGATTTACATGATGTGATTACTACGGTTGCAACGATTTGTGACCATCGTCATATCAACACAGAATATAACGTGGTTCAGTCGATATGACCTACATCCATGAAAGGCAGCACCAGCTATCTCATTCTCTCTCTCAACATGTGTCTGCTTACACCTTGCTTAAATACATGAGCCTTTCCTAATTACGTTAAGAAACCTTTTTCATGATCAATATGGTAACTTGCCAATATGAGGCAATCTTAACAATAAAGATAGGGATAAGATAAACCAAATCGACAGAAAGAATCCTGAGCCCTTGGGAAACCACCTTCTTTCTTTCATCACTCCCCCTCAAGTTGGTAGGCAGATATCAATCTGCCCTAACTTGCCATTAAGGTATTGAAATCGTTCTTGGCTTAAAGCCTTGGTGAAGATATCAGCCACTTGTTCATTTCCCCGAACATGAGGAGTATGAATAGTATTGTCATGAATTTTTTCCCTAAAAATGGCAATCAACCTCGATGTGCTTTGTCTGTTCATGAAACACCGGATTCGCGTCGATGTGTATAGTGGCCTGATTGTCGCACAATAGTGGCATGGAATTAGTTTGATGAAATCCCATATCACCGAGAAGAGATCTTACCCATATTAGTTCGCATGTAGCTTGAGTCATTGCTCTATACTCAGCTTGGGCACTTGATTGGGCAACAACATTTTGTTTTTTACTTTTCCAAGTAACTAGATTTCCTCCAACATAGGTGCAGTAGCCAGACGTCGATAGCTTATCTCTCGGATCGCCAACCCAATTTGCATCCAAGTATCCAACAATGTCAATTTTATTATTCCTTAAGAATAAAATTCTTTTTCCTGGAGTGCCTTTCAGATAACGCAAGATTCTATGAGCCATTTTCAAATGATGTTTCTTTGGTTTATGCATGAACTGACTGATAAGGTTGACTGCGTAGGTAATGTTGGGCCTGGTAGCAGTACGATATATGAGACGCCTCACCAGTCTTTGGAAGCTGGATACATCATTAAGCATTTCTCCTTCATCTTTAGAAATTTTGCTATTGACCTCAATGGGGGTAGCAACTGGCTTTACTCCAAGCAACCATGTCTCTTTAAGTAGGTCTAAAATATACTTTCTTTGGTATATAAAGATACCTTTATCAGAATGGGCTAGCTCAATGCCAAGAAAGTACTTCAGACATCCTAGGTCTTTGATCTCAAATAATTGATTTAAGTGATGTTTGACTTCCTTCATGAACTTTTGATCATTTCCTGTAAGTATGATATCATCAACATAGACAAGAAGAATTGTGATACCTTCTTGTCGAGAAGCCACAAACATGGTATGGTCAGCATTACTCCTTTTGAAGCCAATGTCATGGAGAGTTTCACTCAGCTTGGCAAACCAAGCACGTGATGATTGTTTGAGTCCATACAATGCCTTGTTTAGCTTGAATATTGTTTTCTTTTGATCGATTATAGGCTCCACACCCTGAGGTAGCTCCATGAACATTTTTTCATCGAGTTTGCCATGTAAAAAAGCATTTTTAACGTCAAGTTGATGGGTGTCCCAATTCATGTTTGCTGCTACAGACAGAAGTACCCGAATGAAATTCATCTTTGCAACCGATGCAAAGGTCTCATTGTAGTCCAGACCTTCGACTTGAGTGTACCCCTTTGCCACAAGACGAGCTTTAAAACACTCTATACTACCATCACTTTTATACTTTATCTTATAAATCCATCTGCAATCGACTGCTCTTTTTTCTTCTGGGATGTCGATCAAATCCCATGTATGATTTTTCCTTAAAGCATCTAGTTCTTCCTTCATAGCCTTCCTCCAATTTGGATTTTCATTAGCTTTATCAAAGGTTGTCGGCTCTTGATGAGAATAGGCATTAAAAAGAAAATGTTGATAGTGAGGTGCAAGCCTTTTCAACGATGTATACTTCTCAATAGGGTGAACAGAGGAAGAAGACACTTGATATGTGTAGAAATCCCTTAAACTAGTTGGTGGTCTTGAGGTTCGTGTCAATCTTCTTAATGGTATATAAGATTGGCCATCATTATGAAAAGAACACTCTTCTGATGAAACATGAGTCTCTTGGTTGGACTTTTCTTGAAGACAAAATTCAACATTCTCATCAAAAGTCACCATAGGAAGGATTGGGTCTTGAGATTCACTATGCTTCTCCCCCTGTTCATTATAAAACATACAAGTCACAACATCAGGAAAATATGGCTCACTTTCAACAAACTTCACATCCCTTGATACATATGTTTTATTTTTATAGGGTTGAGGCACTTGTATCCTTTTTGACTTATAGAATAGCCAAGAAAACAACATTTTATGGCCCTTTTTCAAGTTTGTTTCTATCTTTTTCTGAAAGATGAACAAAACACTTACACCCAAATGTTCTCAAGTGAGAAAAAATCATTTTTTGTTATGCAAAATTTCGATGGGAATTTTATCCTCAACTGACGTGCTTGGAATCTTGTTGATGACATAGCATGCTGAGGCTATGGCGCTGGCTCAATATTCTTGAGGCATATTCATATGAATCATGTAAGCTCTTGCGACATTTAGAATATGTCTGTTTTTCTCTCAAAAATGCCATTCTGCTGTGGCGTTCCTACACACATTGTTTGAGGCAAGATTCCATGTTGCGACATGAGTCTTTGTATGAACTCATTTACATACTCACTGTCATTATCAAACCTTAGCCATTTTATCTTGGTGTTAAACTGGGTAAATACCATCTTAAAATAATCCTTAAAGATTTGGGAAACTTCACTCTTTTGTTTCATAAAATAAATCCAGACTACACGAGAATAATCATCTATAAAGATAATAAAATATCTATATCCTAGACGAGACACGATGGGAGCAGGTCCCCGTACATCACTGTGAACGAGATCAAAAGGATGTTTACTTCTACTACTGGACATTGGAAAAGATAATCTAGTTAGATTTGCATAGACACAGGTTTCATAAGTATGCGTATTAATAGGTAAATCAGAAAATAAAATTTTCAACACCCTGTCTGATAGATGTCCCATCCTGTTATGCCAGAGTCTATAGTTTTCTACTTTCACTGCAGAGCATAAAGCTTGAAGGTTTTTATCTAACAAATAGCAACCTCTATGTTCAATCCCTTTACCAATCTCCTTCATCATTTTTGCATCCTGAAACACAACACCCTCAGCAAAAAACGTTATGATGTAATTAAGGTCTTTAGTTAAATGGCTAACCGATAACAAATTGTTTGAGAGTTGGGGAACATAGAGAACTTTTATGAGCTGTTTGGAATTCACACAGTCCGCAAACCCGATACCTTGTAGGTAATGAGTTCCCATCGGCAATATATATAGGTTGTCTATCTGATATTTTTACATCATAGAACAGGCTCAACTCACCCAACATATGGTTGGTTGCTCCACTATCAATCACCCAATTTTTTTGGTGAGAGTTTGCAACTAGGGCATGGTGATTATACATACCTGAGCTGCAAACTTGATCTTCTTCTTCACGACTGACGACAAGGTTGGACTTGCTTATTTGCTGCAAAAGTTTGGCCAGATTACTCATTGAATAAGTGTTGGTTGGCTCTTTCCTTTGTCCTTGATTTTTTTCACTGCCTGGCCGTCCGATAAGATCTTAGCAATGCTCCTTTATATGCCCAATTTTTTTTGCAATGAACACATCGCAATTTTGGCCTTCCTCTCGGGCGATCTCGATCAGGTGGTTATGTTTCCCTTTTTTTAGCACTCATAGCCGTGCTTTCAGCACTCTTGGAATTTTCAATTTTACATACTACTTTCTCTTAAATCAAAAAATCAGTTTTTACCTCGCTTCCCATTACTTTGCATCAGGTTTCCTCGTGCTGAATAATAGCACAAACATTATTAAAGGAGGGAAAAACCTGAGTCATTAGGACTTGACTTCGCAATTGATCGTAATCTTGACAGAGGCCAGCAAGCAACTTGAAGATTCCATCCTCCTCTTGACGCCGCTTTATAACTTCTTGATCAATTGTGGTAGGACGGTATTGAGCAATCTCGTCCCACATGTTGCGCAAAATCCCTAAATATGTATGAAAAGGTTTACCTTCATGTTTATATTGGGATATATCTTGTTGCAACTGATAAACCCTAGCAAGATTATTTTGCTCCCCATACACCTCTTTCAAGACGTCCTATAAATCTTTGGCCGTCTCCATAAACAGAAAACCCTCAGCTATAGTTGGGTCCATGGAATTTAGTAACCAAGACATGACTAGATGATTTGTTGATTCCCACTCATCATAAGTCGAGTCTTCTTTAGATGGTTGCTGAATTTTGCCGCTGACATATTCAAGTTTCGACTTACCGCTAAGAAAAAGACTTATGGCTTTCGACCAACTTAGATAGTTCTGACTATTAAGAGAGACGGTGGTGATTTTCAAGGTAGGATTTTGCTCTTGAACCACAACTTTCGCAGATGAGCTACTGGTTGCAGTCGTCCCACCCGATGTTCCCTAAACGTCGGCCATGAAGAAGGAGAAAGCTGACACACGTGTGGAAACGATACAATGACAAATCAGTTACTGTAGCAACTGTACCAGGTTGATCTTGAACGCACGATCTGATACCATGTTAAAATCATGTTGCCGCCTGTTACTATTTGCAAGAGGCACCACTTTACGATAATACGATTTAGTCACGATTTGCACATATCGTGTGGCGATTTGTCTAATGCGATGCATATATCATGTGACGATTTATATGATGTGATTGCTAGGGTTGCAACAATTTGTGACCATCATCATATCAACACAGAATATAACGTGGTTCGGTTGATATGACCTACATCTACTAAAGGCAAATACATGAGTCTTTGCTAACTACATTAGGAAACATTTTTCATGATCAATATGGTAACTTGCCAATCTGAGGCAATCTTAACAATAAAGATAGGGATAAGATAAACCAAATCAACTGAGAGAATCTTGAGCCCTTGGGTAACCACCTTCCTTCTTTCATCAGTTCTCACCACGGTTTCCATGCTAAAATCAAACCCTGATTACAAGAATGGAGATATTCAAACGCCCCATAAACGTAGGTCTTCGGGTCCTCGCATTTTCATAATGCAAAATTTGAAAAAAAAAAGTCTTGAGAAAGCAATGCAAATTCTCAACGACAGAAAAATTGAGAGAAGGTCAAGTGCAATTGAACACGGATCCCATCATTTGAAATAGGATGTGTTCCATCTTACATTCAATCCTAGTCATCCAATCAACGGCCATGATTGAATGTATGATGAAACTCACCCTATTTCAAATGATGTGATCTGTGTTTAGTGCAATCACATTGCATCAAAAAATTGTGATGCCCCATCTTCCTGCACAAGTGAACTCTTTTGATTCAGACTGTGAGCCCCACAATCGTCATCGTGAGCAAGAATGGCTTTGAGAATTACTGTCAAGAGTCCCTTGGATGCCGTTCATCCATGCGATAAATGGCCCCAACCACCACTATTTTTTACTTTTCTTCCAAGCAATTCAAGTTTTGTGACTGAGACATAAGTAAACTGGCCATGGTCGTTGGATGCCGTTCATTGCCAAGGGATCTCTATTGATCACAAAGTAGGGTTGCAAACAGGGGCGAATCCAAGAAGAGGAATTTGCAAATTTTGGCTGTCCTGGATCCAATCTAACCTAACTCTCCAATGTATTTTGAGATCCAAAACCTGACCCGTTTGCATCCCTTTCACAAAGTAACTGACTTTTACATTAAAAGAAGACAAAATCTAATTCTTGAATAAAATAATAATTTTATACATGATCATATATATATATATATATATATATATATATATAAGCAATCCATGTCCAACAAAGCCCAATTTTCAAGATGGATGTCGCCAAGTATGGTTTTGAATGCTATGATTGGTTGGGGGTGCTCACGAGAAATAACTTGTGTGCATGGAGATTGATGATTGCTTGGTAGGGGGAATAATATCCTAGGATCTGGAGGCCATGAAATATCCATATTATTGTGTTGCACAGTTCGTCCATTAGCTTTTACCTTGACTTGCAAATCAACTTCTTCCTAGTCACCTTATATATAATGGGTAAATATTGGCTACTATTGAAGGTAAAAAACTAATGAATAGAAATCATTATTTTCTTTAAAAATTTCTAATTTTTTGTAGATCAAATGTTATGGATGTGATTTACATGGTTTGTTTAGTAAGAAACTTGTTTTGAATCATGCGATTAAAACAAATAATTAGGTTTTTAAAGAGGTTCAAAATCAATGGCCTACAATGTACCAAAATTTCAACTGACATTTTGCGTCAAAATAGGCACGATTCATTCAAAGTTTGACCACTAGCAAACAAACAATGCTGAACACATTTATGTAGTTAGATTGAGTATTGCACCTATGATTTCTAGCTGATTAGTTCCTTAGCTTCACTAGTAGCAAATATTTTTCATATATATATATATATATATATATATATATATATATATATATATATATATATATATATATATATATATATACATGTGTGTGTGTAACTTCACCCACTCATGCGATTGGTGAAGGTACTGTTGAGGCTATGAACCCATCCCCAATAGCATGAGATGGGTTTCCGAAACCACCCACTCAAGATATTGGAGATGGGTTCATAGCCTCAACAGTACCTTAACCAATTACCCCTCATGGATGCAATCTCCCCATTGCTTCTGCCTTACAAAAAGGAACACATTTCGAGTATCAAAGCCCTTGTAGACAGAAACAAAACAACTGCAATACCATTTTTCAAAAAAACTGATGTGACTGCCACAAAGATTCGACTCATCTGGTTGGGGTGACTTGTGAATGTCACTAAGTTGACAGTTCGAAACCCACAGGTGGGTTACTTTCCATAAGGTTGAAGCTGGGTGTACTCCCCGGTGGGCAGGGGAGGCCTCAAGGGTTTCACCAAGCAGAGGCCAGCCAATGTGCGGCTTGGATTATTCAAAGAAAAAAAAAACTGATGTATCATTGGGGTCCATATATCATTCACATAGTGTGTAACAAAGAACCAACATTATCTCAAAAGGTATTCGAGAAGGAACTTATAAACAAATCTTGGAACATTTCGACAGCTTTCAGCAACACTTGATTGATTTTGCAAAAAAAGCAAATCTTTCTGAAGTATTTAAACTTGTATTTCGAGGTAGTCAGTATCCATTTGCAGCATTCTAACATCCATTCTGGTTCTTTGTTCTCTTACGAATTTGCACTGAATCCCTTCTTGATATTTATACTTGCACGTCTTCTTAGCTTTCTAGCCTTCCACACAGACTGTTAAATGTTGAGACTTAAACATCATGTCTTACTGCAAGCATGGATTCAAAGCCTATGATAAAATCAATAATCTAAAAGCAGTAACACTAATTGTTGGTTTCAAGCAATGATTGTGGCTGAGCATTGTTTCCTAATTGTTGTCACCTTCTTTCCCCATTTGGATTGGTTCTTCCAAAACAGAAAGATGAAGTTCTGTTTTACCCTCATCCTCTTCATTCTTGATTCTTATTCCATTGTTCTGTGTGTGTGTCTTCCTCTCTCTTCCAAATGTCCCTGAGGTTGTCAAGCTTTGAGACTGAACAGCCTTGTTTATTTCAGGTTGAATTGGGTAAGAGAGCTCAATGTCCTCCAGGAAAAGATGATCACCAGAAGATTGTGAATTGATGGATAGAGCCTCAGTTGTAGCAGATGGAGGACAGCAAACCTCAGGAGAACTCAAATTATCAAGGAAATGAATCAGGCTATCAGGACTCAGAATGCCTTGTATAACTGGGGCTGGTGAAGAATGAAAACTTGGAGGCGAACACATAAAGTATGATCCATCCTCATTCATGGAAATTATCGGAGACAAGAAAGCACTTGTTCTGAGTGAATGAATTACTCTGGCATGCTCCTCCTGCTCTTCAGGAGGTATCCTGGGCACTTGCAAGAATCTGTCATCATAGCTTTCATTGTTATGATCCATGACAGTAACCTAAAAATCACAAAGAACAGAGACATTATTTCTTCTGTTCACCTAGATAAACATGGAGCAGATGAAACTATACATGACACATGGAAATGGCCTTTTAAGTATATAAATAATTATATATTAGAATATCCAGAATGCTGAAACAAAAATACGAAACAAATGCAGGATTCTGAAATCTGTCACTAAAGTTGTAAAGAACAGAGTGTCTTGAGACTCTACATAAAAATGTATTACCTCTTGAAAAATCATCAAGTTCCTCAACTACATTGACTTACTGATCCTACTTTTTCCTATAAAATGATTGTGAAGATCATCTTGCCTTACCCCAATTACATGGGATCAGTTTAATGAGTCCTATCCTATCTTGAGCTACAACTTCGACCACCTTACAGTCCTTCACATCACCTCACGGCCTCCTTCCAAGTCTTCAATGGTCTTCCTCTTTTCCTATTCTCTTCCACTTGCATCATGTCAACCTTTGCACTAGTATTGTGATATGTCCTCCATAAAACACAATGAAACCATCTTAAACGACATTCTCTAAATTAAATAATGATGTAGTTATGTCTATATAAATCTTTCAAACTATCCAAGAAGGTTGTTGATGCTTTACAACATTTTCTTATTTCGTGTTTAGCATTCAATGAATCAAGCATGATGCATCAACGAGGGCTAATAGTGATTCCTGCAAGAATCGACGTTAGAATAGGAAATACTTGCATGTTGCTATAACCCATTTTCCAATTTGCGGCTTTCTGCTCTATGCCTTGATCCCAACAGATGACATGAAAGGGAAGTCATACACCATCATAGATTACAAATGAGGCATTCATTGTCTTGCTAAACTACCACCATTAGCATCAAAATTCTCTCCCTTACAGATGGATTATGGGGTTCATGAATTCTTGAAATTGGAGAACACAACATTCTTTTCATATAGTAACCATCTGTAACAATCCGGGAACCGAAAGAAACAACACGGCAGAGTGGAATGTCTCCAATGATGGATGGTATGTCTCGGCTTCGAAAAGGAAGACGATCACAGTGGAAGAACAGATTAACCATGTTATCCCATTGAAACATAAAAAATTGTCATTCGCGTCGCCAACTTGGATTCCACCCCTGTTCACTTTTTCAACAGAAAGAGTCACCAAGTAACCAGAGAAGATCAAAGGTTGCGGGAACGAGACGCTTTCGCCTCCAAAGAGTCATTGACACAAAAGGCAATGTTAAATTTCTTCTTGCTGAATATAAACACTGACTGAACAAAGAACTTGTTGGGTGAACATGATCATGGAAGAGATTACACAAAAAGAAAAGAAAAGAGCATATCTCACAATTGCATGAGCAAAACAGACTGCAGAACCATGCCTTTCCCGCCCCTGAAAGGCTATAATCAAACTCAGGTATCCCTTTTGTATAATATGCTCAACTAGAAGCAGCATAATCTGTCTACTTGGAAGACCTAAGCTAATCATCAAGAGGGGAAAAGGAAAAAAGAAAAGGAAATGTTGGTGAGAATTTATCAATGTAATCACTCAGAATCACTAATCTCAGACCATATAAATCGCATGTATGCAGAGAAATCGAAGAAAAGAACACCAACTTATGTATATGTACACATTAGCTAGCCATGCAACGCAAGATAAACAATGCCATCCCAAAGAAAACCCAAAATGTGTCATCAAACGACCTTTTCACGAGTGCCTAGAGTTCATGGATTTAGTTGGATTTCGTGGTGGCATCACCTGAATGTGTCCGGAAATCGAAGATGGTCACCGGAAAGTTGAGAAGAACCGGGGAGGATGGTGGGGTTGTCAGGGTGGCCTTGCTCTGGTCCTTGAAGCGTGTAATGGGCTAGCACTCAGCAGCAGGCCCACCACACTCACCAAGCGGCTAAATGAAAAGACAGCAAAAGATGAAGGGGTATTTTTATGAATGGTCATTTGCAGAAACACACCCAAATTTATTTTGTAATTTGAATTATGACAATAGAAAAACCATAATTCAAAAGCATGCCTCGATGCAAATGGTTCTGATCCGAACAGCTAAATATATTGAAGAATCGGATTAGGAACAGCCAAAATTTGCAAAAACCTCCATCCTAGATCCAACCTATTGGCATTCCTACTCACTTTTTGTATTTTAACCAAAATTGTTCATTGGTTAAGTTAGTGCATGATTTTTAGATAACAATTTTTCACTGGCAAAGTCTTGATTCTATTTTTCTTTTTGAAAAAGTGGTAGTTGGGCAATCCTTAGGTGCATAGCTGCAGTGGAACGGCGCTGACTGTCAAAAAATGCAAAAAAAGGCAAAAATGTGAATTTATGTGTTTTTACCCTTTAGTGGCCGTTTTGGGCCGCCATTAAATGCCGCAGAAGGATGCAGGCATCATTACTAAAATTGTATTTAGGGGTGGTCGAAAACTATGCTAAAGGGGCAAAAACATGCAAATTCACATTTTTGCTCTCTTTTTTCGATTGTGGTCTTCCATCAGTCGCGGCCATACACATCCACACCTAAGGGTTACCACTCACTCTTTTTTTAATAACAATTTTATAAGAGGGGTTATATTGTATATAACCAATCTTCAGTTATATTCAATCCCATGCACATTTGACTTGGGGACAGTTCACCTCACTTGGGATATGTGAGAGTGGAGCTCAAACATCTACATCAAATGAGATGTACAAGTGGCTTGGCTCACCGAGTACACCTAGCTTCAATCTTGTGGTAAGGGATGCCTGTGAGTTTTGAATCATGGTCATTTCATGTCAAGTGACGAACTACATTTGCCCTTAGCCAATAAACCGTAGCCTTTGTGGGCAAAAAACCCTAACTTGTTAAGCTCATATTTCATATGTGGGTGCAAACAAACTGAAATTGACAATAAAGGCTTACAAAGAAAGAATGTGAGTGCAAAAAGTGAGAAAAATAGAGAATAAACTTGATAGTTGGTGTCATAGTCATGATTACATCCTTCATCCCATGTCTTTTTCTGACCATCTTTTTTGCTCCTCAGTGATCCTTGTGGCCTCTTCTGAGAAGTGAGGTTATGTTCTTTAGAACGAGTCCTCTCAAACAGCTCATGGGGTTCTTGCAACCAGACAATACTATAACGTGCAAGCATAATTCACTCATTACTTTCCTTGTGTGCTAAGTCACAGGTCTCATGATTTTATTATTATTCAAACAATTAATCACTGATTTTTTTTAGCACAAATGGCAACAAACTTGTAATCCTTACATCTAGGGTCAAGCTTTAACTATTTGGTGTTAAGAGTCATGACTTATGCTTCTATATTAGTTATAAGAGAACAAAAAATACTTAATGTCTCTGTTCTGATTTGAAAATATTTCTTCACAATTTTCCATCTAGGGACCAAGAACGGTCGCAAATTCTAAAAAAGAGACTAGTCATGATATTTTAGGGCCTCATCCTTTTGAAGAATAAACAAAAAGGATTGGTTTATATATATAGGGTAAATATTGAAGGTAAGGAACTAATGCTTAGAAATCACTCTTTTCTTCAAAAATTTCCAATTTTTGTAGATCAAATATTACTAATGTTATCAACATTGTTTGTTTAGTACGAAACTTGTATTAAATTATGTGATTATGACAAGTAATTAGGTTTTTAAAAAGATCCAAAAATCAACGGCTCACAATGTATCAAAATTTCAAAACTCAAAAGATCACATTTTTACATAAAAAAAAATGATCCAAGGCTTGATCCTTAGCAAACAAACCATGTTGAAGACATCTATGTGGTTGTGGTTAGATTGAGAACTTGCACCTATGATTTCTAGCTCATTAGTTATGTACCTTCATTAGTAGCAAATATTTTTTCATATATATAAGTGAATTAAATTGTACCTGACAGGCTGTATTTGGATTAAGGGTGTGAGACAAGTTGTCACTTTGTTCCCAACTTACTTCAGTCTCGGTTGCCTCGTCTACTTTACCAATGATACACCCAACCAGATAGCCTAGAAAACACAATGTGTGTCCCGACAACACCTTGTCACATCAGCCAAGAAGACTTAGAAAGAAAAAAGTTTGGATTAGAAAAGGTATGCTTAGGTAATTCCTTCGCTGTCAAGGTAAGTGGGACTGTGGGAGATTGTTAGGTTCCTGTGAAAGTATGTAAAAAAACTTCATGTATGCCAAGCCGATAGTGCCTTCGGCCTTACTCTTTTTTTTTTCTTTTCTCTTTCCATAAGGGTTTTACTCATAGTTTTAAAACCTAGTGACTCGTCATTAGGCTCGTCCTTGATTGACTCGTGACTTGACCGGGTCAACCTGGTGACTCGGCCGAGTCATGTTAATTTTATATTTATAGTATGTTACCAATCTATTATATATAATATGCATTATATGATATTTTGTATAATATATTTAATGTATAATTTTATTAATAGATGTATAATCATATTTTTATATATAATATACATAATATATATATATATATATATATATATATATATATATATATGACTCGGCCAAGTCATGGCCATGGACACCGACTCTGATCCGCGATCAATGTGACACCTCTCATCCACTAACACACACACACACACAAAAAAAAAAGACTTAGAAAGGAAAAGAAACATTGTGGAAAATGCATCATTGTGTTCTAGAGGTGAGAAAATGACTACTCAATATTCATTTGTTTTGGGGATAGAAAAGTTTTCAAGTATCTTTCATCTTATCTTGCTTGCAGATGCATTCGTTTAAGCATAAAGTACTGGCACCTTCATTAACGTTCATGTTGACTTGGTTAACAATCCAACAAGAGAAATAATGAGGCATATTTGTTTGAAAAGGAAAACATTTTCTACAATCATTTGTATGCTCAAACTGAGCAAATCTTAATCTTGTGGGGATATATTTGACACTTTAGATACGATCTATATTGATCTCTTTTGTGAGAATCTCATTTGTTTTCTTAATTAATAACCCAAAAAAACTGGCCCTGGCAAGGACACTAGGACCCCTGACCCAGGGCCTATGCTACGTGTTGGCTTGTGCAGAAGGGCGACACCCATGAGAATAGAAGCTTGACTGCCCGTCTAGCAGCCACTTACATGTGAGTAGGTTTTCTCAGTGATTCAAATGTCAACAATAATCATCGCTTTAAAATTTCTTGACACGTAAAAATACATTTTCATCAAAAAACACTATTCAATAACCGGGTGAGATGAAGGTCCCAACCAAATTGTTCATACAAACAAATTGTAGCAATTATAAAGGAAGTCTTTTTTTTAACCCTGGCACAGAACCGGGTCACTTAATGGGCCTGCTCACCTGCAAGGTAAACCCTGTGTGGGGTAACCGATACCCAAGCCCTCATGGAGCCCACCAGTTAGAAGGCACGCATAAACCCAGTGAGAGTTGAACCTAGGATGAGGAGTCAGCACCTTTTCTCCAGGCCCGCTGCCAATTGGGCAACTTGGGTGGGTGTAAAAAAAACACTATGCTGCTAAGTTAGTATTGACATACGCCTGTGAGCAAGGGGACAAACGGCTTGGGTTGGCGTTTTATTGGATTGAATCTTTTGAAGAAGTTGGGAGTTTTGGCTCCTCTGCTATTTGTGATTTGGTGTTCCTCTTAACAAAATTTTGTCGAAAAAGAAAAAGAAGAAAAGAAAAAGAAAAAGGTAAAGATCAATAACCACATCTCTCTCTCTCTCTCTCTCTCTCTCTCTCTCTCTCTCTCTCTCTCTCTCTCTCTCTAAACATACTTGCAAATAAGATCAGGTGAATTAACCATATAGCTTATTAGCCTCGTGATTGGCAATAACACTCTTGAAAAATAAGATCAACAAGTGAATTGGACATAAGGTTTATTAGCATCACCATCGGCACTAATATAATACAACTGAACCAGAATCATAGAAGGTACAATCTAACATAATGGCTGCTAGTGATGGATGATGGCATTCCCATTGTTCTGAGTATAACTTCAGCAGCCAATTAAGTTGTATCCAATTCTGCAGCTACTCGGATATATTCTTTCAAACTCCCATCACCACAAACTCACAGGAGCTGAACAGCTGCGATTGCCGGTATCTTCTCCCGCAATTTCTGCGTTACGGCCACACGGACAGTCATAACCCCCGCAGCCGGCCCTGTTATTTTGATCTTCACAATTGGTTCCTCGATTTTGACAAGCTCAAGCCCACCACCACCAGTTCCCCCGAGGTATGGTCTGATCTCTTCAAGTACCTGCATTACAAACACATTCTTCTTGAGTGATAAAAATAGCAACCCATTATGCTTTCAAAATTTCTCATACAATTTAGGTAACCTCAAAACACATTCTCTTTGCTACAATATCAGAACAGTGCTTTACATGATCTTCAGATATCATCAATCCTGGCACCAAGTCCAGGAGAACTCAGATGCTCCATGCAGCAAATGAAGTTTGACATAGTTTAAGCTTGTCAGATGCTAATCTAGGCCAGCTTGGTTCTCAAGCTTCCACATTTATGTTTCACTTTATTATAAATAAACACAGGCCAATGCACGTAGAACCATGATCCAATCTTTGAATTTGATAGGACATAAAACTTCAGGCATGGTTCTACCCAGAAACAGCAAATAATAAAGGAACAGTCCAAAATATAAATGCTATGCAGCCAGGAAATATAATGTGTGTGTGTGTGTGCGAGCACAACTCCGCCTGTGTAGTTATACACTGCCGGTCCCAAGCCCGGATAAAGGAGGAGGGTTGCGGTAGGCCTGTGACAGCCAGCATAAAAACTTTGTCATATCCTATGAAAATGAACCAATATGAGAATTTCGTTGGGGCGTTCCCTACTGAGCGACGCGCTGTACTCTCTAGGCCCGGAGGCAGTGATAAATGTGCAAGGGTTGCTAGGTCGTCGCCCAGAAGCGACGCGTCACACCGGCGCCCGGGTGTGGTGTCAAATAGGCAAGGGTTCCCTCACTTTGTTGGACGGGTGGGGGTAAAGAAGTTAGTCCAAGACCATAAAATTAGGTTAGCCACTTGGAACATAGGGTCTTTAACTGGTAAGTTGGTAGAGTTAGTAGATGTTATGTGTAGGAGAAAGATTGATATTTTATGTCTTCAAGAGACCAAATGGGTAGGTGAGAAAGCTTAAGTGATAGAACCTTGGGGATATAAGATTTGGTATACAGGAATAAATAGGAATAGGAATGGAGTAGGGATTGTTATGAGTCGTCAGTTTATAGATAATGTAGTTGAGGTCCGTAGGAAGGGTGATAGAATTTTACTTATTAAATTAGTATTAAGTACGGATATTATTAATATTATTAGTGTTTATGCACCTCAAGTAGGTTTAGATGATTCCATTAAGCATCAATTTTGGGAAGATTTAGATGGAGTAGTACAAGAGACATCTTATGGAGAAAAGCTTTTCATCGGCGGTGACCTTAATGGACATGTAGGCATTAGTAGGGATGGATTTGAGAATATCCATGGAGGCTATGGTATAGGAGAAAGAAATGAAAGTGGAGAAAGGATTTTAGATTTTTGTTTGTCCTATGATATGATCTTAGCAAACACTTGGTTTAGGAAGAGGGAGTCTCACCTAGTAACATTTAAAAGTGGGGTTAATACGAGTCAGATAGATTTTTTCCTACTTAGAAAGAGAGATAGGGGTTGTTGCATCGATTGTAAGGTTATACCAGGAGAAAGTGTAGCTACACAACATAGAGTCTTAATTTTAGATCTTAGAATTAGACAATGCCGCAAAAGGATAGACATAGGATAGATCCTAGAATTAAGTGGTGGGCACTGAAAGGAGCTAAACAAGGAATGTTTGTAGAGCAGGTAGTTAAGGAAGTTGATTGGTGTCTCGAGGAGGATTCAGAATCAATGTGGAATAAGATAGCGGGTGGTATGAGAAAAGTAGCTAAGGAGGTATTGGGTGAGTCTAAAGGCGGTGCACCACTAGGTAAGGATACATCATGGTGGAACGAGGATGTCAAATTAGCTATTAAGGTTAAAAGAGAGTGTTATAGAAATCTAAGTAAGAGTCGTGATAATGAGAATTTGGAGAAGTATATGATAGCAAAGAAGGAAGCTAAAAAAGTTGTTCGAAACGCGAGGGCTAAGGTATATAAGGAGGTTTATGACAAGTTGGATACCAAAGAAGGCGAGAAGGATATTTATAGGCTTGCAAAGATGAGAGATAGGAAATCGAAGGATTTGGGTATGGTTAGATGTATCAAAGATGAAACGCAAAGGGTTTTAGTCAAAGATGAGGAGATTAAGGAGAGATGGAAAGATTATTTTGATAAGCTATTTAATGATAGTCATGCTCAAGATCTTGGAGACTTCTCCATTCCTTTTCATGAGATAAATCGTGACTTCATGCGCAAGATTCAAAAGAAAGAAATTGCAGAGGCTTTGAAGAAAATGAAATCAAGAAGGGCAGTTGGCCCAGATGGTATACCTATCGAGGCTTGGAAATGCTTGGGAGAGAAAGGTTTAGAATGGTTGACAAATCTTTTTAACTTGATTTGGCGAACAAATAAGATGCCTAATGAGTGGAGGAAGAGTACTTTGGTGCCTTTATATAAGAATAAGGGTGATATACAAGATTGCACAAACTATCGTGGTATAAAACTCATGAGTCATACTATGAAACTTTGGGAGAGGGTGATTGAGTCTAGGTTGAGGAAGGTTGTCATGATATCGGAGAATCAATTTGGTTTTATGCCTGGAAGATCAACTATGGAAGCTATACATCTTCTTAGACAACTTATTGAAAGATATAGAGAGAGGAACAAAGATTTGCATATGGTTTTTATTGATTTAGAGAAGGCATACGATAGAGTACCTAGGGACGTTCTCTGGTGGACAATGATGAAGAAAGGTGTTTCTCTCAAGTACATTAGTATAATTAAAGATATGTATGAAGGAGTAGTAACCAATGTCCGCACTTGTGGAGGGGTGACAACCAATTTTCCGATAACGGTTGGGTTACATCAAGGATCTGCTTTAAGCCCTTTCCTATTTGCGATAGTGATGGATGAGCTTACGAGATCAATTCAAGAAAATGTACCGTGGTGTATGTTGTTTGCTGATGATATTGTTTTGATTGATGAGTCTAGAGCTGGGGTTAATGCTAAGTTAGAATTATGGAGACAGACATTGGAAGCTAGAGGTTTTAAGTTGAGTAAGAGTAAGACTGAATATATGGAATGTCGGTTTAGTAAGCAACGAAGTAGTGATGGGAGTGTAGTGAAGCTTGGTGAGCAAGATATACCGGTGAATGATTATTTCAAATATTTGGGATCCATCATTCAAAAGTATGGAGAAATTGATGGAGATGTAAATCATAGGATAAAGGTTGGGTGGATGAAATGGAAAAGTGCTACTGGAGTGCTGTGCGATCGTAGAATGCCATTGCGGTTGAAGGGAAAGTTTTATAGGACGACTATTAGACCCGCTTTACTATATGGTACGGAATGTTGGGCTGCCAAGAGACATCATATTCAAAAAATGAGTGTAGCTGAGATGCGGATGCTTAGATGGATGTGTGAAAATACAATAAAAGATAAGATTCGGAACGAAGAGATACGTAAGAAGGTAGGTGTTGCACCCATTGAAAATAAGATGCGAGAGAATCGTTTACGGTGGTTTGGACATATTCGGCGAAGGCCTAATGATGCTCCAGTTAGAAGGTTGGAGAAATGGGAAAATATATTAGTTAAAAGAGGTCGGGGTAGGCCTAGGAAGACTTGGATGGAGATGATAGGAAAGGATATGAATGCTTTGAACCTCACCGAGGACATGGCGTTGGATAGAAATGATTGGAGGAAAAGGATTCATGTGGAAGACACAAAATGAATTTCTTTTTTGGTTCATATCGCTGACCCCAATTGTTTTGGGATGAAGGCGTAGTTGTTGTTGTTGTTGTTGTTGTTGTGTGTGTGCGAGCACATGCGTTTATATGTGTATTACTTGGAGACACTGCCTTTACAACAATATCCCCCGTCCACATGGGCATATGATGTTGCAATCAATGTGCTTGTCCAGCCGTCCGCCTTAAGCG
This sequence comes from Nuphar pumila, assembly GCF_984573655.1. Classification (NCBI taxonomy): domain Eukaryota; kingdom Viridiplantae; phylum Streptophyta; class Magnoliopsida; order Nymphaeales; family Nymphaeaceae; genus Nuphar; species Nuphar pumila. The sequence continues at coordinate 139,781,419 of NC_143250.1, read as the reverse complement.
AATGGAGAGCATTAGAAACATGTGTAGACTGTAAATTGAACCTAGCTGTTTAACTCATCAGTTTGTAAACTTGATCAAAATTCACCATCCATGTGTAGAAAACACATTTCATAAAACTCCACTTTTCCCCAAACAGAAGTTTGAAAAAACAAAAAGGAAACTCCATTTTTTACATACGAAAGTGTCAGCCAAGCAAACAAACATTCAATAAGCATTTTCAAATAGCAATAAATTGTAGTTGCACATGTGCATGCACGTGCACACACATACACACATGGATAGACGGTCTGTAAAGGTGTATATATAAGTTAGAGCTATGGTAAGAACACACTTGGAATCACACTAGCAGGCGAAAACCTATGAAAGTCAAAAGCACTAGGTGATGCCTGAGCACTAGCCCCTCGAAGGGTAGGCATTACTTAGAAACCAAATAAGCATATTTATTTATAATAACAAGTTGTAGAAATAAAAGAATAAGCATACAAAAAAAATGTTAAATCATGGTCATAATTTTTATGGCATTATAAGAGAAAAACACATCTCTTAAGTGCCCCTCCCCTCCGCCCACCCTAAAAAATTGACCAAAATGTTGGCTAGATGCTAGCTCACAGGGCCGATACATGGGCCACCTAGGACAGATTAGGCATACCTTCAAGTACACCATTTAAAATCTGAAGCAAGTTATCATAGTGAAAAAAAATTCAAACATCATTTTATTGGAAAACATTTGCTCCACAAGAATAAGGTTTCAATTTCGTAGTGAATATGCCTTAAATGATTTGATAAGTATGACAAAATAGCCGCTGGCTTGCAACATCATATTTATCTAGAGAAACTTTATGTTCATGTTTGATAGTGTAATTTGAGATTTTAATAGTCATTTGGATTTTGATCATTATTTCCAGAAAACTACTGCGCATTGTTCACTTCATTTGTAATAAAGGTATGCTTCTAGATACAACCATGATTTATCATTTGTTTTGTATGTGCATGTCTGGACATATGAGAGAGAGAGAGAGAGATCTTATTAGGGCCTGTTTGGGATCGGTAGCTGGGATGGGCGTTTATGGAATTTATGCATTTGAGAAAATGGCAGCTGCTTTGCCAGCTACCACCAGCTACCAAATCCATCCTTTAGTGTAAATACAAAAAAGAAAGGGCCTCACTTCCCATCCCAAATGCATAAACGCCCATCCTAGCACCGAGATTCCAAACGGGACCACCATGGGCATTTAACCAAAAATTTTCCTCGGGAACACCAAATGCCTAAACAGCCATCCCAGCACCGAGATTCCAAACAGGCCCTTAGTATCATGAATGACTGCATGCTAGAAGAAACAATTACCAGAAGCAACAAGAAAGGTTTTCAAAAGAGTTCTAATAAATTACCTTCTCTATGTTCTCTTCATTTAGCTCAAGACCTGTTTCTTCATCTGAAACTGGCTCAACAGCAACAATTTCTGGAATCTTTTCCATCAAACGGCGTTCAATTCCCATCTTCATTGTCATTACAGAACTTGGACAAGAGCCACAAGCTCCTTGTAACTTCAACCTCACAACATTGCCATCTATCTCATGCAAAGCCACATTGCCCCCATCTGACATAAGATATGGTCGCACTTCATCCAACACAGATTCAACATTTTCAGCTGTAAGTGGCAATGCAACTGCAGAATCAGGTGTCGCAACGGCCTTAATTTCTGCACAAAGGAAGGGCCAAATCTAAACTTCCACTCGCTATAACATAAAAAACAGGTATACAAACAACAAGAAGCTTAAACTAAAGCATAAAATAGAATGACAAAAGCCAGATCAGCTAAATCAAACACGCATAACTATGATAAATTAAAAAGAAAATATGATATTAAAGATACTTCTCATTAACTATGTTTTCAAAGTTGAATATAATAAAACTCCTTATAGACATCATCGATTTTAGCATGTGTGTGTATATGGTCATCTAAGTATAAACCTTTTGTAATAACTTTAGATGGATCAGCTAACATAAAATTGCCAAACTACCTCTAAAGGGGAGGCACTTTTGAAAATTTGTTGATCATTTTTAGGGTAAGTCACATTTACTTTTTATCAAACTAAAGGACCAAATAACCCTCTTTTACTTTTTTAAAATCGTGTTTAACTTTTTTTCTATTTATAACCTGAAGAAATCACATCAGGCACGAAGACCTGGTCGTGCTGGCTCAGCCTGCGATACCTACACTAAACAAGTAACAATGTAAATTTCAAAAGTTGCCCAACACTAGGGTGGTTTGGTGATTTTATGCCAGTTGAACACTCCTTAATACCCACCATATATATATATATATATATATATATATATATATATATATATATATATATATATATATATATATATATATATATATATATATATATATATATATATATATATATATATATCACCTGGGTACTGGTGCGGGTACGGAGGGTATGACACGGCAATTCCAAAAAATGTGGGTATGGGGACATGGCTATATATATATATATATATATATCGCATAAATATATATATATATCGCATAAATACAAAATAAACTGAATATAATCTAAAAATATATGCTATATCTAAAATATATATTATATACTGAAAATTTAATTATAAATTAAATACAAATTTGTATGTATGGAGGGTAAAATGGTGTGTCCGGGTGTCGACACAGGGATACATGCGTACGGAGAGAAAAATGCAGTGTCCGGGTACCATATATAGGGGTGGCAATCGGGTCGGGTCAGCGGGTTGGCGGGTCAGCATACCTCAACACGAACCCGACCCGTTTATTAAACGGGTCGGCTGTGGCAAACACAAACCCGACCCATTTATTAAGCGGGTAACCCGACACGACACGGTTAACCCGTTTAATAAACGAGTCGGTCGGGTAAACGGGTTGGTGGGTTAGCGGGCAGGTTGGCGGGTCGGGTTCAGGTAAACGGGTTGGCGGGTCGGGTTCAGGTTGACCCGCCCTCCTAACCCGTTTATTAAACAGGTCAGTCGGGTTGGCGGGTTGGCATACCCCTAACATGAACCCGACCCGTTTACGACACGAACCCGTTTAAGCCAAACCCGAACCCGGCTAAGAAGCGGGTTGGCGGGTCGGGTTGGCAAGTCATGTCAGATTTTTCCACCCCTATATATATATATATATATATATATATATATATATATATATATATATATATATATATATATATATATATAGTAGGTACTGCATACATACATATGTGTGTGTGTTGAAACACATGATGTTCATAAGAACACACATGTACATTGTATATATAGATGTGTATTTATGTATGCACACACGTACTTTAGACTGAAAATGATGGAACTGATTAACAGAAGCTCAATAACTGACTATAGGCTTGTTGTCTTCTAAAACTTTTGCTCTTGAATTTCAGATAGCATACTTAATATTTGTCAATCATATCTCTGACCAGGAACAGTATTGGATTTTGAGAAGCCAAAATCATGGATAGGCAATCTCAGAATTCTGAAACTAATTTAGAAATCCAGTGATTTGAGATCAAAAACACAAAAAGGGCTGTAGTGGAAGAGATATAAAGCCTAAATTAGATAAAAAAAAGAGAGGACATGCATCATTAAGCAAAGAAACTGTTAAAAATGTAATACATATATATATATATATATATATACAACAACAACAACAACAACAACTATGCCTTCATCCCAAAACAATTGGGGTCGGCGATATGAACCAAAAAGGAAAATCATTTTGGGTCTTCCACATGAATCCTTCTCCTCCCATCATTTTTATCCAATGCCATATCCTCGGTGAGGTTCAAAGCATTCATATCCTTTCTTATCATCTCCATCCATGTCTTCCTAGGCCTACCCCGACCTCTTTTAACTAATATATTTTCCCATTTCTCCATCCTTCTAACTGGAGCATCATTAGGCCTTCGCCGAATATGTCCAAACCACCATAAACGATTCTCTCGCATCTTATTTTCAATGGGTGCAACGCCTACCTTCTTACGTATCTCCTCGTTCTGAATCTTATCTTTTATTGTATTTCCACACATCCATCTAAGCATACGCATCTCAGCTACACTCATTTTTTGAATATGATGTCTCTTGGCAGCCCAACGTTTCGTACCATATAGTAAAGCGGGCCTAATAGTCGTCCTATAAAATTTTCCCTTCAATCGCAATGACATTCTACAATCGCACAACACTCCAGTTGCATTTTTCCATTTCATTCACCCAACCTTTATCCTATGACTTACATCTCCATCAATTTCTCCATACTTTTGAATGATAGATCCCAAATATTTGAAACAATCATCCACCGGTATTTCTTGATCACCAAGCTTCACTACACTCCCATCACTACTTCGTTGCTTACTAAACCGACATGTGTATATATATATATATATATATATATATATATATATATTGTTATTTTATTTTTTAACTTTTGTTATTTTTATCTTTATAGGTGTTTTTTGTATATAGTTCAATAGGAACTAGATACACTCTTCAGTCAAGTTCTTAGTTGGAACTTGAATGAAGTGTAGCGGTGGACTAGAGTCCAACGTCTCTTTTGAGGAGAGCTCAAAATGAGATCTCCCCTCTTGCTTCTCTTAGTATAAATAGGGGTGAACCCCTTCAATATAACTCACTTCTTCAAATGCTTCTTAAGCATTTTGTGTATCGAATAAAACATTATTCTTTTCAAGTGTTCTTCCATTTATACCCTTTCATGGGTTATGCTTGTAGTGTCTCCAATAGACATTTGTTGTGAGTTTCTTCGTACATTTGTGGAAGACCACCATTTCCTTACATGGTATCAAAGCCGTGAAGATCTTTTGATCGTGGAAGATTCCCACCTTGTTCTCTGTGCCTTCTTTGCAAAAGTAATCTATTCTTTTGTTCATGATTCAAGTAATCCTTTTTTGAAGAAGGAGAGCGCTTGGGGGAAAGTTTGGCTACAAATTTTGTATTTACACTTACTTTTTCTCCTCTTTTCTCTCTTTTTTGCTTCTCTACTCTTCTCCTGTCTCTTTTTTCCTTTTTGTAAAAGATGGATGATAATGATAAGATCACCATCATGCCCATGAAATTAAATGACACAAATTATGTAATGTAGACTTCGATCATGAAGCACTACATTTGGGAAAAAGGGTTGTGGGGCATAGTAGATGGTTCTGATTCAAAACCTAAACTAGTTCTCACAAAAGTTGAGAATGATAAAGAAGTACCTCTATTGAAAGGAGAAAAGGATAAAGCTATAGCATGATACGAGAAAAAGTGGAAAGAATGGAGGATAGAACATGCCAAAATTATGTCATGGCTAATCAATAGCGTTGACATAAAGAAATGATCTAGCCTCGCTAAATTTGAGCATGCTAATAAAGCTTGAGAATATCTTAAAAACATGTATTCCCTTAAAAATATTGCATATGTGTGCAATTTGCAAGACAAGGTTCGGACAATGACTCAAAAAGATAAAACCATTAGAGAATATTACAATGAGTTGTCCGAACTTTGGGAGGAATTCGCTCTCTTAGAGCCAAAATGGCATTACCCCGAAGACATTGAACTTCGTAAAAAACAACTTGATATGGAGCATTTCTATCAATTCATAAACGGTCTAAGACCGGAATTTGAGTCGACTAAACCGGCTCTTCTTCATCGAGGAAAAGATTCCTCTATTGTTAATACTATAGAAGAATTGACTATGGAAGAGAACAGACTTAGAAAAAATACTCAGAAATCGGAAGATGATTCCGTTCTAGTTGTGTCTAGACCGGGAAACCATGTACGCTCTTATAGGCCACCTAATTTCAATAGACAAAATGGTGACTTTGACAAAAGAAAAGTAATTTGCCACCATTGTCGTGAACCAGGGCACTATAGGCCCCAGTGTCCTAAGCTAAGAGAGCTAAGAGGAAAAGAAGAAAAGAAAGTTGTGTATGTTGAATCAGAATCCAAAGATCAAGATGCACCAGTTTCTATGGCTCAATTAATGGAGATTCTTCAACCTCTTCTCAAAGGAGTTTCCTCTTCTGAAGCCTCAACCGGAACAGCTGTTTCATCCTTCTCCGATCCAGTTAACCTTCCTTGGCTTTTTGACTCCGGTGCTTCCTTCCATATGACTCCAAATATTAATAGTTTATCCGAATGTCCCAAAAATAAGTCAAGTGTGTCAAAAGTTTTTACAGCTGATAGAACATCTCTTGAAATAGAAGGAATGAAATTTTTTGAAAAAGTTCATAAAACTAGGCAATTTTTTATTCCAAAAGTTAAATATATTCCTAAACTAAATCTAAATCTTCTATCTGTTTTTCAAATATCTGATCATGTATGTAATGTTTTCTTCTCTTCTCATGGTTGTTGGGTACAGGATCGCCAGCCTGAGAAGCTGATTGGGGAAGGCCATAGAGAAAGATGACTTTATTACATGGATTTTTTAGAATTGCCTAAGAATGCTTTCTGTTATAATACTTAGAAAATATAGTTGGATTTGTGGCACAAAAGACTTGGTCAACCACATATGGCCAAAATCCAATATTTTCCAAGTTTAGGGAAATTTTGTAATCCTGAACATAATTTCACTTGTAAAGATTTATTCTTAGCAAAATGAAAAGATTACCATTTCATGATAGAACCTTCGTTTCTTCCAGACCACTTGAATTAATACACTCGGATGTTTGAGGTCCTGCACTAATTGTTTTCAAAGGTGGATTTGCATATTATGTTATTTTTGTTGATGATTTTTCTAGACATACTTGGATTTATTTTTTAAACATGAATCTAAGGTTTTTTCATATTTTCAAATATTTCATAACATTGTTAAAAACAAGTTTCAAAATGATATTTTCATTTTTCGCAAGGATTCAGGGGGAGAATTTATGTCCAAAGAATTCAAAGATTATCTTAATTTTGGGCAAACCAAGTTCCAAAGGAATTTTGGGCAGAAGTTGTCATAATTGCTACATATCTGATTAATCGAATGCCATCTTTCTCTTTAAAAAATATAATTCCAATTGAAAAACTTGTAAATCTTGCTCCAGGTTACTCTAGATTGAGAGTGTCTGGATGCAAGTGCTTTATTTTTACTAACAAAAATGACAAACTCTCCACTCGTGTGATTCTCTGTGCCTTTTTAGGATATGACGATAATAAAAAATGCTATCGGTGTTTTGATCTTCAAAATGGAAAATTGTATGTATCAAGAAATGTCTCTTTCCTAGAAAAAGAGAGCTTCTTTGATTTTGAAAAACCTAAGGAAGTTACTGAATATTATTTTCTAATAGATTTAACATCAAAAGATAATGAATACGATCTTGAATATGACTTTGACAAAGATCAAAGTACTATTGATCTTGAACACAATGATGACAATGAAGAGTTAATCCATAGAGATGTTAGTTTACAATATTCAAGACGAAGAGAATCAAACCTTCTATACGCACTTGAAAAATATTCTGATATACCAACCAGAAGGTCATCTAAAGTATCAAGGTCTCCTGAAAGGTTTGTATCATACGAATCTTTTTCACCTACATATAGGGTCGTTATTGCACTAATACATTCATATGTTGAACCATCTTCATACTCTCAAGCCAAAAAACATGTAGAATGAGTAGAAGCCATGAAAACTGAGTTAAATGCTCTTGAAAAGACTTCCACTTGCACTATTCAAGATATTCCTCTAGGTAAGAAACCTATAGGCTGTCATTGGGTTTACAAAGTCAAAACCAATAATGATGGAACTCTTGAAAGGTATAAAGCTCGACTAGTGGCCAAAGGCTATGTTCAATAATATGACATCGATTATGAAGAAACTTTTGCACCAGTTGCTCGTATGACCACTATCAGAACCCTAATTGCCTTGGCTTTCATTAGAAAATGACTCATATTTCAGATGGATGTCAAAAATACATTTCTCAATGAAAACCTAATTGAAGAGGTATACATGGAAGCCCCACCTGGTATTAGTATCCCTAAGGGTAAAGCCCTTCGCTTAGAAAAAAACTCTTTATGGTCTTAAACAAGACCCAAAAGCTTGGTATGATAAGTTTAGTCATGTTATGATTGACATTGATTTTCAATCCTGTTTGACTGACACTGCTTTGTTTATTAAGAATTTTGATGCATGAATTATAATGCTTCTTCTGTATGTGGATGACATGATCATCACCGGAAGCGATAAATAGAGAGTTGAAAACATCAAAAATCTTCTTAAAACTCATTTTGAAATAACTGATTTAGGTCTATTAAGATATTTTTTAGGAATTGAAATTGCTTATTCCCCTCGTGGGTATTTAATGTCTCAATCTAAATTTGTTTTCGATATTGTTTCCAGGTACAGATGATAAGAAAGTAGACACCCCAGAAGTTGTCAATGTTAAAATGAGAATTGATGATGGAGAACCTCTTGATGATGTAACTCCTTACAGACAACTTATCAAAGCACTTTCCTACCTTGTCATTACCAAACCAAACATTGTACACGTTGTACACACGAACAGCCAGTTTCAACATGCTCTCACATCTGTTCATATGAGAGTTGCTTTGTGTATTATTAGATACATCAAGTTCACTCTTTCACGAGGACTTTTCTTATCTGCAACCTCCTCACTAAATTTAATTGCATATACTGATGATGATTGAGAATGTGATCCTAATAACAGACACTCAACCATTGATTTTTGTGTTTGCTTAGGTGAATCTTTAATGTCATGGAGTTGCAAAAAGCAGCAAAAGGTCTCTCTTTCATCCACCGAAGCTGAATACCGAGCCATGACAACCACTACCATGAAAGTAGTTTGATTCAGACATTTGCTTGCCGACATGAGAGTTGAAACTGCACAAGATTCACGTATGTGCTGTGACAACAAGAGTGTGATCTACATTGCAAGCAACCAAGCATTTCATGAGCGCACCAAACATATTGAAATGGACTGTCACTACGTCAGAGAGGAGTATCTAAATGGAACCATTGATCTGTCATATGTTACATCAGAGTATCAATTAGCAGACTTCTTCACCAAACCTCTCCCAGCTCCCAGATTTCACTTCCTCTTAGGCAAACTTTCGCTCATTGTACCGTAAGTTTGAGGGGGAGTGTCAAAAATGTAATATATATATATATATATATATATATTGTTATTTTATTTTTTAACTTTTGTTATTTTTATTTTTATCTTTATAGGTGTTTTTTGTATCTAGTTCAATAGGAACTAGATACACTGTTCAATCAAGTTCCTAGTTGGAACTTGACTGAAGTGTAGCTGTTGGACTCTAGTCCAACGGCTATAATAAGAGCCGTTGGACTAGAGTCCAACATCTCTTTTGAGGAGAGCTCAAAATGAGCTCTCCCCTCTTGTTTCTCTTAGTATAAATAGGGGTGAACCCCTTCAATGTAACTCACTTCTTCAAATGCTTCTTAAGCATTTTGTGTATCGAATAAAATATTATTCTTTTCAAGTGTTCTTCCATTTATACCCTTTCATGGGTTATGCTTGTAGTGTCTCCAATAGACATTTGTTGTGAGTTTCTTCATACATTTGTGGAAGACCAACATTTCCTTACAGAAACTACTCCGGAACATATCACTTTTGGAATAATGCTTCAGAATATGTGATTAACTGCGTCATTCAACAAATAATATTAACAAAAAAAAATCCATGAAATAATCTCACTCATGCACAGGATATCAAAGATGAAGAAGCACATGTAGACATGCACACACGCATATACACAGACAAAAACTTGTTTGTTCTTTTACATTATTTCTATTTCTGCTTAGATTTATGCAAAAAATATTGAGAAAGAGAAGGTATCAGAGAACCAAGGAGAAAGAAAATAGTAAAGAAAAATAGACTACAAAACTAAAGGCATCTAGAATGGCAAAATGACATATCAAAACAATCACAGAGAAAAAGATAATTCCCAAAGTTGTTGCCTTTATTGTTGAGGTGGTTCAAAGGCTAAACTGCCACCAAATACAAGATGATGAGGAAACTTGAACACAAATCTCATACAAAGATGCAACACCTCTGACTGCACATAGGCATCTTAACCAGCATTGGCAATTGGGATTTGACAAACCAATGAAATATTAACAGAGTCATTCCCATATAACAATTACAATTAGAAAAATTAAATTCAAAGAGTCACTTTATAGATATTAGAATTTTGATCAGAAGACATGAACAAATAAAAGCTGATTATCCAGCCAAAGATGGTCAAATCTGAGCGAACTACTGAACAAAAAAATTGAAAGAATTGAAATGAAGGTAGATGCTTTCAACGCATCCAATTCAACCAAATAAACACTTGATGAAGTCAGCCTGATTGTAATTTTCTACAAAAGTTGAATTATTTAAACATTGATTCAATTCAAATTGTCATAAGCTGTCCAATTTGAACTCAATTTCACAATGCTATGCATAACATCCTTTGCCACAAGCTCAATAATAAAAACCATCCCAAATTAGTAATACATTGACAATTTGGGGAAAACAATACAAATTGATAGAAACATAATAAAGCTGAAGCGCGTGAAATCCTCTCATGGTGAAAATGTGAGGATCCCTACATAAAGAGGAGAGGAGAAAATTTCCCTTTGTAGGGAGCTCTTCTTTGTTAATTATTAGTTCACCATTATATTTCAAGCAGTACGCTTGATCACAAAGCAATGTTAGGAATGAAACAGAAATTATTGAAATCTGTTTAAATGTTGATTGATCCTATTAGACACCAGAAGGTAACCAAAGTCCAAATCTGTTGAAAGAAACATTTAGGAGGAATAAACAAATAAGCTTAAGAGTCAAAATGAAAATTCTTCTAGAGGGTAACACCTAACTGGAGGTACCAGTGGAAGAATCAATTTAAGAAGATATGCAAGCGGTGATTTGTCACAGTATCAGATCAACAAGGTCGTTATGAGCCAATCATTTCCAATATGATCCATGTTTCCACCCAATCTAGATTAAGATGGATGGTGAGTAATTGAGTATAGCCTACTGAGGTTCCTACCTTCCATTCATAGCACAAAATAAACTTCCTATATTTCAAGCTGAGTAGTAGTTTTTTTCTTCCCCCTATAATGTGATATTCACGTTAGGCAACGGTTCTTAATATTATCCTTCGTTGGTATTCAAGAAAAATTACCCGAATCAACAATTCCTAAAAAAAAAAAGCTAAAAACGATAGATTTGCAAGAAAACTTCCCAAAAAAAAGAAATACCCAATTAAGAATACGGATAAAACTCGAAGATATTCACAAATACCCCTCTCAGAAAATGCACAAAAAGACAAGAACAAGAGGGAAAAGGAATTACCACACCGCCTTCGAACCGTGACAGAATGGAAACGAGAGTGGTGATTTGGAACCACGAATCCCTTCGGCCTACGGAAAAACCCCAAGCTCGAACTCTGCAAGTACAATTCCAGTAAGAAAGAATGAGCCAAAGATAGAAAAGGAGAACCGGAGAACATGTTTCATTTTTTTTCCATGAGAGAGAGACCTTGACGAGAGGGAGAGAGGCAGCAGCATAAGAGGAAGAGACCTCGAGGGCTTGCTGAGACCTGCAGGAAGAGGGTGCCGCCATTGCCATCAAATGCGCCGGACCGCCCCCAACGGCACTCATCTCTCTCTCTCTCTCTCTTTCTAAAACTCTCTCTCTCTCTCTTCTGAAGCTTTTTTTCGTAGCCTTTCTTTTGTTGGACTTTCTCCAAAATTGTGTGAAAGGAGTGAATGTGAAGATGGGACCGACTTTGCTGTATCAAGTTCAGACCTATGAAACAAAACCTAATCTGATTTGGATCTGAATAATACAAAGATGGTTTTGATCCGATCCGCACTGTAAAGTTTCTGTGGCGCCTCAGATCTCGAAGGGCTACAAAGATGGTTTTGGGTCTGTTGTTTTCTGGCCTTCTCCTTAAAGCACCACTTCTTTCAACATTGTATTTACGGCTGTTAATGGGTCAGATTTGACCCAGATCCGAATAGTACCAAACCTTATAAGATTGGTGATAAAAAAAAAGAGGCCTGATTAGAATTTAGAATTTGGGGGCAGACCCAAAAATCTCATTAGTATATGGAACCAGGTATGGTTTGTCAAATTTCATACCATACCCAAGTCTGACTTGAGTTACTCATAGAATTTTCAATGTAAAAAATAAAAATATTATTTTATAGGGTAAGGACTGGGTCTGGTTTATGTAATTCTTATGGGACCTAGGTCTGGTTTTTCTTATGGTGGGTCCAGTCTAATCTGAGTCCAGACCTAGTTAGATTAGAGTTCAGAGACCAAACTAATCATATTTGAGTTAGGGTCCAAACTGGGTTTGACTCATTGACACACCTAATTGAATTATATCTTTTGATACTTGCAGTACATTCTTTTAATTTCAAAAACTAAAAAAGAAAAATATCCAAAAATAGCATCCCAAGTTGCAAGGCCAAAACAAAAAAAAAAGAAAACACCAAATCCTAATGGCTGGTCTTTTCAGAGGAATGAAAGTGATTGACAAGGAGCGTCAGAACTTCTAGCTTTGAAACAATGTATTTTTAAATCCTATTTCTTCCATCTCTAAAAACAATGTATTTTTACAAACAAGTTGCAAGCAACTCATCTCGTTTCCCAGCCCTACTTACATCCCTCAAGTTAGATGACATTCATGCAGTCAGTCATCCAATTCTGAAACAAAACCTACTAGAAAACCAACTCTTTAGCTGGCGAGTCAAATTTAAGACCATGGACCAACCGAGCTGTTAGTGCACGTCACCTTGTGTTGGGACGTTGCAAGTTCAAATCCCAATGGTATGATGTAGGTATGATTAAGGGTGGCAATCGTGTCGGGTTGGCGGGTTGGCGGGTTGACCCGACGGGTTGGTGGGTCAGCATACCTCAACCCGAACCCCACCCGTTTATTAAACGGATCGGCTATGGCAAACACGAACCCGACCCGTTTAATAAACGGGTAACCCAACACGACCCGCCAACCCATTTAATAAATGGGTTGGGTCGGGTAAACGGGTTCTCAGGTTGGTGGGTCGGGTTGGCGGGTCGGCAGACGGGTTGGTGGGTTGGGTTGGCGGGTCGGGTTGACCCACTCGCCTAACCCGTTTATTAAACGGGTCAGCCGGGTTGGTGGGTTGGCATACCCCCAACCCGAACCCGAACTATTTAATAAACGGGTTACGCGGGTCAACCTGTTTATTAAACGGGTTGGCTTAAGCCCAACCCGAACCCGCCTAAGAGGCGGGGTGGCGGGTCGTGTCAGGTTTTGTCACCCCTAGGTATGATGTATAACCGGTGGAGGTCTGCCTAACCATGAAAAGGTCAAGTGCAATATGATTGCACAAGTATTTATGCATTATGCACCTGATCACCCTCAGTCTTGGGGACAGGGCCTGTCCAGTTGTGGTGCCCAAGGCCCTATGAAGGGCAATCAGGTGTTTAATGCACAAATTTTGTGCCATGTGATTTCACCTGACCCTGACTCCTGTCTAACCCCAGCTAGTTGGTGGAGTTATTTTGATGTTTCCTTTTTTTTTATCTTCATCGCCACCACACATATGATCTCCAGCCAACGGTCAAGATCAGTTTTCCGATGGTGGGCGTGGCTCATCTTTGACCGTGATGAAAAGTCCTTCCTAATTGTTAATTTGCCATTCCAACCACGTGAACTCACTTGAGTCAACCTAGATGGGCACCAAACCTGGCTATGCCAGTAAGCTGACCAGACCTCTGCCAAGACCTGTTCACCACTTGCCGGACTAGGCTGTCATTCAGATCATTCACTATGCGTGAGTGTGTGTGTGTGTGCACCCATCCTTGTGGGCAAAGGACAACCGAGTATTTTGGGGTGTGAACAGGTCGGATTTACCCGGACCCAACCTGACCCGTACCAAACCCTATAGGGTCCAGGTATGGTGATAAATAAGAAGACCCGAGTCTGGACCTGAAGGTCCGATTAATACATGGATCAGGGTATAATTTGTGAAATTTTATACCAGAGGCCCGACCCGAGTTTCAATTAAGACCCTCAATTTTTCAATGTAAAAATGATAAAAAATATTATTTTACCAAGTATGGACCAAGTCTAGTTCATGTAGTTCTTATCAGGTCTGGGTATGGTTTCTCTTATGGTGGGTTTGATTAGACCCGGGTCTGGACCCGATACCATACCCGAAAATAAGGGCCAGGTCTGGTTTCACCTAGGTCGGAACCAAACCCAACCTGTTGACACTCCTATGAGTATGTTGAGTGCTAATATTTTTTGGTTGACTTGGAGTACATTTAAAATATTCTAGAGCACTCTACCTAAGCTCCTTCAGCTAGAAAGCGAGTTGAGAAGTGAGTGAAAAGGGTGCTTTCCATTACATAGAAAGTGCACAGAGTAGCCCTTCACAATTTAGAAGCATGCTTCCTAACCTAAGAAGCCACTCTTGAGTATTTATGGTCCATATAGTTCACCTTTTGAAGGGCCACTCTGGTTATCATGTGAAATGGCCATACTAAAAAATTGGCCAATTCAATGCCAATTCGGCAGAATCAGCCTGATTCAAGCTGAACTGTGGTTGAATCGGCCCGAATCGATCTGAACTGGGTTTGAATCGGCCTCTTCATTTTATGCAAATCAGATTTTTATGGCGCGATTGCGAAGGGAGCTAGGCTGAATTCAAAAACAATTCAACTTGATTTGATCAGAGCCTGAATTGGTCGATTCTCTGAACCGTTTTTAAAATCGATTTGGTTCATACACCAATTTTTACAACATTGTGACATAAGCTCAGAGCTGCAGAAGAAAACTGTTGCTTTCAACAAACAATGGTTTTAAATGTCCTCTGCTTGAACTAGTACACTCCAGCAGAGTTCAAAAATCGTGTTGACATCATGAAATGGATTGGGATCACAGTTTTTTGAATGAAATGAAATGAAATAGACTGCATATATTTGAAGTGTCCCTGTATCCAATCTTTGTCTTTTGAAGTAACAAATGGACAGTTTTTTTTTTTCTGGCAATTGATTACAACTGATTTTGTGCAAATCAGTCATGTGAGAAGGTGATGGAGTTACTTGACACTGTTTCAAATAATTTTACATGGGTAGGAGACCTGGGTTTGGCAGGGATACTTGCTGCAGATTGAGAATGTTCTGAGTTGGTGGATCTATTATCTGCCTTTTTTACTCGAAAAACATTGTGAAAAGTTTGTGCGTATCATTCATAACACAACAATAACAACGATAGCAACCTAAGAACATAAAATGTACGTGGTTCGATTTATGACTTACGCCCATAGACAAAGGGAAGCAAAGCTTAACTATGATAAACAAAGAGGAGATACAAAGGCATTACACTTTTCTCTCTTAAAACTCTTGAGACAATCCTTTCCCAAAACTCTTGTAACTTTCGCCAAGTAGATTATGATTTTCCAATTATACAAAAAACTCTTGCTAATTAAAGAAAAAATTAAGAAATTAAGAAAGGTCCATATCCTACCACCACAAACCTCCATTTTTTCTTGCAAATCATAGAGCAAAGCAAGTCTAGAATTCAATGTTGGAAATTGTACCTTACTTAGTGGGTCAGACAACTGAGATTGAATAAGTGAGCTCGGAGGCACACGTAAATGCGATGTCTTTCAAGTGATAGTTGTCCCACTTACTATGAAGTCCTCTATGCAATGAGTATTAGTGCAACTACACTTTCAAGATACAATTGGATTCATGTAGAAGACTCAGAATGATTTTCTTTTTTGGTTCATATCGCCGACCCCAATTGTTTTGGGATGAAGGCGTAGTTGTTGTTGTTGTATATATATATATCATGTTTTTCATGACACATGTATTTTAAAAAGTCTTGTTTTTTTGTTTCCACTCCCCAATATGTTTTCCGTTTCCATTTCCTATCCTGTTAACCTTGATTTCAATACTCATGAGTGTTCTACTCATTTGCCCTTCTGTTCATCTGGTAGGGGCAACTCCTGAACATCACCAAGTTAAAAGGGAAGTCACTAGTTTGAAAATCTCCCTTGCTGTATGGTTGAAGCTAGGTGTACTTCCTGACGGTTGAGGAGGACCTCAGGGTTTGACCAACTGAAAGGACCACCAAATTTGTAGCCTGACGCCCCCCACCCACCAAAAAGAAAAAAGAAAAAAAAAGGTTTCCACCAGCAATCGATGGGAATACCTTCAAAAGCAATCGATGGGAATACCCATAATCATTGTCCCTTGGACCATTCTTTTTTAACAAGTAAAAATAAAATATGTTTAGGGTTCATTGAAGTGGCAGTTCTAAATGTCATGACTTTGGCTTTTAACTTTATTTAAATAACAATAATATTAACTAAAATCATGTCCATCTTAACTATTTACACAGATCTTAATTTAAAACAGCTTGCACTAGAAACCAAGATATTTAGAGATGGCATTTATCATGGACCTAGTTTACACCAAAATAGATCCGAAAGGGTTGTGCACTGCCTCATGTATCTAGTTATTACACACAAAGGAGACTTAAAATAACTAACTGCTTGCAGGGTAGTAGTTAGGGGTGCCAACGGGTCGGGTTTGGTTCAGACCCAAGTGGAACCAGACTTGGACAAGATTTTTGGGTACGGTATTGAGTCCGAACCCGGGTCTAATCGGGTCTACTATAAGAGATACTATACCAGGACCCGATAAGAACTACATGAACCAGACCTAGACCATACCCGATAAAATAATAATTTTTATCATTTTTACATTAAAAAATTATGGGTCTTAATCGGAAATTGGCATGTATTAATCGGACCTTTGGGTCCGGACCCGAGTCTTAATTGGGTCTTCTTATTTGTCACCATACCTGGACCCTATAGGGTTTGGTTCGGGTCAGGTCCAGCCCGTTGACACCCCTATAGGCGCCTTTGGTTGAAGTTTTAGATGTGATGCTCTTAACACAATGCAAAGGTTGGACAATGAAAGTGTTAATAGGAGGATTGTGGTAATTAGAGTAGACTTTCCTATAATCATTGAGGTGATTATAATTACTGACATATTTCAAATGTAGTTTGAATTAATTTAATAGGCTTTTGGATTAGTAAGTTGGGGTTAGGCAGAATTTGAGGACATAAAGGAAACCAAACTGGTGGTTTATCCTTCCAACAACACTCACGACCCAGGACTCCTAATAGTTTTTCCAGCTTAACAGGAATGACGTGACAATTCCTAGGAATCCAAATGCATTTAAACGAAGTTCAAAAACACTTTGCCATTAAATCACCCTTGCTTAGCCTTCCAAAGCAATATATATATATATATATATATATATATATATATATATATATATATATATATATATATATATATATATATATATATATAAAGAGAGAGAGTCACTAGAATATGAGAACTTAAATGTGAGAACTAGAATATAAAAACTAGAAATATGGGCATTTCCAACACTTTTTTTGCAAATCTAACCATGTGGATGCGCTTGGCATGGTGAATTTGCTAGAAATCAACCATTGGATTGTGTATTTTCGATGAAAAATGTGATTTTTCAATGCTTGATTATTTATGAATACTATGAGCCATTGATTTTAAAGCTTTAAAAAAATCTCATTTATGCATCAAAATCTAATGATTAAAGAGCTGGTTCTTATAAAATCAAGCATGTAGATCGCATTCATATGGTTATATTCAAGAGAAAGAATAAAAAATCCATAAAAATCATGGTTCACACATTAGTTCTCACATTATAGTCTCTCTCTCTCTCTCTCTCTCTCTATCTATATATATATATATATATATATATATATATATATATAAGATTTGGTAGAGACATTTGCATATGCAAATGATCAAGCAAATGGGGGCGGAACCCCTTTATTTGGTTTATTTTTTTCTCACATCTAAGACCATAGATGTGATCTACATGTTTTGTTTAGTGAAAACCAGTTTTTTTATCCCCACAATCTGACCTGTATATAGGTTTTTCTGGCAATTCAAAAATCAATGGCTATGAAGGCATCAATTTTTCTCAACTCTGAAAAACTTGTTTTTTTATTGAAAAAACATGATCTAAGAGACAATTCCTACTAAATCAAGCATGCTGGGTACATCTATGAGGTTAGATTGTGTCAAAACAACTTGCATCTTAAGATTCAAACTAGATTGTAGCTACAATGCACCTTCTCCACCTAATAAAAGATTCAGAATTTTTAAAAAAAATAGACCTACAAATTTAGTGAAAAACAAGTTTTGGATCATGTGATTATAACACACATCAGGTTTTCTGTGATCTTAAAAATCAACGGCTCACAATATACCAATTTTTTTTACTTAAAAAATCTTATTTTTATGTCTAAAACCATGATTCATATCAAATAAACTATGTTAAGTACCTCTATAAGGTCCAATTGAGAATATGAAACCTACAACTATGATTTATAATAGGTGGGAGTAGGTGCTTTCACGGCACAGTAGCATTACTATATATATATATTGAAATGGAAAGTCTTCCCCATTTTCTTTTTCTTTTTGTCAAACTAGAAAGTCTTCAAACCCCACCTCAAATTTCTTCTTTTTTTCTAATATTTTATGTGGAAAGTTAGGCAATTGAAAGGTTTGGACCTTAGTGGGGGATGAGAGAACCACAGAAGTTTCATATTTAGAATAATATATATATTTTTAGTCTTCGTAAAACTCTCCTAGGTGTTGGGGTCAAATGAGCTTTTTAATATGGAGTTAACATGTAACTTCTTTTGTTAGGCCAGAGGGACAACGACAACCCCCCTTATGTTCCATTTAGACTACTCATTACAAACACAAATGAGATGCCCTGATGTTAGTTAGAGGAGGTGAAGAAATAGGCATAATTAACAAAATTTAGTGGGGGGAACATGTGAGTGTTAGAGTTCAAATTAACACTTAGCCAAAAGCAACCATTTACAACTTCACTTTTGAAGTATACAATGAAAGCTAGGTTTCATAGCCCTTGTGTTCCGGCCAAATGAATGTTGCACATCTAGGCTATGTTTGGGATAAGGATGTAAATGGATCGGATCAATGATGGAGGTTTTGCAATTTTTAGTTGTTTCAGATCTGATTTTGATCTGAATCCTCATGTATTTAGTTATGAATTCAAACCATTAACACCCATAGTTCAAGAGCAGGTATTTATGATGGGTACGGATGGCAGTGGACCAGGGCCAAACGGGACCCCGCCCCACCTCGTCCTGTTTGGACCAGGGATGAAGGACATGAAATAGGGTTGAAGGATGGAGGTTAAAATCAAAACCCTTGTGGTGATGGGGGCGGGAATGAACTTACGCTTTCCTTAGTCCTGATCCCCGCCCCGTCTTCAATCCTTCTTTAAGGATAACAATGGACCAAGGGGAAATGAGGCCCATCCCGCCGCACCCTGTTTGGACTGGGGATGGGGGACATTAAACGAGGATGGAGGTAGGGATGAAGGTTAAAATCAAAACCCGTGCGAGGATGGAGGGCAGGATTTTGAGACGGAGTTGGAGTGGAGACCTTGTCCCTCGCCTTCGTCCACTGCCATCCCTAATGATAGGAGTTGAAGATTTGGGCCATGGTGGTAGTTGATTGAGAGTGACATTGGGATTTATGAAAATGATAAAAAAGGAGGTAAAGTGTTGTATTTGCATTGAGAGACAAAATTGATAACTACCACCTCCTTGCATTGTTGCGGCAAATTATAAGAATTGGTAGCTCTTAAGTTCTAAATCCATAAACTTTCTTCAACCCCCAACTCCCAAACAAAGCCCTATGCACATCCATGTCAGCTCTAAATCTTAGCTGGGCCAATAATATCACTCTACCACAAAAGACAAAATGATGGCTTGGCTTTCCTTGCCCCCCCCCCCCCCCCCATGGACCCTGACACACAGATGTGGTTCATATTCAGCTCACAGGTAGGGATGCACACAAGTCGCGTTCGAGCCGAGCTTGGGCTGACTCGGCTCGGCTTGAGTTTAATACCTTTAATTTTGTTTTTGTAAAGTTTTTGAAAATCATGTCAAAACTTTTTTAAAGAAGAAAAACCACGCCACTTGCAAGAAATACCAACAACCTACACACCTTTCTTCCAAACCATATTATGAACAAAACAATAGATATATAAAGTCTAATTTATTTATGTACCTATATGAGCCGAGCTTAATTAGGCTTACCGAGAGTACCTGAGCTGGACTTATTAGTCAAGCTCGGCTCATCTATGTGCACCGAGCTTGAACCCTTGTTCAAGCTCGACTTATTTATTTTTTGGAACAAATTCAAGCCGAGCTTAAACTGGTTGAGCCCGGGCTAACTCAGCTTGTTGTGGATCTTACTCAGTGTCGTGTCTCACCAGTTTTGTGTTTTGTATACAAGAAGAATGACATCACCCCTTACGTAGTCTAGATAATTTTATATCATATAATGACATTAGCAACATGCAAGTGGGAAGAATGATGTCACCCGTGACATAGTCTACATAATTTTTATATTATATATCATATCATGGCACTATGGCAGTAGCAATATGCAAGTAATCTTGCTTCTTTATAATTATTTTTATGACAAGAATCTAGTGGTTTAAACAAATTGGATACGATGGACATGGATGTAATTCGGCATCAGATTTACAATAAAAGGTTACCTAAAACTACAATTTATTTAGAAAAGCAAAAAATTCAAAAAATTTGTAGGAAACAATGAAACTTGCAAAAAATAATAAAAAATTAACTAAACAGAAAATAATTGAAATAAACTAAAAAATAACAGTTTTGATTTCAGCTCAAGTGTCGCTAAATTCTATTAGTCTCGTCAATGTACAGATGAAGGATTACAAAATCCTGATGATTCATAATCTCTATCTCCATAAACACCTACTTAGAAAAGCATCATAATTTTTCTAAACTACTAAAATCGGATATGAATCATTTTCTTAGATCCAATATCCATTGCAAATGATTCAAATATAAAAAAGGGTTCAAACCAAAAACAAATGGATCCAGAATAAACCAATAGTCCCAGATCGCTTGGTTTTGCTCTTGCATCATTCTCCTAAATCAAACTGATCTAAACCTATATAGGATGGGTTTATAAAAAAAAATCTTTTCAACTACTAAAATTATTTAAGATAACATGAAATATAAAAGAACTCCGCCTATGTATAACTGTTTAGTTATACACTGCCAGCCCCAAGCCCGGATAAAAGAGGAGGGTTGCGGTAGGTCAGTGACAGCCAACATAAAAACTTAGTCACACCCTATGAATATGAACCAATATGAGAATTTCGTTGGGCGTTCCCTACTGAGTGACACGTTGTACTCTATAGGCTTGGAGGCAGTGATAAATGGGCAAGAGTTCTTAGGTCATCACCCAAAAGCGATGCGTCACACCGGCGCCCGAGTGTGGTGTCAAATAGGTAAGAGTTCCCTCACTTTGTTGGACGGGTGGGGGTAAAGAAGATAGTTCAAGACCATAAATTAGGTTAGCCACTTGGAACATAAGGTCTTTAACTAGTAAGTTGGTAGAGTTAGTAGATGTTATGTGTTGGAGAAAGATGGATATTTTATGTCTACAAAAGACCAAATGGATAGGTGAGAAAGCAAAAGTGATAGAACATTGGGGATACAAGATTTGATATACAAGAATAAATATGAATAGGAATGGAGTAAGGATTGTTATTAGTCGTGAGTTTATAGATAATGTAATTGAGGTCCGTAGGAAGGGTGATAGGATTTTACTTATTAAATTAGTATTATGTACAAATATTATTAATATTATTAGTGTTTATGCACCTCAAGTAGGTTTAGATTATTCAATTAAGCGTTAATTTTGTGAAGATTTAGATGGAGTAGTACAAGATATATCTTATGAAGAAAAGTTTTTCATCGACGGTGACCTTAATGGACATGTAGGCATTAGTAGGGATGGATTTGAGAGTATCCATGGAGGCTATGGTATAGGAGAAAGAAACGAAAGTGGAGAAAAGATTTTAGATTTTGGTTTGTCCTATGATATGATCTTAGCAAACACTTGGTTTAGGAAGAGGGAGTCTCACCTAGTAACATTTAAAAGTAGGGTTAGTACGAGTCAGATAGATTTTTTCTACTTAGAAAGAGAGATAGGGGTTGTTGCATCGATTGTAAGGCTATACCCGGAGAAAGTGTAGCTACACAATATAGAGTCTTAATTTTATATTTTAGAATTAGAAAATACCGCAAAAGGGATAGACATAAGATAGATCCTAAAATTAAGTGGTGGGCACTGAAATGAGCTAAACAAGGAATGTTTGTAGAGCAGACAGTTAAGGAAGTTGATTGGTGTCTCAAAGAGGATTCAAAATCAATGTGAAATAAGATAGCGAGTGACATGAAAAGGTGGCTAAGGAGGTATTGGGTGAGTCTAAAGGTAGTGCATCGCTAGGTAAGGATACATCATGGTGGAACAAGGATGTCAAATTAGCTATTAAGGTTAAAAGAGAGTGTTATAAATATCTAAGTAAAAGTCGTGATAATGAGAATTTGAAGAAGTATATGATAGAGAAGAAAGCTAAAAAGTAGTTCGAAACGCGAGGGATAAGGTATTTAAGGAGGTTTATGACAAGTTGGATACCAAAGAGGGTGAGAAGGATATTTATAGTCTTGTAAATATGAGAGATCGGAAATCGAGGGATTTGGGTATTGTTAGATGTATTAAAGATGAAACGCAAAGGGTTTTAGTCAAAGATGAGGAGATTAAAGAGAGATAGAAAGATTATTTTGATAAGCTATTTAATTTAAGTCATGCTCAGGATCTTGGAGACTTCTTCATTCCTTTTCATGAGATGAATTGTGACTTAGTGTGCAAGATTCAAAAGAAAAAAATTACAAAGGCTTTGAAGAAAATAAAATCAAGAAGAGTTGTTGGCCCAGATGGTATACCTATCGAGGCTTGGAAATGATTGGGTGAGAAAGTTTAGAATGATTGACAAATCTTTTTAACAAGATTTGGCGGACAAATAAGCTGCCTAATAAGTGGAGGAAGAGTACTTTGATGCCTCTATATAAGAATAAAGGTGATATATAGGATTGCACAAACTATCGTGGTATAAAACTCACGAGTCATACTATGAAACTTTGGGAGAGGGTGATTGAGTATATGTTGAGGAAGGTTGTCATGATATCGGAGAATCAATTTGGTTTTATGCCTGAAAGATCAACTATGAATGCTATACATCTTCTTAGACAACTTATTGAGAGATATAGAGACATGAACAAATATTTGCATATTGTTTTTATTGATTTGGAGAAGGCATACAATAGAGTACCTAGGATGTTCTCTGGTGGACAATGATGAAGAAAAGTGTTTCTCTCAAATACATTAATATAATTAAAGATATGTACGAAGGAGTAGTAACCAATGTCTGCACTTGTGGAGGGGTGACAACCAATTTTCCTATAACGGTTGGGTTACATCAAGGATCTGCATTAAGCCCTTTCCTATTTGCTATAGTGATGGATGAGCTTACGAGATCAATTCAAGAAAATGTGTCGTGCATGTTGTTTGCTGATGATATTGTTTTGATTGATGAGTCTATAGCTGGGGTTAATGTTAAGTTAGAATTATGGAGACAAACATTGGAAGCAAGAGATTTTAAGTTGAGTAAGAGTAAGACAAAATATATGGAATCTCAGTTTAGTAAGCAACGAAGTAGTGATGAGAGTGTAGTAAAGCTTGGTGAGCAAGAAATACCAGTGGGTGACTGTTTCAAATATTTGGGATCTATCATTCAAAAAGTATGGAGAAATTGATGGAGATGTAAATCATAGGATAAAGGTTGGGTGGATGAAATGAAAAAGTTCAACTGGAGTGTTGTGCGATCGTAGAATGCCATTGCGGTTGAAGGGAAAGTTTTATAGGACGACTATTAGACCCGCTTTACTATATGGTACAGAATGTTGGGCTGCCAAGAGACATCATATTCAAAAAATGAGTGTAGCTGAGATGCGGATGCTTAGATGGATGTGTGGAAATACAATAAAAGATAAGATTCGGAACGAAGAGATACGTAAGAAGGTAGGTGTTGCACCCATTGAAAATAAGATGCGAGAGAATCGTTTACGGTGGTTTGGACATATTCGGCGAAGGCCTAATGATGCTCCAGTTAGAAGGTTGGAGAAATGGGAAAATATATTAGTTAAAAGAGGTCGGGGTAGGCCTAGGAAGACTTGGATGGAGATGATAGGAAAGGATATGAATGCTTTGAACCTCACTGAGGACATGGCGTTGGATAGAAATGATTGGAGGAAAAGGATTCATGTGGAAGACCCAAAATGAATTTCTTTTTTGGTTCATATCGCTGACCCCAATTGTTTTGGGATGAAGGCGTAGTTGTTGTTGAACATGAAATATAAAAGCAATTGTAAGAAATTGACTAAAAAAATAAGAAATAAAACAAAATTTGATCGAACTCAACTTCCTATATCCCTAGATCTCCTTATTATTTATAGACCAGATGACCAGCCTGCCCACATAGTCGGGCCATATAAAATCAAATGGTAAAAAAAAGTCTATATCAAATTTATTTAACAATACTGAAAGTAAAAATAATTGAAATCTTAAACATATTGAACCTGACCCAAATCTAGATGAGTTGGATTCAGGTCTAATTCTTAGTTCCGATTAGAAAACATAATATGTACCCCAACCTTTCAACCTATTTGAGCCCACAGTTTTCAGCTGCACCTGGATCTGGACCCAAACTTGGTTTAAATTGTTGAGTTTCAGTCTAACTTTTAGATCCGATTTGGAATTGGGTCTGATAAGACCTAACCGGAACCCAACCTATTTACAACCCTAAATCGCTAATAAACAAAGCTTGTCAATTATGCATGTAAATGGCCAATCTCGTGCATAAATATTTTTCTTTTTATGGCCAATGTGTGTGAGAGAGAGTCCTCATTTTATTCTTATTAAGGAGGGAGAAAGACGTTTTGGAGAGTGAGAAAATGAAGTTTTTTCAAGTTTAAATAATTAGAGAAATTGAGAATGACATAGGGGAGAGAACATTTATAAATGGTAATTATTATTTTTTAAATTACAATGTGCCATGTAAGCAAGACTTTTTTTAATGAAAAATTCATACAATCTCATACAGGTTTTTAATTACATTGTTAATTCACATGATAAGAATGTCAATTAAAATAAAGTTATAAAGCATCAAATTTTTTACACTTATACCCTTCCTTATGCTTTTATAATATTCAGGAAAAAGTAGATATAACTTATCGATTTTAATAAATATCAATTGAGAATCTTGCTAATCCTGATGAACTACTAAGTTGTAAAAGAAAACAATCTGAAACTATAAAATGAATCCAAATGGACCTTATGAACCAAGATAAGTTTCGTTCTTGCTCCTGCATAAGATATTGAATCCCAATTCAATATATCATTTTTAGATTCAGATCTTTTGAGTACGATGATGCATTTGGATTGGACTTGGACTCACATAACCTGATCAGTATTTTCTTTGATTAATAATGGGATTTGGATTCAGTATCAACTTTTGCATACAGATATGAGAAAAATCCAAACTCCGCTAAACTCTAAATCCAAATACATGTAAATGTGTGATTTTTAGCAATTGAGATTGAGACGTGAAAAGATCATGTGCACAAATATTTGTGCATTAAGCACCTGATCACCTTTCAGGTGTGGGCCCAAGGCCTGATGGAGTGCGATAACGTGCTTAATGCACAAATTTTGTACCGTGTGATTGCACCTGATCCATACTCGATTTAGATTCAGTTTTGTCTGAATGCCACAGGACTCCAAATTTGAATTCAAGGCTGATTATGCTAGATCCGATTAAGTCAGGCTAGACAATGCCTAGATCCGACCCGAGATTTAACGCGCCCTCATGGCTCCTCGAACACGCTATTGGTTGACCCTACCTACCCCTGGATGTCCACATGAAAGGAAGCAAACTGAACCGGGTTAGGAGGACCAACCCGAAACCACTCCGTTTGGTGTTCTGGTAGACACGTTTGGGGTCACCTTTTCTGGAATTGAGATCAGGTGCATTGTTGTTGCACATTTAAAGTGTGCTGCTGCAGGTGATCACCTGACATCTGCTGTTGGGCCCCACAAGCTGAGAGTCTGTCTGTATCCGGTGGGTTATTAGTTCAGCAGCACACTAAAAGTCGGGAACACCATTGCACCTGATCCTCCCTCTAATAGGATGGGTAAAACCAAAGACGCCTAGTAGGGTATATGAGGGCGGATCTCTTGCAACCATTCCTCGGCCGCGTCAGGTGACTGCCTAGCGCCAGTCACCCCGTCCGGCATCCCGCCCAGGTTCTTCCCCTCACCGCCTGGTCACCGGATGACCGTACATTCTTTCTCCCATAGAGAAGGTCAACACCTCCTCTTCCTCCTATTTCATCCCCTTTCCCTCTGTGTTTTTCCTTCTTTAGGGTTTCCAGTTCCATGGAATCCACCACCACCGCCACCTTCTTCCGCCGGTTCCGGTGCCGCTGCTGCCGGTGTTACTGTTGCTGCTATTGTTGTTCTTCTCCGTGAAACCAGAGCTCAAGGAAGGAGAAGGAGAAGCCCTTTGCGCCCCCCCTGGGGTTTCGAACGGTTCCGATCGAGAGAAAATTCCTTTTTGGGTTAGGATTTTTTGGTTTCAGGTTGGCCGCGATGGATCTATCGGACTCGTCGACTCTGTCGCTAGGGTTTCAGCCGCTCAGCCCGACGCCGCTGCGGACGCCTATCACCGACGACTCGATATCGCTCCAGATCGATTCCGGCTTCTCCGACTGCGGCAACGCCCGCCGGATCCCCCTTCAGTTGCTCGACCAGCCGGAGCGCGCTGAGAGCAAGACGGATTCCGATCAGGACTGGGACAAGGAGGAGTTCAAAATCCTTGGGTACTCTATGCGCCTGAAGCGCCAGAGGGAGGCGGGGCCCTCGCCCCCGCCGCCTCCGCTGGCTCCAGCCTTCTTGCTGCCTGATTCCGGGTGCTCGAGCTCGACTAGCAATCAGTGGGGCGTGGAGAAGGAGGCGAGGCGGGCGGCTGTGAGTGAGTGGGCGAACCAGCCGCTGGCGGTGGCGGATCCGGATGTCTGGGAGGTCATGGAGAAGGAGAAGCAGCGGCAGTTTAAGGGGATCGAGCTCATCGCGTCGGAGAATTTCGTGTGCAGGGGCGTGCTCGAGGCGCTCGGGAGCCACCTGACGAACAAGTACTCGGAAGGGTTGCCCGGGGCGAGGTACTACACAGGCAACGAATTCATTGATCAGATCGAATTGCTTTGCCATGAGCGGGCGTTGGCAGCTTTTCATCTCGATCCCGGGAAGTGGGGAGTGAACGTCCAGCCATACTCGTGCACCTCGGCGAATTTTGCCGTTTACACGGGCCTTCTTCTTCCCAAGGATCGAATCATGGGCTTGGATTCACCTTCCGGTGGCCATTTGAGTCATGGGTACTATACTCCAGGTGGGAAGAAGATTTCCGGTGCGTCAATCTTCTTCGAGAGCCTTCCGTATAGGGTAAACCCCAACACAGGATGCATAGACTATGAGAAATTGGAGGAGAAGGCTCTCGATTTTCGCCCCAAGATATTAATATGTGGTGGAAGCTCGTATCCACGAGAATGGGATTATGCACGTTTTCGGCAGATTGCTGATAAGTGTGGAGCTGTATTGATGTGCGACATGGCTCATATTAGTGGTCTTGTGGCTGCCAAGGTATGAATAGGAAATGTAATGACACCAGCTGTTGGTTTGGTTGGTTTTGTTCTATTTGCTAAACTAGCTCACTGTGATGGACCCTAACTGTTTCTTAGCATGAAATCAACTGTTGGGTGTCCGCCTCTGCAAAAGTATTTTGTTCTGTTCGATGGTTCGTTTGTTTGATGTGCTAACGGTTTGTCTGTTTCTGCAATCTGCAAATATGGGATTAGGAAACATTGGGCAATTCTGATTGTTGTGGATAGAGTATCAGTTGTCGATGATTCTTGATACATTGGATAAGCTTTGTCATTGGAGCCAAACAGCTCCCAACTTTGCTGGCAATAGCAGATGCAATAAGATCAGCTCTTTGATACTTATAAGTTTTACTTATCACTTTGAAATATTCAGTTATGTAATTTTTTTGGACTATAAGATATGTAATTTTTTTGTGTTCTGCTTCACAGATGCTCATATGTTATAATCTGCAGGTGTTGTACGTGATCTACTAGCAATATGTTAACTTTTTCATTGATGTACTATGAGTCATGTCAATTTAAGAGTACAACTTTTTGTGATGTTTTTTTCCCTGTATTAACTTGAACCACATGTTACTGAGGTCACATTTGTTGAAGTCATGTATGGAAGTTATTTTCTTTCTCCTCATTTCCATGGTTGTACTCGTGCTTATGACTCATTGGTTGTTTTTGTTTCTCTTTTTTCATGTTTATCTAAATTCAAACAAATGAGTGTCACTCTCTTTTGGAGTTATCTGCTTAGTTTAACATGGTGAAGTCTGTTTTTTTAGTTTTTCGGTGTAAAAGAAGTTGTTAGAAACTATGATTGTAATAGGATAGGAACTCTGCATATTGGACATTGAAATTAGTGTGAACTTCCTGTAGCACAATCATCAGATCTCTTCCACCCCCACTGACCAAGAGTATAAAAGTGAACATTTTATCCTCTATTGGAAATGAATTTCCTCAATATCAACTACCAAGGGATAAAGTTATAGGCTGTAACCGTTAAAACTGGTACAAAACCAGTTATTGAAATTGAATATATGGGGAATGTGCTACTGATGCAGGCATACATGTAAATCTATCTCATTTGTGCATTTGAACCATGCCATTCTATTTTCATTTCACAGAAAGCCAATTTGCTATAGAGCAGTGAACCAAGATATAAAGTTGCACGTTGTAACATTTTCCAAACCCTTAAAATTTTCATTACCTGGTTACTGGGGTCATGATCTGCTAGCATTTCAAGATATGAAGTTGCATATTGTAACATTTTCCTGACCCTTAAAATTGGATTACCTGGTTATTTTGGTCTTGGGCTGCTAGCATTTTGTCACAGGGTTAAGTTTCCTTATGCTCTTGCTGTTTCGTTCCAAGCCAAACATATGTATGCTTTTCCATACTTGTTCTATTCTAGCTATCTTTCTTAATCTTTGTCAGTGTGCAGCTTATCATTCTTTGTCTTTTTTTTCTAAAACTACTAGTCGACTGCATTCTTGATTTTTGGTTTGAATATATTTAGCAATATATTTAGCTCATGTCATGCATGCACATAAACACTGTCTTGGATGCCATATATATTTTCTCCTACAAAAATTATGTGTCTTTCTGAGATATTTTAAGTATCCAAACATGCTAAAAGTTGACTCAATGGGATTATATCTCAATACCACCAGGTGCATCCAAATGTAGTCCGAAAGACTAGGCTCTACGTCACTGCGACACGGCAGATTGGCTGGCGTACCTGTGTCGACATGGGCATGGGTACCGGATGCGGTACCGGTACGCCGCAGGTCGGGTCGGGTCTGGTCTCAGACCATTTTTTTTTCAAAATTTTTACCTGACAAACCCCCCTTCCCTCTCTCTCTCATCTCCCGAAACCCTCGCTTTCTGTCCAGAGAGAGAGAGAGAGAGAGAGAGAGAGAGAGAGAGAGAGAGAGAGAGAGAGAGAGAGAGAGAGAGAGAGAGAGAGAGAGAGAGAGACTCACCGATCATTGGGGCTCGGCTCTTCTTCTTCTACTTCTATGCGTGCAGACTGTGATGGGGCGTCTGCAATCAGATGCAGTCTGTCGTCGAGGCCGAACTTGTGCAAGCGAGCGTGCGGCACATGCTGCCTGCCCTCTGGCACTGCCGGTCCCTACGAGGAGTGCCCTTGCTATGCTGCCCAGTGCGTGTCTTGACCCTTCCTTTGCTATCTTCCTCCTCAATCAGTGCCTGTCTATAGTGATTAGTGAGCGTGGAAAACATATTCATACTCATAGGGGAGAACTTTGGAGAGAGAAAAAACAAAAAGAGAAGGGGGGCGTAGCCCTTCTTCTTTTATAACACGTCTTCATTGACCAGGTTTGGTCCAAACCTGGTCAATGAAGGTTTTGGAGTTTGGACAGGTCCAAACCTTCTCTCTCTCTCTCTCTATATATATATATATATAGCTGTATCCCCGTACCCACATTTTTTTGGAACTACCGTGTCGTACCCTTTGTACCCGCACCTGTACCCCGGTGACATAGACTAGGCTTGATTGAAGCTGTGAAGGGAAGTTGATGGCATTACAATTTAGTGTGGCGTATTTTGAAAGCTTTGTCAGCTGTCTGTGCTAGGGGAAGTTTGTAGCATTATAATTTAGTAAAACAAATACCTCTTTCGCAAGATACAAGTGTGAAGCACCGTACACTTTTATTGTGCATTTGGGTTAGAAGTGAAATGAGCACCTCATTAATGAGGATATTCTAGATGCTTGGGAGAATGAGAATTGGTAGCTTTTGTTGACTCCGGGGTTCTTTGCATCCTCTTTAACATCTATATGGATTGTCAATGGGGTTCTATTTGAAAAGTCTAAAATCATCCACTTTGTAGGAATTTGAGAGGACTTGAGTTTTGTTCCCCACATCATGTAGTTGTGGAAATTGTGGGCCAGGTAAGTTTTCTTGTTCTCACCGTTGTATTCACTAGGCACCCTTAATATTGTGAAATCCTGCCTTTTTTCAATAGTACATGATGAAGAGTGGAGTGAAATACCAAACATGACCGCTATTGTTCTTTTGATAGACAGGGGCCGAAACCCTAAAAGTGCAAAAAAAAAAAGCTTGCTTTTCATGGATTTGTAGGTTCTCCAGGTATTACATATTATATTCATATAGAGGTGTAATTTGGTGGCAATGGGTAGTATGGTGGGGAGAAAATGGTGGCTATGTAATAT
Organism: Nuphar pumila; assembly: GCF_984573655.1. NCBI lineage: Eukaryota > Viridiplantae > Streptophyta > Magnoliopsida > Nymphaeales > Nymphaeaceae > Nuphar > Nuphar pumila. The sequence goes on along the minus strand of NC_143250.1, from coordinate 139,750,486 downwards.
GAGTACTTCTATTAAGCCCCTTTACCTACGTCATACCCATACTGGTAACTGGGTACTCCTAGGTATGAGTCAACTATGTTTCAAACTTGACCCATTTTACCCATCTTATGATCTAACCAATGTATAGTCTATGCTCAACATCAAAAGTGTCTAATGATAACTGTATATTTGTTTATCATTATTTGATAATTAACTATTTTTATATGCTTTAGACTTTTATTTCGTACTTAACAACCTGTAACTTAATAGTATTTTGTAAAATACTGCCTACCACTTTTCTGGCCTACCATGAGTGAACGGGTGTTTTCAGTTTTGTTTTCCACAAATCTGATCCTGTAAATGTGTTCGGCATGGTCGATTTGCTAGGAGCCAACACTTGGATTATGCTTTTCGATAAAAAATGAATTTTTTAGCCTTGAATATTTATGAAAGTCTTAGACTATAGACTTCTAAACCTTATAAAGACCTGCCTGCGTGTTGGAATTGGACGATCCAAGGACCAAGAGTCAATTCCTATAAAATCAAGCATTTAGAACACATTTGTACCTCAGATTCAAGGAAAACATGAAAAAAACCCTTCAAAATCCCGGTAGAGTGGTAGGCAACTACCACTTTCTCTCTCTCTCTCTATATATATATTACCTTCTATTTAGAAATTTCCATGTTGTAATGTGACATAGGGTGGGGGTATTGGTGAAGCACTGAAGGTCATGGCTGGTGTACTGTGGACTCCCTCTCTTTCACACATTTTGTATCTAAGGAGAAGCTTCTCCTTTTAAGGTTAAAGTGGGTACTTGCCTTATTGAGAGAGGCTGACAATGCAAAAACACGGCTGCGGTAAAGGACCATAGCTCCATATATATATATATAATGTGTGTGTGATTCTGTACCTGGTTCCAGACTTCCAGTAGGCTTGATAGAATGTTTTGACATAAAACGTGCCCTTTTGGCTGTAGCGCCAGGCAATCTGGTCACAGTCACCATAGCTTTCACGTTCCCACTATGGCTGGTAAACGAGGCGAACAAGTCAAGCTTGAAGTGTTCAAGCTTGGCTCGTTTTTTTGTGGCGCGCCTAGCAGAGTTCATGCTCATAGTAAGCCCAAGCCAAACAGGCCAAGCTCAAGCTGGCTTATTTACTGAAAAATACATTGTTTCAAAGCTGGAAGCAACGGGACTACTAAAAAATAAATTGTTTCATAGCTGGAAGCAATAATATATATATATATATATATATATATAGTAGAGCGTAGGTGCTTGAACATTAGGTGCTTGTGATACTTGCTTGATGGGTTTTTCTGCTCTTTCGTTGTTTTTTTCGCAGTTCTGACCCCATAAATGTGTTGGGCATGGTCAATTTACAAGGAATCCACACTTGGATAATGCGTTTTCGATGAAAAAATGATATTTGGAGCCTCAAAAATTTATAAAGATTTTGGATTGTTGATTTTTCGAACTTTATAAAACCCACCCATGTGTCGGAATCAAACACTTCAAGAGCTGATCCCTATAAAATCAAGTACATAGATCACATCTGGGCGGTCAGAATTTAAAAATAAAACAAAAAAGACCTTAAAAATCTATCAAGCACTTATCACAAGCACCTAATGTTCAAGCACCTACACTCTACTCATATATATATATATATATATATGGGGATTATGCTGCATAAAATTCATAGGTTTAAGTGTTTTATGCTAGATCTGAATCGTTAGATGTGTTTATCATTGTTTACTGAATAGAAAACATGTTTTTTATTAAGCATTTGTATGCTCAGATGTGTATTTTAAAGAGGTAAAAAGTGCAATGGTTGATGTTGCACTAAAATTTGTTGATAAAATATTCACATTTTTACATCAAATCAATTTGAAACAAAGTTTGTTTCTTAATAAATGAGCAATGATAAACACATCTAATGGTTCATATCTAACATAAAAGACCTAAAACTATGAGTTTGGAGGGTTCTAACCTAAGTCACATGAACTCGGTTAAAAGGCCGACGCACCCGCATCGACACGCTCCGACACGGGTGCGGACACGGACACAGTCAACTAAGTGTCAGACTTGGTCAATGCACCTGGGTTGAGTTCGTCCACATTTTGGATTCAGTCAACTTTGTTCGAGTCTATTTTTGTTCATTTATTAAAATGAATTTTGGACTCGGTCAACTTTGACCGAGTCTATTTTTGTCCATTTATGATAAGTTTTGTTGTTATCACACTCACAACCTTCTTTATGTGTTATATTTTGGTAAGTTTTGTTACTTTTTTATTTTTGCTTTAAAATTCACAATCTTATTATATATATATATATATATATATATATATATATATATATATATATATATATATATATATATATATATATATATATATATATATATATAGCCGTGTCCTCGTGTCCAAATTTTTTGAAATTGCTCTGCACCTGTGTCGCACCCGTACTTGTACCCGCACTCGTACCTGCACCCATGTGACAGGTTCTATCGGTGATTTAACGAAAAAAGGGGACAGGATAATCCTCTCTCTCTCTCTCTTTCTGTGTATATATATGGGGAAATGAAAACCTACAAAATGGGTACAATGCTAAATGAAACTTTCTATTGGATTTTCGGTGTTTTTCAAAATTTTGACCATAAAGATGTGATCTATATGTTTATTTTTATAGGAATCATTTCTTGGAGCATTTGATTTTGATGCATGGATATGTTTTTATAAGGTTTAAAAAATCAACGGCCTATAATTTTCATAAAATTTTTACGATCTCCAAATACCATTTTTTCCATCCAAAATGCATGATCCAAGTATCGATTTATGTTAAAAGTTATAATCTCATAGACAATATCATATGTTAAAACCCCATCATATGTAATCTTTTTCCAGTTTAGTTACAATAAGATAGCTAGTTAATAGGTAGTTTAGTTTTTTTTAGTTCTTTACTTTTTGGACTAATTTGAGCTTATGCTTTTTGATCAAGTCAAAAAGCAAAAGCCAAAATGAGACAAACTTGAACTTATGCTTTTTTGGCTAAGTCAAAAAGCATAATTCAAGAAAGCGTAGTTGGACCTTCCAACGACTCTATTAGAGCCGTTGGAGAGTCCAACGACTCTCTCTAAGCCACATTAACACTTGCATAAATATGGGGCAACACCCCGTGCTTTTGAATTCTTTTTTAGATGTGGGTTTTCCCCACTTGAACGAAGTATTTTCTTTTTTCCTCTTAGTGTATGTACTCTTTTGAGTATTCTTTGTGAGTGTATTGAATGAACTCTTGTGTTCGTTATGAGATCCTTTGTGAGCTTGCTTTTGGAGTTTCCGTTTGAGGCTCTATTTCCTTTCATGGTATCAGAGCAAGGTTGAAGCAAGTTCTTTCGGTGCATTGGGAATTGTGCCACACGAGTTTCTTGCAAGAATGTGATTTTCCTTGAAGTGGTGATCGTGTGGAGGCATAAAAAGCTTGAAGAAATATTTATACTCATCATTCGTGGTAGACTATGTCACAGGGATTCGGCTAGCAGGGTGCCGCACCCGCGTCGACGCGACTCGACGCGGGTGCGGGTGCGGCACCGGGTGCGGTCAACCCGATCCTGGGTGCATTGACCGCACCCAGGATCATTTAGGTACATTTTATTTTTTATTTTTTATTTTTTAAAATTTGCCCTATGAAATGGGTTGCGATTTTTAAAAAAAAAAAAATCTGCTGACAGCAGTTGTCTGTCAGGGCCGACAACTGCTGTCTGTCAGGGCTGACAGCTGTTGTCTGTAATTTTGTTTTAAAAAAAAATCTGCTGACAGCAGAAAAACCTGGGGGGAAACAACGAATTTTTTTTTTTTTAAAAAGTCTGCTGTCAGCTGCTGACAGCAGCTGCCAGCAGCTGCCAGCAGAAAAACCTGGGGGGAAACAACAACCCCCTTTATATATATATATATTTACATTTTTGCCCCTGCCGCACCCTCACACCCTGGTTTTTTGGAAGTGCCGAATCCCCGCACCCGCACCCGCGCCCGCACCCGCACCCGCACCCGCACCCATGTGACATAGGTGGTAGAGTATCCTTCTATTTTTCTTTTCTCTTTCCTCTTTTCCCAAATATTGTAAAATGGATGACAATGATAATGTCACCATCAAGCCCATCAAACTAAATGATTCTAACTATGTCACATGGGCTTCTATTACGAAGCATCTTATATGGGGGAAGGGTTTGTGGAGATTAGTAGATGGAACCGATGAGGAACCTACTCTAGTTCTTACTAAATATGAAGGGGAAAGAAAAATACCTCTCACGGAAGTAGAAAAAGTTAAGGCCATATCTACTTACGAGAAAAGGTGGAAAGAATGACGTATGAGACATGCCAAAATCATGTCTTGGCTTATCTCAAGTGTTGATATAAAGAAATGCTCAAGTTTAGCAAAATTTGAGCGTGCAAATGAAGCATGAGACTATCTTAAGAGAATGTATTCTCTTAAGGATATTGCACATGTGTGTAATCTTCAAATTAAAGTAAGAAACATGGTTCAAGGAGACAAGAGCATTAGGGAGTATTATAATGACTTGTCGGAGTTGTGGGAAGAATTAACTCTTCTTGAACCAAAGTGGCATTGTCTACAAGATATTGAACTCCGCCAAAACCAAATCAATGCAGAACACTTTTTTCATTTTATTAGTGGATTAAGATAGGAATTTGAATCCACTAAGTCTATTCTTCTCCATCGTGGAAAAGGACCTTCAATTGAAGATATAATATAGGAATTGAGTATGGAAGAGAATAGACTAAAAAGTAGAATTGCTTAAGGCGATGATGACTCAGTTCTAGTTGTCTCGAAACCAAGAAACTTTGTCAGGACCTACAAACCTCCCAAATATTAAAGAGGAAATGATGATTTTGAGAAAAAGAAAATCATTTGCTATTATTGTCGTGAACCTGGACATGTGAAAACTCACTGTCCAAAATTAAAGAGACCTTATGAGAAAAAAATTGCCTCCGTCGGACTACCACAGGAATTTAGCGAAACCTTCATTGAAAGTATGTCTTTCGCTCAATTGGTGGAAGCACTCGGACCTCTACTCAAGAGAGCATCTTCATCTACAAGAGTCATAGTCTCTTCCATGAGTACTTCCGATCCACGTAAAACTCTATGGCTTCTTGATTCTGGCGCTTCTTTTCACATGACTCCAAATGTTGAAATATTATTCGAATGTCATAACTCAAATGGATTCAATGTTTTTACTGTCGATGGAACATCACTAGAAATTGAAGCGATAAGGAATTTTGAAAAAGTTTCTAAAAACTTAAAAGGATTTCATATTCCACAAATTAGATATATTCTCAAATTAAATCTCAATCTCTTGTCTGTTCCTCAACTATCTGACCATGAATATAATGTTTCCTTCTCCTCTCGTGGTTGTCGAGTGCAGGATTACCAGTTCGGGAAGCTGATTGGGGAAGGCCATAGAGAAGGAGGCTTATACTACATGGATTTTTTAGAAATTTCCAAGAATACATTTTGTTGTATTGTTCAAAAAATGAACTTGAATATATGGCATAAGAGACTTGGTCATCCTAGCATATCCAAGCTTCATCTGTTTTCAAATATGAAATTTTTTTGTAAATCTAAAACATTTAATTGTGAAGAATGTATTTTGGGAAAAATGAAGAGATTACCTTTTCAAGGAAGAAATTTTGTTTCATCTCAGCCTTTTGAGTTAGTGCATTCAGATGTATGGGTCCTGCACCAGTTATGTCTGAAGGGTTTTTTTCGTATTATGTCATTTTTGTAGATGAATTTACAAGGCATACTTGGATTTACTTTCTCAAAAATAAATCCTAAGTATTTTTTTACTTTCAAATATTTCATAAGCTATTTAAGAATCAATTTAAGAATGATATCTCTATCTTTCGCCCTGATTCAGGAGAGTTTTTGTCAAAAGAATTTAGCAATTATTTTAATCTACATGGCTATGTCACAGGGATTCGGCTAGTAGGGTGCCGCACCCGCGTCGATGCGACTCAACGCGGGTGCGGTCAACCCGACCGTGGGTGCGTTGACCGCACCCAGGCTCATTTTTGTCCATTTTTTTTGGATTTTTTTTTTTAATTTTTTGCCCTATGAAATGGGACCCGCGCCAGGGGGAGCCCTCGGACCCCCCTTCCTGCAAGGGCAAAAACAATGAATCAGGCTCTACAACTCATCACTTTCATCTTTGGGGACAACCATATAAGATAAAAAAATTGTAAAAAGTAAGTTGGGCATAAAGCATAAATGTCATGCACCTTAACAGCTACCATACATTCATACATATACACTATACATGATATATATATTACATTTTTGCCCCTGCCGCAACCCCCCGCACCTGGGTTTTTTGGAAGTGCCGAATCCCCGCACCCGCACCCGCACCCATGTGACATAGCTACATGGTATTTTACATCAAAAGTCATGTCCATATACTCCACAGCAAAATGATTTAGCAGAATGAAAACATAGACACATTATAGAAACAACAAGAACTCTGCTCATTACTCATCAAGTTCCTAAAATTTTTTGGGCCGAAACTACTTTAACCACAGTATATCTCATTAATAGAATGCCATCATCTTTGTTAAAAAATGTATCACCTGTTGAAAAACTTTTCAAACAAATTCTAGATTATTCGCGATTAAGAGTATTTGGTTGCAAATATTTTGTTTTCTCCAACAAAAATGACAAGCTTTCCCCTCGGGCCATTCCTTGTGCATTCCTTGGTTTGCAAGCAATCAGAAAGGCTATAGATGCCTTAATCTCAGAACTAGGAAGTTATATGTTTCATGAAATGTCACTTTTCTTGAAAATGAAAGTTTCTTTGAAACTAAAAACCCTAGAGAGGTTGATGAATACTCTTTGTTGGACTTAGTTTCAGAAATTAACGAAGAAGTTGATCAAGAAGATCAAAATAGTATAATCAACGTTGAAACATCTCATCCATATTGCATTCAATATTTTAGGCGTGAAAATTTAGAGCAACCTTGTGCTGTAGAAAAATATATTAAAGCACAAGATCAAATAGGAACCAGAAAATCTCCTAGAGTGTCAAGAGTGCCTGGAAAATTTGTATCCTATGAATCTTTTTCACCAAAACATCAAGCATATATTGCCTTATTACACCCCTATATAGAGCCTTCAAACTATAATTCAACAAAAGAACATTCGGAATGGGTCGAAGCTATGACAACTGAGTTAAATGCCTTGGAAAAGGCAAACATGTGGACTGTTCAAGATATTTCACCTGAGAAAAAGCCCATTGGATGTCGATGGGTATACAAAATTAAAACTAAGAGTGATGACACTCTTGAACGCTTTAAAGCTCGACTAGTCGCCAAAGGCTATTCTAAAAAATATGGAATAGACTGCGAAGAAACCTTTGCACCAGTCGCTAGAATGACCACTGTAAGAACTCTAATAGCCCATTGCCTCCATAAAGAACTGACATATCTTTCAAATGGATGTCAAGAATGCATTTCTCAATGGAAGTTTAGCAGAAGAAGTTTATATGGAATTACCTCCTGGCATAGAAGTTCTCCAAGAAAAAGCTCTTCGGTTATATAAAGCCTTATATGGTCTTAAGCAAGCCCCTAAGGCTTGGTATGATAAATTCAGTAAGGTTATGCTTAATTTTGGTTTTCAATTTTGTCTTAATGACACGACTTTGTTTATTAATAAATCTAATACAGAGATCATCATTTTTCTTCTCTATGTGAACGACATGATCATCACAGGTAGTGATAAATAGGGAGTTGATAATATAAAAAAAGTTTCTCAAAACCAACTTTGAAATGAGTGATTGAGGTTTTTTTAAATTTTTCCTTGGTATTGAAGTAGCTTATTCTCCTAGAGGTTACTTACTAACTCAATCTAAATTTACACTTGATATTATTGACAGGTCGAGAATCACAAATGACAAACATGTTGCTACTCTTGAAGTTGTGAACATCAGAATGAAAATTGATGACGGGGAACCTCTTGAGAACCCAACACCTTATAGACAACTTGTTGGGGCATTGTCTTACCTCTCTATCACAAGACCTGACATTGCACATGCTGTTTACACAACAAGTCAATTTCAGCAAGCACCCATTATTGTTCATATGATAGAAATATTGCGAATTATTAGATATCTTAAAACCTCTATTTGTAGAGGATTTTTTTTGTATGCTTCTTCCTCATTAGAACTAACTGGTTATACTGATTCAGATTGGGGATGTGATCCAAATGATCGACACTCAACTACTTGGCTTTGTGTATTTTTAGGAGAGTCATTGATTTCTTGGAGATGTAAGAAGCAATAAAAAGTCTCTCTTTCATCAACCTAAGCCGAGTACAGTGTCATGGAGCAACCATCATGGAAGTAGTCTGGTTGAGGCTACTAGTTCAAGATATGGGTATTGAGAGTACAAAAGCATCACGACTATGTTGTGACAATAAAAGTTTCATTTACATTGTCAGCAATCGGACATTTCACGAACGGACCAAGCATATCGTAATGGACTGCCACTACGTGCGTGAGGAATTTCTACATGGCACCGTTGAGCTTTCATATGTCTCCTCAGAATATCAACTGACAGACTTTTTTTACCAAACCTCTTGCTGCTTCACGGTTCCATTTTCTTTTGGACAAACTTTCGGTTGTTCAACCGTAAGTTTGAGGGGAAGTGTTAAAAGTTGTAATCTCATAGACAATCTCATATGTTAAAACCCCATCATATGTAATCTTTTTTCAGTTTAGTTACAATAGGATAGCTAGTTAATAGGTAGTTTATTTTTTTTTTTAGTTTACTTTTTGGACTAATTTGAGCTTATGTTTTTTGACCAAGTAAAAAAGCAAAAGCCAAATAAGACAAACTTGAACTTATGCTTTTTGACCAAGTCAAAAAGCATAATTCAAGAAATATGGGGCAACACCCCATGCTTTTGAATTCTTTTTGGATGTGGGTTTTCCCCACTTGAATGAAGTATTTTCTTTTTTCCTCTTAGTGTATATACTGTTTTGAGTATTCTTTGTGAGTGTATTGAGGCTCTATTTCCTTTCAATTTCTAGTAAATCAATCATGCTGAACACATCTATGCGGTCAGAATTTTATAAAAAACACCAAAAATTCATTAGCATGATTCATTTAGCACGGTGTCCATTTTGTAGGTTTCCATTTCCCTATATATATATCTATATATATATGCTTGCAAACCAAATGCTTCAATCATTTGTTCTACACTATACTATATCCTGTAAATTATATCTAAAACATTTGATTACTTCTTAACAAGCTTATACAAGATGAGCTGAGCTGAACACCTCATGTTCATGTTCTGCATGCTGAACCTAGGGGTGGCAATCGGGTTGGGTTGGCGGGTTGGCGGGTCGGCGTGTCAGCATACCTCAACCCGAACCCGACCCGTTTATTAAACGGGTCGGCTGTGGCAAACACGAACCCGACCCGTTTAATAAACGGGTAACCCGACACGACCCGCCAACCCATTTAATAAATGGGTTGGGTCGGGTAAACGGGTTTTCAGGTTCGCGGGTCAGGTTGGCGGGTTGACGGATCGGGTTGTCAGGTAGGCAGGTTGGCGGTCGGGTTGGCGGGTCGGGCAGACGGGTTGGCGGGTTGACGGGTCGGGCAGACGGGTTGGCGGGTTGACCCACCCACCTAACCCGTTTATTAAACGGGTCAGCCGGGTTGGCGGGTTGGCATACCCCCAACCCGAACCCGACCTGTTTAATAAATGGGTTACACGGGTCGACCCGTTTATTAAACGGGTTGGCTTAAGCCCAACCCGAACCCGCCTAAGAGGCGGGTTGGCGGGTCGGGTTGCCGGGTCGTGTCAGAAATTGCCACCCCTAGCTGAACCTATTTTACGAATTTGAGCAAGCTCTTTACAACCCAGTCAGAAGCAGATCAGCTTGTTTCCCAGCCATATCCAGCACCTTAAGAAGGTGCAATCAGTTGTTGAACTCCGCATCCTTGAAGTTCCTCCAGAATACCATGCGCCAACCACAAAATTGGAGTCCCATCTGTCATTTAGTCAACAGTTAGGATCCCTAGTCAATGCAAATAAACAAGGGAATCTATCTGCTAATGCAGACTGGCTGCACCAAGCATATGTACGGAATCTAAGGCTGCAACTATTACAACAGCAAGTTCTTTAAGACTTTCCAAGACTGAAGCCCAGTCCTTCTTCCATTTGTGATTTGCCATCCACCTCTGTGGTTGGTTATGAATGTTGTATTTAGCTGTAATGAGCTTAACCCAGGTTTTATCTTCATGGCCAGCAGCCCACCACCATTTATCCTCCAGAGAGTGTTTCCTGCTCTCTCTCTCTCTCTCTCTCTCTCTCTCTCTCTCTCTATATATATATATATATATATATATATATATATATATATATATATATATATATATATATATATATATAGTAATGCGCTCCTTCTACCCCATTTTCTCATTCTGCCTCGTTAGGCCCCTTCAAAAATTGTAGTTTTTGGTATTTTTTCTCACATCTAACACCATAGATGTGATCTATAGGTTTTGTTTAGTGGGAACCGACTTTTGGATCACCGGAATCTAACCTGTATACAGGTTTTTCCGGTGATCCAAAATCAATGGCTATGAAGACATCAAAATTTTCTGGCTCATAAAAATACTTTTTCGTCCAAAAAACATGATTCGAGAGTAGTTTCTCACTAAATCGAGCATGCTAAACACATCTAACGGTTCAGATCTATCATAAAGCACTTCAAGTCTTCAAACTATGGGGCCTAATGGGGCAGAACCAGAAAAGAGGGCCTAATATGTTGACTTCTCATATATATATATATATGTGTGTGTGTGCGTGTGTAATGGGTACATGCATTTATCAAAGTACTTTGACACATATATGTATTTATCATGGCTCATGCAATAGAAAACATGTCTTCAGCATGAGTTGCTTCATCCTTTAATGAACTAACTGTATGGTATGCACCCTTGTTTTTGGCAGTTGGAACTTGGCAGATCTATTTAAACATCCATGCATAATAGTGAATATTGGATGTGGCTGATGATACATTATTTGTGGCTTTATGCTATGCACATCTGCGTGTATGTGCATGCTCACACATATACATGCAGGCACCTGATTAGGTTTGCTTCTTTTTTTTTTGTTTCTCTTGCACTAACCTTTGTTTAAAAAGTGCTGTTACTGGGTCCTTTATTAATACTGTAAGCTCTACTTGTTGACATCTTGAAAGAATGACTTATGTGTTCCTTTCTATTTTTTAATCTGGTTCTAGCTGTTCAATTGCAATATTGACTTTTCTGACAGGGATTATCTTGTTCCCATTAGCTACTTGAAACTTTTGTTAGGTAGTTACTGATTTGTTCAACATGGTGTTGCCTGCAGGAATGCTTAAACCCATTTGATTATTGTGATATTGTTACATCAACAACTCACAAAAACCTTCGAGGTCCGCGGGGAGGAATAATTTTTTACAGGAAAGGCATAAAACCAAGGAAACAAGGGTTGTGTAGTTTTCAGTCAGATGAAAATGACCAGTATGATTTTGAAGAACGGATAAATTTTGCCGTATTCCCATCATTACAAGGTGGACCTCACAATAACCACATTGCTGCTCTTGCGGTAGCCTTGAAACAGGTTGCCAGCCCTGAGTACAAAGCATACATGCAACAAGTGAAGAAAAATGCTCAAGCTTTGTCAGCTGCTTTGCTTAAAAGAAAATGCAGGCTGGTTACTGGAGGCACAGATAATCATTTGCTATTATGGGATTTAAGGCCTCTGGGTTTAACAGGTAAAGATCAACTTTAATCTATTATGCCTGTGTTGCCACTCTCCATTGAGTGTTTCTGATGTCAGACTGGTGAACGAAAACTTTAGACCCACATTCAATGGATGACAAGTGCCATAGTTGATGTGACAATACAAGGGCTACATATCTTTCTTCCTTTGACAACTGTTTTTTTGAGATTTGAGATCTCTCTCTATCTATTCCAGCAAGAAGAAGAAAGAGGACGACCCCAGCCCTCTCTCTCTATGTGTGTGGGTAGGCAACCCTCTCTCTCTCTTCTCTTTCTCTCTCTCTTGTGACGTGTTTGCCACACCGGGTGCGGGGTGTGGAACCCGCACCCGCATCGCGTCGATGCGAGGGCCCTTTTGCTGAGTCCCTGTGACTTAGAAATTAACTATATATGCTTTCACAACAACAAAAACAACTACTACTACGCCTTCATCCCAAAACAATTGGGGTCGGCGTATGAACCAACAAAGAAAATCATTTTGGGTATTCCACATGAATCCTTCTCCTCCAATCATTTCTATCCAATGCCATGTCCTCGGTGAGGTTCAAAGCATTCATATCCTTTCCTATCATTTCCCTCCAAGTCTTCTTAGGCCTACCCCGACCTCTTTTAATTAATACATTTTCCCATTTCTCCATCCTTTTAACTGGAGCATCATTAGGCCTTCGCCGAATATGTCCAAACCACTGTAAACGATTCTCTCTCATCTTATTTTCAATGGGTGCAACGCCTACCTTCTTACGTATCTCGTTTCGAATCTTATCTTTTATTGTATTTCCACACATCCATCTAAGCATACGCATCTCAACTACACTCATTTTTTGAATATGATGTCTCTTGGCAGCCCAACATTTCGTACCATATAGTAAAGCGGGTCTAATAGTCGTCCTATAAAACTTTCCCTTCAACCGCAATGGCATTCTACGATCGCACAACACTCCAGTTGCACTTTTCCATTTCATCCACTCAACCTTTATCCTATGATTTACATCTCCATCAATTTCTCCATACTTTTGAATGATAGATCCCAAATATTTGAAACAATCATCCACCGATATTTCTTGCTCACCAAGCTTCACTACACTCCCATCTCTATTTCGTTGCTTACTAAATCGACATTCCATGTATTCTGTCTTACTCTTACTCAACTTAAAACCTCTTGCTTCCAATGTCTGTCTCCATAATTCTAACTTAGCATTAACCCCAGCTCTAGACTCATCAATCAAAACAATATCATCAATCAAAACAATATACACCACAACACATTTTCTTGAATTGATCTCGTAAGCTCATCCTTGATGTAACCCAACCGTTATAGGAAAATTGGTTGTCACCCCTCCACAAGTGCGGACATTGGTTACTACTCCTTCATACATATCTTTAATTATACTAATGTACTTGAGAGAAACACCTTTCTTTATCATTGTCCACCAGAGAACGTCCTTAGGTACTCTATCGTATGCCTTCTCCAAATCAATAAAAACCATATGCAAATCTTTGTTCCTCTCTCTATTTCTCTTAATAAGTTGTCTAAGAAGATGTATAACTTCCATAGTTGATCTTTTAGGCATAAAACCAAATTGATTCTCTGATATCATGACAACCTTCCTCAACCTAGACTCAATCACCCTATCCCAAAGTTTCATAGTATCACTCATGAGTTTTATACCACGATAGTTTGTGCAATCTTGTATATCACCCTTATTCTTATATAGAGGCACCAAAGTACTCTTCCTCCGCTCATTAGGCATCTTATTTGTCCGCCAAATCTTGTTAAAACGAGGAAGAAGAAGAAAAACAGAGGAAGAACAGGGGAGAAGAAGCGGAGGAAGAAAAAGTGTGAGGGAGGAAGAAACAGTGGGAGAAGAAGACTCGAGCGAAAGGGAGGAAGAACAAGGGAGAAGAATAAGAAGAACATAGAAGAAGAACAAGGGAGAAGAGGCGGATGAAGAAACCAAGGTTGTAAGTAGCGTATCATTACCCTTGTCAGTTGGGCCAATAGTAACACTGTATTGTATCGTATTGCATCGTAAACATATCATAAACTTTTAATAAAAAAATTAAAAAATATTCAAAAAAATCAAGAAAAGTAAGAAAAATTTAGTAAAAATTCTAAAAAAATCTTGTCACATGAAATAATGATGAATTGCACAAAATACAACCATAAAATCACATATGAAACATTTATATCTCTATGGGTAGCATAAGACATCATCAAACATCAACTAATATAGAATCATAAATAATATTGCATGCATATCTCACAAGAACAATGAAAAATATTAAATATCTTTCTATTAATAACATACCACAAGATTTGTACTTTCATATTATATAAACAAAAACAAAATAACTAAGTTTATGAACAATTAAGTGTTTAATAACCAAGTTTTTTAATAAAACATGATACATCATTAATCATAATTATCTTCATCATCAATATCTTATTCGCCTCCTCCTTCGACATTCATGTTGTCTCAAAGATACATGGGGTTTTCATCGTCTACCTCTTGTGCTCCTTCCATGTTAATCCACTGAATTTTCCTCTTCATTCAAAAGTCTTTGCTTTTTCTTCAACCCATGCATCCAATTCATCAAAATGTTCCAAACTGATGGGATTGAATTGTTCCGTATTTTCTTGCTTATGACTTTTCGATTTACCTAAAAATCTGACATGAAAAAATTGAAATTAGTTGGGTTTTGAATGAAAATAACAAATAAACTTTATAATTTTATAGACCTCTGCCTTAGTCGTAAGTTGTAGCGAATGTAGACGAGGTCATTGAGCCTTTTGTGCTCCAATTTATTCTTCTTTTGGTTTGGATTTGCTCAGAGACACTCCAGTTTCTCTTGCATCCACTTTCACTACATGTTTAGCTAAGAAAATGAATGACAAAAGCTCTGAAATTTGGAACATCAAAATTAAAATTGAAATAGACGAAATAAATTACCTCGATGCATCGTGACACGGTTTTGCGCTGCTACATGTCTCTCCATATCATATAATGCATTATCGTAAGTTTTTATTTCCTTATGAATTTGATCTTGAATGTTATAATCAGTGTTCAACCTTTCAATGTAATCCAAAAGTCCCTTGTTGACTTTCCTGTCCATTTTAAATATAAGGGAGTATATAAATGCATGATTGAAATAATATGCTATAACATGAAGAGGTTGATGAAGTTGCCGAGTGCACCTATGATAAATTTTGTTCCATATATGCATGTACTATTTTTTCTTCTTCAAGTTATCCTCTTTTGCCTTATCCATGGCCTCGTAAAGATAACCCATAGCTGGTCTATCTTCACTGTCAACCAATCAAAACATCTTCACCAAGGGTATAGTTATTTTCAACAACTTGACGCATGATTTCCAAAATTCACTTTTGAATACAATATCTAAAATTTCTCTGGGCTTTCTTTTTTGTGCATGGGGATATGCATTCCACTCATCTGATGAAAACATTTTTTTAGTGCAACTCTGTTCTTTATTGGACTTTGCACAGTAAAAAAAATCGTAGCAAATCTAGTAACTGCACTATGAATCAACTCAGCACCACCAATGTACTTTCTCATTAAGCTCAAAACCCATGCGTGATTGTAAATAAATTTATTTATTTCTTGGCAGCATTCAACTGTCTCATCCATGTTGTCGATGTCCTCAAGCATTGAGGTCTATGCAATTGACAACACATGGGGTCCAAAAGAATGACCCAATTTTTTTTGCCAATTCTTTACTTGCTGTCATATAATTTGCTGTATTATCAGTGATGAATTTTACAATGTTTTAAAGCTGAACCTCTTCCATAACCTGGTCAAAAACCCTTAGCAATACATTTACAATATTGGGCGTATCAGCTAAATCAATTGATTTAAAAAACATGGTTCTTTTAGTGTAATAAACAAGAAAATTTATCAAGGTTCTTGACTTTTTGTTTGTCTACCCATCTGCCATGATGCTATACCCAGTTTCTCTCCATGACTACCACATCTCATCACAATATACCTTCACTTTTACATTATTATCTAAAACTTTTTCTCTCAAAGCATGATATGAAGGCATATTATAACCAGACCCGATATTGGTTATAACATTTGCCATGACCTGAAAATGAAAGGAATTTGCCGCATTGAAAGAAATGCAGGTATCATATAACCATCTTCTAGCCGTGACATCCGCTTGCTCGACTAAATGCTGAGGAGTCATAGCAGTACAAATGTCAGGCTGTACCTCAGGGATAGTCCTAGGAGGGAAAAAGCTTCTAATAGAGCCTCTCGCTCTACCTCCTGGTCCTCCTCTCGAAGAACTCCCTCCCCTTCTTTTTGTGCCTACGGCTGCAGACGGAAGCCGCGACACTACTACTGTCACCAACCACACATTTTTCCTTCACTGCAGAACTTCTTACTTCTAATCTTATGCTATGGGCTGTAGAATCAGACGGAGCTCATTTTCGTAATACACATCTTCCCAGGGTTCCACGTACTCAATTTCTGCCTCATTAATTTCTCTTGTTTTTTTCCTCTCAGATTATCAAGTAATTGCTGACATTGCCGTTTTACGGAATCCGACAATTTTCTTGACGTGCATGCTTTGACATTATGATGTGCCATAGCTAAATGATACTTTAACTGAGAGATACCACCCGAAAAAAAACTTTGGCAATAGTTTTACTTGATTCTTAGTCGGTTTCTACTCACTACTTGAGTGCCCCGTTGCCATTGCTGGATCCTCTGAAGTCATCTTTCTCCAAAAATACTCAATAAGAATCAAAGAATAGGGATTTTTTACCTTAACCCACTTTCTTGAGTGAAAAATGGTAGAAATGCATTCTTAAGTATCATATCGTAAATCCCAAAAGTAACAATATGCATCTTATCGTATCATATAATCTATGTCACAGGGATTCGACTAGCAGGGTGCCGCACCCGCGTCGACGTGACTCGACACGGGTGCGGTCAACCCGACCCTAGGTGCGTTGACCGCACCCAGGGTCATTTCGGTCCATTTTTTGGATTTTTTTTTAAAAATTTGACCTATGAAATGGGCTGCAGAATTTTAAAAAAAATTCTAGTAGACCAGTGCCAAAACCGCAGATTTGACTCAAAATAACTAAACAAGCGATCTATGTTTTTCGTTGCTTAGGTTACAACCCAGAAATCTCTCAACAAAGATGAAAAAAACACTAATCCAGAGCTCTAATCATTATTATGCATAATCGGCAAAAATTCTCCATAAATATAGCCCTAAATCAATAGAGAACAGAGGACTCTAATGCACAATCTACACATACCTTGGAGGCAATCGCAGTTCTCAGCCTCCTTACGCAAAACATCAATCACAGAGTCGATGAGCTCGACGCCCTCTGTGTAGTGCCCCTTGGCTCAGTTGTTTTTGGAGCCGGATTGCTCGAAGATGAAGTTGTTCGGCCGAAAGATCTGGACGTAGGGGCCAGTGCGGACGACGTCCATGGTGCCCGACTCAAGGTCCATGAGCACGGTGCGCGACACGAACCTCCCGCAGGACGCCTCGTTGTCGTAGACATTGACGCGCTCGAGCTATAGATCGGACATCCCGATGTAGTGCCCTGTCGGATCGATGCCGTGCTCGTCGCAGACGACCTCCCAGAACTTAAATCCGATCTGGTTCCCGCATTGCCCTCCCTGAATGTGAAGGATTTCCCTCATTTTTCCTCTGGTTTTTTCCCTTTCTTCGGAGATCCAAGGACAAAGAAGACGCAGAGAACGAGAGCGAGAGAGGAGAGCGGCTCTAGCACGGGTTACAGTGAAAATGGAGAGACGGGGAAGGCCGAAGGGGGATGAGGGTTTTATATATGGTGTTGGGAGGAGATCAGACGATGGATATCTGTTCCCTCTCTTCTTTTCGATTTGATCGGACGATGGATTTTGGTTTGGTCCGAAGGTTCAGGTTGGAGTTTCTTTCTTGGGATAATATCTAACGAAATTCTTTGGTCACAAACCAAAAAGGCGTTCGGTCATTTAACCTGACTAGAATTAGCCGGTGTGGTTTCTGGCGGGGGCTGGTAGCGTGAGAGCGGTGTTCATGCAGTTTGCATGAGTTGCCTAGATCGTTGTGGGATTTGACGTCATACATCCGTCGGATCGATGAGATCTGACGGTCCACATTTTTTGGTCGTGGGGCGAAGATGCTTCATGAATCCATGTGATAAAAAACACTTCTTTTGGTTTCGATTACTTCAGGTCTCGGATCCATGGATCTGACTTGACATGGGACACATGGTAATATTCGAAGCAATCAAATGTTGAATTTCACCCTTACTGAGGATATGGTATGCGTATTTTAGTTGAGAACTTGAGATGCACATACCTATAATTCTAAGAGCGGGACCCTTGCCGGGGGAACCCTCGGACCCCCTTATATATATATATACACACACACACATTTTTGCCTCTGCCGCACCCCCGCACCCGCACCCATGTTACGGAGCATATAATGCAACAGGATACTGATAACCTTGGAAGAAACGGTGAGAGAAGAAGAGGCGGAGGAAGGAAAAGAGAAAAATGAAGAGGGGGAGAAAGAAGAGATGAGAGAGCAAGCGACGAGAGAGGGAAATAAGTACATAATTCTTCTCTTTCTTCTGCTTCCTTTTTTCTACTGCGTACATGCAAGATGAGAGACGAGAGAGAGGGAGGATGGAGCAACGAGAGAGGAGGGAGATGCGAGAGACGAAAGACAAGAGAGGGAGAGAGGATTGAGCAATGAGAGAGGGAAAGAAGAGAGGGCCCTACCCTAATATGGGTTGGGCTCCCTCCAAATTTGTGTCAAATGTGGCCTTTGACCCCCATTTGACCTAAATCAAATGAGGTGCATACCTCAGGGTAAGGCGGCACCCTGATGCGTACGCCTCATAGCGCATGAGGCATGCACCATGGCCTTCATGCGCTATTTAAGTGCGCCTCAAGGCATAAAGGGCCGCACTATGCCTATGTTTCCTCTTGTTTATGTTGTTTTTGGCGGGTTGGGTGAAATTAAGTTGGTTTCTATCTAAGTCACCGATATTAGCAATATTTTGAGAATATTGCAATTTTAAAAATGAAAAAAATATTACATGTTTAAACAAAATATGACATTAACATCTATAAATTCCGGAGTTGTCAATCGGGGAAGCGGGAGCAGGAAGCAATTCGCGAAGCGGAAGCGGAAAATGAGGCACTTCCAAAATTTTAGGAAGCGCGAAACGACTTAGAAGCGAACCAGGAATCGTGTTTGAAGCTAGAAGAGAAGCGAACCGGAAGCAACCTAGGAAGCAAACCGGAAGCGAGGGGAAAGCGAAAAAAGAAAGAAAAAACAAAAAAATAGAAAAAAAGAAGGGGAAGCGAGCTTCCCATTTTTTTTGCGCTTAGCACGTTTCGGAAGCGCCACATTTCACGCTTCCAAAATGCGCTACCCCAGGTCCTATGGTGCTTCCGGTAACCCTGGTAAATTCTCTGAGAATAATTGGATTATAGCAAACAATGGTTATTTTAAAATTGCAATTAGATTATCTATGTTATTGATAAATCTAGATTTCTTCTGAACATTGTTTCTTTTGAAACAGACTAATTAAAATTATTGCTAGTTTTTCCTTTTTCTAAAATTTTCTTATTTTACTGAGTTTATAGAAAACTAAATTGCCTTTGCTCAAGATATTGGTGTCTGTGGTGATGAATGTTTAAGAGACCATATATGATAATCTTATTTTGCATGTTTCCCATGACTTGTATGGATGGATTGCTATCTATTGGGCTTATCGATTTTCTAATATCACCACTGAATGTTGTGTGGATCTAATGATATAGGTGTGATCTCTATTGCTTTCTTAGTGGAGAATGTTTGTTAATTAGGAGATTTTGATCTTTAGACAGGTTTAAAGGAAATCTAAAAGTGAAAGGCCCACCAAGCACCAAAATTTTACAATAAAAATTCATTTTTTTCATGTACGTGAGTGTTCTAAGTGAGTTATTTCTTGAAAGTCAACTCAATGTTTCAGTTAGAAGTGTATTTTACAGAATACGTTAGTTTTTCTGATGCTAATTTTAAATAGTTTAAGTCACATTTTGCACGCATCCTAATATTGCAAAATGTTGCGTGATAAATTTGCAACGTTGTCTTGTTCACCCAATTTTTAGCATGCTTAATATTTAGGTATAAGGTAAATATTTGAAGGCATTAAAATTAGGAAACTCTCTGTTCCCCACTTTTATAACCTCTCTCCTAGAAAATAGAATGTAACTCCCCTCTGTTTCATGAAATTACAAAAAAAGTTCCTCCTATTTCTCTCTCTATTTTAGTGCATCATTGTATTAGCATATAACAGTAAATAGAAATAAAAATATCTTCATTTAGGAAAACTAAGACCGTATGTTTTTAGGCTCCAAACATACCCTTAATTTTTGTATACCATGTAATGATGACGAGGACTGTCCACCTATAAAGGTTTCTTCAATTAACATTTTCCACAAAGCTTACGACTTTGATACTTAATCTGGTGATAATATGCATGATGTGAATGACAGGACGTAACAAGTGGCTCTATGTGAGCTGCTTAAAATATTATATATGCACACCATAAATTTGTTCTATGGTACTGACGGTTGTTGTGCATGTTAAGAATGCACGACAGGAATTCTGAAAATTTAGTCTATAGGTGTTTCAGTTCATGTCAGGAATTCTGATGATTGTGTATAATATTTCAATTGCATGATTGTCTTGGTTAAGGTTTTTCATTTACCTTGAGTTGCGTGTTCATCTCGCGTTTCCTTTGTGGCTTGAATATTTTTCTATGTATGCCTAGTCGGTGGACCTCTAAAAAGACTAGTCAGAGACTAGGCGGTATCTTAATTAAAAAATATAAAATATAAAATATAAAATATAAAAAATATTTACATATACATTAAAAGAATCAAACAAGTACACTATTACATATACACACATAACTGCTATATATAATGAGTAATACTAAACTCACTCACCCAGATAAAAAAAGTTAATAAAATACACGATTTAGAAGAAAAAATAAAAAAACATATATACATATTACATGGATACTAAATTACTAGTAATAACTAATAAGTAATAAGTAGAAAGTTAATAAGTTCAATGAACACATTCTCACAAAATCCGCAGCAGTAAAAAATAGTGAAAGCAATTACAGAACTAGGGAGAGATTAAAGCAATTACAGCAGAAAAATAAGGACAGGTCACATAGCAATTACAACTACAAGTGCAATTACAACATTTACAACAAAAAATAAAGAGAGAAGGAGATGAGGCAGAGCAAGGGGGGGGGGGGGAGAGAGAGAGAGAGAGAGAAGAGGCGAGGGAAGGGAGAGTGAGAAGAAGAAGAGGCAAAGGGGGAGAGAGAAAGAGAGACATAAAGAGAAGAAGAAGAGGAGCCGAGGAGAGAGAAAGAGCGACAAAGAGGAGAAAAAAAAGAAGAGGCGGAAGAAGAAGAAGTAAAAAGAAGAAGAGGCAGAGGAGGGGGGAGAACAAGAAGAAACAGAAGATGAGCTGGGGAGAAAGAGACACAAAGGCGAAGAAAAAGAAGAGGTGGAAGAAGAAGAAGAAGAAGCGGAGGAAGGGGGGAGAGGAAGAAGAAGAAGAAGAGGCAGGGGAAGGAAGAGAGACAAAGAGAGAAGAAGAATACCTGGAGGCTAAGGGCCTCGACAGAGGGTGGGTGAGGGCGACGAACGATCTACGAGAGTGAGCAAGAGAGCAGAGAGAAAAAGAGAGTGTAAGAGAGAGGGGAAACGGGTTTTATAACCCTTCCCTCCCCCTCTCGTCTTTTCATATTAAAAATATATATTACTTTCTTGCCCTCGTGCCTAGGCTAGGGCAAGTTAGGTGCCTAGTCGGAAGTTGGCACCTAGTCAGAAAAAAAGGTCCCTTGTTTTTGGGAAGTTAAGAATCTGTGCAATTCCTAGTTTTCCTACCGACTAGCCCGACTAGGTGCCTAGTCGACGCCTATGTAGTCAAAAGCTCGACTAGGTTAAATAAAATGCCTAGGCTTTGTAATTCTTAGGTGGATACCTTAAAAGGTACCAATTTTTCTGACTAGGCACCGACTAAGGCGCCTAGTTGACGACTAAGCTGCCTCCGCCTAGGCACGAGGGCAGTTTAGTTAATTATTTTTCATATATACTTTGTTATTATATATATATATATATGTGTGTGTGTGTGTGTGTGTGTGTGTGTGTGTGTGTGATTTGTTCTGTGAAAACATGAAAACATGCTTAGTTATTATATTTATATATGTGTGTGTGCTACATTGCTTTTGGGATTTTTTTGTGAAACATTGAAAGCATCGACAACAACAACTACGCCTTCATCCCAAAACAATTGGGGTCGGCGATATGAACCAACAAAGAAAATCATTCTGGGTCTTCCACATGAATCCTTCTCCTCCATTCATTTCTATCCAATGCCATGTCCTCGGTGAGGTTCAAAGCATTCATATCCTTTCCTATCACCTCCATCCATGTCTTCCTAGGCCTACCCCGACCTCTTTTAACTAATATATTTTTCCATTTCTCCATCCTTCTAACTGGAGCATCATTAGGCCTTCGTCGAATATGTCCAAACCACTGTAAACGATTCTCTCTTATCTTATTTTCAATGGGTGCAACGCCTACCTTCTTACGTATCTCCTCGTTCCGAATCTTATCTTTTATTGTATTTCCACACATCCATCTAAGCATACGCATCTCAGCTACACTCATTTTTTGAATATGATGTCTCTTGGCAGCCCAACATTCCGTACCATATAGTAAAGCGGGCCTAATAGTCGTCCTATAAAACTTTCCCTTCAACCGCAATGGCATTCTACGATCACACAACACTCCAGTTGCACTCTTCCATTTAATCCACCCAACCTTTATCCTATGATTTACATCTCCATCAATTTCTCCATACTTTTGAATGATAGATCCCAAATATTTGAAAGAATCATCCACCGATATTTCTTGCTCACCAAGCTTCACTACACTCCCATCTCTATTTCGTTGCTTACTAAATCGACATTCCATGTATTCTGTCTTACTCTTACTCAACTTAAAACCTCTTGCTTCCAATGCTTCCAATGTCTGTCTCCATAATTCTAACTTAGCATTAACCCCAGCTCTAGACTCATCAATCAAAACAATATCATCAGCAAACAACATACACCACGACACATTTTCTTGGATTGATCTCGTAAGCTCATCCATCACTATAGCAAATAGGAAAGGGCTTAAAGCAGATCCTTGATGTAACCCAACCGTTATAGGAAAATTGGTTGTCACCCCTCCACAAGTGCGGACATTGGTTACTACTCCTTCGTACATATCCTTAATTATACTAATGTACTTAAGAGAAACAACTTTCTTCATCATTGTCCACCAGAGAACGTCCCTAGGTACTCTATCGTATGCTTTCTCCAAATCAATAAAAACCATATGCAAATCTTTGTTCCTCTCTCTATTTCTCTCAATAAGTTGTCTAAGAAGATGTATAGCTTCCATAGTTGATCTTCCAGGCATTAAACCAAATTGATTCTCTGATATCATGACAACCTTCCTCAACCTAGATTCAATCACCCTCTCCCAAAGTTTCATAGTATGACTCATGAGTTTTATACCATGATAGTTTGTGCAATCTTGTATATCACCTTTATTCTTATATAGAGGCATCAAAGTACTCTTCCTCCACTCATTAGGCATCTTATTTGTCCGCCGAATCTTGTTAAAAAGATTTGTCAACCATTCTAAACCTTTCTCTCCCAAGCATTTCCAAGCCTCGATAGGTATACCATCTGGGCCAACTGCCCTTCTTGATTTCATTTTCTTCAAAGCCTCTGCAATTTCTTTCTTTTGAATCTTGCGCATGAAGTCACGATTCATCTCATGAAAAGGAATGAAAAAGTCTCCAAGATCCTGAGCATGACTTTCATTAAATAGCTTATCAAAATAATCTTTCCATCTCTCCTTAATCTCCTCATCTTTGACTAAAACCCTTTGCGTTTCATCTTTGATACATCTAACCATACCCAGATCCCTCGATTTCCTATCTCTTATTTTTGCAATCCTATAAATATCCTTCTCACCCTCTTTGGTATCCAACTTGTCATAAACCTCCTTATATACCTTATCCCTCGCGTTCCGAACTACTTTTTTAGCTTCCTTCTTTGCTCTCATATACTTCTCCAAATTCTCATTATCACGATTTTTACTTAGATTTCTATAACACTCTCTTTTAACCTTAATAGCTAATTTGACATCCTCGTTCCACCACGATGTATCCTTACCTAGCGGTGCACCGCCTTTAGACTCACCCAATACCTCCTTAGCCACCTTTCTCATGCCACCCGCTATCTTATTCCACATAGATTCTGAATCCTCATCGAGACACCAATCAACTTCCTTAACTACCCGCTCTACAAACATTCCTTGTTTAGCTCCTTTTAGTGTCCACCACTTAATTCTAGGATCTATCCTATGTCTATCCCTTTTGCAGCATTGTCTAATTCTAAGATCTAAAATTAAGACTCTATGTTGTGTAGCTACACTTTCTCCCGGTGTAACCTTACAATCGATGCAACAACCCCTATCTCTCTTTCTAAGTAGGAAAAAAAATCTATCTGACTCGTATTAACCCCACTTTTAAATGTTACTAGGTGAGACTCCCTCTTCCTAAACCAAGTGTTTGCTAAGATCATATCATAGGACAAACCAAAATCTAAAATCCTTTCTCCACTATCGTTTCTTTCGCCTATACCATAGCCTCCATGGATACTCTCAAATCCATCCCTACTAATGCCTACATGCCTATTAAGGTCACCGCCGATGAAAAGCCTTTCTCCATAAGATATCCCTTGTACTACTCCATCTAAATCTTCCCAAAATTGACGCTTAGTGGAATCATCTAAACCTACTTGAGGTGCATAAACACTAATAATATTAATAATATCCGTCCCTAATACTAATTTAATAAGTAAAATCCTATCACCCTTCCTACGGACCTCAACTACATTATCTATAAACTCACGACTCATAACAATCCCTACTCCATTCCCATTCCTATTTATTCCTGTATACCAAATCTTATATCCCCAAGGTTCTATCACTTTTGCTTTCTCACCTACCCATTTGGTCTCTTGTAGACATAAAATATCAATCTTTCTCCTACACATAACATCTACTAACTCTACCAACTTACCAGTTAAAGACCCTATGTTCCAAGTGGCTAACCTAATTTTATGGTCTTGGACTAACTTCTTTACCCCCACCTGTCCAACAAAGTGAGGGAACCCTTGCCTATTTGACACCACACCCGGGCGCCGGTGTGACGCGTCGCTTCCGGGCGACGACCTAGCAACCCTTGCCCATTTATCACTGCCTCCGGGCCTATAGAGTACAACGCGTCGCTCAGTAGGGAACGCCCCAACGAAATTCTCATATTGGTTCATATTCATAGGGTATGACAAAGTTTTTATGCTGGCTGTCACAGGCCTACCGCAACCCTCCTCCTTTATCCGGGCTTGGGACCGGCAGTGTATAACTAAACAGTTATACACAGGCGGAGTTATTGAAAGCATATACAATTAATTTTAATTGATTATGTTTTTTTATACGTGTGTGTTACTTTGTTTCAGATGAATTTTTCTATAAAAGCTTGAAAGCATGTTTAGCATTATGAATTATGTAATATGTTATTTATATATGTATGTGTTACTGTGCTTCTGTGAAAGGTTGAAAACATATTTTGTTGATTATACTGTGCTTCTGTGAAAGGTTGAAAACATATTTTGTTGATTATACTGAATATGTTCTGAATAATTGAATATATATATATTCTGGTTATGTATATTAATATATTTTTTGAAAACCTGTGTAATTTTGTACTTGTATAATGAAATCATCTTATTGGTAAACGAATTAAACATATTTTATGTATATTTTGTGTACTTTTTTATATTTAATTGGGGTACCGACTAGTCCTTGGCTAGTCTTTTTAGGGTTCTACCGACTAGGGACTGCCTAGAGCTTTTGACTACATAGATATGGCTCAACAGTTTTCAAGTGCAATGCTTCATGCTACACAAGCATTGTAATTGTCACACTTTTTTTTTTGTTTTTTTCCCTAGAAAGAACTGTTATGCAATTTATATATTGTAATAAAAAGTACAGCTAATGGTTTAAACACATGTTAATGAATCTCCATGGTTTTGTTTACTCTGGTTATTGAAATTTACAAGGTAGGAAGAATTATAGTTTCTTTGGATGCTATGTCATGGATGACATAATCTGGGCGAGAGAATGATTGCTTATTGTTGTGATGCTTGGAGTTCGTGTCTTTTTCCCTCCTTTATCAGCCAACGTGTACACTTTGACCTCCTGAGTATTTTACTGTAAATGTCGACTTTAGGCCAACTCTTATCACTGAGTAAAACACTATTCAATTCTTCTGAAATGAAATGAAATGAAATTAAAGTGCCTTCAATGACATCTTGATTTTACCAGCAGCTAAGGGGCATTATTGACTTAAAGTAAAGGTCTATACCTGTTTTTGTTTGTGAAGCATTCCTAAAAGTGCTGTTAATCTTCTTCAAAGATTTCAATCTTGTCTCTCTTTTCTGTTGCTAGTTGGCAGCTATTCTTTTGGCTTAAATGCGATGGTGCTTTTCCGTGCAAGTTGAGCAGTTTCGCCTGCAGTTTTTAATGTCCATCAGTATTGTGCTTCACAGTGGTAGATGATGAATTGTGTTTCTTAAACATCATATGGTATGAGGGTATCTGATTGTGCTTGACTGTTTGCCAGTTAGCACGCCATGTGATGTGATGTCGAAACATGTGTTTGTTTTTTGACCAACCTCAGCAAGTGGGGTTCTTGTCTTCTGCCAAGTTTATATGCCCGTGTTGGGAAGCCATTACTATGCAACCAATGTGGTGCAAACTCCATGAGATAAAAATGTTCTGGTGGTCCCCAAAAGTTGCATCAAGTTACTGAATTTTGCATAGCTATCTTTAATTATTTGTCCAACTTTAAGATGCATCATTGTGGATATAGGGCTTGCCGACCAGCCCAGTACATAGATATCACATTGATTGGTAGTTGAGGTTTGTACTTGTGATACAGTCATACAGGTTGTGATCTTTCCCCTCTTTTAACTCTTCTCAGGTAAAAACTATGAGAAGGTTTGTGAAATGTGCCACATTAGCCTAAACAAAAGCGCAATATTTGGTGATAATGGTGCTGTTTCCCCCGGTGGCGTGAGGATTGGTAAGATCATCATTTGAGCGTTTGCATTGTTTGTCAAAATTATGAAGTGTGTGCTTGTTTTGTAATCAAAGTGCATGTCGATTCATCTTTCTCATGCTCTTTTCTTCCGCCTTTGATCAGGAACCCCTGCAATGACATCGAGGGGTTGTTTGGAAAGTGATTTTGAGACGATCACAGAGTTTCTTCTTAGGGCAGTGCAGATTGCAATCGACATACAGAGGGAGCACGGGAAACTACAGAAGGATTTCTTGAAGGGCCTTCAGAGCAACAAGGATGCCCTTGAACTCAGAACCCGTGTTGAGAATTTTGCAGCGCAGTTTGCTTTGCCTGCATTCGACATGTGAAGAGAGTTGGCATGGTTGCTGCAGTTTAGCCAGGAGCTTGTAGAGGTGACTTGGATATGGAGAAAGATGAGCTTGATTGGTCTCTTCCTTTCACGTCCTCGTTTTGTATATATGGTAATAAATTGCATTTCATTATTGTTCTTGATGAGAGATCAATATACACCGGCAAATGCCTGTCTTTGTTGCAGCCATCCTGGCATTCTTAAAAAGCATCAAGTGAGTGGGGTCACAACTTGCCAGCCTAGTAGAGATGCAATCTTTGTCTTGCATGCTCCATAAGTTTGCAGCTTCTTGGGGTTGTGGTGGGCCGGATCCAGTGCATTAGTGCCCAACTTCCCCATGTGGTCCTGGTGTTGAAAGAGTTTGTTCGAACTCATAAAATAGGCTCAGTGTTTGGGTTGGTTTGGCTGGTACAGATTCATGAAGTAGTAATTCAATATGTTTTATTTGATACAATGGTTTGGGTTTGCGTCATCTAAATCGGTTTAACAAGGCGCTTCTTGCAAAATGTTTGTGGCTGATTTGAAAGAAGGTTGTGGATTGTTTTTTCCTGAAAAATATGGTTTATCGGATTGGCCCTGAAATTGGGCGGAAAATCATAGATGGAAGGGGGGCTCGGGGTTTTGGAAAGGGGTGGTCTATGGTAATTGAAGAATTTTTGTCAATTAATACGGGTTGTTGATAACGGCACCTTCTGGCACGATAAGTGGCGAGTGACCGACAACTAAGAGATGAGTTTCCCGATCTGTACCATAAATATTACCGAGTGCTCGATGTCCGGTCACATGACTCAAATAATTGAGATATTATTTTGATAAGGAATCCATCCGGTGAAGCCTTTCAGCAATGGAATGTTCTCATATTAGATTTGGCTGCCATCTCCTTGATGCAGCAAGTAGATGAGATAGAATGGACGTCGTCTAACGATGGCAACTTTTTTGCAGCTTCGTTTTATAAGGCAATGGCATGCCCTTTAGTTGCTGAAGTATTTGTGGTGTGTGTGTGTGGGGCGTTCATTGATAGGCTGGTTAATTTTACAGGGCAAGATCAAAGTGGAGATCATATTGAAGATTAGCCAATTGATGCTTCTTATGCCTTTGCAATTAGGAATCGATTATTCACCTGTTTTGGGAATGCAAATTCATGAGGTATTTGTTGCAGCAGACATGGGGTGATCTGGGTTTCACTTGAGACGGCTTAGATTTTCCAAGACAGGTTTTGATTGCGAGCCACCTTGACTCAAAAGGGAAAAGGTCAAAATTTCTGTGGCGGGATTGGATGTTGACAGCATGGAAGTTAATATGGCTTGAACGTAGTATTTTCAATGAATCTTATAGCAGCCCTGATAATCTGCTTGCACAATTGAAGTGAGAGCTTTCAAGCAAGGTGCCCAGAAAATGGCAGAATCAGTCCATTCAATGGATCGTCTCTAACAGATCTCTTTGCTAGAGCTGCAACCTTATTGTGTTGCGTCTGATTTTCTGATTTATGTTTCTTATGCTTTTGGTTTATCTTTGATTTTTGGGTGTGATACCTCATCACACTCATAATCGTGTATTGTGCCTTATCGACATATCATTACATTGAATTTTCTCTAAAAAAAAAACAGGTTTAGAGTTCAAATTTTATTGCTTCCAGATTTGAAGCAATGCGTTTTTGGTGTGAACGATTCAACTTGAGCTTGGCTCAGTAGGTATAGGCTTTAAATCCTATTACTTTGGCTTTGAAACAATCTATTTTTTTTTTGTAAACGAGCCAGCTTGTGTTTGGCTCGTTTAGCTCGAGCTACTCGGCTTCACTCTCCACAAAAACGAGCTGGTCTTGAACACCTTAAGTTGCTCCAGCCCAATGTAATAGTTACTATGTATATTTTTATACAGCTTAATTAATAGAAACATGAATTGTGCCGTTCCTTTCATGTTTAGATGTGGCTAGCATTGTATTAAAATTAAAATTAAATTTTCTATTTAATTTGTTATAACCTATGATTTTTAGTGAATAAGCAATGAAGAACCCATTTAGTAAATAGGAGATAAAATGGTTTAAGAGGTACTACTTTTCTTATTTTCTTATGTATAAAACACTACTTTTCTGAATGTAGTTTTTGAAAATGTTCAATGTTTTCTAATAAAAAAAAGTCAACTGTTTTGGTGGCAATGAATAATAATTTAGGAGAAAAAAGGAGCCATTCATAATGAGTTTCCAACATTGATTGACAGCAAATAGAGGAAATCATGGG
Organism: Nuphar pumila; assembly: GCF_984573655.1. Taxonomy (NCBI): domain Eukaryota; kingdom Viridiplantae; phylum Streptophyta; class Magnoliopsida; order Nymphaeales; family Nymphaeaceae; genus Nuphar; species Nuphar pumila. The sequence continues at coordinate 139,720,805 of NC_143250.1, read as the reverse complement.
ACCTACATGGCCTGCTTGTGTTTAGGATTCCAGGGTGTGACAGTGTGCCAGCTCTTTGGGAAACTGGATTTTTGTTTGAAAAATAATGGGAAAAAATGATACATTTTTTAAAATGCCTACAATTTACTAAATTCATCTAATGAACAATATCATAGGTTCCTAGTTTTTTTCTTGACTCTTTTACCTCTCACAGGTATAAATTTTCGAGTTTTACACATCATGACGTTAAAATAATACACCCATGAAACTTGTCAACAAAATCACATTTGAGGTTACAATTTTTCAAAAAAGATTGCAAAAATTTAAATAGATAACATACGAAAAATCATAAAATTTGTGGAAGCCCGATAATTTCATAATTGCAGACGAGTATCACATGAAGTATTGTAAAATTACTAAAAATTACGAAAGACTGATATTGCAAAATTTCTTATTTCAATCGCACTTGTATTACATAATTACTTTTGCTTGCAAAATTATCTCATATAAATTCACATTTAGTTTTTTTTTTACTTTTTCTCGTTTGTATCTGGAAAGATCGGTAACCCCAATCCTCCTCCTCCTTCTAAAACCCCAACCCTTCTGGCGATTCTCATGAAAGTTGTTCACTCCATCTCGTGTACGGTTGTGGTATGCTTCTTCTGCACCTCTTCGATTAGCTGTTAAGGTTGCATTATCTCTTTTTTTTCTCGCTTATCGTTTAGGGTTTACGATCTTTAGGAATTTTCACATATAGTTACTTATTTTTGTTTGTTGCTTGTCAATATTTGGTGATTTTGTCAGTATTTATCTCTATTTGATTGAGGCTAAGATGCCATATTCAATTAGTTAGATATGGTTGGGATTGACTGTGCACAAACATTGGGGTTGTAGGGATATTGTGGTTTATTGTGGGTTATTGGTTTCAGAGTTGTTAACTGAGTGATATATTTGGTGGTTGCTGTAGGTAATTATGATAACTATTGAAATGATATTTATAAAGTACTGTAGCACTAAGCAACCCCTTTGGAGATCTATAATGTCCTCTAAAAACAACTATAAGAAATTTGTAGCATTAGTGTCTCATAAAACCAGATATATAGAAGAGTTAATGGTCCTCTGGTATAAGTACACTTCAAAATTAGATGGTGAAAATATTTGGTTACATCTCGTTGACAATGATAATGTACAATCAATGTTATATAGGGACAACATTTACTTAGTTGCTAGTAAAGCGACACGAATTAACAATGTTTGCAAAGTTAAACATCAAGTGGCAGTTCTAAGTAATGTACAAGACGTGGTCGAAAGTGATGTACAAAAATAGCATGATGAAAATCTTGTGGATAATGTGCATCTCAGCCACCAACTATGAAACTCACTCCTCTAGTGAACATCCCACTGTTTCCAATAGTTAATGATGAAAGAATTACTACAAACGATGTGAAACCACTTAGACAGACCAGTGTCGATGACCTTCATCGCAGGATGTTGTATAACACCCAGCCTTCCAATACAGATGACAAATATATATAAAGGTTGACGATCTTTTTAATTTATGCTTAAATTAAAAGTGTTATTTTTTTTTAATCTTCAAAGTTAAGAATACACGAATATTTCATTTTTGAAAGAAAAGAGAGTCATAGATACGATAAGTTTTTATTTTCTTTGTGCAGCCAATCAGTCATTTTGTGCTAGCAACGATGATGAACACATTGCATAATCAGATGATTGCGATACTTCTGAGTATACAATGTCGGCTGGGTTGGACAAAAAGATAATATGGGATGACCAAATTAGTGATAATTTGGAACAAGTATTGGTGGGTGAGAACAATGCGCTAATGACATTTGAGAAGTCAAAACCTTGGTTCTTAATGAATGAATTCTCATTCAATGAAGAACAATTGAAAATAATTGATGTAGAGGCTTCTCAGTTGTATATTGAGTTGCACAAACTTAATGAATGCAAACAGTTCTAGTGGTTATCAACATAGTCAAACGATCACGAAATTGCTTGTAGCAAAAGGTTTACTAATCTTAAGCAATGTCGCGAGTTTCTGAGAGATCATGTGGTTAAGAATAATTTTAAAATAAAACTTATGAAGAGTTGAGTCACTCTCGTATATACGACAAATAACCCACCTACTATGGTAGATTGCCTCTGCAAGATCCACTCCACAAAGATACACAGATCATCGTTCTTTAAAGTGAAGAGGTATCAAAGCCAGTATACATGTGGTGGATCAATGAATAATCTTATTGCAAGAAAAGTGTTTTCAAAGTAAAATTCATGTGTTATTGATGGACGCTTACACGATAACCCGAAGATGACTTCAAGAGAAATAATGAACAACCTCAGTCACGATGTAAGTGTGGAGGTTTCTTACAGACAAGCATGACTTGGACGTGAATTGACTAGGCTGATGCTATATTATTCATTTGAGGAGTCCTTTAAGATGCTTCCCACTTATTGTCATCATTTGATGATGGCTACTCCTAGACTGGTAGCGTTCATTGAAACTGATACAAACAATAGATTTATGTACATGTTTTTATCATTTTTGACCATGCATCAATGGCTTTGTCAATAGATACCCTCCACTTTTTATGATAGATGAAATACATGGGTATTTTGTTGTCTGCCCACACGATCGATGCATCTGGTGATACATTTTCTATAGCATATGGAATAATGGATAAAGAGTCGAAGAAGTCATGAAAATGATTTTGGGGGTATGTGAAGAACCAAATAAATATCTATGATGATGATAAGCTCAAGTTTAAACAACAGTTGACAGTTATATAAGATAGACACAAAGCGCTTCTGTATGTTGTTCGTCACACATGGCGTAACTGTCATTATGGATATTGTATAAAGCACCTGATTGAAATTTTTTTTAAAAAAATTGGTGTACCACTTAGTGCATATTGGTAGTACACCACTAAAGCACCCACGAGACAACAATGCCATTTTTCTATTTCAAAGATTCGTGAGCAAATTCAATAAGCATACAAATATGTTGCAAAAAAAAGTAAAACTAATATCTTAGGCTAACAATCATTTTTTCCTCTAGAAGGTATGGGTGCTTAACCTCTAATATACTGAAGTGCTTTAATTCATGGATTCTCTTCATACGTGACAAGTTTTTAATCTCACTTATTAAGAAACTTTGTCTAATGTTGATGAAACTTTACGAGAAAATGACTGACATTGTGGTACTTGAAATAATTATAAAGATGAAAGAGCATCACGTAGAAGCACAAAAGCTATGCATGGTAGTAATACATTGCCTCCATCATCGTTACAAACCCCGTGACTGAAAACACAACTACAATGTTGATCTTGAAAGTATGAAATGCTCATGTGAAGAGTGATATGCTAGCGGGATTCTTTACAAGCATGTCATTATATGCATTTTGTACGAGGGCAATCTTCTAGATGATTATTGCAATAAGTTCTATACAGTTGAATTGTATCAAGCTACATATGGTACTTATCCATTTCATCTGATGGCCAATAATGTCCAACACGTCACTGCTCCGACCCTTATTCCTGTCTTACCACCGGTGCCAATTAAGAAAGTAGGGTGACTTAAAGTGAAAAGACGGAGAACATAATACAAGGAGGTAGTGCCATACAAGTGGAGTGTATGTCACGAGCTTGGCCATAACGGGCAAAAACACAATTAGGAAGTAATGTGTGAGTATTCAATGCATTTAGAAAGTAGTTTATGACATGCTTCTTTGTAGTTTACATAATAGCTTTTCAATATTGTGCTTTTTTTTTTATTAAATTACACATTCATTTTAATGTTGTATTACAGGTTATTTTTTTCAGTATGTATTGGTTACGATATTTACGCAGAATGGTCGACCACTGTTGTGTTAGGCTTGTGGTAATGAAAGCCAGATAATGCACTTGCACTTGCAGATAGAAGCTCATGAAGGTCACCATTGCACTTGCGACAATGAAAGTTAAAGTTGTTTGCTTCTTGTTTTTTGATAAGAATGAATTATATATATATATATATATATATATATATATATATATATATATATATATATATATATATATATATATATATATATATATATATATATATATATATATATAACAGGAAATGAAGTTATTTGATTATTATTTTGTTAGTAGAATGAATTGTTTATATAAAAGGAGATTGATTGGTTGATTTGTTTATGAGAATGAATTTTGTATATAACAGGGAATGTAGTTGTTTGATATGTGCATATAATAGATAATGAACTTGTGTTTGTAAATGGTGATTTTTTCTGCATCAATAACGATATTCACAAGGTATATGCAAATTTTAGTTTATTTCTTTTTAAATTTGATTTTTTTTACAAGGTACATGCAAAGTTTCATTCATTTTTTTTTAAATCAGATGGGAACTTCGCAAGGTACGTGCAAAAATTGAGAAAGTTTGATATTGAAAAAAACAATTCTCACAAAATTTTTTATTCATTTCCACGATTCACATGAGATTCACCAAAAAATTTATTGAAGATGGGCTATAATTCGAGGTTTGCAAAAATAAGGCATCCAAATGCAAAAAAGTGGTTGAAAAATGAAACATCATTCTTTCACAAAATGACATTTCTCATACATTGCATTCATTCAAACGGCCTCGAACCAGTCATCTATGGGTCTAAATCGATTTGGGAACTAATGAACCGGTGCAAAACATAAAGAAAAGATCATAAAACCCTATGAATGAAAAAATCTTTGTTTTTTTATGGATTCACGAAAACAGGGTCTTTACATCTTGTAACTGGTGAAAAACTAATAAGAACTCGTTAAAAAATGGCTATGAACTGGTCCTGGAAGGTATTGTATCGGTCATAGAGCCGGTTCAAGTGTAAATAGTCCAGCTTGAATGGATCCTAGGTTGAAGACCCTCAGTCCAGATCCAATCTGGTTCTAGACCCACAATGATTGGGTTCTGGATTGGATCTAATGATCCAAAATCCATCCAGATCTGGTCCATAACAGGACCCAGGTCAGATCCAGAAACCATACCTAGTCCAGTCCTAGATCTGGATCTTGACCCAATCTAATCGGATCAGACCCAGACCCGTACTATATCCAAATCCGGTTAGATTTAGATCACGGCCTGGTTTATCCAGATCAGACCAGACCCAAAACCCAAATGGGTCTATTTTTTATCCAACCGGGTCGGATCCGATCACCAACCCATTGTTCGGATCAGACCCATACCCGAAACCCAAATGGGTTCGGGTCTGGTCCGAACCCTCAGAATGAGTCAGGTCCACCTCATGGATCTAGTCCAGATGCCGAGTCCAGATCTGCCCAGACCGAATGCGATAAAATATAAGGCCTGTTTCGGTTTTTGAGAAACTGAAGACCATCAAAAAAGGGCAAATGCCCCTTCGGCCTCTTGTTTCAGGGGACGTCATCGGCGAGGCTGCCGGTGAATCGATGACCCCCGACGAAGGTCACCCCCCTTCTGGCGATGACCCACGACGAAAACCCCCTTCCAACGAAAGGGTTCCATAATCTCTTTTAACCACTCACTCTAGAGGCCGACCGAAGCACCATCGGTGATGGTGGTTCTCCGACAACCATGCACCTTTGCCAACGGAGCTAACGATCTCATACATTGCATTCACTTTGTTCTTTCATAAAGCAAAGTCGCTCATTCATTGCATTCAAACTATTCTTTCACAAAGCGAAGTCTCTCATACATTGATTTCATTCTATTCTTTGATAATAATGTTGCTTTTCACTACTTTGATGGGGAGAAAATATGAGCATGTGCAAAGGTACCTCAATCTCTTGGGCATCAAAAATGCTAAGTATCATTGTATTTTGATGAAGAGAAAACGCTATAATATGTGTTGTTCTTCAACATATCACCACCTTAAACGCTAATTTGCTCACTTTTGGTTTTTCTATCTTATCTATATCATAAGATGTGTGTCCTCACAGTTCATTAGAGCAGTGGCCTCAAGAATGCTACATGTCCCACCCATATCATGTGATCGAACGTTGACTGTGAGATATGTCAACTTTATGTTGATGGGAAGATACATCATCATCGTTCCCCATCCTCTATGTTAAGATTGAGTTGCGGATTTTATTTCCAATGCCACCCATACCATAAGATGCCTTTACTGGAAAAACTCATCATTGATTATTTTCTTTCGATGAAGCACCACCGATGCTTGGCCCTGAAAAAATGACCTCGAAAAACCTAGTTTCTTTGAAACTTAGTTTTGCTTTTATACTATTCATACAAAATTTTGCAAGAAAAAGAAATTGCACAATATAAGTGTGATTGGAATAAGAAATTTCGCAATATCAGGCTTTCATAATTTTTCGTAGTTTTGTAATACTTTATGCAATAATCATCTGTGATTTTGTAATGATCAAACTTTTCACAAATTGTTTGAAATTTTGCTTTCTTTTATGAAATATTGCAACCTCATATGAGATTTTGCTGATGAGTTACGTGGGCGTATTATTTTAGCGTCATGACGTGTGAAACTCAAAAATTCGCACATGTAAAGGGTAAAAGCATCAAGAAAAAATTGAGAACCTACAATATTGTCCATTCGGTGGATTTGGTAAATTATGGAACATTTTTTAACATGCATCACTTTTGTCGTACAATCATTTTCTATTTCTTTTTTATATTTACACGAATAAACTGCTCTTAGGATCAAAGATCTAGCCACATTGGCTCTACCTGACGTACTTATGATCACTGTCTTGGCATCATAAAACTCTAAGGGCTTAATCCTTTCCCCAAGGGGGTGACTGTTAATTGAGAACTGAATATTCAGGACATTTGGATGCTACAGTACAATTTATCCCATGTAAGGCCACGCTTGGAAGTGAAACAAAAATATGAAAAGTGCGGGTGGGAAAGAACATCTTTTCAAACTAGTAATTTTTTCAAAAACCATGAGCTACTCACATGAGAAATTTCTCCAGTTCTACAGGTGAAGAAAATTTTCATATCCCATCCCCCCCCCCCTCTCTCTCTCAAATGAGAGCATTTTCTTCCCATCTGGTTATCCACCTTAAGAATCAATATTTTCTCCCCCCCTTGTTACCTTGCATAAGACCCAACATACATGTATTTAGGGATGTCAATGGGACCGAAGTAGTCTGACATCACACCCAATCCGAATCCAACTAGTTGGATTCGGTAGCCAAATTTGGAACCCGATAATAATCCGTTTCAAATTCAGTATTAAGTTTTGCATCCGAGTCTGAATCTGAATCTGATTATGTGTGAATATTGGATTTTAAGCTAGTCAAAACTGGATTTGGTTTTGTATGATCCCATCTGACTCAAAATTTAGATCTGATTATGTCAGATTCGGTAATGACTAAATCCAAACCCATTTACATCTCTACATCCATTTTTTCTCCTCAAGGGTAGTGAAAAAGTAATCCTAAATGCCAATATTTTTGGGGGCGCTTGTTACAGCCCCACCCAAAGTTAGCTACTTTTCCTTGAAAGGGACACCTAAGAGTAAAGTGCTTGCCCAGGGAGAGATGTGTAAACTCATTTTGATAGGAAAATTGCTTGTTTGCATTTATTATGTGCCCCCATCACAGATTTCTCATGAAGATTAGAAAAGAGCCCCTTCTTCCTATGAAAGTGGGTATATTTTATAGAAAAGAGTATGAAACAAAAACCTGCTAAGTTCTGTACTTAAGTAAAAAATTTATGTACCGATTGGATGAGACCCAGACCCCAATTTTAAACTTGGCTAAACTATGTTTTGAGCAAAAAACCCAAGTTTTGGTGTGTTTGGGTGACACCAAAACTTGGTTAAGTGAAAACATCCCTCCCCTATTATTTGTTTTTTTAAAGCATACCGATTATTTGTTAATATGTATTAACAATAAATTTCTGATTTAACAAGCATAAGTGTGCAGAATTATTACTTTTTTCACATTTTCCCAGTTCTGTCTCATCACACAAAGAGAAAAATTTTCATTATTAGAAGTTTTCATATGTAAAATTTTATTTTCTTATATATTTTCTCAATGTTCAAGTTCAACCAAGGGGCTTAAATCGATTCTTGCATCTTTGAAGCAGAGAGAGAGAGAGAGAGAGAGAGAGAGAGAGAGAGAGAGAGAGAGAGAGTTTGTTCATTGCCCTTCCTCTATGTTTCTACTGGTTTACCCCATAGTTACCGAAAGCTTCTTAGATAGGTGGCACAATACTCTTCGCTTGTGAAACTTGATGGAAATCTTGATTCTCCAGTGCTTCTCCTATTCTATTCTTCTTATATGTTTTCTCACTCTACTTTTCATGTTTTTATTTGTTTCTTCTCATGTTTCTCACTCACTTCCATGTGCTCTCTCTAAATTGGCAACCATCATTTTTAGATTTTGTTAAAAATTTAGCTCTTATACTAAAAAATCATGAAATTTAAGAATAATCATTTTTTATTTTAGTTTTTTATTTGTGTTGCATTTAGATTCTCATTCAATTCCTATATTGTTTTTTATTCCATACTTTTGATTTCCTATACAGTTTAAAATGTATTGCTTCTCACTTCTACTTCCCGCTTTTTGCTTTAGCTTTCTAGTTTGAGAACCTTGGTTTACCCCAAGCTTTTATTTTATTGCAGGGAAAAGTGGTCGGGGCGGGGTTCGTGGCGGGGACTGAACGGGGCGGGAAAAAATTCACGTCCATCCCCGCCTCCATCCCCGGATGGGGATGGATTTTAACCTTCGCCCCCGCCTCCATCCCTGTTTCATACCCTTTATCCCCGGTCCAAACGGAGCGAGGCGGGGCCCGCTTTCCCTCGGTCCACTGCCATCCCTAATCCATAGATCAAGTTTTATTTGATCGTCTTCAGTTGGCAAATTTTTTTTATTTATAAATTCAACTAGTATTATTTGTTACTGAAAATGTCTTAGATGGTACTCACTTTTGGCGCAATTCATTGTTTTGGCGAAGACTAGAGAAATATGTTAGACTGCCAATTCACTACTCAAAATATGTCAAACATGACCACTTATAATTTTTTTATTTTTTGTTGACAGTTTTACCCTTATATTGCCTAACAAAATAGGCACCTTAGTCATGTCAGTTATCACCTAAAAAAATCAGGCACCATGTAAGTTGTCTTTTGAAAAATCAGATGCTTAAATTTGTGAGCATCAAAGGGCAAAAGTGTCAAGTAAACAGTAAATTGGTCATCTTCCTTATATTCTCTAACTTAGCAATGGTATTTCTGGTTCATTTATGTTATTAGGACAAAATATCCAATCATTTTGATTTTCTTTATTCGTTCTAAATGAGTTTCTTCCAACGTAATTACTCATCAATCCTATACTTTCTTCTTGTTTTGGATAAGTACATCAATTTGTGACTTATCACGTGACAAAAGTTTAAAACGGCAAAACACCGGAAGCCAAAAACTTGCGAGAAATATCGGTAAAATATCGTCAATAATAATAAATTATTAAAAATACAATTCAACTAAAAATTATTTAAAAATAAAAAATGCATGATTTTTTATGATAAATAGTTGCTAAAAACAAAAACATCGCGTTTAGATCGAAATGTTTATGTTTGTTATGATAAATCATGATATTTTAATAAATCTCACCACCGATTTTGCTAAAACATAAAAAATCCTCATCATCTCAACCATATAAAAAGTACTAGCCCACAAGGGCTAAGCTTGCCTGGTTAAGAGGTAACCTTAGTTTGTCAGATGACCACCATTGCAACCCATTCTTGTTGCAAGCTCAATGTTGGGTGTACTTCTTGGTGGGCAGTAAGGGACGTTGAGGGCTTTCACTAATCAGAGGCCTGCTAATGTGCGGTCAATGATGAGGGATATTTCTCCTTGGCCTAAAAAAGACAAAAAGACTTCTTTACTCAAGCTGTTATCGCATTACGTGAAAAGAATTATTCTAATTAATGCTCATGTTCCCCAGTGACCTACTTTGTACAATTGTGTCTAGAGTTCGTTTTGCTTTGGTTGAGTCTTGATGTAAGTCTTGAGTCATTTGTAACTTTCTTCGGGTCCCTGTTGCACTTTGGTTCAGGTTGATCAATACTCTAAAGGGTTATCCTATAGATCTGAACTGTAATGAGTCTGCGGACAAAATTGTGAATGAATGCAAATGCGTTAAGCTTTCTTTTCCTCACTCTCATTGTGATTACTTTCAAGTGATTGCAATTTTTCTACATCTCTCTTCTTTCGCTCTCTTGCACTCTGAGTTATCTAAGCTTCTGCAAGTGGCAAGCGAGCGACCAGAAGGCTTGCGGCGGTAAGGAAGGACTGTCGCGCTGCATTGGCCTATTAAAGAAATAGGCCCGTGACAAGTGGTACCAGAGTCCGTTCTTGAGCTGGAGAAGAAACTCCAGAGTTGATGTCGAGAAACGCACCGACAGGCCATGATTTGTGAGCAAGACATCGTGGTACCCTAATACAACTTAAGTAGCACCAAAAGTAAGACAATCGTTGAAGCCGAGGACATGAGTTCACCTTGGGGCCATGAGCAGATGGCCGAGATTGTCAATAGACTAGTGGTTGATATGACTTCGCATGAGAAAGCGATTTCACACGCATTTAAGTCATTCAGAAGGCTGGACGACGAGATGATGAGCCTGCAAGAGCAGGTGAACTTGCTGATGGGACACATTACTACATTGACTAAGACAGTGACTACCCTGCAGACTGAAGTAGGAGAGCTTCAGTTGAAGAACTGCACTTTGAAGCAGACAATGACCTTAAATGGCAAAAATAGTGATAGGCCATCAAAGATAGATGTGTCGAGGCCAGCGAAGTTCAATAGTTCCAAAGATAGCAAGGTCATAGAGAAATTTCTGTTCCAAGTGAAAGACTACTTGGACATTCAGAATGTATTGACCGACGACGTCAAGGTGAAAGCAACAACAACTCTACTTGATGGAGATGCCATAGCCTGGTGGAGAAAAAAATGTAGTGACATGGAAAGAGGGCATTGCGTAATTGATACCTTTGAGGTCTTTAAAACTGAGCTACACAACTACTTTATGCCAAGAAATGTACAACGCCAAGCTTATCAGATGGTATCAAAATTGATGCACACTAGAGCCTTGATAGACTACATTAGGACATTCCAGAAGCTCATGCAGGATGTACCCAATATACGAGATGAAGACAGACTCAACTGATTTATTATGGGGTTACAGCCGTGGGCACAATCCGAAGTGAAAATGAGCAATTCTGTGACTTTGAAAGATATGTATGTGACGGTCGAGTGACTAGTGGATACACAACATAAGTCCTTCACTCCATCGATCAAGGCCAGGAAGAAGTCAGATCATAGAAGAAAGAAGAAGGATCGATGTGACAACAAGAGTGAGGCATCGTCCCAACACCATTTTGACAAGAAGCAGAACTACAATAAGTACAACAAAGGTCGAGTTGTGACTTGTTGGTTCTGTGATGATAGACATATCGCAAGGCAATGTCCAAAGCGCCTCATGAAGGATGACAGGCAGGCCAATGCAGTGCAGGCAAAGAGTAGAGACACCGAGGTCATGCAACCAAGGATGGGAGTCATGCAGTTGATTAATGCAACTAGAAGTTGTACAACAGAGAGCATGCCGATGAACAAGAAGCTCATGTACCTAGAAGTCATTGCAAATGGAAAGTTTACTGCAGCAATGGTAGACTTTGGGGCCACGCATAACTTCATCTCGCGGGAAGAGGCAGAACGATTGAGCTTGAAGCCCATGTCAAAGCAAAAGACCATCAAGACAGTGAACTCTGAGGTGTAGCCCATTCTCAGTGAAGCAAGGGATGTGGCTATCCAAATTGGGAGTTGGGCCGATAAAGCCAACTTATCAGTGGTGTCCCTAAATGATTTTCAAATGATTTTGGGCATGGAGTTTCTTCGCAGCCAAAATGTGATGACGTTGCCAAAGTTTAACTTATTGACGATCATGGGGCCAAACTCTTCGCACATGGTGCAGTGCCTTACTCTTGGAGGCAAGACTTCAATGCTATCTGTTATGCAATTGAAGAAGGGTATCAAGCGGGGAGAGCAGACATTCTTAGTTGTCGTTCGCATCGAAAAATGGAAGGTGAAAGTAGCAGTAATGCCGACCCTTGCCCCACTATTGGCGGAGTTTCAAGAAGTGATGCCCCCAAAACTGCCGAAGCGTATGCCACTGAGATGCGAGGTTGACCACAAGATTGAGTTGACCTCAGGAGCAAAACCCCTTGCCATGGTCCTTTATCACATGCGACCGACTGAATTGAAGGAGTTGCGCAGACAACTAGACAAGATGTTAGAAACAAACATCGTTTATCCTTCGAAAGCACCCTTTGGTGCCCCATTACTCTTTTAGTTGAAACATGACAGCTCCAAATGGCTGTGTGTAGACTATCGTCCATTAAACAAGGTAACAGTGAAAAACAAGTATCTGTTGCCACTGATAGTGGACTTGTTCGATCAACTAGGTAGTGCCTGTGTCTTTTTGAAGCTAGACTTGCGATCAGGTTACTGGCAAGTGAGGATTGCTGACGGTAATATGTCAATGATAACTTGTGTCACTCGCTATGGTGCCTATAAATTTTTGGTGATGTCATTCGGGTTGACTAATGCTCCAGACATGTTCACGACATTAATGAACAAGATCTTCTACCCTTACTTAGACAAGTTTGTGGTGGTCTATTTTGATGACATGATGATCTACAACATCAATATGGAGGAACATGTCAGGCACTTGCGAACAATCTTTCAGGTGCTAAAGGAAAATGACCTTTGTGTCAAGCGAGAGAAGTGTTTCTTCGGTCAGGAGGAGATCAACTTCTTTAGCCATGTCGTGGGTCATAATTTGCTGCGCATGAACGGGCAAAAGATAAGAGCCATCCAAGAATAGAGTCCGCCAACCAAAGTGCCAGAGTTGCGATCATTTCTTGGCTTGGAAAACTACTATTCTGGATATGAGTCTGTCAAGATGCTTTCGATGGCTTGAAGAAGGCCCCGATGAGGAACCAATGTTACGGTTGCCAGACCACACAAAACCCTTTGAAGTCCACGCTAATGCTTCAGACTTTGTCATCGATGAAGTTATCATACAGGAGAGACATCTGATTGCTTACGAGAGTCAAAAGCTGAAGGATGCGGAGAGGCGCTACACTATGTACGAGTGTGAGATGACAACCATCGTGCACTGCCTTAAGGCATGGCGACACTATCTTCTGGGTGCCCAGTTCATCATCAAGACAAACAATGTCGCCTCGAGCTATTTTCAGACGCAGAAGAAGCCGACGCCCAAGCAAGCTTGATGGCAAATGTTTCTAGCTGAGTTTGACTTCGCTTTAGAGTATAAGGTAGGGAAGACCAATGTTGTCGTTGATGCCCTGAATCGCATGGCAGAATTGGCGGCTGCATAGGCGAAACCTTTCGAAGTCCACTTGGAGGGTGCATTGTTGGATCGCATCTGCGAAGGAATGCAGCAGGACATAACAACACAACACCTTGTCTCTCTGGTGTAAGCGAAAAAGATTAAGCGATTCTGGCTACGGGACAACCTTCTTATGACTAAAGGGGGATGCGTCTTCGTGCAGCGGTGGGGGAACATTCACCGCGAATTGCTTAAGGAGTGCCATGATACATTATGGGTCGGTCATCCAGGTCAGGAGCGAACCTTAGCACTCCTTAAGCACGACTACTATTGGCCACAGATAAGAGACGATGTGGAGGGGTATGTACGAACTTGTCTCATCTACCAGCAAGACAATGGGACCAACCAGAAGACTGTCGACCTCCTTGAGCCTATACCAATTACAGAACGTCCTTAAAAAAGCATTTTCATGGATTTCATTGTTAGTCTGCCAAAGGTAGATGACTTCAGCTCCATCATGGTGATGGTAGATCATTTCTCTAAGTACGCCACCTTCATCCCAGCTTCGAAGGAGTACCCCGTAAAGATGACTGCATAGTTGTTTATTAGCATGTTGTGAGTATTGGAGTGTACCAAAAAGTATTATGAGCGATCGTGATACGCAAATTCTAGCATAAAGTATTTCGGCTACTCGGTTTCGATCTGCCATTTTTAATAAGTTTTCACCCATAGACTGATGGGCAGACGGAGCGCATCAACGGACTGCTGGAGCAATACCTCAGGCACTTTGTTAGTGCCAATCAGAAAGACTGGGTGAAGCTCCTGGATATGACCCAATTCTGCTACAATCTTTAGAAGTGCGAGTCTTCAGGCCACAACCCGTTCGAGATAGCTACGGAGCAGCAACCGCTGACCCCACATACTCTAACCGCATAAGAAAAAGGAAGGTCATCCTTTGCCTATTAGTTTGTTTGAGAGTGGCACGAGCCGACCGAGCTTGCGAAGGCGTTTCTGTACAAGGCGTCTACGAGGATAAAAAAGTGGGCGGACAAGCATCGTCGGTCTGCTGAATTCTGTGTTGGAGACCAGGTGTTGGTGAAGCTTTAATCGGATCGCACAAGCATCTTCTATGGGTGACACCGCGGACTGATCAGGAAGTACGAAGGACCATTCACCATCACCAAGAAAGTGGTCAACCTAGCATACAAACTGGACCTACCCCCAGACTTCAAGGTGCACCCGGTGTTTCACGTGTGCAACCTAAAACCATTCTATGCAGACAAGGAAGATTCAGAACGTAGCATGCCACAACATGCTCCTATTCGGCAGAGGACCTCGACAGCACAACAGGCCGAGAAGCATCTCAACAAGATTCTTTGCCACAAGGTCAACTACTTAGGCGAAACAAAGAAGTTTTTTGTATAGTGGTAGGAGACAACAGAACTGATGTAGGAGCCCACATTCTGGATGAAGAGCCGCTATCCAGATGAAGTCAGAGCCTACCATAAAATAGATGACACCGAGGGCAGTGTGTGATTTGAAGGGGGGAGCCTGTTATTCTGTGACCTACTTTGTACAGTTGTGTCTAGAGTCTGTTTTGTTTTGATTGAGTCTTGATGTAAGTGTTGAGTCACTTGTAACTTTCTTTGAGTCACTCTTACACTTTGGTTCAGGTTGATCAATACCCTGAAGGGTTAGCCCGTAGAGTTGAACTGTAATGAGCCTGCGGGCAAAATTGTGAATGAATGCAAATGAGTTGAGCTTTCTTTTGTTCATTCTCGTTGTAATTACTTTTAAGTTATTACAATTTTTCTCCCTCTCTCTTCTTTCACTCTCTTGCACTTTGAGTTATCTAAGCCTCTGCAAGCGGCAAGCGAGTGACCGAAAGACTTGCGACAGTAAGGAAGGACCGTCGCGCCGCATTGGCCTATTGAAGAAATAGGCCCGTGACAGCTCAAGCACTATGTTTTATTGCATTACATCACTTGTGCTTTTTTAGTTTTTTCTATAACATCTTTCCTTCCTATTGTTGTATACTTATTTATTTTTTGGGACAATCCAAGAAAAAAAAAACTCCATCATCGACCACACATTGATTGGTCTCCGATTGGTAAAACCTTAAGGTCCCTTCTGCCCACTGAAGAGTACACCCAGCTTCGACCTCGTGGCAGGAGATGCACCCATGGGTTTTGAACTTGTGACGTCTTATCAACTTGGTGACATTTACAAGCTGCCCCTACCAAATGAGTGGAGCCCTTGTGAGCCTATTGTTGTATATTTATGTATTGCACTGACATGTTTCTCTGCCTATCATACTTTTTCTTTAAATTCTCCAAAGACTAGCCTCAATGGGTTTGGTGCAGTGGAAGGGGTCTTTCATTACCATAACTGCCAAACCCCTTGCATTAACGAAACAATGAATAAAAGTTAAGGGGTAAGCTCTTGCTTATCCCTTGGACAGCCAAAGCTGGGTGACTCCTTGGGGTAAGGGGGTGTGCCATGAGTTTACACTATTGGGAAAGCAAACCTAAGTACGTCCGATTTAACCAGTATGACTAGGTCTCTGATGTCGAAGGTGGTTTCCATGAAGAAAAAAATCTCCCAAGGCTATTCTTTGTTGCCTCCCTTTTACAACTCATCATTTGGATTATGTTATCTAGACTTATATCTCAACTTTTCTCATATTTTTTTTTTATGACGAGTGTCTAAGAATCATGCATCACTTGGAAGGACTCATTTAACAAGCTAGAATTCTGTGAGGTCTGGATCATAAAGAAGTTAGTTCATCCCTTCCTCTAGAATACTCATCATCTAAAAGTGCCTTAGGGCCTTGGTGTTTTGGACGTTCCAAATTTTAGAGATTCCCATCCCTTTTGATTGAAGCTTGTGATGAACTCTCCCAGATCTCTTCCACTTATGAAAATGTTAGAAAATACTGTCACATAAGGGCTCGACCTTCCTGCTTAGAGAAGACCATGGTTTATCACCTGACACGAGACAACTATGATTGAGAACAGACTCACTGAGAGGTATCCCTTGTCATAAGGTTGAAGCTGAGTGTACTCTCTAGCAGGCAGGAAGACCTCAAGGGTCACCAACACGAGACAACTATGATTGAGAACAGACTCACTGAGAGGTATCCCTTGTCATATAGTAGGTGCCTTTTCTCTTGACCTAGCCAAAAGAAAAAAGAAAAATGCTAAGTTTCCTGTACTTTGAAAACAATCATGAAGCATCATGACTACATGCTTAGGATCATAGATTTTTTGAGAGGCGCTTAACATCATAAATTTCAGATCTTAGAGTCCCATTGAACTCCTACCATTTGTGACTATCACAATTTGGCTTCTCTGAAAGATACAACCTGCACCATACACTGCCAAAAAAACGTCTCAAGTCAACCAGTAGATCCATCTTGTCAAAAGCATTATTAGGAAAGACAAAAAATGTTAAATTCTATCTATAAGTTACCCAACATTCTAAAGCCTCATCTGTCACGGAATTTACATGAGAAAGTGTTGAGTTGACAACCTGATGTTATCCTTTCACAATTAATGAAACAAACATCAAATCATTATGTTGAGAAAGTGCTGTGCCGACTCAGATGGACTTAATTTTTTTCATCATCTATCACTTTTTTTATAGGTAAATCTCTCTTAAGAAAGCTTTCACATTTATTGAGCTGGCAACATTTTTTAAAAATCCATGGTAAAATCTTTCTTTTACATGAAAATGAAACAAGCAAGACTTAAAGGAGGTTGGAAAGTAGAGCTAAGTTTCAAACTCTTTATACATTTTTCAACGGGCAAGTATTTGGTACCCAAGAAACCCTTGGAACTCATAGAAGAAGGTTGTTTTGACCCAAGAGCTTTTGATTTTTCAACCCCTGCAAAATCTTATATATTGAAATAATATGATCAAACACTTATTTCTCCTTACCCAAACATGTAGATCACATCTCGAATGTCACGCAAAAAACATCAAAAACTTAAAAAATTTGCCAATTTTTTACTAGTGGTTTCCTTATACATGAAGGTAGCAAAACATTAACCCTCTTCCAACACTGCCATAACTGAAAATTCCAGGTTTAGACAATGACATCTAACAGCTATACATGTCTAATCATTTGTAGGAAAAATGATCTTACATCATAGCATTTTTCAGAAATTTTACCAGAAATCTTACAAACCAGGGCCCGTATTTGCATATTTGTTCTTTACTTCTTTAATTGTGAATGTACTATTTGAAATAAAATAAGTCATACGTGACATGATAGGCACAAATAGAATTCTTTAAAAAGTCATATTTAACTAAAGTCATAAGCATGGTTGGAGGGAGCTCTTTTATATATTTCAAGACCTGCTAGTTTTTTCACCCTTATCTTGCCTAAACCCTAGAAAGCTCAACTTGAACCTTCCTAACCTTAGAGGGAGTATCAGGTGCAATGTGATTGCACCCTTTTAGTGTGCTGCTGCATCTGATCACCCTGTATCTTCAGGATACAACTTGTCGCTGTGAGCCCAACAGCAGATGTAGGGTGATCAGGTGCAGCAACACAGTAAAAGTATGCAATCACATTGCGCCTGATCCTCTGCCCTAACCCTAAGGGCGTTTTTGAATCATCAGACATTGAAAAATGAAGGCCACTTTCCTTGCAGCTCCCAAGTTTGCATTGCACTCTCAGGCTCTCAGAAATGGCATGGCCACCAATGTGTTTCTGGGGGAGTGCTCTCATTTTCTATTCCATGCAAATATTCTCACGCATGTGGTAGCCCTACTGCCATATAAATAGGGTATCAACAGGTCGGGTTTAGTTTGGACCCAGATGGGACCAGACTTGAACCAGATTTTCAAGTATGGTATCAGGTCCACACATCGGTCTAATCAAGTCTACTATAAAAAAAAAACATACCCGGCAAAACCATAGTTTTTTGTCATTTTTACATTGAAAAATTATGGGTCTTAATCAGAACTCGGGTCAGGTCCGGGTCTGGTATAAAATTTCACAAACTATACTCGGGTCCATGTATTAATCAGTCCTTCGAGTCTGGGCCCAGGTCTTAATTGGGTCTTCTTATTTATCACCATACCTTGACCCTATAGGGTTTGGTTCTGGTTGGGTCCGGGTAAACCAGGCCCGTTGACACCCCTACATACATACAAAAACATTGAGCCCATATCCACGATCTGGCCTGACATTTATCTTAGCAGCTGGTTTATCATGGATACGTAAAAGGAGATGAAAGAATTAATATTGTGCCACATGAGAGGAAACTATTGAAATAAGAATAATAAGCCTCTCAAAGTCCTTACCTTGGCCACAAGGGGGTTGGCATAGTGGGGTTGGGCCTTGGCTCTCAATTGGACAATCAAAGTTCAATTCCTGCGGGCGTCATCTCTTTGCACAAGCCAATACCTAACATAGACCCTTAGGGAGAGGGTCCTATCATCCGAGTTTACGCCTTTAGGATGACGACCATGGGCATGACAGGCTCAGCCAAAGTGACCAAGTCTTCGATTCTGGCCAGGTGCAGTTTCTTCTAGTAATAGATCAGAAAGAAATTTTTTTAAAAAAAGAGGAGAAACCATCAGGTTGAAGCAAAGTCCTCACTACCTAGACCATAAACCTCCTAATGACTAAACCATGAATTTCATTTGGCTTTTTTATATTTTATTGAGGGGAAACCCATGTTCAGGTGGTAGGAGAGATTGATGGTCGACTCACCCCCCAAGTAGTTAAAACTAAGGGTGGCCTTGGGGTCGGGCTGCCTATCGGGCTTGGGGTACCTGGCCTGAATCGTGCCGGGCTCAGGCTGCACCTTGAACCTGACAAGCCCGACCAGTTCATCTCCTCTGCACACTATGGAGTACACCGAGCTTCATTTGGTATGGAAAGAATCAAATTGGAATGGCTTCATTTAATTTTATTTCTACTCATAAATGTACCATTATGATTGAACTTGTATACGGTTGTGCTCTTGAATCACTTAAATTCTCTCTTTGTTAAGAAGGATGATGTAAGTGTATGCAGTTGAAATTGGTCACTATAGTTTACAGGAAGACTCGATCACCTTTTTTACAAATAAGATATAAGAATTGCTCAATATTGAAGAAAACCTCTCTAGTTCTTACTAATATAGAAGGTGTTTAATAATTGGTTACAAGGTCAACACAAATTCCAAACTGAGAAACAACCTTAGGTAAAATGTTGTTTCTAGTCTTAAGATCCAATTCTAACCATTTCACCTCTCTAATGACAGAAACTGCCCTACTGTTTTCTCCTTTTTCTCTTAATTCCTTTAGCATATATAATATAATCACCCCTTTATATTGGCATTATTTTAAGCATACTTAACACTTGCTTTATCATCTCAAATAACAAATATTTTAGTTTTTTTTTCTATCATGGTGTATGCCTAATCCATTTCTAATGAAGCCGAAGAAACAAATTTGAACCTTGAATTTCTCTGTACTTATTATTTTTGAAAAAAAATGAAAGGAAAAGAGGATCAAAGCTGAAGTGACATATTCTTATTAGCATTTAATAATATATTCAGCATTAGTGCAGATTCCGGTGCTAAATTTATTACAAATGTAAATTAAAAGAAAATAATATCAAAACAGATTGTAAGCTGAACCCATATTCTCACATTTCTTCTCTTTTAATAACTAAATTTCGCTCGCATTTTCTTTTTCCTCTCAAGAACAAACACAAAAATACCAAGGAAATCCACTCACGCTGAAAGGGACACAATGGTGTTTCTGAGAGAAAATGGTGTTCTGTATTTATCTCAAAATTATGTGTAGGTCTTAGCCTTTTGACATTTTGGTTTTAAAGAGAAAAACCACCTATTTGAAAAACTATACTCATAGTGGTGAACTGTATTGCCACAATAAGATTTATATTGTATAAGGTCACTTTGTAGGTTCGAGCCCTTTTTGACATTTTAAACTTTGAAATTTCGACTGCAGATTGCAGGTGCTTTAAAATTTTTAAGAATAGGAAAACCTGTCATAAGATATGAGTTCTCTTTTTGAAGGGAACATAAAATTTGCATTAAATGCAATGAAATATGACAAGCAGTCACAAGAACAGCAAAGCATGACCATGGACGAATTTTATATCATATGATGGTAAATCACCGGTGACCAAAAATAGGATTTAAGAAAATTGATATCTCAAGTCTAGAAGCATGTTCTTAAGATTGCTATCTTTAAAACTTCAATCGCTCCACTTTGAAAATTTTGAAGATGAAAAAGGATTTGTTCGTAACTGAGTTTTCAAGATATAATTAAGCTTGGACCTCAAGAGTGTCACTGCTTCGCAAGACCAGACGACCTCTCCCACACATGAACTTGGCAAGCCAAATAAAAAACAAAAGAATAGAAAGAGAAAAAACTTGAGATTCAGAAAATCTGATGAACCAAAAGATGAAAATAAAAAGATTTATAGACTTTAGGAAGGCCAAGACATTTTTGTGATAAATAAAATTAAAGGCTATAAATTCAATGGTTTAAAAATTAGATGAAAATGACCCTAATAATCACCCGCCTTTCACTGACAGTCAATAGTGAAAGACCTTCAATACTGTTCAACAGCCACAATACCTCATAAACACTATATAAATACAATTTTAAAGTCTTTCAAACAACCAAATCATTCAAGAAAATGAAAAATCAAAGACGGCTTGATCAAAGCAGACCTCATTAGCTCACACACATCTCGCGCCGCTGCACTTTAAGCACCCTTGCGCACACACGCGTGCGTTTGGGCGAATGGCACATCCATTCTTGCGTGGAGTGAAGCAACATCTGAAAGCTACTTTAACAAAAAAGGTTTACCAAAGTAAAAAATAGAGAACAAACACTTTATTTAAACCACTAGAAAAATTTCTCCTTCTTAGATATAGGACTAAACATTTTCAAAACACTTTTGGTGAGAAACAATAAAACACCAAAACTTTACAAAGTGAGATATATTTTGAAACCTTTTTCAACAAATTTAAGGTGGTATACTCTTAATTTACACAAATCTAATCTCCAAAACCAAAAACTAACTTTTGGGTAATGTTTAATATATCCAATTTGTTATTTTCATGTGTTGAACTTGACCCATAACATCATTTTTTATTTTTTCCTTTCTAATTAAAAGAGACATGGGTTCCCGGGTGTGGTGTCAAATAGGCAAGGGTTCCCTCACTTTGTTGGACGGGTGGGGGTAAAGAAGTTAGTCCAAGACCATAAAATTAGGGTAGCCACTTGGAACATAGGGTCTTTAACTGGTAAGTTGGTAGAGTTAGTAGATGTTATGTGTAGGAGAAAGATTGATATTTTATGTCTTCAAGAGACCAAATGGGTAGGTGAGAAAGCTAAAGTGATAGAACCTTGGGGATATAAGATTTGGTATACAGGAATAAATAGGAATAGGAATGGAGTAGGGATTGTTATGAGTCGTCAGTTTATAGATAATGTAGTTGAAGTCCGTAGGAAGGGTGATAGAATTTTACTTATTAAATTAGTATTAGGTACGGATATTATTAATATTATTAGTGTTTATGCACCTCAAGTAGGTTTAGATGATTCCATTAAGCATCAATTTTGGGAAGATTTAGATGGAGTAGTACAAGAGACATCTTATGGAGAAAAGCTTTTCATCGGCGGTGACCTTAATGGACATGTAGGCATTAGTAGGGATGGATTTGAGAATATCCATGGAGGCTATGGTATAGGAGAAAGAAATGAAAGTGGAGAAAGGATTTTAGATTTTTGTTTGTCCTATGATATGATCTTAGCAAACACTTGGTTTAGGAAGAGGGAGTCTCACCTAGTAACATTTAAAAGTGGGGTTAATACGAGTCAGATAGATTTTTTCCTACTTAGAAAGAGAGATAGGGGTTGTTGCATCGATTGTAAGGTTATACCAGGAGAAAGTGTAGCTACACAACATAGAGTCTTAATTTTAGATCTTAGAATTAGACAATGCCGCAAAAGGGATAGACATAGGATAGATCCTAGAATTAAGTGGTGGGCACTGAAAGGAGCTAAACAAGGAATGTTTGTAGAGCAGGTAGTTAAGGAAGTTGATTGGTGTCTCGAGGAGGATTCAGAATCAATGTGGAATAAGATAGCGGGTGGTATGAGAAAAGTAGCTAAGGAGGTATTGGGTGGGTCTAAAGGCGGTGCACCACTAGGTAAGGATACATCATGGTGGAACGAGGATGTCAAATTAGCTATTAAGGTTAAAAGAGAGTGTTATAGAAATCTAAGTAAGAGTCGTGATAATGAGAATTTGGAGAAGTATATGATAGCAAAGAAGGAAGCTAAAAAAGTTGTTCGAAACGCGAGGGCTAAGGTATATAAGGAGGTTTATGACAAGTTGGATACCAAAGAAGGCGAGAAGGATATTTATAGGCTTGCAAAGATGAGAGATAGGAAATCGAAGGATTTGGGTATGGTTAGATGTATCAAAGATGAAACGCAAAGGGTTTTAGTCAAATATGAGGAGATTAAGGAGAGATGGAAAGATTATTTTGATAAGCTATTTAATGATAGTCATGCTCAAGATCTTGGAGACTTCTCCATTCCTTTTCATGAGATAAATCGTGACTTCATGCGCAAGATTCAAAAGAAAGAAATTGCAGAGGCTTTGAAGAAAATGAAATCAAGAAGGGCAGTTGGCCCAGATGGTATACCTATCGAGGCTTGGAAATGCTTGGGAGAGAAAGGTTTAGAATGGTTGACAAATCTTTTTAACTTGATTTGGCGAACAAATAAGATGCCTAATGAGTGGAGGAAGAGTACTTTGGTGCCTTTATATAAGAATAAGGGTGATATACAAGATTGCACAAACTATTGTGGTATAAAACTCATGAGTCATACTATGAAACTTTGGGAGAGGGTGATTGAGTCTAGGTTGAGGAAGGTTGTCATGATATCGGAGAATCAATTTGGTTTTATGCCTGGAAGATCAACTATGGAAGCTATACATCTTCTTAGACAACTTATTGAAAGATATAGAGAGAGGAACAAAGATTTGCATATGGTTTTTATTGATTTAGAGAAGGCATACGATAGAGTACCTAGGGACGTTCTCTGGTGGACAATGATGAAGAAAGGTGTTTCTCTCAAGTACATTAGTATAATTAAAGATATGTATGAAGGAGTAGTAACCAATGTCCGCACTTGTGGAGGGGTGACAACCAATTTCCCGATAACGGTTGGGTTACATCAAGGATCTGCTTTAAGCCCTTTCCTATTTGCGATAGTGATGGATGAGCTTACGAGATCAATTCAAGAAAATGTACCGTGGTGTATGTTGTTTGCTGATGATATTGTTTTGATTGATGAGTCTAGAGCTGGGGTTAATGCTAAGTTAGAATTATGGAGACAGACATTGGAAGCTAGAGGTTTTAAGTTGAGTAAGAGTAAGACTGAATATATGGAATGTCGGTTTAGTAAGCAACGAAGTAGTGATGGGAGTGTAGTGAAGCTTGGTGAGCAAGATATACCGGTGAATGATTATTTCAAATATTTGGGATCCATCATTCAAAAGTATGGAGAAATTGATGGAGATGTAAATCATAGGATAAAGGTTGGGTGGATGAAATGGAAAAGTGCTACTGGAGTGCTGTGCGATCGTAGAATGCCATTGCGGTTGAAGGGAAAGTTTTATAGGACGACTATTAGACCCGCTTTACTATATGGTACGGAATGTTGGGCTGCCAAGAGACATCATATTCAAAAAATGAGTGTAGCTGAGATGCGGATGCTTAGATGGATATGTGGAAATACAATAAAAGATAAGATTCGGAACGAAGAGATACGTAAGAAGGTAGGTGTTGCACCCATTGAAAATAAGATGCGAGAGAATCGTTTACGGTGGTTTGGACATATTCGGCGAAGGCCTAATGATGCTCCAGTTAGAAGGTTGGAGAAATGGGAAAATATATTAGTTAAAAGAGGTCGGGGTAGGCCTAGGAAGACTTGGATGGAGATGATAGGAAAGGATATGAATGCTTTGAACCTCACCGAGGACATGGCGTTGGATAGAAATGATTGGAGGAAAAGGATTCATGTGGAAGACCCAAAATGAATTTCTTTTTTGGTTCATATCGCTGACCCCAATTGTTTTGGGATGAAGGCGTAGTTGTTGTTGTTTGTTGTTGTAATTAAAAGAGACATGATGCTTTGACCTTTTTTTAAATCACCCTCATATTCATGATCAGCAGTGGTTGATTTTTCACTATCTTAAAAGTTGAATCATATGATATATTGGACAAAATTAGGCCTACTATTGTGGTAAGCAAAATCATGCCAAACATATCTGTATGGTTAGATTAAACATTTGGTGGCAAGATCCATGAAAACAATAGTGTGCACCACTATATATGATAGTATGGTTTAGTACTGCAAACTCTCTCCGTCTCTTGTTATATATATAAAGAGAGAGAAACTGGAATATGTTTACCAACTAAATATGTTTGCTAATATGAATCAAGATTTTCATAGTTTTTTTTTATCAAATCTAATTCTGTTCGGCGTGGTCCATTTGCTAGAAATCCGACAGGTGGATCATCGTAATTAGATCAAGAAATACGGTCTTTTATGCTTGAATATTTATAAAAAATTTAAGCCATTGATTTTCGATCCTTAAAAGATCATTCTTATATATCATAATTGGATGATACAAGACTTGGTTTCTATAAGACCAAACGTCTAGATCACATTTATACGGTGAAATTTTCAAAGAAAATAAAAAAAAAACTTATGAAAATTTTGGTTCATATGTATATATATGTATGGGGGTTGATCGCCTTTCATGGGCGTTGATGTTCCCTGCAAATTTATACTTCCAACAAATTTTAGATGGCATGATTTTATACAATAATTGTCACCATGAGCAATTTAAAAAATAGAAAATGTGCACATTCAAAGTGCACGTAATAAATGTGTCATGCTCTATAAATTGATAAAATGCTCTCGGTTGTAACAAATAATTCATGAAACCAAAATGCCATTTTAGTTTTTGTTGGGGGTTGAAATTCGTGGTGAACTTGTTAACATCCATGATTCATGTCCGTATTTTTTATGCCTCTGAAAGTTGAGAAGCAGATTGTTAAACTGCTAAGGGACTATCTTTGGTGTGGTATGGCGGATGAGAGAGAGAGCCAGCCATGGTATCTTGGCAGCAGGTTACACTTCGATTTGATCATGGTGGTCTTGGTATTCGCTTCTTGCGCGGGCACAATGTGGCGTTGCTTGGTAAATAGTTGTCTACTCTTACTTCCAAGCGTCCTACAGTTTTTGTATTTCTTAAAGAGAAGTACAGGTTATCGTCTCACTGTTTTGAGTGGTGCCTGGGTTCCACCATGAGAATGGCTTTGTGATTATGGAAGCAGTGGAGCAGAGTTTGGGAGCATTTTTCATCCAGATTAGTAGCTTCGGATGATGAGTATGTATGATGGTCATGTACTAAAGAGGGGGTTGTTTATGGTGTGCTTCTTTTACTACTCTCTCTTGCCACCTGCAATGACAATTCTTCGCCCCTCTCTATGACCTTTGTTCTGCTGAACTGACCAGTTACTCCAGCCACACTAAAAAACTAGGGTTATAACCTGTCTAGCCGTTGCATTATGTGCAACTCAGCAGAAGAGATGTTTTTTCATCTGTTTTGGGCATGCGTTCATTTTCAACTATTGTGTTCTCCTACCAACAGGGGCTCTGCTTGTCTGGTAGTAGGGATGGCAGTTGACCGTGGCGGGAGCAGAGGACAAGGTCACCACCCTCGCCCCGACTAAAAATCGTGCCCTCCATTCTCGCACAAGTTTTGATTTTAACCCCCCATCTCCTCCAAGCCCATTTCATGTCCTCTATCTCCAGTCCAAACAGGGCGAGGCCCCGTTTCCCCTTGGTCCACTGCCGTCCCTAAAAAGGGATTGGGGGTGCAGCAAAGTGGGGATCGGGATGGGTACAAGGTGGGATGGGGGAAAAGCGTGTAAGTCCATCCCCGCACAAGTTTTAATTTTAACCTCCATCCCCGTTTCATATCCTTCATCCCCGGTCAAAATGAGGCAAGGCCGGGTGGGGGCCGTTTCCCCCCGGTCCAGTGCCATCCCTATCTGGTAGGAGCAGCTAGTGCAGGTCACCTTGTATTGGGACGTTGCAAGTTCAAATCCCAATGGTACGGTTGTATAACTGGTAGGATCTGCCTAACCCAAGCAATTAGCGAGGTTTTCATTGCTACTGAGACTTTTAGTCATCTTTTCTTAGTAGATATTTTCTATCAGGTCAGGAATCACTGGGGAACCGAGGACATGGCTTGGTTACGACCTTCGTTTCGGTGAATCCTTCTACTTTTCAAGTTCTATTGGTCGAGTCCTCCTCAAGCTAACTCTGTAGTCTTTCTTTAGATATTTAATAAAAAAAAATCTTTCCCTTGAGCAAAAAAGAAAGAAAGGACATGGCACCAACTCTCTCTCATGCACAAACACGCAATAAGAAATGGGGAGAAGACTTGAAACCAACTTTACAATGAATGAGCAAGGAGCATCATTTAGGTTGTTCATTCTAAATTAATGCAATAGCCCATATATAATCTTAAATATTTTTTAACCTCATTTATGCCTAGCCCATCCATTGCGATACACTTGCAATTTGTCATTTTGTAAATTACTACTTGTGGTTAATTATAAAGTTTATCAACAATAGAGTTGTTAAATCAAATTCGATTGAAATGAATAGATGGTGTTATAGATGCTCCTTGCAGGATTGCATTCACTACATGAGATTCTCCTCAATCCATCCCAAACCTCTCAAAACCACCCAACTTTCTCTCTCAATCCTCTCCCTAACCAATTTTCTCTCTCCCTCTAACCGACTAAGCTTCTTCTTTCTCTACCCAAATCTCATTTTCCATTATCAACACCAATCCAAGGTGCCAGTAACATTGGTATCAGAGCAGGCCATGAACCATGTGGTTGTGATAATCATGAATCAACTAAGGAGCCACCATAGAGGAGCTCAACCTATAAGGAGGAGCTCCATTCCATCAGCCTCAAGTATTGGTGTCTTCATCAACCAAGAAGCAAATCGAGTTACAAACCTCTCTATTCACATGAAAATCTACAGTAGTTGGTAAGTTTTACCTTGAACTCATCTCTGGAGGTCGATTTTGGTGAGAGAATCAAAATCTGTGAGTTCTAACTCCACAAGAGCTCCAAGATTAAGACAAGAGACTGAATTTTGTGGAAAAGCTTTAGATTTGTTACCAATTTGTTTTGGGTTCAAGATATATTGAAGTATTGTAGAAAATATGTTGAATTGTGTTAAAAAATGAAGAGGTTTGAGATCTGCATGAAGTTTGAGTGGATGCGTGATTGAACTTATGTATTACATCACTACAATAAAATGCTAATTAGTGACGGACATTTGTGACAGATTTTTTCAGTCGCAAATTAGCGAGAGAAAACTATCCGTCGCTACAATTTAAAATATTTGTAAAATTATTGACTAAAATTTCTGTCACTAATTAGCGATGAATTTGCAACAGAATTTTTTTCGTCGTCAAATCCCAATACCAAAAAACTTTAATTAATGATAGAAAACTTCTGTCGCAACTTAGCGGCGAATGAACGACAGAATTTTTTCGTTGCAAATCCCTTTCTTCTTAACGACGGAATAGGACAGAATTTTTTCGTAGCTAATTCCGTCGCCACACTTTTCGATTTAAACTGACGCCAAATTCTCCCTCGGTGCGCTCTCTCCTCCCGTTCACCCCCAAAGCCCTAACTCCCCCCCCCCCCTTTGTTCTTTCACACTTTTCCCCCTTTCACTGTATGCAGCCGCCCCCCTAGCCTTCTCTTCTTCTCCTTTCTCTTCCTCGTCCGCAGACCAGTCTCGTGTTTTTCGATTCCTGGGGAAGATGAGAGAGTGCATCTCAATTAACATCGGTCAGGCCGACATTCAGGTCGGGAATGCGTGTTGGGAGCTTTACTGTCTCGAGCAAGGCACCCAGGTAACGGTCTCTCGTCAGTGTTGGTGGAGAATAATGGTTTTCCTTTTTTACAAGATGTTAAGATGGATCTTAGTCATTTTTTCCATCATCATTTCGTCTCTTCTTTGAAGATCTGGTTATGTAGTTTTGTTTTTCTTTAAGTGTACTGGAGCGTGCGATTTTTTTGATGTTGAACTGGATCTGGTTTTCCTTTTTTTGATGTTGATGTTATGGTCGATTTCGTTCTTTTCTCTTCACTATGCCACCTCTTATGTGAAGATCCGGCAATGCTAGTCTTGATTTTCGTCAGATTCAACGGAGGATGGTTGTTTCCTGTTGGCGGGCAATTGGCTTCAATGTCACTTGCTTCAGCATTGCGGCGCAGTAAGAAGCGAATCCAAACCATGATACAAACTGAATTGTCTTTTATTATGTCGAGGGAGCTCTTGCCTAACCAAGGGAATGACACATGCATTAAACGATCCTCCGGCGCTAGTTGTACACAAAATGGATTACCTGAAAATCATCTAGTGAAGTGGAGATCTCTTTTTTATCAGATGGAGAAGGCCCTACAACAAGAGGGAAACTACCTTGTGAGTCAGAGATGAAGTAAATCTATTTTTGTAAATTTATCTTTATGTGGCTAGAATTTTCTGTATATCTATAATCTCTCCCTTTTTACTTTCTATTCTGTTCTAGCATACAAAATAATATGTTTTTTCCCTTAATTTCTTTCTCATTTTCTTAAAAAGAAAGAGGCTCTCTTTGGTTGGATGCTGATAATGCAGTTGTGGATTCCATAGGTTAGTGGAATCCATGAAATTGACACTTCCTATTCATCAATTTGGGAAGATTCAGTCACTCCTTTGCCATTTCCGCCTGAAAGGTGTTTGGTAAAAGAGGTCCATTGGCCATCACGCTTGCATGACTTACCTTGGTGGTAGTCAGAAGCACTGTGGGAGTGGTTGTGGGGTGTGTGCCTCCAAATTGCCACCTCTTTGTGGTGGTAGCTGGTTTGAGGAGTTGGAGGTGATACTTTTGATGCCAACACCCTCAAATACCCTTTTTTCTATGTTTCCAAACACATTCTAATGCTATGCATTTAACAACTCCACCCTTGTGACCTCTGACGATCATCTCCTAAACAGAGCACGGCAGCTTCTGTCTTCATGAGCAATGTGTGTACTACACTGAAAAAGAAAAGCCTAACATAGAACTTTATGGCTTTTGATCCAGGAGAGCTGGTTGAGACAGGTCAAGGAAATGCAAGTGCATTGTGAGCGTGGCTTGCATGGAATTAGCATGAAAAATGTGGAACTACCAGAAAATATCTCCAGGTAACCTTTTGATGTTAAATTATTACCAGACAATGGAGCCCGGGATGGGCTGGAGAAATTTCTAAAAGCTGCGAGCAGTGATCCTGAGACTGTTCTACATTATGAATTCATGCAAGATTACAAGGTACTGTTGGCTTCTTATTTTAAAGAGAGTTATCTTTTGAATTGCTCACTTGGCATTCTTTTCTTTCTGATATATGATTCATATAAGTCTAGTTACTTAAGCACAGGAATTACTCATATCAATTTGTTCATTGAATTGCCATTCTTGAGTGCTTCGTTTGGGCCTTTTACTTATGAGTGCTTCACAAAAATGAAGTTTTGACCTTTCACTGCCATTTTCCCATCTTTTTCCTTAGATTCTATTGATTACCAAGTTTGCAATTACAAGAGAATTCCTATTTCCTATGGGCAGAAAAGCATTTAACATCTGCAGATGCAAAACCATAAAGATATCCATCTGAAATGTTCCAAGTAAAGAGAAATGTGATTTGTAATTAGCTGCCAAATCAAGAACAATTCTAATCTTTTTTTTTTTAATTTATTGACCCCATGCTTGTTAAGATGACTTACATGAACATCCACATTTGTTATATTATATAGAGATATTATGAACAATAGATAAGTTCATTCCTGTGAGAATCCTTCATGATCATCTTTAATGAATTTCTAGTGAACAGGTCCACTTAAAGCATTTGGATGGCCATATTGAGGAGGTATAAAAGTTTGCATATACTTGTTTCCAACAATTAGTCATCCTTCTGTTTTTTCTTCAGTATTTTACTAGATTAGTTCATCTTAACTCTGTTCTCTCTCCAAAACAGGCTCCTTATTTCTGTCTTCCGGCAAGTGAACTAGTTGATGTTATAGCACCTTCTTGTTACAGGTGAGCTTTTCATCGTTTTTTCCCAGTTCTAATTCTGAAAATTATTCTAAAGCATTATGAATTGTTATTCAATACTCTACAGATCAATCGTTGTTACAGAATGCTAAGCATCATTATCATTTTTGTCTTTCTTTTCCTGTAATTGTTTCACATCTCTAAGATAGTCTTTGTGCATGGGTACTTTTGGCTATTTTTTGGCCTAAATGTTCACATTAATATATATGCCTTTATGACCCCACGTCTCTCTGTTAATCCTCAATTTTTCTGAAATCTATGAATTTCTTTGCAATTTTATGTCTTGAAAATCTCTATGGTTAAACGGTTTAGGTTTAGATTTTACATCATCTCTTTGGCTCAGAGTTTTCCATCTTGGGGACATAGTCTCCATTTTCTCTTGTCATTATTGTTATTTTAATGCTTGATTGCTTTCATTTGATTTTTAAATTTTTCTCATTTATTTCATCCTGTTGCTTCTCTTACCACTTTCATTTTCTGCTTCTGAGTCTTGCTAGTACCATTATTGGTATGGCTCATGATTATGTGGGAAGCAACAATATGAACCTTTTGCTTTCACTTGGACAGTTTTGTACCAGAAATCAAGTGGGTAATCCTTTTTTGTTTCATTTTGCTCTCTCTTGTTCTTGTTTTTTAAATTTGAGAACTAAATCTTTTCCTTTATTAAATTAGGGAGGCAAAGATCATGCTAGTGCAAGATATATCTTGAGAACATTTATCAAAGTCAGTAACATTCATGGATGACAATTGCAGTGGAGCTTGTTGCTAATCCCTCCATAATATTCATGGATGAACCAACTTCTAGACTTGATGCCAGAGCTGCAGCAATTGTGATGAGAACAATAAGAACTATATTTTTGGTGAAAAAAAAAATCCTTAGCTTCTACTTCTTGAATATATGAAATCCTTTCAAAAAATGACCCAAAATTTTTTATGAATTTATTAATTTCCATTAAAAACATAAATGTTGGTTTCTCAAAATGGTACTTTAAGAAGTCTTTGTCCTGTATATCAAAGCGTTGTCTCTGGTGGATGTGGTTGATGTAGCTTATAAAAATCAAACATTCACTACATTTGTTTGGTCTGTGTGCCATTAACTCATCTTTCTATGGGTATGTGATATGTAAATACAATTCAAAATATTCCATTAAAATTTACAACAATCAAATAGTAGTTAGTTAACCAACTGAATTTTTAAAAATATATATATATAACAATAATAAGACTCGGTCAAAGTTGTGCCCATTAGGGGATACGTGATGAGTTGTGGAGCCTGATTAAGAGTTTTTTTCCTTACAGGAGGGGGTTTGGGTTTTTTCTTGGGCTTATGTTCGAGACCCGGATTCTTATGGATCATACCTGATTTTTTACTAGCAGCTTAGTTAAAACTGCGTAAAAAAACCCTAATTTTTGGTCAAATAAGGACTTTGACCTTCATTTGATTAAAAAATTTAAGGCGTGTATGCCTTGACTTGAGGCGTGCCTCGTCTCGAGGTGTGCACTTCAAGGCGTATGAGGCGCACACCTCTGGGCTCTTTTTTTAATTTTTGTTTTATCCGTCGCTAATATTCAACGATGAATTTTTGATGGTTTACGACAGATTATATTCTGTTGCTAATTTCGTCGCTAAAATAGTGACGGAATATAATCTGTCGTAAACCCAAATCAGTGTTTATTTAGCGACGGACGTGTGGCAGATCATGTTTATCGCTAATCCATCGCAAGTTAGCGACGGAAGTAGCGACAAATAAGTTATGTCGATAATTAGCGACCAAGATTATGTGATGGACACTATCTGTTGCTAATCTGTCGCCAATCTATCTTTAAATTGTTTAGCGATAGATAAGACAGATTAGCGACGGATAGCGTTTGTCACTAATCCACGTTTTTCTTGTAGTGCATGGCCACCTTCATGTTGGGTTTCTAAGTGTGCGATTTTTTAAGTGAATTTTATATTTCCTGTTAAAAAATTATTTTGGGTCAGATATATATGTTGAAGATTACTACATTGCATGACTTCTGAAGTTGTGTTTACGATAGCTTGAAGAAGAGTTGAATCTTGGGTCAGTTCTTGGTCAAATTCATGTGGTATATGCAAACCCACGTTGAAGTTCTCAAGATCTTGATCTTCTTTGATAGATCAGTAGTTGAGTGTGTTTTCCTAAAGAAGTTCATGTTTCTTGTTATTTAGAGTGTGGAGGAAGGTCAGAATTCAAAATTTGAGGTTTGGTCCCGTTTGGAAGAAGTGGCACTAAGTTTTTTTATTTTGGAACCAAGTGCAATTTCAGTTTAGTTCAGTCCTGTTCAAATTTTGATTGTAGACCCTCAAGTTACCCTACTTGAAGACCAAACCCAGTCTTGGCTTGAACCTATCCAAAACTGAACCAAAATTCACCCTCACAAAAAAACAGACCATAACCTAGTTGTACATTACCAACCATGACTATTCGAGCTCAAGACCTTGTTGAGGGCCTTAGAGCTGAGCACCAAATGAGATTAGATACTATAAACCATGAAGTAAGTGGACCCAAAAGCAAGATTGACTCCATGGATGATAAACTAAGAGCTATCATATAAGAAGCCTTCAAGAATTAATGGCTCTTAAACAAAGACAAACTAGTGGAAATATAAAGTCACAAATGGGCATGCCAAAAAATGAAGCTATCAGCAAAGCAATGAAGCCTAAAATGAACTTCTCTAAGTTTTATGGAATTGATCCTAACAGTTGGTTGATCAAGGTGGAGCACTACTTCGAGTGGGCTCAAACCGAAGAAACACGAAAAGGTGCACCTAGCAACTTTACATTTTGATGATGATGTTAATAAGTGTTACAATGGCACAAGAGTTTCTTTGGCACACCAAACTGCTAGGATTCATTCTTTGGAGTTCCTCCCTTCAACAACCATAAGGCGAACTCGACACAAGTCGAGTCACTTCGGGACAGTGCAAGAGATCTTGGAGAAACACCATGATAGATATTCAGGAAAAGAAGCCAAAGAAGGTGTCACACATGAGATTTCTCACGAACACGAAAAGAATTCAGATGTTGATCTTAAGCACGAGTCCTTCACTTAATCACAAGTTGAAAATATGATACATGAAAAAGAAGCAACTAGTACGGAGGATCACAAAAATGAAAATGCAGCTAGTATGGAGGATGATAAAAAAGAAAATGAAAAGACATGAGGAGTGATGAATTTGATGATAGATACAAGAAAACTATATATGGAGCAGCTGCC
Source organism: Nuphar pumila (assembly GCF_984573655.1). Taxonomy (NCBI): domain Eukaryota; kingdom Viridiplantae; phylum Streptophyta; class Magnoliopsida; order Nymphaeales; family Nymphaeaceae; genus Nuphar; species Nuphar pumila. The sequence goes on along the minus strand of NC_143250.1, from coordinate 139,686,991 downwards.
TATCACTTGTGAGCACCCTACAATCACACAAGAACTATGCACCATGGTCCTCAACAATCAATGTTAGTCATGACCCGATAATTGAATATTGAATATTCTAGAGCCCATGCCACCTACGTTCAATAATGGGCAATGAAAGTGAAGTAATGCCACAAATATAAACATTAGGAGCCACCTTGGAGTTTATGAGGTTGTGTTTCCACCCACATCCATAATCTTGAGACCAAGGAAGTATACATAGCCATGGACTCCATCATTGGGAGACGAGAAAAGGTTTTGGATGCAAGAGGGACAAAAGACCACCAATATCATATTCATCTCCATCTTGACATGAGCATTGGCTGTAAGGGGGGCAAAACCTGACCCGACCCGCCAACCTGACTCTTAGGCGGGTTCGGGTTGGGCAAAAATGAACCCGTTTAATAAACGGGTCGACCCGCCTAACCCGTTTAATAAACGGGTCGGGTTCGTGTTTGAGGTATGCCAACCCGCCAACCCGGCTGACCCGTTTAATAAATGGGTTAGGCGGGTGGGTCAACCCGCCAACCCGTTTACCTGACCCAATCAGTTTATTAAGCGGGTTGGCAGGTCGTGTCGGGTTACCCGTTTAATAAACGGGTCGGGTTCGTGTTTGCCACAACCGACCTGTTTAATAAACGGGCCGGGTTCTGGTTGAGGTATGCTGACCCGCCAACCTGACCCGATTGCCACCCCTAATTGGCTGGTCCAACACCTGACTTGAAGACAAGGCAAATTTCAAGGGGTTAAGAATGTAACATTCACTTTTGGCAATCCGGTTAAAAGGTCATTCCAAGGGGATCAGCTACTTGGGTAGCCTTGTAATTCTTGTAATTGTTGAGAGTTTTTGTACTCAACTGAGAATTGGGTGGCATGAATGTAATATTCATATGTAACAAGGGTTGTTATGAAAGCTAAGGTCTATATGAGGCCCAATCCAAAACATTTGGCTTATTCTATGATTGCTCACTTGAGTTGCTTAATGCAATTAGAGAGAATTCCTTGAACTTTCTATTGGAGTTGTGCATTTACTATAAAAGGGTTAGACTTAAGTAGTTAGCTGCCTAACTGCTTGAGATTCCTCTCAATCCATCCCTAACCATTTTCTAACCTCTCAAAACCACCCAATCCTCTCTCTCCTAGCTGACTAAGCCTTTTCTTCTCCTACCCAAATCTCTACCTTTTTCCATTACCAACACCAATCTAAGGTGTTGGTAGCATATATATAAACATATACAGTAGGTGGTAGCTGCCTACCACTTTTCTGGCCAACCACCAATCTATTGGGCGTTTGAAGAGTGTTTTTTTTGTTTTCCTTTATGTGCTTAATTTTATAGAATCTACTCTTGGATCATCGAATTCTCATCTGATTCTAACACGCAGGCAGGTTTTATAAGATTTAAAAATCAATGGTCTAAAATTTTCATAAATATTCAAGGTTTTAAAAGTTATACTTTAAAATAAAAAAACATGATCCAAGTCATTTTCTAGCAAACTGATCATACCGATTATATCTGCCACAATAGATTTGCGAAAACACACACACACACACACTATATATATATATATATATATATATATATATATATATATATATGAAAACCTACAAAATGGTTATGGTGTTAAATGAAACATGCTACTAGATTTTCAGTATTTTTTTCAAAATTATGACCGTAAGATGTGATCTATATGTTTGTTTTTATTAGAATCGCTTCTTGGAGCGGTTGAGTTCGATGCATGGATATGTTTTCATAAGGTTTCAAAAATCAATGGCCTAAAATTTTCATAAATTTTTGAGGTTCCAAATACCAATTTTTCTGTCCAAAATGCATGATCCAAGTATTGATTTCTGGTAAATCAATCATGTTGAACACGTCTATGAGGTCAGAATTTTGAAGAAAAAATACCAAAAATCCAATAACATGTTTCATTTAGCATCTTGCTCATTTTGTAAGATTTTATTATATATATTATAAATGGAAACCTACCCGATAGAAAACGTACCAACCCTACCCACTAAGAAATTTTTTGATGTTTTTTGGAAATTCTGACATTACATATATGTTCATCATGATTGATTTACTAGAAATTGACACTTGGATCATGCATTTTTGGATGAAAAAAATGAATTTTAAGCCTAAAAAATTTATGAAAACGGTAGACCACTGATTTTTAAAGCTTATTAAAATCCATTTATGCATCAGAATCAAATGATCCAAGTTTCAATTTCTAGTAAACCAATCATGCTGAACACATTTGTAAGGTTAGAATTTAAAAAAACACAGAAAATTGATGGTCCTAAGCAATCGGGCACCGTTTGATAGGATGCAATAGCTTCCCACTACTATATATATATATATATATATATATATATATATATATATATATATATATATATATATATATATATATATATATATATATATATATATATATATATATATATATATAAAGAGAGAGAGAGAGAGAGAGAGGTTCATTGCCATGACTTTAGTATTGAACAAGATGATGCAATAAAAAAGAAATGAACTTGCATTGGATGGATGAAGTCAGTCGCATTTCGTGACAAACATATCCCTTAGGGATTGATTTTGTAAGAATACATTAAGACCTAATCTGCATAGATGTTAGCAAAAATGGAGTAGCAAAATTATGTGACCCCATGGACGCACGGGTGTGTGTGTGTCTGTAGCTTTTGGAGGTGGGCCACGTAAGGCAGGGTGGTCGTGGGCCCCATCCAGGGTTTTCCTAGTTTCAGCGAGATTTTCTCATCATAAAAAAAAGAAAAAAAATATGTAATTGCACTAGGCAAGGATTAGGAGTAATACAAGTAAAAAATATGACTAAAAAATAAGTAGAAGTCTACTGCATTAAGGAGTTTTTTTTTTTGAAAGGCAAGCTGAGGTTAAGCAGACCCTTATCAGATATCTCTTAAGCCCCATGTGACAGAGGGATTCGAACCTGGGCCTTCAGCTTGGCACCACCTCGGTGGTACCAAGAAAATCTACATTAGAAAACTCTTTGAAATGATACAAAATACATGATTAAGGATTATTTTAGTTTGGACCTATTATTTGAAAATCTGCAAAAATATAAAAGGGGTGACTTCAAATAAAAATAAATTATCTAAGCTAAAGGAATTAGAAAACAAATTGACCGAAAAAATAATACAGGTTTTATTTTGGAAAGGAATAGCTGTGATTTGTGCGTGAGCGTGCGCATGTGCAGGCCAACAAGTTCACAGGACCCTAGCAAACTTACAAATGCAAACGTGTGGAATTATTTTTATAGCACTATATTAGTAGTAATAAGGTCGGGGTGCACCTAAACTTTATACAAGTAGGGGTGGGCATCGGCCCGGCCTGGCCCGCTAATGGACCAGACCTTTGATCGGGCAAGCCCAGTCAATGGCCCGGCCCGGTTACTAACGGGCCAGGTTTTGACCCGGTTCTTAATGGGCTCGGGTTTGAAGAGAAGCATGTGGCCCGGCCCATAAGCCCAATGGGCCAATGTGAAGCAGGTAGGGTCCAGCCCGGTCCAAACCCATTTGTAGCTCGGTTTCTTTTAATAAAATTAATATAATAATTCTTAGAATAACAAAAAAAATTGAATTAAATAAAAAATATATAAAATTAATAACTAGCAATAGTTACCCATTCCTAAAATTAACAAAAAATGAATTAAATGTAAGAGTTAATTTTATTAAAAAAATTATATTGTTAAAAAATTAATAAATAACTCAGGCCCATCCAACCGGCCCGGTAGCCCGCAGGCCGGGCCGAGTACGGGCCTAAACCCAGCCCATGACGGGCCAGGTCAGCTTGGCCCATCAGGCCACTGGGCCCGTTGCCCACCCCTATACACAAGTGCACGCTTGGTTAAAAAAATGATTCTAAAACACACGTCTCCTTTTAAGGGCAAGGGATAAAGGCCACAAAGTTTTACTCCAGTAAATATGGCAAGGAGAGCCAGCGTGGCTAGGTTTCTGATAAATATAAAAAAAAAACACGCCTCCTTTAACTCAGCTAGGTTTACTAAAGTTATGCTTAGGGGTGTCAACCAGTCGGATTTGGTTCGGACCCAGGTGAAACCAGACTTGGACCAGATTTTTGGTTATGACATTAGGTCTGGACTTGGGTCTAATCTGGTCCATTATAAACAAAACAATACCCGGACCCGACAAGAACTACGTGAACCAAACCAGGTAAAATCATATTTTTTTTATCATTTTTACATTGAAAAATTATGGGTTTTAATCGGAACTCGGGTTGGGCCCGGGTCTGTTGGGAATAAAAAGGAGAAGGTGATGATGATGAAGTTTGTGGTATGAGGATAGGTGATTGATGATGATGATCATCATCATGTCTCTCTCAAAAAGCAGGTATTTGTAAATTGTGAAAAGTTAGGAGTGATCCTGTAAATAGGTCAAAAGTTAGGTTTCTTGTTTTGTAATTGTTTCATCCTTTTTTTGTTGTCGTTTACACGTGCTAGATATGATCTACACATATTTCCCATTAAAAAAAAAGTTTTGGATCGTATGATTTTGTGTGTGAATATAGAATTTTTAAGATCTCAAAAGAATCATTTCCATACTATATTAAAACTTTATAACATAAAAAATCATATTTTGCATCTGAAAAATATGATTCTAAGTTGTGATTCCTGTCAGGTAAACTATGTTGTATACATCTATCGGAGTAATAAGCAGCTCCTAGACAATTCATGTCATAGACTGTCCCAAACACCTCCAAAGAAAGTATTATTGCGTGTGTTTTTAGCTTAATCCAAATCTCTACAGTGTTCATCATTGCTTATTCACTAAAAATATAATTTGAATTGAATTGATTTACCGAGAAACATTGATTTTTATTTGATCAAGTTTTTTAGTTTAACGTGAGCCATTGATCTTTTTTATTGCTATAAAGACGTGTTCTAATCTAATACATGTGTTCTACTAAGTAAACTATACATATCTATAAATTTGAACTAAGCTAAAAACATATGCAACTATGTTTTTAGATGTGACTAGGACAGTTTAGGACATGAATTATTTGGGTGATGCATCCATCATCTATATGGATTGACAAGATTAACCCGCATCTATGGTTTTTACTAGGTGGGTGTCGGTGCACATGGAGCATTCTCTCTCTCTCTCTCTCTATATATATATATATATATATATATATATATATATATTGGTAGTGTTCAAGTTTTGATGTGCCCTTGTTTGCACTATGACTATGTGGTTAAACATAAAAAATCTCTCTTATTTAATATAATTAAACCTGCAAATGTGTTGAGCATCATTTGTTACCTAGGAATCATACCTTGAATCGTATATCTTTTAAATAAAACCAAGATGACCATTTAAGTCATGAAGTTTTGGTATACTCTAGGGCCATTGATTTTTAGTATCCTTGAAAATCCTTCTTAGACATTGCAATGGTATATATATGACCTAAACCTATTCTTTGTTAACAAACCATATAGATCACATTTGTAGGCCTTTTTTAACAATCTCATATATATATATATATATATATATATATATATATATATATATATATATATATATAAAAGAGAGAGAGAATGTGCACAATTTTATTGGTGCGTATGGTGTGCACATTAATTTGCACACCATGCACACGAATAAAACTGTATAGAATATGAAAACTACCATGTGAATTGGGCATTTTCAATACTTTTTTTGCAAATCCAACCATGTAAATGTGTTTGGCGTGTGAATTTGCTAGAAGTCAACTATTGGATCATCAATCATATATTTTTGATGAAAAAATAAATTTTTTTGGATGCTTGAATATTTATAAAGATTATAAACGGTTGATTTTAAAGTCTTAAAAAATCTTACTCATAATTGGAGAATTCAAGAGCTAGTCCTTATAAAACAAAGCATGTCTTTAAGACTAGATTTAAGATAAAAGAACAAAAAATCTAAGAAATTTGCAGATAGGGACTCATATATATATATATATATATATATATATATATATATATATATATATATATATAGAGAGAGAGAGAGAGAGAGAGAGAGAGAGAGAAATGGAAACATGCTAAATGATTTTTTTTGGCATTTTTCATGTTTTTTTTGCTATTTGGACCCCATAGATGTGGGAATCATGATCAATTTATTAGGAATCCACACCTAGATCGTGTGTGTTTTATGAAAAAAAATGATATTTAGATCCTCAAAAGTTTACAAAGATTTTGGACCATTGATTTTTTTAACCTTATAAAACCTATCCATGGGACAAAATTGAACACTCCAAATGCTGATCCCTAAAAAATCAATTACGTCGACCACATTTGTATGGTCTGAAACTAAAAATAAAACGAGAAAAACCTAAAAACCTATTTATTATATTTTATTTAACAGGTTTGATCCTTAACAAATAAACCATGCTGAAAACATCTATGTGGTCAGATTAAGTTGATAAAGCTTGAACTTGAATCTATGATTTCTAGCTAGATAGTTTTGTGCTTTTAATGGCACTAATTGTTAACCTTGTATATACATACAGGAAAACTAAAATATGTACACGAGCCAAGATTTTCATAGTTTTTTTGCAAATCTAACTATGCAAATGCATTTGACATGGTCCATTTGCTTGGAATAGACTATTGAATCATAGGGAAATGTGATTTTGTATCATTTAATATTTATGAAAATTCTAAGCCATTGATTTTCAAGCCTTAAAAGATGCTTAATGGGATGATCTAAGAGTCTGTTTCTATAAAACCAAGCATCTAAATCACATCTGTACGATGACATTTAAAAAAAACTATAAAAATCTTGGTGCATACCTGTTTACATAGTTTGCTGGTTTATATATTTCAGATACCCTATATATATGTGTGAATGACAGTGGAACTGCAACATCAGAAACACATCAATCCACATTAAGCCGGATTTGGTTGCCGTGGAAAGTGAGTATGTTTGATATCAATGTTAAAATATCATTAGAGCCTACATCATTTCCTTTCATGCAGGTTCTAGCTATCGCCATACAAATATGCTTTGATTCTTTCCATGGGAAAGGAAAAACATCTTTTCCCTTCCTCCCCTTGTAGGGTATGCTTATGTCTGTGCCTAGGCTTTGATGGTGGGAATCCACAGGTGACCTGTCTCCCTAATTAACAAAAGCACCCATCATCTTCACATATAAATGCAGTCAAAAGGTCGTTTTGGAAGATTAAATTAAACCTTTACCATAGGCATAATCTCATGTTCCTTAAAGGTAACTTACCACCCTTCACTATTATTTGGAAAATGTCCAACAAGTTTAATGAGCCAAAACCAAATATTGTGGATATTAAATTGAGGATCTCTCACGGAGGGGCTACCTTAAAATAACAGCCCCCACATCAAATCAAGAATCAGTTTTAAAGCCTTAGGATTAGATACACATTTTGGATTACTTTTTATCCCACTAGGCTTTTGCAAGGTTGGTATTAAGAGTTACAAAAGATCATGCCAATACTTTTAAAAGTTATAAAAAGAGTCAAAGTGGTTCAAGTGGGGAGTAAAAAGATCAATGAATCTCTCTCTCTCTCTCTCTCTCTCTCTCTCTCTCTCGGGGCGTTTGAATACCTTGATTATCAGAACCACCTATTAATCTTGGCGTGGGGCCTACACTAAGATCTGAAGTATTCTAAAGCTGAATCTGGTTTCCACTCGAAAACCAAGATTTCATATCCAAATTGTAATGGAGATACATGGATCACTGGTCCATAAAGGGGAGTTGAGCCAAAGATATCTAGTGTATCTCTAATCTTCAGATCTCATATTCAAGTCTAGTTTCCAAGCAATCAAACACTCACTCATTGTCAATGGACTTGCAAGTAAGGATGGATTACTATTGTAACTGCATCTTCATCCACCACCTTCAAGAAAGGGGTTTTGTTGATCGATGGGAAAACCCCACAAATGTTTGTCTGGTTTTAAATGGTGATCAATGTTGTCAGTGCCGGCGCTTATCGGCTGAAAATGGATGCGCTTCACCCTAGAATCGGTTATTTTTTAATGAATATAAAAATACTTTAAATTATATTATTTTAATAGCTTTAACACATGTCACGTTTTGATCAGCAGTAACATTTTTTTAATTATTTTTTGGCAGATTCATGAGAACGATTCACTTGAGTATCAGTATCCGCCGATTCATCTGAATCTTTGGCCAAACGATAGAGGGCCGATACCTGTACTGACAACATTGATGGTGACTGTGTAGCTGGTGGTGCTGAGAAGCTAAAAGCATGAGTGAGCATGATCAAAATCTGCAACCGCACAAGAAGGCAGTGAAAGGAAAAAAGAAGGAAAATCACAAAACAACTGCAAGTTCAACCAACCAACCAGTCTTCAATGTTTCAACCACAAAGACCATACATCATCATCATCTCAAAACCCTTTAAACACCTGTTTCTTTAATAATTAAAGGTTCAAAAAACAAAGAACATTCGTATAAACAATTCCCCAAGGTAGGGCCAATGCTGTCAAATCTACCAAGGCCCACTTAGTTTGCCTCGTTGGCTATAGCTTCTTCATTCTTTGTGGAGTGAAAAAAACCTACTCCTAAATAAAGGGCTTTTCCTATCCCTGACCTACAATCCAGACATTGTGCAGTACCATCCAAAGAGCCCCCCCCCCTACACACAAGGGTGTCAACGGGTCTGGTCCTCCTATAGAGTCCGGGAATGGTGATAAATAATTAAGACCGGAGTCCGGACACGAAGATTCGATTAATACAAGAATCCTGGTATAGTTTGTGAAATTTTATACCACACCTCGGCCCGACCTGAGTTCTAATTAAGAGCCGCAGTTTTTTAATGTAAAAATGATAAAAAAAAATATTATTTTAACGGGTATGACCCGGGTCTGGTTCATGTAGTTTTTATCAGGTCTGAGCATGGTTTCTCTTATGATGAGTCCGATTAAACTTGGGTCTGAACCCGATACCATAGATTTGGTTCTACCTGAGCCCGAACCATTGACACCCTTACCACACACATAGAGCAAGAATTAACACTGTTCCAAAAAAAACAGTTATTATTGTGACTTATTTCCAAAAATCACATGGAATGGAATCTTTGAAAAAAAAAACACCATGGCAAATACCAACCACCTACGACCCCCAAAAGACCATCATCATCATCATCTATCTTGTTCATTATGCCGATACACCAACTTTTTCTTTTCCAACTCTTCTTCATCTTACTTCTCTCTGGCTACAAAAACTAAAAGCCTAAAAAGGCGCTACGTTTACAACCCCAACTTCGCCCTTCGCCACCGCTTTGTAAAATTACAGATGGGATCAGGTCAGAGTAATGCTGTTAGAGCTCCTTTGAATGCCGTTGATTTCAAGATGAACCGCAACAAAAACCTGTACAAATGAGATGCCCATCACTGCCATGAGCCCACTGTTTTCCATGATTTCTTTTGAGTTTCCATCTGAATGATTTAAAATGAAGCCTGTTTGGAATCTGTAGTTGGCATGGGAGTTTATGGAGTTTATGCATTTGAAGAAGTGGCAGCCAAATCCATGATTTAGTGGCATTATGAATGGGAAAGGGCTTCACTTCCCATCCCAAATGCATAAACGCCCATCCCAGCACTGAGATTCCAAACAGGACTACCAAGATAGTTTGACCAAAATTTTAACTCAGGGCCACCAAATGCATAAACGCCCATCCCCAGCGCCGAGATTCCAAACAGGACCTTATTCACCATTGGATGGGTGTCCATCAGTTTTAAGATGAACGACATCCAAGGTGCCACAGATGAAATTATGGTCAGAGGTCACGATCCTCTCTCAATTACACGTATCCAAACAAAGGACTCTCTCTCTCTCTCTCTCTCTATCTCTCACTTTGTAAATTTACCTGTACCCAAGTATAGAACACCTTTTTCTCTCTCCCCGTCTCTTTATATTTGTATGTATATAGTCACTAAAATATAAGAACTATTCTGTGAACCATTATTTTCATTGTTTATTATTATTATTATTTTAATCTAATCATATCGATGTGATCTGCATGCTTGTTTTATAAAAAGCAATTCTTGAATCATGGTTAATAAGAAATTGTAAGGCTTTAAAATAAGCAGTTAATAATTTTCATAAATATTTAAGCATCCAAAAATTATATTTTTCATCAAAAATACATGATCCAACAACTGATTCTTAACAAATCCAACATGCTATATAGTTGAATTTACAAAAAAAGTGTTGAAAATGCCCAATTCACATGGTAGTTTTCATATTTTTGATTCTCATATTTTAGCGACTCATATATATGAAAACACTAAGTGCATCATCACTTTTGAAAATAACCAAAACAAACTCACGCAGAACGTTCATTGCGTGCATGATGAACACTCCACCGTTGTTTTTGCTGAACAAAAGCTTTAGCGGCGACAATATCTTTAGGTCTTGTTTAGTGAAATAAAAAGTCGCCACTAAAGGTCTTGTTTGGCAGAACAATGCACGGTATATAGTAGGTGATTGTTGCCTAGCACTTTTTTAGCCTATCATCAGCCTACCAGGCTTTTGAACTATTTTTTTAATGTTTTCTTTAAATGTGACTATAGGGTTGTGGTTTAGGTTCTTATTTTATAAGAATCAAATTTTGAATTTTCCAATTCTAACATGTAGGTAGGTTTTTATAATATTTAGAAATGGACAATCTAAGTTTTTTATAAATATTCAATGCTTAAAAAATCATATTTTTTTATCAAAAAATCATTATCCAAGTATCATTTTCTAACAAAATTTGTAAAAAAACAACTCAAAAAAGCCTGATTAGTCATGGTAGGTAGTTACCACTTTCTCTCTCTAGATACATACAAATACACATATACACATGATTAGGACCCCAATCATCGAACGATGCTCATTCATTTATTTTTGGTGATTTGGGGTGTTCTTGGATCCCCGCTAATTCTCTAGATGAAAAAATGACATTTAGCGGCAATTGAGAATCGTTGAAGGGTGTTTTTTGTTTAAAACAATGATTGTCGTTGATAGCATAATAGTGAATGATATATGTATCGTCCACCATTATGTCCTCTCTCTCTCTCTCTCAATATATATATATATATAGTCATTAGAATATGAAAACTGAAATATGAGAACTAGAAATATAGGCATTTTCAGTACTTTTTTTTTTGCAAATCGAACCATGTGGATGTGCTTGGCATGGTAAATGTGCTAGGAATCAACCATTGGATCGTGTGTTTTAGATGAAAAATGTGATCTTTGAATGCTTGAATATTTATGAAGATTATGAGCCATTGATTTAAAAGTCTCAAAGAAATCTCATTTATGCATCAAAATTAGATTATTAAGAGCAGGTTTTTATAAAACCAAGCATGTAGATAACATTTGTACAATTAAATTCAAGAGAAAAGAATAAAAAAATCATGAAAATTGTGGGCTCACACATTAGTTTTCATATTCTAGTGACTATATATATATATATATATATATATATATATATATATATATATATATATATATAAGAAAACTGAAATATATAAACTAGCAAAATGTGTAAACTAGTATAAACCAAGATTTTCATAGGGTTTTTTGTAAATCTCATCTTGTATATGCATTCAGTGTGATCCATTTGCTTGGAATCGACTATTGGATCATTGTAATCGGATAAAAAAACGTGATTGTGTATGCTTGAATATTTACAAAAATTTTGAGCTATTGATTTTCAAGCCTTATAAGATGCTTTTTATGCATTAGGATGATCTAAGAATCCGTTTATGTAAAACCAAGCATTGTATAGTAAAAATTTAGAAAAAGAAAACGGTGAAAATCTCTGTGCATACCGGTTTATATATTTTGTTGGTTTATATATTCTGGTCATATATATATATATATATATATATATATATATATATATATATATATATATATATATATATATATATATATATATATATATATAGAGAGAGAGAGAGAGAGAGAGAGAGAGAGAGAGAATATGAGAATTTAATTATGAGAACTAAAATATGAAAACTAGATATATAAGCATTTTTAATATTTTTTTTTAAATCCTGAATGTGCTTGGCAAGGTGAATTTGGTAAGAATCAACGATTGATCGTCTATTTCTTTATGAAAAATGTGACTTTTGAATGCTTGAATATTTATGAAGATTATGAGTCATTAATTTTAAAACCTTAAAAAATATTGTTTATACATCAAAATTGAATTATTCAAGAGTGTGTTCATATTAAACCAAGCATGTAGATCACATTCGTGCCGTTATGTTCAAGAGAAAAGAACAAAATATCTATGAAAATCGTGGTTCACACATTGGTTCTCATGGTTACTAATGAAAGTATGAAACTAATGAGTAGAAATCCAAAAATCATTAAATGTATCAAAATTTCTTTACACATTTTTACACTGGAAAGGCTCGATCCAAAGCTTGATCCTATCCTTAGGTAAGGAACCAAGAACCACGTTCAATGTGGTTAGATTGAGTCATACAACTTGCATTTCTAGTTCATTAGTTTAGTTTTGTACATTCATTATTACCAATATTTATCCTAATTATATAAAATATAAAAGGGAGAAACACTCAAGCATATATTCCTCATCCGACCCTACAACAAAGCTCCCAAATCTCCCACCATCAATGCTTATAATCAATGGTGCAGATCCACCCTCGGTTCAGGGGCCCCACCTAGCAGGCCATGATTTTGGGTGGGTCCCTCCCTTCCCCTCGTCACACATTTATTTGCTTCCATCCGGCACAGGCAGGCAGAATCAAGAACCCCACCCCCACCACGTAAAACCCCACATTCTCCCATCTCCCCCTCATCTCCTCTTCTCTCTCTCCTCCTCCTCCTCCTTTTCCCTTTCCCCGACTTCCAACCACAATCTCCAGCTCATCTTCGAAACTCCGGCCGGTCAAAAAGCTCCTCTCTCCTCCCCATAAACCACCATCATTCCTATTTCCACCTCCTCAAAAACTCTTTGAATCTCCCCACCACCACCACCGCCTCCTCCTCCTCCAACCACCATCACCATCTTCTTCCAAAACCCAAAGAAACAGAAAAAGAGAAAGAAAAAGCGAAATCCATCTTCCCCACCACCACCAACCCAAAAAAGAAAACAAAAAAACCATCATTAGCGAATTGGGTTTCGCTTCCCTCTCCTTTTTAAATCAATACCAAATATTCTCAATCATCCCTCTCGCCCTCCCCCATGGGCGACACTCATCATTGCTTCCATGCATGCACTCTCCTTCCTCCAATCCCCTCTTCCCAATCTCCCCTTCCCTCCCTATAATTACATCCTCTCCTCCTCATCTACGACACCCCATATGCCTCTCTCTCTCTCTATAGAAAAGAAAGCGAGTGAGAACTGAATCGAATCGAATTGGGTTTGAGTTAAATCGGAGGCAGAAGCTATGGAGTCGTCGATCAATGGGTTCTACGCGAAGCTGAGGAGGGGGATGGATGATCTGGAGGAGAAGGTCGGCGGCGGTGGTGGGGAGGAGGGGTTCATGAGTGCGAGGTGGGTGAACCAGGCGCTGGGGTTGCTCCGATCGCTGCACGGGGAGCTCGTCCGGCTGGTGAAGAGCCTCAGGCTTCCGGCGGGGGACAAGTGGCTCGACGACTACATGGACGAGAGCGCCAAACTGTGGAGCGCCTGCCACGTGCTCAAGTCGGCGGCCTCGGGGCTCGAGGGGTACCAGACGGCGGTGGAGGCCGTCCTGCCCCTGGTGACGGACGGACGGTGGTGGCCCTCCTCCCCGTCTGCTGGCGCCGCCCCCTCCCCGCTCTGCCGCCAGATCATGCGCAGCATATCCGGCTGCCGCCGGGAGGCCGTCAGCCTCGAGGAGGACAACAAGGCACTCGTCGACGCCCGGATCGGAGACATCGTCCGGTTCGAGGGCCGGCGAGTCGGGTCCGCCGGAAAGTTCAACGGGTTCCGGGGGGTCCTCTTCGCCATGAGCAACGCGAGCTCGCTCCTCCTCGTGCTCCTCCTCTGGGGGCTCGCGCACTACTCGCCGGGATCGTCGCCGTCGGAGGAGGAGGAGGAGGAGGGCTGCTGCCTCTGCTTCGGCTCCGGGCTCCGCCGCAGGATCGCGGCGGAGATCGAACGTATCGGCGGCAGCGGGGCCCGTCCGCCGGCGATACTGCTCTACGAGCTCCGCCGGTTGCAGGCGGTGATGGACGACATATGGGCGGTGCTGGACTTGCGAGCTCAGGGGAAGGTCGACCCGGCGGCGCCGGCCATATCGGACAAGGTCGAGACGCTCAGGGCGTGCTTCGGGTCGTTCAAGGCCGGGCTGGAAGGCGTCGTCGCGCAGCTGGACGACTTCTTCGACGAGATCGTCGAGGGGAGGAAGAAGCTCCTCGACATCTGCACCCGCCGGCAACGGTGAGCCTCGCCGGCCGGCCACCTTCCGATACGTTCAGAACGAGGAAGACGATTGTCGCCTTCTCTGTGGGTACTGTTATTACTATGAATTATTGCTGATGATAATATACACATGGGTAGCTAGATAGAGAGATAATACAGATAGGATAACGTTATAAACAACGACCAAATGAAAATAACGTTAAAACAAGACATACCCAGATTCCGATTTAGGAAGAAGAATATAAATCCTGTGTTTTTTTTTTGTTGTTTAATTTGCGGGATTGTTTTTTTAGCTCTTTTCTTGATATTTCGATTAGGAATTTTGGCTAAGGAGAGAAGACTTTTCAGCTTCCTTTCCTTCGTTTTTTTTTGTATAGATTTAAATAGTAAGAGAAGAAAAGATTTTGAAATCAAAACCCAGAAGGGGAGGAAGGGTTTGCAGTTTTTCCTTTTTTTCTTGCTTTTTTTTTCTAAATTTGCTTTTGTGGTTTTTGATATTGTAAAGAAGCGATGAATGAATGTAGAAAGGAATTTATCCAAATTGAAAAGGCCTTCCCATTCTGTGTCTTGTTTCTTGAGTGCCCGACGATCCCATTAATGGGAAAAAAGTCTTGTTTGTTACAGTTGCAGGAGGTTGATGGGTGATCCTCTCTCTTTCTCATATTGTCTCTCTCTCTCTCTAAAAGAAAGATGCCAGAAAAAGGAGGCTGGAATTCAATTCTTACGCGCATATTTGATAATTACAGCAGTACCGATACTACTGAACGCAGTGCTTTTGTTTCCTTTAAACTAATTATGACATGGGCCTTTTTCTTTTGTTTAAAGAATAAAAAGGGCCGCAATAATGGGTGCTTCTGGAAGCCATGATTCTCATGGTGGAAATTTTGCTCAATTTGATGGCAGACTCCATCATTCCTCTCTCTCTCTCTCTCTCTCTATATATATATATATATATATATATATATATAATATATATATATATATATATATATATAATATATATATATATATATATATATATATATATATATATATATATATATATATACCCTGATCAGATTCGTTTCCCCTAATCATTTCTCCCACAATCATGTTTGGATACATGCAAACATACACACATGGCTCCCAACTTGGGAATTTGTGCTCCAGAAAAAACAGTGTCTTTAGGAAGCCATCATGTTTGGATACATGCATACATACACACATCGCTCCCAACTTGGGAGTTTGTGCCCCAGAGAAAACAGTGTCTTACATCTCTTTATCCAAACGCATCTTTTGAATCTTAGTCATGGTTGGTTCCCTACTTTTCTTTGTTGTTTCTTTCTTGCTGGATGGTGGTGAAGATCTTGAAGCACATCATGAGAAAAAGAAAGGTCAGGTCTCAGGGTTGCCCACCCCCCCTAACGGTTCCCTTATGCCGTTCTGTAAGCCCAATTGTATTTTGACAGTTCATTAACTAAAAACAACTTTGAAATGCTCTTCCTATAGAACCATTCGAACTGCATCGCCCCGATGCCGGCCATCTTGTAGATGGACGGCACCAGAAATGGACTTGGACCCATCATGCTAAGAGATGAGCATTTTTTTTAATATTTACCCGGAGAAATCACCTTCAAAATCAAAGACCTAGCCGTGCTGGCCCTGCTTGCAGTACTTACGATTACTGTCTTAACAGCTTAAAACTTTGTGGGCTTACCCTTTGCTTATGATCTTTGATAAGCTGGTACTGAAAACAAACAAGAAACTGACTCGTGCTGGACCTTAAATGCCAATAAAGAAGGACAAGATCGACTACAAAGGTTCAACCTTCTTCGTTGCCCTTGCTTTTTTTTCGATAGGCACATTGTTCGCTGTTTGTAGTTGTACTCCTCAGTGCCAGTATGGCCAAAGTGGGATTGAAATAAAACCTGAAGTGATCAAGCCAGAGATTGGTCGACGAGGTCTTGAAGGAGAAGTCGAGTCAGAACAACTGAGGGGTTCACGTCCTCTTTGTGAGAGTTGTAAATGCAATCGCAAGACAAGCTACACTTTCACTGATAAAGTTATTGCCCTTTATCTTAAGTTTAAGGGTGACATCCAATGCCCCCTGTATCCAGCAATATTCGAAATGACAAAAAGTTGTAAATTAGCAAAAACCATGTAGATAGGTTTAATCCCGTTTTAATTTTATAAAATAAGTTAGGTTTTTTTTATTTTTGAGCTATAATATTCAAATTCAAGACTCAATATGATTCAATCCTAAGATCTGATAAAATTAAATCGTCAAGC
Source organism: Nuphar pumila (assembly GCF_984573655.1). NCBI lineage: Eukaryota > Viridiplantae > Streptophyta > Magnoliopsida > Nymphaeales > Nymphaeaceae > Nuphar > Nuphar pumila. Next base: position 139,670,302 of record NC_143250.1, on the reverse strand, counting down.
AGAGTTTTTAAATACTTTTCTGAATACAATTTTTGTGTGCTAAACATTTCTCTTAAAAGATCAAGTTTTTTTTTTTATGGATGTTTTGGAAACGCTAAAAACTTTTTTTTTGGTTCCAAAGTTTTATTGAAAAAGACATGTTATAAATGAAGTTTTGCTAACTATGAGCACCCTTTGATGGTAATGCCATCAACAGCATCTTTGACCTGATCCTCTCTCACTCATGAGCTGGAGAGGTAAGCTCTATTCGGATTGAAAGTGCCATAGGATTACGTGTTGCTGCTGTTGTTGTTGCCTTCAACGCAATGGTTGGTGACAGCTGGATTTGATCTTTAGGAGAAATGGGTCACCATTGGGGTCCATCTTCCAATTCATGTGCCATTGTTGGGGGCACCCACATTGCTTTTCTAGTATTTGTCCTGTCCTTTTGTTCTTCTTTTGGTTAGGCACCAACAAGTTGATATGTACATGTGGATGTGACTTTTTTATCCTCCCAAACGTCCAAAGTCAGATTCAATGCAAACTCAAATGTAATGTATAGAAGGTTTGGCTGCACTTCCTTAGGCCTATCAGCTTTTGCAATTTTATTTTAATATAGATTTTGTACCTTCTAAGGGTATGTTTGATTGCCTTAGCCTCGGATCCTAAGATCTGAGGTGATACGAGAACAAGGGGAGAGAGACAGATGGAAATCATGGAGAGAATAAAACGTAAAGTATGCACTTGTGCTAGAAATTCATGAATCTGTATCCTGACCTCCTTTCCTAAGCTACAAAATTCATGAATTTAAATATTCGAGGATCTCATATTTAAGGATTTGAGGTCTTATATATGTACAAAATCTAGAGATCTTGTTTAGGGCCCACACTGAATCAATTCTTTGGAACTAAGATCTGAGGCATTAATTCAAACGCCCCCTAAATGATAAAACAACTTGAGAGGAAATGAAAATGTTTGAGGGGTGGAGAGGTGCAATTGCCATCTGCCTTCTATGTTCTTTTGGATATGTAACCAAAGGGAAAACCACCCCATAAACTCATTATGTAAAAAACCCCATCTCCCCCTTGCCCACCAGGGATACATCCAGCTTCGGCCTCGCAGCAAGGGACTCACTTACATCCTTTTAGCTTGATGACTTTCGCAAATCACCCCTACCAAATGAGTGGAGCCCTTGTCGGAGAATGTGTTCATTTTATAGTAAAGCAATTCGCACTTGGAATTGGATCTTCTTTTTTTTATCATCTTACCTACAATTATAACCCGGAACCTTAGGATCAAGAAAGAGTGCCCAAGAGCATTTATGCTGGCTGTAGCTATCGATGTGGCCCCGCAATGTCTATTTTCTTGGTATGGTATAAAGGAATGTGGCCTCTTTCATGGGTTGCTTGCCATTGTTAAGCATTGCTTAACAATTGTTCAACATCAGGTTCACCTTTATCACATCATGCTTTAGGACCACGTTTGTGTAGTATGCAAATGGCTGAAAATTATGCATAATTGAGAAGGCAAAGAGACCACCATTAATACTATATTTATGTCACCCTCCACACAACTACCCCCATTCACTCCACACACACACACATGAACATGGTGTCACAAGGACACTGCAACTTTATGCTCGTGTCATGTTCCATTGTATACTATTTTTAATGAAAAGTAACATTGCACCGGTGACCCGTGTCCTTTTTATCGTGTCCATGTGACGTAAGGTAGACTTAACCATCAGACCATGTCAGCGGGACTTGAGGGGGCTGCTGAACTTTGTTCCTTACTTGGTGCAGACCCGCTCAAACCCTTTCACCAGTACCCTAGTTCTGGTCCAGCATCCGTACAACACTTGAGCTCCCTTTGCTTGTGAGAATGTGTTGTCATTGTTGGTTCTTATGGATGATCATAGTACTACTTTAACGTCTAGCTCAGATATACTGGGACAAAGCCCCATGGCATGTGAGTCAAAGATGTGAGTTCAATAGTTTGGGGTATAACTTATTGTGTTCAAAACCTACAATGTGCATGTGGTGTTGTCTGCACGACTTCTTATATTGCACGTATCTCGAGGAGAGACTCGGTCATATTTGATATCACTGCAGGTTGGTGATATTCGGGGCTGGTAAACGAGCCCATCAAACCCAAGTCTCGGCTCATTTATCATTGGAATCAGGGGTGTAGCAAAAAAAAAAAAAATTGGTGTCATAGTCTGGGGTTGGGGTCAGCGCCCCCGAAAAAAAATTGAGATAAAATAAAAAAAATGGCTATAATTATTAATAAAAATCTATTTCATATGGACAAATCAAACTATTTGCTGCAGTCAGGGCTGGGCTACAAAAATGGATAAAAATCTATTTTATATGGAATCAGGGCTGGGCTAGGACTGGGCTTTTAAAAAAAAAATTAACTGGGCCGGGAGGCAGGACTGAGCTCCCCCCCCCTCCAGCTCCGCCTATGATTGGAATCGTATTGTTCTTGCAAAATGGCACATTTTTCAAAAATACCTAATAATTTGATAAAATCTCTTATATATACAAAATTTTGATTCTCGATTTTTTAAAACATTTTTACCCCTTCACAAATACAATATGACCTTCGCAACTCTTACTTGCAAATGTTCTCAAAATTTACAAACCTCCATAAAAAAGGCACAAGCAAGAAGACATTCACAAATCCAGTACGGAATTCACAACTATTACCAATCTCGTATTGTATTTGCTAATGTCATGCCTATGCTATTTTTTTTATGAGGATGTTCGCAAATGTGTGAGGACATTCTTAAATGTGAGAGTATTTGGTTAAAAGAGGTTTGCACAACTATAACTACCTAAACAGAATGCATGTGCGTTGATCAATGGACAGTCAACATACAAAAGCCCATTAGGGCATGTTTGATGGCTCATCATGCGCATCACGTATGATGAAAAGGATACATTCTAATAAACGTTGAATGCACAGAACGCCGTTAGCCGCTTTCAGAAAATGATGATATTTTTGTTCCACCCCTTATTACAAAAATAACAGTGAGGGGGGGGGGGGGGACAAAAAAAAGATGCCTCAATGAGGGTGCCCGACCCTCTCTCTCTCATGTGCAGAGAGACCTCTTCTCAACGATGAAGATGTTCTACTACCTGGTGTTCAGGTGCCTCGTAGCGGTGGTGGCGGCCCGCAAATTGAGCAGGAGTAGCCGAGGATCTTGTCCAAGGGGTCCTATGATAAGATGGGGTCTAGGTGGTTGTCAGGAGGCTCTAATGTAGAGGAGGTGGGCAGGCACGTCGTTGGGCAGATGGTGAAGTGGTCAGAGGTGGAGGTGGAGAAGCGATCTGAGTCAGAAGGGGAGAAGCAGGGGCATGGTAGATGTAGCATGAGTGGCCAAGGGTCTCATCTAGGGGGTCCTTCGAGAAGATAAGGTCGGGGTGACTATCGGGGAGGCTCTAAGGCAGGGGAGAAGGGCAGAGACACCGTTGGGCGACAACGGCAAAGTGGCTGGAGGTGGAGGGGGAGAAGCGATCAGAGTCAAAGGAGGGGCGGCAGGGGGCATAGTAGACGTAGGAGTGGTTGAGGATCTCGTCGAAGAGGACTTCTGAGAAAATGAAGTTCACGCAGTTGTAGGGAGAGGCTCTGATGCAGGGAGGAGGGCGGAGACATTGGCGTAATATGTAAAATGTAGATTTTGCTCACAATCGAATTTTGATTTTTAGTTTTGGGCTTTTGGTTTGTATATAAATCTATTGCATTTTTGGTTTTTGGTTTTTGCTATAAAAAATATGAATATAATTTATTTTCTTGCATTTTTGGTTTTTGGTTTGTATATAAAATGAATATTAAATACCGGCAATTTTTTGAAGAATTTTCATAAATTTTCGCAATTTTCATTATCTGTGATAAATCAAAAATAATAATTAGAACCAATTGTTATAATATAGGCTATGTAAGACTTAGAAAAAATTGAAGTGTATGAATTTCACTCACATGCCCCAGGGGTCCCTCGACCATAGTTAAACCCCTTTTGTAAAAAGTTATTGCTGAGGAATTCAATATTTGTTAAAAAAAATAATAAATAGCAAATATAACCAAAAATTAAGTAGAAACACTCACCTACATGTATACCTAATTTAATTTTATTTAGTGTCATTTCACTTAATTCTAAATTCTAGTTTTGAAAGAATTGAAATCTAAATTATGAATTAATTAATTAACTAAAATAACAAGTAAAATAGAAATTGTGATTTAACCACATTTAATAAAATTGTAGGAGTCCATAGGTGGGTCGTCTCATCATATGTGGCACTCCTTTTCAACTTTAAAAAGGTAAAAACGAAAAACAAACTTTAAAATAAAAGGTAATTAAAAGTTATTAAAAAACAAGACATGAATAGGAAAAGTCAAAACTTACCTATTTCATTAACAAGCCTCACAAGAAGAAAGGGGTGTCCCCTCCTAGATGTTTCTAGGATGGGGATGGATGGAATAAAAAAGAAAATAGAAAGGTCATCAGAAAAGAATGAAAGGAAAAAATTTAAAAATAAAATAAAATACAAAATAAGACTAGTCAAACTTGTTTGCCAAGCAAATAAGTTTGAAAATTTAAAATATGGAAAGGTCCACCCCATGAGGGTCGATCACCCCATATGACCCTTCTACTTATATGGTATAACATATATATGTACTAAATATTATACCCTAATCTAAGTAAAATATTAATAAAAAAAGGAAAAGAATAAATAAATAAAAAAAGAGAGAAAATGAAGCTAGGAAAGAGGAGAGAAATGGAAAGGAAGCCTTGATTGAGATCAAGGGCTGAGATTAACTCATCCCTTGACCTCACCCTAACTTATATAAATACATGGGAGGGGCTCACCACCCCCACCACCCCACCCCGCCCCCCATTTGCTCTTTTGAGAATTTTTGCTCTCTTGCTTCCCTTTTCCCCCTTTACTTCCTTGATTCCTCTCCTTTCTCCTCTCTTTCCCCTTACACTTTTCTTGTGTTTTCCCCGCTTGACCCAACAAGGAGGGCATCCAAGTATATATGTGAAGCAAAAGGAGTTCGTTGGTGCGATCACCATATGTAGTGGGTAGCCGGTTCGTGTACGAAGTTCAATTTTGCAAGTTTATGAGGTGTTTTCGTGAAAGAAGTAAGGAGTTCTATTCTCTACATGTAAATTGGGACTCGTAGGCACGAGTTCTTCCAATTTTTTATAAAAACAGACATTATACCACACACCCCATACGTGGGTATGGCGTAGGGCTTGTCGAAATCTAAAATAGAGAAAGTTTTCGAAAGAAAACCCCCTCTCAAAATTGATTTCTCCAAAAATCGGATTTTAGAATCTGAATTGAACTATTGTTAAAAGAAGAGTTATGTAAGAATTCATGTTGGACTTAATAAAAAGGGGATGATTTTAATTTCCCCTAGAAGAAATTGATTCACCCCCTAAAGTAGCCGAACAATTGAATTAAAAATAAAAAAAAAGAACTATGTATGCATATTATCGATTTTGTCAAAAATAAAATCTATAATTTTTAGAAAATACATGAGATATTTATTTGTTTCCAGCAAAATTGTAGTTAATATTCATGTGTGTATTGTAGTGATTAGCATGATTTTTCTTGTTTTTGTCAACAAAAATACATATTTTTATGTGCCTTATTATAAAAATATCAAAATTATTTATGAGAAAATAGGACTCGGAGAGACAAATCAGTTTTCCAACCTAATAACTGCAAAAATGAGATTTGCCTATGGTAGATTAGTTAAAAATAAATGTTATATTATTTTTATGATTTTATGTAATATGTCTATCTACAAAAAATTAAAAATATGAATTCGGGTGGCCTGTTTTGGCCCACTCGAATGCATATTTCTCGTTAATACATATTTTTTGCCTAACACTCAATCGGTAAATTGTGTGTATCTCCTTCGTCCAAAAGAGTGTTTATGAATGGTTTGTTTCGTTGGAAAGCTAACAAAATTTCACATGTAAAATTTTGAGCTTTGTTCATGGAATAAGCATTAAACTTTGACAGTCAAAAAAGAAAAGTATAGGCATGCACTAAATCGTTTGTATCTCCTTCATCCGGAGAAATTTTTATGAATGATTTCTAGCATCAAAAAGCTGATAAAATTTTCTACAAACTTTCAAAATTTTAGCTCTCTCTGATGATGTAAAATTTTTTGTAACCTTCGTAAAGGTCAAAAAGAATTGAGTTTTTGCAAGTTTGAAACCGGTTTAAGACCCGACTATCGAATACTTGTGAATTTTATGCACATTTGTGTGTGCTTCTGTGAATGAACATCAGATTGTTTATGGACTATAAAAAGTTAGTTTGCTACAGAGAATTAAGTGTCCATTCATGGGGCATGAACTGAGTAATGTGCTAATGCAAAAGGATGACTTTGTGGCCTTTCGCTAATGAATGGATCGAAGTGTTCGTCTTGCGAATTAAGATGTAAATGTTAATGGACTATGCATGCTCTGTCATGTATATGATGATGATGATGTGAATGATTGGATGCATTTAGTGTAAAAGAGAATTTATTGCTTCATTTGTGCATATGCACATAAGTTTGAAATGAAAGAAACATGAGCAATGTCATCGAACTCAATGTTTTAAAATGTGCGTCCATAGGTCCTGAGATGGTTGAATCCCTTTAGTGGATTCATATGTGTGTATTGCATGTAAAGTACATAAGTTAAAAGTTTAAACATATAACACTAAAAATTTGTGTTTGCAAGAAGAGGCCAAGTGGTACTTTCAACTTTGTGAAAAATGTTTTGAGTACGAAAGGTTTCTCATCTCCAACCATGAAGATAAGAAAAACCTCTACTGCAGCATAGATGAAAGAAACTCATGAGTAAAAAATTGATGCATCAAAATGACAATGTTGGATGCGCTCTCTCGATATGCTCGTCTCTCACCCATAGAACTGGTGAAAGGTGTCTGGCAAGGCCAAAGCCACCAATGTTTGAAAATATTGTATGTGTCATAGCCTTGATCTATGTTTAAGCTTGTGTTAGTACCCACATAGCTAAGAACTGAAACCTAAATGATTGTACATTAGATAGGCATGGCATGCATCATATAAGAAAAAAAAATTGAAGATAATAAATGACTAATGCATATTGTCGACTTCTGTAATGGCAAGTGTATGCATTTTTAAATTGTTCATGCATCTTTATTCATTCATATTTAATTGTATGTGTAGTTGAAAGCAATTTCATGATTTAATGCTTGAATGACATATTAGAAATTCATGTTTGTATTTGAGTTATATTTAGTCTTGTTGCATGTATGAAAGATCAAAGTAATTCTTACTTGTTTTAATTTATGTGTTCTGAATAGATCTACCCTACTGAGACATTATTTGTCTGACCCTATTGATTTTAAATGTTTTCAAGTGGCGAGTAAATTCACATGTGATGGTGGTAGGTTGTGGCGGGAACCAAGCCAAGCCTTTCCCATCCCTTCGAGTATTTTTGGACTGTGAGCATTTTAGAACGCTCGACTCTGATTATTTAATTTAAATTTTAAATAGACTATTATTATTATTTTGAAGATATAATGAATATTTATTTGATTCATGAATGTTTAATTTTTGAATTAAATGCACGTATGAAAATGAATGTGATCGTTAAATAACATGCCAAGTTTTTGTCCTCTTTAGATTTTCGTTGCAGCTTTTATAAAACTGTTTACAAAAAAATCATGATTTTTGGAATACAAAATTTTGGGTGCTACAAATATAAATATGCATCTTAGGGGCTTTTTGTATATAAAAAATATGAATTCTTATTTTTTTCTCAAATTACCTAAAATTTAAACATTTTTTCGTACTTGGATCCAGTTTGAGATCTATATTTAAAGCTAAAATCCATAAAAATTTGATAAACTTTCATAATTGGATCTAATAAAACACCGATTAAAGCATTTATATATATAAAATATCAATTCTTATTTTTTTTAAATTACCCAAATTTTAAACATTTTTTAGTTTTTAGATCCAATCCAATGTCTATATCCGACATTAAAATCCATAATAAACATGTTAAAACACTCATATGGTTGGATAGATTGGGTCATACAATCCAAAATGAAGTAATCCGACCCATTATCCATGATTGTCCAAGTTGTCTGAACATCGTCATCAAACAACAAACGTTTGGAACACAACATTCGAGTATGATCCAAACAAACGTTGAACTTGGTACAGTTGTTACGGAATGAACATAACACGTGTTCATTTTCGTCTTTTCTTTTTATTTCATCCAATCCTGGACAAACCATCAAACATACCCTTAAAAGACAAAAAGAATGCTTTAGTTGTACTTCAAAGCATCGCTAAAAGCCCCTATAGGATGCCCTATCATTTTTTTCAATTGGTTTTAGCTAAAGTTTTAATGTCACGCGAATGTCCTCACATATTTGCAAACATCCTCTGTCAAAAATGGCACAAGCATGAAGACATTCACAAATACGGTACAACATTCACAATCATAGAGTTGTGAAGGTAATAGTGTATTTGCGAATATCCACTTGTCTATACCATTTTTTTTACGAAGGTTCGCATATTTTGGGGACAATCGCAAGTAAGAGTTGTGAAGGTCATGTTGTATTTGTGAGAAGTAAAATGTTCTAAAAAAATTAAGAATCGAAATTTTGGAGATGGAGAATGCACCATTTTGCAAGGGCATTTTGATCATTTTTAGTATATTTTATCTACACGAGCTTACCTCAGCTGATCTAAGCCGAACACCATCAATTCATACTTGCCTCGTTTAAGCTAAACGAGCTACTCATGGCTCTATTGCTAGTTACATAAACCAAATATAAATGAACTTTTTTTTATGACGATGAACCCTTTCTAAAGAAAGAAAAACCCTGAGTGGGGCCCCATGACCACCTTGCCTTACATCACCCACCTCTGAAAGGTGCAGACACACCCTTGCGCCAGCATGATGATATAATCAAAGAGTTGATGAGCTGAACTAAGTTGAGCCACAAGCTGTTCGGTTGTTTACTAGCCCTAATCATATTGAATCTCAACTATTAATCCCACTTCAATGTGGGACGTGGATCCCATTAAATAGTTTTTGCTGCCATCTTCTGCTATATCTTGATTTGAGGTTTTACTTAAATACAAAACCCCTATGTCACTTCGAAAAAGCATAAGGTGTTCACTTTTAAAATAGAGTAGGTTGTTGTCGGAAATCCAATTTCTGCTTGTGGAATTCCAAGTTCCTAGTATTTATGGAATCATGATAATTAAGATTAGAGAATTGAGGTTCCTTAATAAAAAGTGATAAATATCATATATTGTTCCTTTGCATGTGTTAAAGGAGGGTTAATATTTGATGCTATTGAAGGCACAAAACTATTGAGTATAAATCATCTTATTTTTATATCTTTGGTCTCTCTATTTTTTTAATCAGGCTTTATGGATGTGATCTACAAGGTTCATTTAGTTGAATCATGTAATTGCAAATGTTAGCATATCTTTTAATGACCTCAAAAATCAATGACCTACAATGCACTAAAATTATATGACTCAAAAGATCATATTTTTATGTTAAAATTATTGCAAAAAGTGATAGATCAAGATACTAAAAATAACATAAACTTTAAGAAATTCAAATATTACAAAGAATATTATCAATCAAACATGTCATATCCATATATGATTATAATTAAGTATAAAATTTTATTATTTTATTTTATGAGAAATAATTACAACTTTTTATTTTTATATATTTAAAACAATTATAGTAATGAGAGCTATACACTTTTATACATGATCTATATGACATGTCAATTTAAATATACAAATAAAATCTTCATGATAGATCAATGTTCTAAATTAGTATATAAGATCATAAATAATCAATTAAAATATCTAAGTATACCTAGATGGATCAAATTTTAAATAATCTATGATTGCAATAAAAAACAAGCATATAATTATAATATATAATCATCAATATAATTTTAGTTAAGATCATAAATAAGATCAGGCTTATTTAAATAAACAATCGAATATGTCAAAACAGAAATTGTTTGATTGTCATGCGATTTTAGACATGAAAAAAGAAAGAATTTTCTTTTAGCTTAAAAAGAGGAAATTTAATTAATTGAATAAGTTTTTTAATGCATCAAAAATCAATGAATTCTAATATACAGTTATGACTTTCACAAACTGATTATGTCAAGTGTCATTTGATTTGGGGTTATAATCTGACCTGAATATATGTGTAGGATATAAGTATGAATTTGAATCAATAATATATATAAATAAAAAATAACATCAAGAAAGAGAGAGAGAAAAGTGTATATTAGAATTATAAAAAATATCTATAAAATATAAGCACTCCAGTCTCCCATTAAGAAAATGAGTCTCAATTGACGCCAACCTCTAACCACATTTTCTTAATTGACAATACCATTCATCATTAGCTAATTTTTTTAATTAAAATAAACTCTAAAAGTTGTAAAGATTTTATGGATACCAAAAATAAAATTTAATAAACACAATAATTATAAAAAATATCTCAAAAACAAGATTAAAAAAAACTTGCTTGGCAAATTATGACTTTTACTCAATATATGCATATTTACTAGTATACTAACTGAAACCATATTCAAACACACACTAGAGGTCTAGCCTTAATATAATGTGCTCATGTTCCCATTACGGGCATCAAAAAAGTTTTGCTCACCCAGTATATAGACATACAATACCAATATAGGACAAGTTGATTCTCTAAGACCAAAATTCACCCAGTATAGTGATTTTTATTTCGAAGGCTATTAATGAATATGATTATTAACTATTGCCTCTCAATAGGGCTACCTTCCCTCGCACCTATCAAATTGCTTATATAGCAAAGAGACAATGTTGAGTCTACTACAAGCATGTATGCCATATGTTCGATGATTTATGTCAAGTCTTTAGGCGATTTTTCTATATTGGAGTCAAGAGTGGGTCCATCTCTTGAAAGCATCACCTTCACGAGACACTGCTGCAAAAACAAAAAAATAAGATACATTGTATTACCCCATCTGACTCAGGTGTATACCTTAACCTGATTTGTAAAACATCAAAGATAGTATATCTAAAGTTGTGAAGTTAGGGTTCTTTCATGTGTTCAAATTGACACAATTTATATAAGTTTTTAGATGAGATCATCTAGCAACTAAAACCAGTAAAACCATGATAAGATCTTGCATAATTCACGATTGCATGCAATACTAGAACAACACTTCATGAACATAATCATGGTCATATTTGAATATTCATAGATTTCATGTAAAACCATATAAAACATTCAACAAAAATAACATGATCCTTAGCAAACAAACCATGTTGAGTACATCTATGTGGATAGATGGTCGACAAAGCTTGAAGCTATGATTTCTACTCAATAGTTTCATGCCTTCAATAGCACTGAAAAGGTCAAACATGTGCAGATTGTTGCATGAATTTAATCTCATTATGTTCCATCTATGTAAAATAAGCTTATTGTTCATAAATGCCACTTTTTATCATATGGAGCAAATATTTCTTCTATATTTTCATGTTATTTTAAAATTATCTCCAATGTCTTAATATTTTATAGTTTATGACATTTATTTCTTAACTGCTCCATTTGCTTCCCTATTACTTATTTTTGCTTCTCAAAGGAGTTCTCACATCTATTCTTTTCCACTTTTCTTTTCTTGTTTTTGGCTAGGACAAGGAAAAACCCTATTATCACCTACTTCACCATAATTACTGGAAGCACCTCTCTAAGGTGAAAGCGTGCAGCAGGAAGTTGGGGGAAACTCAGTTCACTTTATTTTCTGTGTTTTTTCATGTAATCATTTTTTTTTTGCTTCTCACTCGTTTCTTATTTGTTTTCCTTTATACTTTTCCACACTTCCAAAGTAAATCCCGTTTCATGCTTCATATTAATTTCCAAACACTAGCTTCCCTGCTTCTGCTTCAGGCATCACTTCTCATATTCATTTCGCTTCCTGGTAGCTATGGACTGTACATTGAGAGGCTTTCAGTGGGTAAAACCCTTGGAGTCTCCCCTACTTACCAGAGAATACTGCTAAATTTGACCTTCTAGCAAAAGACGCCCCTGTGGAATTTGAACTATAGTACTCCTATGCCAGGTGACAAACCATGGTCACCCCTAACTTTTTCAACTTTTTCACTTATCATTTCATGAGTCCTTGTAGGGCCCTTCTAAATGCTAGGACACCCGTGTTGTAAGTAGACACTGAGGGTGCAACTCTGGTGTTCCCTTTTGTTGGAACAAAAATGGCCCCAACTGGGGATCCAGCCCCTATCCTCATGCTTTGCAAACTGTCCAAGGAACTAGACCAGTCCGTTCTCTCTCTCTCATAACTATGGCAAAGAGGTTTAGTCGGTTGTCAATCAAAGAGAGAGGGAGACATGGTCACTAGTCACCAAAGAAGGAAATACAAATATGTGAAAGAGGCATAGATTGCCAAAAGAAAGGGCTCTTTGTCGACCAGTTGATGGCTACCGACAATAGAGAGGGCTAGTCAATGAGATAGAGGTAGAAAAGGAAAGGTAAAATCAACTCATCCCTATCTTCGTACCCCTCCTTGGGATTTCATTAATGCAAGTTGTTTTTATCAAGCAGCCCCAAGGAGGAGGCTTGATTCTCATGGGCGTCACCCCTCTGCACAAGCCAACATGTAGCATAGGTACCTAAGGCAGGGGTCCTAGCCTCGGAGTTTTACGCTACCGGCATGACCATAGGTATAATTGTAGGGGATCCTTCTGCAAGGCACAACAAAACAGACGAAAGGCGTACCTGAGGCGGCCATCGAGGAACCGGATGATGGCTGGTGGTTAGCGTTGGTGGCTGGAACAGGGTGAGCTTCGCTCCTCAGCCGGACTGCAGCCCTCCAATGAACGCAGGCTCCTTCAGCAGTCGATGAGCAGGATCCCTCTTCCCTCTTTAGCTGAAAAACTCAGAAAAGGTATTTTTTTCCTTAACCCTTCTCTGTGTTTTTTTCCCTCTTTTGGGTTTCTCATTGACACTCGTTTATATAGAAAACGCAGGGGAAATGGTTAGCATAACTATTCCCTCTCTAAATTTTCTTATGTTTATCGAAAGAAACACTATAAGAGAAAAGTTACCATATTGTGAGTAACTGCTATGATGTATGACTTATCCTAACATTTTCCTACTTGTTTCGACGATAAATCAGTAAACTTTATGGGAATGACTTGATGAATAGATTAGTCTTTACAAATCTATTCTATAGATCCTTAGTTAAATCTCTAATCCGTGTGAGATTAACAACCATAATGAGAATCAATAAACTGCATTTGATCACTTTATTCATATGCATATGTCAAAAAGAATTTAACAAGCCCATCCTCAATACATATTCGGAATATAATCCTGGTGCTAGCCTTTTAGTAAGAGGATCAACAATCATCGCTTTGGTACCCATATTAACAATATGCACTAGATGATTCTCTGTCATTTCCTTAAGGACAAAATATTTTAGCTCCATATACTTGCATGACGTAATACTTTTGTTGTTCGAAAAAGACACAGCAGCTTCATTATCACAATAGACCCTCAGTGGTTTCTTGATAGAATCGACCACATTTAACTGTGATATGAAGTTCTTCAACCATATGGCCTCCGAAGTAGTCTCGTACAATGCTATAAACTCTGCCTCCATGATGTAAGCAGCAGTGGTCGTCTGATTTTCACTCCTCCAAGAGATCGCTCCCCCAGGAAGTAAGAATACATACCTAGTAGTAGGCTTTCTACTATCAAGGCATCCTCCTAAGTCCGCATCTGAATAGTCAACGACCTCGAGGTGATCAACTTTATAATACGTCAATATATAGTTTTTTGTCCCTTGCAAATACTGCAAGACTTTCTTAGCAGCCTTCCAATGAAATATGCCTGGATTAGACTAAAATCTACCAATCATCTACTCCGAAGGAAATATTTGGACGTGAACAAGTCTGCACGTGTTGCAAGCTGCCAACAACTGATGCATATGGATAAGCACTCATCTGTGCTTTGTCAATTTCGTTCTATGGACAATCATTTAGGCTTAATTTGTCACCTTTTGATATGGGTGTTGAACTAGAAAAATAATTCTCCATCACATATGGATGAGGCTGCTTTAATACATTGTTTATGTAGGATCTTTGGGAGAGGCCTAGAAAACCTTTTGTTTTGTCTCAACGGATCTCACCCATATCTTTCATATCAAAATGTGATGCAAGAAATTGTTTTGTCTCTTAAAGTAACTTTATATCGTTGGTTGTCAGCAAAATGTCATCCGCATACAACATCAATATAACAAACTTATTCTCACTTTTCTTAAGGTATATACATTGATCAATAATGTTTTTTGTAAACCCGAAACTCACAATGACTTGGAAAATTTTAATATACCTCTGTTGGGAGGCCTGTTTAAGCCCATATATTGATTTGTTAAGCTTGCAAACCAAATGATCATCTTCAGAGAAACCAAGAGGTTATTCTATGTATACCTCTTCATTCAAATCTTCGTTGAGGAACGTTGTTTTCACATCCATCTGATGTAGCTTTAAGTCATAATGAGCTGCGAGGGCCAAAATTATCCTCATTGACTCCTTAATTGAGACAGGAGAAAATCTCGCATTATAGTCAATGCCCTCCATCTGAGTGAAACCTTTAGCAACCAATCTTGCCTTATGTCTCTCTATGTCACCTTTGGAGTCCCTTTTGGTCTTAAAGACTCGTTTACATCCGATGGGTTTCACTCCTTTAGGTGACTCGACAAGATCACACACTTGATTTTTAACCATAGAGTTCAACTCTTCTTTCATAGTTTTTATCTAGTGCGAAGATTGTTTGCTTTCAACAGCTTTCATAAAAGTCAACGGATCATCATCTATATCTATGAAATCATCAGGCTCCTGAAGGTACACCACATAATCAGGATGTATGACAGATTTTCTAACTCTTGTGGATCTCCAAACAGGTCGTTCCTCAGGCTCAAATTGAACTTGTTAATCATGTTCGTGTTCTTCTGCGTTGTCCACAATAGGTTCACTTTAGATTTGTGCATCAACAATCGGGTGATCAACCACATCATCGTTAGGGTATCTTTCAGTGTTTTCCTTAACAGGTGATGAGACTAAATCATGTATTTACTCAAAACCAAGGTTTTGAAGTGCACTTAATCCTACTGAACCATCTTCAAAAAAAAAATTCTTATTTGTTTCAACAATCTGTGGTGAATAAAATGGGCAATAAAACATGTATTCTTTTGATCTCTCTGGATAACCAATGAAATACCCATTGGTTGTTCTTTGATCAAAGGCTTTAATGCGAGGGTTATACAGCTTAGCCTCTGCAAGACATCCTCATATGTGCATATAAGACAGTGATGGCTTCCTACATTGTTAGAAAGTGGCTTTGAATACATTAGGTTCAATAATGAACTCATACATGCACATGAAGTGTGAATAAACCCATTAAAGGGAACAACATAAGCACATAATGTGCTAACACATAAACCCACACAAGGGGCAAAAATATGACTTAAAGTCATAAGTTGAATATTATTGAAAGAAAGGAAGAAGAGGGGAAAAACCCCTTACAATGGAGCAAGAGCTCCTCCAAATCTCTAAGAAATACAAGGGGGAGACCCCTATTTATAACACAAGAGAGGAGCCACAAAGGGGGCTCCCAAAGGAGTCGTTGGGAGCCTCCCTAGGTGGCACAAACCCCAAAAAATAGAAAAATAAAAAATAAAAAATAAAATTAAATTACAAACATATTTCGAATGGAATATGCGTAAAACTGGAAATGTCTAAACTACCCCTATGCCTATAAATAGAAAAATATATATTTTATATATATAATTAGGATAATACATATGCATATATACAATATATGAATATGTATTATCCTTTATATATATAAAATATATATAGTATTACAAAGGTTGAATGATACATTTTATCACCCCCCTCAAACTTTGCGTGGGGGAACGAAAAGATTGAAGAAAGCAAAAGGAAGAATCTCAAGGCTTCAAGAGCCTTTAGTCCGAATGCCATTGAAAATGTAAATGTAAATGCCATTAACGATGAGCACCTTCCATGATCTATTCAAGGTACTTCCTTTTCCACTTATCTTCAAGATCCTGTGGAACAACAACAAAGAATAAGTAAAAAATATCTTTGCACTTTACTCAAATGGAACTTTCCTAACAAGGTGCAAAATTATATTTATGCAAGATCTCATGATAAAATACTTACTTTAGCATGAGGAAAATTTAGAAAAAAACAAGATTTCAAAATCATATATCATGTTAAATGGTAAGTAGAAGCAAATTATGCGGAAATGAATTGCAAGAATGCATAATTCATTCATAAGATCCAACATTGGACAAACATAACCCCATAATGGGAAATAACACAATGGTCCCCTAAGGGACACCATAGCAAGCCTACGAAGAGGCATAAGTTACATATGCTTTATTGAATGAGATCCTAAAAAGCCATAAAGAGCCTATGCATATATTATCATGAAATGAATTAATACTTAAAGGAATCATTAATGAACATGCTTCAAACATGTAATGAAGTGTTAAACAAGAGAAACAACGTCTCCAAGCATACTTTAAACAAAATAAACACAAGAGTTCACAAGGTTTTAAATCCATTTACGAGGCAAAACGAAGAGTGTTATTTGAGTAGAGAATCTTACCCATTTAGGAAAATCTCACTCAATTGACAAAAACACATTTTGCATACAAAAGTGGCCAAAGAACCATAAGCACTTAATATATGCCAAAAAATCAACTTGATTTTTAAAATATACATATCAAAAATATGATTCACTTGAATATCTTAAAACACAAGTCATGAATGAAATTTTGCAAATTTCAACAATAGTTCATCCATTACAAACCACTACCTCATTAGTCCTCCAAAACCCATAAATCAAGTGTATAAGCTACTAGATCAAGAATATAAATATAATGCCATTAAAGGCCAAATGACACACACTAAGGTGTGTAAAAATACATCTTGTCTATATATAATAATACTTGAAATGAGTGTATCAACGACAAGAACAAGAGAATACACGCCAACATGGACAAAAAGCATCTCTTGTCTACGTAAAAATACATTCAAGATCAAATATGTTCAGCTACTAGAACAAGAGTATTAAGTCAACCATGGGCTAAAAACACAATACATCTCTTGTCTACATAAAATGACACTTGAATTGAGTGAAAGAAGCCAACCATGGGCATATAACTCAGCGACTAGAACAAGGACACACATGCCAACATAAGCTAAAATCACACACGATGGTGTAAATCAACGTGTCTTGTCTACATAAAATAACACTCAAGACAAGTGTGTTCAGCTACTAGACCAAGAGAGCAAAAGCCAACAAAGGGCAACCAACACACGAAGGTGTAATAAAATTCTTGTCTACATATGATGACACTTAGATAAGGGACATAAAAGGATAAGACTTTTGAGGCAATAAAACTTGTAATGACAATCATATAAATAAAACCTTGAAACAATATTCTTCAAAAAAGAATACTCATAACAATATCATTTTGAAATAAAATGTGTGAATATACACACACCAAGAATACTTGTGCATAAGAGCACAAAACATAAATGTGCAAATGCACTCATATGATTCATAAACAATAAAAGGTTGGGCAAAAAAAACCCATGTGATCATCGCAAAATTTTTCCTCTCGTAATGTTCTCTCTCTTCCTTCTCTTTTCCTTTCCAACCTCGTATTTTCCTCCTTTTTGAAGAGAGAAAAGATAAAAGAACGGAAAGAAAGAGAGAAAAGAAAAGAAAGAAGAGAAGAGAAGAGGAACTCTTTTGCGGGTCTCACTTGACCTTAATTTTAAAAATATTTGAAATAACTCGCCTCCGTTTTTGAAATATTTGCGGGAAAATCGGGAGACGGGATCCGCTCGTCGATACGAGGTTCGACCGTTCCTGGCGCCTTTACCAGGGGTAATCGAACCAAGGGTCGAATTTTATGCCTTTTGCTTTGCAAAGAATTTATCTAAGTTTTTATCCTAAGTCTAAATGCACAATGAATCATGCTTGTGCAATATGCAAAGATGTATGCTCTTTTTGAAAATATTTTGAAGAATTTCCAAGTGAAATTGATAAAGTAAAGAAATGATTCCTAACTTAGAACTTAAGATTAAAGTTCTAAGTTTTTAGAATATTCAAGAGCTTGGGAAGATAAATCTAGATCTGGAAAGAGATGGTTTTTGAAGTTTTTGAGATAAAAGAAGAAGAAAGAATTTTTCTAAGTCATAAATGAACTTTGAGTCAGAAATAGAAATGAAAATGGAATTGAATCAGTAGGAAAGATAGAATTGGGAAAAATTGAAAAATGGAATTGATTTAAAAGTTGGAATTTCAAGATGAAATCCGAATCCGAGATCTGGATTCGGAATAGAGTTCAAAATTGAATTTTGGATTTAGGATCTGAAATGGGAACTTGATTTGAAATCTGGAATGAAATGGAATTGGTAAGAATTGGAGAAAAAATGGAATATTGGATTTGGAATTTTGAATGGAATTGGATTCAAGATTTGGAATCCAAGATAGTATTTGGATCTGAAAAGGTGGATTTGAACTCTGGATCCTAAGATGGAATTGGATCTGAAGTCTGAGATCCAAGGTAGAGTTGGGCTCTGGATCCTAAGATGGATTTGGATCCGAAGTCTGAGATCCGAGATAGGGTTGGACTCTGGATCCTAAGATGGAATTGGATCTGAAGTTTGAGACCCAAAGTAGAATGAGGATCTGGATCCTAAAATGGATTTGGAACTGAAGTTTGAGATCCAATGTAGAATTGGTTTCTGGATCCTAAGAATTGGAATTTGGATCTGAATCTGAGATCCAATGATAGAATGAGGATCTGGATTCTAAAAGAAATTTGGACCTATGATTGGAGATCCAAAAGTGTAATAAGGATTTGGATGGAATTTGGATTTGTGATGGGAGATCCAAAATGGGATAAGGATTTGGATCCTAAGAATTTGGAATTTGGATCTGAATCTGAGATCCAAAGCAGAGTTGGATTTTGGATCCTAAGAATTGGAATTTGGATCCAAATCTGAGATCTAATGGTAGAATGAGGATCTGGATGAATTTTGGATCTGTGATTGAAGATCAAAAAGTGGAATAAGGTTTCAGATCCTAAATGGTGATGGGAAATCCAAAGTGGAATGGAATTTATACTTGGAAATCTGGATCCAAGTTGAGATTAGGATTTGATTTTGGATTGGTTTATGAAAAGTCCAAATAGGACCTTTAAAGACGGATCTGGGTTTTAGAAACCCAAATTTAAACTTGAGATTCGAATCCAAACCTTGATTGAAGATAAGGGTATGAACTTGGTTTTTGAAATCAGGAGATAATTTCAAAGTTAAATTGAACTTTGAATTTGGATTTTGATTTGAGTTGGAAATTTGAAGTTTTGAATATGAAATGATTTTGAAATTTCAAAGTCAAATTGGTCTTTGAAATTGAATTCTTGAATCTTGAAGTGAGATAGAATTGGATTTGAATAAGATCTGATGAAGAAGAAGAAACACTTGGAATTTTAAAAATGAAGTTTTGAAAATATGATGCAGTTCTACCCTAAATGATGAATGAATTTAAATTTTGAAATTAGATTTTGAAAATTGTATTTCATTCTTTACATGAATTGAAATAAGATTGAAGATATAATACATACTTGACTATGGTCATTGAATGTATCATATAATAATCTATATTTAAACTCAGGTGAAGAATGAAACATATTTTGTGATTTTATAGAGTTTAAAATGGAATTAACTCTCAATATACCCTGACTATGGCCATTGGTATATATATTGAATTAATTCTAAGTTAAACTCTGATAAAAGGTGAAATATTTGAAGAATATGATGATTTTTGAAAGAGGATCCAGTGTGGATCCAGTATTATTTCATAAAAGATAAAAATACTAAGTCTTGTTTACACCCCGACTATGGCCGTTGGTGTAAATCATCAACTTAGAATTAACTTACCTTTTATGAAATGGTGCACGTGCCATTCATGTTTCACCATTGTGAGAATTTGAGAAATAAAGGAAAAAAATGTATGAACAACAAGTAATTCAATGATATTTACAATTCTCATCCATTCTACCTAAAGCAGGAAATGTAAATTTTCATTAAAGTCTAACTATTACAACTCATAAAATCAAGTTCTCAACTTCAAATGATAACTTTATCCACGTATTTCCTGCAAAACATCCGGATTAGCAATGAAAATAGAAGAAAGATCACATATGCCATATGGAAATCGAGTAGTGAAGAGATATGCATGATGAAAATGATGGAAAAGATATATATATATATCTATATACATATATATATATATATATATATATATGTATATATGGAGTATATTCAATGGGGAGATGTGCTGAGGTGATAAATTTAGGTTGTAATAGACAATGAAGAGGAGGGAATGAGGAATATATAATGCTTATGATAGCTGGAGGTGAATGCTGGGTGAGTGCCTATGATCACCTACTGGTTATGGGGAAAGTGCAGAAATATGATGACCAGAGGTGACAACCTAAGGTATATCGAGAATGGGTTCTGTGCTGCCACGGATGGAAGGTATACAGGATATTCATCAGCATCAACTGCTGTTTAAGATGATGTAACAGCAGAAGGAAAGGAACTTGCAGATAGATATAGGGCTGTGAGAGGTACTTGTTGTGGAAGGGTTACCTAGCAGGGAGTCACAGCAACAACCGGCCTAGAAAAAAAATGATCCTAATTCACATATATGACAGGACGGTGGACAGCTTCAAGAATGAGTTTGGTAATTACAGCTCCTACTATAGACAATAAAACTGATGGCCACAGAACAAGCTTTTTGGAAGCTCCTTCTGAAGGAATGTCCAAAATTATGACCGAGGTTAGCAGCACGCTGGAGTCTGCTGGATTACCTTTTCGTATCAGCAAATAGGGGTAGTTGTATTTTGACAGGATCTAGCAGAGACCTTTCATGCCTATTTGTGACTATGGATTATATCGACACCTTGGATGGAAGGTGAAAGCTATGTGCTGTAGCCAATGAAGCCACAAGTGAACATAATGTAAGTAATGCAATGCAACCAGACAATAATGAAATGTAAGTGAAGTGGTGTGTCAAGGGTGAAATGAATGTGTATGGGTTGTGTAGTGTTAGGCTTAAATGTCATAGTAGGTGCCATGAAGGATGGTGAAGGTATGATGCAAGAAAGAGGAGTTGTGGTAGCAGTTATTGGTTATGCAACAGGTGGTATATGTGGTAGTAAAGGGAGGTTGAAAGTGCTGTGCTGTGGAAGAGATATTACAGTGATAGTGATGATACTGGTAGGCAAGGGTTGACAGGGGAGGTGTGTAAAATTTCAAGTGATCCACATGTAGGATGTTGTGATAAGAATGCCTGCTGTAAGCATATTTGGGAATAAAATCATAGATCCTAACAAAGAATGAGTTTCTAATGGCCAAGAAAGGGAGAATCCAGTGACTGATTGATGGCTTCTGAATAAAATTGAGTTGAGCTTCCCTTCTCCTGCAAGATGTGAGAAATAATACAGGAACAGATTCCTGATGCCGCAGACATGACCAGTGAGGCGGTAGCAAAAGCATCAACAACACTTAGATTCGTAACACCAAGAATGAAGCACATCTGCAATCTGAAAGAATGTTAAAAAAAAATGCAGGATGACATCGACCATCGATCATAAATTTACTGGACCTAGATGGGCTTAGGGCCTTGGGCTCCAGCAATTTTATTGAAGAAGTATTGTTAACAAGACTACAGCAGCAAAGATATCACTTGTGAAAAGAGATTCGTGACATAAACCATCTACTGAGATTTTCTGTCATGCATCACTGGTTTTTGCTGAAGAACCAGGGAACAAAAACCCCTAGGCTCACTAGTAAGGATGGTCATATACACTGGCCCTCCAGATATCACTCATCTATGACAGTAAGAGATACACAACATGGCTTTCATTGGCAGGAGCTGTTAGTTCCAAACTCTTAGCCCCCTCCCCTTTCTCGAATAAGAAGCAATAGTGAAGGTGAGTTCATCACAAGCACCGCAAATAACAATAACAATACCAGAAACACCAGAAGCCATGATAGCAATATCAACGAAAAAAAGAAGAAAAAGAAATAGCAAATACTAATATTGTTGTTGTTCCTGTTGTCCGCTTCCAAAAAAAAAAATCAATCAACATCTTCAAAGCATATGAATTTTAGAAAGGTTTCAGAAACCGGGAAGACATAAAAAAATGAGGGACAAATCATTGACATTGCAAACTAAGCTATTATGCACAGAGGATAGGATATAGGACAAAATCGAATTTCATGGGTTTGATATCAATGAACTGTTACAGGGTAATGATTGAAAGGTAATTGTGAGGCTCATGCTGGAAAATGTAACATACGTGAATACATATATAGCAAGCTACTTGTAAAGAAAGAAGAAGAAATTTCTAATGATGATATTAAGTGAGTTTACAAAGGAATTTAAAATTTACTGGTGAAACTAAGGGACATTGGGAGTGAAGGGTTATAACTGATGTCTTATAGCAAAACTAGATGCCAAGGATCGACACCCCATTCCAGAGGGATGAATCAGGGCCTTCATTATTATGCCACGCAGTGGATATTGGGAACTCCACTGGAACGCCAATGTAAAGTTCTTTCTTCTTTTTTTTTTTTAACTCAGTCTGATTATGAATCACCAGACCGATTTACAGGAGATGGGACGATGGTAATATCCTTCTATAAGACCCTGATAGCTGAGACATGCAGGTTGTTTAATGGTTCATTGTGATAATGCTAAATGCTAACCAGAGTGCAGACCTTACCTGTAACATCGATTCCCTATAATGATGGGTATTGGGAGCACGATCATAAACTGTCTGCTAGCAAAAGTCAGTAAACACCTGCTGCGGCCACGTTATTCACTTCCTCTCCCTAGATACCTTTGCCTGGGTTGGATTATCAGGCAGCAACCAGCCAGCTGATGTTGGATGCATTTAGCTATGGGGCTCTTATTTATAGGGGCAATGTTGATTCATTTGTTGAAATAAGACACGCTAGGATGTATTTCTATCGATGTGAAGGAGGTGCACAAAAATATGGCGTTGGGCCAGGTAAGATATGGGATCATGCATATATTGAAAATTAAACAGGAAACAGGAGGGGTTGAAGTCTCAGCCATGGTGAACTGTTGGGTATGTACATGAAGAAGGAGAACATAATACAGTGAATAAACAGAGTATAATTGATACATCAATCGAACCCAATTTAAAACAAGGAATCAAAAACATAATGGGCAATTTATACAAACAAATACAGAGGATGGGATGCACGCAGAGGCTACTTCCATAAAAAAAAATGCAGGGGTTATATAATAAGAAAACAGTGTGTGCCTGATGAAGCACGCATATAATGAGCAAAATAATAATAAAAAAAAGGGTACAGTCGGCTATTATTGTAGCAGGAAATCTAATATCAACAAGTGTTTGAAGTAAAACAGGAAATCAAAACTGACATGAGAGAAGGAAGCCATGAATCAATAAATGGTCCGGATATGAGTCGATCTACCAAAAGAAACTAAAAAAAAAAGATGAGAAAGGAAATCAAAATAAGACATGAATCATAATCTACATCATGATAATGAGAAAGTCGACATACGTGAAACCACTGTAATTCATCAATCACAAGAAGGGAAAGCAACAAAAAAAAATGTTAGAATCGAATCATTCTATTAATGTCGCACAGAGGCAGATCAATTTGTTATAAACAAATCAATGTTACCATGGGTGCTCCGTTTGAAAAGAAAAGAAGAAGAAAAAAATTTAAAAGGGAAGATCCGAAGGAAATCAAAGAAGAAGAGGGGTATTTACCTGTTTTTTGTAGAGAAATTGGACTTCCTTCAAACAGCCACAGAGGAGGCGCCTTGAGGGATTGTTCTTCAGTTCTTATAGGGGAAACATATAGGAGAGGAGGAGGACCAGAAGAAGGGGAATCAGACTGCTTGAAGCTCCCGTAGTAAGATCGATTTCAATCGATGGGGAAGAAAGCCTTCTTTGATAGCCCACAGGGGAAGCACCAGAAGGACGGCGAGAAGAGAAGATGAGGAAGAAAGGATCGGAGGAGATGCGATCTCTGGCGAATGAGGGGTTAATGGAGAGTCCAAACGAGAGAGGAAGGTCCCTTGGTCGGTAATGGGGGAGAAAGAGGGAAAAGTGATCTCCAGGACAATCGTCGATGCCTCGATCATGGGTGAAGACCTCTTCTTAAAGAAGAGGTGGAAGGTTCGAGTGAAGAGCTCGTTGGAGATGGAAGGTGAAGAATGGGCAGGTTGTTGCAGATCGGACGGTGGAGAGGGGAGATGAAAATGTGCGGGAGGATTCCGTTGGCTTTTTGTGCTATTTCCTAAAAGAGGTTCCCCTTAAAAGAATTTTTTGGAAAATAGTTCAAAATTGAGGTTTTCAGCGAGAGGCTTCCTAAAACCTTGAGAATCATTTGCTTTTCTTGTAATTTTTCCAATTTTTTTGGTTTTTTATGTTATTTTTCTATTTTTTTGTATTTTAGAATAAAATCCTAAAGCTTTACGAGAAATCGAAGATTTAAAACTAATTTTTTTTTGTGTTTTTTGTAAAATATTTACGAAAAGGAATTTTCTGAGCTATTTTGAGAGAATTTCTTCAGAAAATGGATTTGTGTCCGAATTTTTGAAAAATATTCGAGGTTTACAACCTCGAACTGAAAAATATAGGGCCGAGGATCCAATCATTTTTTGATATTTTTGCGATTTTTATTTTGGAAACCGGACAACGGGGCTGAGGTTTGGATTTAAAATACTGAGTTCAGATCTGGAGTCGAATTTGAAATGTGGAACTTAATCCAATGATCTGAAGAAAGACCGAAATTTAGCTTTGGTTTTCTCAGAAAATGGAGTCAGGGGCAAAAGGGTCATTTTTACAAGACTTTTGAAAAATTTGGGGTGTTCACACCCCAAAACCTTGATTTTAATATACCTTAAAACATTTAAGGTTTTAAACATTATATATCCAACACATTTATATATAAATAAGAGCATCCATAAGATCAATGGCCAACATTAAACTAGTGACACACTCATATACCAAATCATTCTAGAGTCCCAAGGTGCTCATAACTCACCTCAACCACCATCTATAATATGGTAAGTGGACAAACTAAAATGACATAACAATGAGTGCCACACTCATAATTAGAGATCATATACCAAATCATTCTAGAGTCCTAAGGTGCCCATAACTCACCTCAATCATCATCTATAATATGGCAAGTGGACAATCTAGAATGATATAACACGAGGTGCCCATAACTCACCTCAAAAATCTCTAATATCACAATAGGGCCATAAAAGAATTGATGCATCATATGACAACATGTGATGGATAAAATAAGTGCCATTAAAAGTCAAAAGAATACCTTGGCAACAAACATAATGACATGAAGAATACATCTTGGGATAATCAAGACAATCAAGCTTTTTAATCAAAGGAATCACAAGAACCGTAACGGTTCACAAAGAGAGGTTTAACTCAAAACTCAAAGAAAGAATATTCAATAGTACTTGAAAATTTATAGATTTGGGATAAAAATCCCATACAACAAGTTTTAAATATCCTTTGATTGTGATGAGATATGCGGAAACGTATAAAGTGCTATAAGTACTTATCATGTTTTATAATGATTTTAAAAAGGGTCAATATCTAAATTCATTATATTTTTCACAAAAAAGAAATGTGCATAAAAGCTTCATAATGTAAGAAATGTCTACGAAGAGACAATACATATGCAAGCACATAAAGATGTGCACGAGGGCACTCATACAATATTTGAACAAATACACACCAAGGTGTAAACAAACATGCACTAAGGCATGTATTTCATAGAAAAGAGAAAATGCATACAAGCGCAACTATTTGAGAAACAAATGTATATAAAATACAAAAACACACAAAAGGGAGCAAGTATGCACTTTATAAAAAGAGCAATCCTTGAGATTTCTCAAACTTTTAATTATGCAATTATATGCTTGATAAATGTAATTTAGGACAAAGAGGACCATATGATGGTCAACATAGACATCTTTAGAGATATAAACAAGAGGTTTTGAAATCTTATGTGAAAAATACAAACCAACAAGTTTGTAAAGTTGTATCAATAAAATTAACGAAATCTTTTATACCAAAAAGATGTAATAGACACACTATGCACTCTATGTAGTGTGAGAAATTCTTTTAAAAAATCTTTTACAATGGTTCGAACAACCTATTTATCACAAAAAATCCTTTAAATAAACCAAAATCATTGAAACATCTTTAGGAGTTCTTATCATTAACAAGAACTACTTAGGATTCATAAAGAGGTAAGCTACAAAGATTTAGATGAGAAAATCAAAGAATATAGCAAAGAACATTAACTTATACAAGAATTATATAAGTTACAAAAAGTTTTGCCAAAAAAACCAAACACAAGAGTTTTTAAGCAAAGATCATTAATTTAGCAAGAAATCGTATTTAAAAAGTTAACTTATATGTTAATCACGAAATTCTTATGAAAAATCATAAATCTCACATAATTAAAAAATAATTTTGCAAAACATAAATTACTATTATATGTGATGAGAAATCGATAACTATATAACCAAGAATTATATTTTTGAACAATAAACAAGTTTACCAAATTTAAAAGTAGATATACAAACACGCGAAAAAGTGAAAGGAAATGATTAAACTAAAAACACTAAATATGCAAGAAAGATAGTTTCATAATGCATAATATGTTAAGAAAAGAGATACATACCAAAAAACTTCTAATAAAAAAAAGAACAATGAATATTTCACCATTTCTTGAGCACCACGCTTTCCGTTGCGCCAAGAGACAACCCCATCGTAACCGGGCTCTGATACCATGTTAGAAAGTGGCTTTGAATACATTAGGTTCAATAATGAACCCATACATGCACATGAAGTGTGAATAAACCCATTAAAGGGAACAACATAAGCACATAATGTGCTAACACATAAACCCACACAAGGGGCAAAAATATGACTTAAAGTCATAAGTTGAATATTATTGAAAGAAAGGAAGAAGAAGAGAAAAAACCCTTACAATGGAGCAAGAGCTCCTCCAAATCTCTAAGAAATACAAGGAGATCCCTATTTATAACACAAGAGAGAAGCCACAAAGGGGGCTCCCAAAGGAGTCGTTGGGAGCCCCCAACGACTCCTTGGGGAGCCTCCCTAGGTGGCGCAAACCCAAAAAAATAGAAAAAGAAAAAGAAAAAATTAAATTAAATTACAAACATATTTCAAATGGAATATGCGTAAAACTGAAAATGTCTAAACTACCCCTATGCCTATAAATAGAAAAATATATATTATATATATATAATTAGGATAATACATATGCATATATACAATATATGAATATGTATTATCCTTTATATATATATAATATATATAGTATTACAAAGGTTGAATGATACATTTTAACACTACATATCCACAACTCGTAGGAAGTTTTAGGCACAGAGTTCGTAGGAACCTTATTCAAAATATGCACAGTAGTCCTTAAAGCTTCACCCCACAACTTCATGGGAAGTGTTGAATAATTCAACATGGCCCTGACCATTTTTTTAAGAGTATGATTTCTCCTTTCAACTACATCATTCTGGTAGGCACTATCAGGCATGGTATACTGAAGTACAATGTCTTCCTCTTTGAGAAATTGCGCTAATGGTTCTTCCCTTTGCCCTATTTCAGTAAACCTACCATAATATTCGCCACCTCTATCAGACCTAACTATCGTAATAACTTTATCGGTTTGTTTCTCTACTTCTTTCTTAAATTCATTAAACATCCGAAAAACATCAGATTTTTCGAAAACCAAGTAGAGATACATATACCGTAAATAGTCATCAATAAAAATAATAAAATATTTTACACCTGTGTAATAGGGGGTAAACGGTCCACATACATCCGCATGGACTATCTCCAATATCTCACTACTACGCTTGGCACCCTCTTTATATGCATTTGTATGCTTAGCCTTTATGCAATCAACACGAGTTATTGTCGATAAAATCTAGATATTTCAAAATCTCTTCATTTACGAGTCTTTTTATTCTCTTTTCAGATATATGACCCAACCTTCGATGCCAAAGCATGTAGAATTTATCATTAATCATGCTATGTTTATTCTCAACCAATACGTATTCAAAAGTCAAAGACTCCTGGGTTTGGATTCTCACATTCAATTTATACAAACCATCATAAACTGATGCAAAACCAATTTTAATAGAATTTCTGTATATGAATAACTTGAAATTTTCAAATTTAAAGCAATATCCAAATTTATCCAATCTTGAAATTGAAATTAAGTCTCTACTATATAATGGAATATAAAAGACATCATGGAGATCCAAATCTACGCTTGTATCTAAAGTGATCATGCAGGTCCCAACATCATTCACATGCGAACGCATCTTGTTCCTTGAATAGATGCTCTTCTTATGCATTGTTGGTTCTCTTTTGTTCAGTAACGGTTGTAGACAGTTGGAAATATGAACAGTAGCACCAGAGTCAATCCACCAGCTATTTTCAGAAAATTGTAATAAATTACATTCATGAGAAACAAATGTCAAATTACCTTTCTTTTTCAACCACTTCTTGTACTTTATGCAATCTGTCTTCATGTGTCTCTTCTTCTTGCAAAAGAAGCACTTTATGGTAGCAGAGTCGGATTGGTTGCCTTGTGATGTTTTATCCTTTGTTGGCTTCTTCCTAGCATTTTTCTTGAATGCATTCTTCTTTGCTCCTACCTTGGAGTCATGAGAAGCCATATGTGCATTTTGCACCTTCTCTCCTTTCAATCTTTCGTTCGCTTCAACACACTTGCATAAGTTCATTAAATGTTCATTCATCATTATATGTGTTGTAAGAGATTTTGAAAGGTTCATACTCCAAAGGTAAGGATGTCAGAATCAAATGCACTAGGAAAGAATCAGAAATAATCAGCTTCATGTCATTCAGCTGAGACGTTATGTTCCTCATTTTCAAAATGTGCTGGCAAATATTACCTATTCCATAATATTTTATAGTTATAAGGTTTGATATTAGGGTACTGGCTCTGGCCTTATTTGAACTCACAAATTGTGCTTCAATAGCACTCAAAAATTCTCTCACTGACCAACATTATGATATAGCATTGCGAATATTCTTAGTCACTTTAGATTGCAAAAGCAACAAGCTAAGCCTATTCGAGCGCTCCTACTTCTTAAAAACAATCTTTTGATCAACAATATTTTGATCAGTCAGGGCAGCAGGTTCATCTATCCTTAGGGTCAGATCTAAATCCATATACCCTAATGTAAAAAGAACAGTTTCTTTCCAATCACTAAAGTTAGATCCATCAAGAAAATGTATAGAACTTGAGCCATCTAAAATCACAGAACTAGAAACTGCATGACAGAAAACACGTATCAAAAGAAAGCATATACGAGACAAGCTTGATGAAAAAACAACAAATAAAAGGTTCTGAATATGCTTATTTTCAGGCGAGTGTAGGGGTCATCGGAGTCATACTTTGATAAGAGCTCTGATACGCGTAATCACTACGCCTACTGATCAAATTTTTGTAAGCGTTATTTTAAAACATTATTTTATCGTTAAAAGTGTTTTAAAAAATCACCAACCAAGTAATAAAACTGATTTCCCACATAAGTGGTGAGTCGGATCGATCCACAGGGAATGGAATACACTCAGGTTAAAACTAAATATTGCATTTTATTGATATAAAACTTGTTCAATTACAAAAAATATTACAATGAGGAATAAATTGAACAAGAACAAAAGAAGTCACGCAGTGACTTAAGCCCGCAAATGCAAGAGCATCTTCGTCATTTCACTTGATACGGCAATCTATCACTGAGACGAGATTCTCTTACTGCAACTTAATATCACATACACAACACTGAAATGGAGTTAGTAAAACAATATGAAGAAATCAAAATAACTATTTCTAACTTAATTCTAAAATTAATCGTCAGCTTAATTCTACGTAAAACGAGAAATTACCAGAGCTAATTTCCTAAAGTAACTATCCTAACACTACAATTAACTCTAGACTAAAGTTAGAAAACAAATAAAACACTAAAAATCGAAAGTAGAAAAACTATCAAAAATCAACTAAGTTAGTAAATGACTGTTTTACCCTTGTTGTAGTGCAAAATGGATTCTGATAGGTTTTCGCAAACAGGGAGTTTGAAGGGGCAGACGAAATCCAATTTTGAAGATTTTTTGTTCTCTTTCTGATAGACTCACGAATCTGTCAGACTTTACGGAATTGAAAAACTCATCCGAAAAATCCAAATATAAGTGTTTCAAGTTCGTAGAGAAGTTGAAAATCGCTCGTTCCGAAATTTTAAATCGCAAAAAACCTAATTTTGGAAAACGCTTAAAAAACAAACCAAATCAACTCAAAACGAGCTGAATTTTGGTTTGTAAACATTTAACACATTAATGAATAGAATAGAACAATAATTTTGGTAAAACTCAGAAAATCTTCATAGAATATAACGAGTGTATTGGTTAAGAGTCCAAGATTGCACTAATGAATTAAAACCCATGTAATACCAATTATACACAATCCTAAGACTACTGACCAACATAAAATAGATTTAATTACACTAAGAAAATAAAATATAAATTAACTACCTACACTATTTGCGAGAAATACAAACTAATGTTAAACTAAAAGACTAATATGCATGCAATTGTTAGTCTAAATGGAACTACCGTGCACATATGAATTAGACTAACTAAAGTACTGACATTATCTGACCTAATGTAATTACTTAATGTAAGCTAATCAATAAACCTTGAAACAGAAAAATTAAATATAAAACTAACTAAATTTCAAGTCAAATGCGAACCCAACCCTAACTGATGTTAATGCAATAACTAAACTAATCTATAAATATCATGCATTAAGTCAATCTCAACTAATACCTAAGCCAAACACTAATTAATAGATAAAGCTACTGAAACATAATGCTATCAACCAAAGATATGCAACTATGTCCTAAGTGCCCAAAAAGCCTAAATCGGTTAGGATGAAAATGCAACTACTTAAGCCTAATACACCATCAAAGTAATTACACATACGAAAACCAAGAAAATAACCCTAATATAATCTACATCACTTTACTAACAGCATGCAATTAAATACTCTACTGCTGCTAAAACAGAAATTAACACCTAACCTAAAGCGCACTATATATTTCCAATATCAACTAAGAACATCTACACGAATGTAAAAAGTAACTAAGCTATGTATACTAGTCAGCTAGCAACCTAACATCACATGGATTACTAATCGTGATTACTTAGGCAAAACAAACAAACCTCAAGAACTAACCATCACTAAGGCATGCTGGATAGTGCGGAATTACAGGATATGCACAAATCTAGTCCTTCACTCAATCTCACACTCGCTAGAATGTGAATGTGATTCATCACCACAAAAACAAAAGCTAAACTACTACACAAACACAACAATACTACTTTACCCTAAATCAGCTTACGATCAGCAATTAAATGACTAAGAGATTGATGATAAACTCAAAAATCCTCAGTACATCTATACTACTTGCAATTTGCCTAGATTGAGTAGGCTGAATCCACTCGGTTTTGGGCCTTCGGTTCAATCACATGGTAGAAGGGCTAGTCATGACAGAAAATCAAACAGGATGGATTATCTAGGCTCTTTCAGCAGAATGTATATTAATTAACTGAGCTAAATATGCAGAGAAAAATAAGAAACCGAAGGAGCATTTATCTTATGAAAAATACCTAAACCACATGCCGTGTAAATACAATGACACAATGCAACTCATTAAAATTATGCATTTACACAAGCATGATCCAGCATGCTTACTAAACCAATACCGAGTTAAATCACTGGTTAGAAGCTACATTACTAAAATCTATTATTACACAACAAATCTAATCTCGTAAGCTCCATGGTGCACAAAACCCTTTAATTGAGTAGTATTTCTCTACCCGATTTTAGAAATTTTGATGCACACCACACTTAAACACATATTAAGCAAACCACCATAATCAATTAATTGAAAACATTCAGCATTATCTAGTTTACGCAAATCAAATAAACTAAAATTCTAAGGGAAACTAACCCTAATCGGCTAGAAGTGCTCTAGCCGGTTTAGGCGTTATTGAGAAATCAGCTATGCCGAAATGTCAAACAACAAACAACTACCGAAAACATGATTTATTCTCTAACTTAAGTGTTGGTCTGTGCACACTTGCAAAGCTAAGGCTGAAACTGTCTAGAAACACGTACAACAAAAAATAAACATAACACACAAGTGGGTTTTATGCTAAAAGAAAGGGGAAAAGAAGACATACCATATTTTGGGATGTCCGACGAATGAGGAGGTAAGGGGTGAGCGATTCAAGCTCCGAAAGATGTGTTTCCCAGGCTGCTAAGGGTGCTGCTATTCCTGTCTATGGCTGCACGATGCTGAAATTGCTACTCAAGAGGGCAATGCCAAAGATGGAGGGCAATCCAAGCCTATCTCGGTTGGGGAAGGAAACCGGCAAGAAGAGACCGGTCTTCTTAGTGGTGCAGACAGCACACCACGAAAAAGCAACACTCCTCAATGGCTGCTTCACCTGCACAACACAACCACAGTTAGGGGTCAGCACGAAAACGGAGGCAGGAGAAGAAGATGAGGCGAAAATGATAAAGAAAAAGGGGCGATGAGGAAGAAGATGAAAAGGGGCGAAAATGTCATGAAAGGATGGAAGAGCAAGGGGAGGAAGGCTGGAGAAGACGGATGAAAGGAGAGGGCATCTCCTGGTCGACGCAAATTCCAAAGCAAGAACAAGAATAGGGTTTTGTCTCTTCCATTTTATAGACCAGGTGCCTTTTTCTGAAAATTCCAGAAAAAGGATTAAAATGAAAGTTATTCCTGGGCGCCGTTTTTGAGAGGGGTTTTCTGTAATTATTTTCAAAAATCGAATTTGGGTTAATGTGGGTTGGATTGGGTACATTTCACCTAGACCCAAGGCCCAAAATGGGGTGTTTGGATCCACTTTTGACCTGTATCGCCCCGAGGTCCGACCCGTTTCACTAAAAATGTGATATCTCTCTCGTTTTAAATATGATTCGAACGAAATTTGAATCATAGCTCAATGACATCTAAATGCATATAAGTGAGGGTTCTAAACCTATAAATGATGCATTTATGCAATAAAAATATATTATACTTACGAGTAATTTACGCATCATCACCTACCGACTTGTATGGAGATGATAAGAAAGGATATGAATGCTTTGAACCTCACCAAGGACATGACATTGGATAGAAATGATTGGAGGAGAAGAATTCATGTGGAGGACCCAAAATGATTTTCTTTTTGGTTCATATCGCCGACCCCAATTGTTTGGGATGAAGGCATTGTTGTTTGTTGTTTGTTGTTGTTGTTGTTGCACCTACCGACCACAATTGATAAAACTGAGGCTCATGTGAAGCTAGACCATCAACATATGGTACCTTTGAATACACATGTGCAATCTATCTCAACACATTTGCCTCATTTTACCCTACCTAAATTTCAAACACGATAAAACTATATTTGGGTCATTTATCGTTTCATGAATCTAAGTACAACAGTAATATTGGCTAAATCCATATGATAGTATAAAATTTTGACAACATACGTGTATTTGAGATACGAATTCACTAAGTCATCTAGTTATCCTTGATGCCAATGTTATACATTCATTTATGCATGCATAATTACAAATAAAATGCATCAACAATAACAAAAGTCAAGCGTAAATGGGTAAAACCCTGGGTCCTCAAGCAGGAACCGGTCTTAAAACACTCTGAACCGGTCATCCAAGGGTTCGAACTGGTTCTAAACCTTATATATCGGTGTCAAGTATAAACAAAAGTTCATAAAACCCTATAATCGAATGTCAAAATCCATGTATCTTCTTATATTTATGAAAATAAAGTCTTAGCATCTCAAAACTGGTGAGAAACTGATAAAAAACAATTCTGAAAGAGTTTGAATCAGTCCCTGATCCGGTTCAGGCCAAATAGTGCATAAACCCTTACTAGATCCGGGTCTAATCCAGCTATAACTTGATCCGGGTCAGACCCGGTTACCAACCGAAACCGGGTTTGACCTGGCATGAACCGGATCTGGGTCCAACCCGGTTATAACTAGACTCGGGTCTGACCCGATTACTAACTCGATCCGGGTTTGACCCGATTACTAACCAAATTCGGGTCTGACCCGGTTACTAACCGGATCCAGGTCTAACTCGGCATGAACCGGATTCGGGTCTAACCCAACATGAACCGAATTCGGGTCTAACCCGGTATGAACCAAATTTGGGCTAGACCCAGTATTACCCGAATCAAACCCAAACCCGATTCAATTTCACTTATTAAAATAAAAAACAGAAACCCGAAGGTTTTTGTTTATAAAAATAGTGAAAACAGGAAACGAGGGGTTAACCCACCCGACGACCCACGTCGATTGCCTGCGACAGACGGCGACGGATGGCCAAAAAAGCTGCCAGCAGCAGCATCCCACCCAAAAAAACTGTCGGCGGATGGTGCCCAAGGATCCTTTAGTTTAGGTGGGGCTTGGTGTTGAAACACAAAGCTCACCTGCTCAGTCAGGAAGATCTTCTAGGCCAACGACCTCAATTTTTTTTCTGTGTACAAAACTCTTTCAGAAACTTTGCATAGGCGAGAACTTGTTGGATGGCATCCAGCAGGGGGAGGTTTATGGGAACATGCTTAAATATGTCAAGCATTTCATGCATTCTAGGCCCCTACTTGCCAAAATCATTCAATTTTTTCAAAGCCCGAGGAAAATGAGCTTTAGGAATATACGAAGGAGAAGGCATAGGTTGTGGGCACTGCCCGCTTTGCTTGGGCCTGGTAGGAGAGATCGATTGATCAATAAGTATGGCATTGGGATCTTCAGTCTACTAAGGTGGAGTTCCTTCCCATTCCGAAGGGTCATAACAGAGATGGCCTATTCTTGATGAGACTTTGTGAGGTACAGGCTGTGGTGCATGGGTTCTTTACCCTTTGAGTTGACAACAGACTGACTTGACAGGCTTCCCAAAGGCTTTCCTCGCTTCGCTTACTCAAGGTGTCAGCCAACTGTCTCATTTGGGTTTCTAGCTTCGCTATCGATTGCATATGGGAACTGAGGATAGCTTTGATGCCAGAGAAGACCTCAAGAAGCTTCTCCTGAAAAGATTGACTTGATGTGGGCTACTGGAGAGAAGGCAAGCTAAGTTGGAGAGGGGCTTGTGGGAATATGGACCGCGAGTAACCTTGTGGGGAGTTACTTGGTCTGAACTGTGTCTGGGAAGGCATATGAGATGGGGCTTGTGGATTGCTCCACGCAAAGTTAGGTTGGTTTTGCTAGCCTGAGTTATAGGCAGGTGCATAAGGATCGTACACAAGTCTGGCGAAACCTTGGGCAACACTCACTTGCTCCTTAACAAATTCAAGATAGAGTGGCGTTGCCGAACAGTCGGAAACATAATGTGCAGAGCTAACGCATAGCTCACACACTTTTTCTACGTGATTTAATGAAGCTGAGTTGGCCAATAATTCATCAACTTTCATGGTCAACTGATCCACTTTGATTTGTAATTCATGTTCGGATCCAACCTCGTAAATCCCTTCTTTTTTAGGATCACTGGGAACAAATGTGGTCTTATCAAGTCTCGAGGACAGGGCATGGTGCATAACATTTTCACTCAACGTTTCGAACAGGACTCATGCCTCATCCTCGCTCTTAAGCATGAATGTTCCCTCACACGAAGAATCAATCATCTGCATGTTCTTTTCGGTCAGGCCATCGTAAAAGTACTGCACCAGTTGCCAACGAGGCACCTGGTAGTGGGGGCACTTTCGAATAAAATATTTCATCCTCTCCCAAGTCTCATAGAATTATTCTTTGTAAAAATATTTTTTAAGCATTTCATGTGAATAAAATAAAACACCTATTGCAAGCATTTGTGCTTTCGGGGAAAATCCATATTTCTTTACATGGTATCAAAGCTCAAAAGCTTCTAGCTCTTGAAAGAGTTGTCACCTCATTTTTCGTGCCTCTAGCAAAAATTGATTCATCTCCTTATTCGACGTTCAAGTGTTTTTTGGGTCATCATAGATGAAGAAATAAGAGTTTTTGAAGATCGTTGGTTACACAAAG
This sequence comes from Nuphar pumila, assembly GCF_984573655.1. Classification (NCBI taxonomy): domain Eukaryota; kingdom Viridiplantae; phylum Streptophyta; class Magnoliopsida; order Nymphaeales; family Nymphaeaceae; genus Nuphar; species Nuphar pumila. The sequence goes on along the minus strand of NC_143250.1, from coordinate 139,633,886 downwards.
ATCATGATTGTACTATTGTCCTCTTCTCTTTTCTCATATTTTTCTTTTTTTTCTTCTTTCTTTTATCATATCTCTCTTCTCCACCCTTGTAAAAATGGATGACAATGATAAAGTCACCATCGTGCCAGTAAAATTAAATGATACCAATGAGCTTCAATAATGAATATCACATTTGGGGAAAAGGGTTATAGGGAATAGTAGATGGTTTTGATTAAAAATTGAAAATGAAAAAGAGGTCCCTCTCACGGAATAAGAGAAAAATAAGACATTAGACACTTATGAGAAAAAGTAGAAAGAATGAAGGATGGGGCATTTCAAAATCATGTCTTGGCTAATTAATAGCGCAGACATCAAGAAATGATCTAGTCTTGCCAAATTCAAGCATGCCAATAAAACTTGAGAGTACCTTAGAAATATGTATTCCCTTAAAGATATTGTACATGTGTGTAATTTTCAAGATAAAGTTCGGACTAACTCAAAAAGACAAAAGTATTAGAGTATATTACAATGAGTTGTCTAAACTTTAAAAAGAGTTAGCTCTTCTTGCGCCAAAATGACATTGTCCTGAAGATATCAAGCTTCTTTAAAAACAACTCGATATGAAATATTTTTACCAATTTATAAATGGTTTGAGGTCAAAATTTGAAACAACTACATCGGCTCTTTTACATAGAGGAAAAGTTTCCTCTATTGTTGACACTATTAAGGAACTAACTATGAAGGAAAATATGCTAAAAAAGAATACTCCAAAAAATGAAGAAGATTTTGTTCTAGTTGTATTTGAACCAAAAAATTATATGCGCACTTATAGGTCACCTCATTTTGATATACAAAATAACGATTATGACAAAAGAAAAGTCATTTGTCACCATTGTCATGAACCAGGGCATTATAAGCTTCAATGTCCTAAATTGAACAAAAGAGAAGAAAAGAAAGTCAAATCTGTTGGTTCATCACATTAGGGTCGGCGATATGAACCAAAAAAGAAAATCATTCTGGGTCCTCCACATGAATCCTTCTCCTCCAATCATTAAAAACCATATGCAAATCTTTGTTCCTCTCTCTATATCTCTCAATAAGTTGTCTAAGAAGATATATAGCTTCCATAATTGATCTTCCAAGCATAAAACCAAATTGATTCTCCGATATCATGACAATCTTCATCAACCTAGACTCAATTACCCTCTCCCAAAGTTTCATAGTATGACTCATGAGTTTTATACCACGATAGTTTGTGCAATTTGCATATCACCCTTATTCTTATATAAAGGCACCAAAGTACTCTTCCTTCACTCATTAGGCATCTTATTTGTCCTCCAAATCTTGTTAAAAAGATTTGTCAACCATTCTAAACCTTTCTCTCCCAAGCATTTTCAAGCCTCGATAGGTAGGCGATAATATGCTCTCATGTTCAGGCCTACAAAATCAATATATTAGTAAGACTACAACCATCAACGAGCTTAGTCCACAAGTACTAAATATTTAATAAACAAATATCTGAACAAATGGCCAAAACCCGCCAACAATTTTCATACTATTACTCGCACAATAAAGTTGATTGTACAAGTGTGCAAACATAGCAACACCCCATGCCCAATTGTCGACTTTATCTAAGTCTTTCAGGAACTGCAACCACAAGTAACTTATTTTCAAACCAGAACAATCAGAAAATAAAGTAAGTTCAAAAAAATAAAGAAGGAAGTCACGCAACTCTTGGTCAGCTGCTTCAGATGCACATGCAACGAACTGTCATTTCCATTTATTACGAAAAAAATAAACTTTCATCATTGAGAAATTGCCTCCATCAAAAATACACTCACGTCATTCCTCCATCGACATTTCTAGAAGGGTCGTGCAAAGTTCCTTGGGTTATAGTTTGAATCCCTTGTTAGGACATCACTTCCATGGCACTTGAAATCCATAATTTGTGTCACATCTTCTAGGGTCATGGTCATCTCAAAAACCCCAAACTGGAACATGTTTATCTTATGGTTCCACTTATTGACAAGGTGGGTCATGGTGTTCTAGCAATTTTCAAAATAATGTTGGTTCAGAAGGCCGCCGAAGTACATCATTCGTAATCGGTTCTTCTGATATTCACTCAGTTTTCTGTACCACGACAAAACTATAAGCCACTGACACCACATTTTTACTTTTTTACCTGCTGCTCTGTTTTTCTTCTGACCAACCTGTAACACAAAATACCAAATCACAATTAATCGTTATACATAGTAATCACTATCGCAGTAATCGTTATACATAGTAATCACTATCGCAGTAATCGTTATACATAATAATCACTATAACAGTAATTGATATACAGAGTAATCACTATTCATAGTAATCGCTATACAGAGTCATCACTATACATAATAATACCTACAACAGTATATCACTATATCCAGTAGCGATTAACGTACCTTAGTCACACTTGTCTCCTCTTCATCCTCTCCCTTCCATAGCTTTTGTACTTTTTCCTTCCTTCGTTCTTTCGCACTCATCTTCTTCTTTTTCCTTTCCCTTTCCCTTTCCCTTTCCTTCTCTTCCTCCTCCTGCTTCTTCATTTCTCTTTCCTTCTCTTCCTCTTCCTCCTTATCCTTCCTTTGTCTTTTTTTCTCTTTCTCATCCTTCTTCTTCTTCTTCCTTTTTATTTTCTTCTCTTTCTCGTCCTTCATTCGTCTTTCCTTCTCTTCCTCATCCTCCTTCTCCTTCCTTTGCCTTTCCTTCTCTTCCTCGTCCTCATTCTCCTTCCTTTATCTTTCCTTCTCTTCCTCGTCCTCCTTCTCATTTCTTTGCCTTTTCTTCTCTTTCTCATCCTAAATCTGCTTCATTTGCCTTTCCTCTTCCTTCTTCTTTAATTGTCTCTGCTTCTCTTCCATCTCCTGCTTCTTTTTAAACTGTCTTTGCTTATCTTCCTCTTCTTCAAATTCCTTCACTTTTCTTCCTTTGTTTTTCCCTTTCCTTCTCCTCCTTCTTTTGCCTTCGCTTTTCTTCCTCCTCCTTATTCTTCTGTTGCTTTCCCTTTCCTCCTCCTCCTTCTTTTGCCTTCGCTTCTCTTTCTCCTTCTCTTTATTCTTCCTTTGTCTTTTCCTCTCCTCTTCCTCCTCCTTTTGCCTTCACTTCTCTTCCTCCTTATTATTCTTTCTTTGCTTTTCCCTATCATCCACCTCCTCCTTCTTTCACCTCACTTTCCTTTGTTTTTTTACTTTATCCTCCTCCTTCCTTTCCTTTTGCTTCTCTTCATCATTCTTCTTCTTTTTCATCTGTACTTCTTGCTCAACATTCTTCGTTGGATCATCATCTTCAATATATGACGAATTAGGCTCTGCTCTATATTTTAGCAACAATCGCTCCCTTTTTTTGTCATTCTCAATCATCAATATTTTATAGTACGCTCCTCATTGCTCATACAAAGCATAATGTTCGATGATTTTAGTTGCAAATTTTCCGTCGAATGCCGAAGTGTTTCTTCTCTTACGAATGTAAGCCATTGGTAACCTGCACAACACAAAAACTCACCGAAACGACAAAGGGAGCTCCAAGGAAGAAGACAAAATATTAGATTTTTTGTGGATCATTTATGGGGTAATATTGCGAGGATCTCCTTTTATAGCAGAGGAGTTTAATGCTTATGGGACCCGCCAAAGATTTTATAATAAAATAACATATACCTTTTAGCAGTTTACGCAATGACTTCTTTGTCGGCCACAAAGCGATATGAAAATTTCTGTTGATAGCTTATAAATCGATATACCGAATCATGATAGAAATTGATATTATGAATAAAAAAATATCTTAAATCCATATTAAGAATATTATGCTAAATTATCGTATCAATGATTAATATATTATGTGATATGTATATCCATACGTAAGATATTCAGTATTTTCTAGTATCGATTTGTAAGATGTTATACCATGTATTGTTCTATTGCGATCTACACAATAACGTTTATGTCGGCCATAACTGGATGAAAATTGCAATTTGCATAAGTACAAATCGCGATACAAGTGCACGGACAAATCATTGTCTCATCTAGCCTTCAAATTTACATATCCTTATACACATTGTTTAGGGTTTAGGTATAATGTTTAGGGTTTAGGGTTTAGTAAGATATGACATAATTTATAATATATTTTGCCATATGTACATCGATTTGTAAGATTTTATGTGTTTTCTAGGGTCGATTTGTAAGCTATTAGGCTGAACTTCCGTATCGATTTATAATATTTTATGTGATATGTATATCAATGTATGACATATTATGTATTGTCTATTGTCGATTTTGTTCACAAAGAAAGAGTTTTGGGATGAATCCATTTTCATGAATCGTGAGCCACAAAAATAGAATTGTTAATATTTTTTTGCATCGCCATTCATGAAAATGGCTTCATCCAAAAAACACGTGAATTTTGTTTAATAATATATCATTCACATGTACAAATCGTTATAATAGGTATCATTCACATGTATAAATTGTTGTCTTATCTAGCCTAAAGAGCTATAATTTTGAAAGACATGTTGATATCATCATACAAATCGATATGAAAAGTCTTGTTGATAGCTTATAAATCGATATACTGAATCAGCATATAACTCAATATTTAGAATCATAACAATAACATATAAATTTGTATTAAGAATTAAAATAATAACTTAAATCAATATCAAGAATCAACACATAAATCAATATTAAGTTTCAAAACAATATCTTAAATCGATTTGGAACCCTTATATAGATATATATAAAACCCTACCCGACCCATTGTCCAGGTGTAAAACCCTAGTCTATTTAACCTCTCTTCATCTTTTCTGCAGCAGCGCAACTTCTTTTTTCTCCTCCGCCTTCGTCTTCTTCTTCTCCTTCTTTGACATTTCTGTCAAACAATATCTATCTTTATGAGACTTCTATTTTTACAAAAGCGATCACCAGAACATCTGTATCATTCATCGTCGAGTTCATTTCCTACTGCAAAGCGATTCTATTTGTAGTTGCAGATACATCCTCTCCAAGAAAATGAGCTCGTTAGTAATGGCAGCACACTGCACCATTTTCCTCGGGCTGAGGTTGATAGAGACTCTAGCAGTAGTGCACTCTTAAGAATATACTTCATAAATTTCAGCTCAGGCACTGAACCCTTAAAGGAGCCGATGGGCTATATCATAAGTCACTTTTATGTATTTATCTTTGATATACTTTATGACAAATACGTAAAAGAGATTTATGATGTAGCACATCGACTCTTCAAGGGAACAATGCCTAAGCTGAAGTTTGTGAAGCATATTCTCAAAGTGCACCATTGCTCGAGTCTCTATCAGTCTCAGTCCGAGAAAAATGATGCATTGCATGTCATTACTAATGAGCTCATTTTCTTGGAGAGGATGTATCCATAACTGAAAATAGAATCGCTTTATAGCAAGAAATGAACTCGATGATGAACGATACATATATTTTGGTGATCGCTTCTGTAAAAATGGGAGTCTCATAAAGATAGATATGTGTTTGAAAAAAATGCAACCCAGAAAGGCAATTGGTCTGGATGGTATACCTATCGAGGCTTGAAAATGTTTGGGTGAGAAAGGTTTAGTATGGTTGGAAAATCTTTTTAACAAGATTTGGCGGACAAATAAGATGCCTAATGAGTGGAGGAAGAGTACTTTGGTGCCGCTCTATAAGAATAAGGGTGATATACAAGATTGCACAAACTATCATGGTATAAAACTCATGACTCATACTATGAAACTTTGGGAGAGGGTGATTGAGTATAGGTTGAGAAAGGTTGCCATGATATCGAAGAATCAATTTGGTTTTATGCCTGGAAGATCAACTATGGAAGCTATACATCTTCTTAGACAACTTATTGAGAGATATAGAGGGGAACAAAGATTTGCATGTGGTTTTTATTGATTTGGAGAAGGCATACGATAAAGTACCTAGGGATGTTCTCTGGTGGACAATGATGAATAAAGGTATCTCTCTCAAGTACATTAATATAATTAAAGATATGTACGAAGGAGTAGTAACCAATGTCCGCACTTGTGGAGGGGTAACAAACAATTTTCCTATAACGGTTGGGTTACATCAAGGATCTACATTAAGCCCTTTCCTTTTTGCTACAGTGATAGATGAACTTACGAGATCAATTCAAGAGAATGTGTCATGGTGTATGTTGTTTGCTGATGAAATTGTTTTGATTGATGAGTCTAGAGTTGGGGTTAATGCTAAGTTAAAATTATGGAGACATACTTCAGAAGCAAGAGGTTTTACGTTGAGTAAGAGTAAGACAAAATATATGGAATGTCGGTTTAGTAAGCAACAAAGTAGTGAGGAGAGTGTAGTGAAGCTTGGTGAGCAAGAAATAGCGGTGGATGACTTTCAAATATTTGGGATCTATCATTCAAAAGAATGAAGAAATTGATGGAGATGTAAATCATAGGATTAAGGTTGGGTGGATGAAATGGAAAAGTGCAACTGGAATGTTGTGCGATCGTAGAATGCCATTGCGGTTGAATGGGAAGTTTTATAGGACGACAATTAGACCCGCTTTACTATATGGTACGGAATGTTGGGCTGCCAAGAGACATCATATTAAAAAAATGAGTGTAACTAAGATGCGTATGCTTCAATGGATGTGTGGAAAGACACTAAAAGATAAGATTCAGAACGAGGAAATACGTAAGAAGGTAGGCGTTGCATCCATTAAAAATAAGATGAGTGAGAATCGTTTACGATGGTTTGGGCATATTCGGCGAAAGCCTAATGATGCTTCGGTTAAAAGGATAGAGAAATGGGAAAATATATTAGCTAAAAGAGGTCGGGGTAGGCCTAAGAAGACTTAGATGGAGATGATAAAAAAAGATATGAATGCTTTGAACCTCACCGAGGACATGACATTGGATAGAAATGATTGGAGGAGAAGAATTTATGTGGAGGACCCAAAATGATTTTCTTTTTGGTGTATATCATCGACCCCAATTGTTTGGGATGAAGGCGTTGTTGTTGTGTTTGACGGAAATATCCTCCCGTAAATAGCTTTTCACATTCCCGCACCTGGATTGCATTAGAAGCTCATCACTAATTTGGACGTGGGTTTCATACTTGTGATGATATATGTTTTCTTTCTTGATGATGGTCATGTATTGTATCTAAGCCAAACCATTGGTCATGATGTATTGTATCTAAATTCTAATATTTTTTGTATATGAATGTGGTTTTAAATCATGTGGATTTGTAGTAACGAAATTGTGGCGAGAACAATATGTGTTTGTAAAAGCAAATCGCGATAGCACGTGACCTTCGTACGTCATTGTATAAATCGCGATGGTACGTGTCATTCACTTAGATAAAGCTCATTGTCTAAAAGACATACGTCATTGTATAAATTGCGATGGTATAACGATTTACACAGTGACATCTATGTCGGCCACATCTGGATAAAAATTGTGGTGCATGAGTATAGAGTGCGTATGTGCAAATCGTTTCAGCCATTTATCAAAATTTATGCAAAGCGATTCATTACTAGTAGATTGCTTTTACGTTTCATAATTCACCGTTTCATATGTTTATTAACTCAACCGTGTAAAACGCGATAGGAACAACGCGTAAAAGCAAATCAGTGGTATTTTTACTGTATACAACGCTAAACAATTGTTTGATTTTGATTTACGGAAGTTGGTCATTACAATGATTTGTTTAGTGACAACAGTTTAATCCATCCACTTTTGTTACAAAAATATTGTCATAGCATAATACAAATCGATATGAAAATTCTTGTTGATAGCTTATAAATCGATATACAGAATCAACATATAACTCAATATTTAGAATCACAACACTAACATAAAAATCAATATTAAGAATCAAAACAATAACTTAAATCGATATCAAGAATCAGTACAGAAATCACTATTAAGATTCAGAACAATATCTTAAATTGATTTGAAAATTTGTTTTGATATCTTAAAAATCGATATTTAGAATCAAAACAATATCTTAAATCGATATTAAGAATCAAAACATTTTCTTAAATCGATATGGCAAATCCTAAGATATTAAGGGTTTAGGATTTAGGTTAAGGGTTTAGGGTTAGAGTTTAGTAAGATATTAAGGGTTTAGGGTTTAGGGCTAGGGTTATGGTTTAGTAAGATATTAAGGGTTTAGGGTCTAGGGTTATGGTTTAGTAAGATATTAAGGGTTTAGGGTTAGGGTTTAGTAATATATTAAGGGTTTATGGTTTAGCATTACAGTTTAGTAAGATATTAAGGGTTTAGGGTTATATTAAGGGTTTATGGTTTAGCATTACAGTTTAGTAAGATATTAAGGGTTTAGGGTTATATTAAGGGTTTATGGTTTAACATTATGTTTAGTAAGATATTAAGGGTTTAGGGTTAGGGTTTAGTAAGATATTAAGGGTTTAGGGTTATATTAAGAGTTTATGGTTTAGCATTACAGTTTAGTAACATATTAAGGGTTTAGGGTTAGGGTTTAGGGTTGGGGTTTAAGGTTTAGGGTTTAGGGTTAGGGTTTAGCAAGATATTAAGGGTTTAGGGTTTAAGTTAAAAGTTTAGGGTTAGGGTTTAGTAAGATATTAAGGGTTTAGGGTTTTAGGGTTTAGGGTTTAAGGTTAGGGTTTAGGGTTTAGGTTTAGGTTTTAGGTTTTAGGGTTAGGGTTTAGGCATTAAGGGTTTTAGGGTTCCTGCTTTAAACGTACAAATCAGTGTTTCAAAAGTACAAATCAATGTAGAAATTTCACCCTTCATAAGTACATATAGTTGTAACGTTCATACTTCAACATTAAACATCGTCGTACGATTTAACAAACTTGCTTACAAATCTTGGTAATTTTATAAATCATAAATCTATACTGCATTCAATGTATAAATTGTTGCTGTTTTAAATATGTAAATCATAAATCGCTACAACGATTTGCTTTTGTTACGAAAATATGTGTCATTCATTTATGAAAGAAATATCGTTTCACATGTCACACGTTGACAAAAATTGATATGCCTTGTGAGACCTGGATTTCGGTTGTGATATTTGTGATTTAAGCAATGGCGTCTATATAAGCAATAATGATTTGCATTTGTATAGAAAATATTGGAATAGTATAATGCAAATTGCGGTTGTAGTAACATACTATCGATTTGCGAGATATTGTTTTGTTTGTTAATATCGATTTGTAAGCTATTATACTGAATTTCTGTATCAATTTGTAATATATTATATGATATGTATATTGATTTATAACATATTATGTGTTTGCTAGTGTTGATTTGTATGATATTTGTATTATGATATTGAAACATGTGTGTGCGACATTTACATTGTTGCACGATTGCAGTGGTGATATGCGTATTCAAATCGTTGTTCATTTAGCGATTAAAATTGAAATCACTTTGCAACGTCATAGATGTCATTAAATCACTGTCTCTTGAATCACTATTGTCAATACACATATACGATAAGTCATTTCTTTTATTGGCATGGTAAATAACAACTCGATGCATAGTATAGTGTGATGCAATTGACGATCATGACAGATAACATGAAGAATGATGTGCATATAAATTTAATTTTGCATGGTCGGTAGGAAGAAATTCTTTTGCCTTATAAGTGCACGTAGTTTTCATTCTCCTCATCCTTTCTGGATTAAAAACACCCTTCTTCAATTATATTTATCGTTATATACCAAATAAAATGTGTGATTTTTTATTATTATTGCAGAAATCTTTTCATAGACTCAAAGACTTTACAGTTCCATCACAATTAGAAAACTCGAAGAACCACAAGAAATCTTACATCCATCTTCCAAACCATAGCCAACCAATTTTATTAAAAAATAATAGTTACGAGTCAATAATAAAATATTAGAGTACATAAAATTTAAATGAAAAGAAAAGAGTCACGTTGTCCAAAACGTTTGTCAAACAGTCATATAGACTCTCATAGTTCTTCTCATAAGCAAGTCACCTCGCTGGGCATCTGAGGCTGCAAAAAATATAAAAGTAGTGGTGTGAGAAATCTAAAGAATTCTATATGCGAATTCCTATAATAAAACAAATAATTATAAAAAATATGAATAAGTTCATGCAATAATTTAGAGAAATATTACTAGAACAATTTTTATAACTTCATTTAAGCAGTAAAGATATTGAGCATGCAATATGATGCAATATCATAATATCAATTGTGCATCACAAGAAAATAAGTAAAATGCATAACAGAAAAATACATGATGTTAGTGCATATGCATGAATAAATTATTATTTTTGATAAGTTCTCTTATTATATGCATATCCCTATTAGGATACACACAACTTAGGTTCCTTTTTTTATTACCGTTGCTCGCGGATACACCAGACGGGTTAGAATTCCCGAAGTCAAGTAGGGTTTCCAAGATAACTTAGCACATAAATTGTATTTTATTACTGGGTTTCAAACTTTGCCATCGACTAAACTAACCTTCAGAACATTAAACCTCAACATCTAATATCGGGACACATGTGCCACTTTCTTGGTATATCAAATGAACAGTTGTGTCTAACACCACCCCTAAATAAAGTGATGGATTATTCCTAAAATTGTGGCAAGAAAAAATAACCTCAATATCGGGTTCAGGGGTGACAACAATACACACAGAGTTTTTGTATCATCATGGTTCCCCAAAACCGCAATTCTAATAGTCACATTTTAAAGACGGGATATCTCAGAATGTATATTACACCGTTCTCTTTCTTTTTTATTATTAATTGTCAATGCATTAATTTGTAATTCAACATGCAAGATCAATAATATCAGTTCACATATCCCTATGCGAGACTCTTCACAGAACCATAACCCCCAAAAAAACATAAAACAATACAATACAATGAAATAGTATCAATGCGACTTTTGCGATGCATTACAACAAGTAAAGAAGGAGTCAATCTAAGTTCAAGGCTCACCAAGCCTATGATGATCCATTTTGATTATCGGTGCATCATATACAAAAATCATAACAACATGCGATATATGCAGTGATGTTAACATGATTCCATATGCACATTCATATATACCAATTCAACCATGTGTATCAACAATAATAATCATATGCATGTGCTTGAGTTCACATCATCATGTTAAATGCATGCCTTCATTTAATTCACATGTTCATATCAAATGCATGCTTTCATTCATGAATCATCTTATATAAAAGATGTGCATACTTATGCAAGCAGATTCACGCAATGACACATCAACTTGATATATGCTCATTCTCGTGGAAACAAACATGCAATAGTGATGGGATTGAGCATGCTATACAAGTGTCAACATATGAACTACCATTGTTTTGCATACATAAGCAAAGTCCAGTGCAAATAACAAATCTGGAAATTTAATTACATAGTTGTACACATTTATTTTATATATGCACATGCACTGAAAACAAACTTGAAATAACATTTTGCGTAAGCATGTCTTAAGTCAAAGCATATGAACAATTACGATCTTAACATGTATCAAAATACATTTTGGAAATTAACATGCATTACTGAATGTTTTTTTTCTTTTGTAAAACCCACTTACCCAACTAAGCCCACTCGGCTGAGCCTATATGGCCTGGTAACCAGGCCTGTCAACCTTGTATAGATGTTGTCTAGGTCTGGTACTTGGATAGACCACACAAAAGTTTTTTTTTTAAATAACTTTATATATATATATATATTTGAAATACCCACCTGACTTGGTTGGACCCAAAGGTCCTGATAGTCATGGTAAACAGACCTGCCAACACCTTCTTAGGTGTTTCCCAAATCTGGCCAGACAACCAACAAAATAAAAAATTATATATTTTTTTTGAAAGGCCCGGCTGGGCTTAGCTCCAACCTAGTCGATTTCAGTCAGCTGGGTCTGACAACCTACACAGAGGCCTATACCAGGCTTGTGCATTCAGCCAACGACTGGCAGTCAGCCGAGCACCCTCGGTTGGCAGCCAGTCAACCAAAAAAAAGGATTTTTTTTTAAAGCAACATGATGCCCAGCCGAGCCCACTTAGTTGGGCTCTTTTGGTTCAGGTTAGGCTTGTCAAAAACAAGTCTGACGAGGCCTGAACGCACTAGGGCAGGTATGTCCACCTGTCAGCCAGATCGCAATGCCCATAAAAACCTAGCAGCCACAAATTTTTTTGAACAAAAACTCAGTAGCCACCCTGCACAGGCTATACTTGTGCAAGACTGTCGTGCCATGACAGGCCAGCCGAGCATGACGCTAGGAAAACTCCATAGTACAGAAATTTAAAGATGAACATGCATGCATATACATATTTAGAATTCTAAGCATGCATTAGTTTGGGCATAATCCTTGTAACACGTGTTATACATATTCAACCACAATTATGCATGTATCAACATACAACAACTCCAAAAACATTCAGATTCAACATTTTTTTTTATAATGAACTCATGCATAGGAATTAATCTACCATAAGTTTACATAGATCTAACAGCCCATGGCATGGACCATCCCTAAAAAACGATATCCATAAAAAATAAGCTCTACATAAACACTTTTATCACAAATAAAAATCATGTTTTAGCCTATACAAAAATTTATTCTTTTGAGAAGGTGAATAAAATAAAAAAATGAATCCATGGAAGATGATCCATAAACCTTCTTTCATATATTTTAGAGTAAACATATATATCTACTCTTTTTTCATAGATTTCCATCAAAATCATGCATAGAAAACCCATCTATATTCAATTTCTCACTTGATTCAAGAGAGGAAACTCATACCTTTACGTGAATCGAAGAGAACAAGAAAAATAATGGTAAAAAACATTGGATGGAGAAGACGACTCCTCCTTCTTCCTCTCTTTTCTCTCCCTCTCCCTTCTCTTCTCTCTCCATTTTCTTTTATTTTCCTTTCTCTTTTCTTTCTCCCCCCCCCCCCCCCCTCTTCAGCTTTTGCTAGATGGGTTGGAGAAGGAGAGTTTCCACTTTTGAGGACACTCTCACTCCCTTTTCAAAATTTGAAAACTCTCATCTTTTGACATTTTTTTTCAAAATTTCCAATTTTTTAAAAGTCTCTTCTCAAACCTTCTTTAGCCTTCTTAGGTATGTTTAAGGACTCTATTTAAAAGTCTAGATTTGATCCAAATTAATATGGATCTGGACTCTATCCAAGACCCATATTAATATAGATTTAGTCAAGTCCAAAATTTATTTAAATTTTTGGAGATGGGTTTGGATCTTGGATTCAGATCCTGATCCAAACCCATGCCTGACGAATTTATAACTTTAAATTCATTAGAAGCCTTTGAATTGAAGTTAATTAGTGTTAAGACCCAAGTTTATTTGGCAACTTTTGGAAGCTTCTGAATAATTATTGATTGTTTAATATCTAATATTTAATAATTAATTAATTTATTTTTATTTATTCTAAAATTTTATTTTGTGGTTGTCTAGGGATCCAAATCCGGATATGAACCGACAAACTGCTTCTTTTTTGAAAAAACATGATTTTTGGGCCAATCGAAGCTTGAATTCATAAAAGTAACATATTGTTGCGCTCGACATTCCGAGACACATCCAATGATATATCACATGAATATAAATTTCAATTTTTACCCAAAAAAAAACCCAAATTTTGCTCAAATTTTGCTTGAATTTAAAGGTTAAAAATAAAACTATTTCTCATGTTTCGATTGGCTCGTCTCGACCTTGTTGATGAGACCTGAGCCAAGCCCAAAACCAAAAGCATTGGTCTAATATCGAGATTCAAACGGTTTTTCTTCTATACTTAGCCAAATTTTCAACAAAATTATAAAATGACTAAGTGCAAAAATATGCGATATTACAATCATCGTATCTATTTTAAAGCCCAATGATTTTTATCATTATTTATAAGAATACAAGAATTATACTTTAAAAAAATACATTTACATAAAGGAGAGGGTGCAAACAATCTTATTTAGCATTTTTTTAAACTTCTCTATTTCATAGTCTAACATTATAGATATGCACATGGTGTGAGCATGATTATCGTCACTAATAGATTCAAATAATTAATGATAATATTTATCATCGTTAATAAATTATAATTAATCGATATATTGATAATGATAATTATCATCGTCAATAGGCTAATTATTTGTAATCTATTGACGATGATAATTGTCAGTGTTAATATGCTATTTATTTGAATCTATTAGAGATGATAATTATCATCATCAATATCTAGATTATTTAAATCTATTGACGATGATAATTTATCATCATTAATCAACATATTGACGATGATAATTAACATCGTCAATATATTACAAATAATCAACATATTAGCGATGATGATTATCATCACTAATATATTCAAATAGACAACGTATTGACGGCGATAATTACCACTGTCAATAGAGCACAAATAATCAACATTTAGACAATGATAATTATCGTCGTCAATAGATTATAAATAATCAATATATTGATGACGATAATTATTGTTGTTAATATATTAATATGAATAGCATATTGATGATGATAATTATCATCATCAATAGTTTATAGATATTACAAATAATCAGTATATTGACGATGATAATTATCGTCACTAATAGATTCAAATAATTAGCACCTAGATTTTCATAATTTTTTTTATTTTTTTCTACAATTTTACCATACAGATGCGATTTGGATGCATGGTTTTGTAGAAATAGACTCTTGGATCATCTGATTATGACGTATAAGATGAATCTTTTAAGGCTTGAAAATCAATGGCTCAGAATTTTTGTAAATATGTAAGCATTAAAAATCTCCTTACGAGATTTGATTACGACCATCCAATAGTTGATTCCATGCAAATGAACTATGCTGAATGTATATGTAGGGATAGATTTTCAAAAAGACCTATGGAAATCTTGTTTCATACCAGTTTACATATTCCAATTTTCCTTAATTTAGAGTAACTAAAATATGTAAACTGGTATGCACCAAGATTTTCATAGTTTTTTTTTTTAATTTTTTTTAATTTCATTGTATGGATACGATCTAGATGCATGGTTTTATAAAAACATACTCTTGGATCATTCAATTACGATGTATAAGAAGGTACTTTTAAGATTTGAAAATCAATGACTCAAAAAATTTGTAAATATGAAAGCATAAAAAATCTCCTTATGAGATCCGATTACAATGATCCAATAGACGATTCCAAGCAAATAGACCACGTCGAATGCATCTGCATAGTTAGATTTGCAAAAAAACTTATAAAAATCTCGATTCATATCAGTTTACAAATTTTGTTAGTTTACATATTTTAGTTTCCTTTTATTTAGGGTAACTAAAATATGTAAATTGGTATGCACCAAAATTTTCATATGTTTTTTTTATATTTTTTTCTAAACTTTCACCATATAGATGCGATCTAGATGCATGGTTTTATAGAAACAGACTCTTGGATCATAGCCAACAATTTTTATCATCGATATAAGTAACATAACTGACAATTTTTATTGTCGGCTATGTTAGTTTCAAAATAAGAAAGACAAAAATTGGACATAGCCGATGATAAAAATCGTCGGCTATATTTCTTATACCGACGATAATCTATCGTCAACTATGTTAGTTTCAAAATTGTAAAAAAATGGACATAGGCAGCAATAAAAATTGTTGCCTATTTTTCTTATAGTGATGATAATTTATCGTTAGTATAAGAAACATAGCCAACCATTTTTATTGTCGGCTATGTTAGTTTCCAAATAAAAAATAAAAAAGACAAAAAATTGACATAGTCAACGATAAAAATTGTCAGCTATAGTTCTTATACCGACAATAATTTATTGTTGGTTATGTTAGTTTCAAAATTAAAAATAATGGACATAGCCAACAATTTTTATCGTCGACTATGTTAATTTTAAGACAAAAAAAACAAAACTGACATAGCCGACGATAAAAGTTGTCAGCTATAGTTCATATACCAACGATAATTTATCGTTGGTTATCTTAATTTCAAAATTTAAAAAATAGACATACCGATGATAAAAAACACCGGCTATATTTGTTATATTGATGATAAATTATTGTCAGCTATGTTAGTTTAAAACTAGTGATAAATATTGTCGGCTATATGATTTTATGCCAATGATAATTATTGTTGGCTAATGATTGAAATTGATAATAATTATCATCGTCAGATTATTGATGACAATTAATTATCACTGTAATCATAAAAGATATTTGGTGATGATTAATTATTATCATAGTTATAAAATCGATGATAATATCGTTGGCAATATGTCTTTTCGACCATCTTCCTTGTCTTCCTATTCATATTGCTGACAGGATAAGAGTGAGTAAAAAATATCATCGATAATAGATATTTTTACTATGACATTACATATTGTCGGGGTTAAATTATTATTGATGACGATAATTTATCGTCGCTATTTTTTTGGTCGGTAATGGACTATTTTCTTGTAGTGATTATGAGCGATTCATTTTAAACCATTCTGATGTTGTTCATCCGAAGCATGAATGACATTGAAAAAAATAGTGGGGTCTATACTGGATTTACTATATATTATCTAACAAGATTGGTAGAAAGACTCAAAGTGGCTCACAACGAGGACAGAGAAAAAGACAACTTGCTAAAGACCCTTTACCTGATTGTGTATTTTTCTGTAAGTTATAAAAGTGATATTTATATTGTTTTACTACTGATTAATAACAAGTAACTGGTAAACCTTCTCTATTCATAACAAATGGTTGCAATTGAAGGGCAACGAGGTGCGACAGCTAACTACTTGGAGAGCAATGACTCACCGTTTCATTTTCTTGATGCTGACAAGGTATGTTTTTACACAACTTTGCATACTTACAAATAAATTTCTACATGCACAATTTGGTTACACTAGATTTTTGTTGCAACTCTTAATTCTTTTCAATTCGGGCAACAAATACTAGGTTCTTCAAAAAATTGATATGAAAGAAAAAAAGTTCAGGTATAATTTCACGCCGAACACATATTTAGCAGATAAAAACATCAAACAAATAGTACAATAACATAATTTACTCAATAATGTACTCACTTTTTTGTGTATATTTGTTATCTCTTGTTTTGTGTATGTTTGTTGTCTCCTTTTTGCGCATATGAGTTTAAGGTTCATTTTTTAGCGCAATTTGGATTTCACTATTACAAAAATTGGATGACGCAGAGGATGAAGGATATTCCTCAACAAGAGAATGGGTAATATACTTTGTATTTGTTTGCTAGCTTATTTCGTATATGTACTTGCTTTCACTTAATATTTGCTCATTTTACAAGTATGAGTATGGTATATTTTTCATATAATATATGCAATACTTGGGCAGAAACTAGATATTGAACTTCATAAAGGTATATGTTTATATGTCAGTTGTTCACTAGTTTGAGATGTTCATTGTGGTTAGTTATTTGTTAATAAATAGTTATTTTCAATAAAATGACACAGATATAAGGAATTGTATGATGATGTTCTATAAGCACACGAAAGGAAAGAGCTTCCAAAGGTGTGAAAGACAATGAAAAGGCAGAGACATAGTGAGAGAGGTGCCATAAGAGTATGTCCAGTTGTGGACCATTATGCACCTTTATAATAGGTCAAGTTAAACTTACATTTGTAATTGGTTGAATTAATTAAGTTAAACTTTAACTATAACTTTGTAATGAAGCCCATGTATTGAATGTAACTTTGTAATTGTTAAACTTCATGCTATTTGATTTCATGTAAACCAACTGTATTTAGTTCTATATTAATCATATTAACTTTTCTATACATGGTGAAACGGTTTTGCAAAACTATTTAATTTTTGCTGATTAGTAAGATTTTTTTGCAAATATACTTCATGAGATTTCAGAACATATATACGAATAAGTATGATATACACAAATGTGTTGGAAATAGTTGTCGAAATTAGTTGCCATAAGAGAAGCAGGTTAGGGACCACTGATTGGGGAGAAAAGACAAAAAAAAAACTTAGATTATGTGAAAATAAGTAGGTTGGGAACCACAGTGGGTTTATATAGAATTCGAGAAATTCATAAAAATTAAGAAATATCATGTATTTTTCATTGTTGGTTCATATCGCCGACCCCAATTGTTTTGGGATGAAGGCGTAGTTGTTGTTGTTGTATCATATATTTTTCATAATTTCATAAATATTTAAGTATGTTATTTGTGATATCTGGAGATTCACAAATAATTTCATGCAAAAGCGTGTAATATATGCGAAAAAATAAGCTATTTGTGAAATTAGTAGTAAGTGTTTCATACATAAATTTATGCGATTCCAGAAAGTATATGCAAAAAAATAGGATATTTATAAATATATTTATACAAAATATTCACGTATATGCGAAAGAGTAGGATATTTATGATTTTGGTGGTTTCAGTTTCACCAAGATTTTACAAATAAATTTATTTTGAGTTCGTGAGTTTCTATATAAAAAAATGTGCGATTATGGATTTAAGTGGGTGTTGGATGTAGTTAATGGGCGGTACAATTTTATCTCAAAAAGACCTAAATTCATAGTTTTGAAGGGTAAAAGGGTCTTAAAGATGTCAGATATTTGCGATTTTAGACATAAAGAGAATATAAAAAATATAATGTTTTAGGGAATCAAGTCAAATTACCCATACAATATGGTCCTTTTCGAGGATTTAAACCTATAGTATGCTAGGAGGGTTCAACAGGGTTGGACTTACGTGGACAAAGTTTGGGTGCTAGGCTTTAGGATGCTAGGTTCGATTGAATTATGGATCTGCTGTAAATTTAAATTGTAAATAAAAATGATCAATATTTATGAGGACGAGAAAGTCCATAAATAACGAATATGCAAAATCTAACACTTAAGTTTGCAAAGAATATCAAATATGCTCACATTTCGACCTAACCTGGAAAGTCGATGCGAAGGATACCACAACATCATCAGAATGCATTAATTTTTTTTGTGAGAATCGCCATAATGAAAGAGAAAAAGTGTTAAGGGTTCTAGAAGAAAAAACTTAATATTTTTTCTAGAAACAAACTAGAAAAAAAAATAAAGTGAACAAAAAATAACTTTATATATGATTCAACAAGCATGCAAATTTCATAGAACTTTGCAATGTATGATATATGCAAATCATCACTTATTGGTAGATTTCTATGAGAATCAGTTACTTAAATGAGATCTGCGTGACCCTATGCGAACTTCAAATTATATATGTAAATCTAGTACAATATTTACAAAATTTCCAGGTTTCAATTAAAGGAAGATTACTTGCAAAGTTTTCACCACAAAGAATGGTGCAAATCTACCTTTTAGTGAGAGGGTGTGATACTTGAGAAGCATACCAATATATCGCGTGAACTTCAAAAAATTTGCTCATGCGAACGTTAAAATGGTGTTTCTAAAGCCGAACATTTTTTAATTTAAACAGCAGGTGTATTTTAAAAAATTATAGGGTCTTTCAAAAAATGCATCAATTTTGTCGTACACTACAATCTTTTTTGTTTTTTATTGTATAGTTGATACTCTGTACTCCTTAATATACCGGTAGGGGTGTGCCTAACCCCAACTTACCTTTAGAAAAAAAAAAAGGATTATCAATGTGCCAGGTATGACCCAGTCTCGATCCATACAAGATCCAACAAGAGGGTTTGGTAACCAAAGAAGGAGTCCTATTAACTAATCGGGTCAGACTTGTGATATCTGATTAGCATACAAACCAGGTCTGGTTTATGAAATTTCGTACCAAGTCTGAGACTGAACCAAGTTTTGATTAAGATTTGCAATTTTTCAATGTAAAAAGTATAAATAATACTAATTTTACAACCTAAGAATGGTTATCCCTATGAAAGATTCAGACCTAGGTTCAAACTCAGCACCAGCATCTCTTAATCGGATTCAGATATGAATATACCCGATTTTGAAAAACCCTCAACCATTGTGACAAATACTGTGACATTTACGAAAAAATCATGAAAAAAAAAGCGAGGAATTACTTAAACGATAAATTCTCATGATATTTTTTAAAAATCCTGCAATACTTTCGTTTGTGACTAAATATCACAATAATATCGTGGTATTATCTGTTTCTTTTAATTTCTGATTTTAACTAAGGGTGTAACTGGGTTGGTTTGGGCCGAGGGCCTTATCAGACCTGATTCTAAATGGGGTTTAAAAGTTACACCCAAACCCGATAGAATCTTATTTGGGCCCGGGTTCAGTTTTGGTAAGGCTAAAAGTTGCAGACCCATATAAGTTAACATGTTTGGGTATGTATTGAGTCGGGTCTTCAATAGACCCGTTTTTTAATCAGGGTATAAAAACTAGACCCGACCCGACCCATTTTGATTAGGGCCCGGGTTTGGGTCTGGGTATGGCTGAAAAGTATAGACCCACATGGGTTAACGGATTTAGGCATGATTGGTTCAGGTTTCAACTCTATGATTGGTGTTCTAGACCTAATTACTCACCAATCAAAAATATGTAAATAAATGAAATCATAAAAATATTATATGTTGACAAATGAGAAGCTTATTAACTATTCTAAACAATAGTGAGTTGGGTTTCAATGGGTTCAGTTCGGGTTGATTAACGTCTAAAACGGGGTTCGGTTTGGGTACAGTTAGGTTCAGTTCAATTATAAAACGGGTTTGAGTTTGGTTCGGTTTGGTTTTTTGTTACGTGGAACCATTTGGGTTGGGTAAAAAACTCTGGTCAGGTCCAAACAGGTTCGGGTCTTCATTTATAATACCCACGACTGTTATTGTTACGTGTCTATATTTTGAACCCGACCCAAATCCATGGATCTACTAAATTCGGGTCAGGTACAATCAGTTCAAGACATCCGGATGGGTCAGATATACCCGACCCAGTTACACACCTGTTTAAGTTTTGCTTTTGACCCCCCTCCCAAACACCCAACGCATCTGTCGAGCACCAAACCTAGCCCCCTTTCCAAGTTCTGATTTCTCGCCGGTGAATAAGAAAACTTTTCCGGCATCGTCAGTGAGCGAAAGGAGCCCTAGATTTCCGACGAGCGTCCATTGCCCTCTGCCCCATCATCTCAACCGTCGATTTCTCTACCGAGGAACCCTAATTCTCGGTGCCCCCACCCTCCGGTTCGACTGTTCCCGGAGTCACACCCTAGGTTTCCTGTTTCCTTCCCCCTAAAACCTCCCAAGGCCGAATCCTCCCACTGCCACCGGTGGCAGCAAGGATCCAGCAGCAGCAAGGCACGATTCCGGTGCAGAGGCAATCACCGGTGAGTTGCTCTCTCTCTCTCTCTCTGAAACGTGGAACATTGGTTTTTTCTTGTTTCTTTCTGCTATTTTTCTCTTTGTCAATATTGCAACGTAATCTGCGCATTAAGTTATATGGGTTAAATAAGTTGTTCTTTTATAGTGAGCATATTCAAGAAATTAGCTCCTCAGAGTATGATACCATAAGTGCACCTACAGCTGATTTCTGCTGGACTTCTGGAGATGCTGCTGATGGATGTCAATTCTGCTTTAACCACGTTCTAGTAGATGGGTCTCTTATGGCTAGAATGAATTAGGCATTTGAGTTGCATGTGATGTGTTGTTTGCCCCTATAAGGAATTTTCTATCAAACTAATGCAAGGAAGAAGTGTCAATTGCTGGAATTTCAAAGTGATGAGATATCAATCTATTTCAAGCTTTAAGACTTCTTCTGTGTGTCAAAAGTGATTGACCATCAAACTAATACATAGAAGAAGTGTCAGTTGAACCTAGAGGTCCAGTATGTCATGAGGGTGAGATTTTTTTCAAGCCCTTGTCTGTGAAAGGAAATTTGTCATACTCTTCCCCTTCTGGACCCAGTTCTTGAGCATGTTTGCTTGCACATAGAAGAAAATTACTGATAAGTTATTGCTTGAAGATACTAGTTTAGCTGTTAGGTACTTGAATTTCTTGTTAGTAAATGACTAGATGTTGCTTAGTTGCAACTTAGCATGATGTTATTTGATTTATTAAGTGATTTTAGAAGAAATCATGTCCTTTTCTAGCTTTTTTGTATTTAGTTTACTAATAGTACATTATTTTTATACAAAATCAAAAGTTAACAGAGCCCGGACGAGTCACCGAGTTGACCCACCCGAGTCACGAGCCACTAGTGGACAAGCCAATTCCCGTCACTGGGTTTTCGAACCATGTGATCGAGGATCTTGAGCGCTTGGTAAGTCTGATTTGATTGTGTGGATGGGTTCCTTTTACAGCTTCTCAGATGAATTCTGAAGCATTTTTCATTTGATTCGGATGATGGTCGGGCTTGGTTGTATCACGGCGAAGGTTTTTCTATTACCCATTTGGGGAAGCACCAATTTTTCTTGAGGATGGCATTCACAGGCTGTGTCTGTGAAGCCTAATGCGATGGGTTTCTTGCATCGCTTGGTTTGTTTTCGAGTTTATGAGGATGTTGAAGTTGATTTGTTATAGTCGGACACTTTCTTGTATATGTTAGTGTGATTGTATTGTTGTGAGTTATTGGAAATTATGATGCTTGGTTGGTTGTTAAGCTGTTTGGATGAAAATCATCATCAAGTTGAACTTGTCTATTCTCAGTTATTTACATCCTGGCAAGTATAAATTTGTAAGAATGGGCTATAGTGGTTACTCTAGCAATGAATTTT
The DNA here is from genome assembly GCF_984573655.1 of Nuphar pumila. Lineage (NCBI taxonomy): Eukaryota > Viridiplantae > Streptophyta > Magnoliopsida > Nymphaeales > Nymphaeaceae > Nuphar > Nuphar pumila. The sequence continues at coordinate 139,611,229 of NC_143250.1, read as the reverse complement.
TATATTATTGAAGGGGAAGTACCATTTTTGGTGAGCTAGGTGTTTGGATTGTTTATGGGCCTCATATTAACACACACCGAATCTGAAATAGGACCTGCACCCGAACTGGAACGTTGAATTTGTCCAGGAAGACTCAATCGGAAATGGGCACAAGTTGGTTAGTAAGAGTTGGGCTTAGACCCATCTGTCTTCTGTTCTTTTGTAGCCATACCAAGGAGCTTTTCAATGTCAAACTATCTATTAAAAGATGATTAAAGTAGAGAATTTATGCAGAGGAGCTTGGTGGTTTGATATCAAAGAACATCTTGAATGTTTTATATCCGAGAACTTCGACATCTATATGAAAGTACACAAATTGATCACTTAACTTGTTCAACAGTTAACATGGTGTTTAAGTGGTATACTGCTCACTAACCAGCATCAACAACTTGGAGTTTGTTAACATTTTTAGTTGTTGGTGCCTAATCCACTAGGGCCTGGTTATCTGCTTAAATCTAATATTATCAACTAAGACTTGGTGCATCTTCTTGGATCAAAATTATGAACTACTTTTCTTGAGAGTGTGGCTATAGGGAACCACTTGGTTCATGTGTAACTGTCTTTCCTGTTGCAGCAGACCACAGGCAAATGTCGCTCGATTCTGGTACCAGACACGAGTGACTAGGACATGACTGACTTGGGGCCCAGGTGCCAGATGGATACAACTGAATGCTTTCTGCAGACATGGACATAGAAAATTCCGTTGTCCACATGAACTCATAGTGTAGTGACAAGGAAAGCATTTAAGAAAAAGAAAAAAAAGATATTAGACATCCTAATCTAGTTATCACTATGGAAACCAAGAAGAATAAGTTCTTAGAAAGAAAGTGGTAAAGGGAAAAATAATCTTGAAATTCTATGCATAATTAAACAAGACAAATTATAATCTTGGAACTAGAAAATATAATCAACATTGAAGGACAGAGAAGCAATTTTGGAGGCTATCTTATTCAACAGATGATATCTGGTAAAATTTCAGGGACACCAAAAACAAGAGACGGAGAGAAAGAAAACCTAAAGGACACATGGTTGTTTAAATTTTATCATGTGGTGAATCTGGGCTTTGCTTGAAACACAAGGTTTATAGAGATAAGGCTTTTGATTAAGGAGTTCTTATCTGCAGTTATCCTTCCTCTCATGTAATGGTTTAGCACATCCTTGGTCAAGTTCGTAAATAGCTTATAAGTCCTGAAAGTTTTTCTTTATGTAGCCTGCTTAGGTAATAAACACTCTACCAGTCGATGGCCAAGTCCTTGCAATTCTGATCGGTGACTATAACAGAAAAACATGAATGTCTCAGTGAGCGAAAACTATTGGTCATCAAATTTTCTCCCACTCTAAGTGTTTCCTCTTATATTAAGGAAATCAAATAAAGGACACCTAAAGGGGAGGAAACAGTCATTCAAGGAAGAATGGATGAAAGGGGAGGAAGGGAAGACATTGGATAAAGATTGAAGGGGTATGATGGTCTGGGCATGAAGGTGTAAGTAACATTTTTGCCATTCAATGCTGTGTGAAGATGCAAGTAGCACTGTCAATGCCATTCATATGAATTAACCTACATCCGTGAAAAATGAATAAGAAGATTAATCCACCAAAATGAGAAAAAATATTCTTTGTTTTGATTCAAAAAGAGGAACTTGTATGGTAGTGGTCTTTGGCTGATTCTTTTGTTTTTTCAGTTTCTTGTAGGTTATGGCAAATATCATTTTGTACAGCAAAAAGGAATATTTTTGAATTGAGGGCAATTTCAACTTGCATGTAAAACATTGATTTATCTTCAACTTGCTTAACTTGTTTATTGAGCATAAAAGTTGGGTAAAAATTTTCCCCTCTCAGTTGAATCATTTTTTCTTTTTTATATCCCGTTGGGATGATAAGACCCACATCCCATCTTGGTGGCACTCATTCCATTTGTTTAGGATACTTCTTGAGGTGCCTATCGTGGATTATGTTATTGAACATTTTTTAATTACAAATTTTCACTTCAAATTTTAGTGCGTCTGTTGACATCATTTATTTCCCAAATATGTTCCTTTTATATCTTGTGATATTTTATCATTCCCTAAAAGTAGAAGCTAACATGGCCAGTCTAAGTAATTGGAATGACCCACTTGAGTCACACATGAAGATCGAGCAAGTTAATCTGCAATTGTGGTTCTTCATGCAACAGTCTTATTTAAAATTTGGTGTCTATTATTTTCTTTGAATATGCCATTGACTATTATTTTAGATATTCTTGATTTCCTGGTGGAATCATTCTATTACTCTCCACTTTGTGGATGACATTGTAGTAAGAAATTTCTTTAGGTCTTTGTGTCACCCTTTGGCCTATTGACCGAGTGTTCCGGGCTTTCAAGGTACCAACGATTGTAATCTGAATGTGGTCTATTTCTTCTGGTGCTCCCATGAGATTTGAACAATATGTTATCTTTCTGGCGCTCATGAGATTTGATCAATATAGTATCTTGGTGCACTGCCTCATAATTGATGTCAGGATCTTCATTTGGTGTAGATGGACAATTTTTGAATTCTATAATTCAGTTTGGGTTTTTTTCCCTACTGGCTTATATTGGGAGAATGGAGCTTGTCTATCCAGTCTTGTTGGCAATGAATTTGGACTTGTGTAGTTTTGATAGAATGGAGCCTGTCTATCTAGTCTTGGTGGCAATGGCTTTGAGCTTTCGCAGTTCCTTTCTTTCTTTTTTATTTAAATCTTACATCATTGTTTCATTTAATCAATCCTTCATTATTTTTTCAGGGATCTCATGACCTTTCAGCTGAGCCTTCTTTGTTCACTCTCTTGTTTGAAAATAGGATAGCATACTTTAACTACATTTTTCAACCTGCACTAGGTTGTGGTCCTCCAGAGGTTCTACTGCAGTGGAATCAGCTTACCTGCATCATTTTTACAGATGACCATAGTTGGCAAACCCGTGACTTGGGCTCGGATCGCTCGACCCTTGACTCGCGGGTCAGCGGGTCGACTCGGTAGCTCGGGTAGGTTAGGACCTAAATTTTTTAAGTGTTTCTTTTACATAGTACTTTAAATATTGAATATAACACTATATTTTGTACAATGTAAATTCAAATAATCAAACTCCAAACAGCAAATTCACTAAATCAAAGCATCAAAGAACAAAAACTACAAAAGGTTCTACCATATTCTAATTTCCACCATGTCAGTTTGAATTAGTAAAAGACAAAAAGTTAAAAAAAAATGCAGCACATGAAATAACACATAGTCAAAAAACAAAAAAAAGACCTGGCTACTGGTGGTGGTCACTGGTGATCAGGTCACCTGGTGCTAGGGTTTGAGGAGAGGAAGCCAGGTGAGAGATTTCTCAGTAAAAAAACAAACTTTTATAATGTTTAAAATCGGTTCGTATCCGGAGAAGTTGAGAACCTATTCATAACCCAATACGAATCAGTATTTTTGTACAGAACCGGTACATACTGTCTCAGTCCTGAATTAGATGATTCAGGACTGACTCGCTGGGTTGCCGAGTCGAGCTATTCCATACCGATTCACACCCGATCCTGGGTAAACCAGGATTGGGGTGACTTGGTGGCCCAGTAACCTACCGATCCGATCCGACTCGGGCGATTCCCGAGTCGGATTGCCGGGTTTGCCAACTATGCAGATGACATTTTAGTCATTCATCAAGACTAGTTGCAGCAAGTCTGATAAAGTGCTTGTCCTTGTAGATGTTGAAACTACCCTATACACTTCATTGACCACCAATATGTATGTCTTTGTGCTTTTCTTAAGTTCAACAAGTTGAACATGATAATAAGTTAGTGGTTCGTGTGATATTTTGCCAACACGTATGTCATACAGACACTTCACTTTTGCATGTGTATTCCGTATCGACACGATACGACACTCGGGTTTCATGGGCATGACGCGACATTTCATGGGCACAATCAAACCAGTTTCACACAGCCAACACGTGTCATTAACTTTATCTATTTTTTTATGATCTTATTTACTTATTTTATATTCACTTCAAATTATTATTTTTATTTATCATCAATTACATTACATTACAATTTCAATTTACTTTCATTATTTGATGTTCCCAATTATAGTGATTTTGAATTGTTGTTTTACACATACACACACATATACATCGATGTGTGTGTACAGCTGTGTCCCTGTGTCCTACTTATGGAAAATTATCGAAGCGAATATCATATCCACTCCCACATCCGTATCCATGTGACATAGACCAACATAGTTCTTGGTTGACTGACTCAAAGGGGAAACTGTATTCTGGCCATTGGGCAGAGATGGGAAAAGACATAAAGGAGAAATGGGATGAGGTCGGCCAGGGAAACTCTTGTCGGGTTGATTTTATGAATGCTAAAGTGGTCCTTTGGATACCTTTAGTTTTTGAAATGATAAAGGAATATAGACACCTTTAGTTTTTGAAATGATCATATGAAAACCTGTTATCTCCTTTTTCCACCATCTCCTTAAGATGAAATTCTTTGGATGGCAAGTGCTTGCTAGCCAATTGACCTATCCTAGAACTGCAATTGATACAATAATTGGTGAATGGTGAATTGGAGAAGTAGGTCGTTAGTTGCTGCATTTTGATTGATGCACGTAATGAAGGTGATCTTCTTTAATGTTGTTGACTCCATCAGATGGGCATCTTTGACCCTACGGAAGTTGACATGCATGCACATGCACTATATCTTGCCCATGCATTAACCACCTAAAGTTAGGAAGTGTCTTCCCCCCCCCCCCCCCCCCCCCCCCCCCCCCCCCACTTTCTTATAGTTATTTATATGCAGGTTCATAGTCTTCAGACTTTTATTGCTAGTTTTTTTTTATATTTACATGGAGAAAACGCCCCCAAGATCAGAGACCTAGCCGCGCTGGCTCTGCCTGCCATACTTACAGTCGCTATCCTGGCAGCGTAAAACTCTGTGGTCTTACCCAATCGCCTGGAACCTCTTCTGTTGTTAGGGTGGTTTTCTTGTTTCATGCTTGCACATCTCTACTTTCAGGAATTGGTCATTATTTAAATATCATTCAGAATTCTGGAATGGTCTTATTTCTTTCCCCATTTGACTTGTATCATAACTGTAATATCCATATGGAGAGTAGCTGTTCATGCTAGAATGTCATCAGGATGCTACAAACTACAGCTTCTTATTGAACTTATGAAGCTATGCTGATTCTATTTTGAAATATGTGGGAGTTTATCTCTTGAGATGTAGGAAAACCGTTGAAGAGACTGATTTGCAAAATTGAGTTAGAAGTAATGATGTTTTGCTTGTTTTCACTTTCAGTAGGCTTGGGACATCGTTAATTAAGATTCTAGACCTTATTTGGATGCTTTTCCAGTGCCAAGATAAATAAGGTGCACTATCCAACATGAAAAATATTCGGTGAAGAAGAATAAAGAGGAAGGGACTTGGAGAAGTGGGATAAGGTTTAGAAGGATTATTGGAGGGCAGCTTATACTTCATTGTATGTCATTCAATTTAGTAATTGCTATTGGTGCCATTCAAGATTGTGATATTGTGAGCAAGGTTGTCCTGCCCTGTGCAACCTTTAGACTGCATGAGTAAGGTGTATAGAAGTATCTTTTTACTGGAGCGACTTCTTTCTAGTGTTTTCTGTTTCCTTTGTTATCTCCCTTTGTTTTAGATAAAAAAAAATTCTTGCTCGTCAAATAAGTGAAGGGGAAATAAAATAAAATAAATAAAAGCAGGTGCTGGAGTTATAAATCGCAAGTCAGCATTCTGAACTGTACTGGAATATTTGTCCATCCAAACTTAAGCTGTCATTATTAGCATTGATATCAACATCATATATGGATTCAGCATTTTTGTGGTTGATCTTATTTCCAAATCATTTTCCCGCTGTTTACAGACATTTGGGCATCATATCCTCTTAAATTTTCCAAAGAATAAAAAGGCATCAACTATTAAAGTAACTTTAGGTAGCATTTGGAATAACTAGTTTTCCTATGCAAATTTGTCAATTTCTGTCTCATTGTTCCGCACTGTATTTTCATTCATTCAATGTTCTCTTTTGTCTCTGTTGTAGTCATTATGCATCGTTAGTCTGACTGGTTTCTCTTCTAGACAGGTACAACAGACTAGCAGAATTGATTTGCTTTAGAAAAAAGAGCTTTCAGAATAGATAAGCCTCTGGATCAATCAAGAAAGGCCAATCTTATTAACTGCTTTGGAGTGTGCATCAACTCAATCCAGCCTCCATTTATATTCTTCATTTCTACATCATCTGTTTCTGCATTTTCCTTTTAGACAAGTATTAACAAGATAATTAATTAGTACTTCATAATCTTAAAGTGAGGTTGTCAGCACATTAAATGGGGAAAAAGAAAACTGAGGAGACGAATCCATCATCTGCGAAGGGAAAACTCAAAGATTCTGCTGCTTCTAAAGAAGCCAATAAGAAGGAAAGGATGTCAGTGTCTGCTTTGCTTGCTAGCATGGACCAAAAATCTGAGAAGCCAAAGGCATCATCCGCAAACTCCAAAAGTAAATCAAAGTCCACTGCAGCTGCACGCTCCTCTTATACAGATGGCATAGATCTTCCACCTTCAGATGATGAAGATGAATATGAAAAGGGAGAAGAGACAGAAGTGTCTGCTCGTCTGAGAGGAGGGCAAGCGAAGGATGCTGCCACAATTGATATTTCTACCTCCATTAAGGAATTGAAGAAGCGTGAGAAGAAGGATGCAATTTCTGCCCAAGCCGCTGAGTCTGCAAAACAGGAAGCTCTCAAGGATGACAGAGATGCATTCACAGTTGTCATTGGTAGTAAGTCGTCAGTCCTAGAGGGAGACAGCGAGATGGATGCAAATGTAAAGGACATCACAATTGAAAATTTCTCTGTTTCTGCTAGGGGAAAGGAGCTTCTGAAGAATGCTACTTTGAAGATATCACATGGCAAGCGTTATGGGTTTGTAGGCCCTAATGGAAAAGGGAAGTCTACCCTATTAAAATTGCTTGCTTGGCGGAAAGTGCCTGTGCCCAAGAATATTGATGTTCTTTTAGTCGAGCAGGAGGTTGTTGGTGATGAAAAATCTGCACTGGAAGCTGTTATTTCTGCTAATGAAGAATTAATTAAGCTTAGAGAGGAATCATCCAGGTTGCAGAGCCTCCCTCTGGATGGAGATGAGAATGATGATAATGATGCACATGACTCTGGAGAAAAACTGGCAGAGGTTTATGAAAAGTTACAGCTGATGGGTTCGGATGCTGCTGAAGCACAAGCCGCTAAGATCCTTGCTGGTTTGGGCTTCACGAAAGAAATGCAAGGCCGTCCTACCAAGTCTTTCAGTGGAGGTTGGCGAATGCGAATCTCATTGGCCAGGGCTTTATTTGTACAACCTACTCTTTTACTGTTGGATGAACCCACCAACCATCTTGATCTCAGGGCTGTGCTGTGGTTAGAAGAGTATCTGTGCAGGTGGAAAAAGACACTAGTGGTTGTGTCTCATGATCGTGATTTCCTGAACACTGTTTGCACTGAAATCATACATCTTTATGATGAGAAGCTCCATTTCTATCGAGGAAACTTTGTTGATTTCGAGAGCGGCTATGAACAGAAACGGAAGGAGAGCAACAAGAAGTTTGAAGTCTACGAAAAGCAACTTAAGGCTGCCAAGAGGACAGGCAGCAAGGCTCAGCAGGATAAAGTCAAGGAACGGGCAAAATTCAATGCCAAAGAAGCTTCCAAGAGCAAAGCAAAGGGCAAGATGGTTGATGAGGATGAACAGCCACCGGAGGCCCCAAAGAAATGGAAGGATTACAGTGTGGAGTTCCATTTTCCTGAACCTACAGAGCTCACCCCTCCTCTCTTGCAGCTGATTGAGGTGAGTTTCAGCTATCCAAACAGGGAAGACTTCCGTCTGTCCAATGTTGATGTGGGTATTGACATGGGAACAAGGGTAGCGATTGTGGGGCCCAATGGTGCTGGGAAATCTACTTTGCTCAACCTGCTAGCAGGTGATCTTCAACCTTCTGAAGGAGAGGTGAGGAAGAGTCAGAAATTGAGAATTGGCAGGTATTCTCAACATTTTGTTGATCTCTTGACCATGGAAGAGAACCCTGTCCAGTATCTTCTCAGGCTTCATCCTGATCAGGAGGGGTTAAGCAAGCAGGAGGCAGTTCGCTCAAAGCTTGGAAAATTTGGACTCCCCAGCCATAACCATCTTACTCCAATTGTGAAGCTTTCAGGAGGGCAAAAGGCTCGTGTGGTGTTCACTTCGATTTCCATGTCAAAGCCCCACATTTTGTTGCTTGATGAACCCACCAATCATTTAGACATGCAGAGTATTGATGCATTGGCTGAAGCACTGGAAGAATTCACTGGGGGTGTGGTTCTGGTTAGTCATGATTCTAGGTTGATATCCAGAGTCTGTGAGGATGAAGAAAGAAGTGAAATCTGGGTTGTGGAGGATGGAACCGTGAGGACATTCCCTGGTACATTTGAAGAGTACAAGGAAAGGTTGCAAAGAGAGATCAAGGCTGAAGTCGATGAGTAATGAGTTTGTGCTTAGGTAATATATTTGTTTTCCCATCATATAATAATTAAGTCTATCATGCATCCAATCTCAACTGTCTTCTGTAAGGATACTGAGGAACATAAATTTATTGTGTGTGCCCAAGATTTGCTTGGGCACGTGAGGCTTTTGTATTACTAGGCACTGAATTTTTCTGGTCTTCTTGTGATTCCTCTTCACTTTTTTTTTACCCCCTTGTTCTTTTCCAGTGGTTTGGTGGTCACTCACTCTTGTTCTTGAGATACTATGTTATTTTTCATAATATATACAGGGATAGTATTTGCTGGACACTTTTGTATGTCTAAGCCTCTTTTCTTTTCATTATTTTGTTTTTTTCATGAAACTAAACTCACAGCTGTTGTCTATCTGTTTTGTTTAGTGCAAACCGGCTCTTTGAAGGCATGGTTTATAAGTCTTAAAAAATCAATGGTCTACAATGTACAGTATTTTCTGGATACTTAAAAATCATGTTTTTAGGTCAAAAGAACAGGAATTACATGCAGATTCCTAGCATTTGGACAGGATAATATTTGTCTACACTCGTGGGTAATGAACCCCTAGTAAAAGACATTTTTTTTATTTTTTAATGTTTTTTTGTACATCTGACCCTCCAGATGTGATCTACGTGTTTGGGTTAGTAAAAATCAATGCTTGGATCATGTTATTCTACTATGTAAGATTTTTCAGATGTATCAAATTTTCAACCCTTATAAAATTGCAATTTTATGTTGAAAAAAATGATCAAGGGTTAATTTCTACTATTTTGACCATTGACACATCCATGGGGTTAGATTTGGTCAATCTATAAATACAAACTTATGTAGCAAATATATATACTATGACTAAGGGGATGAGCAGAATAGGGAGTCTATGTGATTGGTTCAACTAGCAGAGATTCTTGGCACAGGTGGAGTAAAATGTCAAAAAGTATGTGTCAAGCACATCCACAAAGGATCAAGAGAGTTTTTTTTTTATTCGGAGAAACCGCCCCAGGTTCAGAGACATATCTGCACTGGCTCAGCCTGTCGTACTTGCTGTTGCTGTCCATGTCGGCGTAAAACTCCAAGAGCTTACCCCTCAACCCTAAGGAGTCGCCAAGCTTTGGCTTACGCAGGGGTTGACGCCCATGGGATTTGAACCTAGACTTTTGTAAAACGGTCTAGGCCAGGTCCCACTATGCCAAACCCCTTGAGTCTAAGAGCGAGAGAGTTCTAGTATAGCTCAGGTGAGAGCAATATTGAGCAGACCTTCAAATAGGCACTCATCATTGGGCATGAGTATCCTTGTATTTATGTACCATTTATAACGTGTGGCATAGTTTAGACTAGTTGGTTGAGATTTGTGGTTTGGAAAGAGGAGGTCGGGGGTGTTCAATTCAGAGTCATATATTTGTTTTAAGGAGCCAGGTTGAGCTCTGCTTATTAAGAGCTAAGGTTCAATTCAGCTCACTTGAGCTCAGTTTCAGCCTAAACAAGCTGAGCTTGAGCAGGCCAGGCTTTGTTTGGCTCGTTTAATACCACAACTACGGTCACCTCTGTTTTAACCACGACCTTGCCAGTATCAGAGAAAAAATGTTCAACTCATACAAGCTCTTTTCTTATGTTTTATTCCGAATTAATGCACTGCGTTTTTTTTTATAAGCTGGGGTTAGGCCAATCCTTACTAGTGTAATCTTTTCGGAAAAAAAAACTGTACAGAAAAAAAACAAGCGATTTATAGTTTTTTCATGGGTTGGATGCCAATCTGGTGGCTGATTTTTACAGTTAAATCAATGGCCAGAACATCTAATCTGGTTAAAACTCGGGCATGTGCTGCTTAATAATGTTAAGAGGTTATGATGAAAAAAATATCAAGTGCATAGATACAGCCATATCATACTCCCATGAGATCAGATGCATCTTTTATACATTGATTTCACCTTTTGTTCAGAAGCAAGAATACTCTGGCCTTTCGATTTATAAGAACATACTTTCTCAGCAGACCCTCTGTGAGATGTGCCTTGAATTCCATGTTACACATGTCAACTTAATAAAACCATATTGAGAAAATTTTTGAAAGTATGTGTTGATAGTGGAGGGGCCGGGCAGTTAGGCCCGGGACCGTAGCCCACCATTGACTTCGTGGGGGTGCGAGGGAGAAGCTCCCTCTGTATGAACCTGATCCGTTTGTAAAAAGGTCCTATAAATATTCTTTTAGGGTTTCTTGTTGATGTAACTTCTTTTTGCAAGTTTGGGCTGTCTGTGCAGTTTTAGGGTTTTATGTGAAAAGAGAGCTATCATCTACCTTTTGTAATCCTCCTTCTTGACATAGTGAAAATCTCTGCTCCTCCGCAGAGATCAATGCCCTCACCCACCTTAAAAGTTGTATGGCTGATCGGATGACGGTCGAGGCATATGACTTGCCCAAGGGTAGGATGAGGGAGCTCTCAAGGTAAGATTGAGTATCTTCTCTCGACCCAAATGTATCCCAACCACACTATTTGGCGACACAATCATCACAACCCCATGCCTAGCTCAAATGTCCTTAAGAGTAATCAGGAATTGCCTCTGCTCCTCCATGAGAGAGAGAGACCTTATTTTTTTGATATTTACACGAAGAAACTGCCCTGAAGAACAGAGACTTAGCTGCGCTGGCCTTGCCTGGCGTATTTACGTCACTGTCTTGGAAGCACAAAACTCCATGAGCTTATCCCTTACCTTAGAAAATCGGCACACTTTGGCTTGCGCAAGAGGTGATGCTCATGAGATTTGAACCTAGATTGCCTGCCTAGCGGCCTAGGCCTCCATCCCACTACTCAAACCCCTTTGTGGCAGAGAGATCTTATTAGTATCATGAATGTCTGCATGAGAGAGAGAGAGAGAGAGAGAGAGAGAGAGATGTTTCTCCAATCACGGTGAGAAAAGAGGGGATCACAGTTCACACGGGGAGGACACCCCCACTTCAACGGCCAAAAGTGGGGCCCATGGATGCAACTTGCTAAGTGGATTGAATGTATGTATTATGATCCATATGATATTGTGATATCATCCAACTAACTAGGTCGACGACAACCCCACTTCACTGTGTTTGATCATTTGAAGGCGTTATATATCTTTTCTCCAAGGAAAACTTCTCGGCTTTCGATGGGACCCACATTCGCCATCAAACACATGATTTTTATCTTTGCCTTTTTTGCCGTTTTGAGGAGTGAATATCCCCAAAAACCAAAGACAAAAGGTTGTTGGATAAGCGACTTTTAGTGGGGTTTTGTGTCAAGCCGAAGGCCCAAAATCAAATCCTACTGGCGCATGGGAGCTGTCATTGCTTTATCACGGTTAGGGCATTGTAAGGCTGGGTGGTCGTGTCCTCAACTCAGAGTTTTTCCTCTCAAGGAAGCGGGCCCATTAAGTGAACCAGATCTCGGTGAGGGTTCCTTCATCATAAAAAAAAAGACTTTGTATCTCAGATTAAACTTCTCAAGGACAAATTTAACAAGGCCTCTCTCTTTCTCTCTTATATACTTGGACGTAGGGATGGCAGTGGACCGGGGCGGGGGCTGGGGACAAGGTCTCCACCCCCGCCCCGTCTCAAAAATTTAACCTTCATCCTCGGTCCATCCTCGTGGCGGGGGAGACTTTGGACCTCCACCCCGGTCTGTCTCAAAATATTAATCCCCATCCCCACCCCGCCCCTCCCCCACCTCGTCCCCGTCCCCATCCTCGCCCCCACCCCCGCCACATCCCCTCCCGGTCCCCGTCTTTACAAATGATGTGCTATTTTTTTCTAACTTTTGAAGTTTTACTACGTGCGTACATGTATATAAAAAAATATAACCAAATTTGTGCTCTTTTTTATAACTTTATAAGTTTTACCTACATGTATATAAGAAAATATAACCAAATTGCACAAGCTAATCAACCTATTCACCAAATACATTGAATTAGATAAATTTTGATGCAACCCAAATATGACATATAGCATTTTCTAACTCTATCCCTTTATGTATCTGAATAATTTATTATAGATATTTATTTGAGCTTCCAAGGTAGAAAGACATAATATGAACTCCTAAGTACTAGGGCTATCCAAACATTCAAAACTTATAAATAATATAGAAAGACTAGTTTTTCTTCAAAATTGCTAATATAATTATTTAAAAATTAGTTGAAAACTAATCATATTACCTCTTTGAGATATAGGTATAAGGTGTTCATATGGGTTGTGTGAGGTCAGACCAGCAATCTGAACTCAATATCTTATTCTTGAATTTGAATCTTAAAATAAAAAGAGCATTTGTTTTATCTCTTTTTAGTTGTACGTTTCAATCAAAATATGATATAATTTGTTTCAAACACAAATATTTCTATATTTTATTAATCTTATTTGTTATAAAAAGGCTATAAAAACATGATTTATTTAGGCCCAACCATATGGACAGGCTGTTAAAATATGCTAGCATTCAATAATGGCGGCATACCGTGACAGAACCAGACTTGATTGGATAACTTATACAGGCTACTTTTCTTAAATGAAGAAAAAAGAAGCATCATACGTAATGTGGTTGACATGAATTAAGACAAAAGTATATACATCCACTTAACAATCATGGAAAATTTACCACTATGATTTGAATCTTGCATCTTCAATAAATAGGTAATGTTCTGGCTTTTGTAGTATGATAGTTTTAATATAGTACCACTAAGCTGTCCCATTCATCTTTATACACTCAAGGAACATCCTTGAGGGAAACCCAATCACCCCATAAATGGGTCATTTAGATAATGCAAAACGATGATGGCTATCTCCATATGTCCCTACTGTTCTTTGTTATTTCACATAATTCTGGCAACATCTTTTGACATGGTAAGCCAATTGCATAACAGAAATCCCAAGAGCATAATGAAATGATAAGGTTTACCTACTACTGTAGATTCTGGGAGACTCTCGGCCATTCAGTACTTTTGTAATATGCAAATGAAGCATAGTCTCATAATTGTAGAAACAGACTAGACTAAAAACAAACACAGAATGGAATGCAATCCAGACCTGCAAATGGCTTTTCACTTGGATGATTGTCAGGTTCTTTGAGTTCATCAACTTCAAGATACCAAAGAAGAAAGTTCCATGGATGCTAAAATAATTGACAGCTTAACTCTATTAAATTTGACATGATATAGATGACAAAAAATGTTGGCAGAATAAGAAATCTAAGACAAGCCGAATTTCTCTAGAGGAGGTCAATCTTTTGTGTTCATTAAGCATTCAACTGTCAAAATTTCTCTAGAGGAAAGTACCATGTTCATACAGTTAGATGAAAAATTATAAAAATATTGGTAAGTAACAGATTACTTTTACACAGGAAAATCTCTCTCAAATATCAATTGCCAAATGGTAATCTATCAGCAATTTTCCAAACTGCTTATTATAAAATTTGGTATATTGAGATTTTAGAAGTTATTAGTTCTAAGGCAAGCGGGATAACAAGGGACTTATAACATCCACGAAAAGGGACAACAAGATATTTCAAAATTGTGCAGCACAAAAGAAGCTAATGAAGATGCAACAAATAAATTTTGAAAAATTACAATTTTTTTGGAGAGAGAGAGAGAGTCGCATACCTCAAACAGATTGTTAAACCCTACCACCCACTGTAAAAGAAACAGAAGGCCAAGTCAAAGGTCTCTGGACAAACCGTCAGAGACTTTACACCCACCATTGATGAAGTAGGGCTTAAGGACACACACAGAAAGAGTTAACAATGACACATCCCTGGTAGAGACCAACCAACCTTAATGTCAACTAGGTTGCTAAATATCCTCTTGGTGAACCTACCAGTTACTACATGGCCTGGTTTGTTTATGGACATTTATTGGGTCCTAGAAGCTCTGGTTTCAAGAAAGCTCAAAATCTAAGAGACTACAAGTTGACCAACAAAGCAACAATGTAACAGTTAGCATCATGATCAGATCAGACCATCAAAGGTGTTTAGGAAGAGTGTCATTTTCGACAGTGGAATGCAAACATCCGTTCTATCTCCAGTGGAGTAACTAGAGCTAAAGCTAAAGCAAAACCTATTCATGGTTATAGTATGATGAACAATAAAGGATGTTCCTCAAAGAGGCACTCAACAAAGTAAATAGCAATTGCATGTGAGGCCCCAAAAAGAAGAACTGGATCATATTGACATGAATACCAAATTTTGTTGGAAAAGAACCTCCTTATTTCCTCTCCAAGAGAGGCACACAAAACCACCTTTGTGTCGACTCGCGACCCCATTTTACTCTATTCAACATACAGTGAAATCATGCAATCTGAACAACAGTCCAACAACCACACCATGCTCGACCAAAAGACGAATCAAGACTCATCAAACAAACCCAGTCAATAACAGATTGTGCACCAAATTAGTCCCCAAAGACCATCTGAACTCCAATTGAGGGCCCTTGCTCTCATTCCATTCACATGCACATAGTGCACGAGCGATTTCATATGCATCTTTCAATGGCTAAATCATGATGAATGCATTGCATCCCATTAGAGATAAAGAAGCCAAAATATTTTACATAAGCTACTAGACACAATATGAAAAGAAGCAGATATGATGAAACTTGGTAACATCCTCAACCATAATCAACCTCTGCACGAATATGTCCATGGGTACACTGAAAATAAAGCTCAGAAAAGTAAACAATTGAGCAACAACAAACAATCAGATATACCATATCCGGCCAACCCAGAAAACCACTAACTTTGTAAAATGCTTATAGTAACGGAGCACTTGAAAAGCGCAAAAGCCCACATGCTATCTACCTTTTGGCTGCAGCTTCTCAGAGATGGTATAAGAGAAGAAAAAAAAACCATTTACCTTTTCTCTCTCTCTCTCTCCTCTGGACAGCAACGACGAGTTCGATTGGTAAAATGTAGGGTTAGGGTCAGTAAGAAAAGAGTATTTATGAATGTGGTTTTGTAATTTTATTTTTTATTTAAGGTATTTTGGTAATATCATTAACAGGGCGGGGCGGGAGAAAGTGAAGTGTAAGTCCATCACTGCAGAGAGGGTAGTGTATGTTCGCCCCCGATGATTCACTGAATCCCACGTCTGTGTTCGGGGCTTTGAATGAGCACCACGTATACAAGCACATGGGGCTCGTATTCCCATGTATGTTGACATAACTTTGCATCGGACTCTGATGTTGTTGCAAAGACTTAAGTACTCTTTCTTGTTATTCTTCTCATAAAGTGATGGTTTGAGAAAATGACAAAAATGATCTTCATTCAAAAAAGAAAAAACAAACAGTTCAAAAAAAGGACAAACATGTCCTCCATCCAAAAAGTCGAGGATGATGTTAACTCTTCAAAGTCTTCTTCTTTTTCTGTTCAAAAAAAGGACAAACATGTCCTTTATCCAGAAAGTCGATGATGATGTTGACTCTTCAAAGTCTTCTTCTTCTTTCTCCGTAAAACACTGTAAAACCCTCTCTCTCTCTCTCTAGAGAAGAAATCAAGGGAAACAAAGAGTTTTTTCTAAAGAAGGCCATGAACATCAACCCTCTCACTCTCTCTCCCTTCTCTCTCTACTTCTGTGCACATCCAACAGACGATCATACATTGCTCCATCGCCATCTTCTTCTTCTTCCTTCTTCGTAAAACACTGTAAAAACCCCTCTCTCTCTAGAGAAGAAATCAAGAGAGGTAAAGGGTTCCTCCTGGAGAAGGCCATGAACACCAACCCTCTCACTCTCTCTCACTTCTCTCTCTACTTATGTGCCTGATTTAGAGTTTTTGCCCTTACAGGAGGGGGGTCCGGGGGCTCCCCCCTGACGCGGATCCCGCTGCGCGGTCAGCGGGCGGGGGTCCAGGGGGAGCCGCCCCTGGCGGGGGGCTCGGGAGGCAGCGCCCTCTGGACCAAAATTTTTTTGGGCCTTCCAACAATGATTTGTAATATTATCGGGCTTTCCTACAGCAATTTGTAGTATTTTCGGGTCTCCAAC
The DNA here is from genome assembly GCF_984573655.1 of Nuphar pumila. Classification (NCBI taxonomy): domain Eukaryota; kingdom Viridiplantae; phylum Streptophyta; class Magnoliopsida; order Nymphaeales; family Nymphaeaceae; genus Nuphar; species Nuphar pumila. Next base: position 139,594,665 of record NC_143250.1, on the reverse strand, counting down.
GAAACATTATAGTGATTTGCAGAAGACACTACAAATCGCTATAGCGATTTGCGGAAGACACTACAAATCGCAAATCGCTATAGCGATTTGTAGTTTCTTCCGTAAATCGCTATAGCGATTTGTAGATTCTTCCGCAAATCGCTATAGCGATTTGTAGTGTCTTCCGCAAATCGCTATAGCGATTTGTAGTGTTATTCAGTAAGCAAATCACTGTAAATCGCTACCCGAATTAGGACCAACTTGTCAGGGCCATATCTCCCTAACCGGAGGTCATATTCCAAATCCGTAAAAAGTGGTGTCTTCGTTATTGAGTCTAGTTTATTTCTGTAAATTTTCAGTGATTTTTATTGTCATTTCATTCCCCATTTTAACTTCAACGATACATTACAACCACAATCATCAAAAGAAAGATTGCCCAAGCTAAGAGTCTTGAGAGAGTAGAGGAGGGCCTTACCACCCACCAAACAACAAAAAATACAACGACTCAACTTCAAGTGCAATAAGGACCCAGAGTCGAATAAATTTAGAGGCAGCTCATCAGTAAGGACCCACAACAGTCAATGTGCAGGTCAGTCGGTGCTTGATGGAGCAATGTAGGATCTTCTGATGGATGTGCACAGAAGCAGAAATAGAAGAGAGAGAGTGTGTGAGAGGGTTGATGAGCCTTCGCTGGGATGAACACGCTGGGAGGAGCCCTCAGACCCCCCTTCTGTAAGGATAAAAGCTCTGAATCAGACTCCATAACTCTTCAAGTTGAATGATGCTACCCACACTGGGAGGAGCTCTCAGACCCCCCTTTCTGTAAGGGTAAAAACTCTAAATCAGACTCCACAACTCTTCAAGGGAAACAAAGAGTCTGAACACGCTGGGAGGAGCCCTCAGACCCCCCTTCTGTAAGGGTAAAAGCTCTGAATCAGACTCCATAACTCTTCAAGTTGAATGATGCTACCCACACTGGGAGGAGCTCTCAGACCCCCCTTCTGTAAGGGTAAAAGCTCTGAATCAGAATCCATAACTCTTCAAGTTGAATGATGCTACCCACACTGGGAGGAGCTCTCAGACCCCCCCCCCCCCCCCTCTCTCTCTCTAGAGAAGAAATCAAGGAAAACAAAGAGTTTTTCCTGAAGAAGGCCATGAACATCAACCCTCTCACTCTCTCTCCCTTCTCTCTCTACTTCTGTGCACATCCAACAGATGATCATACATTGCTCCATCACCATCTTCTTCTTCTTCCTTCTTCGTAAAACACTGTAAAACCCTCTCTCTCTAGAGAAGAAATCAAGGGAGGTAAAGGGTTCCTCCTGGAGAAGGCCATGAACACCAACCCTCTCACTCTCTCTCCCTTCTCTCTCTCTACTTATGTGCCTGATTTAGAGTTTTTGCCCTTACAAGAGGGGGGTTCGGGGGCTCCCCCCCGGCGCGGATCTGGGGGTCTGAGGGCTCCTCCCAGCAGGTCAGTCGGTGCTTGATGGAGCAATGCATGATCTTCTAATGGATGTGCACAGAAGCAGAAATAGAAGGGAGAGAGAGAGAGTGAGAGGGTTGATGTTCATGGCCTCCTCCAGGGGAGATTTTTTTCTCGGATAATCCTGCAGTGCAGAAACTGGGTCTTAAATAATCATCTTCGGGGCACTTAAGTCTTTACAACCACTCTTTTTCAAGAACCGTCATTTTTTTTTGCACCAATGGAGGAGAGGGTACTTAAGTCTTTGCAATCGCATCAAACTCCAACGCTAATTAATGCTGACAAACATGGGGATACGAGACGCACATGCTTACATACGTGGTGCTCTTTGGGACCCCCGAACATGAGATGTAGCTAACTGCACTGTTCGGGGGGGGGGGGGGGACATATAACCTGCTTTGATCACTGCATGGGGATAAATTTTAACCTTCATCCCTTCCTCCATATCCGTTTCATGCTCTCCATCCCCGGTCCAAACGGGGAGAGGCGGGGCGGGGCTCCGCTTTCCCCCGTTCCACTGCCATCCCTACTTGGACGTGGGCATCAAAGGACATGGATTTCTGTGGACTTTTAATTGCATACTAACATGTATGGTAGTGGGAGGCTACCCGACCGTGAGGGTGGCAAAATCTGACCCAACCCGTCAACCCGTTTCTTAGCCGGGTTAGGGTTTGGCTTAAACGGGTTCATGTCGTAAATGGGTCGACCCACCTAACCTGTTTATTAAATGGGTCGTGTTCGTGTTAGGGGTATGTCAACCCGTCAACCCGTTTAACCTGTTTAATAAAAGGGTTAGGCGGGCGGGTTAACCCGTTTACACGAACCCATCAACCCGCAACCCATTTATGTATATATTAACTTTCTTTTATCGTGTCTATGTTATCGGGTCAACTCGTTTACACGAAGTGTGCGCCTGTGCGGTTATCGTGTCTATGTTATCGAGTCAACCCGTTTAATAAATGGGTCGTCGTGTCGACCTGACTTGTTTAATAAATGGGTCATGTTTGTGTTGAGGTATTCTGACCCGCCAACCGTCAACCCGACGACCCGACCCAATTGCCACCCCTACCCGACCTCATTCTTACCAGGTGATACCCGATTGATCGTTAATTTTTGTTGTTTTTTTAAAATTTTGACCTTATAAACATGTTCAACATGATTGATTTGCTAGAAATTGACACTTAGATCATTTGTTTTCGATGCATAGATAGGTTTTTATAAGGTTAAAAAATCAATGGTTTATAATTTTCATAAATTTTTGAGGCTTCAAATACCATTTTTTCTATCAAAATGCATGATCAAAATATCAATTTCTAGTAAATCAATCCTGAACACATTTGTAAGGTCCGAATTTCTAGAAAAACACTGAAAAAATTCTTAATGGGGGAGGGTTGGTACATTTTATTTCTACTAGGTTTACATTTCTCCTTAACATTTATTATTCAAATGATCACAAAATATCTATGTGGTAAAACTAAAAAGATAAAGCTCTTTTTTTAAAAAGGCACCCTACCAGTAGAGATGCACAACGAACTGAGCTTACTCGAACTCGGCTCATCCCGTAAATGAGCTGAGATTGAACTAAACTCTAAGGCTCGGTAGGCTCGATAAGGCTGGAATCATATTTAAATTTTATATAATATAAAATGTATAAAATATATATTAATTGTACAAATATCTTTCCCCCACACCACCGCCTCGAGACCCCCGCTTCTCGACCTCCCCGCACCTTCTATCCCATCTCTCTCTCGACTCCCCCACCCCCTTCTCTCCAAAGTCCCATCTCTCTCCCTCTCAAGCTCCCCGTCTCTTCTCTCCCATCTCTCTCTTTATCTCTCTCACTGAGAAATGGGAAGAGGGAACGATGGTGGAGGGCGGTGGACCATGGAGGTGTCTCTCTCTCAACAAGAAACGAGAGGAGGGAACATGGTTGAAGAGGGCAGTGGTCCAGAGGAGGTGGCTATATCTCTCTACCCCACTTTACCCTTTTTCGCTCTCTCTCTTTCTCAACATTCAAAACCTTCCCTTCCTCACCTCCAAACAGAAGTCTCGGAACACCCTCAACCTTCTCAAATATGAGACCGACCATGATGGTATCATCCAGATTGCCCAAATGGCTTCCCTCTCGCCTGAGTCTCACCTCGACCGCATCTCCCTTTCCATTGCTACCTCAAAGCTCTCGGCCTCCCACTCCTTCGATACCCTTCACAAATTTCTCAATGACCAGAAGAACCGGCTAGTTGTCCAATGCGGCGAGCAATTCATCAACAAGGTCATCATCCTCATGGTGGTTGTCTCTATGGTAGGTCAAGTTTGGGTTGGTACTTCTCGTGTGGTGGGTTTGCTAGTTGTCTAGTGGCCTTGGTGATCATTTTTATGTTTTTGCTCTTATGGGTGGCTTTGGTGATGGCGTCAAATTTGTTTGAGTCTGCCGTGTTTTTTTTTTTTCTTTTCATCAAGCCAAATCCCTAATTTTTTTTTAAGGCTGTATGTAAGAGTTGTACCCCAACACAATACATTAATGCAGTTTGTTTATTATTATATTCTTTCTTTCTCTTTGTAGGAATAAGGTTGGTAAATGAGCCGAACCAGAAGATTGATAAGCTCGGTCTCTTCCCTTCTGTAAGATCCCTCAACGCCCTCCTCTCTCTCTCTCTCTCTCTCTCTCTCTCTCTCTCTCTCTCTCTCTCTCTCTCTCTCTCTCTGTTGAGCCCTGACCGAGCTCGGCTCGGCTAGATACTCGGTACAAGCCAAGCCTGAACACTAATGGTTCAGTCTTGGGCCGAGCATGAGTTCAGGCTCGAGCCTGTACACCACTTTACTTGGGCGAGCCGAACTTGAACATGCCAAGCTTGACTCGTGTGCATCCCTACCTACCAGTTATACAACTATACCCATGGGTTTTGAACCTACAACGTTCACATGGATTGAATTTTGATCTTGGTCGGACCTAAAATGCCACTAAGGGGGTGTTTGCGTGCTCTGAAAACTGTGGGGTTTCCCATACGAGGCATTTCCGTGCCCCTCCGGTAATGCAAACAAGGACCACCCGTTCAGTGGAAAGCCTTCCCGTGGGGTGAGGGGTGGTGGCCTGACTTTGTTTCCCCGGAAGGATGTTCCGTGTGGATTGCGGTGCGGAGCCTCCTTCTGCGGTAGGCAAGTGCGCCCTAAGATCATGTTTGTGTGCCGTAGAAAGTGGAAGGATTCCATGGAAATGCACGAAGCCCCATGCATGTCCGTTGCATCCTCCCTTTGAATCACGGGATTTCCTTTCCATGTGGAAAGAGCCCCGTTTTTCAATGGGAGTGTCATGCTTTCATTGGACACAAAGTCCGACAGGGGGTGGTCGGACTTCTTTTCCGCAGATAGAGGCTCTGCATTGGACAACGTGCAGAGACCTGTCCATGACACAAATAAAGCGTTTGTGTAACATGGAAAGGCATCGGAGGGGGTGTGGCCGTTGATTTTGGAGTTCCTTTTCTTAGAGGAAACTTTTGGCAGCGTTTGCGTAGCCACGGTGGGGCAACCGAAACGTTTCGTGCTTTGTGCATTTCCGCGGAAACCCGAGCGTTTCTGTGACACTCAAACGTACCCTAAAGGAAATCACTTTTAAGATGGAATATAGACAGTAAATGCTCTCACCATGCGAGGAGAGAGTTGAAATCTTTTTGAGATCATGGATCCTTTCTCCAAATATATCAACATGCAATACGTGAGATCTTTGTAGATCATGGTTGCTTTCTGTAGATATTTTACTGTGTGATTATTGTAACACTTTGGATCTTGATAGTAGGGGTGTCAACGGGCCTGGTTTATCCGAACCAAACCCTATAGGGTCCGGGTATGGTGGTAAATAAGATGACCCGATTAAAATCCGGGTCCAGACCCAAATGTCTGATTAATATATGGACCTGGGTATAGTTTGTGAATTTTATACCAGACCTGGACCCGACTAAGACCTATAATTTTTCAATGTAAAAATGATAAACAATATGGTTTTACTGGGTATGGTCCGGGTTTGGTTCATGTAGCTCTTATCAGGTCTGGGTATGATTTTTCTTATAGTGAACCCAATTAGACCCAAGTGTAGACCTGATACTATCCCCAAAAATCTGGTCCAAGTCTGGTTTCACCTGGGTCCGAACCAAACCCGACCCGTTGACACATCTACTTGGTAGCCTTCTGCAAATACTTTATTGAACAGAACAAAAGGGCATCAAATAATATTTCTTGATAAGTTTTTTTTTCCTTTTGGTACATATTGGTATTGGCCAAGGATGGATAGAAGCAAAAGCCTAATGGAAGTTAGTCTTGCTTGATTTCAAATATTCACATTTCCATTTTCGTATACAAAGAAAAGCTTATCTTCATCCCTGATCACATCAACACTGTCTATCTCTGCACCTTCTTCGTCCATCACCTTCACGTTCGTTATGTCAAAGCCCAACTTCTGGCCTATGAACCACAAACCAAGCAAATGTAAGCGGGTTTTGGAAGGGCTTTAAGTATCAATGGCCCACAATGTGCCAAAAGTTCAAAAACAAAAAAATCATATTTCTATGTTGAAAGAATATGATCCAGTATGTTTCCTAACAAAAAAATTAAAAATAACCCTACTGTCTTTGCAAAATGGTGCATTTTTTCGAAATACCTAACAATTTGACAAAATCTCCTGCATATCCAAAATTTCAATTCTCAAAAATTTTAAGACATTTTTACCCTTCTGTAAATACACTACGACCTTTGCAACTCTTGCGAATGTTCCCAAACTGTGCGATCTTCCATAAAAAATGACACAAGCAGACTGATATTCTCAAATACAGTACGACTGTATTTGCAAATGTCTCTTGGTCTGTACCATTTTTTTTTATGAGGACATTCACAAATGTAAGATTATTTAGTTAAAGGAGGGTAGCACTTATTGAAAACCTTGTTTGCTAAGGTCCTCAAAATGTGTGAACCTCCTTTAACTAAATATTCTCACATTTGCAAAAAAAAGTGGTAATCGCTTAATCCATAGTTACCTAAACGGAATGCACATGCGATGACCAATGGATAGAAAACACGCAAAAATATGCAAAAGCTCTTTAAAATGCAAAAAAGGATACTTTAACTACGCTTCAAAACAACACTAAAAGCCCCTGTGGAGATGGACCCATCATTTTTTAAATTGGTTTAGCGGTGTTTTGAAGTGCCACCAACAGAACTGGGACCTTTAATGACTCTTCAAAAGCACTGCTAAAGGCCGAATGTCCTCGCACATTTGAGAATGTCCTCCGTAAAAAAACAGCATAGGCATGAGGACATTCGCAAATATAGTACAATATTCACAACCATGGAGTTGCGAAGGTTGTACTGTATTTGCGAATGTCCTGCCTGCGCCATTTGTTTTGAGGTTCGCACATTTTGGGAACATTTGCAAGAGTTGTAAAGGTCGTGTTATATTTGCGAAGTGGTAAAAATATTCTAAAAAAGTTGAGAATTAAGATTTTGGATATGCAGGGATTTCGTCAAATTGCTAGTTATTTTGGGAGAGACACCATTTTGCAAAGACAGTCGTTTTCCAAAAAAAAAAAAACATGCTGAATGCATCATGAGGTCATATTGAATAGATACAACTTGCGCCTATGATTTTTCAACTAGACTGTGCGTACCATAGACAATAGCAAATATTTATCCATATATATGCATGCTACACACAATCTAGTAAAAAAAATGCCATTTTTTCAAATTTTGATGAATTTTTTTCTCCAGATATTCACATGACTTAACCTGAAAGTTTTATAGAAAAAATAAGAAGAATTTGGTTTACAAGCCGACCAAATCATTATATGGTTTGAAGCAGGAGCCAAGGTGTTGGTATACGTGATTTGATTCCTTCACTATGAGCTTGAGATTTCAAAGTAACAGAGATCATTATGCCTATCACTGTTCTACATCACTGTTCTACAGATAATGAGAGCTTTATGATTTTGTTACTCTATATTGATATCCTAGTTGTAGGAACAAGAATGAAATTGCAATCTTAAGGCTCAGTTGGCTAGGGAGTTTGATAGGAAGGATTCATGGGCAAGAAATCAGATACTTGGGAATTGGGATGACAGTTCTTAGGAAACAGAAACAGTAGAAAAGTTTGGATAACTCAAAAGAGTTATCTTGATAGAATTTTCAACTGTTTTAACTTTTAAGATGCAAGGTGCAAAACCTATCTACCCCATTTTATGTTGGCTATAAGTTATCTTTCTAACCGTCCCCTAACACAGATGCGGAAAAGTAAGACATGTCTCAGGTATCATATTCATCTATAGTAGGAAACCTCATGTTTGTCTTAGTTTGCACCAGACCATATGTTGCATAAGTAGCGGAAGCAGTTAATAACAAGTATATGGCAAATTCAAGAAGAGCTCATTGGACTGCCATGAAAAGAATTTTTGGTTATTTGAGGGGTACTTCAGATGCTAGTATTTATTTGCCATAGTGGAGATAGTCTAAACATGGTTGATTTTGTGCAGGCTGATTTCACAGGTGATCAGGATAGACAAAGGTCTACAACTGGTTATGTGTTTTCTTTAACCAGGGGGGGTCGTTGGGTGGTTGTCAAGGCTACAATCTACAGTAACATTGTTGACTATTGAGGCAGAATACATGGCAATTACACATGCTTGCAAAGAAACCATTTGTTTGAAGGGATTGATTGAAGATTTGGGACTTCATAAAAAGAGGGTTACAGTTTATTGTGATAGTCAAAGTGCCATTCATCTAACAAGAAATCCATTTTTTCATGCTCCAAATAAGTACATTGATGTTCAATATCAGTTTGTTATGATCTTATTGATGATGAAAATGTCTTGTTGCAGAAGGTTGACACCAAAGACAATGTAGCAGATACATTAACTAAGCCTATTGAAAAAGAGAAGTTTGAATAATGTGGAGCTTCTCTTGGGCTAGTGGTCACTTGATCTATGGAGACGTTGGGTAGCAACAAAGAGATGAGAAATTAGTCTTCAAGTGGGAGAATGTTGGGATTGAAAACCTTGCAATTCAAGTTTCCTAGATCCATGTGAGACCTAATTATAGTAGGAGTCCTTTTCTTGTTAAGACCTTTCGTAGTACCTTTATTGTGTCATTTCGACTCTTTTCTTTTGTATTGAAAAGGAGTCCTTATGGGGTAGTCATACATATGGGGTGAGGAACAGTTATAGGACTTGGTTATCTGGTGTATGGGTTATAAACGTTGAGTCCATTTTAGGCTTTGGGATTTTGGGTGTTAAGGCCTGAAATACCTTGGGTACTTGTATTCTCTTTCACATAGTGGAGTTCACATTGTTGCTGCCCTGCTTGCTCAAATTTCAATTCCAACAACATGGTTGAGTCTTCTAACCATAAGATTTTCAGTCTTTTCCTAAAATGAGAATGCCCACTAATTGGCAGGTCCACAGAAATTCTAAACTATCTTATGGTGGGCTTACATCAGATTTGGGTTGATACTTTTTTTTTATGACAAGGAGCCCTCGCCCAAGTGACGAAACCCCGGGTGGGGCCCCACGATCACCTTGCCTTGCGTGGCCCACCTCTAAAAGCTAGGGACACACCCGTGCTCCAGGGTTTGATCCAATGCCTTCATCTCAGCACCCTCACAACAACCATGCTGGCCCACGGGGGTGACCCTGCAGTGGTAATTTGGGATGATACTTGGTCCTTCCCACGGATTGCTTACAAGAAATGCATTCAGATATTAAATTTTTCAATGGGTGTTATCATATTAAGCTAAGATGTTAATTTAATCGCATTGAATTTGCTCAAAGCCAGAAGCATTGCCACAGTGACACATCGTCTAGAGTGGGTGGCGTGTCATGGGTGACACAAGTAGGCCAGACTGTGACACGCTGACACATTAATATTTGTAATAGTTTTAAATACTTTTTAATAATATTTCAATAAAAAGTATATTTTTATATATTAAAGATATCGAAAAGTAGCTTTTATTGACCCCCAAAAAATCATGTCCGTATCTCCTTTTTTAAAAAAAAAAATTGAAATTCAAACCGCGAATTGGGTCATACCTGAATCATTGAGACAGTTAAAAACCTACATCTTTATAGAAGGCAAGCAATATATTAATGAGTTTTATTTAGCATCTAGAGGTCCGGAAATCCTGGGTCTAAGACAAGGATCCTTGAGATCCAGATGGCTTCCGATCACATCGATATTCAGACCTGGAATGGGTCCAGCCATTGTTTGGATAGAGTCCAAGTCCAGGCCTAACATGGCACATTGTGGCAATGTCATCAGCAGATTGATCAATATTACCGACCAACCTTTGTGACTCTGGTCATTAGTACATGGGGTGATCTAAGAAATGCTGTGTATACTGCTGTCACCCTTTTATCATTTGCTCAACCAAGGGTACTTAAACGTACATGGACATACCTGCCAACCATTACTAGCCTACTAATGGCTATGTGGTACTAGTCTTGGGTTCGAATCCTCTAATCCTCTACAGGGGTATTCTCATTGTTATCGGTATCGTTGTGAATTGGCCTGAATAGGCCAATTTGTATCGTATCGGCAAAAAAATAATTCACAAATCGGTATTGGCCTGTTTTTAATATTTTAAAAGAATTAAAATGTACTTTAAATATTATTTTAATATTTTTATTGACACGTGTCATCTACTGGTTAAAAATTGACCGATTCAGCTCGACTCGGTAAAATAGGCTCATTCTCTAAATCATTTTGAAAAGTGATTCAGCCCCTATACCGATTTTAACAACATTGGTTATTCCCACCTTGCCCATCAAGGAAAAAAAGTCATTTCTAACCTACCTGCTATGTTTAAATCGGTTACTATGTAGCATTTGGGAGGATGAGGATGGTGGGTGTACAGTTATTCGAAAGGACATGTTAGATTGTTAGAATCATAATTCAATGTAATAGATCTGTGTCACACTGATGCTCCATTTCTACTCCGGTATCATGTCCCCTTATATACTAGTCATATTACTGTATTCCTGTATTCACTGACATATCCATGTGACATAGTAATAGATGCATTGATGCTTGATATGGAAAAGGATATATATGATGACTGTAGGCATGAATGCATGTGTGACAAAGGAAACAAGATTACCTGCAATGTGCTTCAACTCTTTCATATTAGCAGGTAGAGTGATCAATTTCCCACCCCTTAGAGGATGCCCTTTTATACCAGGAGGATTTCCCTTGTAAATGGATACTCTAGGCGATGCCCAGTTCTTTCTGCTTATTGCCTTCAAACCTTCAAATGACAATCCTCTATGGCCATTGACCTCCTCTTCCTCCTCATCATCATAATCTTCATATGATTTGCTCCAAGCTCTTGAATATGAATTGCTTGTCTCACCAAGAATTGCACCATTTGAGACCAAGAAATTCACTAAGTCCATATTGCCTTGGTTGATGGCTATTTGTAGAGCAAATGAGCCATGTTGGTTATTTGAATCGATTTTAATTCCCTCATTTAGCAGCTCCTGTAAAATGAACCTGTCATTCCTCATGGCAGCTAATGCAAGAAGATTGCCACCTATATTTTGATCCGAGGCCGACCCACAGCGGTAGAGAAGCCTGAAGATGGCACTGTTCTTTGAAGAGATTGCATTCCATAATGGAGTGTTTCCATTCACATCTGTTATTTTTTGTTTAGACATAACTAACTTGAGTGAAAACTTTGGGGTTGAGCTGGTTACACTGTACCTTTTATGTTTATGTTGCAGCCATACTTGAGCAGAATGAAGACACAGTCTTCGTACCCTTTTGCCGCTGCTACATGCTAGCATATGAAAAAACACTAAAGAATATGAACAACCAAAACAGTGAGAGAAACTGATCATATTCAACAATGAACAGTAAAAACAGATTTTACTGCCGGAAAGAATATATATATATATATATATAAACAGTGGGCAAGGTTTTCGTTCACTGTTACTCAGACATGCACCCCTCACTAAAGGGGTTTCTTCAGTCCAGCTTATTAGTGGCAATCAAGGACCACCACTAATGATCCCAGATCAACGTCGGGCGTGTGTCCGACGTTTTGGGGGTCCGACACTATCCCCTTCCATATATATATATATATATATATGAATTGATGGTGGAAATTGAACCATGTTTTGTGTACTGGTGCAGTGTTTGTATGTTATGTTTTGTGTACTGGTGCAGTGTGTATATGTTATTCATTTGGTCAAAATCTCCTTTCATATTTCTCAAAGACAAGATGAGTGTTAGATGAAGCATGAGTTCCTTATTGCGAGGAAACAATAAGATCAGTACAAGTTTTGACCAAGATAATACCTCAACTCAAGCTTTATAAAAAAATTCTCAAGTTGTATTGTAGTCACATTCTATCTGGCAGCAGATCCACATTTTATCATTTTTTCTTAAAATGCCAGTTTAAAATTGATCTCTGTTTTCTTCTGCTGTTTTTTCTATTGGTTTTGCTGATTCTTGGGTGACTTCTTGTCACCCTTTCTTGTTATCCTCTTTATTTAGTTGAGGAACAGATATTAATATTCTTTTCCTTTAAAAAAAGAAATTTGAGCCCAGTTCCTATTACTTGACTGGTAGGAAGTCTTCAAAAAAATCAAACTCACGGTTGGGGCACGTAAGGCTGGATGGTCGTGTCCTCAACCCTGAGTTTTACCTTACAAGGTGGGCCCATTGAGTGACCCGGTTCTCTGTGAGGGTTCCTTCATCATAAAAAAATTAATAATAACATTGTAATCTCAGCCCACTGTGTGTCTCCACGCACTCCTGTGTGTGTGTGTGCTCACTTAAAAACACCACTCCGTGTTAGACTGCATGTCAGCAACTTAATAAAGAAGGTGTGCATATTTTTCATTGAACTGGGCAAAATTCACATGCATACCAGTGGAGTTCTTCCCTTTGAGTCCCTAACATTAGGGTCCATGCCTGCTTTGAGAAGCTCCTCCAGAAGAATACTGTTTCCAATATTAGCCACAGACACCAAGTCATATGGCATTTTGAGCATATTATTTCTTTCGACATCTGCTGATACTTCCTCAAAGATTGCACCCTTTACTTCTCTCATATGCTTTTGATCAATCATTGATAGAAAGAGAAAGAAAATTAGTACCATCTATTCTCTCGAATTACAATTTACAGAATGTGGATGCCAGCATCCCAGAATGTGCTAGTACCTGAAGAAAGTTGTGTACTATGGTCTTGTTATCCTCTGGTTTGTTCTGAATGGCCTCCAAGAAAGCACTCTGTTTCATCTTTAGCAACTGAGACAATGTCTTTGTTCTAAATGTGAAATTTTGAGGCCTGTTGCATAGTGCACTGATTTCTCCAAACATGTCTCCTGTTGCTAAGATACTTATAATCTGTTCATTGTCTTTTGTCTTTACAAGCATTTCCACTTCACCTGATACTACTATATAAATGTCGTCTGGCACATCATTTTGCATGATTATTTCCTCCCTAGGTGGCAAATACTCTGCTTTCATCTCTGTAACCTTATGCAACCATAAAAGTATCAATATGATCCCAGAATCTACTTAAATTCACTGCAAAAATGCAATTTCTTTAGCAAGATTCTTACTAGAAGCAATATAAAGTCTTTTGAAACACCCTTGAAGAGATAGGCCTGCTCCACAATTGGGAGGAAGAGATGCTGGCATACGCTCTTACAGATTGATTTTGGAATTTGTTCCATTAGATTTTGATGGTTCAAGCTATCTGCTCTAAATCTGAGGCACATATATGCAATTATCTGTTCCTTTAACCTTGGTGGTAGGTGATTCCTGCATACAAAATCTGAAGCTTCTTGTATGCTGTTTCTCTGCATACATGGAAAGGAAACCAACTATGATTCAACAACGTCTGCTTCAAGTTTTCTGTAATTTGGACTAAACAAAAGGCGCTAATGCTTTAGCATTGCATAACAATAGAAACTACTATATTTAGTTTCGTTTTTGGTGTTTATGAAATCATTAATCCAGTGTCAACAGTGCATGCGACCAACAAACACACATTCATGAATTCCTCGTTAATCTTTGATCACAGTTTGAATAAGAAATAGAAATAACTGAATAAATGAGAAACATAGATCTCTCTTCATAGACACAGTCCAACGCTTACAAATTGCATTGTTCGATGAGTCCCCTCCACAATGAGGTTGGTCATGTTGCCGATGATATAAGCAGTGAGTCCAAGATTGAAGAGCATGTAGAAGATGATGAAGATCATTTCTATAATATTAACAGCATGAAGATCTCCATAACCCACAGTGGTCATGGTGCTGATAGACCAGTAGATAGCTGAAACATAACGAAACCAGAGGTTGGACTCTCTGAAGTTAGGAATGACAGAACCAATCCATGTCCTCCCTTGATGAGGATAACTGTCTGCAAGCAAGTAATACAAGCAGCCTGAACAGTGAACTGAAAACAATGTAACCTGCATCATATTGCACAGTTATTTGAATTAAACCAACCAATGCTATGACATTCCATGAAGGAGAAAGCACACACACACAGTGAACTGAAAACAATGTAACCTGCATCATATTGCACATTTCTTTGGATTAAACCAACCAATGCTCTGACATCCCATGAAGGAGAAAGCACACACACACACACACATACACACACAGAGTGAACTGAAAACAATGTAACCTGCATCATATTGCACACACCTTTAAATTAAACCGACCAATGCTATGATATCTCATGAAGGAGAGCACGGGCACATACAAAAGAAGAGAAAAAACTTACAGAAAGAAGTCTGACACATCTTATCCAGAAATAGCTGAGCCTTGTATCCTTCTCAAGCCTGATACAAATGCGATTGAATCAGTTCGATTCTAGAAAGTTAAAGAGGAATCATAAAACTACCTTATGGGTACCAAAGAATTTCTAAAACCACTGATTCTTGCAATATGCCAAGCTATTTTCCGCTCAAAAGCCTTTTCTTTTTAATTCTTTCTTAGTTTTTCCCTCGGCTGGCCAAAACCATCTTTCTTTCTTGGTTGTTTGATGTTAGGGAGCCTAATCTCAGCCTCTTTGTAATTGTCACATATGGGGAAAACAGTTTCATACTTTTGATATTATTCTATATAAACAGCAATTGTTTACTTCTATCCGGTTATTTTATTTAAGGCAAGCGAGATAAGGATGCCAAGATCACCTTGTGAACAATTGTTTGACTCTTCTCAGACGCCAGAGTCTCAAGATTCCCAGCACACTGCACCAGAGACAACGTCTACATTTTCCAGTAAATAGGTAGACCAAGGCCTCATAAGGAATTGTGGAAGCCAAATCCAAGATGAACCATGATGATAAATATCTGAGAATCACCCATAAAACTCATTAAAATAAACAAAAGAATCCATATTCTGTTTACTTATGTTCAAGTCCATATACCAACATGGGTACTTATAAACAAATGTCAGCAGACAAACCTCACTGCAATTTTCCTTAAGTCTTGAACTAAATTCTGAGTCTTGGGATCTATATAAGCTAGAAAGAATGTCAGAATTATGTCAATCCCAAAGAAGAGGTCCACCACATTGTTTGCCGTGTAAACACCCTTATATGGCTTGGACTTCATGAATGCAATCAGGAATGGGTATGTCCATGCAGTGTAGGCTACCAAGAACACCATCCATGTCTCCCAACACCTGCAATGTCAAAAACAAAAGAATTAACCATATTGGTATATACGTATGTACAATTATTGATAAAGAAAGTGCTTAGCAAATGCCATTTACTATTCGTATTTTTCTTTTGCCAAAACATATCATTACCTATACCGGGAGTCAAGTGGGGAGATGATTCTTCCCTTGGATCTAAGATATTGAGTATAATTTGAGGAACCCAATGGTGGGAGGATGAGTTTTGACAGATGGCGCAGGTTGATGCGTTGAGGTTTCAATCCATTATTTGGGTCAGACTTCCCATGGTTTTTCTCAATGTCCATCCTAAACTTCAGTTTCTCTGCTTTGTTCTTTGTTCAGGTTTTCATGTGCATGATTTTTGATGGAGAAGTGGGTGGTTTGTGGGGGGAATGCAATAAAACTAAAAAGTTGTGGTGGGAAAGAGAAGGAACTAATGGATGGAGATAAGGAAGAAGACAGTGACTGGCTGCTAAGATGGGGAGGCAATGATTAGGGGAAACTGCAGGACTGTTTATTTTCACTTGATATGTATACGGAGTATGAGTGGCATTGAATGCTACGTGCAAACAACCTCTTGCATCCTTGGAGTACAGGAAGTGGCCAAACTTAATTACTTGTCTTCTAGTATTTCTTCTTTTTCTTTTACATTACATGGTCAAGTATTTTTTTTTTTACTTTTTTCTCATAGGCAAGTTGGGGTATAAACAGGAGACCCCTTTGTCCCCATTTGAAATTTTAAACATTAAAATATAAAATAATATTTCGTTACCACCTTAATTTTGAAGGATTACCATGGTAATAGTCAGTAATGATCAATCTTTTTACATGTGCTTGGAAAAGCCATGCAACTATTTATTATTATTCCCATCATAATAAATGATCAGTACCACTAATACTATGAATACCATTAGTATCAATGTCACAAATCTTGTTCTCGGGAAAATCTCATGATATTTTGGATCTTTTGGTTTCTCATGAAAATCATGGGAAAATATCATCATAGATAGGGGCGTAGCTAGGATTTATGCGAGGGGGGGGGGGGGGGGGGGCAAACAGGGGTGTAGAAAAAAATTTGTGTGATAGTCGGGGGTTCGGGGGCAGCGTCCCCGAAAAAAAATTGTTTGAGATAAAATAAAAAATGGCTACAATTATTAATAAAAATCTATTTCATATGGACAAATCAAACTATTTGCTGCAGTCAGGGCTGGGCTAAAAAATGGATAAAAATCTATTTCATATGGAATCAGGGCTGGGCTTTAAAAAAAAAAAATTAACTGTTTCGGGAGACAGGACTGGGCTGCCCCCCACTAGCTACGCCTCTGATCATAGATAAATTATAGATTTATATATAACAGTGTAAGCAGAAACATGAATAATATACAAAATACTACGAAAATTGCTTTTAGCGAATTAGTAAATTAGGTGATATTTTGAAATTATCGTGTTTTTCTCTATATTATATTGGCATGTGAAAATGTCACAATAAAATCTCAATATTTTCAAACCATCATCAATAATTGTGACATCAAAATTTATCACTATAACTATAACTACTAGCTGCAGCTGTCGGCTGCAATTTTGATTGATTGGCTTCTACCAGAACTTGTGGGAAATTCTACGATACTTGTAACCTCTCATAGAGGTGAAGTAAGAGGTTACTAAAATTACCTTAATCAAGTTCAAGTAATGGATCATTGAACAAAAGTCTTATTTAAATAGTGGGGATGCTATCCTTGAATTTGATCAATTAATAGAGAAAATATTTTTGTTTTATCTCATTTAGGTAATGTAATGTAATGAATTTCTGTTTATTGTTATATTAAAAATAGCCTGCAGAACTATTTGTAAATGTGACCAAGTCGACAGGAAGTCGCAAGTTCTTAACCATGAGTGACATTCCTTGTCGACAGGTCAAAGTTGGGTTTACTATGATGGGTAGGGGAATCTCAAGGGCTAATGATAAGTGATCGGTTTTTTTTTCCTTGGATTAAAATTAAAAAAAGTTGTAGGAGGTACTGTTGCTGCTGTTTGCAGGCTGACAGAAGTCATTATTCAGCTCATTGCTTGAATAACTTTAGATCAGCAGTAATATTTCGAGTAAGGTGGATGAGCAGGAAAGATGGGTGAGTGGCATTTAGGCCCTTCTTCTTCTTTGTCTTGGCACAATTTTCACCTCAAGCGGTTAAAGAAGCCATGCCAATGCTTGCTGTCAACATCCTGTTTAAAGTGTTTTTGGCTTTGCATGGCTTTGTCTAAACAACAAAAAGTGTTTGATGGCACACAAACGATGTTCCAAACAGACAAGAAATCGTTGCCTTTGTGACTCATTTGCTTCTGGAGGCTTTAGAGAGCCACTTTTGATAGTTATGACTATATTTACAGCAAGGTGGCACGATGGCTTGAAATTAATGTCGTGTTTTTCTTTTTATGGATACTTTTGAAATTGGTATTTACTTTTTCAGCATAATTTAAAAATGTAGTTATGTTTTGAAAATTTAAGAATGCACCTAAACTTTGTTAAAGGGAATTATCAAGTAGTCAGGCATTAATAGGTGCTTGGTTTTGCTGGGCCCCATATGACTTCAAATCAAATTTAATTTGGAGTCATATGATTCAGAATCACGAGGTCTTATGTGATTCTGAATCTCACATAAATGAGAAAACTAGAGTCTGTTTCTCATAGCTCACTTTCTGATGTTTGGTTGCTTGTGCAAATGAGATTCACGTTCTCATTCCTATGAGAATTTGAATCCCATGAGAGGTTACCAAACATGCCCTAAGTGTTTTTGCCAATTGCCTATGAGGACTTGCCTTTCCGATTAGGGGCGATAGTGGTTTGTCACCTGACATGGGGCGAACATGGTTCGAAACTCATGAGGGGGTTCTTTGCCCGAGCACTGAAGTTGAGCGTATGCTCTCCGGTGGACAAGGGGGACCTCAAGGGTTTTATCAACCGGAGTGAGACATGCCAATGTGCTTGGTGATGGGTTTTCCCTTTACCTACACTTGAAAAAAACAAAAAAATGTGCTTTGGTCAATTGTCCCTAAATATGGAGCCTATGTATGCTCAAGTGGAGTATAACTTTCACCGGTTACATTCTCTTTTTCCAAATTGCACTTTCACCGGTTTCATGATTGTGCAATAAGGCAATCATTTTCTCCTTGTATCATGAGTCAAATACTAGCATATTTAAAATACATAGTAAACATTTCCAAAAGGGATATTTGCATAAATATACCTAGATTTGTTGTATACTTTACGTTTATACCTAAAAATTTATATAATTCAAAATGGTACCAAGTTTTCTCCTTGGTTTATTCAAATGCACGCATTCCATATTCATTGTAAATAATATAAAAATTTATCCACTAAATCCTCTTTCTCTCTCTCTCTCTACATTTTGACTAAAAAGCCATATCCTTCTATGCTTTCCTCTTTTTTCAAACAAGATGACTAAAAAGCACAAGCCTTTATAGAGCCCATCAGTTAAAAGCACCTGCAGACTCATTGTGAGTCAAACCTAGGACAAAGGGGTCTATCTTCTCTCCAAGCCCACTGCCACTCGAGTGACCCACATGGGTGTCTTTTCTTAGTCTTCTAAGGTGTGTTTGATTACTTGTCAAAGATTGGACATAACAAACAGAACACATGTTTTATGTGTTAAGTAAGAATTGTTCTTCACCCAACCTTCATTTTGACTCAAATAGGAAATCATATTTTTTTTATTTGTAAATAAATAAATGGTAGACCCAAAGGGGTTTGGCATAGTGGGATGGGATCTCGGCCACTAGGCAGGTGTTCTAGGTTCGAATCTCATGAGCATCATCCCTTGTGCAAGCTGAAGCATGGCGACTCTTTGGGGGCAAGGGCTAAGCCCACAAAGTTTTACGCTGCCACAACAGCAACCGTAAGTACAGCAGACAAAGCTAGCTAGGCTAGGTCTTTGATCCAGGGTGTGGTTTCTTCGTGTAAATATCAAAAAAATAAATAAATGACAAATAAATCATAAATAAATAAAAAAAAACTTAAGCTACAAGAAAAATATATCATAAAATAAAAAATATAAATAAATCATAAAATTAAATATAAAAATCTCTAATTGAAACCCTAATCAAAGAAATTTCTTATTTTTATATGTAATTCAAACCATAAAAATTAAAATCAAAGAAAAGACCTAATTCAAACCCTAATTCGAAAAGCCCTAATCAAGAGAGAGAAGAACGAAGAAGGGAAAGAGAGAGAGAGAGAGAGAGAGAGAGAGAGAGAGAGAGAGAGAGAGAGAGAGAGTCATATAACTATATAGTCCTTCTCTGTCTAGTATATAAATGGGCAGAAAGTTTTATAAACTCTCAGGACATCTAACCCCTCTTTTTTAGCTACCACCCAAGCTCAAGTGTCAATCTAAACCCCAAGTAAGATTCACAGTTTTACAACTACCCACAAATCCTTAATGAAATCTTTATCATTTAGGTTGCATTTGAATGCAAAGGATCTCAATCAGAGATCCACGGATATGCCGATCAAGGCAGGGGGCTCATGCCAGTTCCACTCTCCTATCAAGTGGAGGAAATCCTCAAACCTAAGATCTCAAATACAACTGAAAATAACTCTCTTGTATCTATCTCTTGCTTAACAACCAATTAATTTATACATTAATAGATGATTTTGGTGCTATAAATAACGTATACACTTCCTCTAATAAGTCTATGCAAGCGTACTCAAACCAAGCTGAGGCAGACGTGGTTCAGCCTTGGCTCGTCAAACATAGTGAACTATTTTATGAAGTCAGACGAGTGCTTTTTGCCGAGCCAAACTGAGTCAATTTACAAGTGATTTGGTTCATTTACTAGTCCTACTACTTTCAAGGGTTGCATGGGAAGCTTTGTGGAGTTATCGCTGATTTTAATAAAAGACTAAGGGCACGTTCAGAAGAGAGAAACTCTTATAGGAAAAGAAAGTTTTGCCCATGAGAATTTATGATATGAGAAGTTCTCCAAAAAAAACTTTTGGCTTGTTTGTGTAGCACGAGAAAAATATAGTAGGAAAATATGAAAAAATGAGAGAGAAGAGGAAGAGGGTGGTGGTGATGGTGAAATGGTGGGTGGTGGTGGTGAGATGGGTGGTGGGGAGTGTAAAAATAAATTTTGTTTTGGTACTTCACTACTCCCATGAAGGAATGTTTCTTATAAAAAATATGTTTTTTAGAATAACTCTCTTTGCAAAAAAGTCTCTGGTTTGGAAGGGTCTGAAAATCCATACGGATTTTCTATTTTGTTTTACTTTTCTTACATTTCTCTTTCAAACGTGCCCTAAGGAGATGTTTGAAAGATAGAAAGATGTAGGAAAAGTAATGCAAAGCGGAAAATCCATCTCCACCGCCACCCTCCTCTTCCTCCTTTCTCATGCTGAGAGAGTTTTTCTAAAAAAAACACTTTTTGATAGAAAACATTCCTCCATGGGATGAAGGAATGTTTCCTACCAAGAGAAATTTTATTTTTACTCTCCACCACCCACTATCTCATCATCCATCTCACCACCACCCTCCTCCCATTTTTTCATATTTTCCCACCCTGTTTTTCTCATGCTACACAAACATGCAAAAAAAATTTTTTAAAAACTTTTCTTATCAAAAACTCTTATAAGCAAAACTTTATTTTCCTATGAGAACGTGCCCTGAGAAAGAGTTCATCCATTTTTTACCAAAAAAGAAAAAAATAGTAAAGCACGCCCGGTGGGACTCGAACCCACAATCGCCTGATTAGAAGTCAGACGCCTTATCCATTAGGCCACGGGCGCTTGTTGAAGTCAATGTAACATAAAATCAATTTTATACAAAGTATTAACCCCACGCCATCAGCGCCTTTTAAGTGCCCGTGTTTGTTTTCTTTTATCCGCTTTCTTTCGAGAGGATTATCATGTACAGTATGAGGATTATACCACCTGCCATTTTTTTTATGATGCCCACCAGACTTGCCCTTTCAGCTACAAGTTTATTGCTAGGACAAGACTCACAATTAGGGGCGGCAATCGGGTCGGGTTGGCGTGTCAGCATACCTCAACCCGAACCCGACCCGTTTAATAAACGGGTAACCCGACACGACCCGCCAACCCATTTAATAAATGGGTTGGGTCGGGTAAACAGGTTCTCAGGTTGACGGGTCGAGTTGGCGGGTTGGCAGACGAGTTGGCGGGTTGACCCACCCGCCTAACCCGCTTATTAAACGGGTCATGCGGGTTGGCATACCCCTAACACGAACCAACCCGTTTAATAAACGGGTTAGGCGGGTCGACCCGTTTATTAAACAGGTTCATTTTTTCCAAACCTGAACCCGCCTAAGAGGCGGGTTGGCGGGTCGTGTCAGGTTTTGCCACCCCTACTCACAATGACACAAGTTTTTTTTTAATTGGTTATATATATATTGACAAATTATGTATAAAAATAACTATTAAAATAATGTAAATTTTATTATAACTGGCCACAAAACCATCGCCACATGTCACTAGTTACAACAGCCTGAATAACGTGTCCCTGTGAGAGCTGATGGTCATCTTGCCCCGACGGCCCGGTTGCAGGCCTACCTGGGGCGGACCCACGTTTAGGCTAAGACATGCCCACCATAACTCGAATTTCCCCAATGGAGGGGTTCAGGTGCCCCTCCCCCTCCGGACTTGACAGGTTGGGCAGTGAGTGCCCATCCTCACCCTCACAAAGGACAGGTCAGGGTGGGTGCACTCGGACCCGATCCACGCCTTTCTCCCTTTACCCGGAGTGCCTGACTCTCTCTCTCTCTCCGCCAAAACTTTGCCCGATTAGGATCGGCCATCTGCCATCCAACGGCCTCTCTGGCACACGCCCCTGGCCCTGGTGGCTGGGTCTTCATTTTAAGGGTTTTGATTTTAGGGATTTTACTTTTTTTCAATTAGCATAATGTATTGTTAGGGTTTAAGTTTTTTATTTAGTTATTTATTGAAATAACAGGTTTTGGGTTTTGTGTGTTCTTTTTTTTTTTTAATTTGCATTAGGTATTAATAATGAATGCTTGATTTTTTGTTAGAATATTAGAGGTTTTATTTGTTCTTTTTCAATTAGCATAAATCTATGATTTATTTTAGGATTTTGGGTAATGATTTGGATTTTTTCAAATAACGTGAATATATAATGAAGGTTTTAGGGATTTGTATTTGTTATTTTTTTTAAATTATCATTAAGCATGATTTCATTAATAAATGCTTGATTTTTGGTTATCAAACCCCTACATCTTTGATTTTTGTTAGGATTTGTCTTTTATTTTTTGTTTTTCAAATGACAAATATTTAATTAATGTTTTTTTTCAATTAGCATATCTACAATGTGATGTTTGTTAGGATTTAAGGTTTTTATTTGTTTTTTGAGAATGATGAAAATGTTTAGTATATGATTTTAAGGCGGGTGTGTGTTTAATTACTATTAGGCATGGATCTATGAATATTATGTGATTTGATTTTGGTTAAACTATTAAAGTTTTTTATTAGCTAATCATAAATACATAATTTATAATATTTACAGAGATTAGGGTTTTGGTTTGGTTTTTTAAAATGACATAAATGTTTTGTTATGGTTTAAAAGCTTTTCTGTATTTTTTTTTCAATTACCATTAGGCATGAATATTGCAAGATGTGATTTTGGTTAGAATATTGGTATTTTTTATCACTTAGTATAAATGCATAATTTATGTTGTTTGTAGTAATTAGGATTTTGATTTTTTTTAGAATGATATAAATGTTTACCTTATAGTTTTGAGGTTTTTTGTTTTTTTCTTCTAATTACCATTAGACATGAATCCATGAATATTGTGTAATCTGATTTCATTTAGAATATTAAGGGTTTTTATCAACTAGCATAAATAAATAATTTTTTATGTTTGTATAAAATAGGGTTTTGGTTTCGGTTTTTTAAACATATTGTTAGAAATTATTGTTTTTTTACTTTGTATTTGTGCCCACCTTAGTTTAGAATCCTAGCTCCGCCCCTAAGGCCTACTTTCGTTTGGAGGCTGGGCGCTTGCCCAATATTTTTAATATTGTTTTATATTTTAAGATATTTTTGTTAATAAATAGATTTTTATGTATTAAAATATCACACATACATCATATTATCAATTAAAAGTAAAATATTCGTGTTTCCAAGAAATTTATGTATTCGTGAGTCCTTATCTGCGTCAGTATCCCTGTGAATGAAAACCAGTTTTCAACTTTCTTTTCCTAGAAATCATTTACTTTGAACTATAACAAATCTCCTTTTTATGCCACCTAACTCTAATTAACTCTTTAAGGCCAAATATGTCATTTTAATGAGTAGAAGTCATCCAAGCAGTCATCTGAGCAATTTTGGGAAAAGGTGGGCATTTGTCTTAGATATTTAAAAACTGAGGCAGTTGGAGGTAATTTGCCATTATATGTAAATTGCCCGAAAGAAAAAGAATAAAGAATTTGCGAAAAGACATTTGACTTGTTACATTTACTGTAAACCTCTTCTTCTCACATTCAACCCCCCCCCCCCCCCCCCCACACCCCCCCCACACACACACACAAAAAAAAAAAACACATACACTAGCTTCGACCTTGCAGCAAGGAATGTTGTCCATGGGTTTCGAACTTGTGACATCTCGTCAACTTGGTTACATTCATAAGTCCCTCCTACCAGATGAGCAGAGCTCTTGTGGCCATTAGACACCGATAGTTAGTGATATGTCAAACTGAAAAAAAAGATACTAAATACATTATTCTAAAGGTTCCTCATTAAAAAAAGATGGCCTATAAAAAACGGTTTTAGAAAAATGAAGTGAAACAAATCGTCCAACACATAGGGATTTAATTCGGTTTGAATTCTATAAAAGGAGGTCAAAGGACAAATGTATACAACAACAACAACAACAACTACGCCTTCATCCCAAAACAATTGGGGTCAGCGATATGAACCAAAAAAGAAATTCATTTTGGGTCTTCCACATGAATCCTTTTCCTCCAATCATTTCTATCCAACGCCATGTCCTCGGTGAGGTTCAAAGCATTCATATCCTTTCCTATCATCTCCATCCAAGTCTTCCTAGGCCTACCCCGACCTCTTTTAACTAATATATTTTCCCATTTCTCCAACCTTCTAACTGGAGCATCATTAGGCCTTCGCCGAATATGTCCAAACCACCGTAAACGATTCTCTCGCATCTTATTTTCAATGGGTGCAACACCTACCTTCTTACGTATCTCTTCGTTCCGAATCTTATCTTTTATTGTATTTCCACACATCCATCTAAGCATCCGCATCTCAGCTACACTCATTTTTTGAATATGATGTCTCTTGGCAGCCCAACATTCCGTACCATATAGTAAAGCGGGTCTAATAGTCGTCCTATAAAACTTTCCCTTCAACCGCAATGGCATTCTACGATCGCACAGCACTCCAGTAGCACTTTTCCATTTCATCCACCCAACCTTTATCCTATGATTTACATCTCCATCAATTTCTCCATACTTTTGAATGATGGATCCCAAATATTTGAAATAATCATTCACCGGTATATCTTGCTCACCAAGCTTCACTACACTCCCATCACTACTTCGTTGCTTACTAAACCGACATTCCATATATTCAGTCTTACTCTTACTCAACTTAAAACCTCTAGCTTCCAATGTCTGTCTCCATAATTCTAACTTAGCATTAACCCCAGCTCTAGACTCATCAATCAAAACAATATCATCAGCAAACAACATACACCACGGTACATTTTCTTGAATTGATCTCGTAAGCTCATCCATCACTATCGCAAATAGGAAAGGGCTTAAAGCAGATCCTTGATGTAACCCAACCGTTATCGGGAAATTGGTTGTCACCCCTCCACAAGTGCGGACATTGGTTACTACTCCTTCATACATATCTTTAATTATACTAATGTACTTGAGAGAAACACCTTTCTTCATCATTGTCCACCAGAGAACGTCCCTAGGTACTCTATCGTATGCCTTCTCTAAATCAATAAAAACCATATGCAAATCTTTGTTCCTCTCTCTATATCTTTCAATAAGTTGTCTAAGAAGATGTATAGCTTCCATAGTTGATCTTCCAGGCATAAAACCAAATTGATTCTCCGATATCATGACAACCTTCCTCAACCTAGACTCAATCACCCTCTCCCAAAGTTTCATAGTATGACTCATGAGTTTTATACCACGATAGTTTGTGCAATCTTGTATATCACCCTTATTCTTATATAAAGGCACCAAAGTACTCTTCCTCCACTCATTAGGCATCTTATTTGTTCGCCAAATCAAGTTAAAAAGATTTTTCAACCATTCTAAACCTTTCTCTCCCAAGCATTTCCAAGCCTCGATAGGTATACCATCTGGGCCAACTGCCCTTCTTGATTTCATTTTCTTCAAAGCCTCTGCAATTTCTTTCTTTTGAATCTTGCGCATGAAGTCACGATTTATCTCATGAAAAGGAATTGAGAAGTCTCCAAGATCTTGAGCATGACTATCATTAAATAGCTTATCAAAATAATCTTTCCATCTCTCCTTAATCTCCTCATATTTGACTAAAACCCTTTGCGTTTCATCTTTGATACATCTAACCATACCCAAATCCTTCGATTTCCTATCTCTCATCTTTGCAAGCCTATAAATATCCTTCTCGCCTTCTTTGATATCCAACTTGTCATAAACCTCCTTATATACCTTAGCCCTCGCGTTTCGAACAACTTTTTTAGCTTCCTTCTTTGCTATCATATACTTCTCCAAATTCTCATTATCACGACTCTTACTTAGATTTCTATAACACTCTCTTTTAACCTTAATAGCTAATTTGACATCCTCGTTCCACCATGATGTATCCTTACCTAGTGGTGCACCGCCTTTAGACTCACCCAATACCTCCTTAGCTACTTTTCTCATACCACCCGCTATCTTATTCCACATTGATTCTGAATCCTCCTCGAGACACCAATCAACTTCCTTAACTACCTGCTCTACAAACATTCCTTGTTTAGCTCCTTTCAGTGCCCACCACTTAATTCTAGGATCTATCCTATGTCTATCCCTTTTGCGGCATTGTCTAATTCTAAGATCTAAAATTAAGACTCTATGTTGTGTAGCTACACTTTCTCCTGGTATAACCTTACAATCGATGCAACAACCCCTATCTCTCTTTCTAAGTAGGAAAAAATCTATCTGACTCGTATTAACCCCACTTTTAAATGTTACTAGGTGAGACTCCCTCTTCCTAAACCAAGTGTTTGCTAAGATCATATCATAGGACAAACAAAAATCTAAAATCCTTTCTCCACTTTCATTTCTTTCTCCTATACCATAGCCTCCATGGATATTCTCAAATCCATCCCTACTAATGCCTACATGTCCATTAAGGTCACCGCCGATGAAAAGCTTTTCTCAAAGGACAAATGTATATATGAGATTTTTCCTTGAAAATCAAGTTGAGGTACAGAAACCATGAGATTCAGATTCAAGAATTATCATGATCCGAACCTAAATTCAATTCAATTATATCTATAATTGAGCTTTTTTAAGTATTTTTAAAATAAATTTTTTTGTTCTAAACGTTTTTCTCAAAAAAAAGTGTTTTTTTGCTGATACAATCTGTGAACTTTCTATAATTGAAAAAGAAAGTGTTTTTTTGCTGATTCAATTATAACTATAATTGAGCTTTACAAACTGGGAAAAGAAAGAAGCACAGCAAAGTGTACATAACTGTTCAGTACTTGGCAATGGACTCATCCAATACAGTCTGTGATCTACCAGAGCTCCTACTATTTAAAAATTGTGAAGGAAGGAAAAATGTACAAACTTGTGCAAAGTTATATGCATGGGCACTCCATAAAGGCTTAGGAGCAGGTCTGACTGCACAAATCGTTCATTCTCGCTACCGATACGTCAGTGTATGGAAAAATTCTGAACTTGCCATTTGCCTGACAAGTCAATGTCAAGCGGCCACTACTTACTGAAGTCTGCAAGATTACATACGAACATATCACAAGGAAGCAAAATTTGTCTTAGGACTAATAACGTAAACACCTTTAGCAGAAAGGAGAAGATAAACAGAAAAGCATTTTCACCAGTTTGTTTTTTGGTATATTTTACTGTATCTGATTTTGTTAAGAGGACCTTCTCCAGTAGTTATCTTAGTTATATTCAGTAGCACAGAAATGTTGGTCATACTGACTAGCATAGAAATCTTGGGAGTATCACTCTCAGTCATATGGTTTTTGATAAAATGCAATTAAATACACAAAGAGCATAAGTTTCAATAGTTCATATAAGAGAATCATGCATAATGATTTAACTTGCTGAAACAGAACAGGAGAATCTTACCACTGCTGGTGACTTACATACCTCACAAAGGACTTCTTTCTCATTGCAGCTCCAGCCTCTGATGGGAGCACAATTGAGATAGTGGCACCAGCTACAGTACTTATTCGCATTTACTCCATATAGGACTGCTAGAAGAACTCCAGTAAGACTGCAAACAACATGTATAGCATAAGCCCCAGACCAACAGATCAAAACAAATGGGTTCACTTGCATGATACTTACCAAAGAAAGAATACAAATACAGCAACAATCCTTGATATTGGTCTATCAAATTTGGAAATTAACTTAGGCAACACATTCCCATCATTGCAATACATTCCTTTTTTCCTGTCAATCTGCCTGCTTTTGGGATCAAAGGCAAGCACTAATCCAAGAAGAGTTCCTGATATAAGGGCTCCCATGTTTGAGAAGTTGTCCACATGAGGTAGCAACCCAAGCATGAAATTTATCATTGCTATGAAGGACATCGCACCCAATGCTGACAACTGTGATCATATGTAAAGCATTATTTTAATTGTAAGTTGATAAATATCCAAGTGAGAAATCAAGGTCTAGGTACATTGCCTTATTATCATATCTCATCCAGTTTTGAATTAGTCCTGAAAACATTGCTCCTAGTAATCCAAATAGTGGACTAGATGCACCAACAGCTGGACTGTTCTGTACAAACAATGCTGAAAGTAGGCTACCAACAAATGCAGAAAGCAGGTAGATGGTCATGGTCCTCCCTGTAAACAAAAAATATCATTTTGAAAATGCTGAGAAAAGGCCTATCCGTGTAAATTTTGTTTTTTATTTTTAAGAACAAATTGACACAATAAATAATATAATAAGAACAATAGGAGTTATGGAAGAGACTAATGATAACATCACGATAAGTTAGGGGTGGCAACTCCTACAATTGGTGGCAGAACACTTTATAGAATACGATAGAATTGAATTGGCACCACGGCCTTTCTGTGTAAGCAATCCATAAACAGTAATCTCACTAGCATTAGCCAAGGGTCTTGATTTGAGCTACCAGGCCCTATACTTTTCTGTCAAACATATAAAATAAGTTTTGGAAATATTAAAAAATGAGATACTTACATGGCCCAAAATCCTGT
This sequence comes from Nuphar pumila, assembly GCF_984573655.1. Classification (NCBI taxonomy): domain Eukaryota; kingdom Viridiplantae; phylum Streptophyta; class Magnoliopsida; order Nymphaeales; family Nymphaeaceae; genus Nuphar; species Nuphar pumila. Next base: position 139,566,058 of record NC_143250.1, on the reverse strand, counting down.
GCTAAACGCATTCCTATGAATAACATGCTAAAAATATTGATAACCAGATGAATTACTCCTCCATGCAGCCATGTGAATGTCACCAGGCGCCATTTTTGGTTCTGTACAGTTATCTTGGTACGCCTTAGAGCACCCATTGCATTCAACCTGTGACAAACAAAAAAGAGCAATGGAACAATTGGTTACAGGAAATCTTTGCTCCCATGAATATGTTGAAATAAATTGCAACCATCACTGTTGCATTGGCTTAACTTGCATCTTGTCTGAATAACTAAATGTTTCAAAGATGAAATAAAGTACATATCCAATTAGTGTGCACAAATATTGCAATTGAAGTAACAACAGTTGAATGTGTGATTCTAGAACTTGAGCTTGATTGCCAGTTAGACACAGTAGGAGAAATAGTTTGATACAAAAGAACGAAACAAAATGCTACATGATAGCACAAAGCAAAAAGAATGGACCTTCAGAATGGTCTCTAAGCTATGTCACAGGGATTTGGCTAGCAGGGTGCCGCTCCCGTGTCGACGCAACGTGACGCAGGTGCGGGTGCGGCATCGGGTGTGGTCAACCTGACCCTGGGTGCGGTCAATGCACCCAGGGTCATTTTGGTCCAATTTTTCGGACTTAAAAAAAATTGCCAAGAAATTTTTTTTTGCCCTATATGTCACAGGGATTCTCCAACTAGGTGCCGCACCCGCATCCGATGCGGTCAACCTGACCCTGGGTGCAGTCAACGCACCTAGGGTCATTTATGTCCAACTTTTGGACTTTATATATATATATATATATATATATATATATATATATATATATATATATATATATATATATATATATATATATATATATATATATATTTGCCGCACCCCCTCACCCGGATTTTTTGGAAGTGCCGCATCCCCGCACCCGCACCCGCACCCATGTGACATAGTCTTTAAGTAGTAATCATTTATATGATGATTAATAATGGTAGAGAACATAGCACAGAAGGTTATTAGTCCATGAACAACAGAAATATGCTGACAGCCTGACACTATGTATGGGATGGAGGAAACCCATAACTGAGCTAGAACTCCAGGAGTAAAAACTCCAAATGATATGAAAAATATCAATTCATTTTCTAAGTGTAACTGAATGCTATCTAGTTGAGTGTATAACGTGTTTGGCATTGATATATGGATTGAGTGATGCCCCTTAGACTTAAGCAAACAAAAATAGATAGACCTAGAACAAAGATTCACCTGCAACTGTGACATACTACGTCCACAAATCACAATGTTCATAGAGTTTTTCAACCAGGTTATGCAATTTCACAGTGCTGCCATGTTGCAAGAGAATTTATAGTATGGTAACATCATCCACAAGTATTGAATAAATTTAAACTGATGAAGTTACACTTGAATGTTAGTCATGATTTCAAGCCCAAATTCAACAATAGATTATAGTTATACTGCTCCTGTACTGACCTCATCGATAGGACAAACAAGAACGGATAATACTGAACCATCTTTAGAATTTCATGGATGGTATCCATAATGGAAAGAGTATGTAGATCGCACTTTTGGTAATAGTTAGCAACCAAAGCGCCAAACAGTTGAGGAACAGAGAAAGGAGACCAAAACCATCCGGTGGTACCCAAATCCCAAACTCGATTTGCCTTGTCAAACGTATGAGCCTAACACCAATCTTCGGTCCATTTGAAAGGAAATTGGTGAGATTCATACCAAGATATTTGGACATGAAACAACTTTCACCTCCATTATCAGACCATGGTACTCAAACCCATATCCCAAAATATTCAGATATCAAATGGTGAGTCTCACTACAACTATTTGCCTAAAAGCATTCAAGTTATGCTGCATCAGATGCAAAATCTATAACATCTTTTGAGCATTAGAAAAAGAAGAAACAATGTACGCTCTTGAACATTTGATAAATTGAAGCATTAGCAGCTCTGAAAGAGAGGGGGAAGTTTTTCTTGTGCTTTTAGAGGATCTTGGTCGAGATGCAAATTGAGAGAGAGAGAGAGACTAAACCAAGGCAAGATCAAAGAGTAGATGAAACAAGACTCACGTCGAGGAAGAGGGTCCGAGCATCGGATTCTCCTTGAGTGGTTGAAACGAAAATCGGCGGAGGGACCTCAAAACGCAGTCACCGTGGGAGTGCTTCGGGCAATCGTTGATGAACATCGCAGCGAGGAATACCACCAACTTGAGAACCACAAAGAGGGATATCACCCACGTATTCTCCTTGCGGTCGAACCTCGATCCGAAGAAGGGGATCTTCTCTTCTGCATCCTCGATGGGATCTTCCAACCCCTTTATTGGTTTCCCGTCCCAAGAACCACCAATTTCAATACCAAGATGTCTTCCTGACTCCGCCATCGCTGGCTTCATTGGCGCATCAGAAGGCCCGAGAATTGATGGCATGAAGAAGAGAAGAAGCACAATCACCCTTCTTTTTTTCTCTGGTTTCTTTGGTTCTTGGATATGAGAGAGAGAGAGAGAGAGAGAGAGAGAGAGAGAGAGAGAGAGAGAGAGAGAGAGAGAGAGAGATTTGAATCAGGGAGCCGTTATGCGCGTTAATGATGAGGGATAAACGGATCGGATTTTATCCGATATATACAGAATCCAACTCAGTTGGGTTCGGCAGAGGAAGTCCAATCAGATTAGTAATTCGATTCAAATGCATTTACGATTTTACAACCAAGAGAAGGTGGTAGCTTCTAACCACTTTTTTTAGCTAACCATCAGCATGATCAATTTACTAGGGAACGACACTTTGATCATGTTTTTGGATTAAAACCATGATTTTTTTAAGTTTTTAATATTTATAAAAATCTTAGACTATCTATTTTTAAATTTTATAATCTACCTTTATATCAAAATCAAATGATCTAAGAATCAATTCCTATAAAATCAATCAGGAAGAATACATTTGTACTCTCAGATTTATAGAAAATATAAAAAAAAAACTTGAGAAGCATGGTTAGCTGGCAGTTAGCTACAAAGTGGTTAGCAGCTACCACTTTCTCTTACAACCAAAACCCACAAATATTAGATTATGATGGAATCCGAATCTGAATACATGAGATTAGTCAGATTTGCTACTACCCTTCTCCATGTGAAACAAGACTATGGTATGGGTTACGTCCAACTTGAATCTGATCCGTTTATATTTCTACATCTGAACAGTTTGAAACTTCCTGGGTCAGGGCTAAACCAAACTATCAAGGTTCAGATTTTGGGTCATAATAGATCCTACGTATGCTGATGTAGGGATGGCAGTGGACCGGGGCAGGGGACAAGGTCTCCACCCCCGCCCCGTTTCAAAAACCGAACTTTCATCCCCGCCTCCATCCCGGCACGGGGATGAATTTCAACCTCCACCCCCACCTCCATCCCTGTTTCATGTCCTCCATCCCCGTTTCCCCTTAGTCTATAGTCATTCCTTAAAGGATTGGGGATGGGGCGGGGTGGGGAAAAGCATAAGTCCATTCCCACCTCCATCCTTGCATGGGGATAGATTTTAACCTTCATTCCCGCCTCCATCCCCGTTTCATGCCCTTCATCCCCGGTCCAAACGGGGTGAGGCGGGGTGGAGCCCCGTTGTCCCCCGATCCACTGCCATCCCTATGCTGATGCCATACCATGTATTCACATCTGCTCTTGTTGCCATATAGGTCGACCAAAAAGAAACTTGATTGAAAATATCAGCGCTTCTCAATCCAGATCTGGTTCAGAGCCGATATTGTCAAATCCAGGTTTGGAGGCATCCATCCAGGTAGAACCAAATCCAGATTGGTGTACCAAAGGGTTCACCTGGATCTGGTAACCAATTGGGTCCTTCCAATCCAAATATGGACCGAAACGTACAAATGGTCCATTTCAAATAGATTCAACCATTGCTCACATTTACAAAGCTATAGAATTTTTTTATGATAGTCCAAACTCCAAAGAAAAATAGAAAATGACTGACGGCTAATTTCACGCGATTCCGTAAAAATCCTGTAATTTTTTATATTTTTTTGATGTTCAAAATCACAAATATTTATGACACTTTTACCCTTCACAACTACGAATTTATGTTTTTTACGATAAAATTGTATCGCCTATCGAATACGCTCAACACCCACTTAAATCCTGAATCACAGGTTTTTTATGCGAATTTAAACCTCACAAACTCACATAAATTTATTTGCAAAATCTCGGTGAAATTAAAACCACCAAGATCACAAATATTATACTCTTTTGCATATAATAAATAATTTTGTATAATAATATTTGTGAAATATTTCTCGTAAATAACATATTTTTGCATATATCCTGAAATTGCATAAATTTATGTGTGAAACTCCACTTGAAAGGAACCAACAAAATTGCAAATATGCTTATATATTTATGAAAATTTTATTATATGTGATTTTTCTTAATAGTTGTGATTTTGTCAAATCATATATATACTCATTTTTGTTTTAGAGTTTCTTCTTCTCGTTTATGCCTGCAAAGAACTTCTCTATAAAACCCTTGTGGCAATTCCTTTATTCTAACGAGGTTGTGGTATCATCCTTATAATCGACTTTCTCATCTACAGTTTTGAAAGGTGAGTTCCATATAATATATATTTGTATATCCCCATACATATTTTCTAGGAGGTTGCAATATCATCATTGTGATCGACTTTCATTTATGTTTACGATTATTTTCATAGAAACATATATTATTGTAGATGATTTATGATTGTTTATTTATCCTTTAGTTAATATTTTTTGTTTTTGTGTTGGCATAATGGGGCTAGGGTTCACTCTTCACAAGCATTAAAAGGGCTAATGTACACTATCGTAGTTGTTGTAGGCAATCAATGACAGAGTCTGAAAGGGCTAAAGTATACTATTGCATGCCTGATTACACTAATTGAAAATTTATAGTGGTCTCCAAAAATATTACTTTTAAGAAATTTATGGCTTTGACCCTCTGGTATAGTTATTCTCTAAACAACTAAGAAATGAGGATAAATATTGAGGAGGATGAGAAACAATGTTATTTAGTGGTGATGTTTACATGAAAGTATGCAAAGTTAATGAAGGAGCAGTTAAACAATGATCAATGAAATGATGTGAATCTCGTGGAGAATGCACACCATCTATCAATTTGAATCCTTTGCCGATTATCCATCTATTTGTGAGTATATGATCAATGGATCACTGCAAAGGATGTAATTAAAACTACATAGGCAAACCAATGCCAGTAATCTTCATCACCATAATCTGAATGACATGCAGGCATATGACAATGCTATGTACAAATTCTAAGTTTAATGTAATTTATAGTTGAGATACAGGTCTAATGATGAATGTGATATTTTGATGGTTAATTCTGAATGCTGAAAATGTAGGAATAATGCATGCATGAAAGCAAATTAAGTAATAAATACAATGAATTTTGATGTAGGTGGTGAAATTGAATAGTCAATTAGTGATAGCAGTGATCATGTTGACAATGCAAAATTGAATGATATCGATGATAATGAGTATATCATGTTGATAGAAGAGAGTGAAAATGATGCACTAATGACATTTGAGAATGTGAACCCTTGCTTTTCGTTTAATGAGTTCTCACACAATGAAGAATAATTGAAATTCATTGAAGCGAAGATATCTGATTTATATGAGGAATTAAGTAATGAAAAACTTAATAATTATGAACAATTCTAATGGCTATCAACACACTCAAACGATCGAGAAATTGCTTTGGGCAAAATGTTTAATGATCATCAGCACTGCCGTGAGTTTTTTGAAAGATCATGTGATCATGAATAACTATAAAGCAAAATTCTTAAAGAGCTGTAAGAATAGAATCATTGTTGTATGCACTAGAAAGAACTCACATAAGATGATTGATTGCCTCTGAAGAATCTATTGCACAAAGGTATATAGAGCGGGTTTTATTAAGTGAAGAGGTATGAGAGCGAGCATCCATGTGATGGATCACTGGTCAATCTTATAGTGGAGAAAGTGTCTCTAAAGTAGATTTCAAGTGTTATTTACAAACACATGCAAGATAACCCAAAAATAACTCTAAGAGAAATCATGAACGACACCAGTCGCGAGGAATGTGTGAATGTTACATACAAACAAGCATGGGGTGGATAAGAATACACTAAGGCTACATTATATGGTTCATTCGAACAGTTCTTCAAAATGCTTCTTACCTATTTGGATCATCTGATAAATGCTAATCGAGAATCGCTAGGATATATTAAGATTAATCAAAAATATCGATTTAAGTAATGTTCTTATCCTTTCGGCCAAGCATCGATGATTTTTTGAAAGGATGTTCTTTAGTTCTTATGGTAGATGACACATTCTTAAAAGAAAGATATACGAGTATATTGTTGTCAGCCAATAGTATTGATCCTTATGATGGGATGTTTCTGGTAGCATTTACAGTAGTTGATAAAGAATCCAAAGATTCATGGTCATAGTTTTTAGAGGTATTAAAGCATGAATTTATACACTTCAATGAGTTTAGAGAGAGGGGAGTATTGACAGTTATCTCAGATAGGCTTCTAGGTTTAAAGGATTTTGTCCCCCACATATGACCTACATGTTATGTTGGATTATGCATGAAACATTTATCAAAGAACTTTTTGATGAAATTTGGTTCACCACTCAGTGCACTTTGATAGAGTGCAACTCGAGCAACCACAAAGCTACAATACAATTATTTTCTTTACAAAGTTAAGGAACAAAGTATAGATGCATACAATTATATTTTCATTGACGTGGATCTGAAATATTGGGCTAACTGTCACTTTCAAGCGAAAAGATATGACTACTTAACATCTATTATAGCGAAGAGCTTGAATTCATGGATTTTCTTCATACATGACAAACTCCTGATTTCACTTATTGAAAAGTTTTGTCTCATACTGATGATTTTTTTTTAGAAAAGAAAGATTGTAGGATAGCATATAACAAGCATTGTAGTGTAGAAGGTCACGACTGATCTCACAATTAAAGCGTTTATCTTAAAAAACACTTATGCTCTTATGAAGAGTGACAAGTTAGCAGGATTCTTTACGAACATAAGATTACATGCATTTTGCATGAGGGCAACGTAATAGATGATTACTGTCATAAGTGGTTCGAAGTTGAATCATATCAAGTTACTTATAATCAATATTCATTCATTTTGATGACAGATAATATTTCACACATCACTCCACCTACTCTTATAGTTGTCTTTTCACCAAAAGTGGTTCACAAAATAGGGCAACCTAAGGTTAATAGATGGATAATAGAACACAAGGATGTTGTGTCATACAAGTGCAGTATATGTGGTGAGGTTGGTCACAACAGACAACATCGCAAATAACAATATGTATATATATATATATATATATATATATATATATATATATATATATATATATATATATTCAATGTTTTTTAATTAATTGCTTCTTTGTGTGCATATCAAATATTTTATAATTAATTGATTTTTTATGTGTATATTTAGTGTTTTAAATTAATTGTTTTTTATGTGTATATTTAGTATTTTTTAATTAATTGCTTCTTTATGTATATATCCAGTATTTTTTAATTAGTTGCTTTTTATATGTATATTTAGGTAGTTCGAGATGTATGATCGTACATGTTCTTACAAAAGAAAGGGATTCAAAGAACCCCGAGTTTCAAAGAGCAAGGAACAATCAATTGTATATGAGGTATAAGCAATATCCTGAATCATATGTGTATATTTGATATTAATCATTTACAATTTATTTTGTTGTTAAGAATATGTCAATGAAAAAGGAAAAACTATAGAAGAGAACACCACAGAGCCAAAAGAGTATGAGTTTGACAAAGAAACTCTTTTGGCAAGTGATGTAAGTGTTAATTTTGCATATTAGTTTGTTTATTTTTGTTACGTTTGCATGTAATTTTGTTTGTTTTTTTATTACCACACTTAATTTATTATGTCACATCTAGCAAGATTTGCAAAAAAAATCCAAGTGTCTCACAACGAGGATAGGAAGAGAGACAACTTGCCGAAGACCCTTTACCTTGCCCTGTATTTCTCTGTGAATTATAAAAGCGATGTTTATATTGTTTTACTATCGATTAATAAAAACTATCTGGTAAACATTTTATGTTCACAATAAATAGTCACAACTAAAGGGTATCGAGGTGGGAAAACTGACTGCTTATAGAGCAATGACATGTATAATTTTCTTGATGCTAACAAGGTATATTTTTATACTACTTTGTATACTTACAAATAAATTTTCACGTGCACAATTTAGTTACATTAGATTTATCTTCTTTTCGTGCATGTGTTGTAGGCTCATTTTTTTAGCACAATTTGAGTTCGACTGTTACAAAGATTGGATTGCAAAGGATGGAGGGTATTCCTCAATAAGAAAATGAGTAATTACTTCACATTTGTTTAACTCATTTTGTATATGTACATATTTTTTACTTAGTATTTCTTCATTTTACAGGTATAATTGTTATATATTTATCATACAACATATGCAGTACTTGGGCAAAACTGGAGATTGAACTTTAAGCAGGTATGTGTTTATATGTCAGTTGTTGAATAGTTTGGGATGTTCATTGTAGTTAGTTTGCTAATAAAGGGTTATTTTTAGCAAGATGTCACATATATAAGGAATCGAATGATCAAGTTCTACAAGCACGTGAAGAAAATGACTTCTAAGAGTGTGAAAGATAATGAAAAGATGGAGACATCAGTTAGAAAGGTATTGAAAGAGTGTCGAGCTAGCTTGAGATGTGGATAATTATACACCTTGTAATAGATCAAGTTAAACTTACATTTATAATTGAATGGATCAAGTTAAATTTTGTAATTGAATTGTTAAACTTCAAGTTATCAAATTTCGTGCAAATCAACAGTATTTAGTTCCATGTTAATCATATTGATTGTATGATTTTTGCAATTGTTAATAGAGAAACAATTTTGTAAAATTATCTGTAGGATTTTTGCAGATATATTTCATGAGATTTTGGAACATATACACGAACAAATATGATATACATAAATGAGTTAGAAATAGTTGTCAGAATTAGTAGCTAGAAGAGAAGCATGTTGTGGTGGTTGGGGAGAAAAGACAACCCCCCCCCAAGATTATGCAAAAATAATCAGGTTGAAGACCATGAGTTTCTATATGATTTGAGAAATTTGCAAAAAAAAAAAATCTCATATTTATCATATTTTCACAAATATTCAAGTACAATATTTGCGATATCTAGAGATTCACAAATAATTTCATGTGAGAGCATGCAATATATGTGAAAACGTAAGTTATTTGCTAAATTAGTGAAAAGTGTTTCACACATAAGCTTATGCGATTTTAGGATATATGTGAAAGTATGTTATTTGCGAAAGATGTTTCACAAATATTTTTATGCAAAAATATTTATTATATGCAAAAGAATATGATACTTGTGATTTTGGTGGTTTAAGTTTCACCAAGATTTCGCAAATAAATTTATAAGAGTTCGTGAGGTTTAAATTCGCATAAAAAACCTTCGATTATGGATTTAAGTGGGTGTTGGACATATTCGATGGATGGCATAATTTTATCACAAAAATGCATAAATTCACAATTGCAAAAGGTAAAAGTGTCTTAAAAATGTCAGATATTTATGATTTTGGACATCTGAAAAATATAAAAAATTGCATAGTTTTTTAAAAAATTACGTCAAATTAGACATATAGTGAAGTCATTTTCCAAATAAAAAAACCTATCACTGACCACAGATTAGCTGGTCACCTTTGAGGTCCTCCCTACCCACCAGAGACAATACAATGCTTGTTCTCCACTACAGAAAGTTCTTGAGATCACATTTTCTCTACTAGAACCATAAATCAGCTGAATGTGAATTTCAGAAACCATTACCATTGATACAAACTCAAAGGTTATCACGGATAAGCCCCATTTCCACAGCCTATGTGTGTATTAAACTCATTTGGAAATTGAAACCAATTTTTAGGGGATAAACTGTGAAAGACGCAATAGGCCCACCATTCCCTCGCACCTCCACAGCTAGAGGGCATAAGTCTGGGCCTAGGGTTCAACGGACGTTTGTTAAGATGCTAAAAGCCCAAGCTCGATCTAATTGTTGAGACTTTCTAAAGTTGATGCATCCACAAGCGGTATAAAATGTTTTTTAATAAAATACTAAAAAACGTGTCAAATGTAATAAAGATTAGGTTGCTCTATCATAATCAAGGGGTCTCAGGTTCAAATCCACGGTTATCTCCCCATTTTGACTATTCGGGGAATTAAAAAAAAAAAGAACATGAAGCTCTTCAGTACCCAGAAAAAAGGGAAAAAAGAGAGTGAAGAAAATGGTTGTGAACTACAATTCATATCATATTTGATAACAATGGAATTCATGGCAATACAACTCAATTGCAGGACAAAAGAATTTCTGAACTACTATATACAGCAATGGATCACAGATTCTGCCAATCACCATAATATTCCAGTCATGTACCAAGAAATTTTAATTACAGGATTGCAAATCTACCAACTAGCAAAAAATGGTGCACAGTGTAGACCCATAATTTTCAAAAAAAAGGTCAGCTGTAATGGCTGGAACCTGAGCTCCAAAATGTCACAAATTGCAAGGCACAAAAAGTAGAAAACTAGAAATAGCATAGTGTGCACTTCTTCAATGAAGATTTGATTAAGATCCTGGACTGAAATGCCACACATTCACCCAAACTTGTGGGATAGGAATTGAATAGATCCTCAGTTGGATTTGGGTCGTTTTGAGTAGGATTGTCGAAGCCAATCAGAACAGTCATCAAAAGTACCAGAAGGATATGCAAGTTGCCATTTGAGTAGTCTTTTTTGCTGCAATTAAGAAAAGCAAGTTAGCATGATAGGCTACATACCTCCCCAAACATTACATGTCATACCCATTCTCCGATCTGAGGACCACCACTTTTAAGTCCTAGAATGCTCATCATAGCTTTTCCGTCCACAAGCCTTTTCATCTCCCATACCTTTTCCAAATCTGTAGTGAATAAGAAAAAAATTCACAGTTCCATCATTCTATGAAGCAAAAGAGTAAAATGTTGGAAGAAGCATGGAGCTCATTAGGTTATTTCAGTCGGTAGTTCTTCAATAACAGAACAAAGAGTGAAACTCTCTCTCTCCCTCTGGTTGTTTGGTGCTAACCAAGCAAAGCATGTTTCCACCCAACTGATTTCAATCACCTTGCAGCCAAAATTTCCCTGCGAAACCAACAAAACCCTTCAAGGTTTTTCTGGCTGCATTGTGTCTGAGGAGGTTTGAACTGATTGGAGTGGCAATACCGTTCTTGGCCATTGAAATTGGCCCTCTGTTTTTAAGCCACTCGTGGCTGAAAGTGGCTTAAATATGGACATGGTTGACATAGGTTGATGGTTATCCAAAATATGTCATGCATCTTTTCTTTGTTTGCACATACACACACACACACACACACACACACACACACACACACACATATATATATATATATATATATATATATATATATATATGCCAGCCGCAAGATTAGAAATGACAAAAGCCACTTAAAATTTTAATAGTGTCCATAAAAATTATTGATCAAGGTGGCAACACTCATCAAGAACAAGCGGCCTTCTGGAAACCTTCCTTGGCAGGGCATACAGCTTGAAGGTGGTTGGAGAGAAACAGGAAAAGGAGACATTTGTTGAGAGAGAATGAAGGATATCTCATGATGAGATGGTTCAGATCGGGTAGTAACTGATAATATATACATATGTAGGTAAGTATATGTATACACATACATATATACATACATAGAACCACCCACAAGACACATCAGCAATGAAGCAAAAAGAGGGACGAAAGCAACTAAGGCAACATAAAAAACACATGCCCATCTTACATGGATGGGCTTGGTTAGTGTTCAATTCATACTCTGTTAAGAGGCAAACATACCTCTTACTGTAACGACCCCAACTCATACCCCTTGAAAAATGCAGTTTTTTTTTTTAGCCATTGCAAAAAACTTCTCAGAGACCCGAGGTCCTTACAGTTTCAATTTCAGCTGGATAACCACACACCACAAACGAACTTACATTTATCATCCATAACCAACCAAACAAAACTCTTTATTAATGAATCAATAACAGTTTCATACTCAAGTTGAGAGTGAAATAACAACTGCAGGAAAATAAAAAGAACTAAAAGAAACAAAAAGTAGAGTCACTCTGTCCGTAGATGAAGCAGTCGGAAGCAAAGGTGAACCTCGTATACTCTCAGAAACTAATCTACTTCACTGATCACCTACGACTATGAAAAACCATATAAGTAGGGTGTCAGAATCGAAATCCTGAGTACAAGTACCTCTAATAAAACAAGTGAGCTAAAGAATATAGATAAGATTTCATACAATAATTTAAAAAAAATGAAATTATACCAATTTCATAATACAATTAAACATTCCTGCAACAGGGGACAATTCCTAAGCATGAAGAATCATTAAGCAATAGCAGAGATCACAATTTAAGTAAGCAAGACATTTAACATGCATTAAAATCTAAATATTATGCATTCACCAACATGTAATAATTAAGGAAACAAGTAAAATATGCATGTTCTAATGCATAGCCGGAATATGCATGATTTATATGCAATGCATGAACATTTCATTATTTTTATTAAAGTTTCATTTTCTATATGCATGCCCTATTAAATGTATATAATTTAAGTTCCTCTTTTTAATTACCGTTGCCCGCAGATATACCAAACATGTAAAATCTCAGAGTTCAAGTTAGGTTTCCAGGGTAGCTTAACACACAATTTGTATTTTATACTGGGTTACAAACTTAACCCTCGATCGATATCAGGAAACAACACCATCCATCGAAACATTAGAAAACAACATCTAATGTCGGAGACACCAAAGACATCAGCATCCACAAGTGTCACTTTTCTTGGTATACCAAAACAACAACAATTGTGTTAAACACACCACCCCCAGGCAAAGTGGCGGACTCTCCCTAAAACCGTGACCAGAAGAAGAACCTCAATATCGGGTTCAAAGACAAAACAACGCACACAGAGCTTTTGTATCCTCACAGTTTTTTCAGAACCGCAATATTCAAGATTCTCACATTAAAGAAGGGACATGAAGAAAACACAAATTACACTGTTCTTTACTTTCTTTTTATCTTGTTATTAATTCATCTCTTTTACATTTGCAAATCAACATGCAAAATTAATAACATAAGTTTGCAAATCAACATGCAACCATAAGCTCGCAAATCAGTATGCGCAACTCTTCACAGTCTACCACCCATGACAACAATAAAACAACGCAATTAAAACCATAATATAAATGTGTTTTTTGCGATGCATTTAAACAATTAAAGAAAGAGGAACCAAAGCTCAAGGCTCTCCAGGCCTGTGATGATTCATTTAGATCATCGATGCATCATACACAAAAACCATAACAACTTGCAATCATGCTTCTAAATGCATATTTATATATGTCAATTTAACCATATGCATGATATGTCACATTCATATGCATGTGTTCATCATTTATGTGCATGTGCCTTTACAAAATCAATCCACACACATGCATTCACTCATGAATCATCTCAATTGGGACAAGTGAACAACTCATGCATTTATGTATATGCGAAACACATATCAATTCATGTATGCACATGCATTTGAAACAAACTTCATATACTATGATGCTTAAGCACGTCATATCAAGTTAAAGCATATAAATAATTCCAAATTTTGATATGTCTCGAGAACCAAAATACATGCACACCACATATTCTGAAAATTTATATGAACATTCAGAAATGCAAACATGTATCAAGTGTATGCCACAAAAATATTCATAAGCATGCATTGTTCAATAAGTATGCATACTCAAGTCAAACACATACTTTTATTCATGAACCAGTTCAAATTAAAATATGTGAACACGCACGCCATGATGTACGTGCCAAAATACATCAATTCCATGTATGCACATGCATATGCAAGCAACCTTGCACTAATGTCTTAATCAAGCATAACATGTAGATTCTAAGCACAAGAGATACCATTCTTTCCTTTATTCACCTCTGGCAAAACATGCATACAAGTATGTAATCATGTGAGTGCAATAACAATAAACTTTCATGATCCATGTTTTCAATACATGCACATGTCCATACATTCACATGCGTAGAAAGAAAAACTAAATCTTTAACACATGTAAACTAGGGGATAACATGAACACTTTTCATATGAGAATCTGTATATAGCGATATGCAATTTGCTGAGTTAATGAACTTGAAAACAATTTTGCAAACCTAATCACCACCTAAGCATTGATCTTAACTGTGCCTAAAAAAAATCAGTTTTATAAGCATCGATCAAGTCATTCAAACTATATCCAGCATGAACCCAATTCAAGAACAGAAAACACAAATTAAGGTATATAAATACAAGCATAAATCTTGATCATAACAAACAGAAATAAATCTCGATCATAACCCAATATGAGTCCGTTTTTGTATAAAAACCCCATACACAGAATTTTTATGTGTAAAGAACCGAAAACACCCATATAAAAGAGGATCTATGGATCCTCATCCATGTAATCTAGAGTGAACACATAGAATCACTCTTTAACTATAGATTTGCACTAAATATTACATGAAAATCGAATCGGTATTCGATTTCTCACATGATTCAAAAGAAAGAATCCGTACTTTTAAACCGATGCTTTGGAGGGAAAGCCCAAAGATGCCAATGGCGAGGAACGGCTCAATCAGGGGTCGTCGGAGGTGTCTGCCGAACATAAAAAGAGGTCACAGTAGGGAAAAGACTGAAATAAAAAAAAGAGGAAAATAACTTCCCAGAATACGGACCTATGTCTGCTGCCCGTGCTTATGGTCGCTGTCTTCACAACGTACGCGGGCTTATCCCATGGTCCCAAGGCATCACCACACCTCGGCTCGTACAAGGGCTGATGCCCTTGAGATTTGAACCAATACCACCCACCTAATTGCCTGAGATCAAATCATGCCAAATTCATTTGGGGTTGAAACTCACGACCCCCTTCCTCCCCCAAAACAAGGTGTCGCGCATCCACTGCTCCTGCCAGACTGACAGAGCCCAGCTGGCTTCCCCGAAAAGGGGAACAGGCAGATCCCTGGCGGCTATACAACCATACAATGGGATTTGAACTTTCAACGTCCGCACACAAGGTGGCGTGCACTCACAGCTCGCACCAGACAACCGGAGTCCCCGTTGTTCTCCCCGACAAAGGGAATCGGGCAGGTCCCTACCAGTGATACCACTACACCACAGAGTTTTGGACCTGCGGCGCCCCAACACAAGGTACCGTGCACCAGTTGTTCTTACCAGACAAACAGGGCCCCCGTTGGTTACCCCAAAAGAGGGGAATCAGGCAGCCCCCCCTGCCTGTTGGCCAAAACAAAAGGGGAAAAGGGCGGCAGGGGCCTCCGCCCCCCTGACGAGCCACAGAGGAGGGGGTAAGGGCAGCAAAGGGCCGCCGGCCACCTGCCGACCCTTGGCAAGGCCCCAAGGGAGAGGGGAAAAGGTGATAGGTGTGAAATTGTCTACGAAGAGACAATACGCATACAAGCACAAATACTTTATAAAAGAAGTGCACGAAAGCACTCTCACAACACTTGAACAAAATACGCAAAAAGCGTATAAATAATAAACATGCAATAATGCATGTATTTCATAAAATGGAAACAAATGCTTGAGACTCTCAAGCTTATTCTACAACAAGGGGGAACACCCCTATTTATACAAGAGAGAAGAGGGGGCTCCCCAAAGGAGTCGTTGGGGAGCTCCCAACGGTCACAATTGTGACCGTTAGGGGCTCCCCAACGACTCTATTGGGGAGACCCCCAATGCACCTTTTTGTTTAAGCAAAAAGGAAAAAATAAAAGAAAAGGAATTACAAAAAATAAAAGGAAAAAAATACAGCATATTCCAAATGGAATATGCGCAAAATGTAAAAAGATAGAAATACCCTTTTTGGGTAAAATAAAAAAAGGGGAAAAATGGAAAAATATATAAATATATATACTTATATATAGAGATACGTATACATATAATATATGTATACGTATCTTTATGTATATAAGTATATATATTTATATTTACAATAATGTTTTTGAGTATACATTTTAACACCCCCCCCCCCCTCAAACTTACGGTGTGATAACCGCAAGTTTGCCAAGGAGGAAATGAAATCTAGGCGAACAAAGAGCTTTTGTGAAGAAGTCCACAAGTTGATACTCAGACGTCACGTATGGTAAATCAATGACCTTCTTCAAGTATTCTTCCCTGACATAATGGCAGTCCATCTCTATATGCTTTGTTCGCTCGTGAAAGGTGTGGTTTTTGGCAATATAGATTGCACTTTTGTTGTCACAGCACAGCTTTGTTGGTTCTCTGATGGGCACTCCCATATCTTCCAAAAGTTGTCGAATCCATACGATTTCCATGGTAGTGGATGCCATGGCTCTGTATTCGGCTTCAGTGGATGACAGAGAGACCTTCTGTTGCTTTTTACATCGCCATGAAATCAAAGATTGACCTAAGAAAACACAAAAACCAGTGGTGGAGTGACGGTTACTAGGGTCACCTCCCCAATCTGAGTCAGTATAAGCAAGTAATTTTAAGTCAGAAGAAGAAGAAGATAGAAATACTCCTTTATTTACTGTGCCCTTCAAGTATCTGATGATGCCAAGAACAACACTCATATGAACGATTGTGGGAGCGTGCTAAAACTGACTGACGATGTGTATAGCATGTGACAAATCAGGTCGAGTAATACTAAGATACATTAAAGAACCTACCAACTGCCTGTAAGGGGTAGGATCGGTTAAGGGAACACCATCGTCAATCTTCATTTTTGCTCCCACAACTTCAGAAGTTTCGCATAATTTGTCATCAGAAATCCCGGATGTGTCAATAATCTCACAAGCAAGTTTAGACTGAGATAGAAAATAACCACGTTGTGAATAGGCAACCTCAATTCCAAGAAAAGATGTCAGAAAACCCAAGTCTGACATCTCAAATTTTGAAGTCAAGACGGACTTAATACCCTAGACTCCTTGAACATCATCACCTGTAATTAACATGTCATCAACATAGAGTAATAATATGACAATCCCTGCATTAGATTTTCTAGTAAATAGAGCATTGTCAGTATAACATGAGGAGAAACCATTTTCCAACATTACACTGGTAAATTTGTCATACCAGGCTTTGGGAGCCTGTTTCAAACCATAGAGGGCCTTTCGAAGACGAAGAACTTTATATTTAGGAATCTTCATGCCTGGTGGGGCATCCATATACACTTCTTCGTTAAGATCACCATTTAAAAAAGCATTTTTCACATCCATTTGAAAAATGTTCTAATTTTTAATAGATGCAATAGTAATAAGACATCTAACTGTAACCATTCGGGCTACAGGAGCAAAAGTTTCTTCATAATCAATTCCATACTCTTGCCCATACCCTTTTGCAACTAAGCGAGCTTTATACCTTTCCAGGGATCCGTCGCTTTTAGTTTTAACCTTAAAAACCCATCGACAACCTATAGTTTTCTTTCCTATGGGTAGAGTTTGGAAATCCCAAGTTTCGGCTCTTTTGAGAGCATTAAGTTCATTTTGCATGGCTTCTTGCCATTCTATACATTTTTTAGCTTCTTCAAAATTTCTTGGCTCAAAATAAGAGTGAATGGCACTAAGACAAGCCCTATACCAGGGTGAAAAAGAATCAAAGGAGACAAAACGAGTTGGCGGTCTCCTATTCCTCTCAGATCTTCGGTGATCGAGAGTAGGAACAAGCTCACTATATTGGTCAATGGCACTTCTAAAGGTGTCTTGGTTTCTACGGGAGTAGGTTATCAGATCACTTGAAATCCTGTTTTCTTGATCATTGAGAGGGTTATGTTCTTCAACATCACCATCATTTTCCTCATCGTGATTTGATAATACATCATCATTACTAGCCAATAAATAAAAAAGGAATGAATAATCAAAATTTTCTTGTTGAGAAACATTTTTTCCAAATCCACTCTCATTTTCTAAAAACGTTACATTTCTAGAAACATATAATTTATCATCTCGAAGATCATAGCAACGAAACCCTTTTTGAGTTTCGGAATACCCAAGAAAGGCGCAGGGGATAGCTTTGAGAGAGAGCTTGTCATTTTTATCCGTAAGTATAAAACATTTACACCAAAAAACACGTAACCTATTATAATCAGGTTCAAGCTTATATAAGATCTCAAAAGGGGATATTTTTCCTAATATTCTAGATGGTAAGCAATTTATCAGATAAACAGAAGCAAGAGCTGCTTCAACCCAAAAGTTCTTAGGAATGTTTTGAGAAATAAGCAGGGTCCTAGTGGTCTCAATGATGTGCCTATGTTTTCTTTCGGCCAACCCATTATGTTGAGGGGTTTTAGGACAAGACCTTTGGTGAATAATCCCGTGATCCTCAAGACATATTTTAAATTGGTTGGAGAGATATTCTCCTCCCGAATCACTTCTAAAATTTTTTATATTACTGTTGAATTGATTCTGGATCATTGAGTGAAAGGTTTCAAAACATGTAAAAACTTCATGTTTGTACTTAAGGAAATAAATCCATGAATACCTGGAGAAATCATCCACAAAAATAACATAGTAAGAAAAGCCTCCCTTTGAAACAACAGGTACGGGTCCCCAAACATCGGAATGAACAATTTCATAGGTTTTAGATGAGAACATAGTTCTTTGCTCAAAAGGTAAACTTTGCATTTTTTCGAGAATACAATCATTACAGGAAAATGAACTTTTACATAGATCCTTTGCAAAATGCAAATAAGATAACATTGTGATATTAGGATGACCAAGTCTTTTGTGCCACATGTTTATATCTTTGTTCCGGGCAACATTACAAAAAGATTTTGGAACTTGAAGAGATTCCATATAGTATAAGTCTCCTTTTCTAAAGCCTTCCCCAATCAATTTCCCGGACCGACGATCCTGTATTAAACATTTGTCACATGAAAATTTAATATCGCATCCATGGTCCGAGAGTTGAGAAACAGAGAGAAGGTTTAAGTTAAGTTTAGGTATAAATCTAATTTTTGGAATGAAAAAATCTTGAGTTTCAAAACTACCTATTACTTTAATTTCAAGAAAGGTTCCATCCGCAATGGAAACAAAGAATGGAGAAACATTTTTTGAATAATCGGAAAGTGAAAACATGTTTGAGGACATATGAAAAGATGCACCTGAGTCCAAAAGCCAAGAGACTTTACTTGGAATGGAAGAAGTAGACACGGCGGCACCGGATGTAGCTCCCTTGAGAAGAGGTTGAAGGGCTTCCACTATTTGATTTAACGAGAGTGACCCACTTGATGATGCCTCTTCCTTTTGTGGTACACCGGTGGTGGCCATAGCGAGAAGCTTCTTCCATTTGGGACATACGGGTTTGATATGTCCCGGTTCTTTACAAAAGTGACAAATAGTCTTGCTATAGTCCCTCTTTCCTCTTTGTCCACCATCTCCTCCTTGATTTTGGAATTTGAAATGAGGAGGACGATAGGTCTTTACATTATTTTCGGGTCTTGATACGGCATTGACCTCATTGTTTTCTTCATGATTACAAGGAACCACAAGAACATTTGATCCTTGTTTACATAAATTCATACGAGTCTCCTCACCACTTAATTTGGTGAGAACATCTTCAAGAGAGGGAGGAGTAAATGAGGATAGAAGTGATGACCTTATTTGCTCAAATTACGGTCTTAACCCATTCAAAAAATTGAAGAACCGATCTTCTTCAAGTTGCTTGTGGCGGAGTTCAATTGCCTCTCCACTCCATTTTGGTTCAAGCATAGAAAGCTCATCCCAAATAGAGGAAAGGTCGGCAAAATATTCCCTAATAGACATTTCGCCTTGAGTAAGGGAGAGAGCCTTCTTTTGAAGGTAATATTTATGGGATAGATCTCTTGATGTATACATTTTCTCGAGATAATGCCAAGCTTTCGATGCTTTTTTGAACTTGATAATGTTGGCATTAATCTTTGTTTCGACGGATGCGAAGAACCAAGAAAGAATCTTGAAGTTCTTCATTTCCCATTTGTCGTGCTTCTTGGAGTATTCTTCAAGAGCTTTGATTCTTTCCTCTTCCTCAAGAATCTTGATTTCACTTCCGTCTATTACGGTTATTTTGGGTTCCGGTTCCGGAATTGTGCCTTGCACATAACCCCACAATCCTTTTCCTTTTATATGAGCCTCCATGTTCCCGGCCCAAATGTGATAGTTGGACCCATTCAACTTGAAGCCAAGAGCAAAGTGAGACTCTTTCTCACCCATTAATGCGTAAAGAGAAGGAGAAAAGGGGCGTACCAACACAATGTTTCAACTTCAAGCTTGCACAAGATCCTTCTAAAATATTTGAGAAACAAGATCCACCACTTCAATCTCTAAAAATCCGAAGGCACGATTTTCGAGGCACTCGAAAAAAGGAGAATCCCACGATCTTCAATCACCAACCTTGCTCTGATACCATGTGAAATTGTCTACGAAGAGACAATACACATACAAGCACAAATACTTTATAAAAGAAGTGCACGAAAGCACTCTCACAACACTTGAACAAAATACGCAAAAAACGTATAAATAATAAACATGCAATAATGCATGTATTTCATAAAATGGAAGCAAATGCTTGAGACTCTCAAGCTTATTCTACAACAAGGGGGAACACCCCTATTTATACAAGAGAGAAGAGGTGCAAGAGGGGGCTCCCCAAAGGAGTCGTTGGGGAGCTCCCAACGGTCACAATTGTGACCGTTGGGGGCTCCCCAACGACTCTATTGGGGAGACCCCCAATGCACCTTTTTGTTTAAGCAAAAAGGAAAAAATAAAAGAAAAGGAATTACAAAAAATAAAGGGAAAAAAATACAGCATATTCCAAATGGAATATGCGCAAAATGTAAAAAGACAGAAATACCCTTTTTGGGTAAAATAAAAAAAGGGGAAAAATGAAAAAATATATAAATATATACTTATATATAGAGATACGTATACATATAATATATGTATACGTATCTCTACGTATATAAGTATATATATTTATATTTACAATAATGTTTTTGAGTATACATTTTAACAATAGGCACGGCAGGGGCCTCCGACATCCCACTGGCCTCCTGGTGAACACAGAAAGAGGAAGAGGGATACGGCGGGGGGCCGCCGACCTCCTGCCAGATTCCCGGCAACCACAAAGAGAGAGAGAGAAGGGAGAAGAGAGAGGAAACAGAGCTTACCTGGAGGACCGACATCGTCAGTCGGCGTCGGTGGCTGCCTCACGCAGGGAGAAGAGCAGGTAAGCGAGAGAGGAGAAGGGAAAAGGAGAGGGAGGTTGCGCGTGAGGGCCTCCCCTCCCTCGGCGTTGCTTTAAAGGGGGAAGGCGGTTACGGGTTTCCTTTTTTTTTAAAAACCCTACCAGGTTACGGGTTTGGGTCCGAGTTGTAGTGTGGATCCGTGGTTTGCCCGCGGTTTGGATCTGTAGGTCTCGCGGTGTGGATCCGCAGATTGGATCCAAATGGATCCACCTTCGGGTACTCGTATTAACAGGTTATATATATGTATATATTATGTTTAATATTATTTGTATTATCCTTAGTTGTTATTTTTTCCATATATATATATATATATATATATATATATATAAGTTATTATACGTATATCTATGGATCCTGGATCCAAAATGCGGATCCCATGCCCACCTTTAGAAAAATACCTATTATTTTTAGATAAATTTAAACAATTAATGTCAAAAATCGAGGTTATTACACTTACTAGGATTTGAAAGAGAAGCATGATGAAAAAAAAGTGTTGCAAAAACAAAAAACAAAAATCCAAAACCAGCAGACCTGAAATCTATGAAGAATATCAAATTACAGGTTGTTTGATCTAGTTGTCATTTGCTAGCATAAAATGTAGCAGTAGTGAAAAATAATTATAAAAACTGAAGAGCCTGCAAATATCAGAACAGTATAACATTGAACTAGATGAAGTCAACTGCAAGCAATCACTTAGGTCAATAATTTTACATAGGCAGGCAGCACATAGAAAGAAATGCATTAACATCAGGTTCATGATACTAAGATTAGGTACATAATGGGAGCTGGCCTGAAGAAAATTATCCATGAGATTACTATCATAGATATTGAGAAAGAAATAGCAGAATACCAATCAATTTTGAGTCGTCTTTATTTTAAGCAGTTATTGATTAACTAAAGTGTAAACAAGTGAACAACCTATACAAACTATGTACTAGCTATCAAACCAGGTTACTAGTTTTGGTGAGGCTGTACTTGTCTTTCCTAGTGTGGTAAATGTGCCTTTATGAAAACAAAGATCAAATGCATTATAAAGAAGCATTTGGCTAGATACAATAGGCCATGCAAATATAAGAGAAGAAAAAAGTTATAAAAAAGTTAAATATTTTATTGATGTGAAATAAAAATAAAAAAATACAAGAAAAACCTCACTACAACACTCATTCACACACACTCAATATACATTCCTTCTCTCCCACTTAAACACACACATACACACCCATTATTTAAGAGAGAGAGAGAAGGAGAGGACTAGCCTAACGGCTAGTTGGACCTCCTCCAACTAGCCATTAGGCATAGTCTTAATGGCTAGCTTCGTCAAAACAGTGACCAAAAATAAAAATTACAAAAAAATAATAATTAAATAATGACTAAAAATAAACATATAAATAAAAATTACTGAAAAATACTTATTCTAACCTTACAAGTATACATTTAAGTATACTTAATCTAAATACTAAATACTTAATAGGTATACCAAGAAAACAAAAAGGATACAAAGAATAACAAATACAAAGGAAGCATTGATGTGTATACCTAAATATATTATATTTATCTTAACACCCTCCCTCAAACTTAAGATGGAAAACCAAAAGGTTGCAAAAAAAGATGTGAAAAGGTCTTCAAATACCTCCATAAATAATCTTCAAGATGAGATATTCAAATTCTAAGGCTTCTTCAAACTTCAATCATCATTAGAATTTCAAGCACTTTAAGCTTCAAATATACAAGGTACTTTGGCTCAATCTATGACTTCCCT
This sequence comes from Nuphar pumila, assembly GCF_984573655.1. Lineage (NCBI taxonomy): Eukaryota > Viridiplantae > Streptophyta > Magnoliopsida > Nymphaeales > Nymphaeaceae > Nuphar > Nuphar pumila. Next base: position 139,542,842 of record NC_143250.1, on the reverse strand, counting down.
TAGTTTCTGCAATAAGGAAGCATCACAAAGCAACAACTACAACAAAGAGATTATAAAAAATGTGTGTATATATATTAAAATATAATACAATATTAGATATATATACATATGAAGAGAAAGCACAAGAAAATACAACATATAGAAAATACAATAATCATTTAAATCAAAATCATTCAAACAATCATGAGAAAATAAAAAATAACTATTTAGAAATAGCGCAAAAACATTTTTAATAATTACTGAAACAAGAGTTAATAATTTAAAAGAAAAATACACTAGATAACTTAATTCAAAATATCTCAAAATAATAAAGAGATGAAACACTAAGATAACTTTGAAACCACTTCTCAAAAAATCCAATAAGTAAAGATCATATCTCTAAAAGTAAAAAAAAAATACTAAATTACTGGGGACCAAAATCATAATCACCTATTAATATAGACTATCAAGAAACAAGCATGCACAAACAATATATTAATAACATAGATAGACATGTCATACGAAGATATAAATCATCAATAATTCTAAACAACTATATCGAATTGCCAATAACCAAACATCATGTGTATAAAAGCAATACAATTTCTCAAAGAAATGCAAAAGCTAAAAAGAATCACAATAATATAAATTTCAACAACAATAACAATATCAATATGAAACAAATATAAGTATATATATATATATATATATATGAATGTTTTTTGTAATGCCCACTAAGAGAAATTTAGTCTTTTTCCCTCTATGTAAATAGACATGTCCACTAGGGACATTTTTTGTCTTTCTTTTATTTTTCTCTCTTTCTTTTTCCCATTTGATTAGGGGTAAGAGGGTCTTCCCAATAGAGCTGTTTTCTCATTTGAGTAGGGGTAAGAGGGTCTTCCCAATAGAGCTGTTGGGACCCTCCCCAACCAACAGCTCTATGGGAGCGCCCCTTAATCCCATAATGTGTATAAATAAGGGGTCTTTATCCCCTTTTTTTTCTAGGCTTCTAAGAGCATTTCAATACATTGTTCTTCATATTTTTAAGCTCTCTCTCTCTCTCTCTGTGTGTGTGTGTGTGTGGTGCCTAGCCCTTTGTAGCTTATTGTATTTTGCCCATTAGTGGCTTCTTTTTTATGTGCTTGTACATTCGTTGTTGTCACTTTGTGACATTGCTCTTTGCACTAGTGTTTCATTACATGCTATGTCATATGGGTGCGGGTGCAGATGCAACACTTTAAAAAAGGTTGGGTGCAGGGGTGCGGGAACGGTGTGTATATATATATATATATATTATTAGATAAAACTGGACTTACTTAGGGTTAACCAAATCTACTTTTGGGACAAAAATGGACCTTGGTGTGGTTGATTTCACCTGACATAAAGGAAGCCATGTCCAAGTGTCGCACCCACATGGGTGCGGGTGCAACATGGGTGTGTTGCCCTGTTAAAGAGTCTGTGTTTCATAGATTACATGGTATCAAAGCCCCTAGGTGTTTGAACATTCTTGGGACTCTCACTTGGTTCATTTTTTGTGTGCTTGTATTTTGCATGTTTTTGCATTCTCTCCTTTTCTTTCATAATGGTTGACAAGAATGCAAAGATTGATCTTTCGTTCAAATTGAATCGGACTAATTATAGGATAGGGGTAGCCGCTATAGAACACCCTCAAAGATAAAAAAACTTTGAGGGTATGTATATGGAACGGTTCCAGAACCTCAACTAAAACTCATCAAGAAGAAAGAAGATAAAGAAAAAGCCTTGAGTGGAGAAGAAAAGGCCAAGGTCATTCAGGAGTATCAATCCAAAGTTGAAGATTAGGAAAGTGAGCATGCCAAAATATTGGCATGGTTCATGAATAATATGGAGCTCAAAAATTTGTGCTAATCTTACCAAATTCAAGAAGGCAAACGAAACATGGTTTTTTATGAAAGATATGTATATTCAAAGAAACCATGCTAGGCATTCCTTTTTACAAGAAAAAGTGAGAGATACCACGCAAGGAGATATGAGTATTAAAGATTATTATAATACTTTATCCCCTCTATGGGATGAACTTGCTCTCCTTGAAACTCATTGGGAAAGAAGTGTTATTGCCATGAGGCAAGAGCAAATGAAGAGAGAGAGAAAGAGATTTTTTTCAATTTATTCATGGGCTTAGGCCCGAATTTGAACAACTAAGAGGATCCCTACTTCATAGAGCTTCAACTCCTCTTAGTGAAATTCTTGTTGATCTATGCCAAGAAGAAACTCGCTTGGCTCTAAAAAAAGATATTGATGAAGTGCATGCAGTTTATAAATCGGGCAACAGGAGGACATAAACCTCCTCATTTTTGAAAAAATAACTATAATTGTTAAGATGTGGGCAAATGAAGAATGAGAGGGAAGTGATAGTCTCCATTCTTGTACGCCTAAATGACACCAACTATGTGATGTGGGCATCCATAGTAAAACATAAAATATGAGAAAAAGGGCTTTGTATTAGAATATAGATCGGATATGGATCCAGTACTTGATCCATATCCATATAGAATAGGTTCACGTTATAATGTATAATGTATTATACATTACTAACCAGGGGCAATCTCGCCATTGTAAAATATTATTGTAAACCTATTCTATATTAATGATGTTTTAGTGCAGCACGCTGAAATTGAAGTGGCTGCCGATTCCAAGGAAATCCCCTCTCCTCTCTTCCCACTCCTCCTTCTCGGTATTCACGATAGAACTGCCAACCCAAGCAGTTTTAACATGGTATCAGAGCATGTTAATCTGGGCATAAAAGTGCTTTCGTGAGGGATCGTGAAAGGATCTGCCAAGCCTTCAGCCGAGTCTTTTCCTGCCAAGTCTTCAGCCGAGTCTTTTCCCTCATCAGCGATCGTGAAAGTGCCAAGCCTTCAGCCGAGCCTTTTTCCCTCATCAGCGATCGTACTTCACGACCTTCAGCCGAGCCTAACCTCCACAGACGAGCTGAGTCTCCTCTTCCGCATCTTCAGAACAGCCGAGTTCCTCCTCTTTAGAACAGCCGAGTTCCTCCTCTTCAGTCGAGTTTCAAACAGGTCACCTCTTCAGCCGAGTCTTCTACTCTTCATCCCCTTCAGCCGAGTTTGAAACAGGTCACGCCTGATTCTTTTCTTTCTCCCTTTTCAGCGAGTCTTTTGCTCTCTTCCTTCTACTACTGAAATACTTCTTTTCTATCAACTGTTTCTTCTATTTACTTCGCTGAGATTCCTTTCAGCTTCATTCCCATTCATCGCCTGAAAACTGTTTCTTTCCCACGCTGTCGTTATTTTCTGTTTTTCTTCTCTATCAATTCTGAACATCACGTTACTGCTGGTCTGAAAACTGTTTTGTCACGACTGCTTTATTCTCTTCTACTTAACCTCTTATCTTGAATTGCTCTGTCGTTTTGTTGCTTCAGCCACTAGAGTTTTCATTTCAGTTTCAGTCACTAATACTTCAGGCAAGCCGTATCTTCTCGTTGTCAACCAGCCACCAATGGATACTTCAGGCAATTCGGGTCTTTCTTCCAACTTCCTTGGACAACTAGTTTCAGAAAAATTGACTACCAACAACTACCTGACTTGGAAAAGGCAAATTGCTCATTTTATTCGTAGTCAAGACCTTTCAGGCCACTTGGATGGATCTACTCCTATACCTCCAGAATTTATCATAACCGAAACCAAAGAAGATGGAGGATTGCCGAATACTATTCGGAATCCTGCATTTGTTTCTTGGATGAAGCGCGATCAGGCCCTTGTTGCATACATCACTTCCACATTATCTCAAGAGATATTGATTTTCATTCCTGATGATTGCACATCCAAAGTTTTGTGGGAGGTTTTAGCTCAGACATATTCTCAGATATTAGAGGCTAAAGTGTTGTTTCTCAAACGCGAATTTCAGATGTTAAGAAAGGGTGCAATGAGCATTATTGAATTCTTAAATCAAGTTAAAAGCATTACGGACCAGTTAGCCATGGTTGGATATCCAGTATCAGATAAAGAAAAGGTGCAACAAACATTGAATGCCTTGGGATCAGAATATCATGTCCTTGTGACCTCCTTATTGTGCTTACCTACATTACTCAGTTTTGAGGAATTACGCACCAAACTGCTTCAATACGAAATGACTCTGAAGAGCATGTCTGATACTTCAGCTGGACAATCATCTACGCATGAGGTTCTTGCCACATGAATGATAGTTGATCGAGCACGAGGAGGACGTGGCAGAGGCAGGGGAACTGCCATCCAGGGTGGACGCGGATTACTACCCACACCAAATTCCACAACCAGTTTTTCAAGGAATGTTCCCACATGCTATCAGTGTAATAAACGGGGTCACATCAAAGCCAACTGTTGGTTCAACCCGCAGAATCGAAACAGAACGCAAAATAATAGAAATATTGCTACACCAAGAACTGCAGGTACCTTTCGGGTCAGTGATGATGCTAAGGATCTTCTCTTATCTGCAATGGCCAACTTGAACTTGAAACAGAATGATGATGGAATATGGTATGTTGACTCCGGGGTAGCGACTCATGTTACTGGCAATGCAGGTAAATTCTCTACTTTGGTTCCCTATTCTGGAAAATCTAATATTGTAACTGGAGATGAGACTCACCACCCTATTTCAAACATAGGCAATGTCCTTATTCCTTTGTCTGAGTCATCTATTTCTTTATCTGATGTCGTTCATGCACCAAATATAAGGAAAAACATTGTCTTTATATCTAAACTTGTTGACTCTACCAATTCATCTGTGGAATTTACTCCTACTTCTGTCTTTGTCAAGGATCTTCAAACGAAGGAGATGTTCGCTAAAGGAGAGCGACGTGGAAACATGTATGTCTTCAATGAAGATCCAGCCTCCAGTGTCTTGAAGCCCAAGTCTGATCATGTCTCTGAAAACGTCCTAAGTTTATCCAAATGTAATAAGCCAGATCTCTGCCATTCTCATCTTGGTCATTGTAGTCAAGTCTTTATTGAAAAGTTAGTGTCCAATGGTTTTCTTTCAGAGTCTGTTTCATTTTTATTAAAGAATAAAATGTGTTCCAGTTGTCAAGTTTACAAGAGTCATGTACTTCCTTTTCATCAAATAAATAAAAGATCTTCTATTCCTTTTGAGGTAATATGTTCTGATGTTTGGGGTCCAGCTCCCAATGCTTCTTCTTCTGGAAGTAAATATTATGTATCCTTTATTGACAGTTTCTCTCGTTTTACCTGGATATTCTTCATGAAACACAAATCAGAGGTTTTTCTTATTTTTCGTCACTTTCATGCCTATGTTAAAAATCAATTCTCCCAAAATATTCAAATTCTCCAATGTGATGGAGGTGGTGAGTATTCCTCCAAAGAGTTTTTAGACTTCCTCCAAGATAATGGGATACATCGTAGAGTTTCTTGCCCGTATACTCCACAACAAAATGGAATTGCTGAACGTAAACACAGACATATTGTGGAGAGTGCAATGAGTATGATGCATGGTTGTAATTTGCCCATCAACCTTTGGACAAAAGCTTTTCATACTGCCACTCATGTGATAAATCGTCTTCCTATGCCTATCATTGAAAATCAGTCTCCCTATTATGTTCTCTTTGGTATACAGCCTAATTATGATGAGTTACGAGTTTTTGGATGCACATGTTATGTACATGTTGACAAATCCATGAGAAACAAATTTCAGGACAAAGCCTCTATATGCCAATTTGTAGGTTATGCAGATGAACACAAAGGGTACAAGTGTTATGACCCTATCAATAAGAAGATCAGAATTTCCAGAAATGTTGTCGTTGATGAAAATAGCTTTCCAGAAAATAAAGCCAACTATGGTCGTGAACATGGTGATACGACTGATAATTGGTATAATCCATGGCTTAGTGCTGAACTTATCTCACATGCTGCTGAATGTACCGCTTTGGCTCCTGAAAACATACATGATGAGACGGTTTCAGATAAGGTGTCGGAAACAGAATGTCAGAGATACAAAGGGAATGTCTACACAAGAAGACCCAAAGCGCAAACAGATGCACCTGTTGGAGAACACATGACATTCCCCAATAATGTGGAGGCACCAAGAAAATCAAGCAGGATAAGGCATCCAATTGAAAAATGGGTAAGTTATGATAACTTTTCTATGGATTTTCAGATTTTCCTATCCAAGGTTGAAAAACATGAAGAACCACTTGGATTTTGTCAAGCTGTTCAATCTGACAAATGGATTGAGGCGATGAATAAGGAAATAGAGGCACTTCATGAGTGTCGAACATGGGAGATAGTTGGTCGTCCCCCCGATAAAAATGTTGTTGGCTCAAAATGGGTGTATAAGATTAAATATAAACCGGATGGGAGCATTGAACGATACAAGGCACGTCTTGTTGCCAAAGGGTTCACCCAAGAATATGGTGAAGATTACGATGAGACCTTCAGTCCAGTAGTGAAAATGGGAACCATTCGCATTATCCTCGGCCTGGCCATTGAGCATGGGTGGAGCCTTAGTCAGCTTGATGTCAAAAATGCATTTCTCCATGGGAACTTAAAAGAAGAGGTCTATATGGAGCAACCTCAAGGTTATGTAGAGGGAGACCCAAAAGCATATGTATGTAAATTAACCAGAGCATTGTATGGTTTAAAGCAAGCCTCCCGGTCATGGTTTGAAAGCTTCTCCTCAGAGATTCAGAACCACGGTTTTATTCGTTCCCAACTAGACCATTCTTTATTCATATACAGGGATGGAACTGTGAAAGTATCTCCAATAAGATACTAATATCAAGACCTTAATATTCTTGATAATAAACCCACCACGAATGCACAATAAGAACACTTTAGAACACTTGTGCACAAAGGCACAACTCACAAATGCACAAAGGCATAAAAACAATGGAATCGATTTATTGAGAGCTTGGGCTTTGATTCAAAGCCATAAGAAATACAAGGGGGTGAAACCCCTATTTATAACAACACAAGAGGAGCCTTGGAAGGGCTCCACTCATAGACGTTGGAGCCCCGCCAACGGTCACAAATGTGACCGTTGGAGAGGGCCCAACGTCTATGTTAGTGGGCCCCCCAAGGTACCTTTTGGTACTTTACAAAAAGAAAATAAAAAATAAAAAGAAAACTAAAACAAATTACAATCACATTCATAAGGTGAATGTGCGTAAAATAGAGGAAAAGACTAATCTACCCCTACGGCTAAACAAAACAGAAATATATATTTTATATATATAATAAGTAGATACATATACATATATATTAATATATGTATATGTATTACCTTATATATAAAAAATATATATATTACATTTGAATGATTAGGTATATAATTTAACACCCCCCCTCAAACTTAGGGCAGGATGACCGAGAGTTTGCTAAGAAGAAAGTTGAAACGCGGAGCACACAAGGCTTTAGTGAAGAAGTCCGCCAATTGATATTCGGACGTGACATATGGAAGGTCAATGATCCCTTTGAGGTACGCCTCCCGAACGTAGTGACAATCCATCTCTATTTGTTTGGTCCGCTCATGAAAAGTGTGATTTTTAGCAATATAAATCGCACTTTTGTTGTCACAGCAAAGCTTGGTAGGCCCTTCAATAGTGATCCCCATGTCTTCCAACAACTGATGAATCCAAACAATTTTCATGGTAGTAGTCACCATGGCACGATATTCCGCTTCAGTTGATGATAGAGACACCTTTTGCTGCTTCTTACATCTCCATGAGATTAATGAGTCTCCTAAGAATACACAAAAACCAGTGGTGGAGTGACGGTTATTTGGGCCACCTGCTCAATCAGAGTCAGTATAAGCAATTAATCTTAACTCAGAAGAAGAAGACAGAAAAACTCCCTTATTAATAGTGTGCTTTAGGTATCTTACGACACGTAAGATAGCACCCATGTGAACAGAAGTTGGTGCATGCTGAAACTGACTTGCCGTATGCACCGCATGTGAGATATATGGTCTGGTGATACTTAGGTACATCAACGATCCTACTAGTTGCCTGTAGGGAGTAGGATCAGAGAGAGGAACACCATCATCAATCTTCATTTTAGCTCCTACTATAGCAGGAGTTTCACAAATTTTATCATCTGTAATACCTGACCTGTCAATAATCTCATATGCAAGCTTAGTTTGATACAAAAAATATCCTCTATGAGAGTAAGCTACCTCAATACCCAAAAAATAAGTTAAGAAGCCTAAGTCAGACATTTCAAACTTATCCTTTAAAATGGATTTTATGCTTTTAATCCCTTTAGAATCGCTCCCAATTATAAGCATGTCATCCACATAAAGTAGTAGAATAACAATCCCTGCATTAGATTTTCTAACAAACAAAGCAGTATCAGTAAAGCAGGATGAGAAATCATTTTCTAACATTACGGAGTTAAACCTATCATACCAAGCCTTGGGAGCTTGTTTCAAACCATAAAGTGCTTTTCGAAGACGAAGCACTTTTCCTTTAGGATACTCCATTCCAGGAGGAGCATCCATATATACTTCTTCGTTTAGATCTCCGTTTAAAAACGCATTCTTAACATCCATCTGATAGATGTTCCATTTATTGATTGAAGCAACGGTTATAAGACATCGGACGATGACCATTCGAGCAACGGGGGCAAAAGTCTCCTCATAATCAATCTCATATTTTTGACCATATCCTTTTGCAACTAAGCGGGCCTTATATCTCTCAAGAGACCCATCACTCTTAGTTTTGACTTTAAATACCCATCTATACCCTATTGCTTTCTTGTCTTTAGAAAGGTCTTGAAACTCCCAGGTCTTTGCTTTCTTTAGGGCTTCAAGTTCATTGTTCATAACGACTATCCATTCCGGGCATTTTTGTGCTTCCTCGAAATCCCTAGGTTCTGTGTACGAGTGAATGACGCTTAGACAGGCTCTATATTTTGGTGAAAATGACTCATATGAGATGAACCTAGAAGGGGGTCTTCTTGATCTTTCGGTCCTACGAAGATTTCCTTCACTTGAAGGGGTAGACTCACTATCATATCTTTCGAGGGCACTTCTAAAAGTATTTCTATCTCTATGAGAGTAGGTTATAGGATCTCTATGTGGTTCTTCATTGATGTGTGGATCAGAATGAGTTTCATTATTATTCAAGTCATTTTGATTTGTTTCATCATCACTAGTATCATCATCTTCAGTTAATAAATCAAACAGAAAAGAATAGTCTATATTCTCGTTATTAGTTTCAAGTTTTTCGAAACCACTAATATTTTCCAAGTAGCTTACATTTCTGGAAACATATAGTTTATCACTTTTAACATCATAACAGCGAAAGCCTTTATGAGTTTCAGAATACCCAAGAAAGGCACAAGGAATGGCCTTAGGGGAGAGTTTGCCATTTTTATCAGTAAGGACAAAACATTTACATCCAAAAACCCTTAACCTGCTATAATCAGGTTCTTTTTCGTATAATTTTTCAAATGGAGAAATCTTGTTCAAGTTTTTAGATGGAAGTCTATTTATGAGATAAACAGATGTAAGAGCGGCCTCCGCCCAAAGTTTTTTCGGAATATTTTGGGAAATGAGCAAAGTTCGTGTGGTCTCAATAATATGCCTATGTTTTCGTTCAGCCAACCCATTTTGTTGGGGAGTTTTAGGACAAGACTTTTGATGGAGAATTCCATAATTTTCAAGATAGCTTTTGAATTCATTGGAAAGGTATTCGCCACCCGAATCGGTTCTAAGAATTTTTAAATTTCCATTGAATTGATTTAAAACCATCATATGAAATGTTTTAAAAGTTGAAAAAACTTCATGTTTATGTTTAAAAAAATATATCCAACTAAACCTAGTGAAGTCGTCCATAAAGATAACATAGTAAGAGAAACCTCCCTTGGATATCACCGGAGCCGGACCCCATACATCGGAGTGAACGATTTCAAAAGGTTTTGTTGTAAACATGGATCTTTGAGGAAAAGGAAGACTTCTCATTTTTCCAAGAATACATTCATTACAAACAAAATTTTCATTACAAAGATGCTTAATAAAAGACAAATAAGAGATTTTAACAATGTTGGGATGACCCAATCTCTTATGCCATACATGAATATCTTTGTTTTGAGCAACATTACAAAATTGATTCTTGGGAATTTTAAGAAAATCAACATAGTAGAGGTCTCCTCTCCTAGAGCCTTCCCCAATCAACTTCCCGGACTGGCGATCCTGTATCCAACATTTATCAGAAGAAAATTTTATATCGCAACCATAGTCCGAGAGTTGAGAAACAGAAAGTAAATTTAAGTTTAGTTTTGGTATAAGACGAATTTTTGGGATAAAGAAGTCTTGTTTTTCAAAATTGCCCATTCCTTTAATTTCAAGAGGTGTTCCATCCGCCGTTGAGACAAAAAATGGAAGACAATTTTTAGAATAATCACAAAGAAAACAATGACTTGGAGTCATATGAAACGAAGCACCGGAATCAAGTAGCCAAGATGTCTTACCAAGAGAGGAAGAGGATGACATAGCGGCTCCAGAAATGCCTCCTTTGAGAAGAGGTTGAAGAGCATCCATAATTTGATGAAGCGAAAGAGGTTCATTTGATGTCGAAGGCCGTTCCTCCGATTGGGATGCTAAAGCTGCGGCAAAAAATTTCTTCCATTTGGGACAATTGGGTTTGATATGTCCCGGTTCTTTACAAAAATGGCAAGTTAATTTGCTATAATCTCTCTTGCCATATCGATCATTTTGCCCTTGATTTTTGAAATGGAGCGGTTTGTAGGTCTTCAAATTATTTCCGGGTCTTGACACAACATTAACCACTTCATAATCACTTTGAGAAGGTGTAGCAAGGATGCTTGGGTTATTTTTACTGATCCCCATCCGTGTTTTCTCACCACTTAGCTTGGTGATGACATCTTCAATAGAGGGGGATGTGAAAGCGGATAGAAGAGAGGACCGAATTTGCTCAAATTCGGGTCTAAGACCATTTAGAAAGTTGAAAAATCGATCTTCCTCTAGTTGTTTGTGCCTTAATTCAATAGCTTCTCCGCTCCATTTTGGTTCAAGCATGGCAAGCTCGTCCCAAATAGATGATAATTCGGCAAAATATTCCTGAATAGATAAGTCATTTTGTTGAAGAGTCAAGGCTTTCTTTTGGAGATAGTATTTGTGAGACAAGTCCATTGAAGTATACATTTTTTCAAGGTACAACCAAGCTTCGGAGGCCCTTTTAAACTTAATGATGTTGGCATTGATCTTGGTTTCGACGGATGAAAAAATCCAAGACAATATTTTGAAGTTCTTCATTTCCCACTCCATGCTTTTTGGAATATTCTTCTAAGGCCTTTTGTCTATCTTCTCCTTCAAGAATCTTAATTTCCCCTTTCTCTATAATAGAAAGTTTGGGTTCGGGTTCCGATATAGAACCTTGAACGTAACCCCAAAGGCCTTTCCCTTTGATATGGGCTTCCATATTGCCGGCCCAAACATGGTAGTTCGAACCACTAAGTTTAAACCCAAGGGAGAAGTGGGAGTCTTTTTCACCCATTAGAGAGAAGAAAAGATGAAAAATAATGCGTACCTTAACGGTTTTTCAAACTTTTCTTGACAAAAGTTGCTTCTAAAATATTGCCCGAAGTAAATGCTTTACTCAAAAACTTCACTAGCTTGAGGGCACGTTTTTCGAGGTACTTCACAAGAGATGAGATGCACGATCCTTGTCCTTCCAACGAGGCTCTGATACCATGTGAAAGTATCTCCAATAAGATACTAATATCAAGACCTTAATATTCTTGATAATAAACCCACCACGAATGCACAATAAGAACACTTTAGAACACTTGTGCACAAAGGCACAACTCACAAATAACTCACAAATGCACAAAGGCATAAAAACAATGGAATCGATTTATTGAGAGCTTGGGCTTTGACTCAAAGCCATAAGAAATACAAGGGGGTGAAACCCCTATTTATAACAACACAAGAGGAGCCTTGGAGGGGCTCAACTCATAGACGTTGGAGCCCCTCCAACGGTCACAAATATGACCGTTGGAGAGGGCCCAACATCTATGTTAGTGGGCCCCCCAAGGTACCTTTTGGTACTTTACAAAAAGAAAATAAAAAATAAAAAGAAAAAGAAAACTAAAACAAATTACAATCACATTCATAAGGTGAATGTGCGTAAAATAGAGGAAAAGACTAATCTACCCCTACGGCTAAACAAAACAGAAATATATATTTTATATATATAATAAGTAGATACATATACATATATATTAATATATGTATATGTATTACCTTATATATAAAAAATATATATATTACATTTGAATGATTAGGTATATAATTTAACAGGAACTACTGTAGTTTTCTTACTTATATATGTTGATGATATAGTGGTCACTGGTAATGCTCCAGAGCGTATTCAACAAATTAAAGTTTTGCTGAGTATGCGATTTAAGATGAAAGATCTTGGAAAGCTAAGGTATTTTCTTGGTGTAGAGGTGGACAGACAGGATGGAGAAATGTCATTAACTCAACACAAATACACTCTTGATCTTTTGGCCAAAGCAGGAATGACAGATTGCAAACCTGTGCCTACACCCAGTGTTGTCAATCAAAAACTCAGCATTTGTGATGGCGAGTTGTATCCTGATGCAACCAAGTATCGCAGTTTAGTGGGCATGTTACAGTATCTTACTTTTACTAGACCAGATATTGTATATTCTGTAAATCAAGTATCTCAGTTTATGCATGAACCAAAGACTGGTCATATGGATGTCGTCAAGCGTATTCTCCGATATCTAAAAGGCACGGTGGGTGATGGACTCAAATATGCTCAATCTTCATGGGCAACACCGAAACATGACATATTGGCCTATACAGATGCAGACTGGGCAGGAGACCCAGATGAAAGAAGGTCGGTTTCAGGATACTGTGTTTTCATTGGAAGCAATCTTATCTCATGGAGTAGCAGAAAACAGAAAGTTGTGGCAAGGTCTAGCACGGAGGCAGAATATAGATCTATGGCAGCTACCACAGCAGAAGTAACCTGGGTTAGGCATCTCCTTACAGAAATGGGAGAGAGTATCTCAAGTTCAACCCTCATGTGTGATAATAGAAGTGTTGTACAAATTGCTTTCAATCCTGTTCATCACGGTCGGACCAAACATATTGAGATTGACCAACATTTCATCAGACAAAAGATAGCAGACAAAGAGATTGAACCGGTCTATGTGCCTTCAGAAGACCAAGTTGCTGATATGTTCACAAAAGGTCTCACAAGTAACCGCTTTTGGTATCTGAAGAACAAGTTGCACATGGTTCAATCCCATGTACAACTTGAGGAAGGGTATTAGAATATAGATCGGATATGGATCCAGTACTTGATCCATATCCATATAGAATAGGTTCACGTTATAATGTATAATATATTATACATTACTAACCAGGGGCAATCTTGCCATTGTAAAATATTATTGTAAACCTATTCTATATTAATGATGTTTTAGTGCAGCACGCTGAAATTGAAGTGGCTGCCGATTCCAAGGAAATCCCCTCTCCTCTCTCATCTCTTCCCACTCCTCCTTCTCGGTATTCACGATAGAACTGCCAACCCAAGCAGTTTTAACACTTTGGGGGTTGGTTGACGGCACCGAAAAGGACCCTAAACTTATCCTTACAAAATTAGAGAATGAAAAAGAAGTTGCACTTCAAGGAGAGGAAATAGATAAAGCCATTTCTGAATATGAGAAAAGATGGAAGGAATGGAGGATGGGTCATTCTAAAATTATTAGATGTCTTATCAATAGTGTGGACATTCACAAATATTCTAGTTTGGTAAAGTTTGACTTCGCTAGTGATGCATGGAAATACCTTAAAGACTGTTAGATTTTGTAAATCCAGATTTCTACCATGCGTGAAGGGTGAGGAACAGAGAGAGAGAGAAGGAGCTGCAGAGAAAACCCGATTCCACTTGCTGGAGTCGGTTGCTAATCTTATTCATTTATATGCCATTACTAATATAAATTTTAGGGTACTAAAATACCCTTTTACAACAAGAAATAATTACATATGTGCCATTAATGAAAGGGCATGATTACAGGTCTAGATCCCTTGACCCGTGCGTGACCCATTATAAACAAAACATGCACGTTTTTTCACCCTCCCTCAAGTTGGGCATGGTTCTGAACCATGAACAACTTGTCTTTCAACATCCAAAATTTGTCTTTTGTCAATCCTTTTGTGAATATATCAGCCACTTGATCTGTAGTTCTTACAAATTCAGGCTCAGTCTCCTTCTCTTCTACCTTTTATCTCACAAAATGTTGATCTATTTCAATATGTTTGGCACGACTGTGATAAATGAGATTAAATGACATATTGATGGCAATTTGATTGTCACATAAAAGAAGAGATCGAGACATCGATTCTCCCACTTTTGTCAGTAAGTGCCTAATCCAGGTAGCTTCAGCAATAGCGGCTGCCATTGACCTATATTCGGCTTCTGTACTTGATCTAGCAACAACTTTTTGTTTCTTACTACTCCAGGAAACCAAATTCATCCCAACAAACACATAATAACCGAATATCGATTTAAGTTCATCTGGGTCTCCCGCCCAGTCTGCATCAGTGTAGACAGTAATTTCATGTGCATTTTGCTCATTTATCTTTCTCTTATACAAAAGACCATCCCCAACAATTCCCTTCAGATACCGAAGTATCAGTTTAACTGCTTCCATATGCCCTTCACATGGCTCATGCATGAACTGAGATACCTGATTTACTGAGTAAACAATATCAGGTCGAGTGAAAGTGAGGTATTGTAACATGCCTACTTTGCTACGATATTTTGTAGGATTCTCATATAGATCTCCATCTTGAGAACTGAGTTTCTGGTGAAGAACACTAGAAGTTTCCAAGGGTTTGCAATCTTTCATACCCGCCTTATCGAGGACATCAATAGTGTACTTATGTTGAGTGAGAGTCATTTCTTCAAAAGTATTGTCAACTTCAATTCTAAGGAAGTATCATAGTTTACCAAGATCCTTCATTTTGAATCTCTGATTCAAGAGATGTTTGACCTCCTCAATATGCACTTTGGAGTTACCTGTGATGATAATATCATCTACATATATCAACTGAAGAGTAACCATGTTTTGGTTCTTGAATATAAACAAGGAATGGTCAAGGAGAGATCGCCTAAAACCATATTTTTGCATTTCAAGAGAGAAACTATCAAACCAAGAACGGGATGCCTGCTTCAACCCGTATATCGCCCTTTTCAATTTGCATACGTATTTTGTAGGATTGCCTTCTGCATAGCCAGTGGGTTGTTCCATGTATACTTCCTCCTTCAAATTTTCATAAAGAAAAGCATTTTTCACATCAAGTTGACTAATTGTCCATTGATATTCAATAGCTAAAGAGAGTATGACTCTGATTGTCCCCATTTTCACCACTGGACTAAAGGTCTCATCATAATCTTGTCCTTACTCCTATGTAAATCATTTGGCTACAAGCCTCGCCTTGTACCGTTCTATAGTCCCATCCGGTTTGTACTTTATTTTGTACACCCATTTCGACCCAACTACATTTTCGTCAGGTGGTCTCAATACAACATCCCACATACCATATTCATGTAGAGCCTCCATTTCTCCATTCATTGCTTCAATCCATCTTTTAAAATTTGATGCTTGAGAAAATGTTGTGGGTTCATCTTCCTTGCTCAAAGTTGTTAGAAAAAGTTGAAAATCCAATGAAAAATTTTCATGACTGACCCATCTTTCTATCGGATGACGAGAACGAGTGGATCTTCTAACATCAAATGTAGAAGTGGATGTAGAGGATGTATCCATTTCCTGATTAACAATAGTGGGTGCATCTCTTCCTCGTCATGTGTAAACAAGACCTTTATACCTTTTGGGGTCCAAGGATAACTCTGTACTCTCCTGTGCAATCAACTTATCAGTAGGCATAGATTCTTTATCCTTTTGATCACAATCTGAAGGACAAATATCGTTAGTGCCAGAGAAAAGTTCAGAATTCAACCAAGGATGATAGACCTCAACTCTGGAATTTGATTCAGAAGGACTAATGCATCGACGATCAAAATTCAATTCATCGAAGATAACATTTCTTGATATTTTAATGTGCTTGCTCATGGGATCATAGCACCTGTATCCTTTATAGTCATCTGCATAGCCCACAAACATGCACTTCAAAGCCTTGTCCTGAAAGTTATGTCTCATTGAAGTGTCAATATGAACATAACATAAACAACCAAACACGCGCAAATCATGATAGTTGGGATGAACTTCAAATACAGAAAAGTAAGGAGACTTGTTCTCCAAAATAGTCATGGGCAATCGATTTATCACATGGACTGCGGAATGAAAGGCTTCTGTCCATAAAGTAATCGGAAGATTACTATCATGTATCATACTCATTGCACTCTCAACAATATGACGATGCTTCCTTTCAACAATCTCATTCTGCTGAGGTGTGTAAAGGCAAGATACCTTTCTCCTTATTCCATTACTTTGAAGAAAGTTAGTAAAGTCAATTGAAGAGAATTCACCACCTCCGTCACATTGGAAACAAAGAATGTTTTCAGAAAATTGATTCTTGACAAAAGAGTGAAAATTTTGGAACTTGAAGGTCTCCGACTTGTGTTTCATGAAGAAAATCCAAGTATAATGAGAATAACTGTCAACAAATATAAGATAATATCTAGTTCTAGATATAGAAGCAACTAGGGCAAACCCCCAAACATCAAAACAAATAATCTCAAAAGGTCTTGAAGCTCTTTTATTGATAGAATGAAAAGGTAAAACATGACTCTTACATAAGAGACAACTAGAACATCTGTTGTCATTGACATTTATTCTTAAACTAGACTTGAGAATGAGGTTATTTGAGACAAGCTTCTCAATGAAACTACTACTGCAATGACCTAAACGACCATGCCAAAGATTTGGCTTATTGGATTCAGAGACACTAAAAACACATGTAGGAATCACAGAGGACGACGATAAGGAGAGCTTCAAGTTTGGGTCAACATGGCGAACACGAGTAGAAGGATCTTCTTGGAAAACATACATATTGCCTTGTCGTTTTCCTTTAGCGAACGTTTCTCTCGTGCAGAGATCCTTGACAAGAACAAAAGATGGAGTAAATTCAACTGAAGCATTGATATCATCAACAAGTTTACAAACAGAAACAATGTTTTTCTTGATATTAGGAGCATAAAGAACCTTTGAAAGACTGAGAGAGGACTTTGACATAGGTATAACGGAATTTCTAATATGAGAGATAGAATGGTGGGATCCATCCCCAGTAACTATACTATTTCTACCAATTTAAGGAACAAGGTTTGTGAGCTTACTAGCATCACCAGTAACATGAGTCACTGCCCCAAAGTCCACGTACCAAGTACCTTGCTCATTTTGTTTCAGATTTAATCCTGCTAAAGCTGACAACAATAACTCCTTATTTCTCTGCTAGCCTTTGTGCTATCTGTTCCTCTCTTCGCTTCAGTCTGTGTTGATTTTCCTTTATTTAGGGGATTGAACCAACAGTTAGCTTTGACGTGCCCCTTTTTATTACACAAAAAACAAGTAGAAATTGGCCTCTATCGTTGTGAGTTGGGATATATGTTGGGTGTAGGTAATAGTCCACGGCCTCCTTGTCCACTCTTTCTTGTCCTCCCCTTCCCTTAACATCATAACTTCCTCATCCTCGTCCATAAGCTACCCCTGTGGCAAGAACATCTTGCGTCCCTGTATGCATAGATGATTCTTTAGAAAATCCTTTTAAGTTCATCTCATATTAAAGTAATTTTGCACGCAGGTCTTAAAATCTGGGCAACTCAGGTAAACATAATAAGTAACAATCATATGATAGTCAGGCCTCAATCCACTCAGAGTTTGTTGTACCATATCTTTATCAGTCACTGCACACCCAAAAACTGCTAGTTGATCTGTGATGATCTTCATTTTGTTCAAGTACTCCATGATAGTCATGAAATCCTTTCTTAACATCTGAAATTGCCTTTTAAGAAATACAATCATGGTCTGAGAAACCTGTGAATATGTCTGAACTAGTCTGTCCCAAAGTTGCATGGCAGTACAGTCGTCTGAAATTGCCACAAGCACCTCTTGTGACAACGTAGAGGTAATATAAGCAACTAGTGCCTGGTCTCTTTTCATCCATGCTACAATTTTTGGATTTTTAACATATACTGTGGTAGATGCTCCTTTACTGTCCTTTTCTTCTCATGATATAAACTCTGGAGGAACTGAAAGAGATCCATCTAGATGTCCATAAATATCCCGACTCCTAATAAAAGGAATGATCTGTCTCTTCCAAGTCAGGAAATTGGAATTGTTTAATTTTTCAGACGAGTTGACTGAGGAAGCTTGAAGAAAGACCAGACTGAGTAGGAAATGAATCTATGTTTCACAATAATAAGAATGTGTCCAGCACACAGCCCGATAATAGGTAAAGAAATCAGTATATCGAAAAACAACTTTCAACTTTAAGAAAATTCCTGCAACCTCTTACTCTTTTTTTTTGCTGACAGAACAGTCACGCAGATGACTAAAGTAACTGAACCTCCTTTTTTTTTTGCAAAATGGACTATATCAGACTATGTGAAGAACACTAGGCAATAAACAAAAGGAAAAACTGATTCAATATCTAATCCAAATCTGGTATCTAATTTAGATTAGATATTGAATTCCGATCAGATATGTAATTATCCATATTTGAATAAACAGTTAAGCACTGAATACGAAAATTTAAAAGAACATATGGGAAAAACTCATATCCGATATTGATTTAAAGTCGTTCAAGAATGAAAAGAATGAAGATGTCAAATGGCAAAAGAAGTCAGATCTGAATCTGATCAAATATGATAAAAAAAAGGATAAAACGAGATTAATAGACAACCGATTACGTGATCAGACCAGATTCTGATCAAAACTGATCAACAAGATAAGTTAGAACCAGATTAAGAGCTAAGAAGACAACGCAGAAAATATTAATAACAGAGGAGCGTGATCAGATCTGATCAAGATGGTGATACCAAGAAATATGTTGGGAATAAGATGACGAGACAAAATCGGTTTTGACAAAAGAACGTGATCAGATCTGATCGAGATCGAGATTGAGATACCAAGAAATATGTTGGGAATAAGATGCCGAGACAGAATCAATTTTGACAGAAAAACGTGATCAGATCTGATCAAGATCGAGGAGGAAAAATATTAAGAATCAATTTTTCTGACTTGGGAGACTGAACAATCAGATTCAGATCTTTTTAGACATACCTTTGGAAGCAATCCCAGATCTAGCTCTAGCGTGGCTCTGATACCATGTTAGATTTTGTAAATCCAGAGTTCTACCATGCGTGAAGGGTGAGGAACAGAGAGAGAGGAGCTGTAGAGAAAACCCGATTCCACTTGCTGGAGTCTGCTGCTAATCTTATTCATTTATATGCCATTACTAATACAAATTTTAGGGTACTAAAATACCCTTTTACAACAAGAAATAATTATATATGTGCCATTAATGAAAGGGCATGATTACGGGTCTGGATCCCTTGACCCGTGACCCATTATAATAGTCTTAAGGATATTGCGCATATTTATAATGTACAAAATAAAGTGAGGGCAATGACTCAATGGGACAGTACTACAATGCACTCTCTCTCCTTTGAGATGAATTGACTCTTCTTGAGCCAAAGTGGCATTACCCACAAGATATTGAGCTCCGCAAAAATCAAATCAAAGCGGAACATTTTTATCAATTCATAAATGGGCTTAAGCTCGAATTTGAAGAAACTAAATCCTCTCTTCTGCATAGAGGATGGGTTCCTTCCATAGTTGAGACACTCGAAGAATTAACTAATGAAAGAAAATAGATTCAAAAGACCGTCCGCTTCTAAGGATAAAGAATTCGTGCTTGCTATGTCAAAGCCTGAAAATCATACGAAGAGTTATAAACCACCTTATTTTGTAAGAAATGAGAATGGTAGAAACCCCAACAACTATGAAAAGAAGGGTGATCATGATTCAAAAAAAGGTGAAAAAATTATTTGCTATCATTGCTATGAACTAGGACATCAAACCTTTTTGTCCCAAAGGAAAGGAGGAGGATTATAAAGAAGACAAAAGAGTGGCTTCGGTTGAAAGGAGTGAAGTTGACAACTCCAAATGCATTGGTTCACTCTCCTTAGCTCAATTAATCGAGGCGTTTAACCTATGCTTAAATCACAATCTCCTTATTCGGAAGCGGCCATATCGATAAGTGACAACCATGGTAAGACCTCTTGAATCCTACACTTCGGTGCTTCATTTCATATGACCCCTAATGACTCCATATTGACTGAATGCAAGTTTAACTCAAATGATTCTTATGTTTCTACCGTCGATGGCACATCTTTGAAAATTAAAAGTTTTGGTATTTATCAAAAAACACCTATCTTTCACATACCAAATATTAGAGTAGTACCAAAATTGAACTTAAACCATTGCGAAATATGGTTGCAAAATAGTTTTCTCATCTAATGATTTTCTAATACAGGATCTCCAGTCTGGAAAGCCGATTGGGCAAGGCCATAGAAGAGGAGACCTCTATGTTATGGACAATCTTAAATTGTCAAAACAACTTTTTTGTAATTTTGTGAAAAAAAAATATAGAAATTTGGCACAAAAGACTAGGACATCCTAGTGTGACCAAATTGCAATTGTTTCTATTTCTTTCAAATTGTAAAAGAAAAAATTTTGTATGTGAAGATTGCATTCTTGGCAAAATGAAGTCTTTACCGTTTGGAACAAGACATCTTATAACTAAAAATTCATATGAATTGGTGCATTCTTTTTAAAACACTCTTAGATATTCAAATGAGGTGTTTCTTATTATGTTGTGTTTGTGGACGATTATAGTAGACACTCTTAGATATTCTTTTTAAAACACAAATCGAAAGTATTTGATTGTTTAAAAAAAAATTATAGTCATATACAAAATCAATTTAAAATCAATATTCAAATCTTTAGAACTGATTCTGGAGGAGAATTTATGTCAAAATAATTTGAAAATTATCTTGACTTAAATGAGATTATACAAAAAAATTGTGTCCGTACACCCCTCAACAAAATGGTCTTGCCGAAAGAAAGCATAGACACATTATTGAAACCACTAGAATACTTCTAGTATTTAGAAATGTTCCCAAAGTTTTTTGGGCCGAAGCCACTCTTACGGTCGTCTATTTGATAAATAAAACACCCTAAAAAAATATTTAAAATGTTTATCTCATTGAAAAGCTTTATAAAACGTCTCCCGATTACAAAAGGTTGAGGGTATTTGGGTGCAAATGTTTTGTTCTTACCAACAAGAATGATAAACTCTCTCCTAAAGCAATTCCTTGTGTGTTTTGGGGTTATACCGAAAACCAAAAAGGATATAAATGTTATGACATTAAAAGAAACAAATTGTATGTTTCTCAAAATGTTACGTTTCTTGAAAATGAAAAAGGTTTTTTTAAGGATAATATCCAAGAGAGTTGTGACTATTTGTTCATTTTTTATCTAGTCAATGATAAATATGAAAATATTCATGAAAGCCAAGTCATACACGAGGCAAAAAAGAATGTGAGTAGAAGTCTTGACAATATAGACCTATCTCACGATAATTTAGAAACCTATGCTCGAGGTACTGAAGGTCATCCAAAATGTGCTTTAGAAAGATACTCTCAAAGCCAAGAAGAAGATCCTTCTAGCCTTAGAAAATCCATAAGAATTTCAAAAGCTCCTAGTAGATTTGTTTCATATGATTTCTTTGAACTAAGGTATACATCTTGCCTAATGACTATTCACTTGTATGTTGAACCTCAATCATATCATGAGGCTAAGCATCGTCATGAATGAGTTAAGGTCATGAATGATGAGTTAGAAGCATTAGAAAGAGAAAAAACTTAGAGATTCAAACATTACCTAAAGAATAAAAACTATAAGATGCAGATGGGTTTACAAGGTAAAAACTAAGTACGATGAAACATTAGAAATATATAAGGCTAGGTTAGTGGCAAAGGAATATAGTCAAGAATATGGGATTGACTATAATGAGACATTTGCCCCAGTTGCTCGCATGACTAATGTTAGAACTCTTATTGCTATAGCATCAATTAGAAAATGACTTATATTTCAAATGGACGTCAAAAATGTATTTTGAAATGGTAATCTAGATGAAGAAGTGTACATGGATCCTCCACCTGGCCTGACTTTAGCACATGGGGAGACTCTCCGATTGCCTAAGGCCTAAAACAAGCTCCAAAGGCTTGGTATGATAGGTTTAGTGATGTGATGACACAACTTCATAAATCATGTTTTACTGATACTGCATTGTTTGTTAAGTCTTCTAGTACATGGATGGTGATTTTACTACTGTATGTAAATGATATGATAATCACAGGAAATGATAAGCATGGAGTTAATCATATCAAAGATGTGCTTAAAGCCAACTTTGATATGACAGATCTTGGTTTTTTATGATACTTTCTTAGAATATAAGTTGCTTACTCACATTGTGGTTATTTTGTCACTGACTAAATATGCAGCAAAGATCATTAAAAGATCAAGACTCTCGGATGAAAAATTGGTCGACACTCCGAAAGTCATAAACGCCAAAATGAAAAAAGATGATGGAGAGCCCTTGCAAGATCCAACGCCCTACAGACAGATGATTGAAGCTTTATCCTATCTTTCTATTACTCGCTCTGATATATCTCATGCTATTCTATCTTTCTATTACTCGCCCTGATATATCCCATGCTATTCATTCTGCTAGTCAATTCCAGCATGCTCCCACTACAGTGCATATGAGCTATGTAATGAGAATTGTTAGATATATTAAAAAATCTATTAATCTTGGCTTGTTTTTATCATCCACTTCTTCACTAGAAGTCATTGTATATTTTGATTCTGATCGGGGAGGGGATGTCAATCATAGACGCTCAACCACTGGTTTATGTGTATTTGTAGGTGACTCTCTAATTTCATGGCGATGCAAAAAGCAGCAGAAGGTGTCACTCTCCTCCACTGAAGCAGAATATCGTGCCATGGAGACCACTACATCTGAGTTAGTTTGGCTGAGACAACTTCTCGAAGACTTGCAATAATTGTCTATGGAAAGACAATACACATACAAGCATGAATACTTTATAAAAGAAGTGTTCACAAACACTCTCACAACACTTGAACAAAATACGCAAAAAGCGTAAAAGTAGTAAACATGCAATAATGCATGTATTGAATAAAAAGAACAATTGCTTGAGACTCTCAAGCTTAGGAAATACAAGGGGGGAACAACCCTATTTATACAAGTGCCAAAAGGTGCAAAAAGAGGGGCTCCCAAAGGAGTCGTTGGGAGCCCCCAACGGTCACATTTGTGACCGTTGGGGGCCCCTAACGACTCTATTGGGGGACCCCCAATGCACTTTAAATAATATCAAAAAAAAGAAAAAGAAAAGATAAAAAAAGAATTATAAAAAATAAATAAGAAAATTACAACATATTCCAAAAGGAATATGCGCAAAATAGGAAATTACAAAAATACCCTTTCAGGTAAATATATATAAATAAATATATTTATATATATAGAGATATATGTACATATAATATATTATATGTAAATGTATCTCTATGTATATAAATATATATATTTATATTTACAACAATGATTTTAGGAGATACATTTTAACAAAGACATGCTCCCAATGTTTGATTTTTGTGCAACTTTGAGCTTACTTGACTCTTCTGCAACTGATTCTGCCCTCTTCTCATAGGGCCTTTTTAGTTTAAGACAATATGTCTTGACATGTCCCAGTTTACAACAATAATAACAAATAATTTTTTTCTTTTCAAACTCGTTGCCTTGTTTTCCATAGTTATCATTGTTTGGTCTCCCATAATGTGGTGGTTTGTAAGCATGGACATGGTTTCCAGACCTTGATACGGCTATGACTGAATCATCATCTTATCTAAATGTCTTCTTTTTTAGTCTATTTTCTTCTATACTTAGCTCTTCAATAAAAAAAAATCCTCTACGAAGAAGAGCCGATTTGGTAGATTCAAACTCCGGTCTTAGACCATTGATGAATAGATAGAAATGTTCTGCATCAATTTGTCTTTGACAGAGCTCTGTCTTTGGGACAATGTCATTGTGGCTCAAGAAGGGCCAACTCATTCCAAACGTCGGACAACTCACTATTCTCTAATACTTTTTCCTCTTTGAGTCATAGTGCGTACTTTGTCTTGTAAGTTGCAAATATGGGTAATATCTTCAAGAGAATATACTCTTGAGATATTCTCAAGCTTTATTTGTATGTTTAAACTTAGCTAGACTTGAGCACTTCTTGATATCAACACTACTAATGAGGCAAGACATAATCTTGGCATGCCAAATTCTCCATTCTTTAAATTTTTTCTCATATGTGCCCATAGCCTTGGCCTTTTTCGCCTCCGTAAGAGGTACCTCTTTTTTTCCTTCTATCTTAGTAAGAATTCCAAATCCGACCCATCCACTAATCCCCAAGATGTTCACCAAATCGTCAAAAGTAGACACTCAAAAGAGTTCCACCAAAGCACCAAAAGAACACACAAAAAGCCACAAATGGGCTCACACACAAGATCCACCAAAGGTGGCTGAAACAACCTTAAAAAATATTATTTTATTAACTGAAATATGCAAAAAGCCATACATGAATGAGGGGGATCCACCCCTTTATATATACATTCCAAAAGGCCTCAATAGAGACGTTGGGAGAGGCCCAACGGCTCTAAATAGAGTCATTGGACCCTCCCAACGTCTCTTACTTTTGACTAGTCAACATTAGTTGACTAGTTGAAATTGAACCAAAAGGTAAAAACTAAAAAAATCTAAACTAACCTAGTTACTAATCTAGTTACATATTTATATATGTATATATATATACAAAATACATATCCATTATATATATAATTTTAACAATGTCAACAAAAATAAGCAAGAAGATTTAAAAACAATACTCAAATCAACGCAAGAGCTATAAATTTTGCAATATTATAAGATTTAATCCATAAGGACAACAATGGTTACAAGAAAATAATAATTTAGTCATCGTAGATAAAGATCAAGACAAGCATCCAACATAATAACAATGACCAAATAAGCAAATGAGTGATATACTCACAAAACCAAAGATCGAACAACTATCGATTAGACTCATAAATAGGCAATCTAAACAAACAAAATAACGAGGTGCACACAATTTACCCCCAAAAAAACAAAAGAAAGATATGATTTATTAAAGAAAATATTGTGAAGGACTAAACCAAAGCCACAAGAAAACTTTGGAAATTACATTCCAAAAAGGTTATAAATAAGAATCGATTTCAAGAAACAAATTTCAAATCAAATCTAACAAAGAGAGTTTGAAACCTCGAATTACGGTGCAATCACATGCAAAACAAAATACAAGCATATCTTGATGAGAAGCCACAAATAAGACACACATAAGTCTCATAATAATATGTAACAAATTTTCACAAGACATTTAACCTTGCAAGGAAAACAAATGAAAGGCAATTCAAGAGGGAAATAGTCAACAATGGAATAATCACAAGGCTACTAGGGCTAAAAAACACAAGCCGCCCAAGGGAAATAGAAGCACTCAAGGCCACTAAGGAGACAAACAAGGCCACATACTTCAAATATTAATTGCAATGAATTAGAAGGGGCATCTACAAAGCAACTAAGGGCATAAACATAAGCCAAATAAGGAAAGAGAGCACACAAAGATAAAAGGTATTAATTTTATTAATCTCACAAAATGCACAAAATATGCATAAAAAAAATCCAAAAAACACATGCATGTATGATACTATAGATCTAATACATGTTAAAATACAAGCAAAAATGTCAAATACACTCAATACAAAAGTATGTATTACAAATCCAACCATGATAATAGTATGATTTTCATAAGAAAACATGTCATGAGTAAAAAAACATGAATTGATATTAAAATCCCTGAGTACTATAAAGTGCTCAAGCATGTATATATATCATTTCACAAAAATCAAGCAAATATTATAAATCTTATAAAAATATTTAATAAAGTTTTAAATTAGCACAAATATGAATGCAATTATATACAAGAAAATGACAATCTGAAGTCTAAAAAACATTTAAAGGTTTTTATTTTTAAAATAACCGCATATACCAAAAGTACAGAGCTCAATCATTTGCTAATTATCAAGCATAAACCAAGAAAATTTTAAAAAAAACATTAAAAATAACAAATAAAATTTCAAAATATAGAAAAATTTGGTACTTTCTCAAGCATAATGCATGAAATAGGCAACTCAAGCAAAATAAGCATAAAAATATAAGATAACCATACTGGATCAAGATCTTTCTTGAATCCAAGTCATACATCGATCACAATTCCATCACGAAGCACGAACTCAAACCAAAGATTCTCAAATACCAACAAAGTTTTTCTTGGCTCTGATACCATGTCACGAAATAGTATGAAACCCAAGATAAAAGAAACTAAACATAACAAATGAAATTCAAATGCATTATAAAGAAGCAAACAAACTATGTACCAGCTATCAAACCAGGTTACTAGTTTTGGTGAGGCTGTACTTGTCTTTCCTAGTGTGGCAACTGTGCCTTTATGAAAACAAAGATCAAATGCATTATAAAGAAGCATTTGGCTAGATACAATAAGCCATGCAGATACAAGAGAAGAAAAAAGATATAAAAAATTAAATATTTTATTGATGTGAAATAAAAACAAAAAATATACAAGAAAAACCCCACTACAACACTCATGCACACACTCAATATACATTCATCCTCTCTCACTTAAAAACACACATACACACCCTTTATATAAGTGTGACACAAAGAGAGAGGAGAGGACTAGCCTAACGGCTAGTTGAACCTCCTCCAACTAGCCATTAGGCATATTCCTAATGGCTAGTTTTGTCAAGACAATTTGACCAAAAAATAAAAATTACAAAAATATAGTCATTGAATAATGACTAAAAAATAAACATATAAATAAAAATTACTAAAAAATACTTATTCCAACCTTACAAGTATACATTTAAATATACTTAATCTAAATACTAAATACCTAATAGGTATACCAAAGGGTATATGAAAGGTATACCAAGAAAACAAAAAGGATACAAAGAATAACAAATACAAAGGAAGCACTGATATGTATACCTAAATATATTATATTTATCTTAACGCAAATTACTTTCACCTAATTTGTTCCTACCAGTTTTATGACTTGCGCATCGAAATTTCAGTCTACGCAAAATAATATACATTCACAATGTGTACATTGCAAAATAAACTATTTTCTTCAAGTCTTGACATATGTACCTTGAACTAAACAGTAAAATAATAACTACTTTCGAGGTTTATCGATTCCATTGCTGATATAACAAAATTGGTCAAGTCAAAGGATGCTTATTGAAACCCTGATCGATACTATCATTTAATGACTAAATGCACTTAAAATGGAATCATCAAGCAAACGACATCAAAATGAAGAAACGGCAACTTTGAATTGAACAAAAATTATCAAATCTAAAGTGTAAGGAGATCAAAAAAGGGGAAAAACAAAAGGATAATGGCAGAAAATCTTACGCATATCAAGGATTGATTTCTCCACTCTTTTGAACAATTCAACTCTTTGAATCAAGCTGCCATTTAAGTCTTCAGCAGGATCAGTGCTGGACGATAACAAAGTAGATATCAACAAAGAAACCCGCCACAGCTCTTTGATTTCCATCAAAAGCAACCCTGATCATATGAAAAAATGTCACGGTAATAATGTGTGAACAAAATTTAACAGGCCAGAAAATAGTTTAACTAATTATGTTATATATAGAATCATTTAAAAAAACAGAAACTGATCAATTTAGCTGATGTGCAAATGTCAATTATCCACTAGTGCTTTTGTGTGTGCCCATCTGTGTGCATGCGTGTGTGTGCACGCTCTCACGTGCATGAATGGATGCCTGCCTACATCTGCATAAGATGATAAGGAAGCAAGAGGAGTAGCACCATTGGTATCAAAACCCACTGAAAACCCCATGGTTATGATAGTTTATCTACTCTAAAATCAATTAAAACTCCCAAATGCCATAGATATGGGCACATTTGGGTCGAGGGTAAATATAAATCATGCCTTTAAAGCCTCAATTTGGGTTCCACACTCGGCCAGAATCCTTGTTTCCACATGTAGGATTGTCATGTTTTTGGGTCACGTTCCTCTCTCAAAATGTGTTTGGATCTTTATTTTCCTAACACGTTCCTCTCCCAAAACGTGCTCGGGTCACGTTTTTCTCTAAACACTCGGCAAGAATCCTTGTTTCCACATGTAGGATTGTCATGTTTTTGGGTCACATTCCTCTCTCAAAATGTGTTTGGATCTTTATTTTCCTAACATGTTCCTCTGTAATAAACGAAAAAAAAAATAATTTGGATTCGGGTCGGATCCGGACCCGGACCCAGACCCGAAGGGAGGCACCGCCTCCCGTGTTTTTAACACAGGGAGGCAGGGGTTTCAAAGATAACCCTTGCCCCCTTCTTCCTCTCTCGGTCTCTCTCCCCCGACCGACTCTTTCCCCCTCGTTCGTCCCTGCGGCCACTGACGTCGGTGACTTGCTGTCGGCCACCGCCTTTATCCCGTGTGCTGCAGGGAGCCGACAGCCTCCGCTGTCGCCGCCGGCGACCACCAGCTTGCTCGAGTCTCCCCTCTGCAACCTCGCTGGCGACGCTCGCACGCCGATGAGCTTTCCTCAGGCGACCCCCTCCAGGTATGTTCCCTTCGTCCCTCTTCTCCTTCTTCGTCTGTCTCTTCTCCCTCACTTCTCTGTTGCGCAGGGAGGGGCTGAGCCGCCTCCCTCAATCGCAAGGGAGGGGCAAAGCCCCCTCCTTGCTGCCTTAAAACCCCAGGGGCGGGGCAGAGCCCCCTCCCTGCGATGGGTTTTGCAAGGGAGGGGCCTAGGCCCCTCCCGATGCCTTTGTTAGCAGGGGAGGGGTCAAGCCCCTCCCTATGTGCTGTTATGGGGGAGGGGGGTGAGTTCCCCTCCCTGCACCCTGCTACCTTTGACGGCAGGGGAGGGTCGAGCCCTCCCTGCTGCCTCTTTTGGCCAGGGAGGGGCTGCGCCCCTTTCCCTTTCCTCGCTGATATCCGAGAAGGGGCGTAACCCCCTTCCCTTTGTTTTCCCATTTGACAGGGGAGGGGCCCGACCCCCTCCCTATTCTCTCTCTCTTCTCGTTTGACAGGGAGGGCCGTGACCTCCCTCCCTGCTCTCTCTTGCTGACCGATCGGAGGGCACCAGCCTTTCGGCACCCTCCGCTCGGTGAGGTCAGGGAAGGGGCGCAACCCCCCTTCCCTTCTCTTTTTCTTCTTTTGACCGCCGACAGGGGCTATGCCCCTGTTGACACCTTTTCCAGCGTTGTGGCAGAGGCGACGCCCCTCTGTCGCCACCTTCCTTTCTGGTCGGAAGGTAGGGGTGATGCCTTTGCCGCCCCTGCCTTCGTTTGTTGTTCCGACAGGGGGGCTCCGCCCCGCTCCGCCCCCCGCGTACTCTGGCAGGTCGGCGGGGGCTGGACCCTAGCCACCTGAGTCTTCTACAAATAGGGAGCGGTTGCTCCCTGCTTGTCTTCTCGGTCTGCTTTGCCT
Source organism: Nuphar pumila (assembly GCF_984573655.1). NCBI lineage: Eukaryota > Viridiplantae > Streptophyta > Magnoliopsida > Nymphaeales > Nymphaeaceae > Nuphar > Nuphar pumila. The sequence continues at coordinate 139,513,147 of NC_143250.1, read as the reverse complement.
GGTAGGGAGCAGGCCTCCCTGCCTCTGTTCGTTGGCATAAAGCCAGGGCTCTCCTCCCCTATTCCTGCCGCACTAAGCAGGGCTCGTGCCCCTGGCCTCTTCTTCCGCAGCGTGTCTGCAGGGAGCGAAGTCCCTTGTTTTGCTTCGCATCGGGTCTTGTCGGACCCACCTCCTGTTGTTTTCTTTATGGTTTAGCATACTAAAGTTCTAAGACCTCCAGGTTGAACGATGGTTCCTGCTCGCTCTTCATGGATTGAGCTCGTGCTTACCTACGCAACTGGCATACGAGGACCGTCACCTCTTCAGGTAGGTGAAGATTGCACAAAAGACTTGGACAATTGAATTGAGTTCAATTAACTAAAAAGGACAATCTAATAAATATATATGCATATATATTTATATGAGTACGTATGTAACTCAAGGACGCGGTTTCGCGATCCTTGTCCTTTACTTTGCCGTCGTGCATCACGCAAAGGTTCTGCGTTGCACTCCTGCTTACGGTCTTTACTTTGCCGTTACGTGTTGTGCCGGAGGTTTGCGTTGCACTTCTGCTTACCGCCTTTACTTTGCCGTCGCGCTTTGCGCCTAGGCTCTTGCCTTTGCATAGGTGTTGGTATTGCCTTGCTATTTGCAGATGACGTGCAAGTTATTGATCTTTGCGTATGCCTTAAAGGCATCCTCGTGGAGGATGCAAGGGGCATTTACCCCTCTCACTCTTGCGACAAGAGTTCAGTCGGGAGTGAGCGGCACATCCTCGTCTAAGGAGAGGGATACCTCGCAAGGATCCTGGCTCTTCGTGTGTGCAGTCCTGCAGAGTCGACTTGAGATTTCAGGGAGCTGCGCAAAAGCATCGAAGACTGCTCCAAATCAAAGCATTTGGAAGGATGTGACTGGCTGGTTCTGCTCGCCTTTTTGGCATATCTCGGATGATCCCGAATTGGGGGTTTGAGCGAACTTCTTAGCGGGTGTTCTGTTGAGAAACCTGTATCCCGTCTATCGAGGCCGGTATCGAGTCATGCGAGACATGTAGATACCCCGATAGCGGATGTGATTCGAGATAATCACATGCATCATGTTGGCACAAGGTACTGCTGTTTCAAAAGATAAAGTAAAGTAGATAAACTTTACATCTTTGTGAAACACTCCTGTTGAGGTTCTATTGAGGAGCTATACCCCCCTTTCATCCTAGAGTACTTGTAGTCGTGCACGACACGTCTAGTACTGCGATGATCGGATGAGACGGTCGTGCGACCTCGAACAACGCTAAATGCAAAATGTTGAAATCACATAAATGGCCTCACATTCGCCTTCACAGGCAAGATGCTCGAGTGGTTTAAATACCACAGCATAGAATGGGTCGTTAGTTAAGCAACCCCTAACGTACCTATTCGTTTTTTTGTGTCTGTCAAGGGAGAGGACAGAGCGGTACAAACTCCAATGGACAGGTTGTTAACAACCACCCTACGGGCAACGATCCGGCCTCCCCAGTCATTGGAGTTAGGGGAAAGGGGCTACATTAGTTAGCTCAACACTTCTGCAGAAGTTGGATGCGTCCGTGGCACAGCCTCCTTTGGGGAATCCTCTCTCGGCTAAAGCCGTCCCTTTGGAGCGAACTCAACTAGCTATTCGGGTTATTGAAAATACATAGAATAACAGACGCCCGAACTAGTCTCAGCTGGTTCTACGTTTTGTCTGCGCGTACCCGCAGGTTCGTAATTATCGAAACATAAGGTTTGTTCACACTGGTCGTTGAGTCGTGAGCTTCGCTTGCACTATTGTTTCTCTTGCACTACTGATTCGCTTGCACTACTGATTCGCTTGCACTACTGCTTCGCCTGCACTACTAATTCGCTTGCTTGCTCGATAGTTCAATATGCTACTCGTTGAGCTGTGTACGCCTGTCAAGGCGTTACTCTAGTTGGTTAAACTGCTTACGCAGTTCTTTGCGGAGTAATAAGGAGTTTCTCATACTAGTTAAATGCTTATAATAGTAGCATTATGCCAGTTGCTACATATTAGCATGTGACTTGCTTTATCCCTTGGTCGAACTATTTGGTGCTTATTGTAGCGTAACACTTGTTGGTTTGCATCTCTTATGATTGATGTGATTGCATACAGCTCGTAATTTACGAACTGGTGGCAACTAGGATTGTTGTGGTCGCTTGTCTTATAAGCTGCTTACATATTGTGATATAATTGTTGTCGTATGATTGCTTATGAATGGCTTGTGATGTAATGGTTTATGCCTTACGATTAAGTTAATTACTTGTTCATGGACTGAGCCATTTTATGGTAATTATATGTTTTACGAGCATTGCTATGAGTGCTTATCTTATTCAGTTGTTTTGTTTGGCTGACGGGTAGAGTTAGTTACCCTTCGCCCATAGAATCAACTGAATTGCCATATCTGCGCGTTCTCATGTGTCGTTTACACATGCTTTGAGGGCCTATTTGAGGATTGCGATATTCCTTGTGGCAATCATACGATGCGTAGGATTATATGCTTCTGCGCTGAGTGATACAATGCATATTGCTGATATACATGCTTGTACCCATATTGTGGCTACTGACCTCGAGAGCAGTCAACTGTTCGGAGCAGTCGATTGTATAGATGCGTGTATCACCGAGTAGGGTGTCTGACGAGCACCTGATCTCCAAAGGATTATCTGCGAGGGCGTGTATGATCAAGACCCGGTACCCGGCTAGAGTGGGAGATCTCTATGAGGATGTACACTGTCCACGAACGGGTAGCCGCAAGGACGGTGAACTCCTGTGAGGAAGTGTATGGTCAAAGATCAGGTATACCATCTAGAGCGGAATTCCTTGTGAGGTTATACATTTCCCAGACCAGGTGATCCGACGTTGATCTTGTTGTTGGTATTAGTAGCTATCGACCCAAAGAGCGGTCTTTTGTGTTGATGCGTGTATCGCAATGATTTTCATTAGATATGGCATATGTTGGGGATCGGTTTCCCAAAGGTTTCGCTGTGAGGTTATACATTTCCCAGATCGGGTGACCCGGCTAGACGGGGAGATTCTCTGTGAGGATGTACATTGTCCACGAACGGGTAGCCGCAAAGACGGTGAACTCCTGTGAGGAAGTGTAGGGTCCAAGATCAGGTATAACCTCTAGGGCGGTAATTCCTTGTCAGGTCGTATACCTCCCAGACCGAGCGATCCGATGTGGATCTTGTGTTTTTGCTTACCATAGAAAGTTATGATGAGCTGTGACGATCTTCTGAGATTGTTTGTGATAGCCAACTATGAATTCATAGTTTCGGCTTTCTGTTTTAGCATGATTACATGCATGACTCAGATGTGAGAATCAGATCGTTAGTGATTTGAGTTAGTGATCATGTTTTGGACCTTCTACGGAAGGGTGAGCTTCTCTGAGGAAGTATGACGCCTTAGTGCGTCATAACCGGTGACGGTTAGCCGCGTAGACTTTGAGAGATGAGAATAGGTTAAGGTTGTTCAGGACGACGCGTTTGTTAGAAGTAGTGAGCGACAAACGATGTCCTGATGGTGATTTAGATGCAGAGACCTCGTTCTAGGAACGAGGACAAGCTTGTTGCGTAGTAGTTCTCAGCTTATGATCAAATGGATCGTATGCTGCGTTGGTCAGTTGCACTGCTTACTTGCTTTGAACTGCTTACCTGCGTTAAACTGCTTACTGTTTGCACTACTTACGCATTTGCACGGCTTACTCGCTTGCACTACTTACTCGCTCGCACGCCTTATTCGCTTGTACTGCTTACGTGTTTGCACTATTCACCTGCTTGTATTGCTTACCTGTTTAACTGCATATCTGCTTTAAACTGCGTAGCCTACTGAATTAAATGTACTTAATTCAGTTCCTTGTAGTCTCTCTTGTGCACCTGCTAGTTTTTCGCGAAACTAACCCATTCTATGGGTACAGGTGATTATTAGGTACACTACGGGCGATGGCGCGATTGCAAGATGGCTTCAAGACTTCTTCTTCCTGCTCTTAGCTCGCGTCCTGGATGCTTGGGTTTGTATCGGATTTCCCTTAGGATATCCGAATCTTGTCAGTTTCGGTTCTTTTAGCTAACGTGCCCAAAGTTGTGAGCTTGCCTTATGATTTATCAAAGAAAAATCTTCCGCTGATTTCATAAACAAACTCTGAAGGAAAGAGATATTTTTAGTCTCTTGCTTGTTTTTCTGAAAAGGTTCGCAAGTTTGAAATTTGGGGCATTACATCCTCTCTCAAAATGTGTTTGGATCTTTATTTTCCTAACATGTTCCTCTCCCAAAACGTGCTCGGGTCACGTTTTTCTCTAAATAAAAAAAACATGTTTGTTATTATTGCTTACTATTCTATTTCTTTCTAATTGAATCTGATTCCTTTGCATCACATGATATTTGATATATGACTATGGTGCGATTACAACCCAACATCAATATCGATATGATGGTTTGCTGAAAAATATTCTTGGTGATTACTGGTAATCGTTGAGTTCTGGTTTAATTTGATCCCAAAAAAAAATTTTGTGGCTTATCATGTGATGTTTTTGCTTATTATCATTCCTTGCAAGTGATTTGTCGTGTGATATTGTTTTTTTCATTATCATTTGTACCCGTGGTTTTATCGTTTCATACCCGTGGTTTATCATTTGGCATTGTTTCTTTTCATTTATCTCTCATGAATCCAAATTCTTCTCAATGGTATATCTGTACCAATTTTCTCAGTCAATTGATCTCTGAAAAACTCAATAACTTCAACTTCCTTACCTGAAAAAGGCAAATCAATCCTTTTATTAGGAGTCAGGATCTTATTGGTCACCTCGATGGATTAGTCGTTGCTCCATCTGAGTTTCTTGTGCAGGAAGTTAAAGATGACAAAGGGATTGCCACTGCTAGCAGAACAGTGCATAATCCAGATTACACCATCTGCATGAAGAAGGATCAGCCTTTAGTTGCATACATTACTTCCACTCTATCTTAGGAGGTATTAGTGGGAATACCAGATGACTGCAGTGTCATGGTGTTATGGAATACATTGGTGCATACTAACTCTCAAATTTCAAAAGATAAGGTTATTTACCTGAAAAGAGAATTCCATATGTTGAAAAATGAAGCATCCATGTCTATTCTGGAGTACTTCAACAAAATCAAGTCCATCACAAATCGGTTAGCATTGATTGGATGTGAAGTTTCTGAGGAAGACAAAATTCAGCAAGCCTTGGTTAGTTTGGGACTCGAATTTCATGTGTTGTCCACTATCCTTAAGTACACTAGGACTATTTGTAGTTTTGATGATCTGAAGGTCAAACTTCTTAGCTATGAAATGTCATTAAAGGGAATGTCAGACACAGATTGAGCTGAAACAGATTCACATGATGTGTTGGTTACGGGAACATTACCTAATCGTGGATGTGGCGGAGGACGTGGTAGAAGCAGAGGTTTTTATCAAGGAGGACGTAGAATACTTCCTACTCTCAATAGACCCCCTTTTGCAGGGAGAGGTACTTCCAACAACAATATCTCTACGTGTTATATCTGTAAAAAAAAGGTCATGTAAAAGCAAAATGTTGATTTAAGGATGATCCAAGATATAATCTTGAAGCCCTGGGTAAACCTTTGTCTAGTGATCAAGGACAAAACAAAGGACAAAATGGTCCTAACAAAAAACTTCTTTTGGCTGCACTTTATGTTAACAAAATGATCAAGGCGTTTGGTAGGTGAATTCAGGGGCTGCCAGTCATGTCACAAGTGATGCAGGTAAATTCTCTAAATTAATTCCTTATTCCGATAAAAAAATAACATTGTTATTGAAGATGGTAGACGCCATCCCATCACACACTCTGAAAATATTCTCATTCCTCTGTTTAAATCTCATCTCGTTCAATTGTCCAATGTGTTGTGTTCTCCTGACATTAAAAAGAATATAGTTTTTGTTTCTAAACTTGTTGATGACACCAACTCCTATATTGAATTTACTCCATCTTTTGTGTATGTTAAGGATTTTCAAACGAGGAAGTCGTTCGCTGAAGGAGAAAGATGTGGCAACATGTACGTCTTCAAAGAAGATCCCTTGAATGCCCGGGCTAAATTGGATAGTCGTTTGAAGCCTGAGTCCTCTGCATGTGTCTTCATTATTTCAGAGTCCGGTCAGTCAAGTGTTTGGCATAGTAGGTTAGGTCATTGTGGTAGAGTTTTCATTGAAAGATTGGTTTCAAATAAAATGTTGCCTAAGTCTGTCTTGGATCAAGAGTCTAGTGATAGTCTATGTCCTAGTTATCAAGTTTGCAAAAGTCATGCACTTTCATTCAATTCATATAATAAAAGGGCTTCGAGACCATTTGAAATTATTCATTCTGATGTATGGGGATCATCTCCACTTGTTTCATTTTCTTGTAGTAAATATTATGTTTCATTCATTGATAATTATTCTCGTTACTCTTGGATATTCTTCTTGAAACATAAATCTAAAGTTTTCAGTGGGTTCATAACCAATTTTCCTTGAACATTCTAAATTTACAATGTGATGGTGGTGGTGAATACTAATCAAAAGAATTTATTGAATTTTTACGGAATAATGAGATTAATCGAAGAGTTTCATGCTCACAGACACCGCTGCAAAATGGCATTGTTGAAAGAAAGCACTACCACATTGTGGAGAGTACGATGTCCATGATACATGCAAGTAAGATTCTCATAAAACTATAGACCGAGGCATTTCATACAACTGCCCATACCATAAATCCGATTGAAAGATGGGTAAATTATGAAAATTTCAACATGGATTTTCAATGTTTTCTCAGTCAGATTGAGAGGCATCAGGAACTCAAAACGTTTCAGCATGCAGTGCAGTCAAATAGGTGAATAGAAGCCATGCATGAAGAGATGGAGGCTTTACATGAGTGTCAAACTTGGAAGATAGTGAAAAGATCACCTGATAAATATGTAGTTGGCTCAAAATGTGTGTATAAAATAAAATACAGACCTGATGGTACCATTGGGAGATACAAAGCCAAGTTGGTAGCAAAAGGGTTCACACAAGAGTATGGACATGATTATAAAGAAATGTGTATTCTTGTTGTTAAAATAGGTACCATTTGGATCATTTTAACTCTAGCATTCGATCATGGATGGAAATTAAGTCAAATGGATATAAATGCATTTTTGGATGAACATCTTAAGGAAGAAGTTTATATATATAGAGCAACCACCAGGATATAGTGAGAATGATCTGAAGACTTATGTTCGTAAATTAAAGAGAGTCATTTATAGGTTGAAGCAAGCTTCAAGATCTTGATTTGAAAGTTTTTTTATTGCAATTCAAGGATATGGTTTTATTTGTTCCCCTCTAGACCATTCACTCTTAATTTATAAAGGTAACAATTTCATTACTTCACTTCTCATTTATGTTGATGATATAATTGTTACTAGCAGTCATGATGAACACATTGAGAAGGTGAAAGTTTTTCTAAATAAACAGTTTAAGATAAAGGACCTTGGCCCGTTGAGATATTTTCTTGGTATAAAGGTAGATTGAAAGGATGATTCCCTCATCCTTACACATGAAATCCCCGGTTTTGTTAAGTGTAGGTATTTTGATTTTAATACATGCTAAGAATGAAATTTTTCCACATGCTTTGACTTGATATGACATGCTTGAGCAATATATTATTTCAAAGTTGTTTCAAGTGCATGTACAAACATAAAATGAATGTGTTCAGTTATGTAATCTGATTTTCAATTTTGTTATTTGCATTAGACTTGCTTATGATAATAACATTGGTCTTATGCCTGCTAAGCATGAAGTTTCTACTCGTTTGACTTGAGTATGCCATACTTAATTCAAGGTGTAATTACAAAGTTTGTTTCAACTGCATGTGCATACATGTGATAGAAATGTTTTGCATGTACATAACTACATGCATGCTTACATGTTTAATGAGAATGATTCGTAAATAAAAGAATACATGTGACACAAATATGTGTATTGAATGGAAGCATACACTTAACATGAATGTGTGAACTCATGCACATGCATATGACTATTATTGTTTCAAGTTGGAATATATGAATGGGCATCAGAAAGCATGTAACATCATTGCATAGATGGCATGTTGTTAGGATTTTTGTATATGATGAATCGATGATCAAAATGGATCATCGTAGGCCTGGTGAACCTTGATCTTAGATTGATCATTCTTTACTTGTTTTAATGCATCACAAAAGTCACATGGATATTGTTTCACTATATTGCATTGTTCTATGTTTTCCGCGGGCTGTAGTCCCGTAATGAGTCTCGCATGGGGATATGTGAATTTGTCTTATTAATTTGTCATGCTGAATTGCAAATTAATTGAATGACTATTAATAAAAAGATAAAGAAAGAAAACAGTATAATATACGTTCTAAGATATCTTGTCGTTAGAATGAGACTCTTAGAATTGCGGTTTTCGTGAACTGTGAGCATACAAAAACTCTGTGTACATTGTTGTTACAACTGAACCCAATATTGAGGTTCTTTCTTATGGCCACGGTTTTAAGAAGAGTCCACCACTTTACTTGGGGGTGGTGTGTAGACAAAGTTGTCATTTTGGTATACCAAGAAAGTAACACTTGTGGATGTCGAGGTCTCTAATGTCCCGACATTAGATGTGGAGATTTAATGTTCCGAATGTTGATTCGATCGAAAGTTAAGTTTGTAACTCAATAATAAAATATAACTTGTGTGCTAAGTTATCCTCGAAACCCTGTGAAAGTCTCTACAAAAAGAGATTGTGTGTAACACCACAATACAAGAAATACAAAGAGTGCACAAAGGCACAAAGGAGAATACTCACAAGTGCACGAAGGCACGGATACACATGCACAAAAGCATGAAACAAAATGAACTTCAATTCATAAGTTCCCAAGAGGGGCATTACAAAAGTATTGTTATTGCATATGCACTCACAAAAAAAGATGTGTTTACAAGGGCCACTAAGGCCTATTTATAATGCAAAAAGAAGAAGCCACAGGGTGCAGCTCAATATGACTGTTAGAGCTGCACCCAACGGTCACATTTGTGACTGTTGGGGCAGCTCCAACAGCTATATGGAGTTGTCCCTTTCACAACAGTCAAAAAGAAAAAAAGTGTAAAAAGAAAAAGGTGTAAAAGGCAAAAGTAAATAAAAAAAGAAAAAGTAAAAATGTTAGCCCATTAGGGTGGCTGACACCTATTGAGTAAAAGGACTGAAATACCCCTGATGGGTATTTAAGTTTACAGTTAAAAGAGACATAATATTTTAACACTCCCCCTCAAACTTAGGGTGTCACGACCGAAAGTTTGCCAAGAAGTTAAATCTTGGAGAACACAACGCCTTAGTGAAGAAGTCTGTCAGTTGATATTCTGATGTAACATAAGGAAGGTCAATGGTTTTTCTTAAATATTCTTCACGAACATAGTGGCAGTCCATCTCGATATGTTTCGTGCGCTCATGAAATGTGTGATTTTTGGCAATGTAGATTGCACTTTTATTATCACAACATAATTTTGTGGGCCCTTGAGCTTGAATATTTATATCTTCCAACAAGTTACGAATCCAAACAATCTCCATGGTAGTAGATGCCATGGCTCTATACTCAGCTTCGGTGGATGAAAGCGATACTTTTTGCTGCTTCTTGAATCTCCAAGAGATTAATGATTCACCTAAAAAAATACAGAAACCAGTGGTGGAGTGACGATTATTTGTGTCACCTCCCCAATCAGAGTCAGTATAAGCAATTAAACTTAATTCAGACGTAGAAGATAGAAATACTCTCTTGTTTATTGTACCCTTTATGATGTATCTGATGATGCGAAGGATGATGCTCATATGGACTGTAGTAGGTGCATGTTGAAATTGACTAGCAACATGTACTGCATGAGAAATATCAGGCCTGGTAATGCTGAGATACGTTGGGGATCCAACCAGTTGCCGGTAAGGTGTGAAATCTTTTAAGAGAATCCCATCATCAATCTTCATCTTTGAACCTACTATTTCAGGAGTTTCGCAGACCTTGTCATCTGTGATTCCTGATCTATCAAGAATCTCACAAGCAAGTTTAGTTTGAGACAAAAAATAGCCTCTCTGAGAATAGGCAACCTCAATTCTAAAAAAATATGTCAGAAATCCTAAGTCTGACATTTCAAATCTTGAAGTCAAAATAGATTTAATGCTCTTGATTCCTTTGATATCATCATCTGTTATTAACATATCATCAACATATAACAATAATATAACAATCCCTGCAGCAGATTTCTTAACAAACAATGCAGTGTCAGTATAGCATGAAGTGAAACCATTTTCAGTCATTACATTGTTAAACCTATCGTGCCAAGCCTTGGGTGCTTGTTTCAGTCCATAAAGAGCTTTACGAAGACGAAGAACTTTATTTTTAGGGATTTTCATACCAGGTGGAGCATCCATGTAAACTTCTTCATTAAAATCTCCATTTAAAAAAGCATTTTTGACATCCATTTGGTAAATATTCCATTTTCGAATTGAAGCAATGGTGATAAGACATCTGACAGTAACCATACGAGCTACTGGAGCAAATGTCTCTTTATAGTCAATCACATATTCTTGATCGTACCCTTTAGCTACAAGACGAGCCTTATACCTTTCAAGAGAACCATCACTCTTAGTCTTGACCTTGAACACCCATCAACATCCTATAGTTTTCTTGCCATTGGGAAGAGATTGAAATTCCCAAGTGTTAGCTTTCTTAAGAGCTTTGAGTTCACTCTCCATGGCTTCTCTCCATTCAGTACATTGTTTGGCTTCTCCAAAAAATTTTGGTTCAAAATAAGAGTGAATGGCACTCAAACAAGCTCGATATTTAGGAGAGAAAGAATCAAAAGATACGAATCTAGAGGGAGTCCTTCTAGTTCTTTCAGTTCTCTTAGGATGAGAATCATGAGTGGAAATAGTCTCATTAGGTTCACTATATAGTTCAATAGCACTCCTAAAGGTGCTTCTATCTCTATGAGAATAAGTGATGGGTTCTCTAGATACATTTTCTTCTTGAGGGGTAGAAGGGTTAGAGTTATTGTTGATCACAACCATTTCATTTTCACTATTATATGTTGATTCATCAACACTAGAGATATCATCATCCTTAGATAAAAGGTCAAAAAGAAAGGAGTAATCGGCATTTTCTAAATGAGATTCATTTTTTTCAAAACCACTATCATTTTCCAAAAAAGTTACATTCCTTGAAACATATAATTTATCATTCTTAGAGTCACAACATCGAAATCCTTTTTGAGTTTCCGAATAGCCAAGGAAAGCACAAGGAATGGCTTTTGGTGAGAGTTTATCATTTTTATCGGTAAGAACAAAGCACTTACAACAAAAAACTCTCAACCTATTATAATCGGATTCTTTTTCATATAGAATCTCAAAGGAAAAAATTTTATCTAAATTTTGGATGGAAGTCGGTTGATAAGATAGACGGAAGCAAGAGCCGCTTCGGCCCAAAAATTTTTAGGAATATTTTGGGAAATGAGAAGGGTTCTAGTGGTTTCAATGATATGCCTATGCTTTCTTTCGGCCAAACCATTTTGTTGTGGGGTCTTAAGACACGATCTTTGATTGACAATGCTACAATCCTCAAGATATTTCTTAAACTCATTAGAGAGATATTCACCTCCGGAATCGGTCCTAAATATCTTTAAATTACTATTAAATTGATTTTTGATCATCATATGATATGTTTTAAAACATGAAAAAACTTCATGCTTATGTTTGAGAAAATATATCCAATAATATTGTGAGAAATCATCCACAAAAAATCACATAGTAAGCAAAACCACCTTTGGATATGACAAGCGACGGTCCCTAAACATCCGAGTGAATAATTTCAAAAGGTTTAGTACTAAACATAGTTCTTGGTTCAAAAGGTATACTTTTCATTTTTCCAAGAATACAATCATTACAAGAAAAAGTATTTTTACAAAGATCTTTAACAAAATGTAGATAGGATAACTTGGTAATGTTGGGATGACCAAGTCTCTTGTGGCAAACATTTATGTCTTTATGTTGGGCCACATTACAAAAGCTGTTTTTAGGAATTTGAAGAAAATCCACATAGTACAAGTCTCCTTTCCTAGAGCCTTCCCCAATCAATCTCCCGGACCGGTGATCCTGTATTAAACATTTATTAGATGAAAATTTAATGTTACACCCAAGGTCCGTGAGTTGAGAAACGAAAATCAAGTTTAAATTTAATTTTGGTATAAGTCTAATTTTTGGAATAAAGAAGTTTTGGGTTTTAAAATTTCCAATTCCCTTAATTTCGAAAGAAGTACCATTCGCGGTCGAAACAAAAGAATGTGACACATTTTTAGAATACTCAAAAAGAGATGAAATGTTTGGGGTCATATGAAATGATGCACCCGAATCTAAGAGCCAAGAAGTTTTACCTGGAGGAGAAGAGGTGGATACGGCGACACCGGAAATAGATCCCTTTAGAAGAGGTTGAAGAGCCTCCACAATTTGATTGAGAGATAGAGCTTCTTTTGAAGATTCCTCTTTGGATGGTTGAGATATAGTTGCCATTGCTAGAAGTTTCTTCCATTTTGGGCAAACCGGTTTGATATGACCCAGTTCTTTGCAAAAGTGACACGAGATTTTGCTATAATCTTTTCTTCCTCCTTGATTACCTTGATTTTGATTCTTAAAATAAGGAGGTCTATATGTTCTTAAATTGTTACTGGGTCTAGAAACGGCATTAACACCATCACATTCTTCTTGATTTGTGGACATTGCAAGCACACTAGGATTTTGCTTGCTAATGCCCATACGGGTTTCCTCTCCACTTAATTTAGTTAAGACATCTTCAAGAGAGGAAAAGGTAAAAGAGGATAGGAGAGAAGATCTTATTTGCTCAAACTCGAGCCTTAGCCCATTCAAAAAATTGAAGAATCAGTCTTCTTCTAATTGCTTATGATGAAGCTCTATGGTTTCTCCACTCCACTTGGGTTCAAGCATAGCAAGCTCATCTCAAATTGAAGAGAGTTCTGCAAAATACTCTCTTATAGACATATCACCTTGAACAAGACTTAACACTCTCTTTTGAAGATAATACTTATAGGACAAGTCCCTAGAAGTATATATCTTCTCAAGAAAATCCCACGCTTGAGAAGCCTTTTTAAACTTTATAATGTTGGCATTAATCCTTGTCTCAACGGAAGAGAAAATCCAAGACAAGATCTAGAAATTCTTCATTTCTCATTTCTCATTTCTCATTTCTCATTCCTCATGTTTCCTACTATATTCCTCAAGAGCATTAGTTCTTCCATCTCCCTCAAGGATTTTGATTTCCCCTTCTTTAACCAAAGTAATTTTAGGCTCTGGTTCCGAAATCGAGCCTTGAATGTAACCCCAAAGCCCTTTCCCTTTGATGTGAGCTTCCATATTTCCGGCCCACACGTGATAATTTGAGTCATTTAGCTTAAAACCAATAGAAAAATGGGAGTCTTTTTCACCCATTAGAGAGGAAAGAAGAAAGAAAAGAATACGTACCACAATAAGATTTTAAATCTTTCTTGTTGTAGTAATCTTCTAAAATATTGAATGAAGAAGAGTCTCCACTCCAATCACCAAAAAGTTGAAGGCATGTTTTCCGAGGCACTTGATATTGAGAAGAATCACACTAATTTCATTCTCCAAATAACCTTGCTCTGATACCATGTGAAAATCTCTACAAAAAGAGATTGTGTGTAACACCACAATACAAGAAATACAAAGAGTGCACAAAGGCACAAAGGCACGGATACATGCACAAAAGCATGAAACAAAATGAACTTCAATTCATAAGTTCCCAAGAGGGGCTTTGCAAAAGCATTGTTATTGCATATGCACTCACAAAAAAGGATTTGTTTACAAGGGCCACTAAGGCCTATTTATAATGCAAAAAGAAGCCACAGGGTGCAGCTCAATATGACTGTTGGAGCTGCACCCAACGGTCACATCCCTTTCACAACAGTCAAAAAGAAAAAAAGTGTAAAAAGAAAAAGGTGTAAAAGGCAAAAGTAAATAAAAAAAGAAAAAGTAAAAATGTTAGCCCATTAGGGTGGTTGACACCTATTGAGTAAAAGGACTGAAATACCCCTGATGGGTATTTCAGTTTACAGTTATAAGAGACATAATATTTTAACAAACCCTACTTGAACTCGAGAATTTTTACCCGTTTGGTGTATCCACAGACAACGGTAATAAAAAGAACTTAAATTGTGTACATTTAATAAAAGCATGCATATGAAAAGAATACTCTGATAAAAGATAATAATTTATTCATGCATGTGCATGAAAATCATGCATATTTACTTGTTTCTCTTACTTGTGATATATAGGTTATTGCATGATGTGTGCTCTTTATTCATGATAACATGTCTTTAATGGATAATTGATGTTCTCTATTTATAATAATTGTTCTCTCATGTTTAGCACTTGTTCCCAGTAACTTAAATGATTGCTTAAATTATGAATTTATCATAATTGCAACCCTTTAAAATATTGCATGGGTCTTATTTATGTTCTTTTTACTTATTTGTTTTATTTGAGGGATTCGTACACAGAATTCTTTGGATTTCTGACACCCCTACTTTTGCGTTTTTCTCAGCCTCAGAGGCCCAGTGAGACGACTTGCTCTTGAGAGGAGCCACGAGGGGACTACAAGACTACTTGACACTCTCTTGGACAACGTGACTCTTTTCTTTTCATTTGAATTTTATGCATTCTGATATTTTGCACTTGTCTCATGACTCTATTATTTCTAAATTAATGAAGTTGGCTTTCTATAGTTAGGACGATAGGTGTAAGATCCCTTATGGTTATGGTTGTTTTGGAACTATAAGGACCCTTGGTCTCTGGGAGTGTTTTTCGCAATTGAAAAAAAAATAACACTTTTCAACGGGTATGAGATGAGGTCATTACAATTAGACCATCAGCTTATCTATTTCTACTTTGAGAATACACTTCTAAACTCTAATAAGAAAAGTGGATGAAAAGACTTTTCCAAATGTACTAAACAATTTTAGTTGTTCATTAACAAAAAGTATTGCATAAACAAGAGGTTTAGTTGTCACCAAGAAAATCAGGGTTCCAATGGGTCCACAAGTGATACAATATCAACTGAGTAAAGTTTCACATAAGCTGCAGGTAAATATCAATTCACTTAGTACCATCTGCAACCCTTGCTTGGGAAACTAATTTTATAAGCTACGGCAATTAGCCCTTAGCTAATCACTTGTATAGGATCCAAAAGAACCATCTACTTATGTTTAATCTTGTAAAACCATTTGGATCAAATAGCAATCTTTTTTTCCTAAGAACAACATTCCATACTTCCATGCATGCATTCTATACATTCTATTATGTGCAATAAGCTCTTCCATCATAGCCTGTTGGACTTAAATAGATTGTGTCCTTGTAAGTTTGTGGCTAAACATAAGAATTTACCAAAGCATTAAAAGTAAGATGAGAAAATGACTCATGAAATTGTTATTCTAAAAGTCGCTTAAGAAGGTGTGAGGATGGATGGAAGGTGATGTCGGTGAGTGAAAGGAGAAGAGAAGAACACATGAGAGAGAGAGAGAGTATACAGTTGGAATATTACTGAAACATGTGTGTTTCTATTTGTCTAAGAGTGCACTGTCTGGTGTTTTGAAGTTCCGGATGTTATCTATATCCCCTCAACTGGTTTATATTCCCCATATCCCTTGAATAGCATTTACAGATTGGGCAATCAGTTCACAGAAGGCAACTTTAAATTCATCACAGAGAGCATGAGCCAAAGTAGAGTCAAAAACAAAAAATCTATAAGAATGAACCTGCACCTGCACGTATTCTTTTTCTTAAAGGAAATGACACATCCAGGTAATCTTCCTCAAATGTTGTTTCAATATTTTCTTGTTCGACATTTGATATGATGAAAGGAATCAAGGTAGCAAAATTCTCTGCTGCTCTATGCAATGCTATGACCTGTTGAAATTTGCCAAGAAGATTTCCAACATAAGCAAAAGCAATTGAGAAAGGAGAAGATTTCCAACATCAGCAAAAGCAATTGAGAAAGGAGTCTATTAAGTGGTTATGAGCAAGGTTGTGAGCATCGTATTGTTACCCGTATAGGTCAGACCCAAAAAAATATGTGTAGTGTAGCGTAAAAAACATTATTTTTTAATAAAAATTTTCCAAAATTCTAAAAAAAACGAGAAAAATCAGAAAAAAATAGCAAGAAATCTAGAAAAAACATAACACATGAAACAATGATGAATTTCACAAAATACAACCATAAAATCACACATGAAGCATTTATGTCTCTATCAGCTGCATAAGACATCATCAAACAATGATGAATTGCATAAGATAAAACTATAATATTACATATCATAACAATTATGTGCTATGAATGGCATGCATAAGACATCGAACATTAAATAATCAAGATAATATGCTATAAATGGCATGCATATTTCACAAGAAAAATGCAAACTATGAAATAATATGCATATTAAATAACAAATCTAAGCTAATAAGTCACAAGATTCATAATAATGTGTTTACATAAACAAAACAAAAAAAAATAGTGTTTTTTTACATAACTATTTTTTTTTAAATTTCAAACAAAAATGAATTAGATAACGTCAATCATTGAGTATCATCATCTTCTTTTTATAGAAAAAAAATCTCTTTAAATCACTCTTTAGGGATGAATATGAACTAGCCCCAAGGGACCTTATATGTTTTCGAGAAAAAATTGAAATAAGTGCATTTAAACTGCATTTATAGCGTATCTTAAGATACGCCCTGTATCTGAGTGTATCGTAAGATACAGGGGTGTATCGTAAGATACATGCCCGTATCGAGATACGGATGTGTATCGTATCGGAACACCCCATAGATATGATACATAAATTGATAATGTCCTATGAGAATCATTACTTTGAGAATATTGCCAACAGACTAACCGTGTCAGCATCACTAGCCTTCAGCTTGAGGGAGTTTCGAAAAATACTATTTACAACGGGAACCTGTACAACAAGTACAACTCTAATAAATTTCAACAAAAAAAAGATGGAAGTATTATGACAGAATGCATTGTACATAACAGAAACAGTGCAGAGGTAGAGCAATCACCTTCAAGGCAATAAGCAAAATGACAAATAAATAGACAGATAAAGATACTGTTAAAATATGTGTATTATCGTCATTTGTAATCTCGTATATACTTATATTCATATATATATAGATACATATACATATATATATATATGTATATGTATATCTATATATATATGAATATAAATATATATTCTTTATTCACCCAAAAGGGTATTTCTGTAAATTCCTATTTTGCGCATATTCCACTTTAGAATATTGCTTGTAATTTTCCATTTTTATTTTTTATTTTTCTTCTTTTTTCCCTTTTTAATTTTCGGCTTTTGTGCCACATAGGGAGGCTCCCCATGTGACCGTTGGGGGCTCCCAACGACTCTCTTGGGAGCCCCCTTTGTGGCTCCTTTTCTTGCTTATAAATAGGGGCTCTCCCCTTTGTATTTTCGCACTTCATGAGGGAGCTTATGCTCCATTTGTAATGGGGTTTTTACCCCTTGTCCATTGTTTCTTCAATGATATGCAACTTATGACTTTATGTCATATTTTTCCCTTTTTATGGGTTTTATGGGTTAGCACATTATGTGCTTGTGTTGTTTCCCTTTAATGGGTATATTTGCACTTCACGTGCATATGTATGGGTTCATTATTGAACCCAATGTATTCCAACTCACTTTCTAACAGACACTAGAAAGAGTGTTTTCCTATTGAAATAACAAGCTCACACAGATTCTAATATCTAAGAAAAAAGAAGCATGATACGTTGCAAGACTCCAACAATACCTCCACATTTAAGTACATATAAAATCATTCAGGAACCTTTAGTTGATAAGGGTAAAATTGGCAAACTAGACGTTACTTCTTACAATGGTTGGCTTTCATCAAAGGGATATAAATAATGGAGCAGTAATTTGGCAAATCAAACCAAAATATCAAATTGATCAACTTGAAGGCCATTATCAAGAAGACTTGTTTATTGGCTTAAGGATTTCACCTACTGCTAGCGGAGAAGATTGGGTTGGCAATCACTTGGAGCAAATGGGCATGTATGAACTCAGATCCACCTGCAGTTTGTATCGATGGTACACTAGGGAGAATTTTCCACACCTAAGCGAGATCTGAAGCAAAGAGAACCCCCCCCCCCCACAAACACACACACACACAACTTTGTTTTAACTTGGGAAGAGCATTAAGCATCATTTTGAAAAAATGGAGCTGGGCCTGCTTTTCATCAATGGTTGCAAATTGCAATCATACTCAGTCTTCTCCATCACACAAATATGATATGTAAGAAATGAGCTGACGTTCAGAGATGGCACAGCACAAGAAGATTGACTAACTTGGCTAGCCACCAAAGACTCCAGATAGAAGATGGGGCCAAAAGTTATAAAAAAAACAGGTGAATGCAGCATGTGCACTGTTGTGCCTTTTCCATAACAGGACCATGAATGGAAGCTCTGATAAGATATTAAGCTGTTAAGTCAGTTTGCTACCAATGAAATATTTGAACCATAGTCACAGATATCGGCAATAGTTTCAAAATATCAAAATAATATCACTGTAAAATCAGCAAACGATATTAAGGGAAAAATATTGTGGTATTTTGAAAATATTAAGATTTAAATGTTGTGATATTTTCAATATCATGATAGTATCAATTATTTTTACTTTTTTTATTTATTTTCTACATCTTAAATATGTTTGTTTTCTTTCTTTTGCATTTTTTATTCATTTATTTTATTATATGCATATTTTATTGTCTAAAATCGGTACTTCTCCAGTTCTCCTAAAAGAATAAAATCATTCATGTTCTTTATCTTACTTTCCCCATTTGTATCAATATTTACTTTTTCTAAAATATATTTTCCTAGAACTTTCCAAAGAAGAATGTTCATTTTCAAATGTTACAGAAATTACATGCAAATATCAATATTTCAAGGTTAAAAATTTATCTACAAAAAAATGAAGAAAGATTTGTTCAAATTCTGATGTTGCCATCTTGTATAAGGTTATGCATCAAAGCAGTACACTTTCTTGCACAAGTAGCTTCCAAGTTCTGCTGACTAATAACTTCCTCACCTGTGGCAGCAATTTAAGGCTAAGCCATAAAATCCATTTTATGTTCATAAAAATATATCTAAAAATTAATTTTAACAGTGAAAAAACATGACCTGATAAGAAAAAAGTTCAAGCCCCTTCTATACAGAAAGCCCCCAGCCTTACCATCTAATTCCAACAAAGTCAATTTTCATATTGGTATTCCCAAACCGCCCTTTATTTAAACTTGCCTGCAAGAAGCTCCCACAAAATTCTACAAGATACAATAAAAAACATTCACCATAATGGGCATGATTTATTTAAAAAAAAAAGTAACAACAACATTTGTAGATGAATGTGAGATGAAGGAAAAGATAAAAAAGTTCACCGCTAAGAGAACCAAACATCATTAAGCATTAATAACCAACAGAGCCATTTAAAACCCAAAAAGGAAAACTTAAGTCACAATAAGAACAAAAGAAAGATGGAGGTCACCTTCTTTCCTTTAGAGTCTGTGTAATTCGATTTCATGAGTGGAACAAACAGAGCACTGTATAAGTAGAGACGCCTTTGATCATCCTAAAAAGAAATTGTCAACAAAGCAGTTATCATCTATTTGATAATAAATTCAAATGTGAAAGGAAATGATCTAACATTGTTTCTGATTGAAAGTTTGCTCCCATTACAGATAGAGAAAAATAAAACTATAAAGAAAAATAGAATGAAAAAAAAAAGAACATGTAAGGTTCCCTGAACCAAATTTTGGATAAAGTAAGACAACCTCAGAGTGCTAAGAAAAGTTAGTACTCCATGTAGAATAGACCCAAACACACCACTGCAAATCCTCAACACAACCAATTAACAATATACAGTTATAAGACCAACAATCTGCAGCACCTTCCAAAAGATATAATAAATGACTGATTTGAATATAAGCTCAAATCTGCATAGTTCCTTGCAAAACCAAATGTCAGTACTCTAGAGAAAACCTTAGCTGCTCAGAGTGCCACACCTTATACCAGTTTACACCACAAAAAATTTAGCCTTGACTTGGATGCACAAATGCAATTAGTAAATTTCTTTACCACTAGAAGAATCCGATCCAGAGAAGAATCATTCAATTATGCATCTAAGAAAATAGGCCACCAAGAGAGAGAGAGAGAGAGACCGCCAGTTTTGATTCTTGGTAGGTCAGTACCCTTAAACCTAATAACTTAATCAAAGAGATGTCAAAGACTCAAAATACTATAGAGGATGATATAGACAGGTAAACAAATATAAACTTATTGTTCTACCACTGAAACAACTTAAAAAATAAAAATAAAAAAATTGTGTTTAAATTTAAAAATGCCTTCATACAATGTGTGTACACACATGCATGCGTCATTGTAACCCACCACCTTTATTTTGAGAAATTCTTAAACGCTACCAACTACACACATTATGATAGATGAAGCCACAAGAAAGTTTACAAATTGTCTAGGGAACATCTAATAAAGCAAAACAGAACTGTTAAGAAATGCAACAGAGAATTTGATAGAAAGTGAAAGAAATCGAGAAGAGTTGGACTAAGCAATTCCTGGTGATGGGAAGCTTGATCCCTTTAACTGGAAAGATGATTCACTTGGAGTTGAAAGGATGCCTCCTATTTCACATAAGCATTTTTTGTGAGGTTAGACATAACACTAGCTAGGATGCTTCAGAATGTACATGCTTCACACTTTGAATGTGCCAGAATTCATGCTTGGGAAGTGCACTTCTTGCACTCTACAGACAATTAATGTGGACCTCATTAGTGAACAGATGTCACCTAATGTTAGCGTTTAAAGATTGTTGTGAAAAAAATCAAGTAAAAATATATGCGGGAAAAAAAAGTAAAATAATAAAGGTTATCAATGAAAATTTATCTAAATTAAATATGGTTCATTGAATCTAAACTGAAAGCAACTCAGAAGTGGGTAAGAAAATAAGGGTGTAGACAAATAATTAACAATACAACATATGCCAAGCACATAAAGTAGGATTATTCAAACATGCAACAGATACACTTGCTAAAATCCAAAATTGAAGCAATTTTCCTTTGTTTTCTTTATAACTAAATGCAAATTGAAATTTTGGAAACAAGATGAAAAGCAATACCAAAAGAAACAGAACTATTACATGTCTTCTTTTCAGATGGACCGGCAAGATTTTATCAAACAACACACTCATGGTTTAGATTTTAGAAACTGTAAACTACAAACACCATGCATGGTGGAGGCAGCAAGCAACAGTCATCTTGAGGCAAATACCTAATGTAGTGTATTAAGGAAAGAAAAGTAGGACAGACAAGAATCATGAGAAAATATGAAGTAGACCAGGCATGAAGTTCTATTTATACTTTATTCTTAAAAAGAAAGCAAGGCAAGATGCAAGTAGAGAAACCGCAATCAGGAATCTTAAACTCACATTAAATGTTGAATATCCAATCTCTTCCAAAATATTTGATGCAGCATCCATATAAGAAACACATATCCTGTATGAATGTTAAATTAGATCAGCATCTTGGAGACAAACACAATTTCCTCCACTTCCAATCATTAGTAAAGAAAACAAAAGGTAATAAGATGTACAAAACCCTGTTTCTGAAATAACAACACAACAGCTACCAAACTTTACTAAACAAAGCAATGCTGCTAACCCTATGACTATCGCCAAATACCAACATAAATAACAACTGAGTCAGCAGCACATCATCATTACAATATATAAACTACAACCAATGATAGTACCATACCAGATATCTAGTAATAATTACAGTGGCATTTTAAATCATGACAAAAGAACCATCACAACTATCATCACTTCTATGATCCCCACATACTTATCAGCTCTAGCATAGTGTAGTCTATTAAATTATGTATATATAAATATATATCTATACATATACTTATATATATACATATTTTTAATTCCTTTGTTTTTCTTGTACCCCAAAAACCCGATAGGGGTATTTTGGTAAATCACCATGTAATCTTTTTCTTTTTTGTATTTTTCCTTTTCTTTCTTTTTTACTTTTTCTTTTTCCTTTTTTCTTTTTTCTTTTTTCTTTTTTATATTGTAAATACCACAAGGGGCCCTACTCATCTAGTCGTTGGGGCTCCCAACGACTAGATGGGAGCCCCCTTGTGGTCCCTCCTCTTTAGCTTCCTCCTCTATAAATAGAGGAGGTTCTGCCTTGTATTGTTATGGGTTTTTCACCCTTCTTCACTCTTCAATAATATCAATCTTATGCCTTATAGGCATTTTACCCCTTAGTGGAGTACGTTTGCACTTTTAGTGCTTGTGTTCTTGGCTCCTTTAAAGAGTGTTGTATTATTGGTGTTTCCGCTATTTTCATTACATAGTCAACATCATCATCCACTGACACCTACTTATCAGCCCCTAGCATTTCTCTAATCAAGACCAACTTCAAGCATTCCTAGCTCTTATCATAAAATAAAAAAATAAAAAGGGCACCAATAAGCAAAACAATCTTGAAAGTGAGTTGCGAGAAAATGGCTATAGGAATTTGTCGACCCTTCAAAACCTGTGACATCTATTTATGGCTGGTTGAACTTGTTCAACAAATGGTAGTGTCACTTAACATGAAACCTGTGCAGGAGTACATTTTGTCGATGTTTTTGTTCATATGGATGAATTGCTATTATTTACACGCACACATGATCATACTAACTTTTTTCAGCTGAGCTTGACAGGATGGGACACCATTTGCCATGGTCACGACTGAGACAAGTATACACTTGTTCTACCTTTAAGATGGTAAAACCCCATTAGTGAAATACCTCATATAAATAATTTCATGTATATCGATCATAGGCACATCTATCCCATATAGGGTTTGTGTTCAACTTGAAGTGCACATACACATTATTCAAAGAACCAGAGGTCGGATAATGAGATTGGGAAAATCCCGTTTCAGTTCCAATTGAGTCAAGAGTCCCAAGACTTGAGCCATGAATATGTTGATAATCATGTAGTTGGTAGTTTTCAACTAAGTGTAGTGAACGGACATGTTTCCAAGATCCAATTAATTCCATTGATATTGGTCTGAACCACTTCAATGTGGAACTATACATAGGCTTTTTAAGGACTGAAGACATACATAGTAGTTGAAATAATATCCAATTCCTCATTCATGACTGCCTCGAATAACTTAACAAGTTATAAATAGGTCTTTAGATAGGCTTCCATATGAATTAATCCTGGATGGGTCAGATATAGGATTCAAGCCAACGTTATGGGGACAATTTTGGCTTATATGATTTTATGATTGTTATCACAATTCAGTATTCATTTTTTATGTAAATGTTCCATGTAATATTTACTAACCATCTTAAGCCTCTATTTATTTAGTTATAGTATCGCATTCAGCTCTTGGATCAATGGAATATGTTATATGATTTGTTCAAAAATCATAGGACAAACAAAGACTATACAGGTCACATTACAGGAGTAAAAGATTACCTCATGCCTGGAGTTAGGCTAGTCGCAAACACGATGGCGATGCCTAGCCCAACATAACCAAAACGTGTATCTATATTTTCCAAGTCTAAAAACCATGATCTTAACCACAACTCCAGAGGGTCATGGCTGGTAAATTTATGGGGACTAGATCCATGTTGATCTCCATTAGACTCTAAGTTGGGTCATGGGTATCTGCTTTTTATGGGTACTGTAGGTTTAAGTCTAACCCACTATTATACATTATCCCCACTACCCTTGTGTTTATGTATTTAGCTATATTTATTTCAGTTCCATATGTTTATATTTTCACAACAAATGCCAAACAGTCTGTGACCGTGTGCAATGGATTTTCACTGGAGTGCACTGGATGAGTTAGCAAAATTCTTCTAGAAATTCTAGGTCCCTCTACATGTGCTCTTGGAGGAGACGTCTGTTTACCCCTCGTCCTACTGTATCACGATGATTCTCTATGAATTTCCTGCAATAAATAAGAAAATATTCATCTGTTTCATTCCTAAGAGTCTGTACAGCATAGAGAGTTGAAGACATGAAAGTTTCAGCAATATATCTTCAGTTTTTGAATTTCCACATCAAAGTACCTGAGAGAAGCAGCATTTTAGAGGGTTTCTCATACGCAAAAGCATTTAGAACAAGGTAGGTCAGATACAAACTTTTTCCTGTTCTGTTCCATTTCTTGTTTGCAAATAACGTGCAAAAACTTTTATTCTTCTGAATAATTATATCATTTCATGGACATGGTTTGACATTAAAATCACGTTATTGAAACTGCCTTTAATTTGTATGAACCAAGTTCTCAATAGATTGTGTTTATTGAAAATGCCTTTAATTTGTACAAATTACAAATTAAAGTTCTCTCTCATTAAGCAAGATTTAGGTAGGTAAACAAGGTAAATCTAAAGTTGCTCTTACTACAGTAGCAGCAGTGGAGCAATAAACACTATAGCAGTTGGACATGAAAAATGTGTTTCTTAATAGAGGTTTTAGGGAATAAGTTTATAAGCACATTGTCCACAAGTTCCACAAACGTAAATGGAAGTGTATTGGCTTCAACAAGCTATATGTGGACAAAAGTAGGCACCTAGAGCATAGTTTGAAAAATTCAGCTCCAGAGTTACATTGTTACGTTACTAGGATTTCTTCAAAAGTTATCACCAACCCACCTTCATATATCATTACAGATGATGATGAACAAACTACTCGCATTACAAAGAAATGTCTTAACATGTTTGATGTGACAGATTTGAAGCATTGAAGCATGTTCTTGGTTCAGATATTGCTTATTCCAAAAAAAAGGAAACTTATTGTTGCAACTCAAGCATGCTGCAAAGTTGGTATTTTGAGCATGCCTTGATGAAGGCATAAAAGAGGTGGAGGCTATGTAACAGGGATTCGGCTAGCAGGGTGCCGCACCCGCGTCAACGTGACTCGACGCGGGTGCAGGTGCGGCACCGGGTGTGGTCAACCCGACCCTTGGTGCGTTGACCTGCGTCGGGGGAACCCCCGGACTCCCCTTATATATATATATATATATATATATATATATATATATATATATTTTTTTTTTTTTTTTTTTTTTTTTTTTTTTGCCCCTGCCACACCCCCGCACCCGCACCCATGTGACATAGGGTGGAGGCATCCATAACCTAATAGTAAACTTGAAATGACAGATGGTTAGTTGCTCAAAAATCTAACTATTTATAGACAGTTAGTGGACAGTTAAATTTATCTGATTATTTTTTGACCAAGTATAACCTGCATCATGTATAATATAAATCAATTCATGAGTGTTCCAAAAACATTGCACACGGCAGCAGCTATGTCACAGAGATTCGGCTAGCAGGGTGCCGCACCCACGTCGACGCGGGTGCGGGTGCGGTCAACCTGATCCTGGGTGCGTTGACCGCACCCAGGGTCATTTTGGTCCATTTTTGTTTGGATTTTTTTTTAAAAAAAAAAAATTTGCCCTACGAAATGGGCTGCGGAATTTAAAAAAAAAATCCTGCTGACAGTTGCTTGTTGCTGCTGC
Source organism: Nuphar pumila (assembly GCF_984573655.1). Lineage (NCBI taxonomy): Eukaryota > Viridiplantae > Streptophyta > Magnoliopsida > Nymphaeales > Nymphaeaceae > Nuphar > Nuphar pumila. The sequence continues at coordinate 139,487,440 of NC_143250.1, read as the reverse complement.
TCTTGTTTTATAAAGGGGCACTTGTGTCCACAACATCTACGAGCTTTGTTGGCATCCCATGCTATTCCTGCCTCCAAACAATTAATTTACAACGTTGGAAAACATACTGTTAACTTGGAAATGATGATCCATCTTCATCAAAAATTAAAACCAAAATTCAAGAGCCTTTTGAAGTCTTTATGCTTCAACCATCCAGATCCTTTTTCGTCAAGGATTTTCTCTCTCCATAATAAATGATAATGGTGGTGGTAGAGCCTTGGTGGCTATTAGTATTCACTTTTCTCCTGACGAGATGGGTGCTCTAGCCGTAGCCTTGTGTAGACCTCTCTTTTCCACATGTCAAATCCAATAAATTTCTTTTAGTTGTCATCTGTGTGCAACTGTATATAAAATGAAATTTGAAGAACCCTAGGCAGTGGCGTCGTAGGCCTCGTGAAGACTCTCTCTCCAACAAACCACGTCAAACCTTTCGCTTATATTTTTTTTCGTGAAGACCAAGGAGTTTCAGACATGATTGAATCATGACAGTCAGTAGAACGCAGCAGGCTGGGTCGATCAGATTGCCAATCCTTTCGGTTCATCAATTTTGTCCCGTTGAGCCAAAGTACACAACAAGCAGAACGTGGGTAACAAGTCTTCAAACAAACACACCAGCAAAAAAAAACTGGACTTTGACCCGCGCCGGGGGAACCCCAAACCTATATATATATATATATATATATATATATATATATATATATATATATATATATATATATACAACAACAACAACAACTACGCCTTCATCCCAAAACAATTGGGGTCGGCGATATGAACCAACAAAGAAAATCATTATGGGTCTTCCACATGAATCCTTCTCCTCCATTCATTTCTATCCAATGTCATGTCCTCGGTGAGGTTCAAAGCATTCATATCCTTTCTTATCACCTCCATCCATGTCTTCCTAGGCCTACCCCGACCTCTTTTAACTAATATATTTTCCCATTTCTCCATCCTTCTAACTGGAGCATCATTAGGCCTTCGTCGAATATGTCCAAACCACCGTAAACGATTCTCTCTCATCTTATTTTCAATGGGTGCAACGCCTACCTTCTTACGTATCTCCTCGTTTGGAATCTTATCTTTTATTGTATTTCCACACATCCATCTCAGCATACGCATCTCAGCTACACTCATTTTTTGAATATGATGTCTCTTGGCAGCCCAACATTCCATACTATATAGTAAAGCGGGCCTAATAGTCGTCCTATAGAACTTTCCCTTCAACCGCAATGGCATTCTACGATCGCACAACACTCCAGTTGCACTCTTCCATTTCATTCACCCAACCTTTATCCTATGATTTACATCTCCATCAATTTCTCCATACTTTTGAATGATAAATCCCAAATATTTGAAAGAATCATCCACCGGTATTTCGTGCTCACCAAGCTTCACTACACTCCCATCACTACTTCGTTGCTTACTAAATCGACATTCCATGTATTCTGTCTTACTCTTACTCAACTTAAAACCTCTTGCTTCCAATGTCTGTCTCCATAATTCTAACTTAGCATTAACCCCGGCTCTAGACTCATCAATCAAAACAATATCATCAGCAAACAACATACACCACGGCACATTTTCTTGAATTGATCTCGTAAGCTCATCCATCACTATAGCAAATAGGAAAGGGCTTAAAGCAGATCCTTGATGTAACCCAACCGTTATAGGAAAATTGGTTGTCACCCCTCCACAAGTGCGGACATTGGTTATTACTCCTTCATACATATCTTTAATTATACTAATGTACTTGAGAGAAACACCTTTCTTCATCATTGTCCACCAGAGAATGTCCCTAGGTACTCTATCGTAAGCCTTCTCCAAATCAATAAAAACCATATGCAAATCTTTGTTCCTCTCTCTATTTCTCTCAATAAGTTGTCTAAGAAGATGTATAGCTTCCATAGTTGATCTTCCATATATATATTTACATTTTTTCCCCTGCCGCACCCCCGCACCCGGATTTTTTGGAAGCGCCGAATCCCTGCACCCGCGCCCATGTGACATAGGGCAGCAGTCTTAAGGATCATACAATATGAATGGGGCAGTATGCATTTGGCATTATTCTTTTCTTACACTATGAAACTAGAGCTCTTAGCTTACAGTGATTCTAACTATGTATGATGTGCATGGGGCAAACGTTCTAGTATTTTCTTTCAGATTTTCCTTGGCACCGTGCATAATCCATGGTATAATAAGAAGCAACACAGGATGTCGCAATCTCAGGCACAGTATCGCTACATAGCATAAACCTCTCATGTCCGAACTGAATTCGGCCTGTTTACATCAGTACTCATAAAACTATAAACTTTTTCCTCTTTATTTCTCAACCTTATAAAACTATAAATTTTTCCTCATGCATTATCCATAAGAGCTATGTCAGCTCTAACCCAGCTTTTTGTTCACAATAGCCATCTAATCAAGGTCACCAAAAGTATATCGAAAACCATAATCGCCTTTATTTATTTTATTAGTCATAAAAAGAAGGAAATATCATGAGCCAAACTAGCACCTCCAGAAATTAATCCATAAAATTGACATTCAAACCATGATAATACCAAAAAAACAAAGCAATATGTCAAAAGGCATGCAGAAGAAGAAACAAGAAGTGCATTGTGCTCTAAAATGACAGATAGGTCATATTCTTTAGTAAAAGAAACAGTGGTACTGAATGTAGGGATGGACAAGATATGTAACATTACCGGTCACAGCCATCACTGGTAGCAGGCTCAGTGCCTTGAGGAAGATCAAACACTGTCCAGAAAAGTTGCAAGTCGCAAATGTAGGTCATAGCTTTTACAGGTTGATTGCCAGATACCATGAGATCAATCTGCAGAAACAGTGGCATGCAATGAAAAGATTATTCAATAAAGAAAAGCATTCATGAATGAGCAGAAAACAATAATCCAGCATGGTGCCAAGTAAAAAGACATCAAATTATTTTCAAACTACTATATAAATATTTGCAAAAAAATATTACACCAAATATGCAAAAGACAAGACATTACTTCATGGCCTATCCGCTCTTTGCTAATTTTATCATATATTGCAGCTTTAACTTCGTCATCAGAAGCAGACTTTTTTAGCTCATCATTCAGTTGGAATCCAAATCTTGCACCTAAAGAATCAAACAGAATAAAAATCTTAGTAGCACCAGAGGATGATGGCATCAATTGTCTCAGTTCCTAGTGACAGTAATTAAGATCAATGCCACATTAAGAAACGCATTAGCCCCATTATCTCTCAGAAACCAGAAGAAACAGTTTTTACCCAATTAAATAGCATATGACACCATAAGCTGGAAAATGAAATCTTTTTGTGCAGGTAAAGAGAATAAAATCTTGTTAAAGACAAGCTGCCAACATAAACACACATTGTCCAAAAAAGGAAAGTAAAGAAAAGAGGTTGGGGAAATAAAAGATATCCACATGGAAATTGTCATCATCAAATTAAAAAGAACAGAGAGAAAAATAAAGGCCATGAGAGAGATCATTCAGCTTAGATGGATACACTGATAAAGGAGACACCCTATATCCACTCATATGCATTTTGACGATGCAAGCGCTATCTATATTGCCAAGAATCAGAATTATATCTCCCTTACTTTATGTTGCCATGAGATACAAATGAATCTTGGTCCAGATTGTGCTCTGATTATTTATATGCCCTTTCACAAATAGATCTTGTAGACATCCATAAATAACCTCCCTCTGACAATGCATGGACCATGTTGTTCATACAGTTTGATTGGTTAATACTTGTTGCCACATCATACATCAATGCCTACACTTGCCATGCCCTTTTGATGTTGCATTACACATTGACATCAATTTGAAATCCAAAACAGTAACTCGTTCATTAGTCCTTTATGTTAGCAAGCACTACATGACATGCGGTAGCAAAATACATGGTTGTCTGGAACAGGGTGACATAAAAATTATTTTACATGGATTTCCAATTCATTGTTCAATACCATGTATGCAGGCGAAGCTATGCTACAATGGCATTGACAAAATAGGTGGGAGGGAACGCATGGTTGGAAAAGTTGGCATTTGCAAACTAATGTGAATATAGAGGGGGATTTAACAGATGATCAAGAACTACTTGGAGAAAAAGAAAAACATAATGGGAAAATTGGATATTCAATGACCACATTGTCATCAAAATAGCATTTTGGAAAAGCATTAAGAGTCTATTGTCCAACACTAAACTGATTGCATAAAAATCTTTTATATTGAACTCTCGTTGAGACAGAATCCACAGAAAAATATGATTATCAAAATGTCAGCCAAAGAAAAGAAACTAGCACACTAGTGTAAACAGGATTATAATAATTACATGTTTAAACCCAAGGAAATTAATTTATGAAAAAGTAAAAATAAACTAGCCTCAGAAGCAATACCACATTCATGATGCGCTATTAACCTAACAAGGAACTAGTTAAAGAATCAAATATCAATTATCAAAGATTTTAAACTAGCAATAGCAAGTAGGATGAGATTTACTTGAGAAATCATAAACAAAAAATTCATTGCAGAGCTGGCGTGCAAGCTAATCTATGTTATTGGCCATAACCAAGAACAGATAAACTAATGACCAAACATGTACGCTGATCTGCTTTCTGTTTGACCAAAATTCACCAACTTTTCTATCCTTGTATTATGGTAATGTAAAAGATGAAACTGATAAGGATAAGATTGGAACAGTACCAAATCGAATAGCTCGTAGAACTCGAAGGGGATCATCCAAGAAGGTAGCCTTCGGGGGTAAAGGAGTAGCAATAATTCCTTCTTTTAAATCTTTCATGCCTGAAATAAAGATATTGTAACTGGATCAGTGACTGAACATAAAATATAAAATGTAGGAATCAGGAGGACAAAATTTAGAAGCAAGTTGATCATTTTGAAGCATTACCTCGACCAGTCAAATCCTCAACTAAATCAGTATTTATATTGTAGAACAAGCTGCCGAAAAAAAAATTAAAAATCACTTGTTTTGCAAGCAATAAACCATTATCAAATCAATATAAACTGCCTTGATCAGTTCTCATCACATGAGCTTTTCGCTCTTCATAGTAAAGATGGATAGAGAGGCAGTAGCAGAATTGGTTTTAACATAAAAATTAGAACAGTATGCTATATAAGACAGGTTATATTTGACAGATGAACAGATAGAGTTGCATTATCTCAACCAAATGGATCACTCTAATCCATCAGGAGACATTCCCCAGCTCAGCCATCAAAAAATTTAAAAAAAAAAATCAAACTATTAAAAAATAAAGACAACAAACCAACATGCAAAAATTGCAGCCAATATTTATGGCCTACCATATTCATTTTTAATTGTATCCTTTCTTATAACCCAAACATTCATCTTAACATACGGATCTCTGGAACATGCACTTTGTCTTCTTGTCATTTTTTATTCGCCCAACATTCAGCTTCATATAATAGTAAGATAGCACTATTATATGGAGCTGAATGTTGGGCAACTAAAAAACAAGAAGGCAGTGCTTGTTGCAAAGATGCATATGTTAAGATGGATGTCCGTAGTTACAAGAAAGGATAAAATTATAAATGAATATATTAGAATGAACCTAAGAGTCAGAACATTAATGATAAAATAAATGAACACTGTTTAAGATAAGTGAGAAAGGTTGACATGGCACAAGAGTTAGGAAAAGAGGAAAACTAATGAAGACTTGGAAAGAGGCACTTAGAGGTGACATGAAACCAATGTTGTATGTATCGTATTGTATCGTACAATACACTATGATGTGTATCGTATAGATGCAAGGGCACGGTATTGGCGGACTTTAAAAATGGAAAAATTGAGGTTTTAAGTCTTTGGGTTTTAAAGGGCATTTGAGGGTCGAAACTCTCATTTTTATAGAACATACTAGAGAGCTTCCCACGCACCCCAGTAGTCATGAGACTGTTTTAGGGGCTGATCTTTGCGTCAGGGAGTGGGGTTTCGTGATTTCGTCAAGAGTGCATTTCCACCGTTTTTTCACCCCAAAAAGTGGGTTAGTGTAAAGAAATCTTATTTTGTGTTTTTATTGAGTTATTTTGAAGGAAAATGACTTCAAATGATCCTACATTATGTCACAGAGATTCGGCCAGACAGGTGCCGCACCCACGTCGATGCGACGCGATGCGGGTGCGGCACCCGGTGCGATCAATCCGACCCTAGGTGTGTCACGCACCCAGGGCCATTTTGGTCCATTTTTTGGATTTTTTTTTAAATTTTCCCTATGAAATGGACTGCAGAATTTTTAAAAAAAAATCTTGGGGGGGGGTGGACACTGCCCCCCCTAACCCCCCCCCCGCCAGGGCCGGCCCCCCTGAACCCCCGCCCGCGCAGCGGGACCCACGCCAGGAGAAACCCCCGAACCCCGCTTATATATATATATATATATATATATATATATATATATATATATATATATATATATATATATATATATATATATATATATATATATATATATATATATTATTTTTTTATTTTTTATTTTTTTGCCGCAGCCTTGCACCCAAGGTTTTTGAAAGTGCTGCACCCCCGCCCCCACACCCATGTGACATAGATCCTACATGGCAATGGAGCACTAGTGTAATGAGTGAAAACCGATTAAAACTCGAATGCAACTATTGCCATACAGTTTTTTCGGGTGGTATCTCTCAGTTAAAGCATTATTCAACCGGGACACGACAGAATGTTGCCCTATGAATGTCAAAGAATTTGTCAGATGTTGTAAAATGGCAATGTCAGCAATTACTAGCTACCTTAAAAGAAAAAAAAACAAGAAAAAGAGATGAATGAGATTGAAATGGTCTATGCAGAGCCATGGGAGGATGCGTATGGCGAAGAAGAGCTCCCTATTTTTAATCCCAGTATAGCATCAACAAAATAAAGGGTATAGTTGGTGGTGCCATTAGTAGTGTCGCAGGCACCAAAAGAAGAATAGGAGAAAGATAAGGGATTTCATCGAGAGGAGGTAGAGCTAGAGGCTCTATCAGGAGTTTTTCCCCTCTTAAAACTGCTTCTGGGGTGCAACCCGACATTCGTACTGCTATGACTACTCAGCATTTAGTTAAGCATGTGAATGTTGCGGTTGGGATATGGTTTCATGGTTTCATGATGTCCGCATTCCTTTCAATGCAGCAAATTCATTTCATTTTCAAGTCATGGCAGATGTTGTAACCAGTATTGGACTTGGATACAAGATGTCTTTATATCATGCTTTGATAGAAAAGGTTTTAGATGCTAATGTGAATAAAGTGAAGGCTTACTCTGGGGACTAAGAGCAAGAGGCAGAAGACCCAGCAAGAGAACCAGCAGAGTCGACCCCAGCAGATACAGCAGCAGGGGAAGACTCAGTCAACTTGCAAGCGATGCAACAAGAGTCATTCTCAAGGTTCTTTTCATCTCTTTAAGGAGGCCTGCTACCAGTGTTAGCAGCCCGAACATATTGTCTCGTATTGCCCGAACAAGCCAGCGGCCCAAAGCAGTCAGCAGCAGCAGAGGCCTCAGCACGTATTGCCCGAACAAGACAGCATCCCAAAGCAATCAGCAACAGCAGAGGCCTCAGCAGCAGCAGGCACAAAGGAAGGCGAATGGGCGAGTGTACGTTGTCACAGCTATAAAGTAGAGCGATCAGACCGACCTGATCGAAGGTATTATCGTTGTCGTTGACCATCTTGCTCATGTTATGTTTGATTCAAGGGGCAACCCATTCCTTTATATCCTCTTCTTTTGTTGAACTGCTTGACCTTCTACCATATAGCTTAGAGAAGACCCTTGATGTTATGTCTCTGATAGGCATGTCCACTCGATGCGGAAAGTACCTTCCTGCAGTTTGAGTAGTTATCAAGGGACACGAGTTGTCTATTGACCTAGTCATACTCGACATGACATTCTACAACGTCATTCTGGGTAAGGACGAGTTGTCTCAACATAATGCCACTCTTCAGTATTGGGGTAAGAAGGTTTGCTTGGATCACCCCGATTTGTCGACATTGGTGTTTCAGGCGACTAGGTCAGTGAGTGAGGTGAAGATCATTTTTGCGATGAAGATCTCGAAGTACTACAAGCACTGTTGTGTAGTGTTCTTGGCCAGTGTGTCTACCACGGACAATCAAAAGACACCCCTTGAGTAGTTAGACATGGTTTGCGAGTTTCTTAATATCTTTCTAGAGGACTTACCGGATTTATCACCTCACAGGAAGATCGAGTTTTCGATCGAGCTAGTGTCTGGCACGACACTAGTGTCTCGTGCGCCATACTGTATGTCAGTTGCAAAGCTTATTGAGTTGAAGAAGCAGCTGCAAGAACTTTTTGACAAGGATTTCATCAGGCCGAGCGTATCACCTTGGAGTGCACCAGCCTTATTTATCAAGAAGAATGATGGATCCATGAGTATCTGCATTGACTATTGCATGCTGAATCAAGTCACCGTGAAGAACAAGTACCATTTGCCCAGGATTCACGATTTGTTTGATCAGTTGTGCATGGCAAAAGTGTTCTCCAAGATTGATCTTTGTTAAGGGTACCATCAGTTGCGGATCAAGGCAGAAAATATTCCGAAGATGACATTCAGGTCCAGATACGGGGCATTACAAATTTTTGGTGATGCCTTTTGGACTCACAAATGCCTCTGCAACGTTTATGGACATGATGAATCGAGTCTTCAAGTTGTGACTGGATAAATTTATCATCGTGTTCATTGATGACAATACGATATATTCTGAGAGCGTGGAGGAGCACAAAGAGCACTTGAGGATCGTATTACAGACACTAAGGGAATATAAGTTGTAGGATAAGTTCTCTAAGTATGAGTTTTGGCTCGACAGGGTTGATGTTCTTTGAACACGTTATATCAGAGAAGGGAGTTGAGGTAGATTCAACCAAGGTAGAGGCAGTGTTGTCATGAGAGCAACAAAAGACAATGTCAGAGATCAAGAGTTTCTTGGAGTTGATGGGTTATTATCGCTGATTCATCCAAAACTTCTCGCATATAGCTACACCGATGATGAGGCTACTGCAAAAGGGGGTGAAGTTTGTCTAGTCACCTCGGTGTGAGGAGGGCTTCCAGGAGCTGAAGAGATTGACCTCAGCCCCAGTTTTGACCTTACCTTCTAGGTCAAGAGGGTTCGTAATGTAATGCAATGCCTTGGGGACCGGACTAGGTTGTGTCTATTAAAATATGTGTACTCGTACACATATATTTTGAAATATAATCCTTAAATGTACATATATATATTTATATATATATAAAGATACGTATACATATATATATGTATATCTATCTCTATTTATATATATATATATAAATATATATATTTTATCTTCCTAAAATACCCCCAAGGGTATTCTTGTAATTTGACATTTTGCGCATATTCCAATTGGAATATGCATTGTAATTTTTCCTTTAAATTTTCTGTTTTTATTTTTTTATTTTTTGTTTTCATAAACCATTGGGGGTCTCCCAATAGAGACGTTGGGAGCCCCCAACGGTCACATTTGTGACCGTTGGGGGCTCTCCAACGTCTCCTTTGGGAGCCCCCAAAGTGGCTCCTTTTTGTGCTTATAAATAAGGGATTTCCCCTTTGTATTTCTTAAGACTTGGAGGAGCTTTTGCTCCATTGTAATGGGTTTTAACCCTCTTCCTCCATTTCTTCAATAATATTCAACTTATGACTTTAAGTCATATTTTTGCCCCTTTTGTGGGTTTATGTGTTAGCACATTATGTGCTTGTGTTGTTCCCTTTAATGGGTTTATTCGCACTTCATGTGCATATGTATGGGTTCATTATTGAACCTAATGTATTCAAAGCCACTTTCTAACATGGTATCAGAGCAAGGTCACGATGAGGTTGTCTCTTGGTGCAACGGAAAGCGTGGTGCTCAAGAAATGGTAAAGTATTCATTGTTCCTCTCTTTTTTAGAAGCTTTCGGTATGTATCACTTTTCTTAACATATTATGCATTATGAATATATTTTTTCTTGCACATTTAGTGTTCCTTTTTTTTAGAGTTGAATCATTTCCTTTTAGTATATTTTAAAAATATCTCTTTTTAATTTTGGTAAACGTGTTTATTATTCAAATATATAATTCTTGTTTATATAAGTTATTGATTCCTCATTGCATATAATAGTAATTTATGTTTTTCAAAATTGAAATTACATATAATAGTAATTTATGTTTTTTTAAAATTGTTTTCAATTATGTGAGATTTATGATTCTTCCATAAGAATTTCGTGATTAACCTATAAGTTAACTTTTTATATATAATTTCTTGCTAAATTAATGATCTTTGCTTAAAAACTCTTGTGTATGGTTTTTAGTGTTTTTTTGTGAAAAACAAAATATATATATATATATATATTGATATAATGAGAATTTCTCGCATCTAAATATTTGTTGTTCATTTTAAAAATCTTCTCACACTCTATAGAGTGCATAGTGTATCTATTGCATCCTTTGGTATAAAAGATTTTCATTATTTTGATTTTTCCTCTAAGGATGCCTACATTGGCCATAATATGGTCTTCCTTGTCTTAAATTGCATATAATTGCATAATTAAAGCTTGAGAGTCTCAAGTATTTGTTTCTTTTTATGAAAATGTTTGCCTTTATTACGCTTTTTGTGTATTTTGTTCAAGTGATTGTGAAAGTGTCTTTATACACTTCTTTTATAAAATATTTATGCTTGTATGCGTATTGTCTATCCATAGACATTTTCACATAGTACTCTTTGTTCAATAAAGAGATGTTTTTATTGTCTTCTTTAGAGCTTGTGTTTGTTTTTATCCCTTAATGGACTTGTAAGATTGTTTCTTTTATCATTATAAATGCTTTCGTAATATCTTAGTACATGTTGTCCTAAATTTGCACGTTTAAGATTATTGTCATTTTGCATCTTGGTATACATATAAATTGTTAATTATAAAAGCTGATTTGTTTCTTGGATTATTCCAAATCCTTTTTCCCACATGACATAGCTTAAATATTTCATGTTGTGTTGATTAAGTCTTTTTATAATGATCATAATTAAACATAATTTCGTATATATACAACATTATTGTCATATGACATATTGTTGTGATTAATTATGTTGGACCTTTGAATCAGCCCTCTTTGTAAAATCATTTGGGAAATGTTTTCCCTAAAGAGTTCATTGCCTTTATATGGCATTTATCTTCTATCCATCACATGTTATATGATGCATAAATCCTTTTTTTATGGCCTTATTGTTATATTAGAGATGGTTGTTGAGGTGAGTTATTGGCACCTTGTGTTATGTCATTCTAGATTGTTCACTTACCATATTATAGATGGTGGTTGAGGAGAGTTATGGGCACCTTGGGACTCTAGAATGATTTGGTATATGATCTCTAATTATGAGTGTGTCACTCGTTTGATTTTGGCCATTGATTTTATGGATGCTCTTATTTATATTTAAATGTGATGGATGTATGATGTTTGCAACTTTAAATGTTTTAAGGTATATTAAAATCAAGGTTTTAGGGATTATTGCCCAACCTTTTATTGTTTATGAAAATTATGAGTGCATTTACACATTTGTTATTTCGTACTTTTGTGCACAAGTGTTCCATATGTTCTTGGTATGCGTATGTTCACACACTTTTTTCAAGAATATTGTTCTATCGGTTGTTGTATCTTGTTGAAGATACTTTTACATTGTTTATTCCAAAATGTTATTTTTATGGGTATTCTTTTTTAAAAATATTGCTCTATTGATTCAAGGTTTGATTTATATATATATGTTTGTCATTACAAGTTTTATTACCTCAAAAGTCTTCTCCTTTTATAACTCTTATCTAAGTGTCATCATACGTAGACAAGAATTTTATTACACCTTTGAATGCTGGTAGCCCTTTGTTGGCTTTGTTTCTCTTGTTCTAGTAGCTAAACACACTTGTCTTGAGTGATATCATATGTAGACAAGGCACGTTGATTCACACCATGGTGTGTGATTTTAGCCTATGATGGCATTTGTGTCGTTGTTCTAGTCGCTGAGATGTATGCCCATGGTTGACTTATTTCACTCATTTCAAGTGTCATTTTATGTAGACAAGAGATGTATTGTGTTTTTAGCCCATGGATGGCTTAATACTCTTGTTCTAGTAGCTGAACATACTTGATCTTGAGTGTATTTTTATGTAGGCAAGAGATGTTTTTTGTCCATGTTGGCGTGTATTCTCTTGTTCTTGTCGTTGATGCACTCATTTCAAGTATTATTATATGTAGACAAGAGGTATTTTTACACACCTTTGTGTGTGTCATTTGGCCTTTAATGGCATTATAATATTCTTGATCTAGTAGCTTATACACTTGATTTACGGGTTTTAGACGACTAATGAGGTAGTTGCTTGTAGTGGATGAACTACTTTTGAAAATTGCAAAATTTCTTGTGTTTTTAAATACAAGTGAATCATATCTATGACATGTTTTTAAATCAAATTGATATTTTAGCATATATTAAGTGCTTACAGTTTTTTTTCGACCACTTTTTTATTTGATATACAAAATAAGTCTTTTTTGTCTCAAATGATATTCATTTTTGAATCTAGGGTGAATGTTTTAATATACTTAGTCAAATCATGCTTCTTATATATGACATTTGTTTGACATAGATCTTCTCCCTAAAAGATGTGAAAAACTCTATTATGCATATTAATCTTTATAAAGCCCCTCTTATTGAAGATCATATTCGTCATGCCTTTGGACATTTGTATTCGTGTTCTTTTAAAAATCTTTTGAACTCTTGAGTTCACTTTTTGACTAAAGTATGTTTGGAGCATGTTCATTAATAATTTCTTTAAGTATTAATTCATTTTATGATAGTAAATGCATATGCTCATTATGGCCCTTGAAGCCCTCATTCATTAAAGCATATGTAGCTTATGCCTCTTCGTAGGCTTATTGTGGTGTCCCTTAGTGGATTTTTTTTTGTTATTCCCCATTATGGGGTTGTGTGTGTCCAATGTTGGACCTTATGAATGCATTATGCATTCTTGCAATTCGTTTCCGCTCACTCTTTAACATGATATTTGTTTCTTTTTTAATTTTTGGTCTTTTAAATTTTCTTCTCTAGAGTAATTATCCTATTATGCATAAATTTTGCACCTTGTTAGGAATGTTCCATTTCAGTAAAGTGCAAAGATATTTTTTACTTGTTCTTTGTTGTTATTCCACAAGATCTTGGAGATAGGACAAAGAGAAGTACCCTGGATGGTTCGGGAAATGTGTTCCCTTTAGAAGACAATTGGAGAAAGGCATTTTCAAGTTTCAATTGCATCATTGCCGAAGCCTCTTGGAGTCTTCCCCTTTTTTCAATCTTTTCGTTTCCCCGCAAAGATTGAGGGGGAGTGTTAAAATATGTGTACTCGTACACATATATTTTGAAATATAATCCTTAAATGTACATATATATATTTATATATATATAAAGATACGTATAGATATATATATATGTATACGTATCTTTATATATATATATATATAAATATATATATTTTATCTTCCTAAAATACCCTCAAGGGTATTCTTGTAATTTGACATTTTGCGCATATTCCAAATGGAATATGCATTGTAATTTTTCCTTTAAATTTTCTGTTTTTATTTTTTTATTTTTTGTTTTCATAAACCATTGGGGGTCTCCCAATAGAGACGTTGGGAGCCCCCAACGGTCACAAATGTGACCGTTGGGGCTCTCCAACGTCTCCTTTGGGAGGCCCCAAAGTGGCTCCTTTTTGTGCTTATAAATAGGGGATTTCCCCTTTGTATTTCTTAAGACTTGGAGGAGCTCTTGCTCTATTGTAACGGGTTTTAACCCTCTTCTTCCATTTCTTCAATAATATTCAACTTATGACTTTAAGTCATATTTTTGCCCCTTTTGTGGGTTTATGTGTTAGCACATTATGTGCTTGTGTTGTTCCCTTTAATGAGTTTATTCACACTTCATGTGCATATGTATGGGTTCATTATTGAACCTAATGTATTCAAAGCCACTTTCTAACAGTGTCTTGATGCAGCATGGGAAGGTCATCGCTTACGCTACTCGACAGCTGAAGGTGCGCGAGAAGAACTATCTTACGCATGACTTGGAGTTAGCAGTTGTTGTCTTTGCGTTGAAGATTTTGTTAGAAAGTGGCTTTGAATACTTTAGGTTCGATAATGAACCCATACACATGCACATTAAGTGCAAATATACCCACTCAAGGGAACAACACAAGCACATCATGTGCTAATACATAAACCCATAAAAGGGGTAAATATGACTTAAATTCATCAGTTGAATATTATTGAAGAAATAAGTAGAAGAGGGTAAAAGCCCTATACAATGGAGCATAAGCTCCTCCAAGGAGTGAATAATACAAAGGGGGCAAGCCCCTATTTATAAGCACAAAAGGGACCACCTTGTGGGCTCCCAAAGGAGAAGTTGGAGAGCCCCCAACGGTCACATTTGTGACCGTTGGGGGCTACCAACGTCTCTATTGGGAGGCCCCCAATGTGGAATGAAAACGAAAATTAAAAAATAAAAAAACATAAAATTAAAGGAAATATTACAATACATATTCCAATTGGAATATGCGTAAAATGACAAATTACAAAAATACCCTTGAAGGTATTTTAGAAAGATAAAATATATATATTTATATATATATAAATAGAGATACGTATATATATACATATGTATACGTATCTTTATATATACAACAACAACAACAACTACGCCTTCATCCCAAAACAATTGGGGTCAGCGATATGACGTATCTTTATATATATATATATATAAATATATACATGTACATTTAAGGATTATATTTCAACATATATGTGTACGAATACACATTTTAACACCCCCCTCAAAAATCTTTGTGGGGAAACGAAAAGATTGAAAAAAGGGCAAGACTCCAAGAGGCTTTGGCAAGGATGCAATTGAATCTTGAAAATGCCTTCCTCCAATTGTCTTCAAATGATAAACACATTTCCCGAACCATCCAGGGTACTTCTCTTTGTCCTATCTCCAAGATCCTGTGGAATAACAACAAAGAACAAGTAAAAAATATCTTTGCACTTTTCTCAAAAGGAACATTCCTAACAAGGTGCAAAATTTATACATAATAGGATAATTACTTTAGCATGAAAAGAAAATTTAGAAAACCAAAGTTTCAAAAATCAAATATCATGTTAAAGAGTTAGCGGAAACGAATTGCAATGCATAATGCATTCATTAGGTCCAACATTTGACAAACACAACCCCATAATGGAGAATAACAAAAAGGTCCACTAAGAGACACCACAATAAGCCTACGAAGAAGCATAAGCTACACATGTTTTATTGAATGAGGGCCTTAAAAGGCCATAATGAGCATATGCATATACTATCATGAAATGAATTAACACTTAAAGAAAATTATTAATGAACATGCTCTAAACATACTTAAGTCAAAATGAACACGGATGCAAATGTTTCAAAAGCATGATGAATATGAACTTCAAGGGGCTTTATAATTTTAACACGCATAGATCAACAATAGAGTTTTTCACATCTTTAGGGCGAAGATCTATGTCAAACAGAATGTCATATATAAGAAGCATGATTTGACTAAATATATTAAAGCATCCACCCAAGATTCAAGAATGAATATCATTTGAGACAAAAGACTCATTTTGCATATCAAATACAAAAGATGCCGAAAAACTGTAAGCACTTCATATATAGATTAAATGCTAAAATATCAATTTGATTTAAAAACATATCATGGATATGATTCACTTGTATCTAAAAACACAAGTTATGAACGAAATTTAGCAATTTTCAATAGTAGTTCATCCACTACAAGCAACTACCTCATTAGTCCTCCAAAAACTCGTAAATCAAGTGTATAAGCTAATAGATCAAGAATATAAATAAAATGACATTAAAGGCCAAATGACACACACAATGGTGTGTAAAAATAGATCTTGTCTACATATAATAATACTTGAAATGAGTGCATCAACGACAAGAACAAGAGAATACACGCCAACATGGACAAAAAGCATCTCTTGCCTATGTAAAAATACACTCAAGATCAAGTATGTTCAGCTACTAAAACAAAAGTATTAAGCCATCCATGGGCTAAAAAACACAATACATCTCTTGTCTACATAAAATGGCACTTGAAATGAGTGAAATAAGCCAACCATGGGCAATCAACGTGCCTTGTATACATATAATAACACTCAAGACAAGTGTGTTCAGCTACTAGACCAAGAGAGCAAAAGTCAACAAAGAGCTACCAACACACGAAGGTGTAATAAAATTCTTGTCTACATATGATGACACTTAGATAAGAGTTATAAAAAGAGAAGACTTTTGAGGCAATAAAACTTGTAATGACAAACATATAAATAAAACCTTGAATTAATAGAACAATAAAAAGAATACCCATAACAACAATGTTTTGGAATAAATGTGTGAATATACACACACTAAGAATACTTGTGCACAAAAGCACAAAACACAAATGTGCAAATGCACTCATAAGATTCATAAACAATAAAAGGTTGGGTAATAATCTCAAAAACCTTGATTTTAATATACCTTAAAACATTTAAGGTTTCAAATATCATATATCCATCATATTTATATATAAATAAGAGCATCCATAAAATCAATGGTCAAAAACAAACGAGTGACACTCATAATTAGAGATCATATACCAAATCATTCTAGAGTCCCAAGGTGCCCATAACTCACCCTAATCACCATCTATAATATGGCAAGTGGACAATCTAAAATGACATAACACAAGGTGCCCATAACTCACCTCAACAACCATCTCTAATATAATAATAAGGCTATAAGAAAAAGATTGATGCATCATATAACATGTGATGGATAAAATGCCATAAAAAGGCAATGAACTCTTAGGGAAAACATTTTCCAAATATGTGATTTTTACAAAGAGAGCTTATTCAAAGGTCCAAATTAATCACAACAATATGTCATATAACAATAATGTTGCATATATACGAAATTATGTTCAATCATGATCATTATACAAAAAAGGAATTTAATAAACACAACATGAAATATTTAAGTTATGTCATGTGTGAGAAAGGAATTGGAATAATCCAAGAAACAAATCAACCCTTTATAATTTGCAATTATACGTATACCAAGATGTAAAATGGTAATAATCTTAAAAGTGCAAATTTATGACATGTACCAAGATATTGCGGAATGATAAAAGAAACAATCTTACAAGTCCATTAAAAAGACAAACACAAGCCCTAAAGAAGGCAATAAAAACATCTCTTTATTGAAAAGATAGTACCATGAGAAAATGTCTATGAATAGACAATACGCATACAAGCATGAATACTTTATAAAAGAAGTGTACGAAGACACTCTCACAATACTTGAACAAAATACGAAAAAAGCGTAATAATATCAAACATGCAATAATGCATGTATTTCATAAAAGATGCAAATGCTTGAGTCTCTCAAGCTTTAATGTAATTTAAGGCAAAGAAGACCATATTATGGTCAATGTAGGCATCCTTAGAGATACAATCAAGAGGTTTTTGAAACCTTATGTGAAAAATACAAAATCCGTTTATAAAGTTGCATTATTAGAAGAAAAATCAAAAAATAAATGAAATCTTTTATACCAAAGGATGCAATAGATACACTATGCATTCTATATAGTGTGGGAAATTCCTTTTAAAAAATCTTTTACAATGGTTCGAACAACCTATTTATCAAAAATCCTTTAAATAAACCAAAAACATTGAAATATCTTTTAGGAGTTCTCATAAATAGTTATCATTAACAAGAACTACTTAGGATTCATAACAAAGATTTAGATCTAAGAGATTCTTATACAAGAATTATATCAAGATTTTCAAAAAAACATGCACTAAAATCCATAAACAAGAGAGGAACTTAAAACAAATTAGGCTTTATATGAGAGAAAAGAGTTTTAAACAAAGATCATTAATCAAGACATCATATATAATTTAAAAGTAAATTTATAGGTTAATCATGAAATACTTATGTAAACATCATAAATCCCACATAATTGAAAACAATTTTAACAACATAAATTACTATTATATGTGATGAGGAATCGATAAATATATAACCAAGAATTATATATTTGAACAATAAACAAGTTTACCAAATTTAAAAGTAGATATTTTAAAATATACGAACACGCGAAATGAGAAAGGAAATGATTCAACTTATCAAAAACATTAAATGTGCAAGAAAAATAGTTTCATAATGCAAAATATGTTAAGAAAAGAGATACATACCGAAAACTTTTAAAAAAAGAAAGAAACAATGAATACTTCACCATTTCTTGAGCACCACGCTTTCCGTTGCGCCAAGAGACAACCCCATCGTAACCGCGCTCTGATACCATGTTAGAAAGTGGCTTTGAATACTTTAGGTTCGATAATGAACCCATACACATGCACATTAAGTGCGAATATACCCACTCAAGGGAACAACACAAGCACATCATGTGCTAATACATAAACCCATAAAAGGGGTAAATATGACTTAAAGTCATAAGTTGAATATTATTGAAGAAATAAGTAGAAGAGGGTAAAAACCCTATACAATTGAGCATAAGCTCCTCCAAGGAGTGAAAAATACAAAGGGGGCAAGCCCCTATTTATAAGCACAAAAGGGACCACCTTGGAGGCTCCCAAAGGAGACGTTGGAGAGCCCCCAACGATCACATTCGTGACCGTTGGGGGCTACCAACGTCTCTATTGGGAGGCCCCCAATGTGGAATGAAAACGAAAATTAAAAAATAAAAAAACATAAAATTAAAGGAAATATTACAATGCATATTCCAATTGGAATATGCGTAAAATGACAAATTACAAGAATACCCTTGAGGGTATTTTAGGAAGATAAAATATATATTTATATATATATATATATATAAATAGATATACGTATACATATATATATGTATACATATCTTTATATATATATATATATAAATATATATACATATACATTTAAGGATTATATTTCAACATATATGTGTACGAGTACACATATTTTAACAGGTGCCACTACTTGTATGGGGAGCAGTTTGAGGTTTTGTCTAACCATAAGAGTCTCAAGTATATTTTCACGCAGAGAGATCTGAACTTGAGGCAGCGCAGGTAGTTAGAGTTCCTCAAGGACAACGAGTTCACCATCACTTACCACCCTAGTGAAGCGAATGTAGTGGCAGATACACTTAGCAGGAAGACATTGGTTACGACAGTCAGCTTGATTGGTCAGAGTTGGGACTTTGCTTGAGGAGTTTATCAAGTGGAAGTCGTTTGCAAACAAAGCCGGACGCATCCTTTTGCAAAGATGAAGCCGCGACTTAAGATTATTGATCGTATTGAGGAGCTTCAGTCGACCGATTCGAACTTCGAGAGGTTGTGTGTGAGTTTCTAGAAGCTAGGTGTGCAATTTCATCGTGAGGAGGATAGGACTATTATGTTTGGGGACAGATGGTGGGTTCTGAAGGCACTGTGAGGGGAGCTGATAAATGAGGCCTATACGTCGAAGTATTCTGTTCACCCTGGTTCTACCAAGGTGTTCAAAGATCTTCAGATGACATATTGGTAGAACGGGATGAAACGGGATATCGCAGAATTTGTGTCTCGGTATCTCACTTGCCAGCAAGTAAAGATCGAGCACCAGAGACCTATTGGACTTCTTCAACCTTTGGACATCCCTGAGTGGAAGTGGACCGACATATTGATAGACTTCATCGTGGGTTTGTCGAGGACTCGTCGTCAGCACGATGTCATCTGGGTGATTGTGAACAAGTTGACGAAGAGTGCCCATTTTATGCCTATCAAAGTGAGTCAGAGCTTGAAGAGCCTAGCAAATTTATATCTGATTGAGATTGTTAGACTTCACGGGGTACCACGTTTGATCGTGTCAGACTGAGATCCCCGCTTCACGTCTCATTTCTGGCGCTAGTTGCAGAAAGACCTAGGTACCACATTGAATTTCAGCACGGTTTTTCACCCACAGACTGACGGACAGACACAGCGCACAATCCAGACTCTCGAAGACATACTTAGAGCGTGCGTGTTGGATTGGGCATGGGATTGGGATAGGCATGTGAAACTTGCAAAGTTTTCATACAACAACAGCTACCATGCCAGTATTGGCATGGCCCTGTATGAAGCTTTGCTAGGACGAAGTTGGAGTGAGAGCAGTGAAGTCTTCAGAGGCTATCCAGCACTACTCAGACCAGGTGCGGATGATTTGTCAATGTTTAATTGCAGCGCAGAGCAGACAAAAGAGCTATGCTGAGCAACAGCGTAGGGAGCTTAGCTTTACTGTGGGTGATCATGTGTTTGTTCAGATATCGCCTATGAGGAATGTTTTCAGGTTTGGGAAGAAAGAGAAGCTTAGTTCTCGGTATATTGGACCTTTTGAAAATCTCGAGCGTGTTGGTGAGTCTCGTTGTTGAGAAAGTATGTGTCTGAACCCTCGCATGTTATTCAGTATGAGGTGATCGAAGTATAGCCAAATATGACGACATAGGAGAGACCAATGGAGATTGTGGATCGCCAGGAGAAGATACTTCGGAATAGGATTATTTCGTTCATGAAAGTGCATTGGCAACATCACGGGTTGGATGAGTGCACCTGGAAGATTGAGGTCGATAAGCGCGCACACTACCCACATTTTGTTAAAATATATATATATATATATATATATATATATATACATCCGTATATATATAAGTATATGTATACATATATGTATATATATACATATTCTATTGAAATACCCGATAGGGGTATTCTTGTAATTCTGCCAATGTACCTTTTTACTTTTTATTTTTAGCTTTTTCCTTTTTCACTTTTTCCTTTTTTGTTTTTTTATTTTCTTTCTTTAGGATGACCACAAGGGGCCCCACTCTTGTAGTCGTTGGGGCCCCAACGGTCAGATTTCTGACCGTTAGAGCTCCCAACGACTACAAGGGAGCCCCCTTGTAGTCTCTTCTTTAGTGCCTCCCTCCTCTATAAATAGAGGAGGTGTTCTCCTTCTCATGTATGGGTTTAATACCCCTCTCTTCCTTTCTTCATTAATGTTCAACTTATGACTTTAAGTCATTTCCATATTTGAGAGTTTTTGTGTGTGCACATTCGGTGTTTGTGTTTTTGGCTCTAGTGGTCACTCTTAAAGAGTGGCATTTGCTCTATTGGTGCTTCCGCCCTTTTTCATTACATGGTATCAGAGCTCGGTTGGTGATTGGCCTTTTCTTTGGAACGCGTGACTCATTTATTTTGAAGAAAGGAAGGACTTGTTGGTGCCGATGGAACGTGACTCTAAAGTGGAGCTTTCTTTTAAGCTAAATGGGTCCAACTATCTCATGTGGGCCTCCGCGATGGAAAATCATCTTAGAGGTAAGAAACTTTGGGGTTTTGTTATGGGAACTACTCCTGAACCCTCTCTTGTTCTCACCAAGATCGAAAATGAAGTTGAAAAGGCTTTAGATGGCGATGAGCGCATCAAAGCTATTAATGATCATCAATCCAAAATTGAGGATTGGGAAAGTAACCATGCCAAAATCTTGGCATGGTTTATGAACAATGTTGACCTTAAAAATTGTGCTAATATAGCCAAATTTAGAAGGGCCAATGAGGCTTGGTTTTTCCTTAAGGGTATGTATACCCAAAAGGATCTTGCTCGACAATTTTTTTGTCAAGAAAAAATCCGTTCCACCAAACAAATGGACATGAGTGTCCGGGACTATTTTAGCTCTTTAACTCCCCTTTGGGATGAACTTGCTCTTCTTGAGCCTAAGTGGGTGGCTCCGTAAGATATTGAATTAAGAAGGGAACAAATTGAGAAAGAACATTTCTTTCAATTTCTTCATGGTCTTCGCCCGGAGTTTGAACAAGTAAGGGCATCTCTTCTTCATAGAAGCAAAGCCTTACCTATTGAAGATGCCCTTGCCGAGATATGTCAAGAAGAAACTCGACTTGGCTTAAGCATCAAGAGTGATGAAGTTTTGGCCGTTACTAGGCCCGGATCAAATGTTAAAGCGTATAGACCTCCCCATTTTAACAAAAATAATAATGGGCCTAGAAGGGGAATAATATGCCATTATTGTAATGAACCGGGTCACATTAGACCGGTTTGTCCAAAACTCAAAGGAAAGGTTGCCGCGGTTGGGGAAACATCTCCGAAGAAGGAAGAATGTACCAAAGAAGGAGATATCAAAGAAACTCTAAATCACATCTCTGAAGTTCTTCAACATCTTCTCAAGACCTCTCCTTCAACATCCGGGACCGCCATTGCCTAATCTTCATCACCTCCAGGTATGTGGATACTAGACTCCGGTGTTTCTTTTCATATGACATCTCATAAAAATTCTCTTTCAAATATTTTTTCCGAACCTATATCTTCTTGTGTGTCAACGGCCGATGGTACATCACTAAGCATTGAAAGTATTGGATCACTTGACTTTAAAAAAATTTTTGTTCCTAAAGTAAGAATCGTTCCTAAAATAAATTTAAATCTTTTTTCCGTATCTCAAATCACTGATCATGGATGCCAAGTCTCTTTCTCACCTAAGGATTGCACCGTGCAGGATCTCCAGTCAGGGAAGCTGATTGGGCAAGGCCATAGAAGGGGTGACCTCTACTTTATGGATTTTTTGACACTTCCATCTAAGCCGTTGTGCAATCTTGTAAAAGACAAAAGTATTGGAATATGGCATGAGAGACTTGGCCATCCAAATTTTGTAAAAATGTCTCTTTTTCCGTTTTTGAACAATACTTGTAAAAACAATCACATGACTTGTAAAGATTGCATTTTTGGGAAATCTAAAGCTATTCCATTTCCACAAAGAAGTTACTTTACTACTCGGCCATTTGAACTTATTCATTCCGATGTGTGGGGACCTTCCCCTATTTTGTCTAAAGGAGGTTTTTCGTATTATGTGGTATTTATTGATGATTTTACTCTATTCACGTGGATTTACTTCCTAAGTCGCAAATCTGAAGTTTTCTCCTTCTTTAAAGAATTTCATGCCATGGTTAAAAACCAATTTTTGGGAAATCTATCTATTCTTAGATCCGATTCGGGAGGCGAATATATGTCCAATGATTTTCAAAACTATTTGAAAGAAAATGGGATTTTCCACCAACGTTCTTGCCCCAACACTCCGCAACAAAACGGACTTGCGGAAAGAAAGCATAGGCACATAATAGAGACCACAAGAACGTTGTTAATCTCAAGACACATTCCAAAATCCTTTTGGGCCGAAGCGGTTCTAACCTCTACATATCTTATCAATAGAACCCCTTCGTCCTCCTTGAAAAATCTTTCTCCATTTGAAAAACTTTACAATGTCTCCCGATTATAAAAGGCTAAGAATTTTTGGATGTAAATGTTTTGTTTTAACTCACAAGAATGATAAACTTTCCCCTAGGGCTATTGAATGTATTTTTTTAGGATATGGCGAAAAACAAAAAGGATATCGATGTTTTGACATACTTAAAAACAAGCTTTATATCTCTAAAGATGTCACATTCCTTGAAGAGGAAAGTGGTTTTTCGCACCAACCGAATGAAAATATTGATTATTCATTCTTATTTGACTTATTGCCTAAAGAAAACATCATAGAGGATTATATTGATCTTAATGAATCCCTTAGTGAAGATCTTGTTGAACATCCAAGCGATGATCAAAACTTAGAAGAAAATGTTTCAAGACAAATTCAAGTCTACTCTAGAAGGAATGAAAGGAATCCTCCTTGTGCCCTTGAAAAATTTTCCCAAAATGAGTCCATCGAAGAGACTTCTCAAAGAAGATCAAATCGGATTCCTAAAATGCCAAATAGATTTGTTTCTTATGATTCTTTTTCGCCTAACTTTCGGGCATGCCTACTTGCTCTTCACTCTTTTCATGAACCATCTCATTACAATGATGCTAAGCAATATGCTCATTGGAATGAAGCTATGCAACTTGAACTTAATGCTCTTAAAAAGGCTCAAACTTGGGAAATCATTGATCCTCCCAATGGCAAGAAACCCATTGGATGTAGGTGGGTGTTTAAAGTAAAAACTAAGAGTGATGGTTCATTGGAAAGATATAAGGCTAGGTTGGTAGCCAAGGGATATGCCCAAGAGTATGGGGTAGATTATGATGAAACCTTTGCCCCCGTTGCTCGAATGACGAGTGTTCGAGCCCTTATTGCTATAGCTGTAATGAAGTGCCAAATGAAAACAGCAACGTCTCCAAGCGAAAGCACGGAAGCACGCACATACACAAGATGTCACTAAAGGGCAAAATAAACCACAAAAGTGGTCAAGCACAAAAAAAAGATAAAAAATATATCTCACTTCATAGAATGCTTCAAGAGAAGCTTAGCAAATACATGGGGCTGAGCCCCTTATTTATACACAGCAAGGGACCCAAGGAGGGGCTCCCATAGAGTCGTTGGAGCCCCTCCAACGGTCATATTTATGACCGTTGGAGGGGTCCAACGACTCTATGTGGACCCCTCTCAAGTGAATAAAAACAAAAAAGAAAAAAAGGAAAAAGAATAAAGGAAAAAGAAAAGGAGAAAAGCATATCAATGATATGCGTGTACAGGGTGAAATTACAGAAATACCCCTATCGGGTTTTACAAAATAAATATATATATATATATTTATATATATAGATAGACACATAGACATATATATTATATATGTGTATGTGTCGTAATCTATGTATATAGATATATATATATAAATATACATCATATTTTAACAATAGCCGCAGTTAAAAAATAGCCAATTTTTCAACTTGATGTCAAAAATGCCTTTTTGAATGGTAATTTAAATGAAGAAGTGTATATGGAACCTCCTCCAGGTATGGATTTAAATGGAAAAATTTTGAAATTAAAAAAGGCTTTATATGGTCTTAAGCAAGCACCTAAAGCTTGGTATGATAGGTTTAGTAACGTATTAATAAATTTAGGATTTTCTTCTTGTTATACTGACATTGCTCTTTTTGTTAAAAGGACAGGTGACTCCATTATTATGCTTTTGCTGTATGTTGATGATATGATCATTACTGGGAATGATAGAAAGGGAGTAAATGATGTAAAGTCCATGTTGAAAGAAACTTTTGATATGTCTGACCTTGGTTATTTGAGATATTTTTTAGGGATTGAAGTGGCTTATTCCCCGCGAGAATACATCCTATCTCAGATGAAATTAGCTGCAGAAATTTGTGCCAAATCAGGAATATCTGATGAAAAGAAAGTCGAGACTCCCGAAGTCATTAATGCAAAACTGAGACTTGAAGATGGTGTTCTTCTTGAGGATCCAACTCCCTACCGACAATTAATCGGATCTCTCACCTATCTATCCATCACACGTCCAGACATAGCCCATGTGGTTCATGCAGTAAGCTAGTTTCAGCATGCACCTACCTCGGTTCATATGGCAGCCGTATTAAGAATTGTCAGATATGTCAAAAATGTTAAAATATGTTGTACATATATATATTTATATATATAGATCACGACACATACACATATATATATATTAATTATATATATGTCTATGTGTCTATCTACATATATAAATATATATATATATTTATATCTTTTGTAAATAGACCCATAGGGGTAAAACAGTCTTTTTACTTCTTATCGCATATTGTAACTTTTCTTCTTTTCTTTTATTTCTTTTTTTTCTTTCTTTTTTATTTTCTTTATTCTTTTCTTTTCCACCTTGGAATGGGCCCCACCTAGGAGGACGTTGGAGCATCCAACGGTCATATTTATGACCGTTGGAGCATCCAACGGTCATATTTATGACCGTTGGAAGGGCTCCAACGTCCCTCTAGGAGCCCTTCCAAGGCCTCCTCTTTTGTCTATAAATAAAGGGGTTTCTCCCCATTGTAAAGTATGCTTCTTTGAAGCCTTTTGAGTGGAATATATATTTTTCTTCTTCTTTTGGGTGCCTTACCACTTTAAGTGGTTGTGTTGATCTTTTGCCCATTAGTGGCTATTTGTGTATGTGCGTGCTCTCTTGTTCTTGCGCTTGGAGACTTCATCCGGCACTTCATTACATGGTATCAGAGCCTTGGTTGATAAAGCTTCATCGGATCTTCTTTTGACAAGTAATATCCTTCTCTTTCCTACATTCATATTCCTCTTCTACAAATGGCCAACAAGGATGCAAAAATCGACCTCTCATTCAAATTGGATGGGACCAATTATCGCATGTGGGCGGCCGCTATGGAAAACAATCTCAAAGGTAAAAAACTTTGGGGTTATGTATGTGGAACCATTCCGGAACCACAATTGAAGTTGACTAAGTTTGAAGGTAATAAGGAAAAAGCTTTGAACGAAGAGGAAAAAGAGAAGGCTATTCTTGATTACTCTTCTAAATTAGAAGATTGGGAAAGTGAGCATGCTAAAATTTTAGCATGGTTCATGAACAATGTTGAATTAAAGATTTGTGCAAATCTCGCCAAATTCAAGAAGGCAAATGAAGCTTGGTTCTTTATGAAAGGCATGTACACTCAAAGAGACCTTGCTAGGCATTTCTTTCTACAAGAAAAGGTAAGAGCTACCAAACAAGGTGATATGAGTATTAGGGACTACTATAGTGCCCTATCTTCTTTATGGGATGAACTTGTCCTTCTCGAACCCCAATGGGAAGGTAGTGCTATTGCTATGAGGCAAGAGCAAATGGAAAAAGAAAGATTTTTCCAATTTATTCATGGGCTTCGCCCCGAATTTGAGCAACTTAGAGGATCCCTTCTCCATAGGGCCTCTACTCCTCTAAGTGATATTTTGGCCGACTTATGTCAAGAAGATACTCGTTTGGCATTAAAACGAGATGTTGATGAAGTTCATGCCGTGTCTAGACCCGGCAACAATGTAAGGCCATACAAACCACCTCATTTTTTTAAAAATAATGGTGGTGGAGGAAGGAAAATTATTTGCCATAATTGTAATGAACCGGGCCATATTCGTCCGGATTGCCCAAGATTTAAAAAGAAGGTGGCCTCCGTTGGTGAAGCTCCTCCAAATGAAGACTCAAAGAAAGATGGTGACATAAAAGAGTCCCTTGCTCATCTTACCGAAACTCTTCAACAATTCATGAAGATGAGCTCCTCTCAGTTCTCCTCTACACCATCCACTTCCGGCGCCGCTATCTCCTCCTTCCCAGGTATGACCTCTTGGATTCTTGATTCGGGTGCCTCCTTTCATATGATTCCGAATGCATCACTCTTATCAAAAACAAGTCTCAACAAATTTAAATCTTTTGTCTCCACTGCCGATGGAACATCCTTGGATGTTGAAGGCATTGGGAATCTTGAGAAAACTTATAATGAAAACAAAGAATTTTTTGTTCCCAAAATTCGAATTATTCCAAAACTTAATTTAAATCTATTTTCCGTTTCCCAAATTACCGATTTTGAATGTAATGTCACTTTTTCACCTACCCATTGCTATGTGCAGGATCTCCGGTCCGGGAAGCGGATTGGGCAAGGCCATAGAAGAGGGGATCTTTATTATATGGATTTTTTGTCATTACCAACCAAATCATTTTGTAATCATGTTCAATCCAAAGATATTGAGACTTGGCATAAAAGACTTGGACATCCTAGTGTTTCTAAATTGTATCTCTTTCCTTTTTTGGAAAAATTTTGTAATACAAATACATTCACATGCAATGATTGTATCATTGGAAAAATTCATTCGCTTACGTATTCTCATAGTAATTCTGTGTCAAAAAGACCTTTTGAACTTGTGCATTCCGATGTATGGGGACCGGCACCCGTTCTGTCCAAGGGAGGCTACTCCTACTATGTAAGTTTTATTGATGACTTTACTAGATATACATGGGTTTACATTATTAAAAACAAATCCGATGTCTTTAATAATTTTAAAGAATTTCATATTCTTATTCAAAACCAATTTCAAAACAATATAGCTATATTTAGATCCGACTCTGGAGGAGAATACATGTCTAAAGATTTTCAAAATTATTTCAAAACAAATGGAATTTTGCATCAACGATCTTGTCCTAAAACCCCGCAACAAAATGGTCTTGCGGAAAGAAAACATAGACATTTAATTGAAACTACAAGAACACTTCTTGTTTCTAAAAATGTTCCTACAAACTTTTGGGCCGAAGCTCTTCTTACCGCAACATATCTAATCAATCGTATGCCCTCTGCTTCTTTAAAAAATGTATCACCTTTTGAAAAATTATTTAAAATTACTCCAGATTTTAATAGATTAAGGATATTCGGATGTAAATGTTTTGTGCTTGTTCAAGGACAAGATAAACTATCACCTAAAGCTATTGAATGTGCATTCATTGGATATGGTGAAAATCAAAAAGGTTATAGATGCTATGATACTCGAAATAATAAACTCTATATATCAGGAAATGTAAACTTTCTTGAAGAACAAAATGGATTTGATGTTCACACATCTAGAGAAGTCTTTGACTATTCCTTCCTATTTGATCTTGCTCCTAGAATTGAAACACCAGATGCAATTACTTGCGATAATACTTGTGATGGCATCTCCCATCATAATGATATACTCCAACATGGTAATAATTCTCAAATTGAGAATCTTAATGAAATAAATGTATATACTCGGCGGTCAAGAAATGAACATCAACCTGCTCTTGAAAGATATTCTCAAGATCTCTCATTAGAAGAACCTATTAATGCACCTAGGAGATCTTCTCGTAATAGTAGACCTCCACAAAAATTTGTATCTTATGAATCTTTCTCACCTAATTATAGGGCTTGTCTCATGTTAATTCATTCATATCATGAGCCTACTTCCTTTAAAGAAGCTAAAGATCATCCACATTGGATTGAAGCAATGAAAGTTGAATTAGAGGCTCTTAACAAAGCTCAAACTTGGAATATTATTCCCCAACCATTAGGAAAAAAGGCTATTGGGTGTAGATGGGTATATAAAGTTAAAACCAAGTGTGATGGATCTCTTGAGAGATACAAAGCTCGTTTGGTTGCAAAAGGCTATGCCCAAGAATATGGAATTGATTATGAGGAAACCTTTGCTCCCGTAGCTAGGATGACTAGTGTGCGAACTTTAATTGCCTTAGCCTCCATTAAACAATAGCCTATATATCAACTTGACGTTAAAAACGCTTTTTTAAATGGAAATTTATATGAAAAAGTCCTTATGGATCCTCCGCCAGGTCTTGAAATTGGTAAAGGAAATATTCTAAAGTTAAATAAAGCTCTCTATGGTCTTAAACAAGCACCTAAAGCTTGGTATGATCTTTTTAGCAAAGTAGTTCTTGATAATGGTTTCTCCTCATGTTATACTGATACTGCTTTGTTTGTTAAAAATTCGAATGATCACATTACAATTCTGTTATTATATGTTGATGACATGATTATCACAGGTAATGATAAGAGAGGAATTGACCTTATTAAGAATATTCTCAAAGAAAATTTTGATATGTCTGATCTTGGTTATCTAAGATATTTTTTAGGTATTGAAGTTGCATACTCCCCCAAAGGGTATGTCCTCTCTCAGATGAAGCTTGCCTCCGACATTATTGATCGGTCTGGACTGACTGATGACAAGAAGGTGGAGACGCCAGAAATAATCAATGCCAAGATGAGAGCCAGTGATGGCACTCCTTTAGCTGATCCCACACCTTATCGTCAATTGATTGGGTCGCTCACATACTTATCCATCACTAGGCCCGATATTTCTCATGCAGTTCATAGTGCAAGTCAATTTCAGACTGCTCCCTCCACCATTCACATGGCTGCTGTCATGAGAATTATCAGATATTTGAAAGGCACCATAACAAAAGGATTATTCTTACCCTCTTCTTCACCTCTTACTTTACTTGCTTATACTGACTCTGATTGGGGTGGTAACCCCGATGATCGTATTTCTACCACAGGGTATTGCGTGTTTCTTGGAGAGTCACTTATCTCTTGGAGGTGTAAGAAGCAACAGAAAGTTTCACTCTCTTCTACTGAAGCAGAGTATCGTGCGATGGCCACTACCACCACGGAGATCGTATGGTTAAGAAGTTTGCTTAAAGATATGGGAGTCTCATTCTCAACTCCCTCAAAGCTGTGCTGCGACAACAAGAGCTCTATCTACATTGCCAGCAATCACACCTTTCATGAAAGAACAAAGCACATTGAGATGGATTGCCATTATGTTCGTGATGAGTTCTTACGAGGCACCATTCAATTGCCTTATGTTCCAACCGAGTACCAGTTGGCGGACTTCTTCACCAAAGCTTTGCCATCGCCTCGTTTCTTCTTTCTCCTTAGCAAACTCTCGGTGATCTCACCGTGTGTTTGAGGGGGGGTGTTAAAATATGTTGTACATAAATATATTTATATATATAGATCATGACACATACACATATATATATTAATTATATATATGTCTATGTGTCTATCTACATATATAAATATATATATATATATATATATATATATTTATATCTTTTGTAAATAGACCCATAGAGGTAAAACAGTCTTTTTACTTCTTATCGCATATTGTAACTTTTCTTCTTTTCTTTTATTTCTTTTTTTTCTTTCTTTTTTATTTTCTTTATTCTTTTCTTTTCCACCTTGGAATGGGCCCCACCTAGGAGGACGTTGGAGCATCCAACGGTCATATTTATGACCGTTGGAAGGGCTCCAACGTCCCTCTAGGAGCCCTTCCAAGGCCTCCTCTTTTGTCTATAAATAAAGGGGTTTCTCCCCATTGTAAAGTATGCTTCTTTGAAGCCTTTTGAGTGGAATATATATTTTTCCTCTTCTTTTGGGTGCCTTACCACTTTAAGTGGTTGTGTTGTTCTTTTGCCCATTAGTGGCTATTTGTGTATGTGCGTGCTCTCTTGTTCTTGCGCTTGGAGACTTCATCCGGCACTTCATTACAAAAAATACTATATCAAAGGGACTCTTCTTATCCTCTTCCTCCTCTCTTGACTTAACTGCTTTTACTGATGCTGACTGGGGAGGAAATCCCAATGATCGTATCTCAATAACGGGTCTTTGTATTTTTTTAGGTGAATCTCTAATTTCGTGGAGATGCAAGAAGCAGCAGAAGGTTTCACTGTCATCCACTGAAGTTGAATATCGGGCCATGGCAATGACAACTATGGAAATCGTATGGCTCAGAAGTCTCCTTGCTGACATGGGTGTCCCCATTTCCACTCCCACCAAGCTCTGTTGTGACAACAAAAGTGCGATTTACATTGCTAGTAATCACACCTTTCATGAGCGGACCAAGCATATTGAAATGGACTGCCACTATGTTCGAGATGAATACCTCAGAGGGACTATCTCATTACCATATGTTACTTCAGAGCATCAACTTGCTGACTTCTTCACCAAGGCGCTCCCAACTCCACGATTCATGTTTCTTCTTAGCAAACTTTCGGTCTTCTCCCCGTAAAGTTTGAGGGGGCGTGTTAAAATATATATATATATATACTTATATATATACATCCGTATATATATAAGTATATGTATACATATATGTATATATATACATATTCTATTGAAATACCCGATAGGGGTATTCTTGTAATTCTGCCAATGTACCTTTTTACTTTTTCCTTTTTCACTTTTTCCTTTTTTGTTTTTTTATTTTCTTTCTTTAGGATGACCACAAGGGGCCCCACTCTTGTAGTCGTTGGGGCCCCAACGGTCAGATTTCTGACCGTTGGAGCTCCCAACGACTACAAGGGAGCCCCCTTGTAGTCTCTTCTTTAGTGCCTCCCTCCTCTATAAATAGAGGAGGTGTTCTCCTTCTCATGTATGGGTTTAATACCGCTCTCTTCCTTTCTTCATTAATGTTCAACTTATGACTTTAAGTCATTTCCATATTTGAGAGTTTTTGTGTGTGCACATTCGGTGTTTGTGTTCTTGGCTCTAGTGGTCACTCTTAAAGAGTGACATTTGCTCTATTGGTGCTTCCACCCTTTTTCATTACACATTTATTCGGTACATTATAATTATGTAAACGAAATTCTTTTAAGGGGGTAGAGATGTAATATCTCATAATTTTTTCATGATTTTTAAGCCCAAAATATTATTTTTAAATTAAATATTTATATTTAACTTAATAAAATCATGGAAATATTTAATTATGAGGTAATGTCAGCTGAGTCTACACTTGGACCAGAGCCCAATGATAAGATCTAACTATGTTAATTAAAATTTATGAAATTTATTGTTTTAAACCTTTAAATTCAAGTGAAATTCGAGTTAAATTCAAATGAAATTCGGAAGCGAAATTTAGCTAAGACCATTGTTAGATCTGTCTCAGAACGTAGATCTCATAGGAGATCTGTCTTCTCGAAATCAGATAATGGTTGGCCCGAAAAATGCATTTTTCTAAAACGACCGAACTCTATTTTTTGGACTTTTTCTGGTTTGGATCGAACTAAACCCACTCCATTGGACCCATGTTAATATGGATATGAACCCATTCCAAGATCCATATTGACTAAGATCCGGTCTGAATTGAGATCTATTTGGTTTAGATATGAATTTGGATTATGGATCCAATCTGGATTCATAATCCATTCGTGTCAATTTTAAAACTAAAATGAATTTAAAGTTTTAAAAACAACCATTTTAAATAAATACTAAGAATGAGATAGAGTTCTACCGCATCCCCCTTACAATATTCCAAGCATAAAAAAATAAATTAAAATCCTAAAATCTACAAGGATAAGAGAGTTAAAGGTAGAGTTCTACACACCTACAGGGGATCTAGAAGGGGGTGTCACCCCCTCTGGAGATTTTAAAAATTATATAAGGTTAGAACCCCTCTCTCTCTCTAGAATTCGATTTCTAGAGAGAAAGAGAGAGAGTTGAGAAAAAAATAGAAAGAGGGAAAATCATGGGATAATGAGAAAAAGGAAAGGAGAAAGAAAAAGAGAGAAGAGGGAAAAGAGAAGAAGTTCATATCGTCGACCCCAATTATTTTGGGATGAAGGCGTAGCTGTTGTTGTTTGTAGGGAAAAGAGAAGAAGAAGAAGCATCTACGATTTTTTTCATCCTTTCTCTAGTTTTTCAATCTTTGAACCAAGCTATGAGTTTCTCTCTTAATCCGCAGAGGAAAGGAGCTAGAGTAAATTGATTTGAGCATGGGTTTAAATAGGAAAAAGGAAAATCTAATCACAAAGATATATATATCCAGATTTGTCGATTTCATGTTCATGCATCCGAAAAATATATATATTTCAGTTTTTGTCGAGTCCATGAGCATATGAAATATGTGCTTTTTTTCAGTAGTCGATTTTATGAGCATGAATCTGATCACATATGGTTTGTCAATTTTATGAGCATGCTTCAATTATATGTTTTCTTTAATTTAAAGTCTTGCCGATTTCATGTTCATACACCTGAAACATGTTTTTAGTCTGCCAATTCGAACCTAATGTTTATGTGCATAATTTCAGTTGGTCGATGTTATGAGTTTGAATCATTTATTACACATTTAATTTAAGTTTTGTCGATCTTGTCTGAAATCTGATATATATATGTTTCAGACTGCTGATCAATGATGAATATGATTTACATATATGTATCAAATCATGTTCTTGAATCTGACATATATATGTAATTCAGATCGGGGCATTGGAATCTGATATATATGTATATATATCAAGCTGCAGACAATGTATATGATTTGGATAGATGTGTTCTACATGTTTGTTGATCATATACATGATCCGGACAGATAGGCTCAACACTTATATATTTTTGATCAGCTGATTCATGTACATGAAGTTGATTCATGTACATGAAGTTGATTCATGTGCGTGAATCTGATCAGCACTCTCAAATATTTGTGTTAGTAGATTCATGTATATGAGGTTGATCATGTACATGAATCTGATCAGCACTTACATATTTTTTATGAGTCGATTCATGTACATGAAACTGATCAACACACATATAATGCTGATAGCTGATTCTTGTACATGAAGTTGATCGTGTAAATGAATCTCATCGGCGCTTATACATATTTTTTGTTAGCCGATTCATGTACATGAAGTTGATCATGTACATGAATCCATATATTTCTTTTGGCCGACTCATGTACATAAAGTTGATCATGTACCTAAATCTTACCAGCACATATATATATTCCTGTTAGCTGACTCATGTACATGAAGTTGATCATTTTTATGAATTTGATCAGCACTTGTATATTTTTTTGCTTAACTGATTCATGTACATGAAGTTGATCATGTACATGAAGTTGATCATGTACATAAATCTGATCAGCATACTCATGTTTTTCTGTTAGCCCATTCATGTACATGAAGTTGATCAGTAGATACGTATATTTTTTGTTAACCGATACATGTACATTAAATTGATCATGTACATAAATTTGATCCGAACACATAAAAATCTGTGTCAGCCTATTCATATACATGCAGCCAATCATATGATGCAACTAATCATGAGAGCATGTACATGAATCTGATCAGGAATTATGTGCCTATATCTGTTAATCGATTTATGTAAATGAAGCTGATCATGTGCATGTTTGCAATCAGCTGATTATGTGCATGAATTTGATCGGGATATATATTTTTCTGTCAGTTGATTTGGTATATGAATCTAATCTTAAACATATCAGTTTACAGTTTTCTTAGCATACGCATGAATCTGATTTTAATTAGATGTTTGCATGACTGTGATCATATGCATGACTTTGATCATATCCATAAATCTGATCTTGTGTTATTGTTTGCATGTTTGTTGATCGTATGCATAAATTTGATAATGAATAGTGTGGTCGGCAAGCTTTCAATATGCATGTGTATATGCTTGGCTAAATGTGCATTCTTTTTGTATTGTGAATGTGCATTATGAACATAAATTGTGAAACTGTACGTTTTATGTTCAATGAAATTTGGCAATTTGCATAAATCACTTATTTGAGTTTATGTTAGTGGTAATGTGTGAACCACTGTGAGCCTATGTAGGCCAGGAGCATGTGTTGCTCCAATGCTAGTGAATTGGTTATGCATTGCAAAATAATTTATGAAAATAATTATTTTTTCAAAATTTATTACACTATTAAATTGTGAGAGTCAAGGCACGAAATTGTTATTGCATAATTTTCAAAACAGTTCTTTTGTAAAGAACTTGAAATTGATTTAAATGGTAAAAGAGACCAAAACAGTGTAATTATGTTCTTCCTTGATGTCCCTTCTACAATATGAAAATCTTGGATAACGATTATGGGGACTATGAAAATACTAAAATTTTGTGTGCAATTGTGTCCCAAGAACTCAAAGTGAGCTTTATGTTCTCGGCCACGATTTTAGGGAGCTTTCAACCATTTTGTCTCGGGTAGTGGGTGTTGACTCAGCAGTAGTTATTGGTATACCAAGAAAGTGGCGTCAATGGATATTGATTTTCTTGATGTCCCGATATTAGGTGTTGATTCCTAATATTCTGATTAATGATGTTGATTCATGATATCGGTCGAAGAACAAGTGTAGAACCTAGCAATTAAAATACAAATTGTGTGTTAAGCTATAACTGAAAACTAACCGAAACCTCGAGAATTGTGTCTGCTTTGAGTATCTGCGGGTATAAAGAAAAGTAAAAATTAAATTTGTGTGCATTTAATAGAGACATGCATGCAAAAGCAACTCTGATAAATAACTTAAGAAGTTATTCATGCATCTTTTACTGTCCAGCATTAGTTTCATATATTTCTGAATATTTGATTTGGCAAGATATTTGTACAATACTTGAATGGTCAGTTCATTGTGGTAAGTTATTGCTTGTGATTTCCTCTTAAATTTATGCATGAGTTAATTTATGTTATTTCCTTTACTGTTCAATTTTTAAAGGAATTCGTACGAGAACTTCGGTTCTTACCCGTTTTCTAAAACCAATTTACAGGAAACAGATGCTCTGTGACGTGTAGGACTGGCTGGCTGAAGGACTTGAGGCTTGCGACTTGGTGCTTGGGTTCTGACTTGAGCACAGGATTTTTGAGAGAGTCGATTTTGTATTTTTGGACTTTTCAACTTAATTAATTTTATGAAGTTCAATTTATTACTTCTAATTGATTCAATGCATAAAATGGTTTGTGGTATGGTTATATTAAATCTATGATGTACCAAGGTCCTTGGAAAGTTTTTCGTGAATGTTTTAAAAAAAATCCACTATTTTTTTAGGGACAGTTGAGGTCGTTACACAAAAAAGACAAAATGAGTTGACTAAGGCCTATAGCTTATGTTACAAAAATACTCGTAAATGAAATATGTACACAAGACTAATATTATAAGGGGTATTACCCAAGTAGATAATAAGGCATTTCCTTAACAAGTAATAACTCTACTAAATCGGTCATACCAAGCCTTTGGAGCTTGTTTAGGAGTATAAAAAGCATTCTTATGTTTGAGAATTTTACCCTTTTCAATGTTAAACTCAGGCAGAGAATCCATATAGACTTCTTCACAAAGGTCACCATTAAGAAATGCATTCTTGACATCTAACTGATAGATAGGCCATTGTTTGATGGATACTACGACAATTAATGTCATAACACTAATCATCCTAACAACGGGAGTCAAAGTCTCTTCATAGTCAATACCATACTCCTATGAATACCCCTTAACAACTAATCTAGCCTTATACATTTTCAAAGAGCCATTACTTTTGGTTTGGAGTCTTTTGACTTTAAAGACTCATCTACAACCAATGACATTTTTTCCTATAGGTAAATTTACAACTTCCCACTTTTTAGCTTTATGTAAAGCTTCTAACTTTAATTTTATGGCATCTATCCAGTGAGAATGTTGTTTAGCTTCATTAAAGTTAGAAGGTTTGTGGTAGGAATGAATAGTCATCAGGCAAGCCCTATACCTTGGGAAAAAGGTTTCGTACAACATGTACTTATTAGGAGGCCTAGAGATCCTTTGAAATTTTCTAAGTAATGGTTATATTATAGGTTCTCCCAATGGTTGACCTTGTGAATAATTTTCAAAAGCATTTTGATGTTTTTCACACTCATGCCGTGGGTAAACCCAAACCTCATTAGAGTTCTCATTAAGGGAGTTATCCCTATCATGAACGGGATTCATCCCTATCAATATCAAGAGAAATCATCTCATCAATACATTCAATATTATCACAATCAATTGATACTTTGATATTACTTCTAGGCAATAAATCAAAAAGAAAAGAGTAATCCACTTCCTTATGCTCACTTTGTTCAAATCCCATTTTGATCTTCCAAGAAAGTCATATTTCTTGAAACATATAGATTATTATTTTTAAAATCATAACATTTATATCCTTTTTTGTTTTCATCATACCCAATGAAAGCACATTCAAAGGCTTTTGGTGAAAAATTATGAATTCCTTGAAAGAAAGAAAAAACATTTGTAACAAAAAACTCTCAATCTTTTGAAGCTCGGAGATATTTTTAACAATTTTTCAAAAGGAAAAATATTTGTGAGAGAAAGGCACTCTATTAATAAGATATATGACATTAGGCGTAGCTTCAACCCAAAAACTTTTGGGAATATTTTTCAAAATGAGTAAAGTTCTAGTTATTTCAATAATATGCCTTTGCTTCCTCTCTGCAAGACTATTTTGTTGAGGAGTTTTTGGGCAAGACCTTTGGTGAATAATTCTATTTTGTTTAAAATAATGTTGAAATTCATTTGACATATATACACCACCCAAATCAGAGTAAAAGATAGATATCCTAGTTTGAAATTGATTGTTGTTGTATATGAAAATCATTAAAAATAGAGAAAACATTCAATTTGAACCTAAGAAAGTATACCCAATTAATATCTAGTATAATCATCAACAAAAATGAATATCCCCCCTTTGACATGACCGGCGTCGGTCCCCATACATCCAAGTGTATCAACTCAAAAGGTTTTTTTAGAGACAAAGTTATTATTAGAAAAAGGAGAAGAATGCATGTTTCCAATAATACAATCATTGCAAGTAAATTCTTTTTCGTTATAAAATTTTTCCAAGAAAGAAAAAATATACAATTTTGAGGCACTTGGGTGACCAAGTCTTTTGTGACAAGTGATAACATCCTTAGATTGAAAGTGATTATAAAAAGATTTGGATGGTAAAAACAAAAAATCCATATAGGAGGTCTCCTCTCCTATGGCCTTGCCTAACCAGCTTCTCAGATTGAAGATCCTACACAGAGCAATCATAGGTAAAAAAAAAGACTACAACCAGATCAAAATTTTGAGAAACTGAAAATAGGTTTAAGTTTAATTTTGGAATAATTCTAATTTTGGGAACATAAAATTAATTTGACTTGTTTAAAACTTTATTTAAGTTACCTATGCCCTTGACATCTAAGGATGTACCATCGGCGATAAAAACAAAATATTTAAACGGGTTGGTGCTTTATTCGAATAGAAGAGAGGCATTAGGAGTCATGTGAAAAGAAGCACCCAAGTCAAGAATCCAAGAAGACATACCAGGAGGTAATGAGACCAGGGCACCGAATGTGGATGGACTAGACGAGTTGTTATTTATGAATTGTTGGAGAGCTTTTTGTAATAAAGCAATGGATTTTTTACTATCTTCATCTCTCTTTGGCTCTTCACTTGCTTTAATTGGCTTTTCTCCAACGGAAGCCACCTTTCTTTTAAGCTTGGGACAATCGGGTTTGATATGTTCCGGCTCATTACAAAAGTGGCACACAATTCTACTTGTCCCTCCATTGTTATATCTCCCAAAATGAGGAGGCGTATATCTTCAAGTTATTTCTCGGCCTTTAAACGGCATGGACTTTATCAACCTCCTTGTTCATGAACAAGTGAGTCTCCCCTTAACATGGTTCAGCAAGAGCTTCATTGTGGGATGTCCTATGAAGTAAGGATGATCGAACTTGTTCGAATTTTGGGCGAAGACCATGAAGGAATTAAAAGAAATGTTCTTTCTCAATATGAAGTTGTCTTAATTCAATAGCCTCGCCTTTCCATTGTGGCTCAAGGAGATCAAGTTCATCCCACAAGAGATAGTGTGTTAAAGTAGGCATGCACATTCATATCCCCTTGTTTGGTAGATCTTACCTTTTCTTGCAAAAAATATATACTAGGGAGATCTCTTTGAGTGTACATACCCTTCATGAAAATCCAAGCTTCATTGGCTTTTCTAAATTTAGCAATGTTGGCACAAATTTTGGGCTCAACATTGCTCATGAACCATGTCAATACTTTGGCATGCTCACTTTCCCAATCATCTACCTTCGTTTGGTATTCTTGGATAGCATGTTTCTTTTCTTCTTCATTGAGAGCCTTCTCTTGATCTCCTCTCTTCGTTGTAAGTTTTTAGTTGTGGCTCGAGTACAATGCCACAAACATAACCCAAAAGTTTTTCCCCTTTGAGGTGATTTTCCATGGCGGCCGCCCACATTAAATAATTGGAGTCATTTAATTTGAAGGAGAGATCAATATTTGCATCTTTCTCGGCCATGACAAAAAAATAGAGAAAATAGAAGAAACGTGAAGGGATGGGGAAGAGCATGATCTTCACCAACACAACCTCCAGAAGCACTTCGAATACTTGAGAAGCACGATCAATAGAGCCCAAGAGTGTGAACACTAAGAGGCTCTGATACAATGTAATGAAATCAAAGTGCACAAAAGTAATGCCATTAATGGGCTACGAGAAAGCAAAGTGTGCAATGGGCAAAAATACAGTCCACCATAAGGGCACACACAAACCACTCACAAAGAGGGAGAGAGCACAAATAAAATAATAAAAATATTTTATAGAATGCTCAAGACAAGCATAACATGAGTAGGGACAAGAGGTCCCTTTATATACAACACAAGGATCCTTGGGAGCTCCCAAGTCACAATAGAGTCATTGGGAGCTCCCAACAGCTAGAAATATGACCATTGGGAGCTCCCAATGACTCTATGGTCTAAATGACCATAGAGCCCCTAGCCTATTTCAAAAGGACAAAATAATAAAAATAAAATAAAAATTATAAAACTGTCCCTAGAGGACAGAACCTTTTACATTGAATAAAAAGACCAAAATGCCCCTAAAAAGCATTACCTATTACAATACAAAAAAATATAATATATACTCAAATACAGATATAAATATATATTTAACACTAACATGCTATTATAATGCTTCAATTACTTTATGCAACATATGAGAAACCAAATGAATAAAAGTAAGGAATAAGGATGAGGCCCAACATTTTAATTAAATAATTTTAGAACTCCTAGTACCGTGCTAGTAGGAATAAAACGAGGGTTGACACTGCATAGGTACTTGGTACAGCTGATGCTGGATCAAACCATTTATCCGAACAACTTTTTGGACATTGTATCTACATCTTAGAGAAATGAATATTTCCTAACCTTAGATGCCAAAGGATTCCCCGAAACTAACCTTGCAAACAAGTTAAAAATAATGCAATGTGTCTTCAGAAGCATGCATGAAGACAAAGATTCTACACATATATTAAGATAAACTAAATTAAATAAAATGGATAAACGTCATGTAAGAGCAACCACAAGACAAACATTTTTTCTAGTGCTAATTACCTGTTAATAGTTAGATCTCTCCTATAGGCATCTTCCTCAGCAGTACCAAACTTCTGCAAAGTTGTATCAACAGAATATAAAACAGAACCAAATAAACACCCTGCCCAGAAGTAAAAACAATTCAACTAGCTTTTAAGGCTTTAAGAAACATTGACAATGGAACAAATACCATATTAAAGCCTTAACTTTTATGATCTTTAAAAGTTTCAAATCCAGTAAGCATTAAATATGACCTTTCTAGTGATTGCTAAACAAAACCTCAATAATACAGACATTTCTAGCATCTCAATTTATATTCGTATATAACCACTAATCAAATCCAATTTCATACACAAGAGATGAAAGGCTAAAATTTTAATTCATTAAAATTATTTATAGCAAAAACCCTAATGATAAACAAACAATATGTGAATCTTTGAGATACACTTCCCCTTCACATTTTAAACATGTTAGCACTCTAGGCTACTTGTCATTTGTGCTTTCTTCAATACAGTCTATGGGTTCTTGAAAATTGATTACACATTTTAGCATAGAATGCAACTTTCAGCATTTATTTAGCTTTGCTCATTTTGCAAATTTTTAGTTACTCTTTATTCTTATTGCTTGTATTACTTTGTAAATTTGGCATTACAGCAATTTACATTTTTTTATGACACAATACTAGAATTGGCATTCATGCTACTAGTTACATTATGCATTCTACAACATTCATGCAAATTCTTATTCATAAATATGTAAGGGTAAATGGTGCAACCGACTACGGGGGTCAGTTCGCGAACACACTACTAGTGTACGATGCGGAAGTGACTAGGTCTCAAAACTAGATGTGACTTTGAATCAGTTTCAGATTTAGGTACGCAAGCCAAAAAATCAGATTTTGTAATTTCTGAAAACTAACTATAATCAGTCCTAAAACAGTAAAGTATATATATATATATATGTGTGTGTGTGTGTGTGTGTGTGTGTGTGGAGATGTATCTTTGAAAGCACACAATCAGATTTGAATATAAGAAATAAATATATATAAAGGTACATATATATGTATTTCGCACTCAGCGCAATAAGGTAGACAACATATATATATAGAGAGACAGAGAGAGAGAGAAAACGCAGTTTGCAGTTCTGAAACTCGAGCGCTTCTGTAAATTGAAATTTTGAACAAGCACACGCAAAGGCGTCACCGATTCGGATCTAACATGCAGCACTTGAATATCGAATCAGAAATTAATAAATCTAAAACTTACGCATAAACACCGACCAAACTTAACAGAATTTCAGAAGTGAAAAGATTTAGCCAATTGTGTAGCGCCTAAACAGGGAAAATGCAAGTCAAGTTTGACATATAATCAATCCAATGCACAATCAGGTTTTATAGCACTCAAGCATACGAAATTCAGATCAGGTTTGACGTCACACAGGCCTATCCGGATTCACGCATAACAGACCATTCAATAAGAGGACAGCTAACTCAAGAAATCCGATTAAACACGGAGCTTACTTAGCGTTAAAATAAATCAGATAGGTATTTGTTTTGAAGATAGCGCAGAACAGAAATTCAGTTTAACGCTGAACAGGTTATCAAACTAACGAAAACTGATATGATTTCAAACAAACGCAGAACAGAGATTCAAACAGATATATTTATCAATACGGAAATTAGAATCAGGATTCAAACACGGCAGGAACAAAATAGAAACAGTTTGGTATTTGTTCATGCACAGAAAATTAAAATGACAAACAAGTTATCATTCATTATGAAGGAACCATGTTGGCAGTGAGAAGTTCAGATCCATGGTTCAGCAACAAGCTTGCATACAGCAACTACCAGGGAAATGTCACCTGGGTTGGCATCAACACAAAAAAAAAAGCAGACGTGAAGAAAGTAGTGTCCTTCACGCATCACGGTTCAGGCTTAACCTCCACGCTCAGCTGGGATTCAACCACCAGCTTGTACAGCAGCAACAGGTTCTTGGGCTGGGATTCGAAGGAACGCTCATAGGGATGAACATGTCCACACATCCTTGTCTCTCAAATCTCAAACTCACTCCCACAAATTCAAATCTCACTCTCAAGGTTTACTCATGGTTCAGCTTACCCTCAAGAGCTTCTCATTTCTCACTTCACAGAATTTTCAAAAATGTAGATAAAAGACCCATTCACCTTTTTTGGAAAGGCTTTTAAAGGAAGAAGGAGACCCTCCCTTGCTCTCATTGGCTCTCATGAGAGGCCACGTTTCTTGAAAGCCAACGAAAGACAAGTCAAACTCTTTTATCCCATTTCCCTCCCTTTTTGGCAAATGGGAGGCTTCTAAGGCTGTTGAGAGTGGCTCATTTAAGAGACCGCCTCTCTTTTGGCTATTGAGAAGCTAGTGAGGTGGCTTCT
The DNA here is from genome assembly GCF_984573655.1 of Nuphar pumila. NCBI lineage: Eukaryota > Viridiplantae > Streptophyta > Magnoliopsida > Nymphaeales > Nymphaeaceae > Nuphar > Nuphar pumila. The sequence goes on along the minus strand of NC_143250.1, from coordinate 139,444,368 downwards.
CTTGGATTGGACACTCCAAGTGTAATATCGCGTATTTTAGTACTTAGTCATTTTAGAATTTTGACGAAAATTTGGCTAAGTCTGGGAGAAAAATCGTTTGAGGCTCGATTTTTAGACTAATGCCTTTGAGTCTGGGCTTAACCCAGGTCTCATCGACAAGGTCGAGGCGAGCCAGTCGAAGTGTGAGAAAGAATTTTATTTGCCACCTTTAAATTCAAACGAAATTCTAGCGAAACTCAAAATTTGGTATTCGTGTAATATAGCGTTGGATGCGTCTCGGAATTCTAAGTGCGACGATATTTTACTTTCCTAAATTCGAGTCCCAGTTGGCCTGGAAATCGCATTTTTCTGAAAATTGAGCAGTTTGTCGAAATAGATCCTGAGTTGGATCGGATTGGATCCAAGGCCTAGGATCCGAATTTTTATGAATTTGGGTTCTATTTAGGTCCTACTTAAATCTGGATTTAATCTAGGTCTTGCTCCAATTTTTGTTTTGAGTATGGGTTTGGATCTTGGATCCGGATCCAAATCCAAGCTTCACGTTTTTTCAACTTTAAATTGAATATAAAGCTTTATTTTGGGGTTAAATAAGGTTAGGGAGCCTTCTGGGTTAATTTGGTTATTTTTTGGTACCTTTAGATAATTTTTAATTAATTAATTAATATTAATTTCGGATTTTTATTTTAGGGCTGAGTGGGACTCCTTAAAAGAGCCCTTATACTTACTTAAAGAGAGTTTTAAAAGTTTTATAAAGTAAGAAAAAACTACCAAATGTGAAAAAATCAACATTTGGTAGAGTTTTAAAAAAAAATATGAAACAAAAGAAAGAGAGAGAGTTCCACTTTTGGGGAACTCTTAGAGAGAGCTGGGGGGGGCACCCCCTCTCCCACCCATTACTTAAAAAAGAAAAAGAGAAAGAGGGAAAAGAGGAGAGAGAGAGGAAGAAGAAGAGGAAGAGGGTTCCTCTTCTCCAACAGCCCTTGTTCAACCATCATTCTTCACTATTTTTCGATTTTTATCAAAGGTACGGGTCCTTTCTTTTGAATATAGGTGAAAAATCGAATGCCGGTTCAATTTCATGTAATAGTTGGCATAAATCTATGGTTAAAGAGTGAATTTATGGGTTCACTCAAGTATACATGGATGAGGATCCGTAGATCCTCCTTTATATGGGTGTTTTCGGTTCTTTTCATAAAAAAAAATAATTTTGTGTATGGGTTTTCCATACAAAAATAGAATTTTATTTTATGTTAAAGTGGGCTTTTTAACTCTTGTTTTATAGTGAATTTGATTCCTACGTTATTGCATAATATACATCTGATAATTGGATACATATGTAATTGCTAAGAATAGGAAAATTTGTGTAAGCCGTATGGTTTTACAATAGTCTACATAAGCATGCCAATAAATAATGCATATTAGATGTTGTTCATGAGATAGATGTATATCCCATGGTGGATTATTGTTTCCTGAAAAATCGTCATATGAATATGCATAAGCATGCGTATTAGTTTATGAATCTGTGCAGATATTAAAGTATTCGTATTCCTGGATGTGGATATACATACCTCATTTTGCGAATATGCATGCATAACTGGATTGAGAAAAAAAAATCTGTATGTGCATTGTGCATCTATTTTCTCCTGAAATCTGTATGTTATAGGTACACGCATGTTTAGCCATCAAATTTTCTTTATAATATATATAAATGTTCAGGGAGGGGTCTTGCAGTCGAGCCACTGTGCCAGCCGAGTTGGGCCCGGCTGGCCAGGTCTGGCCTGACCTGGCAGTGCCTTAACAGGCCTGCAAGGTTCAGCTGAACCAGTTCAGCTGGTCTGGCATGGCCGGACAGGCCTGTTGTGCACACAGGGGCCCAGCCGAGAGGGTTCGGCTGGGCAAACATTTCAAAAAAAATATAAAACAGTCTGTTAGACTGTTGGGCCCAGCCGACGTCACGTCGGCTGAGCCGTGGGCATTCAGCCCCAGCCGACTGGGTCGGCTGGGCTGGGATTACCGACCGGGATGACTGGGTCGGGTGTGGCGGTGTGACAGACCCAACTAAATGGGTCGGCCGGGTCACAGGTAAGTAGTAGGGGCAGCCGGCCCTAGCCGACTGGGTCGGCTGGGCCGGAGCCGAGCCCCAACCAACTGGCAGTCGGCTGGGTACCGGATCATATAAAAAAAATAATACATATATATGTCTACAGGTGATTAAGTATTCTGTTACAAAATTTTCTATTGCATTGTGCTGTGTGTGCACTAATGTTCATTTCAGTGAGACAGCTTATTATCAGTGAGTGTGCTTTGAGGTATGTTATGGTTATGCTAAGGTGGAACAGGCACATATACAAAAAATATATATAGATGCTTTTTTACTAATTAAGTACAGAATTTAATCAAAACATGCATTTCAACATTAGTAAATGCATTAAATGAAAATATGTATTTGATATATTATACATAATAAATGAAAGCATGCCATTGAATTTAATATGTGCATTACATGAAAACGTGCACTTGTTACTATTACATGAATTGAATGTGAACATGATTCTAGACTGTGCATTTAGAAAGCATGTAAATTATGGCATGTTGATATGGTTTTTGCTTAGGGTGCAGCGATGATCGCAATGAATCATCGTGGGCCCGGTGGGCCTCGAGTTGTGGTTTGCTCCTTATTCACTTTTAAATGCATCACAAAAGTCATTAATTTTATTGCATTGTATTGCATTGTTTTATATGTTTCCATGAGCAGGAGTTCCGTGATGACTCTCGTAGGGGTAGATGCGAGATTTCGCTTGCTTTTGCATGCTAAGTTGCAGAACTTAACAACTGGCTTTTAAAAAAAAAGATAATGAACAGTGTAATATATGATCTGAGATCTCCCATCGAAAGAATGGGCATCTTAGAGGTTTGGTTGTGGGGGACCACGAGGATAAAAAAAAAACTTTGTATGTTTTACTTATTACCCCTAAACCCGATATTGAGGTTCTATATCCTAGTCACGGTTTTGGAGAAAGTCCGTCACTTTACCTGGGAGTGGTGTGTTCGACATAGTTGTTGTTTTGGTATACCAAGAAAGTGGCATTATTGGATGTGGAGGTCCTTAGTGTCCCAACATTAGATGTGAAGGTCTAATGTTCCGAATGTGATTCGGTCGAGGGCTAAGTTTGAAACCTAGTAATAAAATACAACTTGTGTGCTAAGTTACCCTAGGAACCGTACTTAACCTTAGAAAATTTTACTCATTTGGCATATCCGCGGGCAACAGTAATTAAAAATAGAAAACTTAAATTGTGTGCATTTAATAGGGCATGCATATAGAATGAGAAACCTTAAGAAGAGATAATAAAGTATTCATGCATTGCACATAAATCATACATATTCATGCTATGCATTAGATCATGCACATTATACATGTTCCCTTAATTGTTAAATATTGGTGAATGCATATTATTGTTCCCTAATACATATCATATGGTTATATTGCTTAAATAATACTTGTTATTGCTTATATGTTCTTTCATGCTTAATAAATGTGCATTGCTGCATAAATGCTTAATTGAATTATGTAATTGTCATAAGTGCATTCATTTGAATTATTACATAAAATCTTATTTGTGTTCTTTAGCTCACTTGTTTTATTAGAAGTATATGTGCTTAGAATTTCGATTCTGACACCCTACTTCTATGATTTTTCGCAGTCGCAGGTGATCAATGAAGTGACTGGCTTCTAGAGGAGTTACGGGTGTCACGCATTTGCTAGACAGTTCATAGATGGACAACGTGACTCTTCTTTTATTTCTTTTTTGTTTCATTTAGTTGTTACTGCGCTCTGAATTTTTTATTTACGCAATTGTCTCGAGACTTATCGCTTATTATTCAATAAAGGTTTAGTTTGGTATGGATGATAATTGTAAGCTCTATTGTGGTTGGTTGTTTTAGTCAATTGGGAGTGGAACTGTAAAAACCCCGAGTTTCTGGAAAGATTTTCGCAAGGGTTTTAAAAAGCAAATCCGCATTTTTCAAGGGGTATGAGTTGGGGTCGTTACACCAAGAGGCCACCCTCATTTGGCCCAATGATGAGGATCCACTTGTGAGGTGGATTGGATCCTCTATACTAAAAAATTAAATAGATCAAGGTCCATATCCATTACTGAAAAAAATAAAAACTACCCAAGTTATCCCTACACCCTCTAGTACCCAAAATGGATCTTAACGGGTACTAGAACTATCCGGACCCGTAGAATCTGACTCCTAAAAAAATACAAAAAATTATTTTTTGAGTTCAAAAAATTCTCACATTTGGAACTAAATTAACTAAATGAATTTTTAAGATATTAGAAACAAAATTCTCAGAAATGCAAAATTGTGAAATGATGAAAATACCCTTATAACCCGTTTTGGACCGAATGGGTCATTTGGGGCTTGGGTATGCCATGGTATGTCTTTTAGTAGCGGGTCTTCAATGGTGGATCGTCCTCAAGCTCCTCGCATGTGTCGGAATGATCCCGATGTGCTGCATCAATAAACCTCAAATTGCTTACATCCTTTTACACTAGTTACATTATGCATTTTACAACCTTGGTGCAAATTCTTTTTCACAAACATGTAATGTTAAACCTCAAACTGCATATATAATTTCCACTACCCACCCATCTATAAAGTTGCCTATAATGTTTATAGCAGGTGCATATACACATTAATGTTCACACATTCTTATATCAAATTATGAGTAAATTTCAACACATAATGCAGCGTGTGGGGGAAAAAAAGAGATGCATACCATGTCTGGAATGCGACTATCCTCAGCATAGGTTTCTGATCTCAAGTTAACAAAGTCAATCCACACATCAAATATATGCATTCTTGCAGTTTCCAAGTGCTTTGATTGGTCAGGATTGCTGCAGTATAAATATATCAGCTGCATATGTATATCAACAACATGATAAACATTCCTATAACCAAAACAACCATAAGACATGAGAATTTGCAAGGATTAAAAAATCATTTTCCTTTCACTTAGAATATACAAAGTAGTAGAATAACATGGAACTAAGAAAAATCATATAACATTATTAATATTGTAGAAAGCTATGTACTATACTACGTAATAATTATTATATTATAATATGACAATAATATGGCGAACTTCAATATTGATAGTAATAGTTGTAGTATACATAATAAGAAAATTGAATTGGTGATCAATTCAATAGATAAAACATAAGAATAAATATAAAAGAAACTGGAGCTACTGATAGAATGTTAATCGTACACAAGAATGACCCATTAGTTACGGGAAGAAAACTATCCTTGTCATTTCATAACATGGTCTCAATCGATCTACTCATCTCTCAAAAAAAGTTAAAACTACTGTAAGTGTACTTTCTATGTGACCAACAAGAAATAAATAAAAAAACCCAAGTTTTAAAAAGCATAAGAATGGCATCCCTCTCCCACCTTTGATTTTCTGCTGAAAATAAAGGAGAACCTCACAGTCAGCGAATGACAGGGCTTGTTGATCAGGTGCCTATAATGTGAAATGGATGACAACCGGCAAAGAGGTGAGGAACCAGAAATATACATGTGTGTGTGTGTGTTATTTAGTTATTTATTTATTTAAACTGCATTAGAACAAGGGAGTCACCACCATTAAAAGTTGAGCAGGTAACAGCTCTTACCAGAAATTGAAGATGGCACCTTTTTACTTGAATCATCCTTGACCCATGCTCTCATGACAAACAAGCTTTCAATGAAAGGCATAAAAAAATATATTTCATAAACCCTTCATAAAGTAGTACCTATTCAAAAAGAACTAAGGGCTTCACAATTTACTAAGGCTTCGTTTGTTTCACCCATTTTACACATGAAAATGGTGGTTTACGTATGAAACCCCCAATTTTCCCCTAATTTTCGTATGCAGGTGAAACAAACATGCCAACTTCATTTTCCTGTGGGGCCCACAGTCAACAAGGGTTATTTTCACGTTAACCATGCAATTTACATATAAATCCATTCATACTACCACCCCACCCCACCCCACTAATGGATTTTTTCACACATGGGATGGCCTTCCCATCATAGGATGCCTTTCCCATGGGGGTCTTTGTAACACCCCAAAATTTTAACTCAAATTTAAGAGGATTTTTTTTTAACAGCAGAAACAAGAAATAATATAGGGTTAAGTATTTCGAGACATTACGGTGGAGAGAAAACCCAACACATTTATTTCATTCCATTTATCAATGAAAATCATCAGAGTTAAAATCATAAGAGGAACTCAAACTATCCCTGAAACAATAAATCCAAAAATCTCGATCCGATGCCTCATCCCGCAGCCGCTCATAAACCCTATTCTTTACCTAAAAAATAGTAAATTGATTGGAATTAGACTACCACGTCTAAGTAGGAAAACTGTAACTCTTAATGCAGGTACATCATGAGTCTAGTATGTGATGTGGGTGTCAAGTGTAAATCTTTAGTATATACAATAGCACGTAAAGCAACAACAGTAATCAACAGTCATATACATGAGCAGGTAGAACATGGTATGCAACATTAATAAGCAAGTGAGGTAAGTTATGCAACAGCAATAACATGCATAACTTTCCTGTAATAGTTCAATCATCTCATATTTACCCATTTCAAGATTTCAGTTCATTTCAAATTCAAAATATAGAGCATGCTGAAAGAATATGCAAATGTCCCTTTAATAACTCCACTCACTGTGATACCTAACTGTTCTAAATAGTGTTTATATTATCTTATCCCGCGGGTACACACGGGCCAAGGCAATCATCACAGAAGAGAACATTCGGGGATATATTATTCAAGGGTATTTTATTAACCCGAACATTCTAACTGAGACTGAAAATCCTAAGGGAGCGGCCAGTGACCGAGAGAACCTCTCAAAGGCCCAAACCCAAAACAAGATGCATCCCTAACTTCTGCAGAAGAACAAAGAGCTACCACCTAGGACATATTGGTAGTCCGGGTCCCCCCAACTCCGAGGACTGGGGACCATCGAGTCACTTTAGCTCGAAACAGATAAACACATGTCCCCGGAGTTTTGTACCACCTACCCTCTCCAAGGTAAGCCCGAATCTGAGTGGGTTAATCTTTTCATTTAATTATGTTCCCGAAGTATGGGGCATTTCCCCAACTTCCTTCTACTATCATAGCAGTAGAATTCTCAACCTTAGTCATTTTACCAAGGTGTAAAAACCAGTCTCAATCCTTTGTCATATTGATTGCATAACCCACCCAAAGTGCTCTGGTGCCTTTAAACCAATCAAGCACGAATGGCCCGGTGCCTTTAAACCAGTCGGGCAACCATATTATATTTTCTTTTCCATGTGGATTCACATCATAACTTCGATGGTCTATGCATGACCCTCAATACACACGTTTGACATTCATATGTCCATAACAAACCGACCCATAGGTTCGGTTATCAAATCATCATTCATCATCATTATTATTATTTATTTATTCTTTAATAGAAAATTGCCACAACGCCTCCATGTATAAAAAGGGTGGCATGCATTAAAAGCTCTGCCAACAAGCAAAGACACTATTGGTGTCCCTTATTGAGCATGCAGGGTAATCTTAGAGATTTGGTAATACAACTATATACATTTTTCCAAACACCTTCTTATTTGAACATTCCACAAGATATACAGCTTAGTTGGCATTTGATACTTTCAGCAAATATGTAGTGTTAGGCAATAGTATTTCAGAAAAATATACAGTTTAACATGCATATGAATATTGGAGAATAAACATCTTCATGGCCATTTGAACCTTCTAGATGATATACACTTAATGACATTTTGCCTATTTTAAGGAATATGCAATTGAAAATGCTCAATTATGCAGCTTAGTATATAAAATTGAATATCATTTTACCATGCAGCTAAATAAGCATTTGAGCATTAGCTTAATATACAGCTTCATGTAACAGTGAATAACAACCTAATATGCAATTAAGTTTGCATTGAATATCAACTTGATATGCAGTTTTGTACGAAATTGAACATACACTTACTATGCAGTTACATAGGCATTGAGCATCTAACTAATATGCAGCTTCATATGGACCCGAGCATCCACCTATAAGCATCTAAATAGGAATTTGCGTATCAACTGAATATGCATGTAAATGTTAACTTAAATTTCAACTTAACATGAATCCAACTAGATTCTCATGTATACTTGCTTCCAAGATTTCTCTCACAACAGATTACCAGGTATGTATATTCAGAAATAGCAAATGTTTCAATCTGTTTCCAAACAATTTTAACGATCCCATAAAATGAGCATGTTGATTCTTAATCCTATCACATGATGTTGTGAACCTATAGATTTCATTTAACAAAGATAACTGATATCACATACAGGGCTAGTCAAACTAAATTTTTTTCAGAATCCTATGATGAAACAACAAAATAGATTAACATTGATCCTCCTTTGAGATCCAATAATAGTATCGCTAGTATGACTATTTTACAGGAATCAACAATTGAGAGAAGTCTACATTTTCAGAGCCACACTTAGCACACCATAATTACAAATAGGTTTTTATCACTCTTATTAACATAGCACGCAAGCCAATAACTCAAGTACCCACGTCGGGTAACTCATTCATATATTGCCCTCTTAGGCAAAGCACATATCCATACATCACTATATACTCCATCGTATGTGTGAAACCAATTTAAAAACCCCATTCCTCAACACAACTATCATACCACATTCCAGCTGTTCAAATAATACATTTTCTGACAGAAACAAAAAAAACAGTTTAAGCATATGTAGATCTGTCCCGACACCAGAGAAGCCTGGCGAATGCAATTCACTGTTTAAACATATTACAAAGTCTGATCTGTTGTTTCAACCTTGAAATCACGCGAACCAGATTCTAGTTTTCTTGAAAGCCATGTGGTATAATCACAGAACCACTATCTGAATGTATAGTTATTTAAATGCATAAGAGCCTAAGTCAATTCCAAAATCCGATACAGAGTTTTAACATCATATGTATTTATAAAGACCTATAAGTGTTTAGTTTATAATCCTCAAATCAATTTAACCAACCTATGAGGCATTTCAAACTCAAGTCATAATCTATACTTTTGTCAAGGATATGCAGATCAGAAACTATCAATAAAGTCAGTTCGCGAGGCTGGTCGAATTGTACACCAATCTATTGACCTGAATTGAGCATAAGGATGCCATATTTTACAAGTGAAACAATCATGATCGGTTAGCAGAAATTAATTTAACATGCTTATATTCTCAAAATGAACAGACGCAAGAATCGGTTAACAGAATTTACTATAAGTAAGCTATACGTTCAGAATGAAACCGACACATTCGGCTAACCAAGAATTAACCTAGGGATGAAATGTGTTACCGAATAAAACTAACATGATCGACCAACCGAACTCACATCGACAGGGTATGTGTTATGTGATAAGACTAACATGATCAATCAATGGGGATTTCATCAGCATGATAAAGCATACAAAGATTTCAACGTTTCCTACACCCAAATACTGGAATGAACACCCCTAAATTATGTCCTCTAACCCCAAGAATCGAACCCCCAAATCTGAGGTTATCAAATACAAGAAATCGGAAACCCCACGGCTGGGGCGATCCAGTGCTTCAGCCGAAACCCCAAATCGATCGGATTTGGGATTTTCCAGGTTAGGGTTATGCAAGAACCCACAAATCGATGGGATCGGATATTGCCGAGTTAGGGTTTGGCAAGAACCCACCCAAATTCGAGACTTAGGCTTTTCCGGCAGCCAAGAATCTCGTCTGACACTCGGTGCATGCCAACCACAGGGTTTCTCCTTTACCAACCCAATCACGCCCAGACTAATTCAATTCCCAGCAAGAAGAGATACAGGAATCCTACCTGTTTCGGCGATCATAGGTTGTTGTCGCAGAAGGAGGGCCGCCGGCTCCGGTGAGGGTGGCTGCTGCAGCGAGACATCGAGAGTTGAGGAAGTATGCGAGGGAAGGGGAATCGGCAGCGGCACTGCTGGCTGCGGGAGAGGAAGAGCGCAGGGGGAGATGCAGAGGGTGTCGGCTGCCCCTGCTGGCGCGTGCAAACACGAGAGGGAGATGGGAGGAAGAGGAAGGCATGAGAGGAAGAGAGGTGTGGGAGGGGAGTAAATAGGGCAGGTGGCCCCGAAACGGAAGGAGGTAGTTACCTCCTCCTCCCCGGCGGCTGCACACACCCCTTCCCCTTTCACGCCATCGCCCTGCGTTAGGGTTCACTCAGAACCCTACGCAACATATCGGGAAGCCCAGTATCGGGTAAAAAAAATTAAACACTTACCTTGCGTACACGGGGTGCGGCTCGGGTCTGGATCCAAGACCCGGGATCCAACCGAGTGTTGGATCCGCGTTCCTTTTGCGATGTGGATCTGTAAGTTGGATCCATATGGATCCAACCGTAAATTTATTAAAATTATTTATATATATTGTTTATCTATTTATTTCTAATATATGTATATGATATTATATATATGGACCCGAATTGATATAGGTCCCGGATCCGAATCATGGATTCCAACAATCTATTATAGATCCAACATTAAAATTTTAATTAGATCCATACAACATTAGAATCTCCGAGGTCCAGGATCCAAATGTTGTAATGTGGATCCACCCCTCACATATGCTATTACAGACCCCTCTAAAATGTTATAGATCTGATATAAAAATTTTTCTTATTAAGAATCTGAATTAAACTTCGTTGATCCGCTTCATTCATCCTGGATCCGATATCAAATTTGATCCCGATAATGAGGATCCATTACCAAAAATCCAATCCATTTGACCGAAATCCATTATTAAATATTCATTTTAAGGTTCGTGGTCTGACATCTAAGATCCGAATGGAATATCGGAGTTCTAAACAGGATATTTGGGATCCAATATTGAAGATCCAAATAGGTTATCCAAGATCCAATTACGAATAAATAATTAAAACAATAAAATATTCTTGTATCGCCTTAATGACTTAAAAATCTAAGTTTATTTATCTGATAAAAATCGCGGGTATTACAGTCTTTCCTTAATTGGTGGGCATGAAACAAATGAAGCTTAAGTGAAAAAATAATGCAAGGGATGTGAAACTAGAATAAACAATGATACATTGCTCCATAATTAAAATTAAAAAAAAACACATTTATTGGAACTCTTAGTGAGAGATGAAATTCAAGGGTTTTGTCGAGAGAAATAACTCTGAAGAAATATATTCCCCCAAGATGAGCACAACAGATAATCCTAATTGTTCTTCATGACATAATGCCCAAACATAGCTGAGCCAATCACCAGGCTACAACTTGGCACAAAACAATGACTTACATGCTCAAACTTGAGGTAGGCCACAAAATTACGTTTTCAATCAGATTGCTTGAGCGAAGCAGTGGTCAACCGGTATGATGTGTTGAACAACGTTTAAGCAATGTAAGCTTTTTCTAAACAATCAAACAAGCAATCTAAACCAACCAATACAAAAAAAGGATGGCAGCTTTATGCACACACACACACACACATACAAACTATGTCACAGGGACTGGCAAAACGGGTGTCGCACCTGCGTCGACGCGATGCGAGTGCACGTGTGGGTGCGGCACCCGGTGCGGTCAACCCGACCCTGGGTGCGGTCAACACACCCAGGGTCATTTGCATCTTTTTTTAACTTAAAAGAAAATCGCCCGATAAATGTGTTGTCGAGGGGAGGATTAGGGCAAATTTTTGCCCTAATCCTCCCTTCCTCTCCTCCTGAAGCCTCCGCCGGACCCCGACGTCGACCGCTCCACCGGACCTCTCCTCCTCATGTACGCTCTCTCCTCTCTGACTCCCTCTGCTCTCCTCTCCGACTCCCTATGCTCTCCTCCTCTCCTCTTCGACCCCTCCCCTGCACAAAGAGGGCGCAGGGAGGGGGCTCGGCCCCTCCCCTGCCAACAGAGAGTGCAGGGAAGGGACTCGACCCCTCCCCTGCACAAAGAACGCGTAGGGAGGGGGCTCGACCCCTCCCCTGCACAAAGAGGGTGCAGGGAGGGGGCTCGGCCCCTCCCCTGCCAACAAAGAGTGCAGGGAGGGGGCTAGGCCCCTCCCCTGCACAAACAAGGAGGATAGGGAGGGGGCTCGACCCCTCCCCTGCCAACAGGGAGCGCAGGGAGGGGGCTCGGCCCCTCCCCTTGCCGCTATGTGGGCTTTCGGATGTTCGGTATCTGTTGGCTCATGTGGAGAGTCGAAACAGCTCTCCTTCCTGCACTAATATTTTCAATGTCGAAATCGACGGATGACGCTTCGCAGTTGCACAGCCTTCAGGCCAGTGCTGTGATGTTTACGAGAGATGCTACCTGTTTGATCCTGCCAGTAGTCATATGCTTGTCTCAAAGATTAAGTCATGCATGTGTAAGTATGAACTAATTCAGACTGTAAAACTGTGAATGACTCATTAAATCAGTTATAGTTTGTTTGATGGTACCTGCTACTCGGATAACCGTAGTAAAGCTAGAGCTAATAGTCTTGTAGAATAGAATTGCAGATTGTTAATTTGATTTATTGCATGCATGATGAATTGATTTGATAATATTTTGATAATTGTTTTTTATTTCATTAGTGTTAATGTTGTTAACTGATAAAACTTAAAATATATATTTTATTTTATTTTGCTGCACCCCCGCACCCAAGGTTTTTGAAAGTGCCGCACCCCCGCACCCATGTGACATAGCATACATACATATATATAGTGTTTAACTAACATTAAACTTTAAAACCTTTCGTTTAAAATTATTGAGTGTTTGAAACTTAAATTCCAACACAACCTTAAAAGTGTGGCATTTGTTGAAGTTTACACTATTACTTTTTAAGGTTACGTCTCATCCTCTCTCAAGGAAAAGCAAAATTCAAAAGAGATCTCAAAAAAAGTAAAGGCAGCAGTTGGGTAATTTTACTTTGTATAGGTAAAAAGTGATTTTTGACCCTAGAAAGTTGCAACAAATTTTAAATAGTGCCACCATGTTGATAATTTGATGCTAGTTAACCACAACTAAAATTAATACAAAGAGTATAAAGTGTGTCACTATGCATGTTTGTACATGTGATACAAACCCATGTCACATGGACAAAAACATGAACGCAGACTCAAATATATACATGAAATACGGATACACAATTTTTTTGAAAATTCAGACGGACTTTTCATTTTTTAATTGACAAAAATGTTTTTAGACATTTTAAAATATACAAAATTGTATTTATTAATGAAAAATATTATTACAGTAACCAAAATAATATTGAACGTGTCATGACATGTCACATTGCATTTCCATGTGTTGTGTTGTGTTGCCTAGACACGAAGCCCCCATATAGTGTGCCCATGTGACATAGATACTATCATTAGCTCATGTATACCAATTTAAAGAGAAAAAAGTTAAATTTGTCTTTTTGCTACTTATTTATATTATCTTCTAGAAATCTAGATGGCTTCTTGGGGTTGACTGTCATGTTATATATCAAGAACCTAAGATACATACATACATATAACAAGAAAAAATGCACACTTAGGCTGCATGTTATAAATTGCACTAGATGTGACGTTATGAACTGTCAATCATGAACTAAAGTGTTAAGGATGTCAAAGGTATATGGTTAGCTAACATAACAGTAAACACTTTCGAGTCAAGCATAAGCTACACATTGAATGAAGCATAAAAGTAGATAAAATGGTTCGAGTCCGGTTCAAAAGCCAATTGACCCGTAACCAAGAGTACCTAGCACCAATACGGGTGCTGACACCCTGGTAGAAGTACTCGTTACATAAACAAAGACTCTTTTTGCCAAATAAACTTAAAACTAACAAAATTAGTGGCACCTACCACTGTATGACACCAACTCCTTGCTTTTCTTCCCCAACGCACACCAAGTACTCATTCACCTTTTCACAGAATTCTCTGCCAAGCATGTTGTCCAACGCAATGTCTATGTCATAGCAATCTTTGCTCAGAAGCTGAAAAGCAATGAGAAAATCAGAGATAGCAGGTTTAAAACTTGAACATTTGCACTTCTGTACACCAAGAACCATTAGAATATTTTGAACCATCAAGACTCTTATATAGTTATACCCATTTTCCTTCCAAGCAGTGTTCCAGTGAGAACGGTTGACATGGTACAAGTAGAAACTTGGAAAAGAGGAAGACCAATTAAGACCTGGAAGGAGGCAGTTAGAGGTGACACGAGGATTGCAAAGTGACCGAAGTTGTCGCTCTAGATAGACAGGAATAGAGAAATAGTACTCACAAAGCCACCCCATATAGTTGGATAAGGCTCGGTGATGATGATGCACCCAGAGAAGTAAGTTACCACCACTAACTACCCAAGAAATCTATACCCCAGAGAAACAGAACCCATTTGGGTTTCAGATTTTTGGATTGGGTATGCGAAAAGAGCTCGTAATTGCCGCTGTTTGCTAATTGTTTCATCCGACATTGTTGTTTTTTCGCATTTCTTCTCAGTATTTGTCTGTTTTTTATGTTGGTTCTCATATTGTTTTCATACAGACATCTTGCAAGGTGATTACTCATCACCTTATGCTTGTGCTTAATCCTTTCCATCTATTAATGAATCGCTTTCCATTCTTTCAGCGAAAAAAAAAAAAAGAGAAGCACAACCCATCAGTCATCAAACCCAACTATCAAACACATGGTTCGCTTCCGCTCAAAGCTTCTCTCCGAGGGAATCGCTTCAGACCAAAAGGGCGCCATGTCCTGTCCTGTCCTGTCAGCGGACAGCCTTGGACAAAGACACCCAATTACACTTTTTTGGTTTTTTTTAAAGGTGTACAGGGGTGTCCTGTCCTCCCCTGTTCCAAGGGGGAGGGCAGAACTCCCCCGAACACTAAAATGCGTTTCAAAAGGACGCGGGGGAAACCCAAAAGGGGCGCAAAGGAAGGAGAAGGTACCTTATCGCGGACCCAGCCGCCGGCTACTCTGAGCTCGGTCTTGAGGTCGAAGTGGCGGAGGACTTGGAGGAGGCGGCCGAAGATCTTCCGCTCCTTGTCGGTGAGCTCGATTCGGTCCCTCACCTGGACGCCGGCGGATAAGGCCATCTCCGCCGTCCTCCGATTGCTCCGGCCGGCGACGATGAAGCGGGAGACGAGGCGGCGGGTCGGCGGAGCGAATTGGCGGGCGAATAGCGATACCGCCTGCATCGTCCCGTCGCCGACTTATAGCGGAATCTTGGCATTCAGAAGGGCGCCTAATGCTCTCGTTTGAGTTGTTGACGTCGGCTTTCGGCTCGGTTCGGCGCGGCTCGACTCGGTCAGTTTATTTTTGTAGAGAAAAATTTCCAAACATACGCTCAATTTTTTACCTATTTATAAAAGCACACTAACCTTTCAAAATTTACAAACCATCATCAACATCCGCCATCCCACCCTTATCAAATGTTCATCATCGTTATCATCATCCCCCATCGATCTCTTTCTATTCTCTGTCAACAGAGAATAGAAAGAGATCCATAGGAGATGATGATAATAATGATGAACATTTGATCTTGGGTTTAAACATTTCGAAATGATTGATCATTGCAGAAAATGGGCAAGTGTGAGATCTCTGTCTTCTGCCTCCATCTTTCTGGTTTCAAAACCCTAGTTTCACCCTACCCCTTTCATCCTTGATTTGCTTCCACGAACCACCTGGATGTGATCCTTCAATCATCAGAAGATTGAGGGCACAAATTCAGCTCCGGTGAGAAGGTGTTGAGAGAGAGAGAGAGAGACTTCGTTTGACCCCAAGTTTGGTAGATGATGGTTAAAAGGGAAGATAAGAAGCGCAATGAACCATGGTAAAGCCAACCGAGTTAAGAGAGGCATGCTTTTGAGAATTACTCTTAACTCAGGGATGTATTGGTAAATATTCAATGGTAACGTTTGCTTTTGTAAATAGCTCAAAAGTCAGGCGTTTTTATAAATTATTCTTATTTTTTAATATTTTTTTTATAAAGAGAGCTGGGGTTTGGATGACTCCTGCCAGTTATACAACCATCTATCACCGGGATTCGAACTTGCAACGTCCTAACACAAGGTGGAGTGCACTGACTGCTCCTGCCAGACAAGCAGAACCCCCGTTGGTCTTTTTCAAAACAGTGTTGAACCGATGCGACTAATTTGGGCTGATTCGGACGATTTTAGAGGGGAATCAAATCCGATAATTTGTAAATCAGTAAAGGGACTATTCGATCTGAATCGTCCGATTGAGACCGACTTTAACAACGTTGAATATGACTGTCCAAATGTGAATAGGTAAGTTTGGTTTGCTAGGCCACGTGTGATCACAAATTAAATTCAATTTGAAGTCATAGCAATCAGAATCACATGTGGTCTGATTTTTATTTTAAATGATAAAGCAACTCTCATTTATAGGATGCACACTAGCTGAGCTCGAGCTTGGCATGTTCAAGATCGGTTTGCGCACGTAAAATGGTGTTGAGGCTCGCCTCGAGCCTGAACCACTGGTGCTCATGCTCGGCTTGTATCGAGCTTGAGACGAGCTTGGTTTGGTTCGGGCCGAGCTTTGTCCATTCATGCATTGGTGATTCGTTAACAGGTGTACAGGCTCAACTCCAGTTCAGCCTGAGTCTGAACTGAATTGAGCTTTAACCGGGTCAAGTCTGGGTGACTCAGTATTTGGTACTTCTCAGTACAACGGACTGAGTTGGCCCGGGCTCTATCCGTGGCTGACTCAGAAAGAGAGAAGAAGAAAAAAGAGAGAAAAGGCAATGGAGAGAGAGAGAGAAGTGGTGGTGGCAATCATGGGTGAAAGGGGTGGTAGTGGTGATCCTTGATGGCACTGACGGAAGGAGTGATGGTGGGTGATGGCAATCCTCGATGGAAGGGGAGGTCTGACCGATGGTTGGTGGCCGATCAAGGCTTCGGAAGGAGGGATGCTGACAAAGAAATCCCCTCATAATTTGAGAGAGAGAGCTCAAAGAGACGGGAGATAGAGAGAGAGAGGGGCAGGGAGGGGGTCGAGGCGAGGTGGGGTCAGAGCTCGAGGCTGGGTGGGAGGTCTGAGGTGGAGCGAGGGCTCGAGGCTAGGCAGGAGGCAAATTTGTATTATTATTATTATTATTATTATTATTATTATTATTATTATTATTATTATATAATAAAAAAAAATATTATATATACATATACATATACACAACAACAACAACTACGCCTTCATCCCAAAACAATTGGGGTCGGCGATATAAACCAACAAAGAAAATCATTATGGGTCTTCCACATGAATCCTTCTTCTCCAAACATTTCTATCCAATGCCATGTCCTCGGTGAGGTTCAAAGCATTCATATCCTTTCCTATCATCTTCATCCAAGTCTTCCTAGGCCTACCCCGACCTATTTTAACTAATATATTTTTTCATTTCTCCATCCTTCTAACTCCGAATATGCCCAAACCACCGTAAACGATTCTCTCTCATCTTATTTTCAATGGGCGCAACACCAACCTTCTTACATATCTCCTCATTCTGAATCTTATCTTTTATTGTATTTCCACACATCCATCTAAGCATACGCATCTCAACTACACTTATTTTTTGAATATGATGTCTCTTGGCAGCCCAACATTTCGTACCATATATTAAAGTAGGCCTAATAGTCGTCCTATAAAACTTTTCATTCAACCGCAATGGCATTCTACGATCGCACAGCACTCCAGTTGCACTTTTCCATTTCATTCACCCAACCTTTATCCTATGATTTACATCTCCATCAATCTCTCCATACTTTTGAATGATAGATCCCAAATATTTGAAACAATCATCCACTGATATTTCTTCCTCACCAAGCTTCACTACACTCCCATCACTACTTCGTTGCACTCATGTGTATAACTGTTTAGTTATACATTGTCGGTCTCAAACCCGGATAAAGGAGGAGGGTTGCAGTAGGCCAGTGACAGCCAACATAAAAACTTAGTCATACCCTATGAATATGAACCAATATATATATATATATATATATATATATATATATATATATATATATATTATATTGTATAATGCGAGCCTACCAATCGAGCTCGACTCATTTGCTCAGTTGAGCCTCAGAGCTCCGTTCAAACTCGACTCATTTATGGAATGAGCCGAGCACGAGCATAGCCTGAGCTAGCTCGGATAGTTGTGCATCCCTACTCATTTATAAAGGCAAATGAGATCCTATTTCTCACCACTCATTTTTTTGTTTAGTTTAGCCAATGCCAACGAGATTCATTTTCTCATTTGCATGAGTACAAATCTCATGAAACTCAACAAAATATGCCTTAGAGATTGGCCAAAAGACACAACATCATCATTAACACCATTGTTTTTACAAAGCTTTTTTTGTTTGTTTCAATCCCTGCAGGTGCAATTTTCAAGGTTTGCTTAGTAGGAAACAATAATTGGATAATGGGATTTACAATAATTATGCATGTTTTTCTAATGGCATGAAAATCAACTGCAGATTTGTGTTGAATACGTGATCTAATGTGCAACCCTTATCATTTAGACCATGTTGAATGCATATGTGAAGTTTGTTCGAGGCAACACAACTGAGTCTTTTAATTACAGATTGCAATTAACGCCAAAATTAAATCAATGTATAATTTAGGTCCTGTTTGGAAACTGCCTTTCAAAAACAGCCGAAGAGGATCCAAACATAGCCCCCTTGCTGATTAGTTGGGGAGGTGGGGAAGGGAATTTGTTTTTTTTTTGTCAATGGGGTTTCAAGAATAAGTGGAAGGAATTTTCTTTTTTAATTATCATGATTTTATTTGATACATGTTAGAATAATTCTTATATAGTTTTTTTCTTAGTGTTTAATCATGAAATATTTTTCTCTGCTATTAGTTGTTGTTTTGATGAAATTAGGCAATTTCTTCTTTTGTTAGACAATTTCATATTCTCTAAGTTGACCATACATGGTGTGTTTTTGTCAAGCTCTTGTTTTCCTATTCTTCCATTTTTATTAGTAAAAATTTGTTTTTGTAACTATGATGAGATCATTTTAGAAAACAACATTTTAGATTACTTTCAGTATATTTCCAAAAAAAAAAGACTACTAAGAAATACAACAACATAAGAAAGTGTTTTATTCTTTAATCAACTTGACAATTCAAAGCATTTATTTCTTTTACTACAAAGCTTGATTCAAGATTTATATCTTTCTTTTGTTTTGGAGTTGCTCTAAATTTTGAAGAGAAAACCATGTTTTCCATTGTGGGTTTTGTTTCAATTATTTTTTTTACTGAAATATAAAAGATTTTAAATACTCGATAGATTATGAATTGTTGGTATGTCTATTATCTTGTTGAATTCATTTTTATGCTATTGGTGAGAAACTAATAATTGACAAAAAATAAAATAACAAAAAAAAAACTGCTCAAGAGAACATTTGTTGCACGACTAAGTGCTTCTTATAATTGATATTCAACCTTGATGGTATTGATATCTAAATATGTGAAAGTGAACTTTGTTTTAGAATCATTCCTAACAACTTGAAGTTCCATGTAATTATTTTTATGAACCTCAAAAATAATTATTCTTTTATACAGATGATAATGATGTTAGATCCTCCATAAAAGATACCAACTTCATCATAGATAGTCAAATAAGGAGTTTTCTCATACAACTGTTTATTTTTCAATTTATTTTAGAAACACCATCTGAATTGTGTCACTCTAGTCTTCTTTCTTATAATGTGATCATGAATAAAAGTAAAACGACAAGTGATGAGATATGTCATTATTTTTTAAGTTGAGAGGACGCATGTCATTATTATTTTTTAAATATTATAACAAAAATGTATTGCCTTGGTGAAAGCTAGAGAAGGCTCATGGCAAATAAAATGGTGCTAATAGCAACAATGACAATATATGCTATTTTTTATTGAATCGTTGAGAATTATATAGCTTGATGACCTATGAGATATAGAAATATGTACATGCTACATTATTTTGAATGTATTATTAAAGAATATGGTGTTAATTGTGAAAATCAATTAAGAATGATTGGTGAACTCTTTTTTCTCCTTTGTCGCATATTGCATGTAGAAAATTTACTTTCAGACTCAAGACATGTTATGTTGGAAGAATATGTGATGTTTTTATACACTATTGGACACAATGTTCAAAATCATGTAATTGGTGGATGCTTCTTTAAATATCGATAGACAATTAGCATGCATTTTCATAGAGTATTGAATGTTGTATTGAAATTATATTAAAATTTATTCAAATAAGCAACATCAGCAACACCATTAGAAATTCAAACAAATCTTATGTTCAATTCATAATTTATGGTAAATTAATTTTCTCAACAAGTTATTATATAATATATGATAACTATTTTGAATGTTAAATATGATGCATTTGTTGGCTAATATAGGACTGTGACAGTGTCATTAATGAGAGTCATATTCTCACATTTATTTCAAGATATGACCAACAGAGATAGAAAGACATGAATTGCAACATTATTCAAAATGTTCTTCTTGTTATGTTATTAAATATAAAATTTTAATATGTTCTAGCTAGTTGGGAAGGATTTGTGCATCATGTTAGAGTGTTAATAGGTGCTCTATAAAGGCAAATAGATACTCATTGTCCTTTGTGATAAGTATAAACATGTTGAGTGATTATTTTAGTAACATGGAGGTAAATTTAATCAATGGTTAAATTAACTTAATAATTATATGTGTCATCAAATAAATTCTAATGGCTAAAATATTTTTTCGAGGAAAATATTACATAGTAGATACTAGTTTTCCAAATGTATCGAGGTTCTTGGATCCACATCATAATTTTCGTTATCATCTGAGTGAATACATAAATGGTCATCCAGAAAAAGTGCACGACAAAACTTTTAACCATCGCCATGTTCAACCACGTAATGTATTTAAATGTAATTTCGATGTATTAAAACGAAGATGCAATATTCTATGCCTAGCTTCATAATTTTCAAATAGAACTCAAGCGAAGATTGTTTTAGCATGTTGTATCTTACACAATTTTATTAGAAATATGAAAGGTGATTTACTTGAAAAAAGATATTGATGTTTGAAGGTGTACCTAATGATGAACCAAATGTGGATGAGGATGGAATATACGGTCTATCAATGTCTTAGGAAGAACTTGATGACTAAGTCATATTTAAAGACATCTTACACACCGAATGTTGTGTGATGAGCATTCAACTAGTTGGATAATATATTTTTGACTTTTTTATTTTTGGTTGTAATGTACTTCTTATCATGTTTTGGTTGATGTCATATAAGACAATAATGTTATATTAAAGTTTTTTTTTATTATAATAGATACTTTTGGATTGTCTTATTTTTTTTTAAAGGACCTAAATGATGGATTGTTATTATTATATATGCTCTCAATATAAACATTGTTGTTTTTTTTAATTACACTATTTTATAGATTGCGATATGATTTGTCATGTTTATTGCATTATTTATGCATTTATAGAATATTTTTTTAGTAAACTTTTATCTTTGTCATTAATAATTGTTTTGTACAAGAAAAGTTTAGGTTCATGGATGCCAATATGAACGAAGGTTAAGGAGCTAAAGATCAGAGCAAGGATTTAAAACCACAATATCGTTGGAATGCACATAAAAAAACCAATGCCTTACCCATGGAGCTATGTTTGCATGCAACTCATCACAGACGAAAGCCTGCTATTTTTTTTTAAATCAACTATAGCTAAAATGGCTAATGAGATTAATAAAAAGCTAAACATTGAGGCTACAAATGAAAATGTCTAATCTTGGTTAAAAGCAATACAATCATGTAAAAAACTTATGAATATTAGTGGATTTGGTTATGATCCTGCTACTCAATAAGTCATTGCTCCACCTCAAGGTTGTGATGGATTTTTTGAGGTATGTTCCTATAATTGAACTAAATCTTGATACTGTTTGTAGCTCTTATAAAATATGATATCTAATGCAACTATTTTGTTAATTTTTTAGGCAAAACCTAATATGAAGTACTTATGAGAGAAAGATATTTCCAAAATCACACAACTTATCATCATTAATGGTAATAATCATGCTAATGGGCAGACATTGGTTAATATTGTCAATGCTGTGGTTGGTGAATGTGAGAATCAAAACTATGAAGATGACTACCATATTTCAGATCCTTCGCAGTATGATTCTCAAGATAATAAGGATGTTATTGGTGATAAATAATCTCTAACACCACCCACTTCTGGAGTGAAGAGCAACTCATTCAAGTAGATGTCATAAATCCAATAAAAATGAAAGACCATGCAAGAAAAAGGAGATTGTTGATTCATTGAAAGAAGTATTAAAACCCTTGTCATTGACCATAAGTTCCTTACAAAAACCATGGCCAACAAACCCGAGTTGGCAACACAGTGCCTTGTTATAGAGAAATTTCAATCTTTGGACCTTGGATAGTATGACTACTTAATGACAATGTCATTTCTTGCTCAAAATAAACAAATGACCCACTATTTTTTGGCTTTGATGCCAAATTTGAAGAAACGGTGGATTTTTACAATGTTAGATATTCCACATAATTAGT
Organism: Nuphar pumila; assembly: GCF_984573655.1. NCBI lineage: Eukaryota > Viridiplantae > Streptophyta > Magnoliopsida > Nymphaeales > Nymphaeaceae > Nuphar > Nuphar pumila. The sequence goes on along the minus strand of NC_143250.1, from coordinate 139,421,731 downwards.
AAACTATTGGCTACAAAATGAAAAATATTTTGTTTTGGTGATTGGAGAAAACTATGTACTCCTATTTTGCTTTTTGATTTTGTTTTGAACTTACAAATTACTAGAACAAATTAAGCATAATTGTGAGATTTATGTATGCAGCCCTATTTTGTTGAAAGGTTGCCTATTACGTAACATTGTTTTAGTGATAACTTGCATATGTTACTTGAAATAAATATAATATTTTTGTGATCATTTAACTTGTGTATGTCAATTGATGGTATTTTGTGTGTTAATACCAAGGTTATGCTAGTACGTGCTAATGCTCAAGTTATGTTGTTATTTTGTATGTTAATGCCCAAGTTATGTAAGTGTCTTGTGTGTTAATTCTAGGTTATGCTTATGTGAATTGGTGATTGCTGATTGGTGATTTTTAAATTTGTAAAGTGATCGGTGATTGTTGTTATTTTGTGTGTTAATGCTTATATTATGCTCCTACTTTGCGTGTTTATGACTAGGTTATAATGTTTGGTGTGTTAATGCTCAGGTTATGTTTGTCATGAGCCTATTTCTTTCATAGGCTAGTGCGGCGTGACGGTCCTTTCTTATTGCCGCAAGCTTTTTGGTCACTCACTCGCAACTAAGTTGTAATGGGCATAGAATACTTCACAAACCCGCGATGCACCAAACTACTCAATCTGGTCAGCCTAACAACCAAAGGCTACACAATAACACATTTTCATATGCTAAATCATTTTCATTGGCCTTGCGCACCACCTCGTGCACAGCTACCTAGCGGAAGCTGATCAAGCGCATTTTCAAATGTGTATTCTATGTAGTTCATGCCGCTTAGTGCATAGCCGTCTCATACCAGCTATCACTTTCGAAAAACGCATAAACTTGCCTCAGCCTTGCGTGTCATGGAGCTTATTGCAATTCCATGCGCATGCCACAACAAAACCTTGCCATTGAAGGAACAAGACCTTGTGGCCCCTAATCCGAAGACCAGTTGATGATTGAACACCATAGTAAAGAGTACCACCCAGACTCATTCACCGTCGATTAGGCATTCACTTGCCTAGCCTCGAGTCATCATACTCGGTTGGAATCACCTAAGGTGTAGGTGATTCCTGAAGGAATTAACCCTAACCCACACACACCCCTGTGTGTCCAACCACTACTTATGGGTAACTCTTGCAAGCTGAGAGGTCCTTAACCAAATCTTGAAAGGTACTATCTTCTGATCCGCTGGCACTGCTTAATCAAACAATATTCCATGTCTTCGTCGCCACGTGTTGATGCACTAATGACGATAGTGTTGCTTATCATATGCCGTGCTATTACCGTACATCACTGATCAAGCCAATGCATGCCACACATTCTTACACTCCATGCATTTTTTTACTCAGTATAGCTTCGCATTGCAATTGTTCTGTTCTGAAAGAGTCTAGGATAATGTTGGTATTTTGTGCTAATGCCTAAGGTATGCACTTATTTTGTGTGTTTATGCCTAGGTTATAGTGTTTGGTGTGTTAATGCTCAGCTTATGCTGATATTTTGTGTTATTGTCCATGTTATGCCGGTGTGGATTGGTGATTGGTGAGAAAGTGATTTCTTTTTTATTGGTGTTTGGGGATTGAGGTTTTGATTGGTGAGAAGGTGTTGTTGTTTTGATTGGTGATTGATCTAAACAGATTAGTGATAAGACTCACTTGTATACATTGATGCACGGGCTAGCCAAGTTTACCAAGATCCAAAAGATTCAAAGGGAATAAGTACCCAAGATCCGACAGGTCAAGCTGGCTCGAATTGCCATGTGTATTCTGTGCCAGATTCATTGATGGGTCACCAACCATGCATAGATCTACAAGGAAAGCAAGGGGGCAAAAGAAGCATGCTTATAGCTCATCTCCTTAGGATGCGTTATTAGAAGGCCCATACCCGAGACCCAAGCGGGTAAAGATCTGATACATTCCTGAGGCAATGCTTCCCTATAAATTCAATAGGGGATCTCAGAGAGACCCTAGATTGGTTGTGATTTCCCTTTCTTTCCCTCAAACCCTAAACCTTATATGTTTTTTCTTATTATTTTCATTGTTACTGTTCTTCATTTATTCCATTGAATTTCTAGCTTTCTTTAATTTAAATTGTAACTTTTGTTGCTGCTATAATTCATCAAATCTTTGTCTCGTAGTTCCATCTTATATCAGTTTTCAAGCTATAATGTGATTGAGGACAAACTTTCATAACGAGCATAACAATTTCAAGAACTTTCCCATGTGGAAGTTTTTTTTTTTTTTAATATTACAAGAACTCTTGCTCATTATGCTGCTCGTTGCCTTCATTGTTTTTTTGTGTGGTGACTTTTTTCTTTTCCTTTTTTGATGGCTGCATTTGTGTGAAACATGGAGGTGTGAGAGACTGTTTAAATAGGGACAATGTGTCCTTGTTGTGGTTTAGTTTGGTTGGCCGGTCTGGAATTATTATGTCTTTTGGATCAATATTTGGCAGCATCATGGTTTTTGTTATTAGCTTAATTACTAATTTTGTCTATCAATAAATGCAAATTATAAGTCAATGCATCTGATTGCCCTCTACTGATCGTAGGAGAGTGTGGTCCCTTGTTAGTGGTCTCCTAGTCCAACCTGACTTGAATTGTATTGGAGGATTTGAGCCAGATTTTTAACTGGTTGGCTAGGTTAGGTTAGTTGATGGGTCAGATTTGGTTTGGATATCCAGCAGAACACTTGCAGTTTACTCTGATGTTTAGGCTATTTTAGATCTAGTTATCCTTAACTAGTTGAATCTGGTTTTGTGGTAGGGGTGCAAGTGGATCAGAATTGGTTGGGTTTGTGATCCTAATCTGACTCATGATTCTAGGACATGGATCTTGAAACAAGATTTGAATGCACACTTGGGTAGGTGGGTTGCCTACTGGCACATATGTTCCTTCTTGCAAATCCAAAGGGAAATTATCCTCAGTCAGTTGGGGGAATATTGATTGGTATCTCAGACCCATAATGGCAGGTCAAACCAAGCTTTTTATAGACTAAGCCTAAGTCAAACAAGGGCAATTGCATTTTGCAACATTTGCAATGTGTATTTGAAAACAGGTAGCTAGAGAAGAAATTATGAAATTCACACGTCATCCTAAACAGTTTTAAAAATGGATTTGCAAAGTGTTGACATTATGTCCTGATTCAAGATGGTGCTCTCAAACAGGCAGGTGAGAAGTGTCAAATCCACAGATTTTTTTTTTAAAGGCAAGCTGGGATCAGGCATACTCCTACCAGTTAGACTATGCCAATGGGTTTTGAACCTGCAACCTCCCAACACCAGATGACGGGCACTAGCTTCTCCTACTGGACAAGCTGAGCCCCCGTTGGTAATCAAATCCACAGAATTGGTTTTCATAGTTCTTTCCCCAGCTACCTTGCACGTATAGTTTTTGAACAAGGCGTTGCTAGTTAAATTGACATGTTATAATAAATTGTTTTTTTTTTAATAACCAAAAGGGTTTGGTGCTGTGGGATGAGACCTAGGCTGCTAGACAGGTGGTCTAGGTTCAAATCACATAAGCATCACCTCTTGCGCAAGCCTAAGCATGGTGACTTCCTGGGAAGCATGAAGTAAGTCTACAGAGTTTTACGCTACTGGAACAACAATCGTAAGTACGACAGACAGAGCCATCACGGCTAGGTCTCTGATCCTGGAGTAGTTTCTCCTTGTAAATATTTTAAAAATAAGAACCTTGCGGCGAAGGACGTACAACCACAGGTTTCGAACCATGTCCCGGGCCGGGTCCAAGTGAGTTGAATGGCAATAATTCAAATTTATCGATACATATGCCCTTTTAAATGAAAGCTCTCTACCTCTCTTCTCCTCCCTCCTTCCACCGGTCCGGCGACAGTCAAGGGCGGCGGCGACTATCGACCCTCAAGGGTATTCTCTCTCTTCTTTTTCTTTCTGCGATTATTTTTTTTTCTTTTTTATCTTCTTCTTCCTCCTTTCCGGCCCTTATTCTTCACTTTATTCCTTTTCTTATCATCTTTTTCCTTTTCTTTCTTTATTTCTTTCGTTCTTCTTCTCTGTTTTTTTGTTTGGCCTTTCTTCCTCTTCTTGTTACTTTCTGCAGCTGCTTTTTCTATGATTGGGGTGCGTGAGTGTGTGTGTGTGTGTGTGACTTCGTATATGTGTGATTTGTGATGAGTTTCTGTGGTGTGTGTAGGTGAAAGTGTCGTATGCTTGTGTGGATATGCTCTGTTTGTGAATTGTTTATGTGTTTGTATGTGAATGAGTGCGTGTGTGTAGCGTACATGTGTGCCTGTGTTAGCTGCTATGTGTTGTATGTAGTGTGTATGTTTGTGTTTGTGTTTTCCTCTTCTCTGTTTCAGTCTTTCTTTTTTTTCTATTGTCAATAGAGGCAGCGTTTTCCTCTTCATGGCAGTATCTTTGTCAATTGCTAATTTGTTATGTTGGATTAGTATTAGTTGTCTCTTGTTGTTTGGCTAATGATAACGTTTTCTTTGAGAGGGTTGTGTATGTTCGCCCCCGATGGTTCACTGAATCCCACGTCCGTGTTCGGGGGATCGAATGAGCGCGACATATTCATGCACATGGGGCTCGTATTCCCGTGTATGTTGACATAACTTTGCATCGGACTCTGGTGCTGTTGCAAAGACTTAATCACCCTTACTTGCTTTTCTTGCCCTAAAATGACGGTTCGAGGAAATGACAAAAATATCCTCCATTCAAAAGTTGTGAAACGACGGGTGGGGAAAAGGACAAAAAAGTCCTCCTTCCAGAAAGTTTGATGTTAACCATTTAAAGTGGAGACGTTCGCCTGCGCCATCTGCTGTAACAGTGCTCCCATTATCAACGTTCCAGTGTTACAAAACATTCCAGTGTCTTCTCTTCATTACTGTTGTCGTTAGGCATCATGGAAGAAAGCAATGATTCACAAACATTCCAACCAGTGCCATCAAGGCACAGTGAGTAGCTTTTCATCTCATCATGCTATCGATGAAGAAGGCATGTCGTCTTGTGTGCCATTAAGGCATTGTTTGGTTATTGCAGGTAGATCTTGTTATTACAAAGGTTGGAAACTTATCGATATTTGTAAGATACTGGGACCTGTTGACAAGAACACTTGTTTGCAGATGCTAGGAAGGGCCTCTACCCCATCAGGTATCCTACAGTCACTCATCATATGCATTGTATCTCAAACCGCTGTATTAGTAACAGACTCTCGTTTTTGTGAGATACATTTTTGTTAGTTAATATCGATTTGTTTGCTATTATGTTCAAGTTCTTCCTTATCGATTTGTAATTTATTGTGCGATATATTTATCGACCTTTTAGATAGTATTTTTTGTATCGTCGAGTTATAAGTTATAAAAACTGAACTGCCGTATCGATTTTCAATATCTGACAAATCGCTATACATATCGTTTTGTAAGATATTATATGTTTTGTAATATGTATTTGTAAGATATTTGTACACAGACTTTGAAAACGTTTGGGTGCAGAAACACATCTTGACATGCATGGCGGGGTGATTTTCGCATGCATATCGTTGCTCTCTCAGCGACTTCTATTGAACTCACTTTAGAGCCTCGTGGATATTATGAGAGCGTTATCGTCAATACACATGTACGACATGTTTATTTTATTGGCATGGTAAGCGACACGTCGATGCTCAGCACAAGCAAACATCAAACCGCACTTGCTTTGATACTTTCATTCATTAAATCGTTGCTTTGACTTGCGTAACCCTAGTGGTATCCGTTCTTATATGCATCCTGATTAAATCGTAGTAAACCTATGCCGCTTGCTAACGGAAATTGATATATTGCTTACAAAACATTCCACTGTCTTCTTTTATTTGTCGTTGTTGTTAGGCATTAAGGAAGAAAGCAATGATGCACAAACATTCCAACCAGTTCCATCAAGGCGGTGTGAGTAGCTTCCCAGCATCATGCTATCGATGAAGAAGGCATGTCGTCTTGTGTGTCATTAAGGCTTTGTTTGGTTATTGCAGGTATATCTTGTTTTTACGAAGGTTGGAAACTTATCGATATTTGTAAGACGCTGGGACCTGTTGACAGGAATGCTTGTTTGCAGATGCTAGGAAGGGCCTCTACCCCATCAGGTATCCTACATTCACTCATCATATGCATTGTATCTCAAACCGCTATATTAATAACATACTCTCGTTTTTGTGAGATAATATCGACTTGTTTGCCATGTTACTGCAAACACAAATTGATATATTGCTTAAAACATTATTGAGCTTATCATCAGGTTGTAATAAAGACGATGTAGCTCAATCAATAGAAAGATCTGGAGAATTGAATATCTATACTTATGACCCAACTGAAGAATTGAACATCTGCACTAACGATGCACATGAAAAGAAGGGTGCAGGCATTAGACCCACTATTGACTTGAATGTTCTAGTGGAAGAAATGCAATTCAATGATGAGGTAGACTACCATGACAACGCACATAATAAAAGTGTATGCACCGGGAATGTACACGGAAGTACACCTGACTTCAATGTTCTAGGAGAAAAAATGCAATTCAATAATGATCCTGATTTTGATGTCAGTACACTTAATAAAACCGTAGGAACTGGGAATGTAAATGGAATTGCACTTGACTATGTTCCTGTAGAAGGAATGCATTTTAATAACGAAGAAGATGCATATAAATTTTACAATGATTATGCCTTAAAAGTTGGCTTCAGTGTGAGAAGGTTTTCTTGGTCAAAAAATGCACAGGGTGTCTTGGTTAGAAAGACATATGTCTGTTCCAAGCAAGGTTGGAAGAAATCAATGGGAAATCCAACTAGGAGCACGCTAGAATCAAGATGTGGATGTCAGGCGAGATTGGTTTTGAGAAGACATCCGAATGGGAAATTTGTCGTGCGTACTTTAATCAGTGATCATAATCATGATTTATCTGCATCATTTATGACTCCTATGTTAATGTCACATCGTAAAGTAACTGTAGCTCATGCTGCAATGGCTGAAATAGCCGATAGCGTCGACATTGCACCAAGGAAGACATACAATTTGTTTACCCGCATAGATGGTGGTCGCGAAAATGTGCCATTCACACCTTTGGATCTTAGAAACCACTTGAGCAGGAAGATGACAGATAACATGAAGAACGGAGAAATATGTTGTTTGGTTCGTTACTTACAGAATAAATCAAGCAATGAACATGGTTTCTTTAGTGCAATGCAAGTGGACGCAGATGGATATGTCGTGAATATGTTTTGGTCAGATTCAAGGTCTAGATTAGATTATGAATGCTTCAATGACGCGCTTGTGTTTGATACTACAGTAAAGATTAACACTGAACAGTGGCCATTTGCCCAGTTTGTGGGAGTGAACCATCACGCACAGAGTTGTATATTAGGCGGTGCTTTTGTGTATGACCAGACCAAGGAAACCTTTGAGTGGTTGTTCAGAGTATTTACACAGGCAATGAACGGGAAGCATCCTGAAACTGTACTCACAGATGATGATCACGCAATTGCGGCTGCAGTGCTTCATGTGTGGCCAGATGCACATCATCGCCTGTGTTTGTGGCATATTTTTCAAAATGCAGCAAAGAACATAGGACACATATTTAATCAGAATACAGGGTTTGACAAACATTTTACAAGGTGTGTACTTCATAGCGTAGACGAGGTCACCTTTAAGTCAGATTGGGACAAAATGATTAAGACATACGACCTTGCTGACTGTCTGTGGTTACAAAATTTATATGCAGAAAAAGAGAAGTGGGCATTGGCATATGGAAGACAATACTTTTGTGCAGGTATGATAAGCACACAAAGAGCCGAATCTATGCATGCCATGCTGAAGAAAACCCTGTATTCATGTTTAACAATGTTTCGTTTCATGGAACAATATGAATTATTTGTAGACGGTCTAAGACAGAATGAGCTTGAACAAGACGTGAAATGCTTCAATACACGACCTCTAACTTTTGGCATGAAAATATTGATGCGACCTGCAGCTCTGTATACACTAACTGTATTTGAATGGATCAAGAAAGAGGTGTTGCATGTCATGAATTGCAGAATAGAAGAACTGGTGCAAACCGAGAATATGCACAAATACCATATTTTTTGTCAGGGCGAAAAGCATCAGGAAAGGCAAGAAGCGCATGTCACGTACAATGTCGACAACGGAAGGGTAGAATGTTCGTGCAAAATGTATGAATTCAAAGGTATCATATGCTGTCATGCATTAAAGGCACTCAATCAAAAGAAGATACAAGAAATACCTGAGTCTTACGTAATGCGAAGATGGACGAGACGCGCGAAGATTGAAATGCTCGTTATGGACAATGCGAGTAAATCTGGTGTTGACGAGAAGTGCCACATAGCCTCCCGTTACCAACAACTGTGTAGGTCATTCATGCATGTTGCTGATTTGGCATCGAGAAGCGAAGAAGGCTATGCATGTGCGAGAAAAGCTGCAACGGAGTTACTTGAAAACGTGAAGTTAATTCACATTAAGTCTTTTGCAGCGAATGAATACCAGCCGAAGATAATGGGATCGAACAACGTAGGTCAAAATCATGTCTCGCTTGACACTCCCGAGAAGTTGCGCCGAAGCGTAAACATTATCTTCAACAAGTCAGTAGTGAACGTTGTTGATTATGATGAACATATTCATGAAGCAAAGGGTATCAAAAGAAAACTTGCCTCTGATCGCAGTCGTCGGAGGGCAAAGGGTGCACTAGAATTGGTTGGCAAGAAAAGGACTAAGAAACAACCAACCTGTAATAAAAAACAACAAAGACCTTCGAATGAACAGGTATGTAAAACATTATATTGCTCCCCATTGCGTGAAGCTTGTCAAATAGCTAACTCGTGTAATGTCCATCATGCAGCAATACCCTGCAGAAGTACCGGCAAACGTTCAAACCTACATTCCTCCCGACCAGATTTCCGGCAACGATCGCTACAGTTTTACAAGGCTTTTGGTATGTTATCGATGTTGCGAGAAGGTAGGCATTTCTTGTGAAACTTAATTCAGTGTCTAATATTTTCTCTTTCATGACAGACTACGATGCAATCGACAGATAGGTTTGGAACACATGAATCTCGTGTGGGCTATTAACTTAGTTGGCATGCCTCGATCTCCACAATGCCGGATTTTTGGAGAGTTTATAGTCGTTTGTCATTGACGACTTGCGGTTCGTGGTTGAATTTGTTCAAATCGATAGATAGCGGGTTTTTGCTTCTAGTTGTTCTAGTTGTTTCAATAATATACCTATGTTTTCTTTCAGCTAGACTGTTTTGTTGTGGTGTTTTTGGACAAGATCTATGATGAACTATTCTATGGTTTTCAAGATAGTTTTTAAAATCATTTGAAAGATACTCTCCTCCGGAATCAACTCTAAAGATTTTTAAATTATCATTAAATTGATTTTTAATCATCATATGATATGTCTTAAACGATACAAAGACTTCATGCTTATGTTTAAGGTAGTATATCCAACAAAATCTTGAATAATCATAAAAAAAATAACATAGTAAGCAAATCCTCCCTTAGATACTACGGGTGTCTTCGCCTCGAAAGAATAACGCACAAAGTATTGGCGAAGACAAATACAGCGATTGTTTGCCATCGCTGATTACAGCGATGCAAATAATCAATAGATAAGGAAAGAATTTGTTGCCATTGCTGGATACTTCGTGCTTTGAATCGGAGAGCGATCTGTGGCATCGCAGCATAAATCCGAGTGCACAAGTTCAAAAGATTTGTTTGTAAACGTAGATCTTTGTTCAAAAGTCAAGCTTCTCATTTTTCCAAAAATGCAATGATTACAATTGAAATAACTATTACAGAGATCTTTGTCTTCGCAATCGCTGTATTTGTCTTCGCCTCAAAAGAATAGCGCACAAAGTATTGGCGAAGACAAATACAACGATTGTTTGCCATCGCTGATTACAGCGATGCAAATAATCAATAGATAAGGAAAGGATTTGTTGCCATCGCTGGATACTTCGTGCTTTGAGTCGGAGAGCGATCTGTGGCATCGCAGCATAGTGATTTGTGGGTATTGTTCGAATGTCAAATCACACGTGGAAAACGTATTTTTGAATATTTAAAACTTAACGAGCGGCATGGAAAGACGTATTTTTGAATACTTCGAACGCAAGCATTTAATTTGGCGGCGGTTATCAAAAAAAGGCGGCATGCGAAAAGCCGTATTTATATTTTTTTTAAACGCAATCAATTAATTAGCTTCGTGCTTTGAGTCGGAGAGCGATCTGTGGCATCGCAGCATGGTGATTTTTGGGTATTGTTCGAATGTCTAATCACACGTGGATAGCGATATGTGACATCGCAGCGTAGAACGTTGTTGATTATTGTTGGACTGTCAATTTTAGCGTGATGCGAAGGATTGTTCAAGTGTGCTGCGATGTGTGGCATCGCAGCGTAGGACTGTCAATCACTGTGCTGCGATGCCACAGATCGCTATTCAACGATAACCACAAATCGTCATACACCTCCAGTGAACTTCTTCTCCAGCAAATCTTTCGCGTTCCCGACACCTCCACTTGCCTTTTGAAATCATTATTGTTATCTTGTGAAAAGTTGTATCCATATATTATAAATAAAAGGCTACTCAATGTGTATTTTCCAACGGATACCCATAAATGTTTGAGTTGTCGTACAGTATTCATTGATCATGTTGGTTGAGCAGTACATCTTTTAGGTCATAAATAGTTGCACAAACACTGGAAGGTGTGTTTGTCTTCTACTTCGTGAACCAGCAACAACCAAACCGACGGTTCCTTCATAAACCTGGAGATCCGCCCTCGAACATAGAAAATTATAGTCGGTGAGGCAGACGAAGACAGCTACACGACCAACAATGACGAATCCTGGGTATATTGTCTATACATAGTCTACATGTTCAGCAAAATCCGTCTCTTTCATGCATTTTTTGCGATTTGTTTTTGTGTACTATATAATGTAATTTAAATATCGGTCATTGCAATGTTCGCATTCATTTCAGTCGAACATCCATCGACGAAGTTGGGCGAAAACTTAGTCAATCACTCCTGGAGGACATCAACCGAATGCGCAGTGAATTCGCACAATGCAACATGATCAGTAATTTTGTTAGTATTAAACTAGTAGTAGTTGTCTATAAACGTAAGCCATGTGTACGTATGATCAATACAACACCATATTTGCTGCAAACAGACTATATCCGATTTCGTAAATTATATTAAAAGCAACGCACCAAGCCAGACTGTGAGCGTCGTCAGCCCATATTTCATGGTATATCAGTTGTATTTTATGTTGCTTTTCATTATTGATTTAGTCCAATTGATTCGTATGTTAACGTTGGTGTTAGCAATGTTTCTTTCGGTTTGCAGACTATATTACGCCGTTTGCCATACTCCAGTGGATTTCAAGACGCCAAACCTTATTGGGTTAACGGTAATCACTGCAGAGACCTTATGACAAGTGAAAAGGTAAGCAAACAAACCTACAGTGCAATATTACAGCTTGACAGTGGTAACAACATTTTTTCGATCTATTTGCAGATACTGATTCCTACACTCTGGCAGTCTGAAAAGCATTGGGTCTTATACGTGATGGATTTACGCGAAAAACAACTATGGTGTTACAATTCGTTGGAAGTTGACAGTGGTTTACGGCTAGACATTTCCCATCTCGTAAGATTCCATCTATATGAGTATCGTGTAGTGTACTGGGGTCATGAATTTACTTTCGGTCGCATTATTCTCAGATCGGTTTCCTCATAGTCATTTTGGGAGTCGATGTCAGCGAGTGGATCTATCGCACGGCATACCATGCTCCTTTACAAGATAATGGCGTTGATTGCGGCGTATTTGTAATGAAGTACATTGAAGCGATATACAATGGTGCAGAACCCTGTTTCAACGCTGTATGTCATTCCTTGGCCTCTGTTATTGGCAATTAAGGGCATGTCTATTGCTTCTACTTTACAATCTGTTTTTGCAGGTTGATATACCCGGATTCCGCGAAGAACTCTGCAAAAAGTTGACGTCCTTTCTAATTTCGGAGGAGAAACTGACGGAGGCGAGGTCTAAAAGGCTTGTAATTGATAAAAGATGTGCGCTCAACCCGCGTGATTGACAGTCACAGGGTGAGACTGCGATGTGTGCAATGAACAAAGACTTCTAATGTTCGAAATGATAATATTCAACATCGCTATGAAATGTTGTATGCTTAAACATCGCTTTAATGTCGCGTTCTTATTTTACGAATAGTACAAAGCGATACGCTTGGTGGTCTAACGTCAAACTACACTGCTACGACCATGAAAACCTGTGCCAGCATTTGAAAATTGCTTGAATTTTAAACGACGGTTTCTTCAATTATGATCTTACAGACCTATGAAAAAGGTATAGACGGATACGACAACTGCGTCGAAGCCGCCTATGCACTCGATTGAAGAATAAGTCGTGTATGCAGGAATTGTCGATTATGTCGGTTCCTTATTCGCGAAGCAAAGTGGAACTGTGTGTTGTGTCATTCAAATATTAATGAAACGTCCTATCACCCTCCGTCAGTTTTCGAGTATATACGTCAGTTTCATTAAACCAAAAACAAATCTTAAATAAAAAAGCACTCCGCATTAAAGAAAACAATGTCATGCCAGAGGGCTATTCTGAATGGTAGTCAATGCGATTGGACCGAATCTTTGGGTCTCAAACAAATCCACAAGTACGTCTAAAGAAATCGCCTTAGGTGTACATTACCGTCGGTTCATCAATACAGCGATTTCTAAGAACAAACCTTTCTTATTGATAAGTTCACGTAATGCGATATTTAGAAATATCTTTCGCCAGAGAAAAATATGCTGGTCGTACTTGTGCTGGTCGAAAGCACCAGCAACCCAACACAATATGCTGGTCGAAACAGAGAAAAACTACAGAAAATGGGTTACCGCCTGAACTAGGAACCCAAATCTATCATCAAAATTGCACCCAAACACCCAAATAGCCCTTCAAATCAGTCCCAATCTATCACACACCAAAAAATGACCAGATTACAATTGATTTGGGCAAACAAAACCCACCGATAGCATCACAATCACAAACTTTTTGCATTCAGGGTACTGTTCATCAGTTTTTTCAGAAAATACAATTAAATCTACTAAAAATTGAGATTTCATCCGACCATTAAAATTCTTGATTCATTCAATCACAAAAATCAAGAGCTAATGGAATCCAACATCAATCGACTAAAAGTTCAAGACTTCAAGGTTGGTACGGACGTCAGCTGTGGAGAACACAAGCTGAGGTGGGTCCCAGCACGACCGATGCAGATGAAGCTTCTTCCTCTCACCGATCTTCAACAAAGCACCCTTTCATTTTCAATAGAGCTCTGATACCATATTGAAATCGAGAAACCAGCAAGAACAAAAGGAGAAGAGAGGAGAATAGAGAGGGAAGACAACTTAAGCTTCATTAGCAAAAAACCCTGAAAATGTTACAACATATAGGGGTCGACCCTCTTTTACACTACATGATAAAAATTTAGATACCCACTAATACCTTGAAACATTACAGTTATACACTACATGACTTGGCGGAGCTCCTGCTGGCCACCCTCAGCGCGACTGCACCACTGGGTTACTGTCGAGGAGGACGGCGAGAACGGTGATGGAGGGCCTCGTTAGGTTGTACAGACAGAGCAATCGATAGGTTTCACTTTATACTATTCTGTCTGCCGTTCGTTTTAAACTTAATCAATTTTCCGCATATTTCGTCGCGTATTACCGGAATATGTTCCTGCAACAAAACAGGTAATGTGAAATCCAATATATAACAAGAATACCCAATAACATCGGATACAAAGCTCATACAGCGTGGAAACAAGGTTGTTCTCCATTGTATATTGCTTCAATATGCTTCATTACGAATATGCCACAATCGACCCCATTATTTTGTAACGGAGCATCGTCAGCACAGAGCAACATCCACTCACCAATGTCGACACCTATTTGCCCGTTAAGGAATCCCGCCTGTGAAAAAGGGATAATATATTACAGTCCGGTCCACCTCGAATAGCTACTTCACCTTTGGGTACAAGCTTACCAAATGCATAGCATCGCGTTCTACGCCACTGTGGCAGTCCAATGAGTTGTAGCACCATAGTTGTTTTAGCTGAAAATTCATCTCGTATAGGACCCAATGGTCTGGATGTTGCCAGAGTGTAGGAAGTAAAATCTGCGAATCGATAAAATCATTTTTCGTTCCAGAGACTTATCGTGATGATGATGTTACGAATAAACCTTGGATAAGAGGTTTATTCACTTACCTTTCCAAATTTCGAAATGTCTATGTACTCATCATCGCTGTTCCAACAAGGTAGTGCATCGTCGAATCCTATGCCGTAAGGCTTTCGCCGGACGTACATCTGTTGCACGAAATAGCAAGGTTTAACCACCAAGAAACGTGAGTACGTCATGAAAGCAAACAGAACAACAGCGGCACAGACATACCATGAAATACGGGCTGATGATACGTACTGTATTGCTCGTTGGGTTGCTCTGAATGTAATTGACAAAATCATACATTGTCTGGTTGCACAAAGTTACGAACTTCAGAACATGCAAACCGATGACCTAGAAATTGATAGTGGACAAATACTTACAAAATTACTGATAGTGTTTCCATCTGCAAATTCATCTTGCATCTGCTCGATGTCATCTACGAACTCGTCAGGGCGTTGCCGCCCACCCGAGACTGTGGATGTTGCACTGAGTGCACCATGTGCGTGGTATTCAGGATTGGACATTGAAATTATTGTCTACAGTAAACAACACTAGTCCAAATACGACATGAAAAGCCAAATGTTCACTAAACCGCTCAGGCGTTTCAAAGAATATACCTCTTAAGCGCTGGTCCTGGTACTGTGGATGTGGTTGTCTTCTTGTTCAGAGCCGTGCGTGGCCGTTTTGCTGCCATCGTCCACTCCATTGGCAACGTGCCTGGTCGTTTAGCTCCCATCCTCCTATCCGTTTGCTCCGTGCCTGGTCGTTTTTCTCCCCTCGTCCATTCCTCTGGCGCCGTGCCTGGTCGTTTTGCTACCATCGTCCTCTCCATTGCCGCCGTGCCCGGTCGTAGGGCTCCCATCGTCTTTGGCGTCGTGCCGGGTCGTATTGCTCCACTAGTCCTCTTCTTGTCCGCCATGGCTGCTCGTACTGCTCCGATTGTCCCCTTCTTCGGCGCCATGCCTGGACGGAGATATCGATGGCACCTTTGCAACGGAGATACTGAAACGCCGTCCAAAGGTAAAGTCCTTTAACGTGCAGCCATTTTTTGAAAACAGCCCGCTAATTAATTGATTGCGTTTAAAAAAAATATAAATACGACTTTTCGCATGTCGCCTTTTTTGATAACCGCGCCAAATTAAATGCTTGCGTTCGAAGTATTCAAAAATACGTCTTTCTATGCCGCTCATTAAGTTTTAAATATTCAAGAATACGTTTTCCACGTGTGATTAGACATTCGAACAATACCCACAAATCACTATGCTGCGATGCCACAGATCGCTCTCCGACTCAAAGCACGAAGGTAATTAATTGATTGCGTTTAAAAAAAATATAAATACGGCTTTTTTGTAAAAAAAATGTAGTTATTCAATCATACATATATGTGTTCTAAGGCTGTCAAAAAAAATTTATAGTGACACAATCATGCATATTTGTGTTCTAAGATTGTGATTTTTTTTTATAGTGATTCAATCATGCATATATGTGTTCTAAGGTTGCAAAAAAAAATTATTGTGATTCAATCATGCATATATGTGTTATAATGCTATAAAAAAAATTCATGGTGATTCAATCATGCATATATGTGTTCTAAGGTTGTCACAAAAAAATCATAGTGATTCAATCATGCATATATGTGTTCTAAGGCTGTCAAAAAATTTTCAATCTGCCATATATATGTTCTAAGGCTGTCAACAAAACTTCATAGTGATTCAATCACTCATATATGTGTTGTAAGGTTGTCCAAAAAATTATAGTGATTCAATCATGCATATATGTTTCCTAAGGTTGTCAAAAAAATTTCATAGTGATCCAATCGTGCATATATTTTTTCAAAGGCTATCAAAAAAATTTCAATCATGCATATATATGTTCTAAGGCTGCCAAAAAAAAATCACAGTGATGCAATGAAGCATATATGTGTTATAAGGCTCTAAAAAAAAATTCACTATGATTCAATCATTCATATGTGTTCTGAGGTTATAAAAAAAAGTTCATTAAGAATCAAACATGCATATATGTGTTCTAAGTTTGACAAAAAATTCATAGTGATTCAATTATGCATATGTGTTCTAAGGCTGTAAAAAAAAGTTCATTTAGAATCAATCATGCATATATGTGTTCTAAGTTTGACAAAAAATTCATAGTGATTCAATCATGCATATGTGTTCTAAGGCTATAAAAAAAAGTTCATTTAGAATCAATCATGCATATATGTGTTCTAAGTTTGACAAAAAAATTTCATAGTGATTTAATCATGCATATATGTGTTCTAAGGCTCTTAAAATTTTTTTTAGTGATTCGATCATGCATATATGTGTTCCAAGGCTTTCAAAAAAATTTCAAACTTGCACATATGTATTCTAAGGCCCTAAAAAAAATCATAGTGATTCAATCTTGCATATATATGTTCGTAGGTTGTAAAAAAAAACTCATAGTGATTCAATCATGCATATATGTGTTGTAAGTCGGTCAAAAAAAAATTATGTTGATTCAATCATGCATATATGGGTTGTAATGTTGCCAAATAATTTTATAGTGACTCAATCATGCATATATGTGTTCTAACGCTGTCAATATTTTTTTATATTGATTCAATCATGAATATATGTGTTCTAAGCTTGTCAAAAAACATTATAGTGATTCACTCATGCATATATGTGTTCTATTGCTGTAAAAAAAAATCTTAGACATTGAATCATGCATATATTTGTGATTAAATATATGTGTTCTAAGGTTGTCAAAAAAAATCATAGTGATTCAATCATGCATATATGTGTTCTAAGGAATTTCATAGTGACTCAATCTTGCATATATGTATTCTAAGGCTCTCATAAAAAAAAATCATAGTGATTCAATCATGCAAAAAAGTGTTATAAGGCTGTCAAAAAAATATCATAGTGGTTCAATATTGAATATATGTGTTCTGAGGTTGTAAAAAAAAAAAATAATAGTGATTCAATCATGCATAAATATGTTCTAAGCTTTTGAAAAAAAAATTTATAGTGATTCAATCATGCATATATGTGTTTTACTGCTGTAGAAAAATTTTATAGTGATTTAATTATGCATATATGTGTTCTAAGTTTGTAAAAAAAAATTATAGTGATTGAATCATGCATATATGTGTTCTACGGTTCTCAAAAAAATTCTAGTGATTCAATCTTGCATATATTTGTTCTAATGTTGTAAAAAAAAAATCATAGTGATTCAATCAAGCATATATGTCTTCTAAGGTTGTCAAAAAAAATTCATAGTGATTTAATCAAGCATATATATGTTCTAAGTTTGTCAAAAAAACTTCATAGTGATTCAATCATGCATATATGTGAGCTAATGCTTTCAAATAGAGAACTGACAATAATGATTTCAAAAGGCAAGTGGAGGTGTCGGGAACGCGAAAGATTTGCTGGAGAAGAAGTTCACTGGAGGTGTATGACGATTTGTGGTTATCGTTGAATAGCGATCTGTGGCATCGCAGCACAGTGATTGACAGTCCTACGCTGCGATGCCACACATCGCAGCACACTTGAACAATCCTTCGCATCACGCTAAGATTGACAGTCCAACAATAATCAACAACGTTCTACGCTGCGATGCCACATATCACTATCCACGTGTGATTAGACATTCGAACAATACCCAAAAATCACCATGCTGCGATGCCACAGATCGCTCTCCGACTCAAAGCACAAAGCTAATTAATTGATTGCGTTGAAAAAAAATATAAATACGGCTTTTCGCATGCCGCCTTTTTTTGATAACCGCCGCCAAATTAAATGCTTGCGTTCGAAGTATTCAAAAATACGTTTTCCACGTGTGATTTGACATTCGAACAATACCCACAAATCACTATGCTGCGATGCCACAGATCGCTCTCCGACTCAAAGCACGAAGTATCCAGCGATGGCAACAAATCCTTGCGGTATCTATTGATTATTTGCATCGCTGTAATCAGTATTTGTCTTCGCCAATACTTTGTGCGCTATTCTTTCGAGGCGAAGACAAATACAACGATTGCGAAGACAAAGATCTTTGTAATAGTTATTTCAATTGTAATCATTGCATTTTTTGGAAAAATGAGAAGCTTGACTTTTGAACAAAGATCTACGTTTACAAACAAATCTTTTGAACTTGTGCACTCGGATTTATGCTGCGATGCCACAGATCGCTCTCCGACTCAAAGCACGAAGTATCCAGCGATGACAACAAATCCTTTCCTTATCTATTGATTATTTGCATCGCTGTAATCAGCGATGGCAAACAATCGCTGTATTTGTCTTCGCCAATACTTTGTGCGCTATTCTTTCGAGGCGAAGACAAATACAGCGATTGCGAAGACAAAGATCTCTGTAATAGTAATTTCAATTGTAATCATTGCATTTTTAGAAAAATGAGAAGCTTGACTTTTGAACAAAGATCTACGTTTACAAACAAATCTTTTGAACTTGTGCACTCGGATTTATGCTGCGATGCCACAGATCGCTCTCCGACTCAAAGCATGAAGTATCCAGCGATGGCAACAAATCCTTTCCTTATCTATTGATTATTTGCATCGCTGTAATCAGCGATGACAAACAATCGCTGTATTTGTCTTCGCCAATACTTTGCGCGCTATTCTTTCGAGGCGAAGACACCCGTAGAGTCTAAGAGAGGATTTGCTTACTATGTTATTTTTTTTATGATTATTCAAGATTTTGTTGGATATACTTCCTTAAACATAAGCATGAAGTCTTTGCATCGTTTAAGACATATCATATGATGATTAAAAATCAATTTAATGATAATTTAAAAATCTTTAGAGTTGATTCCGGAGGAGAGTATCTTTCAAATGATTTTAAAAACTATCTTGAAAACCATAGAATAGTTCATCATAGATCTTGTCCAAAAACACCACAACAAAACAGTCTAGCTGAAAGAAAACATAGGTATATTATTGAAACAACTAGAACTTTACTCATTTCTCAAAACATTCCAAAAAGTTTTTGGGCCGAGGTGGCTCTTACATCCGTTTATCTTATAAATCACTTTTCTTCAAAAAATCTAAACAAAACTTTAGCTTTTAAAATTTTATACCAAAAGGAACCCGACTAAAATAGGTTAAGAATCTTTGGATGTAAATGTTTTGTCCTTACCGACAAAAATGACAAACTCTCACCAAAAGTCATTCCTTATGCATTTCTTGGATATTCTGAAACTCAAAAAAGATTTAGATGCTATGATGTTAAGAACGACAAACTATATGTTTCTAGGAATGTGACTTTCTTAGATAACGTTAGTGGTTTTGAGAAGGATGAATCCCATAAAGAGAATATGGATTACTCTTGTTTAAGTTACTATCTAGAAATGATGATATTTTTAGTGATGATGAACTCAATTAGTTTAGTAAAAAAGAAAATATAGATGAAGACAACCATCCTTCTTATCAACCTACTAATCCTCCCATAGAGGAAAGTTTATTTATTACCGAGACCCAAAGTCGGAAAGATGTAATAATAAAGAATTAAAAAGTAAAAGAATTTCACGTTACCGCAACTCATTATACAATTACAACAAATGTATAGCGTGATAAAAAAGAAAATCTAGGATTTATTCCGAGTCACTGGACGAATCTGATGAAATTTCATAGACTTGTCTCTCACTTTTTATTGGTGGACCGTCTATCCTGGGTGGCCTCCACGTTGCGAAACCTTGCCTAAGAAGACTGGTCATCATGTCCACCACTGCATTCAATTGGGTCCCCATAGTGCTTACTTCTGTCCTTAATTTCTTATTCTCCTTCTCAATAAGTTCGAACCTTGCGGCAGAGACCGTCTTCTCTTTTGGAGCAAGAGTTCGGTCTTCCTCGTGATTTGTTACTGATGGACTAGTCGTATTAACCTGATCGAGGCGACGTTTTGGTTGTAGAGGCTGTGCTACAACATGAGAAGGAACAGTTGGGAGGCATGGGTTGACAATTTTCTCAATCTTCCGATTTCGCCGCATTGGCTCCCAATAGCTTTCGAAATAGAAGGGATCAAATTGTCGTCCTTCATGATCATACGGTACGGCACGGACACCACCTGAGTTTCAATTAAATAATTCGTCTCTGTACCGATCGCTCCAATTCACGTGCCTACCCCCACCATTATTCATCTTCCTTCTCACCTCCAAAGGCTTATTTGGGATAGACTGCCCCAAGCCAGATTGTAGGAGAACTCGACTACCTTGCTGCATCTCGGCTTCAAAATTGCAGAATAGCCACAAATCGCGGCCAGACAATCTGGCAGCCTCCGCAACAACGTTTTCATCATCGTCCTCCCCATCTCCATAAGGTCTCCACAAAACCTGTACATTGGTAATTCTTTTTAATAACGAATGACAAATATATTAAAATTTATTTACGCATGATATGACAACAACGATATGCACTACGGAAGACAATCCTGCAGCGATGTATACTTAAGAATGCTGAACATTACAACGACTTATAATACTCAATGGTAAATGCTGACGCGATTGTAAACAATTTTAGAACGTTTACCTCGTTTAATTGCAGCCCATCTAAAATGGACTTAGCATTATAAACTGCGACGTTTATTCTGGCCCAGCGACCGATCTTTGGAAAACCACAAATCGGAGGGCCACACCGTGGACGCAATGGGATAATATGTTCCAACGCCCAGGCCTAACAAAAAAAATATTATTAGCAACGCCACAGACTGCAATGAGATTTGTCTACAAATACTAAATATGTAATCAACAAATACCTGAACAAATGGCCAAAATCCGCCAACTGTTTTCGTACCATTACTCGCACGGTGGAGTTGACTGTACAGGTGTGCGAGCATAGCGACACCCCAGGCATAGTTGTCGACTTCGTCTAAGTCTGCCAGGTACTGCAGCCACATGGAACTTATTCTCGAACCAGAACAATCGGAAAAATAATGTAAGAGCAAAAAAATATAGAAAGAAGCCGCACAACTCTTGGTCAGCTGTTTCAGATGCACAAGTAGCGGAGTGGCCTTCCCATTTATTACGGAAAACTGAGACCTTCATTGATGTGGAATTGCTTCCACCAGAAATACATTGACTCCATTCGGCCATCGACATTCCTAGAAGGGCAGTGCAGTTTTCCCTTGCGTTATAGTTTGAATGCCGTAATAGGACAGCACTGGCAGCGCACTTAAGGCCAGTGATCCTCGCCACATCTTCTAGAGTCATGGTGATCTCAAAAGAATCAAACTGGAATGTGTTAGTCTTATCATTCAACTTATTTACCAGGTGAGTCATGGTATTCCAGCAAGTTTCAAAATATTGCTGGTCCAAAAGGCCACCGAAGTGCATATTTTGTAGTCGGTCCTTCTGATATTCACTCAGTTGACCATACCAAGACAGAACTCCGAGCTTTTCACCTGGTGCTCTACTTCTCCTGTGACCTCCCTGTAACACAAAATAACATATTATTTCTACAAATTATAAATTACTTCCATTTGTACTTATAAATACTATTCTACTAACCGCTATAAATAATATCGGTTGCAGACATACTATCGCAGTAATCGCTATAAATATCAATACCTAACACAGTAATCGCTATACCAAAATCGCTAAACATATTATTAAATCTTCGCAGACAGGACAAATATATTTACCTTGGTCGCTATTTTCTGCTGTTCTCGCTCCAACCTGGAACTTTCTGGTGGGTCCACTGCCTCGAACTGACTTTCAATCTCCATCTCTACCGGCTCCACCGTCGCCTTCCTTTCTCTCGCCTTCCTTTTCTCATCCTCCTTCTGCTTTCTTTCTCTATCCCTATTCTCCTCCTCCTCCTTCTGCTTCCTTTCTCTCTCCTTTTCCGCCTACTTCTTCTGATTCCTTTCTCTCTCGCGTTTCTCTTCCTCCTTCCTTTCTCTCTCCCTTTTCTCCTCCTCCTCCTTCTCCTTCCTTTCTCTCTCTCTTTTATCCTCCTTCTCCTTCTGCTTCCTTTCTCTCTCCCTTTCCTCCTGCTCCTTCTCCTTCCTTTCTCTCTCCCTTTTCTCCTCCTCCTCCTTCTGCTTCCTTTCTCTCTGCCTTTTCTCCTCCTCCTTCCTTTCTCTCTCCCTTTTCTCCTCCTCCTTCTTCTGCTTCCTTTCTCTCTGCCTTTTCTCCTCCTCCTTCTCCTTCCTTTCTCTCTCCCTTTTCTCCTCCTCCTTCTTCTGCTTCCTTTCTCTCTGCCTTTTCTCCTCCTCCTCCTTCCTTTCTCTCTCCATTTTCTCCTCCTGCATCCTTTCTCTCTCCTTTTTCGCATCCTCCTCCTTCTCCTTCCTTTCTCTCTCCTTTATCTCCTCCTCCTTCTGCTTCCTTTGTCTCTCCCTTTTCGCCTCTTCCTCCTGCTTCTTCCTTTCCCTTTCCTTTTCTTCCTTCTCCTTCTCCTTCAGCCGCCTTTCTTTCTCCTCGATTTCTTGTTTCCTTCTTTGCAGCAGTTCTTCCACCTGCTTCTTCCTTTCCCTTTCCTTTTCTTCCTCCTTCTCCTTCCGCCGCCTTTCTTTCTCTTGCAGTTGTTGTTTCCTTCTTTCCTGTAATTCTTCCTCTTGCTTCTTCCTTTCTCTTTCCTTCTCTACCTCCTCCTCTTTCTCCTTCCGTTGCCTTTCCTTCTTTTCCTCATTCTCCTTCTGCTGCCTTTGCATTTCCTTAGCTTCCTCGAACTCCAACTCCCTCCTTCGCCTTTCCTTTTCTTCCTCAAATTGAGGAATATTCTGTTCCTTCTCTTCCTCCTCCTTATTCATTTGCCTTCGCCTCTCCTCCGCCTCCTTGTGTCGCATTGCTCTACTCTTCAAGTTTCTCCTACGAGCCTCCGCCATCATATTGCTAAAATCCCTTTCCCACTCCTCCGCCTTCTTTTTCCTCTTTTCTATCTGCTGTGCGTTAATCCTCCACCTTCTATTTATATTCTCTTCAATATTTCTGGCCTTTGCCTTCTCTTTGTCATCCTTGTTCTGCATCTTTCGTTCTTCAGAGTTCTTCCTTTGGTCCGCAGCTTCGATATCTGATGGATAATCCTCCGCAAAATACGATTCCAAGGCTTTTTCCCTGTCTTCATCGTTCTCAATCTTAAGTATATTTTGGTATCTTTCAAAAACTTTAGATAGATGGGACTGGCGGATCACTTCTCTAATAGACAACCCATAGAACGACGGGGTATCTCTAATCTGATGAGGCACAAACATTGCTAACCTGCACAACACAATACACGATTATCATCATTAGAAATCGTCGGAATATTTGGGTTCATAATACAAATCCTTGTATAAGAACCAATCTTCAGATTGAAGAAAGAAAACTTACACGAAACTCACCAAAACGATGGGAATTTGGATATTCCAACTGTAGAGTAAGCAACAGTAACAACTAATACGCAACAGAAGGTGGCAACGATGCTGCGACTGCGCGTAAGACGGAAACAGATGCTCTGGTAAAAAGGAAAGGATGCTCCGGCAACTCGAGATGAAAGCAAAGAATCTTTGGTAGAGTGCTTAGAGCGGAAACAGATTTTTTTGAACTATTTGTATCATACAAATAACGCTTGCTACATACGCAAACTCTGCGGAACGTTTTCCCGCGATATCGATGGAGGGCAGTTTTGTCATTTTCACGAACCGACGATTCAGTTTTTTAGAAGGAGGGCATTTATGTCCGTCCGAGGAAGAGGAATCGACGATTCAGTTTTCTAGAAGGAGGGCATTTATTTCTGTAAATTTTCAGCGATATCTATTGTCATTTCATTTCCCATTTTAACTTCAACGATACATTACAACCACCTGCGAAACGTTTTCTCGCGATATCGATGGAGGGCAGTTTTGTCATTTTCACGAACCGACGATTCAGTTTTCTAGAAGGAGGGCATTTATGTCCGTCCGAGTAAGAGGAACCGACGATTCCGTTTTCTAGAAGGAGGGCATTTATTTCTGTAAATTTTCAGCGATATCTATTGTCATTTCCTTTTCCATTTTAACTTCAACGATACATTACAATCACCTGCGGAACGTTTTCCCGCGATATCGATGGAGGGCAGTTTTGTCATTTTCACGAACCGACGATTCAGTTTTCTAGAAGGAGGGCATTTATGTCCGTCCGAGAAAGAGGAAGCGAATGGCGGTAAAGGTTACTTGAGTCTTTGCTGCAGCACCAAATTACGATGCAATATGATGGCGACCCACATGGGGATACGTGCCGGTCTGCATCTTATACGTGGCGCGGTTTGGAACCCCCGAACATGAGATCTCAGTACCGGCTCTGTAAATAATTCCGCAAATCGCTATAGCGATTTGTAGTGTCTTCCACAAATCGCTATAGCGATTTGTAGTGTTATTCAGTAAGCAAATCGCTGTAAATCCCTACCCGAATTAGGACCAACTTGTCAGGGCCATATCTCCCTAACCGGAGGTCATATTCCAAATCCGTAAAAAGTGGTGTCTTCGTTATTGAGCCTAGTTTATTTCTGTAAATTTTCAGCGATTTCTATTGTCAGTTCATTCCCCATTTTAACTTCAACGATACATTACAACCACAATCATCAAAAGAAAGATTGCCCAAGCCTTGCCGGATTCTGCACTGTTGCTTTTGAAATTGTTGGGGTC
Source organism: Nuphar pumila (assembly GCF_984573655.1). NCBI lineage: Eukaryota > Viridiplantae > Streptophyta > Magnoliopsida > Nymphaeales > Nymphaeaceae > Nuphar > Nuphar pumila. Next base: position 139,396,841 of record NC_143250.1, on the reverse strand, counting down.
CTCTCGAGCGAGCTCTCCAAGCAATGGGAGTCCCATCATCGCCAAATCTTCCAAGGTGATCGTCATCTCTCCCCACGAAAACACAAAGGTGTTGGTCTCCCAGCATCATGCTTCAAACGTTGGCCTGACACTTTATGTTCCCTAAGGATGCCTTCAAAGCCCCGTAGATCCCAACCTTGTTCCAACCTCCTCCGAACTTGGGTTCCAGTCGCCGGAACCAGTCGGACAGCCCGGGCAGCGGCCTCATTGAACCTTCTAACCTGCAATTTCCGGACCAATCTGCCCTGCCGGACTTGATTTCGGCTTCGAGGGGTGGCATTTCCATCGACGTCTCAAACGCCGCAACCTCCTCTTCTTCTTCCACCTCTCCAACGATTGGCTGCAACAGTTGGGCTTCACCCTTCCAAACAGCTATGCTCAGAGCAACATGTCAACGTCCCACTGATAGGCAAAACAACATTTCAAAGGTTATTTATCATAATGCCAGCTTTAGTTGAATCTATTTTGATTGCAATGTTTGAAGCATCTCTTTCTTGCTTTGATTGTTTGTGTTTGTTGCTTGCTGCTTAAGTGCTTCTCAGTAAGCAGAATCTGGCCCTCATGCTCATCTCGATTGGATTACTGAGATTCCACCAGTAAGATCCGTAGTCCTTCTTGCTGCTAACTCTTTACATTTGCAGGTTGTTTCTTCAAATGATTATAATAATGACAAGTATGCGAAGGAGTTCAGTATCAGTGTTTCTAATGCGCTTGCTACTTGTCCTGCTCGGGTTTTGCCAACTCCTCGTGTGAGTTGATCAGAATAATGAACAAAACAATAAATTACATATGATCAACTCACACGAGGAGTTGGCAAAACCCGAGCAGGACAAGTAGCAAGCGCATTAGAAACACTGATACTGAACTCCTTCGCATATTTGTCATTATTATAATCATTTGAAGAAACAACCTGCAAATGTAAAGAGTTAGCAGCAAGAAGGACTACGGATCTTACTGGTGGAATCTCAACCCTCTAACTCTCTCTCTCTCCCTTCTATTTCTGCTTCTGTGCACATCCATCAGAAGATCCTACATTGCTCCATCAAGCACCGACTGACCTGCACATTGACTGTTGTGGGTCCTTACTGATGAGCTGCCTCTAAATTTATTCGACTCTGGGTCCTTACTGCACTTGAAGTTGAGTCGTTGTATTTTTTGTTATTCGGTGGGTGGTGAGGCCCTCCTCTACTCTCTCAAGACTCTTAGCTTGGGCAATCTTTCTTTTGATGATTGCCCAAGCTAAGAGTCTTGAGAGAGTAGAGGAGGGCCTCACCACCCACCGAATAACAAAAAATACAACGACTCAACTTCAAGTGCAGTAAGGACCCAGAGTCGAATAAATTTAGAGGCAGCTCATCAGTAAGGACCCACAACAGTCAATGTGCAGGTCAGTCGGTGCTTGATGGAGCAATGTAGGATCTTCTGATGGATATGCACAGAAGCAGAAATAGAAGGGAGAGAGAGAGAGTTAGAGGGTTGATGAGCCCCCGGACCCCCCTCCTGTAAGGGCAAAAGGCCATGAACACGCTGGGAGGAGCCCTCAGACCCCCCTTCTGTAAGGGTAAAAGCTCTGAATCAGACTCCATAACTCTTCAAGTTGAATGATGCTACCCACACTGGGAGGAGCTCTCAGACCCCCCTTTCTGTAAGGGTAAAAACTCTAAATCAGACTCCACAACTCTTTAAGTTGAATGATGCTACCGACGCTGAGAGGAGCCCCCAGACCCTCCTCCTGTAAGGGTAAAACTCTGAATCAGGCTCCACAACAGTAAATGTGCAGGTCAGTCGGTGCTTGATGGAGCAATGTATGATCTTCTAATGGAAAAAAACAAAAATAGAAGGGAGAGAGTGAGAGAGTGAGAGTTGAATGATGCTACCCACGCTGGGATGAGCCCCCAAACCCTCCTCCTGTAAAGGTAAAAACTTTGAATCAGGCTCCACAACAGTCAATGTGCAGGTCAGTCGGTGCTTGATGGAGCAATGTATGATCTTCTAATGGACAAAAGCAGAAATAGAAGGGAGAGAGAGAGTAAGAGGGTTGATATTCATGGCCTCCTCCAGGGGAGATTTTTTTTTCGGATAATCCTCCAGTGCAGAGACTGGGTCTTAAATAATCATCTTCGGGGCACTTAAGTCTTTACAACCACTCATTTTCAAGAACCGTCATTTTGTTTTTGCACCAATGGAGGAGAGGGTACTTAAGTCTTTGCAATCGCATCAAACTCCAACGCTAATTAATGGTGACAAACATGGGGATACGAGACACACATGCTTACATACGTGGTGCTCTTTGGGACTCCCGATCATGAGATGTAGCTAACCCCCCTGTTCGGGGGGGAACATATAACCTGCTTCGGTTTTCTTTGTTACGTCATTTAAATTATTGCGCTACAGTTTTTTGAAATTCACTTGGTAATTTATTTTAAATTCTTTAATTGTGATTCAATTATTCATTATTGATTTATAATTGCTCCCAACCGTGTCCCCGCTTCTCTCTCTCTCTCTCCCTCTAGAATTCTTTGCAAAAGTAGTTTGCTGCAACGGTTGCCCTGTTTCATTTGAGTTGTAGCTCCAAATTCGAAGAAATAGGCACCATCTCTGTCTTTGACTCTTTGGTAAGTCAATTTCCGTCTTTAGTTGGTTCCTGCCATATTTCTTTTTGGGTTGTTCGATGATCTTTCTTTCTCTGACATCTCGAATGTTGACATCTCTAGGCACATTAGATGATACCCAAGCTTACCCACTTAGGCCTGAGTTGTTTTAAATTAGCAAGATGCATCTCTGGTGGTCATTAGATCCTTTTGTAAGTCTACAACCTCCCCAGAACTCGATGTCACTTTCATTAGTGATCGAATGGTTGCCTCAACTCCTTTTTCATTAACGAAACCCTCCATTTCTATTGGTCAAAAGCAGGCGTGAGATAACAAATCAAGTGTTTAGTTAAGATTTTGAATAGCTGTCTGGAATTCAAAAGTTTTTGAGTTATGAAATAGAAGGCCATGCCAATGTCATCTTCATGAAGTAAAATTGTCTGTAATTGTATTTCCAGTTAGCAATTATTTATATGTTGATTTCCCATGAGGGCTCCGGTCATCTGGTAGGGGGACTCATGAAAATCACCACAATGTCATAAGTTCGAAACCCACTGATGTGTGTCCTTTGCTGGGAGGCTGAAGCTGGGTGTACTTCCTGGTGGACAAGGGGGACCTGGGGCTTTATGCCAATGGGCTCGGTGAGGGAGGCAGTTTTTCCTGGGTATTCCAAAAAAAAAAAATCATTGTATATTGATTTGGATGCATGTCACAGCCGCATTATTGTACATCCATTGATGGGTTCATGAAGTTAACCAATGGTTTGTGATATGCTAATTGAGTGTCAGGTTAAAAGAGTAAAACCATAATATCTATTGCTGGTTCAACAAAATTCCTGTGGGGCTCTCTCTGTCAAACATTGAGGTACTTGTCTTTTAACCAGGAGTTGTATTTCCTGTTCCACCCAATTATTTATGTGGTCTCACGAAATGAATTCCAGTTTGCAGTGATGGATGATGATGGTTCTGGTTCATATCGCCGGACATCTATCCGGAACCGCAAGATGGCTGCAAAAATGAGTGCTGCTCTTGCCAGTAGTGATAACCGGATGCAGGTAATGTATGCATTAGAACTCATTCAAAACTGACATGCATTTGTGCTTGATTTTTCTTCCATGAATTACTTTCTATTGCCACATTGTGAAATTTCTCATTTTCCTACTAGAATTAGTAGTTATTATTGAGGAATAATCACATTAATTTGCCATGTACTTCTGAATGCTTGCACCAAGATTAAAAAAAGGAGAGGGGACAAATGCATTAAGCTCTGGTGTTGTCTGCAATGTCGTTACATCTTGAAAACATATGTATATTGTGCTACATGGAAACCCTGTCAGTGCTTTTGCTATTTTTGTCTACCTAGTGAACTGATAGAATGTATCTCTGATTCTCTGTTTAGGCAGCCCTGGCTCGCCTTGAAGCATTGGAGAGTGATTATGCTGGCGTAGAGACAGTAGAAATCAATGATGATGAAGATGCTTCTCTTGATGAAGATGATCAAGGTTTGTCTTTGCTTGCCTTTGTTCTTTCACCTAGCAAATTGATTTAGACACAGATACAAGTGCTGTTATCATGTCAACAAAGTACTTCGATTAAATAGTATTAGATGTTGCTTTGATTAGATTTCTTATGTTTCTTCAGAAAGCTTAATGCTGCTGCGTTATGTGAATAATAAGAACCAGATAGTAGAGGTGGATATCAAATGTGTGACAGTCTCAGTTAAAATTATACCTTGAATTATATCTTGAAAGCAAGTAAGGGTTGTCATGTGCTGATTAGCAATGCAGTAAATCATGCTATTGAATTTGTGAGGTATTTTGGTTCCAGCTGATTAATGTGGCTAAGGATGTCATCAAGATCCTCCATTGGTCAAATAATAATATTGACAGAACCTTGTGATAAATGTATGTAAAAGAGCTTGATGACTGGGTCTCTTGAAAAGTAATGTGGAGAGGTATGGGTTCTATACACATCCTATACTGGTGCATGAATAAGAAGAGCTAATGCACTGGCCTAGCTAGGAGGCCTATATTGACCCCTCTCTCTCTCACACACAGACATATATATATATATATATATATATCGCATAGGTCTTTCTGATCTACCCTTCTGTGAAAAGTCTCACACACAATCAAGTTTCCAAATAACTTGATATTCAAAACATATGCCAACACAAAATAGCATAAAAAAGCTTCACACCACAAGAAAGAACAAGTGCTTCAAATGCACTGTGTTATTGCTATGAGGGGATAAAACCCTTTCATTCATATACACATACAATGGGCTCATTGCCCTTATTTATAATGCATTACACTTTGAAAGAGCCATTGGGTTATTCCCAACAGCTCTAATTAGAGCTGTTGGGAATCAGCCCAACGACTCTTATTTGACAGACTATGTACACAGTCAGCTACTTACTATGTACAGAAAGAGAACAAAAACTGAAAAATAGAAATAAATAAAATGAGAAATTACAGAAATGAGAAAATAAAAATTACAAGAATATACGTATATACTTTAAATATGTATTTATATACATATACTTATACATATACATACTCTTGTATTAAGAAGAGTATGTATATGTATATATATATATATATTCAAGTATATACATATATGTATTATTTTCTAACAGTCTCCCTCAAACTTATGGTGACATCACCGAAAGTTTGTCAAGTAAAAAGTTGAATCTTGGTGAGCACAGTGCCTTGGTGAAAAAATCCGCAAGTTGATATTCTGATGTCACCTATGTCACATGGGTGCGGGTGCGGGTGCGGGTGCGGGGATTCGGCACTTCCAAAAAAACCGGGTGCGGGGGTGTGGCAGGGGCAAAAATGTAAATATATATATATATATATATATATATATATATCATGTATAGTGTATATGTATGAATGTATGGTAGCTGTTAAGGTCCATGACATTTATGCCCAACTTACTTTTTACCATTTTTTCATCTTATATGGTTGTCCCCAAAGATGAAAGTGATGAGTTGTGGAGCCTGATTCATTGTTTTTGCCCTTGCAGGAAGGGGGGTCCGGGGGCTCCCCCCGGCGCGGGTCTCGCTGCACGGTCAGTGGGCGGGGGTCCAGGGGGGCCGCCCCTGGCAGGGGGGTTCTGCGCCCCCCCCCAAGTTTTTTTTTTAAATTCCGCAGCCCATTTCATAGGGCAATTTTTTTTTTAAAAAAAAAAATCCAAAAAAAAAATGGACAAAAATGACCCTGGGTGCGGTCAACGCACCCAGGGTCGGGTTGGCCACAACCGGTGCCGCACCCGCACTCGCTTCGAGTCGCGTCGACGCTGGTGCGGCACCCTGCTAGCCGAATCCCTGTGACATAGGATGTCACGTAGGGAAGATCGATAGTCTTCTTTAAATATTCTTCACGAACAAAATGACAATCCATCTCTATATGCTTGGTTCTTTCATGAAACGTATGATTTCGAGCAATGTATATGGAGCTCTTGTTGTCACAACATAATCTTGTAGGATTCTGAAGATGAATTCCCATATCTGAAATTAGTTGTTGGAGCCACACGATTTCCGTGGTAGTAGTTGTCATTGCTCTATATTCAACTTTTGTAGATGATAGTGACACCTTTTGTTGTTTCTTGTACCTCCATGAAAGCAAAGATTCACCTAAAAACACACAAAAACCAGTTGTTGAGTGTCTATTATTTGGATTCCCTCCTCAATCAGCATCAGAATATGCAATAAGATCTAAGGAGGAAGAAGAGGATAAAAAAACTCCTTTATTTATTATGCTTCTAATGTATTTGATAATTCTTATCACTGCACTCATATGAGCTGATGTTGGAGCGTGTTTAAATTGACTGGCTATATATACAACATGAGCTATGTCAGGTCTTGTAATACTCAAATACATAAGAGATCCCACGAGCTGTCTGAAGGGAGTTGGATTGTCTAAAGGAATTTCATCATCGACTTGCATTTTTATTCCAACAGTCTCTGGGGTGTCAACAACTTTATCATCCGATAGTCTTAACTTGTCAATAATATCTAAAGCAAACTTTGTTTGTGACAATATGTACCCTCTGTTAGAGTAGGATACTTCTATACCAAGGAAGTATGTTAGGAACCCAAGATCTCTCATTTCAAAAGAATTTTTTAAAAACTGTTTTACTTTCTTGATTCCTTCTTTGTCACTCCCTGTAATCAACATATCATCAACATATAAAAGTAAAATTATAATACCTGCATAAGAATTCTTGATAAATAAAGCTGTATCAGTATAGCATGGTTTAAAACCATATCTTGCAATAACATTGTTAAAAGTATCAAACCAAACTTTAGGTGCTTGTTTGAGACCATAGAGTGATTTTTTTTAATTTAAGTACTTTACCTAAAGGAATTATCAATCCAGGTGGAACATCCATGTATACTTCTTCATTAAGATTCCCATTCAAAAAGGCATTTTTAACATCCATTTGAAATATATTTCAATTTTTAATAGCTGAAATAGCTACAAGCATTCGAACAATAGTCATCCTGGCAACATGAGCAAAAGTTTCTTCGTAATCCACTCCATATTCTTGAGAATATCCTTTGGCAACTAGCCTAGCTTTATGCCTTTCCAATGATCCATCATTTTTTGTTTTTACTTTAAAAACCCATCTATATCCTATGGTCTTCTTTTCAATGGGTAAATTTAGAAATTTTCAAGTGTTAGCTTCTTTAAGAGCGTCTAATTCTATATGCATAGCTTTTATCCATTCGGGTAAATTTTTTGCTTCATTGTAACATGAAAGCTCAAAATATGAATGAATATCTATAAGACATGCTCTATGTATAGGAGAGAATGAGTCATAAGACACAAATTTATTTGAAATTTTTGAGGTTCGTTCAGATCTACGAATGGTGGTTTGTTCTGAAGGAATTTCTAATGCTTCATTACTTTGATTTACACTTTCATTGGTTGCATTTTGATTTCTTCTAGTGTATACTATTAGTTCAACTGTTGTTCTATCTTCAATAGGAGATTCTATATAACTATTTTCATCATTAGACAACAGTTTAAACAAGAAAGAATAATCAAAATTTATGTTTTGTGACGTGTTTCCTTCAAATCCACTTTCATTTTCAACAAAATTAATATTTCTTGAGACAAGAAGTTTATCATTTTTGATATCGTAGCATTTAAATCTTTTTTGTGTTTCAGAGTAACCAATGAACGCACAGAGGATAGTTTATCTCTTTTATCATTTAAAACATAACATTTACAACCAAAGATTCTTAGTCTTTAATAGTCAGGTTGATATTTGAATAATTTTTCAAAAGGAATCTCATTTGACAAAGTTTTTGAAGACATCTTGTTTATGAGATATATTGCGGTTAATGCAGCTTCAGCCCAAAGATTTTTAGGAACATTTCTAGTAGTAAGAAGGGTTTTTGTAGTTTCTATAATATGTCTGTGTTTTTTTTTTCTGAAATTCTGTTTTGTTGTGGGGTTCTAGTACATGATTTTTAATGTAAAATTCCTTCGTTTTCTAAAAATTGTTTAAACTTATTTGACAAATATTCTTCTCCAGAGTCAGTTCTGAGAATTTTGATCTTACTTTCAAATTGATTTTTAATCATGTTATGGAATGTTTTGAAGGTTGCAAATACATCTGATTTAAACTTAAGAAAGTAAATCTAACAATATCTAGTGAAGTCATCGATAAACACAATGTAGTAGGAGAATCCTCCTTTATAAGCAACAGGAGCAGGACCCTACACATCCGAATGAACTAATTCAAAAGGCATTGAAGAATAAAAAGTTCTTTGACCATAAGGCAAGACTGTCATTTTACCGAGTAAACATTCTTTACATTCAAAATTATCTTTACAAAGATTCTTGGTAACCGGTATAAAATTTAATTTCCTTATATTTGGATGCCCAAATCTATGGTGCCAAGTTCGTATATCTTTTGTTTGGGCAGTGTTACAAAATGATTCATTTGGAATACAAAGGAAATCTATATAATAGAGATCTCCTTGCCTAAAACCTTCCCAAATCAATTTCTCGGACTGACGATTCTGCACCCAACATTTACTTGATGAGAAAATGACATCATATCCATGATCCGAGATTTGAGAAACTGAAAGTATGAAGTTTTGGTATAAGTCTTATTTTTGGAATGTAAAATTTGTTATGTTTTGACAAATCATTTTTAAAAGTTTCAACACCCTTTATTTCCAAGGCAGTGCCATCGATAGTGGAAACAAAAGATGCATTCGAATTAGATTGACATTCGGATAATATAGACTTATGTGGGGTCATATGAAAAGAAGCTCCTGAATCAAGAAGCCAAGAGCACATACCAGGAGTAGAAGAGGATGCAATGGCCGCTCCTGAAGTAGATCCTATGAGTAATGGTTGCAATGCTTTCGTTAGTTGATATAATGATTTAGTGAGGTCTTTGAGATTCTGAGTATCCTCATCTTGTTTTGATGGTGCAGCGACAACACATTTTTCTTAAAGCCTATATTTGTATCTAGGACATTGAGGCCTAATATGACCAGGTTCATTACAGTTATAACAAATGATTTTTGATTCTCCTCTATTCTTGCTAAAATGTGGATGTTTATATGACTTTATATGATGCCCTGGTTTTGATGCGGCAAGTGCACAATCCTCTTCTTGGCCATTGCTAGAAGTAGCAAGCACACTAACATTTTTACTCATATTTAGTCTAGTTTCTTCTCCACTAAGTTTAGTGAGAATCTCATGAATAGGAGGAGGAGACGAAGATGATAACAAAAATACCCTTGTTTGTTCAAACTCAGGTCTCAAACCATAGAGAAAAGCGAAGAGTCTATCTTCTTCAACTTGAAGTCATCGTATTTTTATACATTACCTTCCCATTTAGATTCAAATTGGGCAAGTTGGGTCCATATGGAAGATAACTTTATAAAGTAATCTCTTACATTTTTATCTTCTTGTTTGATATTTCTAACTTTTTCTTAGAGATAATACTTGTGGGCTATATCTTTTTCGGTAAACATACCTCTAAGATATTCTCATGCTTCATTTGCCTTTTTGTAGCTTAATAGGTATGAGACAAATTTTGTCTCAACTCCACTTAGCATCCACGAAAGAATTTTTGCGTTTTTCATTTTTCATTCATCAAATTTCTTGTAATATTCTTCCATGAATTTGTTTCTTTCGTCAATACTAGTCTCAATCCCATTTTCACCTAGTGTAATTTTGGGAGTAAGTTCAAGAATAGTACCTCTTACGAATTTTCACAAACCTTGGCGCTTGATAAATGTCTCCAAGTGTCCTGCCCAAATGTTATAGTTGCTTCCTTCAAGTTTGAATGGCGGAATAAAGTTGGAGTTGCTTGTATTGTGTGGGAAAAATTCACCCATAGTGAATTAGAAGAGAAAAACTAATCACCACCACGAAAGAGAATAAGCACGCTTTTCGAGGCAACCCACCAATGCACGGTTGATCATACACCAAGCTTTGATACCATGTGAAAAGTCTCTCACACAATCAAGTTTCCAAATAACTTGATATTCAAAACATATGCCAACACAAAATAGCATAAAAAAGCTTCACACCACAAGAAAGAACAAGTGCTTCAAATGCACTCTGTTATTGCTACAAGGAGATAAAACCCTTTCATTCATATACACATACAATGGGCTCATTGCCCTTATTTATAATGCATTACACTTTGAAAGAGCCGTTGGGCTATTCCCAACAGCTCTAATTAGAGCAGTTGGGAATCAGCTCAACGACTCTTACTTGACAGACTGTGTAGACAGTCAGCTACTGACTATGTACAAAAAGAGAACAAAAACTGAAAAATAAAAATAAATAAAATGAGAAATTACATAAATCCGCAAAAGGGATAGACATAGGATGGATCCTAGAATTAAGTGGTGGGCACTGAAAGGAGCTAAACAAGGAAATTTGTAGAGCAGGTAGTTAAGGAAGCTGATTGGTGTCTCAAGGAGGATTCAAAATCAATGTGGAATAAGATAGCGGGTGGCATGAGAAAGGTGGCTAAGGAGGTATTGGGTGAGTCTAAAGGCGGTGCACCGCTAGGTAATGATACATCATGGTTGAACGAGGATGTCAAATTAGCTATTAAAGTTAAAAGAGAGTGTTATAGAAATCTAAGTAAGAGTCGTGATAATGAGAATTTGGAGAAGTATATGATAGCAAAGAAGGAAGCTAAAAAAGTAGTTTGAAACGCGAGGGATAAGGTATATAAGGAGGTTTATGACAAGTTGGATACCAAAGAGGGCGAAAAGAATATTTATAGGCTTGCAAAGATGAGAGATAGGAAATCGAGGGATCTGGGTATGGTTATATGTATCAAAGATGAAACGCAAAGGGTTTTAGTCAAAGATGAGGAGATTAAGGAGAGATGAAAAGATTATTTTGATAAGCTATTTAATGGAAGTCATGCTCAGGATCTTGGAGACTTCTCCATTCCTTTTCATGAGATGAATCATGACTTCATGTGCAAGATTCAAAAGAAAGAAGTTGCAGAGGCTTTGAAGAAAATGAAATCAAGAAGGGCAGTTGGCCCAGATGGTATACTTATCGAGGCTTGGAAATGCTTGGGTGAGAAAGATTTAGAATGGTTGACAAATCTTTTTAACAAGATTTGGCGGACAAATAAGATGCCTGATGAGTGGAGGAAGAGTACTTTGGTGCCTCTATATAAGAATAAGGGTGATATACAAGATTGCACAAACTATCGTGGTATAAAACCCATGAGTCATACTATGAAACTTTGGGAGAGGGTGATTGAGTATAGGTTGAGGAAGGTTGTCATTGTATCGGAGAATCAATTTGGTTTTATGCCTAGAAGATCAACTATGGAAGCTATACATCTTCTTAGACAACTTATTGAGAGATATAGAGAGAGGAACAAAGATTTGCATATGGTTTTTATTGATTTGGAGAAGGCATACGATAGAGTACCTAGGGATGTTCTCTGGTGGACAATGATGAACAAATGTGTTTCTCTCAAGTACATTAGTATAATTAAAGATATGTACGAAGGAGTAGTAACCAATGTCCGCACTTGTGGAGGGGTGACAACCAATTTTCCTATAACGGTTGGGTTACATCAAGGATCTGCATTAAGCCCTTTCCTATTTGCTATAGTGATGGATGAGCTTACGAGATCAATTCAAGAAAATGTGCCGTGGTGTATGTTGTTTGCTGATGATATTGTTTTGATTGATGAGTTTAGAGCTGACGTTAATGCTAAGTTAGAATTATGGAGACAGACATTGGAAGCAAGAGGTTTTAAGTTGAGTAAGAGTAAGACAAAATATATGGAATGTCGGTTTAGTAAGCAACGAAGTAGTGATGGGAGTGTAGTGAAGCTTGGTGAGCAAGAAATATCGGTGGATGATTGCTTCAAATATTTGAGATCTATCATTCAAAAGTATGGAAAAATTGATGGAGATGTAAATCATAGGATAAAGGTTGGGTGGATGAAATGAAAAAGTGCAGCTGGAGTGTTGTGCGATCGTAGAATGCTATTGCGGTTGAAGGGAAAGTTTTATAGGACGACAATTAGGCCCGCTTTACTATATGATACAGAATGTTGGGCTGCCAAGAGACATCATATTAAAAAAATGAGTGTAGCTGAGATGCGTATGCTTAGATGGATGTGTGGAAATACAATAAAAGATAAGATTCGAAACGAGGAGATACGTAAGAAGGTAGACATTGCATCCATTGAAAATAAAATGAGAGAGATTTGTTTACGGTGGTTTGGACATATTCGGTGAAGGCCTAATGATGCTCCAGTTAGAAAGATGGAGAAATGGAAAAATATGTTAGTTAAAAGAGGTCCGGGTAGGCCTAAAAAGACTTGGATGGAGATGATAGGAAAGGATATGGATGCTTTGAACCTCACCGAGGACATGGCATTAGATAAAAATGATTGGAAGAGAAGGATTCATGTGGAAGACCCAGAATGATTTTCTTTTTTGGTTCATATCGCCGACCCCAATTGTTTTGGGATGAAGGCGTAGTTGTTGCTGTTGTTGAGAAATTACACAAATAAGAAAATAAAAATTACAAGAATATATGTATATACTTTAAATATGCATTTATATACATATACATACTCTTGTATTAAGAAGAGTATGTATATATATATATATATATATATATATATATATATATATATTCAAGTATATACATATATGTATTATTTTCTAACGCCATCTAGTACTTGATGGTATGCTCCCTTTTCCGTGTTGGGTTTTTGTATTTTAGGGGATCCATTCTTTTATGATGCAAAAAACTAGATGTGGCCTGAAAACATTTGGAGCGTACTTGGAGAAAGAGAAATTAGCTCATTAACTGAACCCTTGTCTGGTGATGATGATTGCAGTGATGATTCAATAGCATTGAATTTCGTATGAAGCACGCCAAGTATCCAACTTTCTGCATTAATATCTCATTCACAAATTCATGTGACTGTTATTTGTTCTAAGGATACCTTGCACTCTGAGTGTGTGTGTGTGTGTGTGTGTGTGTGTGTGTGTGTGTGTGTGTGCATGCGAATGTACCAATGACTGTGAATGCTAAAGATAAAATAGCGGGACATGTAACAAACTAATATACTTTATTCCACCTCATGAAAAAGAGCTTCTAAACGGTGAGGCTGGTAGAAAGTAATATAACAACTGATGCAGTTCAGAATATTATGGCTATTTGTTTGTCCATATGACTAAGGATCTATTGATAAACATCAGATATCGGAAATTTATTAACCATATCTATCAGCCTACCTGCCTATCATCTTTCTAATAATGTCTTTCTATCTATTAGATAATGTTGTACATGCTCTATGTACAATCACTTGCATCTTTTCCCCTCCACACACACATGCATGTTTGAAGCACCAGTGTTGTATAGATTTGTGTCTAGAAACCCAAAAACACCTAGCATTACTGGCATTGACATAGGTAGGCATGGCATTTTGAAGCAGTCATGTTACATAGATCTGTGTCTAAAAACTGTTGATTCTCTTGTGGCAGTTATGAGTCTCTCCTTTCTACTATTTTTTACAGATCTTTCCATTCAATCATCACTTGCCCAGCTTCCTTGCCTAGTCATTGTAATGCACTTTATTGTTACCCCATGCCTTCATTTCGGCATTCACACAACAGAAAAGCGAGATTGGTTGAACTGATTTAAGAGCTCTGGAAAGCAAAAGGAACCTGTATCAATTATCAAGTTGAACCCAAGAGAATATCCAGTAGGGGCTAGCTGATTTCAAATGTATTACTTGCATCATGTTGCTTTGGTATCTAAAACAGTTTGCTATCATTGATAGGGTATAGATGATTTACCCTTGATGCTAATAATTGAAGTATAATTTTTGCCTATTGGTACTTTCAGATAGCCGCTTGCAGACATATTTTGTGATAGGATCTGATGAATAATTTGTTATGAACTGTTAAGTGATAGGCATACATATTTTTAGGTTTAGTGGTTCACATTATGCAGTATGTTTTGAGTGGATTAAAGACAATTATATGAAAATGGTCTTCAGTTTCTCTAAGGAACTTACTCTACTCTAAATTGGAAATGTTAACTGTAATTTGTTTGCTAGATTCCTGTATCTTCCTGCTTTAGAAGCTTGTTTATGTTGATCTTTTTTCTTTTATGGTGTAGCTTACATGCAAAAAAAACAGAAGAGTGCAAGACGTAAAACTAGGCAAGCAAAAGCACTTGAGAATGCAAAGAAGGCACCAAAATCTTTTTTGGAGTTGTTACATGAGGTAAGGGATGCCATATTGTTTTCATATTTGAGTTTCTCTGGAGGTGAAGTTCACATATGTTGCTGCCTTCTGTTTTATTTTGTCAATGCAGGCAAATCTGGAATCTTTGCCTCCACACATACCCTCCTACCTGACTGCTGCTGTTGGTCCTCCAAGTTCAACTGCCCGTCGGCATTTTTGTTCCGTTTGTGGATATATCGCAAATTATACATGTGTCCAATGTGGTACACGCTTTTGTTCGCGCCGCTGCCAGGTTGTACACTCTGATACTCGTTGTTTAAAATTTGTTGCTTGATATGGACAATCTCAGTGTATACATTATAACACATTGTTTCTAATGTTAACTTTTCCTTTTTTCTGAATATATGTATGGTTTATTTTGATGCATTCTATAGGCTATAGTGAAAAGTAGTTCTCTTATGATCACTCCGAACTTCATGAGACGATGGCTTAGTGGCTCGACCACGGATTATGAAGTTTCATTTCTGTTCTAGATATTGTTTCCCTAATGGGCTATTTGATGATTACCGAGACATTTTTTATCCTTGGAGAAATTTGTCCAAGCGTCCAAGTTTTTTAGTATTCCTCTTTTTCTTTGGTTAATGATGGGGGAACCACTAGTTTTTATGATCATCAGGAGGAATTTGCATACGCCGCCTTCTTTCCAAAATCTTTTGGTGTAGAACCGTTGGGGTACCCCACCCCATGCCCTGATGCCGAAATACAGCTTCCATTCCAGAGCCAAGGGCACTACGTGCTGCGACTTATTTACATCAGGTGGCGAAATACTCGTGATAAGATCGGCTTTCGCTATGGGACAGACTAGGGATGCAAGATGAGCATACTCTGAGAGGCCACCAATAACAAAGTTGCTCTGGACTAGGGCAATAAATTTTGAGGACTAACTACCTGTCCTCACGCTTCAACCCTCTGGTCCTGGCTTTGCCAACATTGGTTATAAAAAGTGTACACTGAGGTTTTTTTCATTACTGCAAGGCAATGTTGGCATTGGATGTGCCTCATCATTGGTGATTTTTTTTTAATGTAGCATCATGCCTCATCCTAGTGGTCGGCCTTGCAATTTCTATTTCTCTATCCATTCTTATTTATATCTAAAATGTGAGTAATACCAGTCTTTCATATCAAAATTTGCTAGTTAACTATTGATGATGTTGGCTCCATTTACTAAGGCCACGCAACCATGTTATGGACAGGATTCTACAAGAAAATATTTTTTTCCATTTGAATATAAAGGACGTTCAAGGGCTTGCTTGACAAAAGGAAAAAATCTTTATGTTGGTTGTATCCCATGTGATTTGGAACCACATGAGATGGAATAAAGGGCATGTTCGGTTGCATCTTTTAGAATCACTCTCTCAGGCTAAAAGAAGACTGAAATCTCATGTTCAACCTGAACATGAGATTTCAGGCAGCTGTGATTTTAGAATCATTCTGATTTGAAATCAGGGCAACCCGTTAGATTTCAAATCTCATGGGTTGCCCTGGTCACTCTGATTTCAAATCAGAGTGAGAGTTGAGGGGCTGAGCGTACCCCAAATGTGATTTGAGGTCATATGATTTCAAATCACATATTCCACTGTGATTTAGAATACCATGGGATTCACTTTAAATGTGATTTCAAATCACATTCTGTTTCTCATTTGCATGAGATTCCAAATCACATGTTTGATTAGCTGTGCAAATGAGATTCATTGTCTCATTTGTATGAAATTCCAAATCGCATTTGTATGCAACCAAACATATTAAATTTTTGGTTGACTTAAACTTTCTGTCTCTGCATCAGAAGAGGTATTCAGTATTCACCAACTGTTTGGTGTAAATTTTTTAATTTTTATAAAATACAAGCGACTCTCATATAGACCATGTGTGAAGTGTTATGGCATCGAGGGAATGCAGTCCAAATGAATGGCTGTCAACATGAGGGTGGGTACAATCTGTTTTCTGCAAGTTCGAGTTATTTGCCTCAACCATGAGTATAACTTTTGTCTTTTAGGCTGAACACTTTCACATAATGAGGTAGCCAAAGACTGAAATTCATGTACAAATAGGTGGCACAAATAGAATATTTTACATGGCTGATTTAACCAAATTCCTTAAAAACTCTACAATTTCTGATATTCTCTTGATGTTCAAAATCACAAATATCCAACATTGTTAAGATTCTTTTACCCTTTGCAACCTCAAATTGAGGCCTTATTCTAATAAAATTGTACCACCCGCCGGGTAGGTCCAACTGCCACTGAAATCCAAAATCATAAGTTTTTTTTATGTAGAACTCACATAAATTTATTTGAGATTTTTTGGTGAAACTAAAACCACCAAAATTGCAAATATCTTATGTTTTTGCATATCTTTCATGAAATCACATTAATTTATGTGAAACTCCACTTACCACTAGCTTCACAAATACCTTATTTTTTCGCATATACTTTCAGAAATCACATAAATTTATCTGCAAATCTTTTTATAAATTCGCAAATATCCTATTTTTCGCATATACTTCTAGAAATCACATAAATTTACCTGTGAAACTACTAAATTCACAAATATATTATTTTTTGCATATACTTTAAAAAATTGCATAAATTATCAGTGAAACTCCACTTACCACTAAATTCATAAATATCGTACTTATTCACATATACTGCACAATCTTGCATAAAGTAATTTGTGAATTGCCTTATATCGCAAATATCATACTTAAGTATTTACGCAATCATGACAAATATGCAATATTTTTATTTTTTGCAAATTGTTTTTTCGAATCATATATAAACTCATTGTGATCCCCAACCTAATTATTTTTGGCTAGTTTTTTTTTTTTTGTCTTTTGTCCCTAACCAGTGGTCTCCAACCTGCTTACCTTTCGGCAACTATTTTCGGCAACTATTTTCAGCAATTATTCATAAGAGATACATCATCATTGTTGAACCATCGACAATGTGTTTTCCGGTAAGCACCGTGTTTCCTTTTGTTTAACGGCTGAATCAAACATTGTTCTTTTTTAATCAAACAGTGTTACCTTTTGTTTTTTCTTAAATAAAAAGTTTTTTCAATCTTTTTGGTAAGTACAATGTTTTCTTTTTTTTTAAATGTTTTTTGAAATGCAAATAGTTTGTTTGTTTTTTGCAATGCTTGCTCAATATTTCCTATCTTGTTATTATAAAAAAAAATTGAATCTGTTTATTAATACAATATGGCCAATAAGAAGAAGACCGAAAGGGTTCATACCCACATCATCTTCTATTGTTGTAGCACAACAAAAAAAGCCAACAAAAAACTATGAACTAGGTCATCTTGATAATTTAGAAGCATGGCTTAGTATGTAGAAGTGGCTAGAGAGGGAGCCACATCCATAGCAAAAAATGTGGGTGTTCAATGTTTTTCACAAAAAATATACCCTCGATAATCACATGCAGTTGCGCTCAAACAGTGAGCTAGAAGGAAAACCTGAATTGTCGTACAATGAACAATTATAAATGTTAAAGTGACCCATATCTAAGGTAGAATATGCAGAAAAAGTTGAGCAGCTTGTAGGTACAATCTTGTCTCCCATCCCAAAAGCATATGAGGGGGAGGGTGACTAGTTGACTGACACTAAGGTTGTTGCTAACCTCAATGCTTGAATAAATGAAGCTGGAGATGCATCCACCTATAGTGGCAACGGTGAGAGGGTGAAGGAGGTACCTGACCAATGGGTTGAGCTTAATGTGGACCTTCTTAAGAAGTAGATGTAATTAAGGGTCATATGGCTGGATCATATGCAAACACCATTTAGGAGTCCGATGATACTCTCCATACAGAGGAAAAAGTGCAAGCTTCGACGAAGAGATCACAGCAAGAAAGAAGGTTTGATGCTCGTGGATAAATATTGCTACTATTCATGAATGCAATTGAAATTAAAATTAAAATTAAAATTAAAATTAAAATTAAAATTGAAATTGAAATTGAAATTGTTACTACACACACACACACACACACACACACACACACACATATATATATATATATATATATATATATATATATATATATATATATATATATATATATATATATATATATATTGTCGGAGGAGGGGATAACTGTAAAAAAAAATTTGAAAAAAGTGCTGGGGGGAGAGGAAGACGGTTCCACCAAAATCGAAGAACCTCTTTCCCCATCTGCGAAGAGGGTGGGGGATGAGGATAAACCTCACCCCCTACGATCGACACGGGGGTGAGGGTTATCCTCACCCCATCATGAGGCTATAAATAGCCCTCACGATACGCCTCTTTCCCCCCACAACTGAGCAAGAGGGAGAGAGAGCGGCAGATAACGAAGGAGAGAAAGAAATAAAAAAAAATTTAGTGGACTTACCAGAATTCAGTCGTCGATGACGAAGTAACCTTCTTCTCCATCTTCTTCTTCTTTGTTTCCTCTTTTCTGTTCTGGGCAAAGGGGGTCGACAGCCATGGCTGTTGGCAAAGCTGCGAAAAAAAAATAGAAGAGAGAGAGAGAGAGAGAGAGAGAGAGAGAGAGAGAGAGAGAGAGAGAGAGAGAGAGAGAGAGAGAGAGAGAGAGAGAGAGAGGTGGTCGACCCCTCTACCACATAGAAAGATAGAGAGGGCCGACCTCGACGACCGACCCCTCTATATTTGCGAAGAAGGGGAAGATGGAAGGGCACCCCCTTTCGCCTACCCCTTAGGGTTTAAAAAAACAAAGAAGAGGTCGGTCCGGGCGTGACCTGAACTGAGCTAGGTCAGTTTGGGCGCAACCCAGACCAAACCGGGTTGGTCTGGGCGCGACCTAGACTGAGCCAACTAAAAAAAAAAAGAGGCCGGTTCGGCCTGGGTGAGACCCAGACTGAACCGAGTCAGTCTGGTGCGACCCAGACTGAACCACATGGTTCTTAAAAAAAGGTTGTTTGGTCAAACCGGTTCAGGCTGGGTCGGTCTGAACTGAATCAGTTTGGATTAAATCAGTTTAGAGCAAACCGCTCTTGGCCGAACTGGTTCAAGTAGAGTCGGTTCAGACTGAACCAGTTTGAACCGATCCATTTTAGTTTGACAGGGTCTCAGATCCATTTTGATTTGATCTGGACCAGACCAAATCTAGATCCAGTCTGATCCAGTTAATCTGGATAGATCCAAATAGAATCGGATCTAGAGAGATATGGGCCTAGATCCAAACTGATTATTTTGGATCCAGAATAGAATTGGAGTTGGTTCAGATCAGTTCTGGATCTGAATTAGAATTGGATCAAAACTGGGTCTAGGTCCAGTCAGACAATTCTGGATTCAAATCAGAGCTGGGTATAGATCCAATTAGATAGTTCTGGATCTAGATCAGTAAGGGGTCTGAATCTAGTTAGAAAATTTTAGATCCAAATTAAAAATGAATTTGGATCTAGTTGTGAGTTATTTTTGAATTATGAAAATAATTTTAAAATGATCAAAATGCCCTTATGAGTATCCAAAATCTATTTTGATAAAATGGGCATAACTTTGCACTCCAAATTCAGATTTGAGTGAGGTTTAATGTGTTGAACTCGTATTGCAGATAGAAATCTTTTTGTTCACTGGTTTTAGTCAAATTAGAGACACAAAATTCAAGGTCTCATGAGTCAATTCAAGAGGAATATTTTGGTAATTTTATTAGAATATAAGAGGTTTGTGCATTAATACAAATATATTTGTGTAATGATCATATCATACTACTAGAGTATCTTGAGACTCGATTGTGACTAAAGCACGATATTTGTATTCGAGGTAAGGGATATTATAAGTAATTTTAGATATGAATAAACCTTTTTATGTTGCATGTTGTTATGAATTAACATGATTAACATGATATCTTTTAAGTGTGAAAATGATGTGCATAAATTAACCATGCATGATATTATAAGATGATTGCATACACATGTTAATTGTAGAATACATGTTAGTTGTTGTATGTCATGCATGTTAGAAAGATTATTTTGTGATAGCATATTTATTTGATACACTGCTAATGACATGCATTGTGATGAGATTGTGTTTATACTTGAGTCTTATTTTTATTTTATTCATGTTGTATGAATGAATATATTAAGATTAACATGTATAACCCATTAAATTTTGAAAGTGGCGACATGTGGTAAAGGCTACCTGGTTCAGCCACCATGGAGAGTGGGTCATCGGTGATTTAACGATATGGAGACCCAACATCATTGCATACTTATTATAAGATAAGTGTGAGTCTTAATATCATCTTAAGATTAAAGAATGAGATATGTCATGAACATCT
Source organism: Nuphar pumila (assembly GCF_984573655.1). Taxonomy (NCBI): domain Eukaryota; kingdom Viridiplantae; phylum Streptophyta; class Magnoliopsida; order Nymphaeales; family Nymphaeaceae; genus Nuphar; species Nuphar pumila. The sequence goes on along the minus strand of NC_143250.1, from coordinate 139,376,148 downwards.
CACAATATCACTCATGAAAGAATGAGTAAAATACGAGTTTGAGAATGTGGGTCTATGTGTTGAACTTAGCCTATGACTTAGGGTTACACTCACACAGTGTTTGAAGACTCTAGACGACTATGAATAGTTGAGAACCATCATGGTTAGGATATAGCATGAACCATACCGAGATTGAGATTGAGCCTGACCTTCTGGCTAGCTACCGACGGGGTCCTTTTTTTGTTTTACTACAGTTCCTAGTGTTTTAGGGACCACTGGGAGTGTATGGTTCATTGTCTGTCAAACATGTAGAATTAGGGTATTCTACGTAAGTTGCTATGTCTATAGATGACTATAACTGATATAGCCGACCTAGAAGTAGCGTGGTGTGATAGAGTGTTTAAGAGTGTATTGGAAGGTAATTAAAAGATACAAACTTGTGTGGTGTATCGAAAACTAAACTCAGATTAGGGGCTTAGAGCCCATTACAGTTGTAAGTTTAAGTGTTATTTGCTCATAATTATTTCTTACTGAGTTGTAAACTCACCCTTCTGTTTAATTACAACTGTAAGTTTTTGACACACTAGCACAGACAAGACTTGATCAACTAATTCTTCGACAGAGCACTTGGTAGTTTTTACTTTCTTGTCATTGAACATTTATGTAATTGTTATATTCTTTTGTTATGAATAATAGACAATTTTAAGAAAATGAGTTATTGGAAGATAATGAAAAAAAATTTAGCCATATTTTCTCTGTGTGAACTTTGTAAACTTTTTCTCTAGAAAGTAATACCAACCAAACTCGAACTTTCGAGGTCTCAGATCAAGGTGTTACAATATATATATATATATATATATATATATATATATATATATATATATATATATATATATATATATATATATATATATATATATATATTGTTACTATATATGAATGAAACTAAATTGAAATTGCTATTATGAATATATACATTCAATCATTGATTAGTTTAATATTGTGCTATTATTCATTGAAATTAACTGATTTCAGTAAAATTAATTTGGATTGTAGGATTCTCATCTAATTGATTCAAAAGAGCCAATATTCTGCATGCACTGGTTCTACTGGAACCAAGTGTACCAATGATTTTTAACACTAACAGAGGAAGAAAAAAAAGTTGTTGGATCAAATGCATTTTAATAAATTCTTAGAGATCACACCATGAAACATCAATCATCTCCTCTTAGAGGTCGTTGTACAGTTTTAAAATTCGACAACCAATACATTTCAGTTTGGAGATCTTGAGATTATCATCACGTTGGAGGGCATGGTATGAATCATCAGACTGAAGTACCATGAGGAGCTAGTTAGTAGACAACTATGAAGAGATTTCAAGCAATTGTGCAATATTTATTTGCAAGTAAATGATGATGCGTTCGAAGGTAATAAGATCAAGTTTTCATAGCTTAAGAGCTACTATTAACCCAATAAGTTGATGATGATGAAGGTAAAACTACCATGTGTTGGAGGGGAGAGTGGTAGAAGAGTGAACATGACAGTGAGTACATTATTATTATACTTTTTTGGATCATGCTTATGCATCCACAATAGTGAAAAAATAAGTCAATGTATCATATATCGAACTGTTGAAAGACCTCGATCACGTCAATCAATACGCATAAAGAGCAACTGCACTTGCACACCTGTATGCAAGTTTGAGTATCATAGGAAGTGAAATAAAAAACCTTGCCAGGATATTGGTATTGTTGGAAGTATTTATTCTTTTATTGTACCTAAAGTTGAATGAAGTTGAGCGCCAAATGACCAATCAAGTCTTTCAACAATTTGGGTTTGTTCAACAACAAACCAGTCGCCCTCGCATAGTTAGCAAATTTATGTTGCATGCCACAAGGGATTTGATGAAGGATTACCCCATTATATTTCTCTCTGAACTTTAAGACTCACACGAGAGTGACAAAGACATCGACTTATCGTCCATGGAACGTGCTACTAATAATGATTTTATAGTCGTCCAATAGGTTGCATGTTTTTCAATGATAAAGAAGTTCTTTCAGCGGGAGGAAAGAAGTGGAGAGAAGCACAAAAAGGCCATAAGTGGATTGGAGGAAAAGTTGACTCTTGCACTTGAAGAAATCCGCATGATGAAGAATATGATATGTATTCAAGCTAGTCGTCTAGAGAATGGAAATAAGGTTATCAAGGAATTATGATCGTGGCAATCACAACATCTTCAACTGTAGAAATTCATTTGATTATTTTTTTGTATGTATTCAAATATCAACATTGTAACTCATTGATTTGTATATGTCATTTGAATATTTTCTATGAATGATTTTTTATATAGTCATTTAAATGTCATTGATTTGTATATAATGTCATTGATTGAATGTTTCTAAGAATGAATTTTCATATAATGTCATTTTAATGTCATTAAATATTTAAACTGAAAGCATTGTTGAATGTTTAAATGATTTGAATGTTTAAACTGAAAGTATTGTTGAATGATTTATATATAATGTCATTGTTTATATGTTTTCAAATCATTTGAATGTTTAAATGTCTATTTACTTATATTCACTATTATTTGAGTTGTTATATGTGAAACTCTACTTAAAAAACTACAACCACTAAAATCATAAATACTTCATAAATTCTCTTAAACATATGTTCACTTAAAATGAAACCACTAAAATTGTATATATCATACTTTTTCACATATAATTCATGATTTCACATAAATATATTCATGAAAATCTTACTAATTTACAAAAAACCTATTGTTTCACATAACCGCTGAAACAACTAAAATCGCAAATACCCAATTCATTTGCAAAACAAAAGCATTTTTGTGAACCAGTAAGATTGTCACAAATATATTTATGCAAAATCATGAATTATATGTGAAAATGCAATTTTAGTGGTTTTAGTTTAAGTGAAATGTCACAAATATATTTATGCAAAATATTGACGTATATGCAAAAGCATAAAATAATTGTGATTTTAATGGTTTCAATTTCACAAAAAAATCGCAAATAAATTTATGCGAGTTCATGAATTCTTCATAAAAAAAACCTGCGATTCTGGATTTAAGTGGGAGTTGGACCTAACCGATGGGCGATACAATTTTATCTCAATAAAGACTCAATTCGTAGTTGTGAAAGATAAAAAGGTCCTAACAATGCCAAATATTTGTGATTTTGGACATCGAAAGAATATCAGAATTTCTAAGATTTTTAGGGAATTGAGTCAAATTAATTGTACAGTATGAACATTTTTCAAATATTTTATCTATCCCAATGCTACTCTTGCTCAAGCATGCTTAACATCAAAATTTTGATGGGATCCAGTGCATTAGCGCATTATGCCTACGACAACTCTATGCATCTGGTAAAGACTTGTGAACATCACCAAGTTGATGGGACATCATGAGTTACAAACTTGATGTGCAAGGCATTTTTTTCTTGATTATTCAAAATAAAAAGTTTGTTTTTATTTTTAAACAAAAAAATGATTGTTTTTATTTTTAAACAAAAAAAACTTGAATAGTAGGCGTTTATATAATCCCATTACTTTGAGGACTTTCAATCAAAATGCTATACATCAGCTTCTACAACACCTGCAAACTTGTCCCAAATACACTCGAGGAATTGACAGGAACCATCACACCTTGGTATAAATGGGTGCTGTTTGCTCTCGGCTTGTTTATGCAGACAAGATTGGAACCATGATTGAGTTCTTGTAGCAATTGTTTTGCAAATGCCAACAAACATTTTCGTGAGGGAAACGTGAAAAGTTTAAGAGCAGCATAATTTATTTACCACCCCCTTGCCACATTGTTTTGTGGTCATTAACAAGTTTTCTAGAGCCTCTAATACTGCTGAGAAAACCATGAGGTACCTTATTCAGCATTTTTAAAGAATTTATTAGTAGGTTCTCCTTTTTCCAAAGATTCATCAGGGTAAGTCGAACAGAAAAAAAGTCATGATCCGTAAGTTTGAATAAAATGTTTCACAACATAAGTGACTACATGCCTAAACATAGAGAACTTGGTCACGATAACCATGTTCCTAGCTCTGTTTAATCCAGCAGGGTAACAGACTGCCAATTCAGATAATGAAGCAATATACAAGACAATCTAATCAAACTCTGTAATTTCGGTTGGATAGAAGTTGCATAATTCCAGTCTATCTCCAAAAAAACAAACTAAAAGTACATAGCCTGTAACTGATTGTGCCTGATGGAGAATATTGACCATGATCTACATAATTTAGTGTATCATCATGCACATGAATGCTGCGAGAGTGCAAGTACTCCCTCATTTAACATGTAGAAGTAGCGGAACTAAGGCCTCCAACGCAATCACAAAGAAATGGAAAACCAAAATCTTCTTGTTATCAGCACCTACTCCACACCATATTGCATGTGGAGGAAAACATAAATAATTCAGACAAGGTAACAACTATTGAGATTGAAGGGTCCATGGCAAGAAGATATGCAACGAAGCTTTGCTGATGGGATTGAAGTGATGAATATGAGCAGTATGCTTCAAACATCAGGAGAGAGTCAAGATGCAGGCTAGTGGGTGCGGGTCATCTTGACCTTTGGCATTGCTTTTTTCAGTTGCCGAGCACGTTCTTTCTCTTCTTTCTTACGAATTGCCTCGGCACTGAGCTTAGCCTCAGTTTCCTCAATCAATTTCCTACGCTCTGCCTTCTTTTTCTGTATTGCTTCCTGCCTAGCATTTTGAAGCTCTTTATACAGCTCCTGAGCTAGCTTTGCTCGAGCGGAGTCCGTCTTAGAACGAGCCTGCAAGAAAGAAGTATAGAAAAGATACTAATGAAGCATAACCAATAAACAAAGTCCGATGGCCGCATCTGCCTACTAAATGCTTTATTTACCAGAGATAAAAGCAGCAGGTGAACAACCGACCTGCGAACTAAGCTTATAACGCCCGATTAAATCAATATAGTATGGTACAAGGAGAACCAATCTTGTCATATCAGCCATTCTGTTTGCTTGAGGAAGGACAAACTTGAAAACCAGCATTTTCCTTTGACTACCGGGATATTGATCAGAAAAATGCAATGAAATGAAACCTTTTCCAAATTTTTCAAATGCCTTTTCACCAAAAACCTGCACGCAGCACACAAATATAAGATCCTGATAATTGGTATATACTGGACAAGCTAGGAGTTGGGTCCAATTCAGACTGAAATCACCTCAACTATTGTAAAGTGCAAAGTGGAGTGACAAAAGAACACGGGGCAGTAACAATAGAAATTCAGGAAAAGAGCTTAGCGTGCAAGAACCAGTGACATGAAACAACAAATATTTACATAAAACTCTCTCTCTCTCTCTCTCTCTCTCTCTCTCTCAATTACATTGGACAGTTTACATGCAAGATACTGACAAGTTGTTCAGAAAGAGGTAGTGAATGAACAAGAGGATATGCAAGACATAGGATATCGGACCCATCCCCCAATTCCCACATACCCTGAAACTGTAATGAGGGAAGTCTTCAAGGATCAAGGTCACAATGCAACAGAGGGTGCACACACACACAAGCGCCACTTATGGCAAAAGCACAAGCATAAGCCACTATGGGCACACACAAATAAAAAATTAATCTTTATTAACTATAAAATGCACAAAAAATGCATTGAAGATACAAAAGAGAGGAAGGCTACTAGCCGTTGGGAGCTCTCAACGGCTAGTCTGATCAAAAGACCAGAATGCCCTTGAACAGCAAAAAACAAAAAACAAAAAATAAAAGTAAAATTACACTTATATTCTAAATACATTCTAAAAATGGAAATACATATGTACATATATATACACTACACATGCATACATATGTGTATAATATACACACATATACTTGTATATATTTACATATATTAACAGAAACCCCCTTCCACCTCTCCCTCCCCGGGTTGAGGTGGCTAAATGCAAGAAATTTTCAGTTAGAGAGCAGCGCGCTCTCACGTGGCCTTAAGGGTCCCCTTGTACAAATAGATATGCATATGACTTAACCTGAAATTAGGATGAGGTGTCATATGGCATGAATAGTAAGATTATTATTTTACTTATATGCGGTTTACCTTAGTGATGACCAAGAGGCTAGTGGTGTCCCGAAAAGCAATGGATGGTCCTTTGTACCATGCCAAATGGGCAACTCCTGTACAAGAACTGAGTTAACGGCTTTTAACGCTCAATGGTGGCACACTGTTTCATTAGATGCAAGTATTTTTGCCAATCAAACATGACTATCGAGTCTGCAGGACTTGATATTCTCATTACTTGGCCTTTAACATCATCAACAAATGGCCCTAGTTGATTGTCCCAGGAACAGAAATCAGCAGTATGCATGGATTGAATGAGGATACATCTTTCCATGGATGATTTACTTTCTCTAGATAAAAAGGCCGCATCTGTTATCTTTGTACAAGCCTTCTTGCTACACACGGCTTTTCTCAAAGCATTAGCAACACCTTTTGGTGAAAACCGATAGTATCTGGGGTATAACACCAGCCATCAATTTTGCTTCTTTTTGTTCATAGCTAAGCTTGGGAAGAGCCCCCATGGGGTTAAATTGAAGTTTTCTTAGATTTAGTTCAAGGGATGGCCAATGAAAAAAGACAATGTTATTGCTTGCAGACTCCAAAATTCTCTAAAACTGATTGTGATAGAGCTTAAGTTTCTTGGGTTGGCAAACTTACTGACACCCATTCCTTGGGTTGAGACCCTAAGAGAGAGAGAGAGAGAGAGAGAGAGAGAGAGAGAGAGAGAGGAGGATGAGGAGAAATCTATAAGTACATAGTTCTGGGACATAGAGCAAGGTTCCATGGCCAAGCTCAACTCTTTGACACCTGAGGGTATAGAAACTTCATGTCTAAGAAATTCAAGTGTGAGAAGCGTGACACTGGGTGCCCATTTTTTCAGGGACACTTTTTGTTGGAAAATGAAAACTCCATGCTGTCTAAAGAGTGTTGGTGTCTAGACTCTAGAAGTGTCCAACACTGATACCTTGGCCCACCAGAAATGTCAAGGTAACAGGTGACTCATGTCAAGTTAATTGAGAGAAGGCACTACAGGGTACAGGCGCCCCTCCTGCCAATTGAGGTTGATGGGTCCCCTGCATTAGGATGAATCATTGGAAAAATCTACATGAAGGAGTGGTCAAGCCCCAAATGGGCTCTTTGTAATGAAGCTTTAGTTTCTCCAAAGGTATCTTAATCCTTCACAGATTAGTCACATGTCCTTGACTAAAGACGAAACAACCCCTAGGTACAAGCGCCCCACTGCCATTTGAGCATGATGGGGTGGTCAAGCCCCAAATGATTTCTTCAACAGAGCTGGACCTGAACTAACATAGATATATGTCCAATAATTTTCAGTCTGGACCCATTGAGCAAATATTGACCCATGAAGAATTGTCACTACATTGACAATTCACGGTCGACTTTTCTTTCAAGTTTCAGCCCTAGAAGCCAAATCCAATATAATGCTAAAATACGAATAATTTCTGTGGTTTCATTACTGTCAAATATAAGCATCAAGATTTTTGTTTCAATGTAGCGGCCCAAATGTCTTGCATGGAGTGCAACACTCAAAGAGTCCTAAAAACACAATATGGCAGATGAGAAGAAATGTGAAGATACCCATAACAAGGCTAGAAGGGATCTATGAAGTGCATTATTATGTAATGAAATATGCGGAAAAGAAATGTATGTCCTACAATGGACATTCACACATAGAAATCAAAGAACAAGTCCAAAAGAGGACATACACAAAAGCCAATAATGGCTAGAAAGCATAAAATCTTATAAAGGCACTAAAAGGCTTGAAGAAGCCACACTTACAAAGGGGGAGACCCCACTTATTTATAGGCAAGAGAGGAGTGAGGGAGAGTTAGAGAAAAACAAGAGAGAGGGACCATTGGGAGTCCCAACAAGGAGTCGTTGGGCTCCCAACGGTCACAATTGTGACCGTTGGGGGCCCAACGACTCTTTGTTGGGGCCCCCAATGGCTGTGCATTAAATGCACAAAAGGTACAAAAAAACAGAAAAATAAATAAGAAAAAAATAGGAAAAGAAAAAGGAAAAATAGAAGAAAAAGAAAAAGTCTAAAATGCCCCTATTGGGCGAGTTTACAGAACTACCCCTTATCGGGTAGTGTATGATAAATATATATATATATATATATATATATATAAATATATAGATTACATATATTTTAACACCCTCCCTCAAGCTTTACGGGGATACAACGGAAAGCTTGTTGAGAAGAAACATGAAACGAAGAGCAGCAAGAGCTTTGGTGAAGAAGTCCGCCAACTGGTACTCGGATGTGACGTAGGGCAGTGCTATGGTTCCTTTGAGGTATTCATCTCGAACATAGTGGCAATCCATCTCAATGTTTTTAGTACGCTCATGGAAGGTGTGGTTGCATGCAATATAGATAGCACTCTTGTTATCACAACACATCTTCGAAGGAATTGAGATGACGATGCCCATATAACAGAGGAGACTTCTAAGTCACACAAGCTCCATGGTTGTAGTGGCCATTGCACGATATTCTGCTTCAGTTGAGGATAATGATACTTTATGTTGCTTCTTGCATCTCCAAGAAATCATAGTCACATAAGAAAACACAAAAACCAGTGGTTGAGACTCTATCATTGGGATTTCCTCCCCAATCAGCATCTGTATAAGCAATTAAATCAAGGGATGATGAAGAGGAAAGAAAAACTCCCTTAGTTATGGTGTTTTTAATATATCTGACAATCCTTAAGACTGCACTCATGTGCACAGTTGAAGGTGCATGTTGAAACTGACTGACGGAGTGAACTGCATGAGCTATGTCTGGCCGAGTGATGGATAAGTATGTCAGAGACCCAACGAGTTGACGGTAGGGAGTAGGATTCTCGAGAAGTGTCCCATCTTCCAGCCTTAGCTTTGCATTGATGACCTCAGGGATTTCTGTCTTCTTATCATCCGAAATTCCAGACTTGGAACAAATGTCAGCAGCAAGTTTCATCTGAGAGAGAATATACCCTCGGGGAGAATATATAACTTCAATACCTAGAAAATATCTTAAGAAACCAAGGTCAGACATGTCAAAATTTTCTTTTAAAATTTTCTTAATATCATGGATTCCTTGCTCATCACTTCCAGTGAATCATATCATCAACATATAGTAGTAGAATAACTACAGAGGACCCTGCACTTTTCACAAATAACGCAGTGTCAGTATAACATGAACGAAAATTTAAGCTAGTCATTACATTGCTAAATCTGTCATGCCAAGCCTTTGGAGCTTGTTTTAACCCATATAGTGCCTTTTTTAGTTTAAGAATTTTGTTTTCACCAATAGATACTCCTGGTGGAGGATCCATATAGACCTCTTCACTTAGTTCGCCATTAAGAAATGCGTTCTTAACATCCAATTGATAGATAGGCCATTTTCTAACGGATGCAACCGTAATAAGAGTCCTAACACTAGTCATTTTAGCTACGGGAGCGAAGGTTTATTCATAGTCTATTCCGTACTCTTGAGCATATCCTTTGGCTACCAACCTAGCTTTATAACGTTCTAATGACCCATCACTTTTAGTTTTAATTTTGAAGACCCATCTACATCCAATAGACTTCTTCCCAGTGGGTAATGAAGTTATTTCCCAAGTTTAGCCTTTTCAAGGGCACTAAGTTCTAGTTTCATGGCTTCAACCCATTGAGGAATATTTTTGGCTTCATTATAGTGTGATGGTTCATGATAAGAGTGTAATGCAATTAGGCATGCCCTATATTTAGGTGTTAGGGACTCATAGGAAACAAACCTATTAGGAGGATTGGAGATTCGGCTAGATCTCCTTAAAGAGGTTTCTTCTATGTTGGAAATTTGAAAATATTTTTCTAAAGCACTTATGGGAGTTTCTTGACCACGCCTAGCATAGGTTTGAATTGACCTATTTTCAAAATCATTACTTCCATTTTCATCATTACTAAGAGAAGTATCCTCTAAATCATTAGGAACATCCTTTATGTGAGGAGTCACATCTTCTTGAGAGAGAAGATCAAATAAGAAAGCATATTCGCTTTCATCAATATCTTTATTTTTCTCAAAGCCGTTCTCATTTTCTAAGAAGGTAACATCTTTGGATACATATAGTTTGTTGCTTTTGGGGTCGAAGCACCTAAAACCTTTTTTATTTTCTCTGTATCATAAAAACACACATTCAATAGCTTTGGGAGATAACTTATCTCTTTTATGTGTAAGGACAAAACACTTACACCCAAAAATTCTTAATCTATTAAAATCGGGTGTTCTTTCAAAGAGTTTTTCATATGGAGATATATTTTGTAAGGATGAGGATATCATTCTATTTATCAAATAAATGGAAGTTAAGGCGGCTTCGGCCCAATAGCATTTTTGGAATTTCTTTGGAAATGAGAAGAGTCCTAATGGTTTCCAAGATGTGTCTATGCTTCCTTTCAGCTAGACTATTTTGTTGGGGAGTCCTAGGACATGACCTTTGATGACAAATGCCATTGGTTTCCAAGTATTCTTGAAATTCATTTGATAGATATTCTCCACCAGAATCGGATTGAAGAATGGAGATATTAGTTGAAAATTGATTTTTGACAATCATATGAAATTTTTTAAAGAAATTAAAGACTTCGGATTTTAGATTGAGAAAATAGATCCACACATATCGAGTGAAATCATCAATGAAAGTAACATAATATGAGTATCCTCCTTTTGATATGATCGGAAAAGGACCCCAAACATCCGAATGAACTAATTCAAAGGGTCTTTTGGACACAAATGTTCTCTTTGGAAAAGGGGTGGATTTCATTTTTCCAAAAATACAACTCTTGCAAACAAAATGTTTCTCATTACAAAATTTCTTTCCAAAAGGAAATGAGTACATTTTTGAGAAGCTTGGATGTCCAAGTCTTTGATGCCAAGTTTCTATATTTTTATCTTGGACATGATTACAAAATGAGTTAGTGGGAAGTTTCAAATTGTTCATGTAGTAGAGATCTCCCCTCCTATGACCTTGCCCAATCCGCTTCCCGGACTAGAGATCCTGTATAGAGCAATCCTTGGTTGAGAAGAAGATTTCACATCCATGATCACATATTTGAGAGACAGATAAAAGATTTAAATTAAGTTGAGGTACTACTCTTACATTTGGCACAAAAAAATCTTTTGAAAAATCTAAGGTTCCAAAACTTTTAACTTGTAAAGAGGTACCATCGGCGGTGGAAACAAAATAATTTTTGGAGTTGCTACATACATTGGATAGTCCATTTTCAATAGGGGTCATATGAGAAGATGCTCCAGAATCAAGAATCCAAGAAGGCGTACCTGGAGGAGAAGAAGAGGCAATGGCGGCTCCCGAAGTTGACGGCGATTTGAGTAGAATTTAAAGTGCTTCGGATAGTTGAGCAAGAGAAAAGGATTCTTTCCCTTTCATTGGCTCCTCCTTTTGTGGGATTTCTTCAATAATAGTAACTTTCCCTTTTGGAGGTTCATTTATCTTTGGACAATTAGGTCTTATATGACCCGGTTCTTGACAATGATGGCAAATGGCTTTCCTATAATTGCCATTATAGTTGTTTTGCCTCCCAAAATGTGGAGGCTTATACGCTTTCATATGATTTCCGGGTTTAGACACGGCAAGAACTTCATCTCCTCCTTTAATCATGCCAAGACGCGTTTCTTCTTGGCATATTTCGGCTATGGCATCTTCCAATGGAAGCGGTTTTGATCTATGAAGAAGGGAGGACCTAACTTGTTCATATTCGGGCCTAAGCCCATGTAAAAATTGGAAAAAGTGTTCTTTTTCCATTTGTTCTCTTCGCATTTCCACATCTTCACTAGATACCCATTTGGGTTCAAGAAGGGATAGCTCATCCCATAAAGGTCCAAGAGTGCTATAGTAATCTCTTACACTCATTTCACCTTGCTTAATGGTACAGATTTTTTCTTGGATAAAGAATTGACGAGCAAGGTCTTTTTGGGTATACATACCTTTCATAAAGAACCATGCTTCATTTGCTAGGCGAAATTTAGCAATGTTGGCGCAAATCTTTCGCTCCACGTTGTTCATGAACCATGCAAGAATTTTTGTATGCTTACTTTCCCAATCTTCTACCTTGGATTGGTGATCTTCAATAGCCTTCATGCGAGCATTTCCTTCTAGAGCTTTTTCTTGATCACCATCTATTTTCGTAAGTTGAAGTTGAGGTTCCCTAATGGTGCCCATAACATATCCCCAAAGCTTTTTACCTTTGAGGTTGTTCTCCATGGCGGCGGCCCACATCATGTAGTTAGTACCATTAAGCTTGAAGGAGAGATCAATCTTTTGTTCTCCTTCCATCCTATAATCAAGAATGGAGGACAAACCAAGAGAGAGGTAAAACTAGACAACTAGCTATATATGAATAAAGAGCACAACCAAGGCTCTGATACCATGTAATGAAATATGCGGAAAAGAAATGTATGTCCTACAATGGACATTCACACATAGAAATCAAAGAACAAGTCCAAAAGAGGACATACACAAAAGCCAATAATGGCTAGAAAGCATAAAATCTTATAAAGGCACTAAAAGGCTTGAAGAAGCCACACTTACAAAGGGGGAGACCCCACTTATTTATAGGCAAGAGAAGAGTAAGGGAGAGTTAGAGAAAAGCAAGAGAGATGGACCATTGGGAGTCCCAACAAGGAGTCGTTGGGCTCCCAACAGTCACAATTGTGACCGTTGGGGGCCCAACGACTCTTTGTTGGGGCCCCCAATGGCTGTGCATTAAATGCACAAAAGGTACAAAAAAACAGAAAAAGAAATAAGAAAAAAATAGGAAAATAAAAAGGAAAAATAGAAGAAAAAGAAAAAGTCTAAAATGCCCCTATTGGGCGAGTTTACAGAACTACCCCTTATCGGGTAGTGTATGATAAATATATTTATATATATATATATAAATATATAGATTACATATATTTTAACATATTAGAGGTAGCAAAATCCTTAGTGAAAGGAACACTACTAAGAAAAATGAGAAAGGTAGACCATATGGAGAGGGACGATAAGTAACAAACATGAAAGCACACAAAGGGACACAAACAGAAGAGATCATGGGATTTGTCAAGAGGAAGTCATTCATTTTCAGTCAAATGAATCAAATATTGTTGAATGATGTCATCAATTGCACTACTTGGATCAAATGGAGCGAGATTTGAGCATGCATCTCATCTTTGATTAGAGTTACCGGAAACGCCAAAGAAAGTGGGGAAGCGCGTTTCGGAAGCGTGAAACATCGCGCTTCCGAAACGCGCTGTGAAGGGCAATTTTTTTTGGGGAAGCACGCTTCCGAACCCTCGTTGTGAAGGGCAATTTTTTTTTTATTTTTATTTTTATTTTTATTTTTATTTTCTCTTTTTTTGCTTCCCCCTCGCTTCCAGTTCACTTCCGAGACAATTCCTAATTAGTTTCTAAGTCGTCTCACGCTTTCCACTACGTAAAATTTTGAAAGTGCTTCGCTTCCCGCTTCCGCTTTCTGTATCACTTCCCGCTCCCACTTCCTCGACTGGCAACTTTGTCTTTGATAGTCTAGCACTTATTATGGACCCTCGAAGAGCACTCAATGGAAAGAAATGTCATTTCACTTGTACGATTTCTGAAAAATTTAGTATCACCACCCTCATGTAATGACCTCTCAGCAAATTGTGATGAAGGGTACAAGGGTATTTTTTAGTCTTTTTAACTGCTCATGAAGAGACTTCTACATCTTTGACATACATGAGGTATTCTGTTTGTAACCAAAGGTATGCCGTAAGTACCTCTAGTATTAAAATAGAATGAAAGTATACCAGCCTCTTCTCCTCCCTCACTTCATCCATCTTCACTTCATTTCATTACTATATTGTTCAAAATGCAAACCCTTACAGAATATGTAGAATGGTACCAAAGCCACAATCACCCTAAAGTTACAAAGTTTATTATATATAGCTGATGCCACCCCATAACTGAATTCCCAACCTAAGGGAGAATGAAAGGTGTTAATATGCAGCTGAAAGAACTTGATTCTAGAGTTTTTTGAAGCCTTTTACCACATGGTTCAGGGTTGTACAGCAAGTTTCATCTTTTTTCTTTTCAATATTATGCCCTTGGGCTTGTTCTGGTTTTCTAGTTTCAAGATTCTGAAAAGATTATGACCTGTTTGGGATGTGCTTAAGCCTCATGTGTGACTTGTGGTACAAGGAATAGAATTTGAATGTAGTGTGTGGATCCTATATAACCCTTGGTATCTTAAATTAGTAGCTGAAGAAGATGAGTAAAATAAATCTTTTGTTAAATCTGGTATCTATGGATGTCCAGAGCATTCATAGAGAGGAAGAAAGGGGAGACGAGAAGATGAGGGGTGGTGTTGCTTCAGTCCAAACGATTCCTAATAGGGAGATCGTTTGTGTGAGGTTCTCATTATAAGAAAAGTTAACATACATAGATACTTTACATATTTGCCCACTACTTACATTTTACCTATGTCACCTGGTGCGGGTGCGGGTACGGGTACGACACGGCAATTCCAAAAAAATGTGTATGTATATATATATATATATTAAATATCACATAAATACAAAATAAATTCAAAATAAATTGAATATAATCTAAATATATATGCTATATCTAAAATATATATTATATACTGAAAATATAAAGTTATAAACTGAAAATATAATTATAAATTGAATACAAACTGGTATGTACGGAGAGTAAAATGGTGTGTCCACGTGTCGACGTGTGTCGACATGAGGATATGTGTGTTGACATGGGTACGGAGGGCAAAATGGAGTGTCCGGGTACCATAGCATTTTACAAGAAACTAAACACAAGGAGGAATATTGAAAAGAATGAAAAGAATAATAAAGAAACAATGAAACAACTGTAACGTCAAATGATAGGTATATTGGATTTGGATCCAAAACTCACATTCAACCGACGTTATCTCTCAATAGCCTCCCTTAAGTTGTACATGGTAATCACCATGGACAACTTGGACTTCAAATACCAAAGCTTTTGCTTTGTCAAACCCTTGGTAAGGAGATATGCAATCTGATTGTCTAAACCGATGAATCTTGCTTCAAGTTCACCATCTTCAATTTTATTTATGATGAAGTGTCTCTACATGCTTGGTCTTTCTATGATGACCATCATTCAATGAGATCTTGATGGCACTATGATTGTCACAGAATAAAACTGATCTAGGGACTGTCTCATTGAGTTCATGTAGCAAACTTCTTATCCATGTCAACTCTGAAGCAATTGTTGCCATAACTCAGTATTCAACTTCAGTACTTGATTGAGCTATGACCATTTGTTTACGACTTGACCAAGAAACTAAATTGCCTCCAACAAATATACAATAACCTAAAATTGATCTTTCATATGGATCTCCTGCTCAGTGAGCATCTCAATAGGCCATAACTGTGAGGTCTTCCCTACGGTCTCTTTTATTATAAAACAGTCCATCACCCAGGGTACCTTTTAAATACCTTATAATTTGCTTCAATGCTCCCGTATGGGTAGTTATTGGCTGGTGCATAAATTGAGACACTTTGTTTACAGCATGCACGACATCCTGTCTTGTGAAGGTAAGATATTGCAACATTCCCATAATACTCCTGTACTCGCTATGATCACTATACAAATCTCCATCATTAACAGTTAACTATTGGTGTATAAAACAAGAGTTAATAAAAGCTTACAATCACACATACTTGTTTTTCACAAGAGATCCACAATATATTTATGTTGAGTTAAGACTAACCCATATTTCTTTTATCAACCTCAACTACAAAGAAGTATTTTAACTGACCAAGATCCTTCATCTTAAAACGTTTGTTCAACACTTGTTTTATTTCCTGAAAATGTTTATCTAAGCTCCCTGTGACAATGATGTATCCCTATATAAGCAAAATAATTAAGTATCCCTTGTAATGAAACACTAGTGCAAAGAACAATGTCACAAAGTGACTACAAGGAATGCACAAGCACTTTAACAAGAAGCCACTAATGGGCAAAATACAATAAGCCACAAAGGGCTAGTTTGTTAAAATGTATCTCCTTAAATCGATGATGTAAATATAAATATATATACTTATATACCTAGAGATACATATACATATAATATTTATATGTATATGTATCTCTCTCTATATAAATATGTATATTTATATATTTTTCTTTTTGTTTACCCGATAAGGGTATAATTATAATTTCCCTTCTTGCGCATATTCCATTTGGAATATGTTGTATCTTTTTCTTTTTCTTTTTTGTATCCTTTTATTTTTATTTTTATTCTTTTTACCTTTTTCATAAAAGGTGCATTGGGGGTCCCCCAATAGAGTCGTTGGGGGGCCCCCAACGGTCACAAATGTGACTGTTGGGGGCTCCCCAACGACTCCTTTGGGAGCCCCTTTGTACCTCCTTCTTCTTGTATAAATAGGGGTGTTCCCCTCTTGTTTTTCTGAAGCTTGAGAGTCTTAATCATTTGGTTCTTTCTATAAAATACATGCCATTGTGCATGTTTATTATTTTTACGCTTTTGCGTACTTTGTTCAAGTGTTGTGAGAGTACCTTCGTGCACACCTTTCCTATATTATTTGTGCTCGTATGCGTATTGTCTTTTCATAGACAACTTTACATGGTATCAGAGCAAGGTTGATTTTTGAAGATCGTGGGATTCTCCTTTTTCGAGTGCCTCGAAAAACGTGTCTTCCGATCTTTGAAGTTTAAAGTAGTGGATCTTTCTTCTCAAATATTTTAGAAGAATCTTGTGCAAAGTTGGTGTTGGAAATATTGTGTTGGTACGCCTTTTCCTCTACCTCTTTACTCTCTAATGGGCGAAAAAGAGTCCCATTTTGCTCTTGGTTTCAAATTAAATGGGTCAAACTATCATGTTTGGGCCAGAAATATGGAGGCTCATATAAAAGGGAAGGGCCTATGGGGATATGTACTTGGCACAATTCCGGAACCGGAACCCAAGATTACCGTTGTAAATGGAAGCGAAATCAAGATTCTTGAGGGAGAAGAAAGAACCAAAGCCCTTGAAGAATACTCCAAGAAACACGATGAATGGGAAATGAAGAATTTCAAGATTCTTTCATGGTTTTTCTCATCTGTGGAAACCAAGATTAATGCCAACATTATTAAATTCAAAAAGGCATCGGAAGCTTGGCATTATCTTGAAAAAATGTACAACTCAAGGGATCTCTCTCATAAGTATTACCTTCAAAAGAAGGCTATCTCCCTTACTCAAGGTGAAATGACGATTAGGGAATACTTTGCCGATCTTTCCTCTATTTGGGATGAGCTTGCAATGCTTGAACCAAAATGGAGTGGAGAGGCAATTGAACTCCGTCACAAGCAACTTGAAGAAGATCGGTTCTTCAACTTTTTGAATGAGCTAAGGCCCGAATTTGAGCAAATAAGGTCATCTCTTCTCTCATCTTTTACTCCCCCTTCTCTTGAAGATGTTCTCACCAAATTAAGTGGTGAAGAGACTCGTATGAATTTATGTAAACAAGGACCAAATGTTCTTGCGGTCCCTTGTAATATTGAAGAAAATAGTGAGGTCAATGCCGTATCCAGACCCGGAAACAATGTAAGAACCTATCGTCCCCCTCACTTTAAATTTCAAAATCAAGGTGAAAATGGTAGTCAAAGAGGAAAAAGGGACTATAGCAAAACTATTTGTCATTTTTGTAAAGAACCGGGGCATATCAAACCCGTATGTCCCAAATGGAAGAAACTTTTAGCCATGGCTACCACTGGTGTACCGCAGAAGGATGAGGCATCTTCGAGTGAGACTCTTTCTACAAATCAAATAGTGGAAGCTCTTCAACCTCTCCTCAAGGGATCTACCTCCGGTGCGGCCGTATCCACTTCTTTCTCTCCAGGTAAAATCTCTTGGCTTTTGGACTCCGGTGCATCCTTTCATATGTCCCCAAACATTTTTTCACTTTCCGATTATTCGAAAAATGGTTCCCCATCTTATGTCTCCACTGCTGATGGAACCTCTCTTGAAATTAAAGGAATAGGTAATTTTGAAACTCAAGAATTTTCTATTCCAAAAATCAGATTTATACCTAAACTTAATTTAAATCTCCTCTCTGTTTCTCAACTCACGGACCATGGCTGCGATATTAAATTTTCTTGTGATAAATGCTTAATACAGGATCGCCAGTCCGGGAAATTGATTGGGGAAGGCTTTAGAAGAGGAGATTTATACTATATGGAATCTCTTCAAGTTCCAAAAGTTTTGTGTAATGTTGCCCGACATAAAGATATAAATGTGTGGCACAAAAGACTTGGTCATCCTAATATCACCAAGTTATCATATTTACATTTTGCAAAAGACCTATGTAAAAGCTCATTTTCTTGTAATGACTGCATTCTCGGAAAAATGCAAAGTTTACCTTTTGAGCAAAGAACTATATTCTCTTCTAAAACTTTCGAAATTGTTCATTCGGATGTTTGGGGACCTGCACCTGTTGTTTCAAAAGGAGGTTTTTCTTATTACGTAATATTTGTGGATGATTTTTCCAGATATTCGTGGATATATTTTCTTAAGTTTAAATATGAAGTGTTTTCATGTTTTAAAAATTTTCATTCAATGATTAAGAATCAATTCAACAACAACATAAATATTTTTAGAAGTGACTCTGGAGGAGAATATCTCTCCAATCAATTTAAGGTATATCTTGAGGATCACAGAATTATTCACCAAAGGTCTTGTCCTAAAACACCTCAATAGAATGGGTTGGCTGAAAGAAAACATAGGCACATTATTGAGACCACTAGAACCCTTCTTATATCTCAAAATATTCCTAAAAACTTTTGGGCTGAAGCAACTCTTGCTTCTGTTTATTTGATAAATCGCTTGTCATCTAGAAGATTAAGAAAAATATCTCCCTTTGAGGTATTACATAAGCTTGAACCTGATTATAATAGGTTAAGAGTCTTTGGATGTAAGTGTTTCATACTTACAAATAAGAATGACAAGCTCTCTCCCAAGGTTATTCCTTGTGCCTTTCTTGGTTATTCCGAAACTCAAAAAGGTTTTCGTTGTTATGACCTTAGAGATGATAAGCTATATGTCTCTAGAAATGTAACTTTTTTAGAAAAATGAGAGTGGTTTTGAAAAAAATGTTTCTCAACAAGAAAATTTTGATTACTCCTTATTTGACTTATTGTCTAGTAATGATGATATATTTAGTGATGATGAGGTATCATTAAACCATGATGAGGAAAATGATGCAGATATTGGTAAACATAACTCACTTAATGAACAAGAAAGTAGAGTTCCAAGTGAGCCAATAACCTACTCTCATAGAAACCAAGACACCTTTAGAAGTGCTATTGATCAATATAGTGAGCTTTCTCCTATTCTTGACCATAGAAGATCTGAAAGGAATAGAAGACCTCCAACTCGTTTTGTATATTTTGACTCTTTTTCACCCCGATATAGGGCTTGTCTTAGTGCCATTCACTCTTATTTTGAACCAAGAAATTTTGAAGAAGCTAAAAAATGTTTAGAATGACAAGAAGCCATGCAAAGTGAACTTAATGCTCTTAAAAGGGCAGAAACTTGGGATTTCCAAACTCTACCCATAGGAAAGAAAACTATAGGCTGTCGATGGGTCTTTAAAGTTAAAACTAAGAGCGATGGTTCTCTAGAAAGGTATAAAGCTCGCTTAGTTGCAAAAGGGTATGGGCAAGAGTATGGAATTGATTACGAAGAAACCTTTGCCCCTGTAGCTCGAATGGTTACGGTTAGGTGTCTTATTACTATTGCATCTATTAAAAATTGGAACATTTTTCAAATGAATGTTAAAAATGCCTTCTTAAATGGTGATCTTAACGAAGAAGTGTATATGGATGCCCCACCAGGCATGATAATTCCTAAAGATAAAGTTCTTCGTCTTCGAAAGGCTCTCTATGGTTTAAAACAGGCCCCCAAAGCCTGGTATGATAGATTTACCAGTGTAATGTTGGAAAATGGTTTTTCCTCCTGTTATACTGACACTGCTCTATTTACTAGAAAATCTAATGCAGGGATTGTAATTTTGTTGCTCTACGTTGATGACATGTTAATTACAGGTGATGATGTTTAAGGAGTCAAGGGTATTAAGTCTGTCTTGACTTCAAAATTTGAGATGTCAGACTTAGGTTTTTTGACATATTTTCTAGGAATTGAGGTTGCCTATTCGCAACGTGGTTATTTTCTATCTAAGTCTAAACTTGCCTGCGAGATTATTGACAGGTCAGGTATTTCTGATGACAAAATATACGAAACTCCTGAAGTTGTGGGAGCAAAAATGAAGATTGACGACGGTGTTCCTCTAATCGATCCTACTCCTTACAGGCAGTTGGTAGGTTCTTTAATGTATCTTAGCATTACTCGACCCGATTTGTCACATGCTATACACATCGCCAGTCAGTTTCAGCATGCTCCTACAACCGTTCATATGAGTATTGTGATTCGCATCATCAGATATTTGAAGGGAACGGTGAATAAGGGAGTATTCATATCCTCTTCTTCTGAATTGAAATTGCTTGCTTATACTGACTCAGATTGAGGAGGTGACCCTAGTAACCGTCACTCCACCACTGGTTTCTATGTTTTCTTAGGTGAGCCTTTGATCTCATGGCGATGTAAGAAGCAACAGAAGGTCTCCCTGTCATCCACTGAAGCCGAATATAGAGCCATGGCATCTACCACCATGAAAATTGTATGGATTCGACGACTTTTGGAAGATATGGAGTATTTATCAGAGAACCAACAAAGTTGTGCTGTGACAACAAAAGTGCAATTTATATTGCCAAAAATGACACATTTCACGAGCGAACAAAGCATATAGAGATGGACTGCCATTATGTCAGAGAAGAATACTTGAAGAAGGTCATTGATCTACCTTACGTAACGTCTGAGTATCAGCTTGTTGACTTCTTCACCAAAGCTCTATGTTCGCCCAGATTTCATTTCCTTCTTGGCAAACTTGCGGTTATCACACCGTAAGTTTGAGGGGGGGTGTTAAAATGTATCTCCTTAAATCGATGATGTAAATATAAATATATATACTTATATACCTAGAGATACATATACATATAATATTTATATGTATATGTATCTCTCTATATATAAATATGTATATTTATATATTTTTCTTTTTGTTTACCCGATAAGGGTATAATTGTAATTTCCCTTTTTGCGCATATTCCATTTGGAATATGTTGTATCTTTTTCTTTTTATTTTTTGTATCCTTTTATTTTTATTCTTTTTGCCTTTTTCATAAAAGGTGCATTGGGGGTCCCCCAATAGAGTTGTTGGGGGGGGGGGGCAACGGTCACAAATGTGACCGTTGGGGGCTCCCCAACGACTCCTTTGGGAGCCCCTTTGCACCTCCTTCTTGTATAAATAGGGGTGTTCCCCTCTTGTTTTTCTGAAGCTTGAGAGTCTTAAGCATTTGGTTCTTTCTATAAAATACATGCCATTGTGCATGTTTATTATTTTTACGCTTTTGCGTACTTTGTTCAAGTGTTGTGAGAGTACCTTCGTGCACACCTTTCCTATATTATTTGTGCTCGTATGCGTATTGTGTTTTCATAGACAACTTTACATAGTTACCACACACACACAATGTGAGAGAGAATTTAAAATATAACAAATAATATATTAAAAATGCTTAAGAAAGCATTAGGAATGAAGCGGGCAAAGGCCTCTATTTATACACCTCATGGAGACCAAGGGGAGGCTCCCAAAAGAGTCGTTGGGAGCTTCCCAACGGACATAAATATGACTGTTGGGGAGGGTCCCAACGACTCTTTAAGGGAGGACCCTTTTATCCCTTAATTAAATGAAAATAAAAATAAAAAATAAAAATAAATAAAATACAAAAAATGTCTCTAGTGGACATGTCTACTTATATGAGAAGGAAAAGACTAAATTGCTCCCAGTGGGCATTACAAAAGACATAAATAAATAAATAAGTATATATATATATATATTACATAAAACATAATATATATATAAAGACACACACACACACACATATATATATATATGATGACCATATAATGACAGTTTATCTCAATGTGCTTTGTTCGTTCACAGAAGGTATGATTGCTGACAATGTAGATTGTACTTTTGTTATAGTAGCATAGCTTCGAAGGAATAGAGATAATGACTCCCATATCTTTTAGCAGACTTCTTAACCAGACAAGTTCAGTTACAGTTGCGGCCATCGCCTAGTACTCAGCTTCGGTAGAAGATAGTGACACCTTTTGTTGTTTCTTACATCTCCAAGAAAACACAATAACCTATGATAGAAATACGATCATTGAGGTTACTACCCCAATCAGAGTCACTATAAGCAATTAAATTTGGAGATAAAGATAAAGATAAAAATAGTCCTTTTGTTATTGTTTCCTTTAGATATCTGATAATTCGCATAACAACATCCATGTGAATAGTAGTAGGAGCATTTTGAAACCGACTTGCATTGTGAACAACATGAGCAATGTCTGACCTGGTAATAGATAAATATGTTAGTGATTCAATCAACCGATTATAAGTAGTATCTTCTAAAGGAGTTCCATCATTGGTTCTCATATTAGCATTTATTACTTTTGGAGTCTCCACCTTCTTTTTGTCAGTTAATTTAGACTTGACGATAATATCTGATGCAAGTTTTATTTGAGAAAGAACATATCCTCCAAGAGAATATGCAACTTCAATACCCAAAAAATACCTTAGAAATCCAAGGTCAAACATGTTAAAATTATTTTTAAGAACATTTTTAATATATTCAATGTTCCTTTTATCATCTCCACTAATGATCATATCATCAACATACAATAGCAAGATATTTATGTGGTTCCCTGCATTATTAACAAAAAGAGTAATATCAGTATACCAAGAAGTAAATCCACTATCAAGAACCACTTTGCTAAAGCAGTCATATCAAGCTTTCTGAGCTTGTTTAGGTCCACAAAAAGCTTTATTAAGCTTAAGGGTTTTTTTCTTTTCCTATCTCAAGACTTGGCAGAAGATCCATATATACTTTTTCACAAAGATCCACATTTAAAAAAGCATTTTTGACATCTAATTGGTAGATGAGTCATTGTTTGATATATGCTAAGACTATTAAGGTTTTTACATTAGTCATCCTAGCAACCAGAGCAAAAGTCTCATCATAATCAATTTCATATTCTTACGCATACCCCTTAGCAACTAACCTAGTTTTATATCTTTTCAATGACCCATCACTTTTAGTTTTGACTTTATAAACCCATGTACACCCAATAGCCTTCTTTTCAAAAGGAAGACTTACAATTTTTCAAGTGTTAACTTTGGTGAGTACTTCTAATTCTAGTTTCATAGCATTTATCCAATCTGAATGTTGCTTAGCTTCTTTAAAGTTGGAAGGCTCATGATAGGAATGGATCATCATTACACATGTTCTATAATTTGTAGAAAAGGTATCATATGACAATTTTTTTAGGAGGTCTACTACTCCTAGAGGATCGTTTAGGTAGGGATTCCTCTACTTGGTCTTCTAAAGAAAGATTTTGTGAATACATGTCAAAAGCATTTTGATGCTCATTTCCCTCACGCCAAGTATACACATAGATATCATTAGGATTCCCATTAGGAGAATCATCATTTTGATGGAAATTGTTATCATAAACATTTTCACCATCACAAATAGTATCATTGAAAATTTTAGACTCATTTCTACATAATAAGTCAAATAGAAAAGAATAATCAACATCTTCCTTAGGTGTTTGATGTTTAAATCAGGGTTACCGGAAGCGCCTAGCTAAAAGGGGAAGCGCGCTTCGGAAGCGCGAAACGTCGCGCTTCCGAAGCGTGGGGGGAAGCGTCCCCCTTTTTTGGGAAGCGCGCTTCCCTTTAATGGGGGACGTGTTTCCCTTTAATGGGGGACGCGCTTCCCTTTAATGGGAAGCGCGCTTCCCATCACGCTTCCCCCTCGCTTCCCCTGTTTTTTCAATTTTTTTGCGTTTTTTAATTTTTTATTTTTATTTTTTCGCTTCCCCCTCGCTTCCGAGACGTTTCCTAGGTCGCTTCCGAGACGTTTCCCGAATCGGTCCTAAGTGGTCCCACGCTTCCCCGCTTCCTAAAATTTTGAAAGTGCCTCACTTCCCGCTCCCGCTTCCCGTATCGCTTCCCGCTTCCTCAACTGGAAACCATGGTTTAAATCCATTTTGGTCCTCAAGAAAAGTCATATTTCTTGAAAGATAAAGTTTGTTATTTTTAATATCATAACACCTATATCCCTTTGGATTTTCAATATAGCCAATAAAAGCATAGTTAAGAGATTTTGGGGAAAGTTTATCTTGTCCTTGAAAAAGAACAAAGCATTTACAACAAAAAAATCTTAATATTTTAAAATCCAGAGATATTTTGAATAATCTTTCAAAGGATTTTTGTTTTAAAGATAAGGATGACAACCTATTGATAAGATATATTGTGGAAAAGGGCGGCTTCAGCCCCAAAATTCTTTGAAACATTTTAAAAAATAAGAATTCTTGTGGTTTCAATAAGATGCCTATGCTTTATTTCGGCAAGGCCATTTTGTTGGAAAGTATCGGGACAAGATCTTTGATGAATAATATTATTTTGTTTAAGGTAAATTTGGAATTCATTTGACATGTATTCTCCTCCGATATCGGATCTAAAGATAACTATATTATTTTGAAATTGATTTTGAAAAAGGATATGAAATTATTTAAAAATAGAGAAAACATTAAATTTGTATTTAAGAAAATAAACCCAAGTGCATATAATGAAATCATAAATAAAAACAACATAATATGATTATCCTCCTTTAGACATGATGGGTGTCGGTCTCTATACATCCGAATGCACTAGCTCAAAAGGTCTTTTAAAAATGAAGTTGCTATATTGAAAAGAAAGAGAATGCATTTTTTCAAGAATATAATCATTGCATGTAAATTGCTTTTCATTATAAATTTTTTCTAAGGAAAAAGATACAACTTAGAGACACTAGGATGACTAAGCCTTTTGTGTCAAGTGATAACATCTTTAGATTGAACATGCTTACAAAATGATTTAGATGGTAAAGACAAAAAATTCATATAATATATAGTCTCCTCTTTTATGGCCTTGCCCAATCCACTTCACAGACCGGAGATCCTGCACATAGCAATTTGTAGGTGAAAAAAAGACACTACAACCAAGATCGGTTAGTTGAGAAACCAAAAAAAGATTTAAATTGAGTTTTGGAATAATTCTAATTTTTGGAACATAAATTTTTTTCTTTGCTTAAAATCTTTTTAAGGTTTTCTATTCCTTTAACATCTAAAGATATACCATCGGTTGTGGAAATAAATTATTTAAAAAAATTAAGGCTTGGTTTGAATAAAAGAGATGCATTTGGTATCATATGGAAGGAAGCACCTGAATCAAGAATTCAAGAAGACATATCAGGAGTTGATGAAACTGCAACACCAAAAGTAGAAGGTGTGGAAGAGTTGTTTCTCATAACTTGTCGAAGAGCTTTTGTAAGTTGAGCAATCAAGTACTTAATGTCTTTATCCCTTTTTGGTTCTTCACTTAAATTGCTTGGGTTGTCTCTAACAGTAGCCACCATCTTTTTAAGCTTAGGACGATCGGGTTTAAGATGTCCCGATTCATTACAATGATGACAAACAATTTTTCTTCCTCCACCATTGCTATAGTTATTTTTTCAAAAATAAGGAGGTTTATAAGTCCTCATATTATTTCCCAGTTTAGATACCGCATGAACTTCATCAATATTTTTTCTAAGAGCCAATCGAGTTTTCTCTTGGCATATATCGATAAGAACTTCACTAAGAGGAGTAGAAGCCCTATGAAAAAGGGATCTTCTTAGTTGCTCAAATTCGGGTTGAAGCCCATGAAAAAAATCTCTCTCCATTTGCTCTTGCCTCGTGGCAATAACACTTCCTTCCCATTGAGGTTCAAGGAGAGCAAGTTCATCCCATAGAGGGGATAAAATATTATAATAGTCTCTAATAGTCATATCCCTTTGTTTTCTCCCACTTTTTCTTGCAAAAAAACATGCCTAGCAAGGTCTCTTTGAGTATATATACTTTTCATGAAGCACCATGCTTCATTTGCTTTCTTAAATTTGGCTAGATTAACACAAATTTTGAGATCCACATTATTCATGAACCATGCCAATATTTTGGCATGCTCACTTTCTCCATCTTCAACTTTGGATTGGTATTCTTCAATGGCCTTGGCTTTTTTTCATCATTCAAGGCTTTTTCTTCATTTCCTTCCTTCTTGGTGAGCTTTAGTTGAGGTTCCAAAACTGTGCCACATACATATCCCCTTTGAGGTTGTTTTCCATGACCGCCGTCCACATTCTATAATTGGTCCTAATTAAATATGAATGATAGATCAATCTTTGCATCTTTGTCGGCCGTTATGGAAAAAAGGGAGGAGAAAAGAAAACAAATGTGCAAAACACAAGCACAAAAATACAAGAGTCCCAAGAGGGATCAAACACCTAGGGGCTCTGATACCATCTAATGAAACACTAGTGCAAAGAACAATGTTATAAAGTGACTACAAGGAATGTACAAACACTTGAACAAGAAGCCATTAATGGGCAAAATACAATAAGCCACAAAGGGCTAGGCACCACATAGACACACACAATGTGTGTGAGAGAGACAATTTAAAATATAACAAATAATATATTGAAAATGCTTAAGAAATCATTAGGAATGAAGGGGGCAAAGGCCCCTATTTATTTTATACACCTCACGGGGACCAAGGGGGGCTCCCAAAAGAGTCGTTGGGAGCTCCACAACAGTGATATTTATGACTGTTGGGGGGGGAGGGTCCCAACAACTCTTTAAGGGAGGACCCTTTTTATCTCTTAATTAAATGAAAAATAAAAATAAAGAAAATACAAAAATGTCCCTAGTGGACATGTCTATTCACATGAGAAGGAAAATACTAAATTTCCCCTAGTGGACATTACAAAAGACATAAAGAATATATATATATATAAACACATTTATGATGACCATATATTTTAACATCCCTTACCTTTGTAGACAAACAACGAATGATCAAGTGAATATATGTAAAACCCATGTCTCAGTATCTTCAGGGAAAAACTCTGAAACCACGAATGAGAGGCTTGCTTTAACCCATATATTGCACTCTTAAGTTTACATACATATTCAATTGTATCATTCATTGTATCCCTGTCGTTGCTCCATGTAAACTTCTTCTTTGAAGTCTCAAATGCATTCTTAACATCAAGTTGGTTCAGAGCCCAACCATGATCCATTGCTAGAGACAAGATAATTCGTATTGTCCCTATTTTAATTACAAGGCAGAAGATCTCCTCATAATCTATGTCATACTTATAAAACCTTTTGCAACTAATCGGGCCTTATACCTTTCAATAGTCTCATCTGGTTTATACTTAATCTTATAAACCCACTTTGATCTTATCACATTCTTATCTAGAGGCCTTTTAACCACTTCGCATGTTTGGCATTCATATAACACTCTCATTTCATCATTCATGGCTTCAATCTATTTCTTACTCTAGATGGCTTGAGAATAAGAAATAGGTTCTTATTTTTTTATCTGCATAAGAAAAGCCTGATGATTTGTGCTAAAATTTTCACAACTCACCCATCTTTCAATAGGATGTTTAACCCGGTTTGAACTTCTAGAATTTGGTTGTGTTATAATTTCATCACATTGACTTATGGTGTTTGTATGACTACCCATATTTTTGGATTCTTGTCTAACCTCATTGTCAGTTGCCCAACTTCAAAACTGGCTGCCTTTTTATTTCTTATGGTGTAGACATGGCCTTCTTTATATCTCTCAATCGATAGCTACACTTTCTTCAGAAAAGGTAGGAACTTTCCTTTCCTACCCCATGGTTTTCTGGAATTCCTTGTGGTGTGAAAATATCATTAGGCCTTGAAAACAACTCTTCACTTAACCATGGATGGTAATATTCAATGTTGCCATCCGTTGGTTTTTGGACTTGTTCTGCAATAAATTCACACTCAAAGGAACTTTCATCAAACACCACATCTCAGGAAACACAAATGCATTTATTTTTGACATAATAGCACCTAAATCCTTTATAATTATCAGCAAAACCAACAAATTTACAAACATGAGCTCTAGGTTCAAATTTATTTCCCTGAGACTTATTCATATGAACATAGCAAATACACTCATAAGCTCGTAAAGAATCATAGTCAAGATGCTTTCCAAACAGTGTATAATAGGGAGACTTATAGTTTAAAATCTTCATAAGCAACATATTTATAACATGAACAGTTGAATGAAAGGCGTATGCCCAAAGACATAAAGAAGTTTTTCTGGCATGTAACATCACTAAGGCACTTTCAACAATATGACAATGCTTTCTTTCAGCAAGTCCATTTTGTTGACGGGTGTAAGTGCAAAATACTCTTCTATTGATTCAATTATTTTAAAGATAAGTAATGAATTCTTTCAAAGAGTACTCGCCTCCACCATCACACTGAAAATTCAAAATATACATAAAAATTTATTTTTTAACTAAAGGACGAAACTTCGCGAATATAATAAACACTTCATGTTTATGCTTCATAAAATATATTTGCGTATAACGAGAGAAATTATCAATGAAAGAAACGTAGTAATGACTACTAAAGGAAGATGCATTGGGTGTTGACCCCCGTACATCAAAATGCACAATTTCAAAAGGTTTCAAAACTCTTTTATTCCAAGAATTGCAAGTACATGACTCATTGAAATTTGACAACTTGGACAGATAACACGTACATACTCACATTCTAAACTAGACACATGAATAAGTTTACTATAAACCAATCTCTCAATAAAACCACGACTACAATAAGCAAAACGACTATGCCAAACATTGGCTTTATTTAAACCAGAAGTACTAAACAAAACAAATGGACTAAATGACTCTAGACTAGGCTTCAAAACAAAACCAACTAATTTGGATGCAGGATCTTCTTTGAAGATGTAAATATTTTCCGATCTTTAGTAAATAAAACACACAAATTGGTATCATCAACAAGTTTAAAAATAGAAACAAGATTTTTCTTGATGTTGAGAACAAAAAAAACATTAGAAAGATTTAGAAAAGTAGATTTGGTCAAAGGAATTGACACATTTTCAGTGTGTGTGATGGGGTGATAAGTCCCATCTTCAATAACAATACTAGCTTTGTCATGACAAGGAACCAATGTTAAGAGCTTACCCTCATCACCTGCAGTGTGATTGGCAACACCATAATCAAGATACCACACCCCCTTGTTTATTATGCTTTAAATTGAGTCCTACAAGGCCACTACTCTGACCTCCAAATTGGTATTGCCTTGATTCTTGTCTTGTATTGTCCCTAGATTATATATGGGATCATTCTTGAACCAACAATTTGCTTTAATATGATCTGGTTTCTTGCATATGAAGCAAGTAGGAATAGGATGTCGCCCTTGTGTAGCATTGCTAGAAGGGATGTTCAATGTGGGCAATATACCTCAGCCACCCTGATTGCCTCCACGATCATGTCCCTTGCTTCCTCTAAAATATCCACCTCTTCCACGATGTTGTGAGATATTAGTGACCATAACTTGTTGAGTATTTAGAGGCATCAACATTTGACCCTTAAATTCTCAAGTGCAAAAAGTAATGCCGAATATTGTAAGGTGGCATAGAGGACATGATAGTAAGGACCAAAACCATTGAGAGTATGTTGGACCATATCTTTATCTGATACTTTATAACCAATCATAGCAAGTTGATTAGTGATGTTTTTCATCTTATTAAGATATTTCGTGATCAACATGGAACCTTTCTTCAGATTCTAAAATGCCTTCTTCAAGAACATGATCATGAATTTTGAAATTTGAGATTATGTCTAGACTAATTTGGTCCAGAGCTTAAGGGGAGTGCAATAAGACACTTCAATGAGAACCTCATGTGACAAGGTAGAGATATCCCTATTCATCCATGAAATAAAATCTGAATTTTTGACATGAACAGAAGAAACTACAACCCTTTTGCCATCTTTTTCCCCTTTGATAACATACTTTGATAGAGGGACCCATCAAGGTGCTTGTCCAGAGAGATCCGGACTCCTAATAAAAGGAGTTATTTGCCTATTCCAAGTTAGAAAATTGAAGTTCAATTTTTCAAAAACCAATTGAAGCAAAAAAATAGAAGATAGGAACAACTGAAGATTTGGATCCATAAATAAGAAAGGTAATAAGAATAGCAGGGAGAATGAAATAAACAAGAGTATTCATGTCAATACCAAAATAAAAGACTTAATTTCTGCCGACCATTTTTTTAGGTCAGGGTTTCACTACCGGCAAGCTCGAAGAATGATCTGATCAGAAACTGGCAGTTTCTGATGTGAAATAATTTTTTGATACAATCAAAATATATGAAGTGATGGTAAAGAAACCCAAAACAGATTTTCTGCAAATCTGAATATGCAGATAAATTAAGGGAATAGGATCCAATCAGATGTGTGAGGTCAATAATCAGTAGAGTATATGACATAAAATCCAAAGAAACAGAAGAAAACAGTTTTTATAGATTGACGTCAAACAAGACGTTTGGAAAAATTTGAGATCATGTTAAGAGAGGGTTTTCTTTTGTGAAATAGAAAATCACAACACCAAAAACTGATTGGGAATGATTGTTGAAAGGAATTAAAGACAGAAAGAATGAATTAAAGAAGAAAAAGAAAAAGAATGGACAGAGAAGAGAAAATCTAGAAAGAGGGCAAATAAGTAGATGAAAAACACAAGCTCTCTTAGAACATACCTTAATAGACGCGATCAGTCACTCTCTTGCTCTGATACCATGTTAAATCTGGTATCTATGGATGTCCAGAGCATTCACAAAGAAGAAAGGAGAGACGAGAATATGAGGGGCGTTGTTGCTTCAGTCCAAACGATTCCCAATAGGGAAATGAGGTTCTCATTATAAGAAAAGTTAACATACAAAGATACTTTACATATTTGCCCACTATTTACATTTTACAAGAAACTAAACAAAGGGGAAATATTGGAAAGAATGGAAAGAATAATAAAGAAACAATGAAACAACTGTAACGTCAAATAATACGTATATTGGATCTGTTTCTTGTTGTGCTTACCCTTTTTAACTGACGTTATCTCTCAATATCTTTTCAAATTCAATCCGAAATATTTTATCTGTTAGACTATGTTATATATATATATATATATATATATATATATATGAATCACTAGAATATGAGAACTAATGTGCGAACTGCTATTTTCATAGATTTTTTGTTATTTTCTCTTGAATCTAACCGTACGGATGTGATCTGCATGCCTGGATTTATAAGAACCCACTCTTGAATCACCCGATTTTGATGTATAAACATGATTTTTTTAAGGTTTTAAAATAAATGGTTCATAATCTTCATAAGTATTCAAGCATTCAAAAATCATATCTTTCATCAAAAATACATGATCCAATGGTTGATTCCTAGCAAATTCACAGTGCCAAACACATCCACATGGTTGAATTTGCAAAAAAGGTGTTGGAAATGCCCATATTTCTAGTTCTCATATTCTAGTTACTCATATATATATATATATATATATATATTTGTGACTGTAATATGTTTTAACCTTCAAGTGTATTTTTGTCTTTTGACACTTATAATAGGAACCCATTAAAGCTGAGATGTTTTTTATTTATTTTATTTCTCTTTATTTTGGCTATGTTTGGCATTTGCTATATTGTCAAGGGCATTATTGTTCTTCACAATATAACCGTTGGGGGCCCCCCAACGGCTAGAATTCTAGCCATTGGGAGCCCCCAACAGCTATATTGTTGGAGCTCCTCACTCCCTTCTTGTGTATAAATATGGGCCTTGAGCCCCTTGTAAAGTATGCATTTTGTGTGCATTCTCCCATCAATAAAGATTATATTTTTTATTTCTTGTGAGTTCTTTATTGACCCACAAGTGGCTCTTGTTCTTGAAACTACTTGTGTGTCATTGTGCCTCTTGCTTGAGGTGTGCAGAGGCTTCTTGATTCCACTATATGGTATCAGAGCTATCATAATTTTGATCATGGTGAAGCTTGTTTGTGTGGACATGAGATCGTGGATCGTGTAATCGTGGTACCAAAAAGAACTTCACTTTCGTTCTCTCCTTCCTCTCTCTCTTTATTTTTCTCTTTCTTTCTCTTCTTGTATCCATGGAGGATGAACTAGAAGTGATTATCACCATGCCTATAAGACTCAATTACACAAACTATGTAATGTGAGCATCTATAATAAAACACAAAATTTGAGAAAAGGGTCTATGGGGCTTGGTAGACGGATATGAGAAAGAACCAACGCTTGTGCTTACAAAAAATGAAGATGGCAAAAAGGTTATGCTTCAAAGAGAAGAAATGAGCAAAGTTGTTGCCGACTACGAAAAGAGATGAAATGAGTGAAAAATGGATCATTTCAAAATCATGGGATGACTCATTAATAGTGTTGACAAAAAAATATTTTAGTTTGACAAAATTCAAGTTTGCTGGTGATGCTTGAAAGTATCTCCAAGATATGTACTCCCTAAGGGATATTACCTATGTCACATGGGTGTGGGTACAGGTACGACACAGATGCCAAGCAATTTCAAAAATTTTGGACACGGGGACACGGCTATATATATATATATGTATATATATATATATATATATATATATATATATATATATATATATATAATAAGACTCGGTCAAAGTTGTGCCCATTAGGGGACACGACTATATATATATATATATATATATATATATAAGATTGATTTTTTTTTAGTTTTTTGCCCTAAAAATGAACAAAAATAGACTCGGTCAAAGTTGACTGAGTTTAAAATATGGACGAACTCGGCCGCAGTGTGTTGACCGAGTCCGACACTTGGTTGACGGTGTCCGCCCCGTGTCGGGGCATGTCGACGCGGGTGCATCAACCTTATAATCGAGTCCATGTGACTTAGGATATTACCCATGTATGTAACCTCCAAAAGAAAGTGAGGACCATGACCCATTGAGACATGAGCATAAGAGAATATTACAATGCTCTTTCTATCCTTTGAGATGAATTAGCTCTCCTTTAGCCTAAGTGGCATTGTCTACTTGACGCAAAGCTCCGTGAAAAGCAAGTCAAAGCGGAGCATTTCTATCATTCAGTAAATGGGTTTAGACCCAAATTTGAGGGGACCAAATCAGTTCGCCTTCAAAGAAGAGGTGTTGCTTCTATAGTTGAAACTTTAGAAGAGTTAACTATAGAAGAGAATAGATTGAAGAAACTCAACTCTACCAAAGATGAAGAATCAATGCTTGTTATGTCAAGACCTGAAAATCATACAAAAGCTTACAAACCTCCTCACTTTGGAAGAAGCTCAAATGACTATGGAAGGAGCTCAAATGACTATGAAAGAAACTTGAATGACTATGAATACAAGAAAAGTGGTAAGATAATATGTCACTTTTGCAATGAGCCGGGTCACAACAAGTCATTTTGCCCAAAGAGGAGAAGAGAAGAACGAAGAGATGAAAAGAAAGTAGCCTCTATGGGATCATTAAGCGAGAAGGGTGGTGTACATAATGGTTTCAAAAATGTCTCACTTGCTCAACTCATGGAAATTCTTCAACCACTATTCAAAGGTCAATCTTCCTCTCTATCTAGTGTGGCAGTCTCAATATGCACGGACCCCGATAAGAACTCTTGGATTCTTGATTTCGGTTCCTCCTTCCATATGACTCTAAATGAGTCCATACTATCCAAATGTCTCATTAACTCCAATGATTCTTATGTTTCAACCGTCGATGAAACATCTTTGAAAATCAAAAGTTTTGGTACTTTGAAAAACTCTTAAAAAATTAATTAAAATTTTTGTCTCCAAACATTAAAGTAATACCCAAACTTAACTTAAATCTCTTATCTGTTTCTCAAATTACCGACCATGGATATAAGGTCATATTTTCATCTAATGATTGCTTGATACAAAATCTCCAATCCGAGAAACTGATCGAGTAAAGTCATAGAAGAGAAGACCTCTACTACATGAACAATTTGAAACTATCCAATTAAGTTTTTTGTAATTTTGTCGAAAAAAAAAAGATTAAAAATAAGCATAGGAGATTATGACATTCAAGTATGTCAAAATTGTATTTTTTCCCTTTTCTTAAAAGTTGTAATGAAAAAGATTTGATTTGTGAAGGTTGTATTCTTGAAAAAATGAAATCTCAACCTTTTGGAACTAGTCAGTTTGTATTTAAAGAACCATTTGAGTTAATACATTCGGATGTATGGGGACCGACCTCGGTTATATTTAAAGGAAGAGTTTCTTATTATGTAATATTTGTGGATGATTATAATAGGTACACAGATTTATTTTCTTAGACTCAAATCTGAAGTATTTGAGTGTTTTCAAAAATTTCATGGTTATGTCAAAAATCAATTTAAAGCCTCCATTAAAATATTCAAATCCAATTCCGGAGGAGAATTTCTATCAAATCATTTTTAAAAAAAAAATTGATCAAGGGGTTACCCACAACAAAATGAGTTGGACAAAAGAAAGCATTGGCATATTATTGAAACTACTAGGACTCTTCTAATATAAAAAAATGTTCCTAAAAGATTTTGGGCCAAAGTTGCCCTTATGGTGGTTTATTTGATTAATAAAATGCCTTATACTACTATTGGAAATACTTTTCCTATTAAAAAATTATTTAAAATCTCACACAATTATACAAGATTGAGAATCTTTGAATGTAAATGTTTTGTTCTAAAAAAATGATAAACTTTCCGCTAAGACCATTCCTTGTGTTTTTTTAGGCTATGCCGAAAACCAAAATGAATTTAGGTGTTATGATATTGAAAATGACAAGCTTTATGTTTCAAAGAATGTAACTTTTCTTGAAAAACAATATGGATTTAGAAAAATTGAGTCTAAGAAATCATGTGGGTACTCATTTTTATTTGATCTAATGCATGAGCATGATAATGATATTATTGATGATTATGTGAATGAAAGTAATAATATTCATGATATGCATGAGAGTGATAATGATGACACTCATGATGCTCATGAAGGTGATAAGCCTATTGTTGAACTTCACAATGAACTACAAGCGTATTCTCGTCGTACACAAGGCCAACCACCGTGTGCATTAGAGAGGTATTCTCAAAGTCAATACATAGATCAATCTAGTGTTAGGAGATCCACGAGAATATCTCAAGCACCTAGTAGGTTTGTATTCTATGAAGCATTTGAACCCCACTATAGAGCGTGTCTTATGGTCATTCACTCCTATGTCTAACCATCTTCGTATAATGAGGCCAAAAATCATCATGAATGGATTGAGACCATGAATAATGAATTAGAAGCTTTAAAAAATGCTAAAACTTGAGAAATTCAATCATTACCTATAGGAAAGAAAATCATAGAGTGTAAATGGGTGTTCAAAATAAAAACCAAAAGTGATGGAACTCTAGAACGATACAAAGCTAGACTAGTAGCTAAAGGGTTTAGTAAAAAATATGGGATACACTATGAGGAAACCTTTGCCCCAGTATCTAGAATGACCACAGTTAGAACTCTCATCACCATAGCATCTATTTGAAAATAGTCTATCTTTCAAATGAATGTTAAAAATGCTTTTCTAAATGAAAGTCTTAATGAAGAAGTCTATATGAAACCTCCTCCCGAGTTAGGTTTGGCACATGAAAAAGTTCTTTATTTGTGAAAGGCTTTATATGGTCTAAAACAAGCTCCTAAGGCTTGGTATAATTGTTTTAGCAATGTAATGGTTTAACTAGGCTTTAGATCTTGTTATACCGATATTGCCTTGTTTGTTAAGTCCTCTGATGCGGGTATAGTTATTTTACTCTTATACGTAGACGATATGATTATCACAGGAGGTGATAAACAGGGAGTTAGTCATATCAAAGATGTTCTCAAAAGGAACTTTGATATGACAGATCTTGGTTTTCTTCGATATTTTCTTGGAATAGAAGTTTCTTATTCACCCCGAGGGTATTTTTTGTCTAAGACTAAGTATGCAGCCAAGATAATTAAAAGGTCAAGGTCTTACAGATAAAAAGAGAGTTGATACACCAGAAGTTATCAATGCAAAAATGAAGAAAGATGATGAAAAACATCCAAAAGACTCAACTCCATATTGCCAAATAGTTGGCGCCTTAACTTACCTTTTTATTATTCGTTCTAATATTTCTCATGTTATTCATACTGCTAATCAATTTCAGCATTCTCCACTACAATACATATGAGTGTTGTAATGAGAATAGTTAGATATGTTAAAAATATCATTAATCATGGTTTATTTTTATCATCTTCATCTCCATTAGATGTTATTGCATATACTGACTCTGATTGGGGAGATGTAAACGATCATCGCTCAACCACCAATTTTTATATTTTTGGAGGTGATTTCTTGATATCTTGGAGATGCAAAAAGCAACAAAAAGTATCATTGTTTAATATAGAAGCCGAAAATCATGTCATGACCACTACAACTTTTAAATTGGTGTGGTTGCGTAGAAGACTTAGGAGTTTACATAACGGAACCCTCAAGATTATGCTGTGATAACAAGAGTGCAATCTATATTGCAAGCAATCATACATTTTATGAGCGAACAAAGCATATTGAAATGGATTTTCATTATGTCTGTAAAGAATTCTTGAAGAAGACCATCACTCTACCATATGTACCATCCGAGTATCAACAGGTGAATTTCTTCACTAAGGCGCTGCCCTCTCCCAGATTCCACTTTCTCCTTGGCAAACTCCCAATTGTAATTCAGTGAGTTTGAGGGGGGTATTAGTATATGTGTTACTTTATATATATGTATGTATTGTGAATGTAATATGTTTTACCTTTCGAGAGTGTTTTTGTCTTTTGACACTTGTAATAGGAACAATCCATTAGGGGCTGAGGGGCTGAGCTGTTGTTTATTATTTTATTTTTTCTCTTTATTTTGGCCATGTTTGGCATTTGTTATATTGTGAAGGGCATTATTACCCTTGACAATATAACTGTTGAGGGCTTCCCAACGACTAGAATTCTAGCCGTTGAGAAATCCCAACAACTATATTGTGGGAGCTCCTCACTTCCTTGTGTATAAATATGGTCCTTGAGCCCCTTGTAAAGCATGCATTTTGTGAGCGTTCTCCCATCAATAAAGATTATATTTTTACTTCTTATGAGTTCTTTATTGGCCCATAAGTGGCTCCTGTTCTTGGAACTACTTGTGTGTGATTGTGCCTCTTGCTTGAGGTGTGTGGAGGCTCCTTGATTTCATTACATTATCAACTATACTTGTGAGGATTTTATACTCGGCTGCCATGAGTGATCTAGCAATGGTTTTATGTTTCATGCTTTCCAGAAAACCAAAATCAAATCTTAAACAAAGATATATACAATAACCTGGTACAATTTTTCTTTGATATGAATCTCCAGCCCAATCTGTGTCAGAAAAACTAAATACATGCTGCATTTGAATGCTCAAGCAATCATTTTTATGATAAACTAAACGGTGATTTAGTGTTTCTTTTAACATGGCCCACCATGTGCATATGGGATGCATAAGCCATAAAATGACAAATTTGGCTTATAGTGTATGCCATGTCTGTCCTTGTTATAATTAGATACTATAAAGCACCAGCCATGCTTCTGAATTCCTCAAGCTCACGATAAAGATCTCCTTCATGTGATGATAATTTCTTTATTCATTACTGTTGGTGGTGTATCTAATGGTTCACAATTATGCAGATTGAACTCTTGTCACATCTCAAGCAGTGGACTATTCATTGTATAAGATCCAATGAAACCATGTAATCCATGATATATAAAAGGTGGATTAGCAACTAGTATCTTAATGAATCAATGTTTGATTGCACTGAAGAAACTTTGAAACCACATCCTTGAAGCTTGTTAACTTATATAGATTGATTCAGCTTGCACATGTATTTCTTAGTATCGGATTGATAAAATCACATTGATTGTTCCATATACATCCCTTTTAACTCTCAGCGTAGAAACACATTCTTGACATCTAATTGATAAAATGACTAATCAAATGATAATGCAAAAGATGGTATCATCCTTAAACTTGCAAAGCCATGTTTGTAACCCTTTGTGACCATATGTGCTTTATATCTCTCTATGCTTCTGTTGCATACATTCTACCTAGCAGACCCAGTTACATCTAAATGCATTCTTGTTAACAGGCCTTTTTCACAACACTCCAAGTGTTATTGTAGTGCACGGCTTCAATTTTTTCTTCTATAGCTGAATCTATTATTCATCTTTGATTGCTTCAAAGTAGGATGGTGGCTTTCTTTCTTCTTCTTTTTTATGAAGGTTTCACTGAAAAAAAACTCAAAATCAGAATGTCATTCTTCTGTATGATCCAAATATGGATTCTTATACCCTTGAGGATCTTCTTAGCTCACCTGCAGTTTCCACATTTTAAGTTGATTTAGCTGCATGTACCTTATGTACAGTTTTCTCAAAATATTGTATAGGTACTAAACCTTCTCTAACACAATTGACAACACACACACACGTGTGCACACAGACACATCCCTGATACAGAACACATTCAAAATGTGTAAGGAAGTAAGGAGCAGTGTACTCATAAGATCTCATATATGCTACAAAACATGCAGCAAGCCAACAGATAGAGGTGCATCAATGATACTCTGTAGTCTCGACTGTAATTAAAACAATCAAAGAAAGCATTGATCTAATTTTACAATTAGCTTGCTTTCCACATTCCACCACAGAACTTGGAGGAGAAAAAAAAAGCACCATGCTGTTTTTGCCATGAGGGACGGAGAAACCACCCCTGGAGTAAGAGACCTGGCCATGCTGGACTTATGCCAGCCAAACCTGTGGTCGCTTCTCTGGTGGTGTAAAACCGTAGTGCACCCCTCGGCCCCAGAGAGTCGCCTAGTTTCGGCTTAATGTGCAAGGAGATGACGCCCGTGAGATTTTAACCCAGACCACCCATCTAGCTGCCTAGGCTCAATCTCACTGCACCAAACCCCGTTGGGGCAAGCACCACACCGCTTGCGTTTCATCTCCAATACACTGTTGATAAGCCCAAATCTGCCATAAATCAAGAAAAGTATTTGAATCCTATATTGGGTTCTCTAGACACTTTTGTTCCTTAGTACTTTTTGGCACATATTACCAAAAAAAACAGTGAATTTGCTTCCTTTCACTCGTATATTTCTTTGGTAAGGCAGGTAAATCACAGTATAAAATTATGCTCACTCTAAAGCACCACCTAGATGAAGCATTTATAACAAAAACGAGAAAAAATAACTGAATATTACAACAATAACAAACCAGATGAACAAAAAAGAAAAAGTTGAACAATAAAAGCTAGACGTACCAAACTGAAAGCATCACAAGGAACACTAAACTTGCACCAATCTAAATGTGAGAGAGTCAAACACAGAGCAAAACCAAACAGGACAACATCAAATGCACCAGAGAATCAAGTATTCTGATAATAACTAATCAGATTACCTGATCGAGCACTGCATCATTGATCAGATCTGAAGCGACCTCCCTCGACTCCGATACTACAACCAAATCATCCGGCACCCACTTCCGGTTTGCGGGCGGCGAGAGCAAAGAAGCAAACCTCTGCAGATCCCTGCTCTCCTTGTGCATCGCCTTCGCCGCCTTCTTCCTCGCCAACGCGAACACCACCTGATCCATGCTATCATCGTTCATGAAGACCTGGAAGGTGATCTCGTCCCTGCAAGGGACGACCAAATTGTAGAGCCTCGAGATGAGGTCGTGCCGGCTCTGCAACTCCATGGTGGCCAGAAGGCCCTGGCAAAACCTCCGCCCGCTCGCGTAGAATTTGAAGACGGTCTGCCCTTCCTTCAACAGCAGAGGGGTGTCCTTGCCATCGCCGGTACCCAAGAGGCTGAAATTCTTCTCAAAGATCGAATCCTTGATCGCGAAGTGCGCCGCCCACGCCAACGCGATGTTCTCGTTTTCCCGCTTCCCCGTGAAGTAATTGATAGAGAAGGCGATCAGGAAGCTGATGCAGATCACCTCAACGAGGTATGAGGGCCGTCGATTGCCGGAAGGAGGAATTGGGGACTCTTCGGCGGTGTGATTTTTCGGGGTTTCTGAAGGTGGCTGCGGCTCTTCTTCCTTGGTGGGCTGGTGGGGGACGGGAATACCTTCGAATTCGTCTTCATCCCAGTATCCGAACGTCGATGCAACCGGAGATGGTAGTGGTTGTTGCTCTGGCTGTTGTTGATAATGATGATTATGCTGTTCTTGTTGTGTTGGGTCGATTGTTTCAGGGGGCTCGAAATCGGATGAATGGGTGATGGGGGGATGTGGGGTGGAGCGGAAACGGATGGCTTCGTCGAGTCCTTCCGACTCGTCGATTGGGTCCTCGTCTTCTTCGCCGAAACCTTCGAATTGAGGGGACGCCCTACAGGAGAGGAGCTCTATGGAGAACAGAGCGATGACAGAGAGGAGGATGAGGGATCGGTATACGTGGGGTTTCTCTCTCTTGGCCATCCTTAGAAGGGAACCAACAAGACAGGCTCCCTCGTTTCTTCTTCTACTATCTTTCTGGCCAAGGCCCAAGGAAGGAAGGAGAGAAAGAGTTAGGAGAGCAGATCAAGTGATCTGCCAGAAAAATGATTTGGCATCCTCACTGTCCACAAGGAACATGAGCTTGGATGAAGCAATGGACGGTGAAGATGTCAAATAACTTTTTTAAAGTGAGTTGACAGATCACCTGATCTGCTCTCGAGAATTAGGCCGGTTGGATTTGTTGTTGAACCATAGGGCAAGTAGATGAGAGAGTGAGGTGTGGCATTTACACTTGGTTTGAATGCAAGCTCAAATGGAAAGTCAAATTGTTTTAAGCTCTTTTTGGATGACAGCGGCTAAAACTTCGGTTTTGCGTTTGTCGATAAAAACAACATGAACAAAGTTGTTTGGGTGACCAAAAACTTGAAAAAAAAAAACAAAAAAGAAAAAGTCAGACATTTCTCGGTTAGCCATTGGCTGACGTTGCCGTTGTCGGGTCGGTCAAACCATTTCCGGCCAGTCATCGGCTGGAAAATGGCTGGGCTAGTGTCTCTTGGTTTTGACGACACTAACCTGACCATTTTTGGATCAGTGACTAGCCAACTCGTTAAAAAAAAATTTAAAACATACATTTTCTGCAATTTCCTGATCAGTGGCTAGCCATTCCTTTTTTTTTCAAAAAATGTAAAAAAAACAACAACTTTTTCCAGCTAGTGGTCGACCGGAAATGGCCGGACACATATGAGGGTGGAGAGATGCTCATGGAAAAGAAGTGGGTAAGGGGCTGAGAAACAGCCCCCCTGGATAAACCTGGTTGAAAAAACAAGGGGACCTGTTTGGTCCAAAACCTGGTTTTGTGGCATCCAAATTAGGGGTGGCAATTTCTGACACGACCCGCCAACCCGCCTCTTAGGCGGGTTCGGGTTGGGCTTAAGCCAACCCGTTTAATAAACGGGTCGACCCGCGTAACCCATTTATTAAACAGTTCGGGTTCGGGTTGGGGGTATGCCAACCCGGCTGACCCGTTTAATAAACGGGTTAGGCGGGTGGGTCAACCCGCCAACCCGTCTGCCCGACCCGTCAACCCGCCAATCCGACCCGCCAACCTGACCCGAGAACCTGAAACCCGTTTACCCGACCCAACCCATTTATTAAATGGGTTGGCGGGTCGTGTCGGGTTACCCGTTTATTAAACGGGTCGGGTTCGTGTTTGCCACAGCCGACCCGTTTAATAAACGGGTCGGGTTCGAGTTGAGGTATGCTGACCCGCCAACCCGACCCGATTGCCACCCCTAATCCAAATAGCCATCAAACCAAGTTTTGCGGGGTAAACCTGGTTTGACACCCAAAACCATGTTAGGTTTTCGACCTGGTTTTGGGTGTCATCCAAACGGTTTTAGGTCGGAGACTCAAGTGTCGTGAAAAAAGGTTAGATCGGTTTCACTCATCCCTACAGTTATCCCTATCTTCATACCCTTCCTTAGGATTTCATTGACATGAGTTGTTTTAATCAAATCGGACTCTATAGATGTGATCAACATCATTCATTTAGTGAAGACCAACGTTGGAATCACTGAAATATGAATTGTCAGGATTT
This sequence comes from Nuphar pumila, assembly GCF_984573655.1. Taxonomy (NCBI): domain Eukaryota; kingdom Viridiplantae; phylum Streptophyta; class Magnoliopsida; order Nymphaeales; family Nymphaeaceae; genus Nuphar; species Nuphar pumila. The sequence continues at coordinate 139,333,830 of NC_143250.1, read as the reverse complement.
TTTGACAATTCAAAAATCAATAGTTGACAAAATACAAAATTGTGATTAAAAAAATCACATTTAAGGCCGATTCTTGTTAAATGGACCATGCTGAATCTATCTATAAGGTCAGATTTTATCAAGACAGTATGCATCGTAAGATTTAAGAGAGTATGAAGATGAGGGATGACATAGGGAATCAATAGAACTGAACTGGAAAAGGGGTAGTTTGGCTGATGGTTGGGGCCCTTAAAGAGGGTAATTACCTTTTATTGTGATAAGGTATATAAGATAATGTATTTTCTTTTGATAGGGTGCAGTGAGCATGTGCTTGGTGGCAATCACAATAGGTTCATAACATCTTTTTCAAGTTCTTCACGTTGACAACAATCGTTGTCCTTGTCCATCGTCTGCTGTTGTCTCTCTCTACCACCCACAACAAATCACCTTGTACTTATCCCTCTCATCCTGGGGTGGCTCATAAACCCTTCCCTTTCCTCTCACCATCCCCTTAAAGCCTCTCAGAAGTGAAGATACCCCTCTCTATCATCTCTATCTTTCAGGGTTCTCCCACCTTGTGAAACCCAAAGGCGGGGCATCCAATGGAGGCAAGGGGAGGAGATCAACTTTGCTTTTGTAACACCCTAAAATTTATCCAATTTTTTCGACAACCTTTTTTAAGAAGACGGAAATAATCAAAGTAAAGTTGAAAAAATATTGGGCAATTACAGATCATTTCATATTTAACAAAGATATTGGAAACAAATACCAATCAACATCATTTATTAACCCTGTGCAGGTACACAAGACAGATAAGACCTTTATTATACAGGAATGTTTTAATACCCTGAATGATTATTTGGATTAGATTCTTAAATGAATGATATAATGACCGAGAGATAACCCCTAAAAACTAAGATAGCATCATGTTGCGATAGCATGATGCATCTGACTTTCGCAGAAGTTACAAGACCTACCCACCTAGGATAAATTGGGTAGTTCAGGTTCTTTAACTCTGAGGGTGGATGATCATCGAACCATTGTCATTCGTAGTATAGTTTAAAACGTTGTATGTTTCAACAACAACAATCCAACAGAATTTGTACCATCTACCCTATCTAAGGTAGCTTGGCGTTGGATGGGTATTTATTTCTTTTCTTTTTAATTTGATTCATTAAAGTTATTTTTACCTGCCTCTCTTGAAAAACTAGGGTTTTGACAACCCAAGTACCACTTTGGGGTACACAGTATACCAACATTTAAAGCCAGAATGTAAACTAAATGAAAGAGGTAGTCAAAGTCGTTTTCTGATTAATAGCATGTTCGAAACACCCAACTGGTAAACTCATTGTGCATTTAAACCAACAAGTGCTGAAAGAAAACCCCAGTACATTTAAACCAGCCAGGCATTTATTTAAGTTTGTGTACTTTCCATTATTAAATTTAATAACTTGGGTGTACGCATCGTACCCCGTTGGTCTTTTTCAATAACATGCTCAGTCATAGGCAAACACACAGGTGTACTCAGTACACATCTGAATCACAAAACAATGTTTGCATGGCACACATAAAATATCCTATGTGCTCGTGTGGCAGCCTAATGGTTATGCAGAACCTCATGGTCATTTTTGAGTCCTTGCATTATCATGACTGTATATGTTTCTGTATTTAGCAGAACGTGGTCTGTGAACGAGACATGTTCATGTCATTTTGATGTGAAGCATATTTCGTTTGCAAGCAAAATAATAAGCACAATTATCATTTTATGTGTCACAACACTTAGCAAAGTGACAAGTTATTCATTTCGAATATCTTATATAGTTGACGATATATATGTCACATTGAGGTTAGGCAGACCCCATACTGGTTATGCCAGGATCCATTAGGTCTGATGTGCAGCATCCTCACTCAAGGTGATGCGCACATGCTGCCCCCAATGGCGAGATAGACCACGGTTGAGGTTAACTAACCCACCAACCAGCCATGCCCAAGAGGGTGTGGGGTGCCCTGTCGTGCATGGGCCATCTGCCATTGCACAAGAACAAGGGAAACAAGCCGGGAGGTTGCAGACCCCGACCTTCTATGCTCAGGTATGTTGTAGGTTGCAACAACGCCAGGCAATGGTGCAGTGCACCATGTCATGCCAATTATGCCTGGATTGGGTAGCCGATACATGCCCAACTGAGTCAGACCAACCGACAAGGTTGGTCTAGCCGGCAAGGCCTTGAGGTAAAGAAGAGAAGTGGATTGGGGTCGTATAGGCCCCAGGTCATTCTCGTATGCCCCCACACGCATACCAAAACACCCATAATTTTTTTATTTATTTATCAAAAGATCCTGATATTAGGTGCATGCGTGTGTGCGAGTGAACATTAAATAAGATCCCTATTAAGAAGTGTTTTTTAATATATATTTGGTATATTTGCCGATTCCTAATGGATGCAACTGCTACGAGGGTCCTAAGAGTGGTCATTTAGGCAACAAGGGCAAAGGTTTCTTCATAATATATCTCATATTCCTGAAGATATCCTTTGGCAACTAATTTAACTTTATACCTCTCAAGGGTCTCATCACCCTTCGTTTTTACTTTATGCATCCACCTACATCTCATAGGTTTCTTTTCTTCTAAAAGATCTTATAAAGTCAAAGTTTTAGTTTTTTCTAAGGTCTCTAATTCTACTTTCATGTCTACATAAGGATGAATTAACGCAATACATGCCTTGTATTTGTATAAAAAAGAGTTATAAGATCAAACTTTTATGGGGCCTTGACACTCTAGATGATCTCCTAGATTGCATATCTTCACTTTCAATCTTTGAATATTTTTCAAGTGCACTTGGAAGTCTTTGAGATCTAAGTCTAGTGTATTGCAAGTAGATTTTATCACTATGGGGTTTCTCTTCACAAATTTATTCATCTCTTGATTCATCAACGTTCTCAAGACCAAACTCGTAATCACAATCATCAATATCATATTTTGAAACAAAATCAAATAGAAAAGTGCACCCAGTTACTTCTTTAAATTTTTCATGATAAAAAAATATTTTCAAAAAGAACATATTTTTTGAAACATATATATTTTTTTGAATCATAACACATATAACCTTTTAGTTGTAAGTATACCCAAAGAATAGTCGTAGGAGAAAGCTTGCCACTTTTGTTGGTTAATACAAAGCACTTGCATCCAAAAAGCTCTTCATATGAAATAATCAAAAATAAATTTGATTTTTTTTTCAACAAGGGAGATATTTTGCAATAATAAAAATGACATTGAGATTATAGTTTATAGTTTTTTCAATGGGCATGAAGGTCTAAAGTATGTTGTCTTCAACATATGACCTACATGTCATGTTGGATAATGCACGAAGAACTTCACGAAAAACTTTTCTAAGAAGTTTTGTTCACCACTCAGTGCATTTTGGTTGAGTGTAACTTGAGCAGTTACGAGACAACACTTCACTTATTTTCTTCAAAAAAATCTGAGTGCAAGACTTAGCCACTTACAATTATGTTGTTACTGACAAAAAACCAAAACAATGGGCTAACAATAACTTTTCAGCATAAAGATATGGGTGCTTAATAGGGGTGTCAACGGGTCGTGTTTAGTTCAGACCTCGATGGTACAAGACTTGGACCTAATTTTCAGCTATGATATCAAGTCTGAACCCAGGTCTAATAGGATCCACTATAAGAAACATCATACTCGAACCTGATAAGAACTATATGAACCGAACCCAGACCATACCTGGTAAAACCATATTTTTTTATCATTTTACATTGAAAATTTGTGAGTCTTAATCTGAACTTGGGTCAGGTCAAGTCTGGTATAAAATTTCACAAATTATACACGGGTCAATGTATTAATCGGACCTTCGGGTCCAGACCTGGGTCTTAATCAAGTCTTATTATTTATCATCATACCCAAACCCTATAGGGTTTAGTTTGGGTCAGGTCTGGGTAAACCTGACCCATTGACACCCCTAGTGCTTAATACCCAATATAGCAGAGAGCTTCATTTCATGGTTTCTCGTCATACGTAACAATTCCTTAATTTCTCTTATTGAAAGGTTTTGTCTCATGTTGGGAAAATATTTTTAGAAAATAAAGAATATTAGGCAAAAAATGGCAGGTGTTATGGTATGTGAGGTCCAATAAAAAGTAGAGGCACTTAAGAGAAAGACACAAGTACATGTATATGAGAGCAACATTGATACGAAGTCCATGACTGATCTCATAGTTATAGTGTTGATCTTGAAAAACAATTATGCTCTTGTGAAGAATTACAGGTTAGCAGAGTTTTATGCGAACATGTGATCATATATATTTTATATGAGAGCAAGCTATCAGAAGATTACTGCAATAACTTTTTCATAGTTGAATCATATCGAGCTTTAGATAGTGCATATTTACTTCTTATGGCGGATGATGTTCCATACATCACTAAATCGACTCATATTCATGTTTATCCACCAAAAGTGGTTCGTAAAGTGATCATGCATAATATTTGCATTTTATTAATCATTATTTATGTATGATCCATGTAAAAATCGCTATAAAAACCCATTTTTATTGTTAGTTTTGAGAAACTGCATTGAATTGAATTTTATCAGAAGAACGGGTTTTCAAAGCTTTCCCTACTATTTTAGTATTTTTATGAGATTTAGATTTTCTTAATTGTAGCTTACTTAGCTTAGGTTGGTATGAGCTAATTTGTAATTTTTAGAAAGGTTGCTTCTTAGACAATAAAACATGTTTTGCTAAAATGGGTCTTTTGAAAATTATTGAAAATTGTTGGACTTGGTTTGAAAATTTTGTTTTACCCTAATATAATATTATAAATAGTAGTATACATCAGAAAAGAAAGACGTTTTTCCCTGGTGGATTGTACGCCTCTCTCTCTCTCTCTCTCCCTTTTCCTTTTCTTGTTCTTCTTGCTGTATTTTCCAGCACCGGTTCTTCCATCTTTTTCATTGGGAAGGTGCAGCAACAGCCAGGATTAACCAGTCTTTTCGCAACCCATCCATAGAATCACTCGGTGAGTGACCTTCTCCTTATTCCCATCTCTTTAACGTAGCTAGTTGCATAGAATCATATTGGCATATCGCATCTTAGTTCAGCAATACATATTTCTTTATTATCTGAAAGCAAAGAAAAAAAAATACAGAAAACAAAACAAAAGAAAAAAAATATTGTGTTCACAGATTAGCCATGTTATTTCCATTCAACGTTCTATTATATTCTGCATGTTATTCCATTCAGTAGGTTTTGTGCTGGTTACATCCATCATTTTATATTTTTTTTCCGTGTGTTATTCATTCAAATCAGCGTCTTTTGTTATTCAGTTTAGCATTTTTTATTTTTTTTTAGTTGAGTATAGCATTGGTTCTTTAGCATCATAGCAACGTCTTGTTTTCTTTAATTTTTTTTGTTCAGCAAGTAGTCTAAGATGTCCTTAGTTTATATACTATCAAATTAGTGGGTATAGAATAGTCGGTTTTGGTTTGATGTGTCATTTAAGATTCTTTTGCATAGGTGGGTGATTTTCCATTGCATTTTGGCTGCAGTGTTAGCTTAATCAATTAGGATAGTATTAATGCTAGTTAGGTAGATGAATCAGACGTGTTTATAATATAGATTTTTGCTCAGCGTGTTTTGTTTATCAGCCATAATGTTTGTGAGTCAAATGAAAACTCATGATTAATTGGTTTCAGCCTTTCTTTTTGGTTGTTTTAGTTTTAGCTTATTAAGTTTTTTTTCCTTTTTAAGTAGTTTACTACATTAGACGCTAGTTGTTTTGGGTATGTATTAACATTAGTTGATTTTTCTTATTTCACCTAAGATCAATTAATTAGGTAGCTAGTAGTATTATTCCATGTCTTACTATTTGTTAACACCGTACAACCTATAGTATTGATTAGTTTCATTTAGTTGATTAGTGAGTTTCTTGATTTCTTGTATTAGGCATTAGTTTGTTACATTAATTCATGAATTATAGTTAGTTAAATCGGTTTTGATATTTTGTCCTTTAGTGTTAGGTTGTCAGATTAGTTTGTTCATAGTCCAGTTTATGTTTAGTTTAGTTAGTTAATGCAAATCTTGTTTTTGCTGAATATTTTTAGTTATTAGTTATTAATTTCTTGTTTAGCTTCGTCGTACTGCTTTGTTTTTGTGTTTCTATGTTGTAGAGAAGCGGTGGAACGTGCGATAAAGCTATTTTCATACCTCAGAAAGACCCTTCAGAGAGCCCTCAGAAAAGCAAAAGTTCAAGAAAACATGCATTACCTCAAGAAGGGACAAGAGGACTCGAAGCACTGAAGCCTTCTCTTTTCTTTTTAGATTAGGGTTCTATTTCTGATATTTATTCATTTAATTGGGTCTGTAATAAAACCATTTATTTTGTTTAAGCCCTCTGCGTAGGGCCATACTCCCTTAGTTATTTAATTATTTAATTTATTCTTTTACTTTTGGCAATAAAGAGTAGTTTAGTGTGTGTTTGAATACAAGTATTTTCCGTTCCCTGAGATCGACCTGGACTCCACCACTTGTGTGAGCCGGTTTTTATATTTTTGGTGTCTGGCTTTCACTGGATTTTCATCAAAAAAAAATATTGTTTTAAAAAGAGTTTTCATAAAACTCACACCATAAAGCAAGGCGGCCTAAGGTGAAAAGATGAAAAATATAACACAAGGATATTATGTAATACAAGTGTAGTGTATGTGGTGAGGTCAGCCATAACATATAGAAAACAAGTAACAGTATGTTCGAGTACCTTTGTTTTGCAAAATGTGTATTTGTTAAGAGTTGTTTAATGAATTGCTTATTTGTATTTATCTATTATTTTTTTAATAAACTACTTCAATATCTTATGTCTTCTATTTATATCTTAAGTATTTCATGATGAATACTTATACATATAAAGGGAAACATGACAACAAAAAGAAAACTAAACCCCAGCCTCACCCACAAGTAAAGACTCAATCATGATGCTTGAGATATAATTAATATCCTGAGTTATGTTGTATACAACTAGTGGTAATGACAAGTATATGTTTATATTTAATATCAATTGGTGAAGAGAATAAGTTAGTGAAAAAAAAGATGTGCAATAACTAAAAGAGCCAAAAGAGCATGAATTTTATGAAGAAACTATGTTGGCCAACAACGTTCGTGTTAGGTTTGCATGTTAGTTAGTTGGTTCATTTGTTACAATTGTATGTAGATTCATTTGAATCCACCATAAATATATCATATATTTTGCTTATCCAATATCTAGCAAGATTTATAAAAAAACTTCAAGTGTCCCATAACCAGGACATGACAACAAGAACGAAACAACCAATGACCATTTACCTTACCTCGTATTTCTTTGTGAGTCTCAAAATTGATGTTTATGTTATTTTTCTAATGACTAATAAAAACTAAATGGTAAACATTAACTTTTCACATCAAATGGTTGAAAAGGGATATAAGATAGGGCTTGTGGATGCTTGGACACAAGTGAATTATCGTATCCTCTCTTTGAATCTGACAATGTATCAGTTCGACAATTTTGCGTACTTATAAAATATAATTTTTTATATACACAACTACTTTAAACCCGATTTATATTGCAAATCTTATCTTCTGTTAATTAGGGCAACCAACATTGGGTTCTTTGAAAAATAGATATGAATGCGAGGTAGTTTAGGTTATACAATTTCATAGGGTCTACAACTAATAAAAATAAGAACATAAAAAAATAGTAAAATAGCATTACTTATTCAATAATATGTTTATTTTTCTCTCATACTCGGTAGGTTTAATGTTGTGTTGCATATTCAATTTTTTTCAAGGTGGTTTGGCTATGACTGCTAAACTGATTAGATGTAACACCTGTGAATTTTGTTTGTATTTAACTTTTAAATTCAACAAAAATTTAAGTTAAATCTGAGTTAAAATTAGGTTAAATTCATGCAAAATTTAATAATTTTAATTAAACTAGGACTCTAGTTAGATTTGTAGATCTCGTAGGAGATCTGATTGGACGATTTTGGGTTTGGGCTACTTCAAAAAATACATTTTTCAAAATGTACCAGCATCAATTTTGGGTCTTTAAACCTGTATTGGATCCAAAAAAGGATTTTTCAAAATTGACCAAACTATTATAAGGACCCAACCTAGAGTCATTGTGGGGCTCAATGGGTCACACCCAGCCCAGTGGGGTGCCACATGTCAATGTGGGGGCCCATAGGGGTTGTGGAGGAGGCTAGGGGTATTATAATCATTTGTACCCTTTCTACACCATATGGCAATTTTAGAATGCATAGAGAATTCCAGGTGGATCCCAAGTCATTTGTTTTTTTTTTTAAATAATAGATTTTAGATAGGTCAAATATGGATCCAAAACTTAGTATTACGTGGTGTATGGATAGTTTAAGATCAGTTGCATGTTTTATGATGTAATGATTGTCAGAGCCTACATGGTGTATAGGTACTGTTTATATGGTTGTTGCATGACTGTAAATTAGTTTTACATGTTGAAGCATGTGTATCCTTATTTTAAGTATGCTTGATTTACAATTCACATGTCCTGATTTTTTTCTAACCAACCTATTATGGTAAAAAAATTATAACTCCCAAACCGAAGCACTTTTGGCCAAATCCCTTTATGAAAGCATTCTAGACATTTCGAAGGTGTCATAGAAAAAAAAAATGAGCCCAATTATGGTACAAAAATGAGGGTTATGACTACTGCAATACAAGACAAGAATTTTGTCCTTGCGTGCAGAGCAAATTCCAACAATCAATCTTGCAAAAAAATCTCAATGAATCAATGGTTTTGTATTTATAATTACTTTTTTGATATGTTATAGTTGTTATGTGGGTGAACAACAACAAACAACAACAACAACAACTACGCCTTCGTCCCAAAACAGTTGGGTCGGCGATATGAACCAAAAAAGAAAATCATTCTGGGTCTTCCACATGAATCCTTCTCCTCCAATCATTTCTATCCAATGCCATGTTCGCTGTGAGGTTCAAAGCATTCATATCCTTTCCTATCATCTCCATCCAAGTCTTCTTAGGCCTACCCCGACCTCTTTTAACTAATATATTTTCCCATTTCTCCATCCTTCTAACTGGAGCATCATTAGGCCTTCATCGAATATGTCCAAACCACTGTAAACGATTCTCTCTCATCGTATTTTCAATGGATGCAACGCCTACCTTCTTACATATCTCCTCATTTCGAATCTTACCTTTTATTGTATTTCCACATATCCATCTAAGCATATGCATCTCAACTACACTCATTTTTTTAATATGATGTCTCTTGGCAGCCCAACATTCCTTACCATATAGTAAAGCGGGCTTAATTGTCGTCCTATAAAATTTTTCCTTCAACCGCAATGGCATTCTACAATCGCACAATACTCCAATTGCACTTTTTCATTTCATCCACCCAACCTTTATCCTATGATTTACATCTCCATCAATTTCTTCGTACTTTTGAATGATAGATCTCAAATATTTGAAACAGTCATCCACCAATATTTCTTGCTCACCAAGCTTCACCACACTTCCATCACTACTTTGTTACTTACTAAATCGACATTCCATATATACTGTCTTACTCTTACTTAACTTAAAACATTTTGCTTCCAATGTCTGTCTCCATAATTCTAACTTAGCATTAACCCCAGCTCTAGACTCAACAATCAAAACAATATCATCAGCAAACAACATACACCACGACACATTTTCTTGAATTGATCTCGTAAGCCCATCCATCACTATAGTAAATAGGAAAGGGCTTAATGCAGATCCTTGATGCAACCCAACCGTTATAAGAAAATTGGTTGTCACCCCTCCACAAGTGCGGACATTGTTATTTGGGTGAATTTGAAAAAATAATAGAAAAATCAATTTTGTTATTTGTGAATCCTATAATCTCACATATTTCGGGTAAAATTCATGATTCTCTAAAAAACTGGATCTGAAATTATCTTAAACAAGATCCGGTTCAGAAAATTCAAAAAATTCATATAATGGAGTCTTTTGGCAAAATAAAATTCATTTAAAAGCTAACAAGTATAGCTATCATTAGAAAATTTGAGAGGTTGAGATTCCTCTAGGATTTAGTCTAGTGATTGCTTCTTTGTGAAGTAAAATTATGTCATGTTCTAACATAACTGAAAAATAGTTTATGGTCCGTGAATTTTTATGGCAAATAAAATTGATTTTCTTTAAGCTATCACTTGGATATGAGAGCTAACACCCTTTGATATGACTGTGAAACACTCTGATGTGCTATATAAACTGGTTTAACAGACCCGTGAATAACACTAAAATTCTGCTATATACAGTCCCTAGTTTGGGTCATCATACAGCAGCAATCCATCTTATGAATAGTGCAGCAAAAAATAGCAGTTATCACAGAAATATGAAGGGTTTTCAGGAGCATATTTATCATCATCTGTTATTTTCTTTGCTCTATAAATACCACAGATAGAGCATTTCCTATGCAATGTAATTGAAATATAATTGAAAACATATTGCTTGCAGATAGACAAGTGAAACCAACAAAGTTAAAACAGATTAAAGTGCAATTATAAATGATTGAAGCTAAAAAACAATACATAAAACCTTCACTATGAATCTCAAAGTGATGCAGAAACAAGTACACAATGTGAAGCTGCAAGATATCTGAAGGAAAACAAAAAGGAAATAAAAAGACAAAGAAAGTGTTTCAAGGATTTTACTGGTAAAGACAGGCCAGAGGAAATTCCCTTTTCAACAATGACAGTCTTGATGATGTGCAGAGACTTGGTAAGCAAAAATGAACATTGTGGTACATTTTTTATACTACTTTAATAAATGAATACAAACAGTGTAAGTATTTACTTAATTAAACAGAAAGAATTATGTACCTGGTGACAATAAAGATAGTTAGAACCAAGCCGGAATCGCAAATCACAGAATCTAGTTTTATGCATTGCAAGGAATTTGAAGATAGGAAGATGAGTTGTTGGCATATCTAGTAAACTTTTGTGCTTCTTTAAAGAACTCCCTGATACAATAGCCTTCCACTTTGCTAGTGCTTCATCCTTGCTGTTTTGCATCCAGTTAATTATTGGTTCGCTATAGTCTATAGCAGAAGGGTCCCTCAAATCATTGCAATTAGTTTCTTGGGAGATCAAAATTGTTTTGCAAGATGATAATGGAAAATCTCAAGAAATTTAACAGAAAACAAATACAACTATAAAAGTTAAAAAAAGAAATACCTCTAAAGATGATTTTCTTGGAAAAATGTCATGAACCTATTGCCACAATATCATGGAAATTGAATTTATCAGAGTTCTTAAAGTCTTTTAACTTGAAAAGAATGCAACTATTCAATTCATCTACAATAAAGAGAGAGAGAGAGTAACAGGGGAGATGGGAAATCGCAGAACTCTCCTTCAGAAAATCGCCTGTCCCAGCATATCCGTAACCCCACCCCTGACCACGCTTTTATAACCCACGAACGGTTATGAAACGTGGAAGGAGCCTGTTACGGAATCCGAGGGGACATGATCCATTAACGGACCTTCGAAAGATCGAGATCCGTTACGGAATCCGAAGTTCCATAACGGGCATGGAATCCGAGGAGTCGTGACCCGTTATCCATTCCCATAACCCATTACCGAAGTCAAAGAAACTTTGGGTAAAAAGATACTTGTCTTGATTGGATATGGCCCTAAAGGGCCAATTACCTGAACCCGGCTCAGCACGGCGGGCACGCGCGTGTGTGTGGTGGTCATACCACTCCCTTGTTCTCAGGAACAAGTCCCTTGTTCTCAAGAACAAGTGTATGAGTTCACTAATTGCTTATAAAGCTTTCAGAAAACTCAAGCAAAAGCAATATGGGACTATTCCACCTCATCAAGACCACCTCTTTCAAAACAGCCCAGTTTCTCCTTTGAATTCTCTCTACCTTCCTTCTTACACCTAACATGATGATCTGTTTATTGTTAGTGTGTAATCAATAGTTTACTTCAATTAGAAAATATTCAGAGGGATCATGCACTCTTTTTTGCTGCATAAGCTTATCTGTCGAGCAATATATTTTGTCCCTCAGTTCGGTGAGGGTTTGCTTCCCCAGAACAAGGAATTCCTGGCTCTGCAATGAATATGCACAGAAATTTCAGTATGTGTTACCCAATCAGTAAAGCACAACCAAGCTGGCTCTGTAATGACTTTGCACAGAAATTTCAGTATGTGTTACCCAATCAGTCAATAACAAAGCATTATGTGTTATCCATTCAGTCAATCACAACCAAGCAACCAAGTAAAAAAAGGAACATGATGGATTTGTATAAGCATACAGGAAGACTTGGAAAAAATGCATTCTCTCCAAGGGATTCAAGACTCCACTGAGCCCATACCACATTTACGTCCTCGAAAACTAGGATGACATGATCTAAGTATTTCAAGTTTTATCCTAATTTTTCTCTTCCATTTATTTTCCAAATTGCAAACGGACCCGAGGAACTGCTGGAAGGCACACCACGGTCGTTCCAAGAAGGATGAGCCACAACAAAGGACATCAACATCCAGCTTTAAAATGGAGAGCGTGAAGGCCAAGCACATGGAGTTCCAGACAGACTTGGAGAACCTCCATCAGTAAGTAAGGTGCAGAAGATGGCCATGGCATCATCACCATCTATCATGTGTGTTTGTGTGGCGCTGGTTCGCTGCTAACAGCATACTGGCAGCTTTGGATGGCTTAGTTCATCAACATGTGGAACCCTCTGAAGATCAGAGCAAACAGAGGATGCCGTAAATCAAGCCCAAAAATGCACAAAAAATTGCAAAAAAATAAAACTATCAAAAACCAAAAAACGCCTCAAATGCTGTCAAGTTAGCCAAAACACCACCCATACAGAAATCAAAACCCTAAAACCCCCTCAGAAGAACGCGATTCCTCTCAAAACCTCATTTCGTACGCCAAATCAAGCATTCACAAAACAAATAGCAAAAAATACACAAAAAAACATATAATAACAATCGCAGAAACAGAAAAAGAAAAAACATGCCTGTAAAAGAAGCTCTCGAAAACCTAGCTCGATCGGTCACTGTCGGCGACGAACCTTTTACAAGTTCTCTTCACCAGCGCTCTTTTTAAGTGCGCCAGTAAAAAGGAAAATTGGTGCCCGTGTGCCTAAAACACCGCTTCACTTCACTGGCGCTAAGCAAAATAGCGGTGATTTTAATGGCGCGTAAATCTATCATTTCTATGTAGTGACTAAAGGAGGATAAAAGAAAACAAAGGATACTTGCTATTTAATCAAAGAAAAACAAAACAGTATAGGTTATTGAGCATCAAAAGATACCTTCAAAAACCATGTAATTTTTTTACACAATGTTTAAAAAAAACTAATTTAAGGCATTGTTTTAAGATGTACTTACTAGAAAAACTCATCGCCATGGATCCAGAAAAACTCATCAATTAAGTATCATCGATAAATTATTGAAAAAAGTTATAAAAAATCATTGTTGGAGAACCACCAAAAAATTTAGTTATGCAAAAATAACCCTAAAGTGTGGACATTCGATTTATTAAATCGAAGAGTTGCACTTAACGCTTATATGAAAATCCACAAACAAGAAAAAAAATCACATTTTATTCATTCCTAGTATTTATGATGTTTTGACAAATCTGCATATAAAAAGTATATTAGTAATGACTTATTTGCAAAGTTAGTACCTTATTTGTAAAGATCATTTCAAAGCGTGAACTTTACAAAAATTTACATATTATATTTGCAAATTTCTTTAAAGACCAATTACTAAAAAAAAGTTCACACGGTATCTTGTTAACGTTGCACTATATATATGAATTTAGTACCTTATTTGTGAAAATCATTTTGAAGTATGAACTTGACAAAAATCCATAACATATTATATATGCAAATCACCACATATTTGTGAATATCCTTAGAGATGAATTGCTAAAAGAATGTTCGTGAATGTCGCACTATATATGTGAATTTAATATGGTAATCATAAAGTTAAAGTTATGCATGCTTGAATTATATGAGGTTCACAAATTTGATTATTCAAATTTAATAAAGTTTACAAAAAAAATGATGTGAATCTACATTTTAGTAAGAATTTGCGATATAAGAAGAGTGTATTAATATATAGCGTGAACCTAAGAGGGTTAGCCCGTGCCAAGGGTTAAAAGGTTATAAAAAGAAAGCAAGCATTTTTGCCAATTTACATGTCATTTTCATCCTTCAGTAGGGTCATTTTTTGTAATTTATTATGGTGTAATGGACTAACCATAAATCAACTGCTGGTTTCTCCTCTTAAAAACAAAAAACCGCCCGATCATGTGGCATCTGACGGGACCGTCCAGCACCCATATCACACAAATCAAGTGCACGTGTCACATGACACGTGTTGATATATGCGAGCACGAAAAATGTACTCAATTTTTTACCAATGTTTTTCGGGTATAGTAATGGGCCCTGACCTAGGACTAATCAGACTGCTATAAGAGAAATCATACCCAAACCCGATAAGAACTACATGAACCAGACTTGGGCCATATGCAGTAAAATAATATTTTTTATCATGTTTACATTAAAATTTTGTGGGTCTTAATCGGAGCTCGGGTCTAGCTTGGGTATGGTATACAATTTCACAAACTATACCTGGATCCATGTATTAATCAGACATTCCAGAACGAACCCAAGTCTTAATCAGGTCTTCTTATTTATCACCATACCCAGACCATATAGGGTTTGGCACGAGTTGGGCCTGGGTAAACCCAACCCATTGCGACCCTTATCTAAAGTGTTGAAAATCAATAATTATAAATTTTAAAAATTTAAAATATTATAAAATCATATTTTTTCATAAAAAACATAAATTGAAAGTCCCGTTCCTAGCAAATGAAACATGCCAAATACAACTATACTGTGAAAGTTGAAACTATCGAAAAATGAAAAATAGTGTCTATCACACTTAAGCCAAGCACACCCACCATTTTTTCAGAGAATGGCATGGAGTATATTAGATCACATGGTTTATCATAGATCCCATAATATCCTAATCCTGACCATCGATCTCAAGTCCCGGATCATGCTATTTGACCAGCTGGTTAGTAGTCCATCAAAGTTTGAGAGTTTTTATGTTGATCGGGTTGGACCCAATCTAGATTATAAATTGATTATTGAACAGGCTAGGGGTGTCAATGGGTCGGGTTTGACATGGACTCGACCTGTACCAAATCTTATAGGGTCAGGGTTTGGTGATAAATAAGAAGGTTCAAATAGAATCCAGTCCGAGTAATATATGGATCCGAATATGGTTTGTGAACTTTCATACCAGAACTGGGCCCAACCTGAGTTCCAACTAACATCCATATATTTTCATTGTAAAAAAATATGAATTTACCGGGTCTGGTTCATGTAATCTTTATAGGATCAGGGTATAATTTATTGAATCTTGATCTGGTTCCAATACCAGCATCCCAAATCAGGTTTAGGTCTGGTTTGATCTTGATCCAAACCAAACCCGACCCGTTGACACTCCTATCGTCCTTCTTTTACTTTGACCTTTTAGGCAAACATTACCTTCAGCATAAACCAAAATATCAAATTTCAGTGTTTCATAAAAAAGGGAAGAATGCCATTGGGAATCACATAAAAAAGTAAGTAAAGCGGATTCTAATATGATTTCAAATCTCACAGACCCGTTTTCTCATGTTTGCTTGCACATGAGAAATGTAGTAAATGAGATTTTTTCTCACCATTGTGAGCAAATGATTCTAGTTTGTGGCCAAGCACCGACCCAAAATCGTGAGTCGGTTCAATTAAGTTATATACGATTCACCTTGTGAGTCTATTTTACCAACATTGCATCAGTTTCTTAAGCACTTAGGCAGTTCCTATAAGAGGGGAGGGGTTCTATCCAAGGTAGGGCTGCCAACTGATCGGATGACATGGATCTTTTAAGTAAAATCTGAATGTGCATTCATAATGGATTCAGAACTATTCAATGGGATTACTTTTAGATTTAGGTCAGATTCGGATCAGCATTTTAAGCTGGATCTGGAGTTTATCCGATTCAAAATCTGACCCATTTTTTTATGTGTAAAAAAATAGTTTATTTTGTTTACATGTAAATAGCTTGTTTTTGTTTTAGTACTACCAAATGTATTTTGGAGTTGGATTCAACCTTAACTCTTATAATTTGGATCAGAATATAATTTGGATCTATTGTTTACATTTGCACCCCTAATCTAAGGTCTTTGTAAGCCCCACTATTTTTTTGAAGAATTCTAAATGAAATATTCCTACTTGTTGAGAAATTCTTGTTTAGGCACGGGCAATACTCGCAATTTTTAGCAATTATCGCTTTCTGAGGTCTTGAATCGTGTGGATTTGCTCTATGAGAAGATTCGGGGCAAACCGCGACGGATCCAACCTCAATATTTATAGATTATGTGTATATTGTGTTCACATGAGTTCACCTCGGATTTGGGGTTTAAACGAGAGGATATCTCGTTATTTCACGGATTTTGGCGAAAAAGGTTATATCGGTAATTATGAGTCATACCGAGGCCCAATTTCGCCGTAACTGAGAAGTTAAATATACTTTATGAAAGCTTAAACCTTAATTTACAAAATATAATTAAAAATCTTGATTTTTAAATAAGTTTAGATTAGTTCTTTGTAACGGTTATTATATTGAAATTTTTCAAAAAGAAAAAGATGAGGTAAATTGCAAAATCCTCAAAACCTAGTAGAGGGTTTTAGAAAAATGTTTTACAAGAGGTAGGTTTGTGAATTTAGAGAAGTTGACATGGGCTCCACCCCAGCCCATGTCTCCTTTTAAAGGCTTATGAAAAGAAGTATTTATAAAAAACCACTTTTCAAAATAAGATTTTTGAAAAGTTGGAAATTATTTTTTTTGAGGCCTTAAAGAGGCATTTTCAAAAGTGGGTGGGCACAGCCCACGTTTTGGGGACTAGGCTGGGCGCCCCTTAGGGGGTAGCCCTTGCCCCCTTTTTCAAAAAAAAAATAATATATAAAAAAAAAGGGGAGGGGAGGGCGATTTATTTTGGGTGGGAGGCTTTGACCTTGACCTTGAAGGTCAAGGCCAACCACTCCCCTTTGATTAAGGGGAGTGGTTGGAAGGTACAAGGTACCTTAGACCCCCCCCTTAGGGGTGTTAGAGTAGGGTGGGGCGTGGGAGGGGGAGACCACACATCTCCCCTCCTTCACTCCCCACCATCCATCTTCCCCCTCCCCCTTTTTAAGCAAAGCAAGGGAAGAGTGAGAGGGTCGATGCCCCCCTTCTTCCACTCTTCTTCTGTCTCTCTCTCCTTCCACACTTCTCCTTCTTCCTCTTCTACACTCTCTCCATTTCCTCTTGGAGTTGCTGTTCAGCTGGGCCAACCTAGCACAAGGTGAGGCCCTCCTTCCTTGGCTTTGTTTAAGTTTTTTTTTGTGTGTTTCAAAAAAAAAAAATTCTGTAAGTGTGTGTGTGTGTTTGGTTCGTGGTGATGCTAGAGCGCCCCCCCCCCCTTTGTGCTGGAGCTGGGCAAGGTGCTGGGCTGAGCCCTTGCGAGGCCAGCCCAGGCCGGTTGGTGGCCTTGCCGAGCCCACTGCTGGTGGGTTGGGCAGTTGCAGGCCGGGGACGGGCCCCGGACTGACCCAAGTCGGTCAGTCCGGCTTTTCCCTTTGTTGGGCTGGCTGCAGCTGATGCTGCAGCCTTTGGGTTGGCTTGGGTGGTCTGGGCCACACTGGACCCAGACCTACCCGAGGTGGATCCACCCATGGGTGAGCCCACCACGGGTGAGCCCACCGTGGGTGCGCGCACACACCCACACTACCACATCCCCCCCGCCCTTCTTTCCTTGGTGGGTATACACGCACCACCCGGGTGCCTTAGCACCCGGGGAGTTTTTTTTTTGTTAAGGTCTGACCTGCCATATCGGGGCTGCAGGCCCTGGCTCGAGCCACCACTTGGCTTGAACCAGGGGCCTGCATGGGCCCCTTTTCTCTGTGCTTTGACCGGGCCAAGGCCCTTTTGGCAGGCGGGTGGCCTGGTGCGCATGGCACCCGGGTCACCTCTTTGGTGCAGCCACTGAGTGGGTGCGCTAGGTGAGTGCGACCTGGCTCGGCCCATGGTTGGGCTGAGCCAGATGCTACAGACTAGGAGTCTGTAGCAGGCAGCCCCCCCTCCTCCTTGGCCTGTTGGCTGCAGTGCCGCCTAGAGCCGGGTGCTTAGTGCACCCGGGGCATGGTGCAGGGCGCACCACTTAGTGGTGCGCTGGCCCATTTTGGGCCTGGTCTGGACCCTTGGCTGGGTCAGACCAGGCGTGGCCTGTCCCCAGCAACTTTGGTTGCTGGGGTAGTTAGGCTGGGTCTGGACCTCCAGTGATCCAGACCGCCACCCTGCTTTGGCGCCCCACCTTGGCCACCTCCTTGGTGCCCACTGCGGGCTGGCGAGCACCCGCTGGGTGTTTTGGTCAGGACCCGCCCCCAGGTCAGTCCAGGGGTGTCTGTGGGGCACCCCAGTTAGTGCCCTGCCCCCTTTTCGGTTGGCCGGGCCTGGACCAATCGGGTCCAGGCCAGAGCCTTTGGCTTGGCTCACCCAACCGGATGGTTGGGTTAGCCGCACCCCTATGGGTGTGGGCTAAGGCCCGACACCCTGGTCCGAACCCACTGCTGGGTTCAGACCAGGGGTCTTTCATGACCCAGCTGAGTCTGGTCATGAGCGAGCCGAACCTCGCTTAAGGTCTCGGTTGGCCCGTAGGGCCCTGGGCTAAGCCTAGCCCTCTTGTGGGCACTTTAGGCTTAGCCGGGTGCTGGCACACCCGGGTTGGCGCATGCGGGCTGAGGCCAGTATGGCTGTCATCCCCATGGGGCCAGTTCCTAGGCGGGGATCAAGGGTGACAGAGCCCCCATGGCCTAGCCATTTGGTCAGCCCCCCCCCCCCCTTTCGGGTTTTAGGTTCCCTTGTTGGCGCCACAGCGGCACCGGGTGCTAAGGCACCCGGTAACCTTGTCACATCATTGGGCAGCCCCTTGGAGTGCTCGGACCCGGGGTTTGAACCCCTTATGGGTAGCCACAAGGTTGATGCAATCCCCTTGGAGTTCCGTGGAATTCATCTGCGGCGGCGGTTGCCTTTCCATGCCGTTAGGAAATATCGAGCCTTAGGCGGAGTGTGTCCCTTGCTAGCAACATATGTCTCGGTTGGAGGCTTCTATTGCTCATACTCCGTGGCCCCGTAAGGGAGTTAGTGCAGATGGGTTGCAAGCGGTGTTGCGACTCACGCTCTCATAAGGTTGTCCGATCCTACGGACCTTTAAGGTTGCGGTCGATTTCGTGCCCCAGGCGTGCGGACCCCACTTTTGGTTATGCCAATGTTATTCCCATTAGTATGAGATAATATTGATTTCTCTTCCCCTGACACTTGTGAGTGTGGGATTTGCGAGGACCCCTGGCGGATGACCTACCCCCACTTTTGGTTATGCCAATGTTATTCCCATTAGTATGGGATAATATTGATTTCTCTTCCCCTGACACTTGTGAGTGTGGGATTTGCGAGGACCCCTGGCGGATGGCCTACCCCCACTTTTGGTTATGCCAATGTTATTCCCATTAGTATGGGATAATATTGATTTTTCTTCCCCTGACACTTGTGAGTGTGGGATTTGCGAGGACCCCTGGCTGATGGCCTCGCTACACGAGAGTTGTCGTGTTAATATGGTACGCGTGTGGTTTGACGAACTTGCACCAATGCGGGTTGTTCCGTCTCGTGAGAGCAGGTTGGCACGTTCGGACACTCACATCACCAGCTCACTTGTCGAGCTTCTTCGGGTTTGGACCTCTCTCGTATATCGATAGATATACACTGCACCAGAGGTGCCCTTTACGTGGCATACACTTGAAGAGGTACTCGAATTATCATAGGGGTTGACACTTTTGCCCTGTTGAGGTTTTGAGACTCGGTTGGAGTCTACGGGCAATGGCCCAGGTCAGTGAGAATGTGCTCACATGTTCGTGTCACCCTAGGCATAAAATAAAATGGTATAACTATCGCCCTCACAGGCGGTGTGCTCGTGGTAGCCGTGTGAGGCTGAGCACGTGAATGGGCAGGCCAAGTCCTCGTTTGCGTACCCCGTGGGGACCACGAGGCACGACTACCTCGAGAGGAGGTATGACCTGAAGTATGAGCCTAAATAAGATAAACCTGCCGCACCCCATTCACAATTTGGTCACCCAGGGAGAGGGTGAATGGTACAACCCCGAGTGACGTGTCGTTACTACGACTTGTTCTTTAGAGGAGCCGATGTGTCCTCTGACCTCCAGTCACTCGGAGTTAGGGAGGTCAAGGTACCCTTTTTCAGGGACCTTTACTACTGTAGTAGTACGGATTGCAATCCTTCACCCCTGCGAAAGGTCTCTCCTGGCTGCGTGTCGCCCGCAGGTGGTTTTCTCGTTTTGTAGCATCCCCGGTTACCACATTAGAAATTAAATAACAGACGCCGGGTGCATGTCTCACAGAACTTGAGGGTTTTCCTTCGCGTACCCGAAGGAGGTTAAAAGATGAACATAAAGACTAACCAAACAGACTGACTTACTGTAGTTGCTACTTTAGAGCAGTACACACTTTTGTTCAGTTGCTACCCTCTGTTGGTTGGTTCCTACTCTGTTACTTTAGCTGCTACTTCTGTTGTTCAGTTTCTGTTTGTTACTTTAGTAGTTGCCCTGTTACTTACTTGTAGTTTTACAGTCTTGTGGCACGTGCACCTACCTGACACGCACTGGTACTTTTATTCAAGTGTTTCTAACTGTTCCATCATGCTAGTTATAGTCTTGTACTTAGCACACTTGTAGCATGTTGCTTACCCTCTGCTATTCTTTAAAAATGATAATGTATGGATGGTTTGTCTCACCAACTCGCAAGAGTACTGACCCCGTTTTATGGGGATACAGGTGACGAGTAGATGCAGCGCGATGCGACGGCGCACAGCAGGAGCCTTGAGACCCACACTTTGCAGCAGATTCTGGCTTCTTCTGGTTTTGGGGTTTGAGGCGTTGTACCCCTCCTTTTTGGGAGACTGTTCCTTTTTGTACCCAGTCTCATTTTTGTATCATTATAACTATTGTGGAAATGAAGAATACTTTATTTGTC
Source organism: Nuphar pumila (assembly GCF_984573655.1). Taxonomy (NCBI): domain Eukaryota; kingdom Viridiplantae; phylum Streptophyta; class Magnoliopsida; order Nymphaeales; family Nymphaeaceae; genus Nuphar; species Nuphar pumila. Next base: position 139,312,671 of record NC_143250.1, on the reverse strand, counting down.
TACTGTGGTTTGGTTTTCTCACTGTGGCTCGCTCAGACTTGCGGCCTTTGCTTTACCCCTGTTTCCCTCCTTTACTTCCGCTAGTTGTTTTTCACTCTGTATATCCTTCAGAAAAAAATTTTTGCTCAAAAACTCAAGGTTTTTACAAGGTCGGGGTTTGGGGCGTCACAGTCTTAGTGATGGTTGTCTTTTCTTCTGGTTATAAATTCAAAAAATGCTTCAATATGATTTATGTTGCATTAAAGTCTAAAAGGGAACAAAAAAAGTCCTACCTAATGCATTAGGATGTGCAGAAAAAAATGATTGTACGACTAATTTGGTGCATTTTCTTAAAAATCTTACAGTTTTTTTATACTCTTAGGTTTAAAATTGTAAATATTTGAATTTAAAAAGACTTTTTTACCTTTAGTACGTATGAACTTTCTTACAAATATTTGATTGTTTTTTTGCAAAATAGACTATGTTCTTATATACGTATCTCTCTGATTCAACATTAAAAACTTTTATTTTTATAGTAGTTAAAAAGCTAAGACGCAACTCTATAACTTTAATGTTTTGAGTCATAACCGAAAACCTCTCTAGGGTTTCTGTTTTAAAGTTTTAAAACTAAAACAAAAATATGCTCTACAGACCCAAACACCGAATAATGAGTAGTTTCAGAGGATGTTTCGAACTAGAAAATGAAGGATTTCAAAAAAATACATTTTCAATAACACCTGATTTGCTAGAAAATGATGAATGGGTGCTAAAATACAATCCGACAACGTTCCTAAAATTTGAAAAAGTTAACATAAAATATATGCGAACTTGAAGAAATCCTAATAAAATATGTGCGAACTTCTTAAAGTCTGCATATATATTTTATGTAGACTTTCTTAAGTCTGCATATATTTTATGCAGACTTTAGGAAGTCAACACATATTTTATGTAAACTTTCTTAAGTTCACATATATTTTTATGCGGACTTTCTTAAGTCTGTATATATTTTATGCGAATTTGAAGAAGTTCACACATATTTTATACGGATTTTTTCAAGTATGCATATATTTTATATGAATTTTCTAAGTTTTAAGAACATTATCGGGGTTATGTCTCAGTGCCCTTTTATTGTTTTTCAGCAAATCAAGTATAGTTGAAAATATATTTTTGTCTAGTTTCATTGTTCTTTTCTGTATATATTTTTTTAAATCTTTTATTTTATGAGTCAAAATGTCATTGGAAACTACCAATTATTTGATTGTTCTATTATGCAAAGCATTTTTAGGTTTTAGTTTTAAAACTTAGAAACATGAATCATAAAAGAGTTTTCAATCCCAACTCAAAACATAAAAGTTATAGGCGTTTGTCTCAAATTTTCAACAATTATAAAAACACAAGGTTTTAATGTCGGATCAAAGAAATATAAATCTGAGAACAAAAATTATTTTGCAGAAAACAATTACATATTTTAGAGGAAGTTCGCATATATACTAAGAAGTTTGTATGTGAGAAAGGTAAAAAGGTATTTTTAAATCTAGATTTATGATTTGGGGGAGGGGGGCGGGGGATAATATCAACAATTATATAATTTTTAAGAAATTGCATCAAATTAACGGTAAAGTACAGTCATTTTCCGTTAAGACATGTGACTCATGTGAGATCGTGGCTGGTTCGAATCCGGCCCCCCTCAAAACATTAGCAAAAAAAATAAAATCTTAAATAAAAAACCAGCTGTTCGAGCTTGGTTTAAGCTAAGTTCAGATTGAACGTTTTACTTATCAGGTGATCCATGCTCATCGGGTTGATTATGACCTGATCCTGACTCATACCGGATCGGGTAGGACCTGTGATGTCGGTTAGCAGGAGGAGCTGGGTATGGTTTCTGTTTAAGATCCGTAATTTTTTAATATAAAAAATATTTTGCTTACCTCATTTATTTAATTTTTTTTTCTTTTTTTCTTCAACTGATATCTGGGCTGGGCACACTTAACGTAACCTATCCACGGATACCTAGACGATACGTGAACGTGCATTTTTTGTAAGCATCAAGACATGTAAAGTCTTTTTTTTTCTTTAATTTGAACGTGAGCAAAGACAAATATATCTTGAAATATAAAATATATATTTTTAATACATGACCTATGTGTCATGTCGTACATCCTAGTCCTGTATAAAGTGTCCGTGTGACGTAACACAAATCTGTGTATTTATGACTCAAGCTGTGGTCCTAAGGACAAGACAGAAAATATCAAATCGATATGGATCCACTAAATCCACACCCAGATTGATCTGCACCCACTTGGTCTGACCCGACAAGTCTAACAAAAATAAGGGGTGAGCCTGACTTAAATCAGGTGACAAATATTTTGTGCATTAAGCACATGCCTGTCAGTTGTGGGGCCCAAGGCCTGATGGAGGGCTATCAGGTACTTAATGCACAAATTTTGTGCCATGTGATTGCACCCGATACCAACTCTAATTTTCAAACATGGGTCAGGGGTCAGGCCGGGTCTGAGCCTAGCATGCATCACTTAGTCTGATCTTACCAACCAAAATATGTTATGAGCTCATTTTTTCTCATATAAATGCAAGGATGATTTGCAAATGTCACCAAGTTAATGAAATGTTGGGAGTTGGACACTACTTTCGGATCAAACACAGAAAGAGAATCAGAAGATTTATAACTCAGAATCAATATAAACACAGAGAAGGCAAAGACTGGTTCAGAAACAGAAGTCTATCAGAACAGCGTGCAGTAACCAATCACAGCTTGTTATCGACTGGGAACAAGTTCCTCTGGTAATTGTTTGATGGGAGAGTACGGTCCCCTCTTCACCAATTCACGAGGCCCTGACCATCTGCCAATTTTCTTATTTACAATGATCATAAATTATAATACCCCCCCCCCCCCTTCTGTTACACTCTCTTTCTCTCTCAAGCAAATGACCAAGACATCCTTTCTCTCACTGTAATAAAAAAGGGGTCCTTCTTTTCTGTTCCTCTCTCTAGCAAATGAGCTGGCTCAGCCCAAGTGCGGCCCGACCTGCCTGACTCATTTTATTAATAGATCAGGTTCTGACCCAGTTCTTAATGAGATCAAGTTTGAGCAACTGCTTATGACTCGACCCCAATGTCTAGCAGGTTGTTCAAAGCCAGCCCAAACTCATTTATAAGATATTTTCTAATGAAATTCATTAATTAATTCTTATAATACTAAACTAATTGATTAATTAAATAAAAAACAATATACACAACTAATTATCTTTCTATTTCTCATATCATCAATACAAATAATTTGATCCCACCAACTATTAAAATATGAATTAGATAGTTCAAGCTCATCGAGTCAGCTTAGTAGTAGTCCATGATTTATTCGAGTGGGACATGTTTTGGCTCAATAGTCAATGAATCAGAACCTAAAACTTTGACCTAAACCCATTGGCCAACCGAACCCATTGCCCACCCCTAGTTAAAAGGGTCACTGCTCTTTCTCTTTCTGGCAAAGGAGTGAAGGTAGTATTAAGAAATCCCTTCTCTTCTCTAAAGGGCCGGTTTGTGTATCAAGAAAAATTTTCCTTTGTCTTAGTAAAGTGTACTTTTCTTGTAAAGCTCACATCTTGGATTTGTGGTGCATGCAAACGGGTGAATTTTTTTTTCTGCAGAAAACTTTCTGCCTACTGCTTGTTTTCCACTTTGCAATCCCGTTTTCAATGAACACAAAGTTCGACTGCGTGGTCAGACTTTGTTTCCGCTGTAAAACTCTCTTGGTGGAATTTTGCTGCACTGAGTGGGAGACCCATAATGATTTTCTTTTTTGGTTCATATCGCCGACCCCAATTGTTTTGAGATGAAGGCGTAGTTGTAGTTGTAGTTGTTGTAAGCTGGGGTTAGGCAGATCCCTACTAGTTATACCAACTATACCATTGGGTTTTGAACTTGCAACATCCTGACGTGTACTAGCTGTTCCTACCTAACAATCCGAGCCTCCGTTGGTTTGGACGGAGAGTGTTACCGTGAAAAAACGCCCTAAACGTCTCTTCTCTGGACTAATAAGACACCTTTGAGTCCCAGCTCTTCTCTTTTGAGGGTCACTCTCTTTTTCTCTCTCACTTCTTATAACGGTTCTCTTGCTTTCTCTCTCTAAAAAATAAGTAAGGCACTTTTGATCTTCTCTTAAAAGGGTCAAGGTGTCCCTTTTCTGTCTTCTTCAAAGTTTTGGAACTGTGATAAGGGAGACAGATTTTCAATGAGAGAAGACAAATGGCAGATGTCTCACTAGATGACTAAAGGTGACCGTTTATTTTTTGAGCAGTTGGTAGAGTTCCACAATTTCATGGTTCCAAGGATTGGATTTTCCCACCACTGAGGTGGTATCCCATGTAAGGGTGTCTAACGTGTTTGGTTTACCCGTATGGGACCCGAACCAAATCCTATAGGGTCTGGGTATTGTGATAAATTAGAAGACCCGATTAAGATCTGTGGACCTAAAGATCCGATTAATACATGGACTTGGGTATAGCTTGTAAAATCTTATATCAGATCTGGACTCGACCCGAGTTTCAATTAAGACCTGCATATTTTCAATGTAAAAATAATAAAAAAACATGGTTTTATCGGGTATGATTTTTCTTATAGTGGACTCGAGTAGACCCAAGTTCAGACTTGATACCATACCTGAAAATCCGGTTCAAGTTTGGTTTCACCTAGGTCTGAACCAAACCCGACCCATTGACACCCCCAATCCCAAGTGGTAAGCAGGGTCCTGTGCCAAGCTTAAAGCTGAGGTTTGAACCCCTCTGCCACATTGGGCTTAAGAGATATCTAGTAGGGGTCTGCCTAACCCCATATTGCCTATAAGAAAAATAAAAGATTGAATTTTTTTAATACATGTCACGAGAAGGAAACAAAGGCTAAGATAAACACTAAAGATGAAAAAACAATGAAAAATGATCATAGTGTGCGACAAAAAATGACTTGTTTCTTGAAATGCCTTGGATTTTTTTAAATTTGTCTACTGTTTAAAATCGCAAAAACTATTATTTTTTAGGATAATTTTAGCGTTTGCACCTATAATTTTTTATGTGTTTTTTCTTCATATGCAAATTTTCTTTGTTTCTATCGAAAATACCTTAGTCACACATATTTTATGAGAATTTTAGTATATTTTTTATGTGAGGTAACTGAACTATTTGCGAGGTTTTTGGGTTTGAGTTTAAAAGAATTTTTGCAGTTTTTTTATGCGTATTTTTAAATTTTTTATGCGAAGTAACTCAGGTATTTGTTATATTTGCTATGTTTTTTGGTTCGAGTTAAAAAAAATTCATAGATATTTTATGCGAATTTAAGAATTTTTGTAGGTGAAGTAACTCAGGTTTTACTATATTTTTTATTCAAGTTTAAAAAAATCACAGATTTTTTTATGCAAAGTAACTCCAATCATAAATTCTTAAATTTACATAAAAAATTAATGAAATTTCTTTTAAAGTCAAACCGAGAAAGATAACAAATATTGCACATACATGAATTACTTCGCATACAAAATTTACTAAATTCGTATAAAATATGTGCGACTAAGGCGTTTTCGATATAGATAGAGCGAATCTGCAAATGAAAGAAATTTGTACTTAAAATGATAGGTGCAAAGGTTAAAATGGTCATAAAAAGTATAATATTTGTGATTTTGAATAATAAACCAATTTGAAAATTTTCAAAGCATTTCAGAAAATATGTCATTTTTGTTGTATGCTACGATCATTTAAAAAAAAAAAAAGAAATTCCAAAAGAAAAAAAGTTTAAAGTCAAAATCCAAGTTTTATATTTTCATATTTTGTTAGAATTACTAAAGGTGTTTGTACCGGTTAAAACTTACAAATTAAATTTGTACTACATAAGTCTAGGTGTATCAATGGGTCAGGTTTATGCGGTAAGGTGATAAATACGAAGACCTGATTAAGACTCGGGCCCACTTGTGTTCCAATTTTTCAATATCAAAATGATAAAAAATATTGTTTTGCCGGGTATGACATGGGTCCGGTTCATGTAGTTCTTATCCGGTCCGGGTATGGTTTCTCTTATAGTGGATCAGACCTGATACCATACCTAAAAATCATGGTCAGATTTGGTTCTACCTGGATCCGTTGACACCCCTTAGTCACGATTGAAAAACAAGAATATGGAATACCATCATCACCGTACTGCAAGCTAGGAAATAGGTTAAAATATGTGGACATGGGTGTCCACCAAGTTTGAAAATTGAACCTCATCTGTTAGGGTTAGCCATGGTCCGAGCCAAGACGGTCAGGGCTCAGCGAGTCGCACCCACCAATGAATATTAAAATCGGTCTTTATTGAGATACCGTCATACACGAGGCTCAAACCAAGTCAAAGTTCACTAGAATTTGTAACATGGCTATATAAGTTGGAGCAACTCATAAATTGTTTAAAGAGTACAAAATAGAAATAAGCAATGACGTATGAAACAGAAGCCATAAAACAAGTATTAAAAAGTAGTATAGAGTGTGTCTACAAATAAATTTTTTAAAAGCAAGCTGGGTTTAGGCAGACCCTTATCAGCTATACATAAATACCATTGGGATTCGAACTTGCAAACGTTCCACCACAAGGGGACTTTCACTAGCTGCTCCTGCCAAACAAGCGGAGCCCCTTGGTCTACAAATATGTTTTTAAAGCAATATAGAAGCATATGAGAAGCAACAAGCAAAAGCTAAAATAGATTACGAACCACTTGGTGGAATTTTGAATGAACGTACTTGTTATAGTTGTATCATGAAATGTAGCTTACAATCTCATTTAGTTCGTAACCTAACAATGATTTAACAATTACTGCTTGCATAATATATATTAATATGATAAATACAAAAAGTGACCACAACACTTTCAAATAAAAGAGAAAGTAATATGAAGTTTGAAAAATGATTTGAAAAGCAAGTGAAAAACACATTTATTTATTTATTGTGTTTGAGAGCAGTTTGGGAAAAGCATGCTTGCTAGCCTAAGAAAGCACTTTTTGATAACTATAGAACAAGCCAACTTTAAGCTGATCCACTCTATGGTTAGCGATTCTTGAGCCCATTAAACAGAGAAGCTATGACTCGAACTGGTTCGCGATTCTTGAGCCCATTAAACAGATAAGCTATGACTCGAACCGGTTAATGGCCCAACCGACTCATAGGAATCATGACTGCACCCATGTGAGACCTGTTTTACCAAAAATAAGTTGGTCTTAAAAGGGTTAGGGTTAAACAAGTCATTATGGACTCTGTGGCTGGTCATCCAGCTCAGTCTGTCTCGTGACCACCGTGCAGAAGAATTCTCCCTCTCCCATCATATATTTTGTCCTCATCTCCCCAACTTTACTTTACTATATCTCCATCACCCTCCCTCCCTTAAAGCCCTGCTCTACTAAAACACCAAGTGTTGGCTTTCCCCTTTCACAGAATCAAACATTTTCCACCACCTCTTCACTCTGCTTTCTTTCTTCGTCATCTGCTCACTCATTTTCATACCAAACCAAACTGAAAAAGTGCAGAAGAAGATGCTTTCTGAAACTTCAGTTGGGTCTTTCTTGAGGCAGTTGAGCAGCAGGGACCCTTGGAGCTCATCAAAGAGGTGGAACAGGAAGCACCCACCTGAGAATAACCTCAGCCAGATAGCAGGCCTCAACCTCCATGAGAATGGGATGGTCCTCAGGAAGAGGGTCATGGTGGTTATAGATTCTTCCACACGTGCTAAGCATGCCATGATGTGGGCTCTCACACATGTGACCAACAAGGGGGATCTCCTCACCCTCCTCCAGATCATACCACCAAGCACCCCCAGGGAGGCCCTTGTTACCAGTGCTGATAGAACCTCCCATCTTGCCAATACTCTTGGATCTCTCTGCAAGGCATGCAGGCCAGAGGTGTTCCGCCAAGCCCATCTTCTTTGCTTTGATTTTTTGAAAACATCTTTTGTTAGGGAAATGCACATTGTCAAAACAGGGTTTTTTACAACTTGGGTTGCTCTCTGATTTTCTCATTTTGGCTCTCTGTTTTTGTTGATCAGGTTGAAGTTGAAGCCCTTGTGATCCAAGGCCCCAGAATATCAACTGTCATCAGCCAAGTGAAGAAACTTGAAGCCTCTGTTCTTGTTCTGGGCCAGAAGAAGCCTTCACTTCTCAGCTGGTAGCTTCACTATTTGATCTATTGTGTTTCACTGTTTCTAGTTGCATATCTTTTCCACATTTTCTTGTGTTGGTGTCCCTCTAATTTGTTCCCTTATTTTTGGTTTGTTGATCTCTAAAAGACTGATCCTTACAGATCTGAATCATTCCCCAAGACATAGCTTTCCTAAAGAAACAACTCAGTTCGAAAATATTTTTACCTATTTATCTGCATTACCACCATTGTGAAAAATATTCTCCCCTATTAGTCACTAGCTTTAGTAGCATATTTATTTGTTCTCCTTTTTGGTATGTGGAAACGTGCTCTCTTTAGAAAACAAAAAGATGGTAGTGTTCCATTTGCAGGATCTGCCCCCTTAAGTTCTAAGATCCATTGTATGAATTGATTTTCATCAAGTGGGTTTGTTGTTGCAGCCTGTTCCAGAGCAGCAGTGAGGAATTTGTGGAGCAATGCATCAAGCATGCTGACTGCTTAACGTTGGCTGTTAGGAAGCAGAGCAAGAGCGTTGGAGGGTATCTCATCAGCACCAGATGGCAGAAGAACTTCTGGCTTTTAGCCTGATCCATGTGACCATGATGGGTTTGTCTCTTTGTATTGCTTGGGCTCTGCTGTAAAACACCTTTGTAACTGTAACAATAAAACTATAAATAGCATTAGCATCCGAAGTTTGGCCTTTCTAGCACCCTTTCTGTATAGTTTGATTGATCTCCAAATGGTAGAAGCCAATGAATCATTCAAGTTACACTAAGGTCTATCTGACTATCTCCATCAATCCATTTATGGCTCATCTCCAAAACCATGCCAAGGAATCAGCAATATCCATCAAGAAAAGGAAGAAAGGAAAGAACAAGCACCAGAAAAGAAAAAGCGCCAACTAAAGCTCGCTAGACACTTTTTCTTTGTGATAAACAGGCAGCAATCCCCAAAAAAGAGGCGGACAACCTCTACAGTAATATGTTTTCTCATCTTTCTGAGTTACACACGGGTAACAAAAACTCCCAAACAGCTCACACAGATGCAACAGTTCAGTTAAACTGCCTCACCACAACCTGAGGAAGCCTCTATAAGCCGATTGCAAAATGCAACCAGTCTGTCCATTAATTTCTTATAAAACTATTCTGAACTTTTGGACCAGGATAGCGAGGAAGAGGATCCCTATTTTCGTGCCCTGATGTCATGATCTCTCTATGGGATTTCATTGTTGCATGTTGTTTTCATTTAGGTCTGATCCGATGGATGCGATTTACATTAGTAATGATTAAAAAACATATTTTTTTGGGTTGAAAACCACTATCTAAGGATCAATTTCCTATCAAATTTACCATGTTAAATTCATAGGGTTTAGTGAAAACAACTTCCAACAGAAAATTCACAAAGGGTAAATGGCGTTAAGGCATGAAGATAGAGATGAGTGGATCCCGTATCGGATGGTGAAAGGTCATGTAACAGCCTAAAATTTTGGTGTGCAGCTCATCATTTATAGGACTTGTGGTGTTGTGTTTGTTCCCTTATATACTATTCTTATAAAAAACTACACAAAAAAGGACATGCCATGTCCTTTAAGTCTGTGTCCTCACGTGAAGATATTCTCGGTGCCTGGTTGTTATGCAAGCGTGTGCATTGTATGCATCAAATGTGTAACAGGGGAGGGTAATTGCAAGTTTTTTGTTGATAGGAGAACGGAAAAATCACCACAATTATCATCATGGTCGACTTTATAGACCAATTTCTACATTCCTGTCTATGTAGAGTTAAAACTTCAGTTACTTTTACAATCTTTAGTTACTCATCAATTGCAGAAGAAAGGAATTTTACTTGGCCTTGGTCACCCAATACTAGGACACAATCATAACGAGCAGAGAGATAAATATCACCTTGCATTACTTAACATAGTTTGGGATCGCTGTCTCAACTTCATTGATTTGTCTCCATTCATTCCATACAGCCCACCAGATGATAAGCGCCACCATCGCCAAACCTGGTGCCATCTTTTAGAGTGTTTTAGCTTGGGAGGCGCGAGAACGAATAACATGAAACAGGGTAATTGCAAGTTCTACAGCACTCAAAGCAGAAAGCAGGTTTTGAAAGATTAGCCACTTGGAAAATAAGATATGGTGACACCTAATAAAATAATATTTAAAATATTAAAATAATGACATGATCGTGTCCATGTGTCATATCATCCATGTCATTGTGACAGACTTAACCTTGAAAGCTACTACAGTTGGTAAAAAATGTCAAAATGACTGAATTGAGAATGTGAAAAAAACTGAGCTTTTTATTTGTTCACAAAGATCAGTAATGAAGATGGCTTGAAGATAACCACCAATATTGATTTGCCCTGCGGTTGAGGTCCTCCTGGTAGAGGCCCATTTGCTTCAAAGACATTGAAAAACAGCTTTTCTCAAATCCTTTGAAAAAAATATCTGCAATTTGACGATCTCAACCGACGAATTTTGTGACCCAAGTTCTCTTGAGCAACTTTTTTTCTCACATAATATAAATCTATCTAGATATGTTTGGGCTTGCTATGAAAAACACATTTACTGTCATATGGAGAGCACTTTATATTATCACAATGTAATAGAGGCGGATTTTAAATAGGAACCTCAATGTTTAGCAAGATGTAGGTTATCCAAGTTAATTCAGCACTGGTGGAAGCCATAACTCTGTATTCGGCTTTTGGACTAGATCGGGCAACAGTACTCTGTTTCTTTGCACTCCATGAAACACAGTTTGCACGGAGAAAACTGCAAAGACCGGTGGTGGATCGCCTTGCATCCAGACATTCTGCCACATTAGAGAAGGCACAAAGATCCAAAGTACTTTTAGATAATATCTGAAGACCAAAATCAAAACTACGTTTTGCATGTCACAACGGCTTGAAAATGATCTTCAATGGGGGTACATAAACTGACTAATGTAGCTCACACAAAGTCAATTATGGTGGGGGTGACCAACCCGCCAACCCGCCAACCCGCCAACCCGACCCGTCAACCCGTCAACCCGACCCGTCAACCTGACCCGCGAGCCTGAGAACCCGTTTACCCGACCCAACCCATTTATTAAATGGGTTGGCGGGTCGTGTCGGGTTACCTGTTTATTAAACTGGTCGGGTTCGTGTTTGCCACAGCCGACCCGTTTAATAAACGGGTCGGGTTCGGGTTGAGGTATGCTGACCCGCCAACCCGTCGGGTCGACCCGCCAACCCGACACGATTGCCACCCCTAGTCAACACCATGTCATCAACATGGTAAAATAATGGTTCCCTATTGACAATGATAAATGAATATTAGATGTATTGTCCATGCTGTATTGAAAACCAAAGTCAAGAAGAAAAATGCTCTCGGGGGTCAAACCAGGCTCGGGAAGCATGTTTGAGTTTGTAAAGGGCTCTCTTGAGCTTGTAAACATAATCAGGAAAAACATGCCTTGGATCGTGCTTTTCTGATGTAAAAAAGTGATATTTTTTTATAAAAATTTGGCACATTATGAACCATTTATTTTTGGACCCCTTAAAAAACCTAATTACTTGTAATAATCACATGATTCAAAGCAAGTTTCTTACTAAAAAAACCATGTAGATCACATCAGTAACATTTGATCTACAAAAAATTAGAAACTTTTGAATAAAAAAATAATTTCTACTTATTAGTTTCATACCTTCATTGGTAGCCAATATTTACCATATATATATATATATATATATATATATATATATATATATACCCTATTGCTCATCCGTAAAGAACCCATAGGTGAAGTTGTTTTAAATTTGCCACATGAATGCAATCAACATGATCAAAATAGTAGGAATTGACACTTGGATCATAGTTTTTTGATGTAAAACATGTTTTTTTGAGGTTTGAAAATTTGGTACATTGTAAGCCGTTGATTTTTTTAACCATCTTAAAATATGACATACAAAAGAAAAACATGATCTAAAGGTCAATTTATACTAAACTTAATACATAGATCACATTTGAAGGGTCAGATGTAGAGAAAAAAATGGAAAAAAATAAAAATATTATATTTTTTAACTAAAAAAATCCTTACCCACGAGGATAGTAAACATTACCTATATATATATATATATATATATATATACAAGAGTATCTTCAAACAGTGTTAAAGGGCAAATGCTCAATGAACACTGTTGTGCTGCTGATCATATGAATGATTAGCAACACAAAAAATTTTACTCTGAAAAAGGTCTTTAGTGGTGGTCAGCAACCTCTCAGCTTGGTTAATGGTGAATCAACAATGGTTTGGATATGAACAGGTGAACTATAGATGCTTATGTTACATTTCACTGTTATTTGGTTTCTAAAGCTTTTTTATGGATATTTAACAAAGGAAAATCCCAACTTAAGTGGTGGGGCCTGGGAGAGATTGTCACCTATCATATGGCAGTATGATCCACTCCCAAGCAGTTAAAACCCCTCAACTTCCCCCTTGCAAGGGAGGTCCAGGTGCAATATAACTGCACTCTTTTAGTGTGCTGCTGCACCTGATGTCTCTCCATCTTTGCTTGGGCACCACAGCTGACAGGCTGTATCCAAAGGATGGAGGATGATCAGGTACAGCAGCACACTAAAAGTGTGCAATCACATTGCACCAAATCCTCACTCCTTGCATGGAGCCTGCTACTTCAGTCTTAAGGCAAGGGACATACACTTAGGTATCGAACTCCTGACATCCTTCAGCCTGTGTGCCTTAAGGCCGACCCATAGTGACAAAAGTTAAAACCACATTTTTTGGCAGTCAAAATGTCTCGAGATTTTGATTTTTTTTTTTTAAATCTCATGTTTTTGGTAAAATCTGGGCAATACAAAATAAATTTTAAAAATAAAAATATTTTTATAAGAAAATATAAAAAAGAATTTAAAAATAAAAACCACAGTTTTTTCACGATAAAAAGCCGTTAAGAACATAAATATCACATTTAAATCACAATATTTATGTTTTGCGAAAAAAATCATAATATTATGAATATATCGCAAGAAATTTCTGTTTTTAACTTTCAGGTAATTTCTTGCGAGCTTTTCATAAATCTCGCAATATTTGTCACTATGGGCCGACCTACCTAGTCAGGTGCATGGAGTCCTTAGGAGAACTTTTTGAGCATTTAGCTTAATATTTTTATTCATCTAAAAGGTATGGGAACAAAACATAATTTATGCCAATTTCGGTGCCCTCCTTACTAAATCCTTCATGTGAAAGTTTGATCGCACCAGTAGTAGTACTAGTGGAAATATTTTGTTATTTTCCTGCACTATCCGTTGACAAAGAAATAGAGAATTACATATGTCAAAGCAAATATTTTTTAAGATTTTAAGAGAGTTCTTTTTAGATGAAAATCTTAGTCAAATTTTTGGGAAAAGAAACAATTTAAAAACAAAGAAATAGCTGTGGATAATTTCATACCACAAATCTAGAAATTTGTTGAAGTACTCCATATTGTAACATTTGAGATATTGATGCTATGTATGTTGCAAAAAATATTTCATTAATGATTCTTCTAAAAAAAACAAAATTAGTTAATGAAGAAAACACTCCATGAAACCTAAAATACTTTGCTTAATTTGTTAGATTTCAATAGCCATGATTGAATATAGTCTTCTGCTCATCCCTAGAGAACATATTACTAAAGCATCAGACTTATTTATATTGATTTGCTGAAAAATGACAACTCAAACAACATTTTTTTATGTGCAAGGGTTGGTAAATTTTCCATTAGTTTTATGTGAAAATATATCCAAAAAAAGTGCAGGTTTAAAGATGCTTCAAGTTTTGAAAATATATCTATTAAATGATTAAATTTGCTTATTTGTTGAAGACTAATCTTAGAAATTAATGTGTAAGAATGATAGTCTATGTGGCCATAAACCGCATAGATCGGTCTCATCCACGAACAAGGGCTCGTTCGTGGATGAACCTGGACCCTTTTCTAAACCGTTTTTCAAAAAACATCCTTATCAAAATCCTTGGTCCACTGAGATCCTCTCCTAGCCGGCATAATTGCTGGCTAAGCCTGAGGCAATCCAAGAGAGAAAGCAGCCTATAAAGAGGTGTGCTCGGCATACAAAAAAAAAGGGAAAGACTTGAAATTGAAGCTCTCTTGAAGCAAATCTCAGAAAAGCCTTCCATCTTTTCTTTTTCTTCTTCCGCTGTGGTTTCCTCTTTGCTGATCTTGCAGACTGCGATTGAGAGATTCCTCCTTCATCAAGGACCAACAGTAGTATCAGAGCCAGGCTAGGTCCCAAATCACAACCTGCGACCTGAAGCAGTCGATCTTTCCTCCAGTTCCCGCACATCAGTGTCTGCAAAACCAGGTAAGATTTTTTTCTTTTGTTTTAAAATGAATTTTTTTTAAAGGTTTATGTGTGCGAAATAGCACACCAAAGCTTATCTGAAAACTACTCAAGTCCTTGTTAGGACCTCGACATACAGAGGTCATTCTTTGCAAATAAGCCTATATATGTTTCATTTGAAATTCGAAAACTAGCATGTCAATATATACATACTTACCTGCAAACTTAGTTGAATGTTAGACATAAAATATATATACATATATATTCTGTCGGCAGGATATATTCAGGTTGACGCTGTTTTTTCAGCGTCACCTTGAAATCCTGCCCTTTTCTGTTCCTCTCTCTGAACTATCGATTGGAAGACAACCACTAGCGTATTTGTCAATACACCACCACCTAAGACCGACTGGAAGACAACCACAGGCATAGTGAGCTTTAACCCAAAACTAGAGAGCTCATTAAAAAGAAAAAAATAATAAATCACAACACAGAGAAACCCAAACAGACGGGAAACAAAGTTTTTACCGAAGGCATCTAGGGTTGGGGCTCAGAAACTAGTAGCCTGCAACCGGATCTACAAACCCAAACCTCCTTAAGCCGGAGTGTCGCCGAAAAAATCTCTGGCAGACCTGTACCTCTGAGAAACCGAGAGAGGAAAGAAAGAAAAACATCAAAACGCTCAGAAACTAGTAGCCTGTAACCGAATCTACAAACCCAAGCCACCAGTAAACTGGAGTGTCGCCGGGATTGATCGAAAAGACCACCGACGGCACTACCGCCCTGAAGTCGGTCGAGAGAGAAGAGAGAACCAACAAAAGAAAACTAAAAAAAAACTCGAAAAGTTTTTTTTTTAAACCTGGATCTAAAGAAAAAATTGTTTCACCCTGAAACTTTTGGATATTTAAAAAAAAAAAGGTTAAAGTTTAAAATTTATTTTAATTTTTTTTCTTTCAAAATTTACTTCTGAGTACCCAGTTTTTTTGAAATTCTCAGAAAGAGGTTTATCTAATGAAATAAAATAAAAATATTATATATAATATAAAAACAAATATATATATATATATAAAGGGGCATTTTTCTTAAGAGAGTGTATTCTTCTAAGGTCTTGAAGTTGTGAATTAATTCCTTAATTTTTTTGTCTTTTGTCTGAATTTGCTGAACTTGTCAAAATCAATAGTCTTAATAAAATGGCTAGTCGAGTGTGCACTTCTAAACTAGCCAAAACAGACAAATTGAGTGGAACAAACTTTGCCATCTGAAAAAGGCGTATCCTTAGCTCTTACCTTAGAAGGTCTAGAGTACGTCCTAAATGCCCCTGTATTTAAGCCTGAAGAACCCCCAACTAAGGACGAAAAATGACAAATATGACAAGTTTTTGAAGGATGACTTAATGGATAGGACAATCATGCTTACCTACATGGATGACGACCTAATTATGGTGTTTGAAGATTACACCTTAGCAAAAGATATGATGGAAGCAATTGCTGCAAAATATGACACAATATCTGAGGTTCACATCTCACTACTGTTAGAGCAATATAACTCGTATAAAATGAAAGAAAATGAGAGTGTAGTGGACCATGTCAATAGGATGTTAGACATGGCAAAAGACCTAGCCATAGCTGGGAATGTTATTCCAGACTGTATGCAAGTATCCACTATCCTGAACAGCCTACCACCTTCCTGGAAGATGGTAACTACTGCCCTTAGGTTAAACTCCAAAAATCTTAACCTAATCGAGTTGCCCTTGCAGTTAGCTATAGAACAAAAACATATGAACAAAGAGAAAAAATCTGAGTTGTTGATTGCTCAAGAGACGCCCACTAGCAGTCGAGTATTTTTTAAAACCAATAACTTTAAAATAAAAGGTAATGGCAAGTTCAACAAAGGGCAGGGCTTAGGTTTTTGCAAACCACAAAGGAACAACGGCTCCCAAGTCAAGTGCTTTAAGTGTGACAAATTGGGTCACATCCAGAGAAACTGCAGAACCAAGATTTCAAACAACAAGACTTATGAGAATAATCGATACAACAATGACAATCATAAGAAAAATGACAACAAAGAGGTTGTTTGTGTTGTGTCAAAAATGCCACTTTACGAATAAGGAGCTTTCAGAGTGGTGGGTAGCTAGACTCAGAAGCTACTCGTCACATAGCCAAGACTACCGATGGGGTTGTGGATCTAAAAGAGCTGAAACCTGGTGAACATAAAGTCTATATGGGAAACAACTCCTATTGCGATGTGCTAGGAATTGGATCCTATAGATTGAACATTGGTGGAACAAGTGTCTTGTTTAATGATGTTTTGTATGTACCTTCTATGAGAAGGAATCTAGTGTCTGTACCAGCCCTCACTGGAAAAGGGTTTGAGGTCAGGTTTGTCCCTAGCAAAGTCATTGTGGGTAAACATGGTAGAGTTTTGTTTGAGGGCATGTAAAAGAACACAACATGTTCAAATTATATGACAATAAAGAAACTTTTTCTGTCTATATTGATTGTGCCTTTAGTGTTGATATAAATACATGACATAAAAGATTAGGTCACATAAGTATTAAAAAGATAAAGAAAATGGCCCAACAAGGCATTATTTTTGCTTTTAATGAGTCTCACTTTAAAAAATGTGAGTCTTGTATATATGGAAAGATGGCAAAAAAACTCTTTTCATCAAATGTTGTGCGAGCTAATGAACTATTAGAAATAATTCATACAGACATTTATGGACCATTCAGGGTCTAAACTCACAGTGGTATGTTATATTATATAACATTCATTGATGATTTCTTGAGGTATGGATATTTGTATCTTATCAGACAAAAATTTGAAGTACTCAAGAAATTCAAAATATATAAAAGTGAAGTTAAAAGACAACTTGGAAGAAACATAAAGAAAATAAGCTCAGATAGAGGCGGTGAATACACCTCTAATGAATTCTGTTCTGTAAAGATCTTGGCATTGTCAGGCAAAGAACCATGCCAAGAACACCTCAATAAAATGGTGTTGCAGAAAGATGTAACAGAACACTCTTGAACATGGTCAGATCCATGTTGGCAGGTACACAGTTACCCAAAGTATTTTGGGGAGAAGTTGTGAGTACAACTATGTATACAATGAACCGTGTGCCCTGCAAAGTTGTCCCAAACACACCTTACGAAAGGTGGACTGGTATGAGACCAGACTTAGCCCATCTTAAAAGATGAGGATCTGTAGCACATGCTAAGATTCTAGATGCTACTATGGATAAACTGGACAATAGATCTGCTAGATACATTTTTATTAGTCATCCTAAAAGATCAAAAGGCTATAAGTTATATCATCAAAGGTTGAAACTGATTGAGAGTAGAGATGTAGAGTTCCTTGAAAAACTAAATAATGAATCTAATGATCAAGGTGATGACTTGTTTGATTTACTAGATGATGATGAGTAGTTAGGCAATGAACCAACTGCAGAACAGTTTGGTAATAAACCAACTTTGGCACATTCAGGCAATGAATCTACTGATTCTGATCCCTCTACTTCTCAAAGATTGAGTGGTCATAAAGGTCTAGAGCTCCTCCATCCTATTTAGATGATTATTATGTATATTTCTCTGAAAAGCTATGCTACTTAGTGGACCTGGATGAAATTACCGATAGCTTGTCATATTCAGATACAATAAAATTACATGAAGCATCAAAATGAAAGAAAGTTATGGATGAGAAAATAGAATCTATTAAAAAGAATAAGGTCTGGGAATTGACCGATCTTCTTGAAGGGAGAAAACATGTTGGATGCAACTGCGTTCTAAAGAAAAAATATAAATCTGATGGAACCATGGAAAAATTTAAGGCTAGACTGGTGGCTAAAGGTTTCTCCCAAAAAGCGAGAATTGATTACACTGAAACCTATTCACCAGTGACCAAGTTTGTATCTGTAAGGATACTTTTGTTCATAGCGGCTTTTTTCGATCTTGATGTATGGCAGATAGATGTAAAAACTGCCTTCTTGAATGGTGACTTAAAAGAAACCATTTATATGGTTCAGCTAGAGGATTATGTCACAGATAGCAACAAAGTATACAAGTTGAAGAAATCCTTGTACGGACTTAAATAGTCACCAAGACAGTGATATTTGGATTTTCATAATGCAATAACAAAGATTAGGTATATAGCCAATCAGTTAGATCACTGTGTCTATGTTTGGAAAAGTGGGAGTCACTTTTGCATTCTGTCGTTATACTTAGATGATATATTATTAATCGGGAATAATAATGAAATGATAGCCAATTCAAAAATCTAGTTGTATACTAACTTTGAAATGAAAGATATGGGTGAAGCTTCAAATATTCTAGGCATTAAAATTATTCGAGACAGAAAATTAAGAATTCTCAGCTTGAATCAAGAAAGATACATTGACTATATCTTAAAGAAATATAGGATGCATGACTCAAAACCCATTGGTACTCCTGTTGCTAAAGGAGTAAATCTGAGTAAAAGTGACTGCCTATCTTAAGGCCAACAAAACTGGATGTGCCATATGCTCAAGTTGTTGGAAGCTTAATGTATCTTATGTTGTATACAAGACCGGATATAAGCTTTGTTGTTGGTCTTGTAAGTAGATACCAAAGTAATCCCGGTTGGCCTAACTGAAAATCAGTAAAAAGAATATTCTGATACTTAAAAGGTTACAAAGGCTTACAACTAAGTTTTCAAGCTGACAACCTTGATTTAATGAGATATTTTGATGCTGACTTTGTTGGATGCAAAGATGACAGTAAATCAACCTCTAGCTACATCTTCCTCTTTGGAGGAGGAGCTGTTGCATGGTCCTGTAAGAAACAGAGCTGTGTGGCTCAGCATACTCAAGTGGCTGAGTATATCGCGTGTAATGCAACCACGATATTTGCAGTCTGGATCAGTAGGTTCATAAATGATTTAAAACTAAATCTAGAAGTTGAACCTATGCAACTATTTTGTGACAATCAGGCTGTCATTTCCCGAATGAAAAGTGGAGCTGATAGCTAAAAAAGCAAGCATATGATGGTAAAATACCATTACATACATGACATGATTGAGCGAAATGAGATAATTGTTGATTATATACCAGCATCAAACATGATAGCTGATCCTCTTACAAAAGAAATCCCTAAGGATCTATTTTCAAAACATGTTACTCATATGGGTTTAAGATATTTATGATTACGATGAAAATCCTTAAAAAGGAAAAACCGTAATCTCCAAAAGAAAACCCACAAAAGTGGGAGCAAGCCCAGCAGATTTATGGCCAAGTGGGAGTTGATAGTCTATGTGGCCATAAACCACATAGATCGGTCTCATCCACGAACAAGGGCCCATTCGTGGATGAACCTGGACCCTTTTCTAAACCGTTTTTCAAAAAACATCCTTATCAAAATCCTTGGTCCACCGAGATCCTCTCCCAGCTAGCGCAACTGCTCGTCGAGTTTGAGGGAATCTAAGAGAGAAAATAAAGAGGCGTGCTCGGCATACAAAAAAAAAAGAGAAAGACTTGAAATTGAAGCTCTCTTGAAGCAAACCTCAGAAAAGCCTTCCATCTTTTCTTTTTCTTCTTCCACTGTGGTTTCCTCTTTGCTGATCTTGCATGCTGTGATTGAGAGATTTTTCCTTCATCAAGGACCAACAAAGAATGCACTCCTAATTAAAGGATGTCAATGGATTGGGTATGACTTGATCCTGACCTATATCAAGTCCTATAGGGTCAATGTTTGGTTACAAAGAAAGGGTCTGATTAACTATCCAAGTCAGACCCATGAGGTTCATTTATTAAATGGGTCAGGTATGGTTTATGAAATTTTATATCAAACCTGGTTCGACCCCAGTTCTAACTAAGATCCACAATTTTTCAATGTAAAAAAACTCAAGCCCTTGTTTGTTTCATGCAATTCACTTACATGGGAGAACACTGAGTTAGCAACCTTGTATAATCCTTTCTCAAACAAACATCAAATCATCATGATAGTAAAGTACCATTTTGGAACAAGTGCACCCTTTTCATGACCTATCACTTTTTATACATAAATCCATTTGTATCTCCACATGGATTGAGTTGGTAATACTTTTTAGAAATCAATTCCCATTCCAATGTAAAGCCTTTCATTTACATGAGAATGAAACAAGCAAGGGCTAAAATATACTATTTAACCCGGAATGGACTCGAGTCTGCTTTATGTAACAGTTATCAAATTTGGATATGGGTTTTCTTATAAAGAATCTAGGCAGACCTGTATCCAGATCCAATAACCGCATCACTTAGTCAGATCCGGGTTCAAACCACCCATTTGAGCGGGGGTCCAAATTGTTGACACCCTTAACTCGGATGCACACACACATCCACGCCCATGTATATATACATGTAATTTTTGCTAGCTTAGAGGCACTCATAGAAGCCAAAACTAATTAAACCTTGAGACATTGTTTATTCCAAGCAACTCATAATTTGGCTTGTCACAAACTCATTCATGATTGGTTTGTATAGCTGGCGAGCCGAACCATGAGCAACATGTTTAGCTTAAACGAGTCGAGTCCAGACACAAGGTACTTGGCTCAACTCGACTCGGGAGAGCTCGTATAGATAAAAAAGTAAATTTTTATATATAATATATATTTTTAGTGCAATTTATAAATAAAAAATGCAGACAATATGTATATAAAGGTAAAGATGTATGAAAAATATATACATATGAATTATTAAATGTAATATATAAAAATTGTGCATATTCTATATATAAAGAACATTGAATGATTTTACATGAGCCAACTCGTGTTTGGCTTGTCTCATTCTGGGCTTGAGCCTCGGCTAAACACAAACATGAGTTGAGTCACCAACATGATCTACTAGTAAATGAGCCTAGCTCGAATATTCCCTGTTCGGTTCGTTCATCTCATTTTCCTAATCTTTATGGCCTATGTCAGCATTTTTATGTGTTATAGTTAGATTGAGCGAGATTTTTTTTGAATTTATAACCTGAGGAAACCGCACCCAGCATGAAGACCTGGTCGCGCTGGCTCAACCTGCCATACCTACAGTCATTGTGCCGGTTGCGTAAAACTCTGAGGCTAAAACCACTGACCTGGGAACTATGCTACGCATTGGCTTGTGCAGAGGGGCAACGTCCATGAGAATCATTGACTGCCCGTCTAACAGCCAAAACCCCACCGCACTAAGCCAACCCCCCTTGGGGCTGGATTGAGGGAGATTGCAAGCTTATTTTCCCACATTCTGTATCTTGTTCAACTTACATTGTTAGTTTGTTACAAGTTACATATGAACTGGTTCCTCCTAACTCTTTTGATTGTGGACAACATAAACGAAAACTGGCCATTCGATCTATGCAGATCGGATGGCCTGGCTTGCATTTCGCAAAATGCAAAACCCAATCCAAAGGCTTCTCAGGCACTATATCTAGATGAATTTTAACATCCCTATTATGTTAAAATTAACATAATCTAATTTGATTTATTAAAAAACAATTAAAATATCAATATAGATCCTGAACATGCTTAGCTTCAGCCTGCCGATCTCAACAATACCACCCCCTTAGACCTCATTGTACAAGATGTTTTGATCAAATCTAACCCTGGATGTGGTCTGCATAGTCCTATTAGTGAAAATTCACTGTTTGAATCACCAGAATTTGACCCGTGCATAGGATTTTCTGGTGCTTTAAAAATCAATGGCCATCAAAATACTAAAATCTTTTGTTATTTAAAAAATCATATTTTTCATTAAAGAAACATAATCCATGATTTCAATGGTTGATTCCTATTAAATCAAGTATTTTGAATCCATTTACAGGGTCAGATTTGATCGAAACAACTTGCAACAATGAGATCCTAATGATACTATGATGAAGGGGCATCATTTACACGACGATTGAAACCCATTTGTGCCCTCACTCTTTCCCTCATTTGAATCTAAGTCTTTTTTATTTGAATTGGTGTGTTTAAATGTTTATGTGGTATTGATGGACTTTTTGCCTGTGACTCGCTTAGAGTTCGCTAACTTGGTATTTTCAAACTATTTCGTTGCATTACTTTTTTAAACTTTGAAGAAGGTTTAAACTACAAAAGTTTCAATTTTTTTTTTAAATATTTCAAGTTAGGATTTTGGGGCATTATAGGTGTAGCCCCAAATGTCTGCATACACTCTGACTTCTAATTTAATTTTTGACTTTTCTTCTTGAGGATTTCTGCATCCTTCTTCACCTTGGGTCAATTGATCTAAACATTCCTGGAGCTATTCTTCTCAGGTCTCTTTCGAGGGATTTTGCCAGAATTCTTCTTGGATTATCTTGGGCGGTCAAGTACCCGACCCATATCAAGTCAGGCTTAGGCTGCAAAACGCAGCTCAGGCCTGGCTCTAGCCTGATTGAATAATCAGGCCCAATTCGGGCTAGGTCCATGTATGAAATATATGAGGCCCGACAGCGCCAGTCCGAGCCTGATTATAACTGACTCGTGCCAGGCTCAGAGCATGATGTGGGTCAGGCCCTAATCAGACCGACCTTTGTCACTTGTCAGAGCATCACTGTGTCAGTAAGTAGTTAGGTCCAACAACCCAACTTCATAGATGCTAAGATGCACAATGGCAGATGCAGGGACAAACATAATTCTGTAGTTTGTGTTTTTCCTTATCTCATGAATACACCTATCATTTTGTTATATCTCATAACTATTATAGTGGAGAGAGAGAGAGAGAGAGAGAGAGAGAGAGATCAACATTACCACTCATGAAGATTAACAAAATGTTGAACCCATGAACCAAACACTATAGAGAACAAAACAAAAAATAGCTAAAGAAAAAGAAAAAGAAACTACAGACAGATAACAACCGACAACAAAGCCAAGCTCAACCAGGATCCATTAGATTAGAAGAAACCACCGATGAGTGAATGTTGTTAAGAGGGAATGAGAGGTCTCTAAGATGCATACGTAGAATCACATATACATCAACCAAGATTTTATGGACAAGATTATTAAGGACGACCGAAATTTGATGGAAAGTAGCATCATTACGTGCCATCCAAACAAACCACCAAGTAGTAAGCAACCACGTCTTCCAGATTAGTCTCCACCGCTTGCAATGTCTAATTCCAATAGGGCCCAGGAGCAGATCGAGCGCAAAAAACTCCTCTTTGACAATTATGTCTGAAGATCTCCACGTCTTATTAAATACGGCCACAAAAATTGGGCAGGACCAAAATAAATGAGAAGTAGTTTCTTCAGCAGCTTGACAAAGCAAACACCAGCTAGAAAACTGAAAGCCCAACTTCTTTAAATAACTGTGAGTCTGAATCCTATCATGCAAAATTAACCAACCCAAGACCCGAGATCTTGGAGAAGAGCCCTTAGCCCATAACACACACTCAGGGAACCAATCTGCCCCCGGGGGGAGCAACGATCTATACACTTTGTGGGTGAGGAACGCACCATTTGGCGTAATCGCCCATTGAGAGAGAGATTCTTTTTCCTATGGTTAACTACAACTACTTGTTCTTACATTGTGGATGTACTGAACCGAGCCTAGAAATGTGCAACAATGACATTCCATTTTCAAATTCTGCACAGTCGAGTATCATGTGAATGCGTGATATCAATTCGGAACCTAATATTAATCCAATCTACCACCCCAAATAATGCCATTGAAGGAAAATTGAACACCTTTCCAGCACAAAGAAATGCATTACTGTATGCATATCAATTCTCCTACTCATACTTTCTCTAGTCAACCATAATTGTTAAGCAACTTCTTTTGTATATGTACTTATTGACATTCAAATTTTTGAGCCCTATAACTATTTCATATGATGCTGATGCATGATTGAAATTTATGAAGGTCTTTTAGTTGACTCTTTTGTTGGTCTGCTATCACCTGCATGCACTTGATGCATCCTCCGATTGAATAAAAGTTTTGAATGTTCTCCTTTTTCACTACCTACAAATAGGGGTGTCAACGGGTTGGGTTTACCCGGACTTGGACCGTACGAGACCCTATAGGCTCTGGCGGGTATGATGATTAATAATAAGACTCAATTAAGACCCGAGTCCAGACCCCAAGGTTCGATTAATACATGGATCCTGGTATAGTTTGTGAAATTTTATACAAGACACGGGCCTGACCTGAGTTCTGACTAAGACTCACAAATTTTCAATGTAAAAATGATAAAAAATATTATTTTATCGGGTATGGCCCGGGTCTGTTTCATGTAGTTCTTATCGGGTCTGGGTATGGTTTCTCTTATGGTGGGTCCGATTAGACCCGGGTCTGGACCTGTTTCCATACACGAAAATGGGGGGGGCAGGTCTGGTTCCACCCGTCTCTGAACCAAACCCGACACGTTGACGGCCCTACCTACAAACAGTCTTCCTTGGAGCACCATTCAAAGAAGCAATACAATTTGCTTCTCTACAATATTTGTCAAAAGATTAGAAATCCTTATATTTTTGATATGCTATATATTTGCTTCAATCAATTGTACCTACAATCCAGTTGGGATCCCAAAATGCAAGTGATTGACTCAATCTGACCTCGTAAATGTATTCAGTACCGTCAATTTAATGTGAATTATCATGTTTTTCAATGAAAAATAGGTTTTTGAGTTGAGAAAAAGAAATCAGTCCCTTTATAACCATCAATTTGCCAATCAGGATCAAAGATGACTGACTAGTGGCGTCAAGCCCACTAGGATTGCTTATCAATAGAAAAGGAAATCACTCTCTTGAAACGCTCGTACAAACTTGACAACTTCAGCATACAAGGACTCGAGCGAAGACCAGTACATAGAACATATCACTATAAGTCTCCGGAGGGTTCATCCCCATGGTAAGAAACACGTCCCAGTTTCGTACCTCCAATTACCCGACTAGACTCCACTCCTTACCCCATACCCAAACGTACCCGAGCCTCTTTTGTATCTAGATTTATGTGTCTTATGAGCCTCTTTCCTTCTCTTTTCATGCAGTTTTAAGAATTGCATGACCAAGAAAACATGGACATAGGTTGGATTTGGTGATCCAAAAGTCAGTTCCCACTAGAAAAAATGTAGATCACATCTATTATAATGTTAGATGTGATAACAAAAAAAACCGAGTTTGATAAATCGATTGTAAATACAATCAATTCTATGAAGATCGGTGTGATCTACATGCTTAATTTTATATGATCACATCTATATGATCAGATTTTAGTGGGTCGAGTACTTATTGGATTGACTTATCACAATCTAAATATATAATTGTTTTTGAAAAAATAATCAGCAACAAGTGTATGGTGTATTAGTTAGTGTTGTAGATTTTGTTAGGGAGGTATTATTGTAACACCCCAAAATTTCAAACTTTTGAACCTTTCAGGAAACAGGCAAGAAACTAAAAAAAATCTCTTTCCCTTAGAGTTTGTTTATGAAATCAGCAGAAGACTATTCTTTTGTTAAATTTAGAAAGACAAGCTGACAACTTTAGGCACGCTAGTTAAAAGAACCAAAACTCATAATCCATGCTACTTGCAAAACACTTGGAAAAGCCATTTTCATTAAAAGAAGTTTCTAAATAGTACAAAATTCGGATATCCCAAGGAAAATCCGTTACAAAACCAACAAACATCCAGAACGCGAGCTAAGAGCAAGAAAAAGAAAGTCTTGAAGTCATCTTGCCATCGCGCCATCGCCCGTGGTGTACCTAATCATCACCTGTATCTATAGAATGGGTTAGTTTCACGAAAAACTAGTAGATGCACAAGAGAGACTACAAAAAACTGAATTAAGAGCATTTAATTCAGCATGCTAAGCAGTTTAAAGCAGACATGCAGTTAAACAGGTAAGCAATGCAAAACAGGTAAGCAGTTCAAGTAGGTAAGTCGTTCAAAGCAAGTAAGCAGTGCAACTGTCAAATGCAGCATGACGATTCATTTGATCATAAGCTGTGAACTACTACGCAATAAGCAAGTCTCATGACCCATCAACCAGTGTGAACAAACTTTATGTTTCGATATTATTGGCCTGCGGGTACACGTAGGCAAAACGTAGAAACAACCAAGACTAGTTCGGACGTCTGTTATTCTATGTATTTTCAATAACCCGAATAGCTAGTTGAGTCCGCTCCTAAGGGGACGACTTTAGCCGAGAGATGATTCCTCAAAGGCAGGTACTTGACAACGGATGCATCCAACTTCTGCAGAAGTCCATGAGATCTACCACGTAGGATAATGTCTGGTAGTCCCTTCCCCTAACTCCAATGACTGGGAAGGCCGGATCTTTGCCTGTGGGGTGGTTGTTAACAACTTGTCCATTGAAGTTTTGTACCGCTTTGTCTTCTCCCTTGACAGACAACAAGAAGCGAATGAGTGTGTTAGGTGTTGCTTAACTAACGACCCATTCTATGTTGTTGTCTTTCAACCACTCGAGCATCTAGCCTGTGAAAATGATCGATCACCATTTTATGTGATTATAATATTTGCATTTAGTACGGTTCGAGGTCGCATGACTGTCTCATCTGATCATTGCAGTACTAGTGTGTAGTGCACGAATACAAGTACTCTAGGATTAAAGGGGTATAGCTCCTCAATAGAAGCCTCAACAGAAGTGTTTCACAAAAATGTAATGTCTCTTAAACTTTACTTTTGACATTATTTATCTTTTGAAACAACCAACAGTTTGTGCCACATTTAGCATGCGATTTTCTAGAATCTCATCCGCTATCGTGGTATCTACATGTCTCGCATGACTCGATACCAGCCTTGATAGTTGGGATACGAGTTTCTCAACAGAACCCCCGCTAAGAAGTTCGCTCAAGTCAACTTTACAGGACTGCTCGCTCGAAAAGCCAAGATCCCTGCTAGGGATCCCCCTCCTTAGATGAGGATGTATCGCTAGCTCCCGACTCAACTCTTGTCACAAGAGGGAGAGTGGTAAATGCCCCTTGCATCCTCCACGAGGATGCCTTTATGACATATGTAATAAGCGGAAACCTGAGCGTCATTTGCAATGGTAAGGCAGTAACGAAACATTTACAAAAGCAAGAGCTTGGGCGCAAAGCGCGACGGTAAAGTAAAGACATGGCAGAAAGTAAAAGACAAAGATCGTGAAACCACGTCCTTGAGTTAAATGCGTACTCGTATAAATATATATGATATATATATATATATATATGCATATATATTTATTTAATTATCAATTTTAGTTAATTGAACTCAATTCAATTGTTCAAGTCCTCCGTGCAATCTTTCCCTACCTTGGGGAGTTGCAAGCTTGCTGGCGCCTGCGGATGTAAATTATTGATGGCTCGGGTCACGGAGTGCGAGCGGGATTCGTCGTACAAGCTGCAAAAGTGACAGTCTTAGCAAGCTAACACCAAAAATAGAAGATCAAGGGCACTGCTACTGACCTGACATGAAGGAAGTAGAGGCAAGGGCATCGTGCGCTTGCACACTTGCTATCAACACAAGAAGCAAGGGCAGGGGTTGCGAGCCCCTGCGGACCTACTGTCAGCAAATTACGAGGAGGCAGGGGGTTGTACCCCCACCCTCAGAAAGCAAGGGCAGGCAGGGCTGCGCCCCTGCCTGACAAAGTAGCAGAGAGGCAGGGGGCTTTGCCCCTGTCTGTCAAGCATGCAAGGAGGCAGGGACTTGTCCCCTGCCTGACGATTATGTGAACATGCAGAAGGCGAAGCCCCTGCCTGATGCCGGGGGAGAGGAAGGAGGCTCTGCCACCCCTTCCAGCCAAAAGGAAAAGAGGCAGAGGCTAGGCCCCTACCCGTTAGCCACCAAAGGGGGGGACAAGGGGCTTCGCCCCTGCCTGCCGAATATACAAAGAGGCAGGGGCTTGGCCTCTGCTTGTCGAACACGCAAACAGGCAGGGGGTGAAGCCTCTGCCTGATGCCAGAGAAGAGGGAGCAGGGAGGAGGCTCGACCCCTCTTCTGAACAACGAGGGTGCAGGGAGGGGGCTCGACCCCTCCCCTGACCAATAGAAGGAGGAAGGGGGTCTCGGCCCCTTCCCAGCGAAACATGAGAAAGCAGCGAAACATGAGGAAGGGGGCTTGGCCCCTGCCATCGTTCCCGAACTCAGGGAGGTGACAGAGGCTCGACCCTTGCCAACCTACCGAGAACCCGAAGAAAGGAGGTGGCAGGGGTTCGGCCCCTGCCGACCTGCCTGAACAAGAGGCAGGCAGGGGGCCTTGCCAACCAAGGCACAAGGGCCACCTGAGAACCCTCCCTCGGGAGCCCTCTACCAGAGAGGAGGCAACGCAGGCGACAACCCTGCTGCCTGCTGAAAAAGAGAGTGGGGGCGGCATGGGCTTGGTCCCTGTCAGCCTGCTGGATTTGGCCGACGATAGGGCCTCACCCCTGTCGTCCCTCCGAAGAGAAGACAGACCAGGAGGGGTGCTTGGCACCACCCTCCTGGTAGACCTAGAGTGAGGGAGAGAGAGGTAGGGGAAGGCACGACAGGGGCCACTAGCCTTCTGCCGGCCTTCCAGCGAACGCAGAGAAAGAGGGGGAGAGGGGCAGGGGCTGAAAACCCCTGCTGACCGAGCAAAAATAGGCAGCAAGGGGGCGTCGCCCCCTGCCGGCTCTCCGAAAGGCGAGAGGCAGGGGCGTCAGACACAGGCAGTAGGGGGCGTCGCCCTTGCCGGCTTGCTGACTGAAAAGAAGGAGAAGAAAAGGGGGAGATGAGAGAAAACAAGAGAAGGAGGAACGTACCTGGAGGTCGACGGTGGCGGTGGGTCATCAGCGAGCAGAAACGAGGTGAGTGGGAGATGGTCGGGGAAGAGAGAGACGAGAGAGCAGAGGGGAAAGGGGGGTTTCGAGAACCTCCCCCTCCCTTTGCCTCGTTGTCTTTAAAAGACACGAGGGAGGCAGTGCCTCCATTGGGTCCAGGTCGGGTCGGGTCCGGATCCGACCTGAGTCCAAGTTAATTTTTTTTTTAAGTTTTACAATTGTTGTAAGCAATAAAATTTTTGCTAAACACGTTTAGTTGACAACTCTACACATGGTCAAACTTACTTTGCTCGTCATCCTAAAGTAAGGTACACTAATAATTTTATTTTTGTAGTTATAGTAGTAAAATGGTAGGTTCACAACATGAGTTAAATTAACCCAAGAAACCTCAATGTTAGTTTATGATTGGGGTCATTTGATTAACCCAAGTAAAGACTTCGGTGAGGATTTGCAAAGTACGAAATAGTTTGGTGTGCAGATGAATTAGTCCCAAACGTTTGGAAGATATTTGAAAATTTTCTAACAAATTAAGCAAGGTCTCAATCAATCAATCATCTACCAAAATCCACATAACTATGTATAGCAAACTAACAAAACCCTAATCCCTGGGGTAGATCTTTGGATCAGATTCAAACATGAAAAAAATGCAATCCAAAACCTATATGCTAACTAAGGATCTGTTTGGAATCTGGATTCGAATCCCAATCCCATTTGCTCTTCTTCTTTGGATCTTTATGGCTCATCATGATTGGATCTTGTTTCAGCTCGGGCTCCTTGAACCCACTACACTTGAGAGTGCAAGCCCTACAAATCTTTTCTTTTTTTTATGATTTAAGTGAAAAAAATAGATTAATAGGTTTTGATGTGTACACATGAAGTAATTTAAAAATGAACGGTACACAATAGACTAATCTTTCCAGAAAAAAAAAATTTACATATACCAATTCTCTCTAGGGAGGGGTGTGTGTTGTATGTGAAAAATATTGGTTACATTCACGAGTTCTTATAAATGTATTTGGCATGATTAAAATAGTAAGAGTCGACCCTTTGATCATATTTTTTTATATAAAAAATTGATTTTTTGATGGTTGAAAACTCGGTGCATTGTAGGCTGTTGATTTTTCAATCATTGAAAAATCCATAATATATGAGAAATATAGTCAAATGGCTTGTTTCTACTAAATCAAACATGTAGCTTACATATGAAAAGTAGAAGTGCAAACTAAATAAATAAATAAATAAATAAATAAAATTAGAGTTTTTCACTAAGGGGCTAAGAACTCATGATCAAGGTTGTTAAATGCGATGAGGCGAAGCGAGGCGTTGAGCCTGCGCTTCGCCTCTGAGGCGTACGCCTCTCACAACTGGTATGGAAGTGAAGCGGTGGGAGGGGAGGCAGTAAGAGAAGGACCACGCGCCCAGCTGGTACGGAAGCGAGGGATATGCCGGTAGTTCGGTGGTCGGAGAAGACTGAGCAGCAGCTGCAGCACAGCAACTCCGGTGGTCGGTGGTCACAACTGGTCGGAGGTTGATGAGGGGCGCATCACAGCAACGCCTCAGTACCTTGAGCGTGCGCCTCGCCTCTGAGGTTAGGGATGCGAGGCGTACGCTTCAGGTACTGAGGGGTAAGCCTCTCACAACACTGCTCATGATGATAGCAAGACGATTATGCAATCTTGCTTTAGTTTCCCTATAGATGAAAGGCCAAATATCCTACCTAAGATTAGGGATGCAAATGGGTCAGATCCAGGATGAAAGTTTTGCAATTTTGGCTGTTCTAGATCCGATCCGGATCTGACTCTCTATGTATTTAGCTGTTTCAAATGAAAGGCCAATATCCTACCTAAGATTAGGGATGCAAATGGGTCAGATCCAGGATGAAAGTTTTGCAATTTTGGTTGTTCTAGATCCTATCCGGATCTGACTCTCTATATATTTAGCTGTTTCAGATCTGACCCATTTGCATCCCTACCTAAGATGAACATAGTAGAATTATCTCCTAATGTAGTTATGCATAGTCATGCTCTCAGGATTGAGGACGAGTCAGATCTGAGCCGGATCATATAAAACTATGTAAAAATTTTATGTTCAGATCCAAATCCAAACTAGATCTGATATAGGCCGTTTGAATTTGACACGATCATACTTAACTGACAGAAAGACGTCAAAAGAAAGATTCT
Source organism: Nuphar pumila (assembly GCF_984573655.1). Classification (NCBI taxonomy): domain Eukaryota; kingdom Viridiplantae; phylum Streptophyta; class Magnoliopsida; order Nymphaeales; family Nymphaeaceae; genus Nuphar; species Nuphar pumila. The sequence goes on along the minus strand of NC_143250.1, from coordinate 139,281,293 downwards.
TGCAATTAAAAATTACAAACCGATTCCAATTTAGTCTTATGAGATTAAGTTGGGCATAAAATATTGATTTGAATTCGAATCATAAAAGTCAAATCATGCAAGTCAGAATCTCTCTGCATTTACGTTGGTAACTTATTTTAAGATTGAAACCCTAGAATAATGTGTCAGGTTCGGGTCAGAGACACAACTAATCCGATCCATTTGTACCCCTAAATTCTAGTTAGCCCCAAAGATAGGGGTGCCAATGGATCCGGTTTGGGTTGGACATCCCACTGAATCTGAATCCAAATAGTCAGATTCCTTAATGCAGGTAACCATCCAATTACTCATCAGATTCCAATTTGGTATCCAGCTGCGCATTCCAATAAATATCTGAATCTTATAATAAGTTCCATTTGGATACGTCATTGCCTTTTTCCATTCACTCTCATGGGTTTAGTTAGGGCTGTCAATGGGTCGGTTCAGGGTTGACCCGGATCCACATATTTTTTAAAAAAAAATTCATTATATAATAATAATAATAATAATAATAATAATAATAATAATAATAATAATCGGGTCAGGTCCGGTACCCAGTAAAAAAGCCAGGTCAGGTCTGGTAGCTGGCAAAAGTCATGACCCAAACCCGGCCGGAATATTGCTCGGGTCTGGTTCTGGTTGACCCGAATATTATTCAGGTTGGCACTTTCCCTGTCCATGCCCGGAAAGTCGGGATAGGGTCAGGGCAGGTACCTGTTTGAAAGTGGACCCCTTGTCAGCCCTAGGTTTAGGGGTGGCAACAGGTCAGATCTGGTTTGGATCCAGGTGAGAGCGAACACAAAACTGATTTGAGGTGCTGGTAACGGGTGTGGTTCTGGGTCCAATGTGACCTACCATAAGAAAAACCATACTCGAGTCTTATAAGAATTACATGAACCAGACCTCGACCATACCCAGTAAAATAATAAATTTTATCTTTTTTATATTAAACATTGAGGATCTTAATTCGAACTCGAGTCGGCCCGGGTCTGGTATGAAGCTTCAAAAACTATACCTGACTCCATATATTAGTGGGACCCTTTGAGTCTGACCTGGATTCAAACGCTAATCCAAAGGCATAAAACCCCCCTCTGCCCCAAGGGAACCTATGTCACAATGATTCGTGGACTCGAGGACGCAGGATTAAGACTGGACTTGAAAGTTTGAATTTTTATTCTAAAATGGGACACGAGGACACAGACTTTTTAAAAAATTTAATCAATAAAAAATATGTTTTAATATCTTAAGATGTAAAAAATAAGTTTTTATTAAAATAAAATTAAAATGTAATGAAATATTATCTAAAAAATATTAAAATAATTCCATACGTGTCACTGGTGACACGATGCCAAAATGGCGTGTCCCTTTGTCATAGAAGGGAACTTATTGCTTGGGCTTACCCAATAGGGAGGCTTTCTCTAGGTTTGAATGCACGACGTGGGGTTTGCACCGTCTCATTCGACGTGCCACCCTAGCCAATTGGGCGCCCTTGTCACGGCTTTATGATTGAACAGTTTAAGGGTAAGTTTGAGAACACACGGATCAAGTTTGTGGGTCCCTCTGAAATGGATGGAGGACCTCAATTTAGGGATGCAAACGGTTTTGATCCGCCCCCAAGGGGGGTTAGCATAGTGGGGTGGGACCGGAAGTCAAGGTTCGATTCTCGTGGGCGCCACTCCTCTGTGCAAGACAATGCCTAGCATAGGTCCCAGGGGCAGGAGTCCTAGCCTCAGAGTTTTATCTTGTCCGTACGATGACCTTAATACGACAGGCTGAGCCAGCACGATCAGGTCTTCCTGCTGGGTGCGGTTCCTTCATGTTATAAAAAAATGGTTTCAATACATGAAGATTCAGATTGAAATCGGATCTAGAACAGTAAAAAAATGCAAAACCTCTATCCTAGATCCAACCCATTTGAATCCCTACCTCATTTTACGCTGAAACTGCCCCAAATCTGAAGATCGGGTCAAACTAGTTAGAGTTTCTTGGATCTCAAAGCCGGGGATGATCTGTTGGATCTAAGACCCGAAGGATTCAAAACAGGGTACTTATCCGGCTCTCAGTGAGTCAAGGGGATATCTACTCGTCCGGTCATGAAAAATGTGAGGATATTTTCGTCAAATCTTAAAAGAAATTCAAAATTGATCGCTAACGGTAACGTCGAAATTGAATGCAGGGGAGTGCCCCACCCCCTTTCCATTTGAAAACTTGTGCGCTCTCTCTTTTGAAGTATTCCGTCATTGGCCACCTCTATTGCGCTAGGGTTCCTTCCTCCCCTCCCACCGACCTCTGCAATCGTCTCTGCCATCACGGAGCCCTGCGTGCCTCAGTTACCATCGCACCGCTCTTGCTGAAGACGCGCGCATCTACCCACGCCTGCCGCACACGTCCATCCGCTCGCGGTCTGCCCTGTGCGTCACCACCCATCTCTACAGCGCACAACCTCCGTCTGCAACTCCGCTCTCACCGTCTCCGCTGATTGACGTCGCTGACCCCACGCTGCGTGCGGTCTCCCTCTTGCAGACACCGACCACCAGGTGAAGTATCTCTCTCCCTCATGTCTTCCTACTGCGAGTCCCGGTCCGTACCTCATCCTGAGCGTGACTCCACCACACATAAGGTGGTCATCCAAGAACAAATGAACCCAGGCATGAAAATCACGGCCACACCTTTGAATATCCCCAATGACCACACCTTTGAATAGCACCAATTACCTGCGGTGGTCCAAATCCCGCAACCCTATTCCTAAGCGGCACAGGGAATCAATGGGGAAAAACCCACTCCCAATTCCTCATTCGAAAAATGGGAATCAAACGACCACTTTGGTGATGTCTTGTCTCCTCAACTATATGGAGCCAAGGATTGCTGAAGGGTTCCTGTTCCTCAACTCAGGGGAGGCTATTTGGTCAACCGCAAGACTTCTACAGGGAACACAACAACATAGCCCGTAGGTACCAGCTTACCCAAGAGATAGCTGAATTCAAGAAGCATAATTGCCCCTTCAGCGAATATCTCGGGACTCTTGGCGGGATGTGGGACGAATTTGATTTCTATACTTCCACATCCTAAGGCCCTATGACCATCCAGAAACACTGCAAGCAAGAAAAAATCTTTCAGATGCTTGCTGGTCTGAGAGACTAGACTACGAGGCCATTAGAAGCCACATCCTCATGACTGATCTGCCCTCCCTAAACTCCATCATGAGGGAGGAGACACGCAGGCGGGTCATGAATCCAATAGAGGAAAATGGACAAGATCAATAGGAAAAATCTGCTCTCTGCCGAACGCTCCTATCATGATCAAAAGAGGCCGAAAAAAATAAACATGTGGAAAAGAAACTCTCATGCTCATTCTGCAAGAAAGACGGACACACCGGAGATGGGTGTTGGAAAATAATCGGCAAACCCGGATCATCCAAACCTGAGAGATAGAAGAATAAATTTATTGCTCATACTGCCCAAGACGCTAAAGCTCAAACCCCTCTCATCGATGAAAAGCTCACACAGATCATACAGGGCTTATAAAAAACAGTATTGTCTGTGTCGCTACATCTCAACCTCTCAAAGATAACATAGATCCAGATAAACCAGGTAATAACTATTCTCTCCTATCCGCCTTCACTTGAGCGGAGCCCTTGTGGGCCAATATCAGCGACATTTGTTTCATAAGTTTAGGTTCCAACACATGCTTTGGAGTAAATGCATATATGAGGTTATTTGGAATTTTCAAATGAAAAAGGTTTTCTGTATCCAATAGACAAGACAATAATGTGCTTCTAGCTAGAGAGATTGTTGCCTCTAAAAATGGAGAATTATGGAGGAACGAAAATCAAGTGTTTCTCTGAGTAACAAAACACAAAGTGGGTTACTGGGTTTCTGAGCTCCTTCTGTCCTTAAAATCAAGTTGTTTTTATATTATAACCAGGGTTTATTTTTGTTTTATTTTCATCTGTTTATCGGAAAAATAAAGAGGCGTTCCCTTCTATCTGAACGGAAATCTGACAATGAAATTGGGTGTCCTTCTAAATAACAGATCTAGGATTATTTTTTTTCTTTAGTTTTTAATTTAAAAATTAGGAAATTTAGGCAAAAAAATATGGGGATTAATTCTCTCTATGTATAAAAGAAAATATCAATGGGTTTGTTACATAGTTCATAGTTTCTGCCGTTCTTGAAGATGCGTATTTCTTTGCCATGATTGTCATTTACTTGTATTATTCTTTTCAACATTTATTACTTTTTTCATTAAACAAATACTAATAAGTCAGACCTCATTTACTAGCTATGTTGTTTTAAACAATTTATCATATTTCCTTTTTATTATGTAAGGCGGTGCTTTAATATCTCTAGTTTTTTGGCGTATTTCAAAAATATATATCTGTAGGAATAAATTTAGTCGAAATAATAGATAAATGAGCCTCCAAAAAAATTATCATGCTCTTGTCTCTTATTCAAATAGCAAAATGAAAAGGGGAAATGTGAATGAGTGCATAAATGTCCTTAAGCAAGAATAATAGAAAAATGAAGTGTCATGTTGAAGGTATTCAAAATTGAGATGAAATTTTTGGTCTACAAAAATTCATCACTATAACGTAACAAGTATTCTAGTGAAGTTTCTGGTGCACTGTATTAATGAGCAACTGCACTTATTTATAGGGAGATTTTACGTGAAGTTTCTTTACGATATGGCGCACTTCCAAAACGATCAGCTTCTGCGAGTGGAAACAACATGCGGGTCACTACTATATGAACTTCAGGTATTCCTTGATTCTGTTAGTGTTCAAGACTTTCCTACCTTAACCCCACCCTTCTACATTAAATGATGATGTATTTAATAATGCCTTCCAACTTCAGACAATATGGGATGAAGTAGGAGAACCAGATGATGAGCGGGACAAGTTGCTGCTTGAGCTTGAGAAGGAGTGTTTGGAGGTATACAGAAGAAAGGTTGATCAAGCAAATCACTCCCGAGCTCAACTACGTCAAGCTATTGCTGATTCTGAGGCGAAGCTTGCTTCAATTTGTTCTACCATGGGCGAGCGACCTATGACTCTGAAACAGGTGAGCTTGTCAACTTCTGATGTTTGTTCGTGCTTGAGCTTCAATAACCAAAAATCTTATTTGTTTGAATAGAGAACATTATTGTTATTGTCACTAATATACCTGATATGGGTCTGATTTTTCCAGCAAGATCAGAGTGCTAGGAGCTTGAAGGAAGAGCTTAGAGCGATTCAGCCTCAACTAGAGGAGATGAAGAGGAGGAAAGATGAGAGAGTGAACCAATTTCTTGATGTCTTGGGAAAAATGGAGGAGATTTCCAATGAGATCTCGAGATCAACACAGTATGATTCTTCCAGGATGGTTTTGGATGAAACTGACTTGTCTCTCAGAAAGCTTGAAGAATTCCATAAACACCTGCAGGCCCTTCAAAAAGAAAAGGTTAGTGCTATTTAGTGGTATATTCAAAGTTCTAAAGAAAGATCAAAGGTTCATTCTTGACAATGATTACCAATATTTTGTGATTGCCAGGACGAGTTACATCCAGTTTCATACCTCTAATTTTTATTTGAAGATATTACCTCAAAATGTGCATCAGAGTTTTGAGTTTTCTTGACCTTCTCTTTCTGCAGAGTGATCGGCTAAAACAGATTATGGACTACACTGAAGCTCTGAACTCTCTCTGTTTGGTGCTTGGTTTAGATTTCAAGCATATGCTAAAAGATGTTCACCTTAGTTTAGATGATTCTGAGGTATCAAAAAGCATTGATGATGATACAATTGAGAGATTTTCCAATGTCATGGACAAATTAAGAGAGGTTAAGAAGCAGAGAATGCAAAAGGTAACATTTCTGTTCCTCTCAAGCATGGTTTGTCGTGTGCTTCCTGAGATCTAATATTTAAGTTGTGGCAGCTTCAAGATCTCGCTACTACAATGTTGGAGCTATGGAACTTGATGGACACACCAGTTGAGGAGCAGCAGATGTTTCAGAATGTTACCTGCAATATTGCTGCCTCAGAAGATGAAATAAATGAGCCTAACATTCTCTCTGAAGATTTCATCAATTATGTAAGAATCATGTGACAATGCCAACCTCTTCTGTTTATTACCATTTGTCTTACAATGTAATTGCAACGGATATTGATTTGAATTCTCGGTGCAGGTAGAGGCAGAAGTTGTGCGGTTGGAAGAGATGAAAGAGAGCAAGATGAAAGATCTTGTCCTGAAGAAGAGGGCAGAGCTTGAAGATGTATGCAGGAAGGCGCACATGGTACCAGAACCTGATACTTCATTAGAGTATACAATGACTGCAATAGAATCAGGTATAGTTTTACTGTGAATTGTATAGCTATATGTATTATAGTTACTCAAGCTGCTGCTTTGTCTAGTCCTTGGTAATCTGTTGATTCTTGATTGCTTACAAAAATCTCTGTGCAGGGGTGGTTGATCTTTCTTCTGTTCTGGAGCAACTGGAGGCTCAGATAGCTAAAGCTAAAGAGGAAGCCTTTAGCAGGAAGGAAATTCTGGAGAAAGTAGATAAATGGATGACTGCATGTGAGGAAGAAAATTGGCTTGAAGAATATAACAGGGTGAGCTTCTTTTGATAATCCTGGAAGCTTTTCACAAGGATTTCACACAACAGAATCTAAAGATTTTATCTTTTTCAGGATGAGAACCGCTACAGTGCTGGCAGAGGGGCACATCTGACATTGAAGAGAGCAGAAAAAGCTCGTGCAACTGTCAACAAACTACCAGGTAAATCTCATAAATGGATTTCTTGACATGAATTGAGACAATGTTCAATGAATTGGTTATTTCGTGTTAGCTCCATTGGTTTGGGATGATGTTCCTTTCTGATTTTTTGCTACATCATTAACCAGAACATGCTGGCTTTTCTCCTTATGTCACCACCTTTCATGACACAAACTAACCCAACTCATGAAATTCTTGGCTTGCTTGCATATTTTGGCTGGTTCAGCAATGGTGGAGTCTTTAGTAGCGAAGACTTCATCATGGGAGAGAGAAAGAGGCATGGAGTTCACATATGATGGTGTAAGTACTTTCTTTCCTTGGAGTTCACTATGTTGGTTCAAGTATTAATTATTGAGCTTTGTCAATTCTATCTAATGGTTTTCCTGTTCTGCTTTTGTGTTTTCACAGCTACGCCTTCTGTCTTTGCTGGAAGATTACACCATACTAAAACAGGAGAAGGAGCAAGAACGTCGGAGGCAGCGGGTAGGGAGAGCTTACCTCTATCCTCAAAGTTGAATAGTACCACTTTAGGAAGCAAACCAACTAACAGTATTTGAAAACAGGACCAGAAAAGACTTCAGGGGCAACTTATTACAGAACAAGAAGCACTTTTTGGCTCCAAACCAAGTCCTTCGAAGCAACAGAGTGCTAGAAAAGTGCCCAGAACTTCCATGGGAAGCACAAACAGAAGACTTTCTCTTGGAGGTGCAATGATGCAAATGCAATCACCCCAACTTGACTTCTCACAGTCAAAAACGACAATTCATGGACATGCAGGTTTATCAAGGCAAATGAAGAAGGTCGATAGTTCTCATAATCAGAAAAATGGAGATGATTTTGCTGCACTATCTGCTGGTTAGTTTTTATGTGAATGTTTTAACATTTGTGCTTGACGCGTGCCTCAGTTGTGCTCATATTTCATAAGGCCGCAAGACTCAATCTGCTCGATCTGACTCAGTCTGTATCAAAGATGTATGGAGTGCCTATTGTGGATTGAGGATAGCTAGCTATCAATTACGAATCAAGCGTGTCGCAACTCACGAAGTCTGGCATGCATGATTGGGATCTCATTATACCATGCATCTTATTTATGATGAAGCAATCAATTTGATTCAGCTCATCCCATGTTTGATCGGACATGATTGAGCACATGGGATCTGAGGGCTCACATTGTCTAACTGCAATATGTCAAACTTGGGGAGATCTGAACAACGAACTTGGGATGACATTGTCAAACTGAACAAGTGTGACAAATATCAATAATATTTTGACAATATCGTGAAAAAATGGGATGTTTTAGTCGCGCACTGTAAACAGCCAAAATGTCACTATATTTTAAAAATGTTGAAGATATCATTTAAATGAAAATGTCATGATTTGTATACTTTTATATCAGCTATGTCTTGGGAAAAAAAGTATATTGAATATATGTGTATATATATGTGATACTTTTTTTCTCAAAAAATTAACCTTGAAAAATATATGTTTTGCTGATATTTTTCTGATAAAATGTGAGAAAACAATCAATCTCTTATGAGAATTTGGCTGTTCTATTTTGTTGTTCTGAACTTTTGTTGCTGTGGACTGAACCACGTATTTTTGGGCAGGGAGGAGAGGATTGGATGTTGTTGGCCTCCCATCAGGGAAGTATTCCATTTCCTCAAATGTTCAGGAAAATGAAGCATCAATGCCTGAGCAGAGAATGCCATTCTCTCCTGTATCTTCATTTTCTTCAAGGTCCAATTCAACAAATCTCCTAGATGATCTCAGTGAGAATAAGTTGCCGAATGTTCCAGCTAAGAGCAGTCTATACAATACACCAAACAAAAGCAGTGCTTTCACTGATGAGGAGAACAGGACCCCAAAAGCCATGCCAATTCCTGTGCCTATCACGCCAATGTCAGTGACAGTCCCAATGCAAACTGCTGCAACGCCTGCTCCCACTACTGCGCTCATGAATCAAGACCAGGAGATTGAACCTGAGATAGAATATTCATTTGAAGAAAAACGCCTTGGTTTTTTCCTTCCATATGCATCTGGTAACTCCATAGCAACTTAGTATTTTCTTTCATCATCACGCTGATTGTTTGGTTGTATATATTCATCAGTCAGAGTAGCTTTGAGCTGTCTCAGTAGTAGTTTCATGTATTTGACTGTGTTGGAACATGAACAAGTAGCTTTGAACATTGTTCCTTATGATTAGAAAAGTACCACTTTTTTATGTGGTTGATGAAGATAATATTGAAGTTTGGTTGCAGCCATGTATGCATGGACCAACATCAGCTTATGCAAAATTTACTTTGTTAATTGCTTACATTATAGAAGCTTGAAATGGAGTGAGTTACCATAAAGCTAAAGTTTAGCTTGATATAAGAAACCAAGTCTGGGTAACCCTAAGGTTCAGCTTGGCTCAGATCTAGATGCCTTCAAGTCTGGAGTTTCAAGGGAGGCATTTAATTGCTTAGCAGAGATGCATGTATCTAGCCTGATCCCTACTCCACTTGAGCCTGAGGTAAGTCTATAAAAAATGTGAATTTCGTATCCTTTTAGAGTGGACATGGGATTCAGCGTTTGCTTATCTTGGATCCTGGAGTTGGCCTTATGCCATGTTCAATACAAGAATCTCAAATATAATATGTTCAAACACACCGTAAGAGTTTCATTGTTTTATCAACATTACATTAAACATTTTGTAAATCTGATCATACAGATGTGATTTCCATACATTTATTTGAGAAAGTATATGAGTAGCTCATAACTAGTTTATATCCTAAGCCATCCTAAACACTTCTAAAAAGCATAGTTGCACGTAGGGATGTCAACGGGTTGTAATCCGATATCCGACCCAATTCTGAATCTAATTACTCGGATTCGGGATCCAAAATCTGGATCCAATAAAAATTGGATTTGGATTCATTATTAATTTTGCATTGAAATCCGAATCTGATTAAAACCCGAACTAGACTAAGATCCAAATCCAATTAAGTGTAAACATTGGGTTTTAGACTAGCCGGATTTGGATTCAGTTATATCTTTTTCCATCCAAATCTGAATCCGATTAAGTTAACTTTGCTGCCTAAATCTGATCGATTGACATGCCTAGCTGCACGTCTTTTGCTTAATCCTAACACTTAGATGTGTTCATATTGCTTATTCACTAAAAACCATGCAAGTGTTGGTGCAATATGAGCTGTTGTTTTTTACTACTCTAGCTATCACCTGAGCCCCATATATGATCTTATGTGGTTTGCTAAGTAAAAATGTATTCTAGATGTAAGGCCCCAAAATTTTAAACTTATAAACCTTTTTAAACATTTCAAAAGACTGAAAAATTCTTTTCTTATCAGAGTTTTGTGTTGAGCAAATCAGCAGAAACCATTTTTATTTTGAAAGATGAAAGGTAAGTTGACAACCTTGAGCGCGTTAGTGTAAAAAACCACATTTCAAACATATAACTTGCAAACATTTTAATAAGCTATTTGTATTAGAAATAACTTTAAGTTATACAAAATTAGGATTTTTCGAAGAAACCTTTGCCAAAAACCAAAACGTGCAGGACGCGAGCTGCCAGCAGAAACAGTGAGATCTCGAGACCTTCTCGCAATTGTCTTATCGTCTATCTCGTAACCTATTCATCACCTGTACCTACGAAATGGGTCAGTTGCACAAAAAATTAGTAGCTACACAAGTAAAACAATATAGAACAAAATTAAGGATATGCATTTAATTATATCACGCTTAGCAGTTTATACAAGTGAAAAAACTATATAAGCAGTTTATCAATACATTTAAAATGCTACAACTAACATAAGCAACAATTAACAAATAGTATATAATAAACAAGAAGCGTGAACATGATAACTTTTGTTTTGATACTTAGCTGACTTGCGGGTACTCGCAAGGCACGGATCGTAGAAATAATTGAGACTAGTTCGGAGGTCTATTATACCATGTATTTTCAAATACCCCGAATAATTAGTTGAGTTCGCTCTTAAGGGGACTGTCGGTGACTGGAAAAAGATTCTCTAAAGGCATACATAGACAACATATGCATCCTACTTCCACAGAAGTCTGTGAGATCTACCACTTAGGATAATCTCTAGTAGTCTCATCCCCTAACTCCGATGACTGAGGACACCGAGTCATTGCCCGAGGGGTGGTTGTTAATAACTTGTCCATCGGAGTTTTTGTATCATCCCATCCTCTTTCTTGACGAAAAACAGTAGGTCGAATGGGTGTTTCAAGTTTTATTTAAATGAAGACTCATTCTGCATACTCTAATCTTTTTGACCCAACTTGAGCATCTTGCCTGTCAAGGCGAGTTATCACTATTTATATGATTATAACATTATGTTATTAGCATGATTTGAGGTCACATGACAGTCTCATCCGATCATTGTATTACTGACATGACCTGCATGTCTACGAGTACGCTACGACGAAAGGGGGGTATAGGTTTCTAAAAAAGAAACCATAACACCAAGTTTCACAAAGATTTAATGTAATATAAAAATTCCTTTGACATGATCTATCTTTCGAAACAGAAGTACAACATTTATGCTATTTGCACGGTATGAGATCACTACTGATCTCTCGTCTGTTTATCAGAGTATTTGTATGCAGCGCATGGCTCAATACTAACTTCTATAAACAGGATACGAGTTTCTCAACAAAATTTTGCTCAAACACTTGTTCGCGCCCCTAAATAGAGGTTATTCGACTTGTATCAAATACGCAAACAGAGGTAGTAAAAATACTTCTTCCAAATGCATCGATTTGAGAGACTTGGTTGCAATTTTTGCAATAAGAAAGACTTTCAAAACTTGCTCATCAAAGGTACACATTCGTAGACAGATTCACGCTAGGAATCCCTTTTTGAAAACTGAAACACATAAGTGCAACTTAAGGGTGGCAATCATGTCGGGTTGGCGGGTCGACCCGACGGGTTGGCGGGTCAGCATACCTTAACCCGAACCCGAACCCGACCCGTTTATTAAATGGGTCGGCTGTGGCAAACACGAACCCGACCCTTTTAATAAATGGGTAACCCAACACGACCCGCCAACCCATTTAATAAATGGGTTGGGTCGGGTAAACGGGTTCTCAGGTTGGCGGGTCAGGTTGGCGGGTCAGGTTGACGGGTCGAGTTGGCGGGTCGACGGGTTGGCGGGTTGACGGGTCAGGTTGGCAGACGGGTTGACGGGTCGGGTTGGTGGGTTGACCCACCCGCCTAACCCGTTTATTAAACGGGTCAGCAGGGTTGGCGGGTTGGCATACCCCTAACACGAACCCGACCCGTTTAATAAACGGGTTAGGCGGGTCGACCCGTTTATTAAACGAGTTTGTTTTTTCCAAACCCGAACCCGCCTAAGAGGCGGGTTGGCGGGTCGTGTCAGGTTTTGCCACCCCTAGTGCAACTCGTGTCATTTTAAAACAAACGAGCAAAAACATGATACAAATGTAAGTTAGTAAGAAAATGCGAGCCCATGCAAGGTTTTAAAACCCGTGACTCGGAACTCGACTCGTTCTTTATTGACTCGTGACTCGGCGGGTCAACTCGGTGACTCGGACCGGGTTTTGTTAACTTTTGATTTTAAAACAAAGACAATATATAAATTGTCATTTAAACATATAAAGGTTTGTAGAATGACTTAATTACTAGTTTAATTGATTAATAAGTAAAATAACATCAAGTAAAACTGCTCTTAATTCAAATCTCACATTTACTAAAGAAACTACACAAGCAGGAGCAAGTCTTTCAAGACAATATATTAAGAATGACTTAATTACTAGCTTCAAGAACTTTAATAGCCATGCTCGATCATGGTTTACATCCTGAATATATGGACATAGTTGTTGTGTTGCAGGGCCACAGAAAATCCTTGCAAAATTTTGGGAACATTGAACTTTATCTTGATATTTATAAGTGTGTTTCTGAAGTAGAGTTGATTGGACCATGCCTTATATATCTGCACATAAATGCATATAAGCTTTGGATAATGAGAATGCTGTGATGTATATATATATATTATAATGATAAATGTGGGCATTTTATGCTGTTGGTTTTGAACAGGCTGGCTGCCAACTATTGTGTAGGTCTCAGAGATGGTTGCATGAGGGATCAGTTATGTTAGCTGGATTAGTGGATTCACTCTATGTTCATTGAGGGGTACTGGGTTTGATTCCTTACCTGGAGCTACCAAAAGGAATGAATGCTTGACAATTGGACATGTGAAATTTGATTGACTTTTACTAATTTTGTGATTTTATATTAAGTTGGTAAGCCTATTGTTATTATGCTATTTGTTCTTTGAAAAATGAACACTTACATATGAAAAAAAATGCCTATAGCCTTTGAAAAATGAAAAAAGAAAAAAGTGCCCAAAACTCGCCCGAGTCAAGCCGAGTCAAGGCCGAGTTTTCGCAGAACGAGTTTAGCTTACCGAGTTGACTCGTTGGAGGGCCGAGCCGAGCCGAGTCAGCCGAGTCACAATGCGACAACAAGGTGCAAGCAATCCTTAAAGTATGAAGACACTCATTGAGCGTAAGAATGCGTAAGCAGTTCATCAAGGTACGAAACTGTACCTCAACCAAATAAACGTGCTAGCAAATAGAAGCATAAGCAAAATAAATGCATAAAGCAATGCATGATGTACGAAACTGTACATCGGTTGAACAAATGCGTAAGCAGATAAATGCGGAAAATAGCTTATGCACTAAAGCACGACGACAAAAGTAAATGACAAAAAGCGATACTTGATACGCGAAACCGCGTATCAAACTAAATAAATGCGTAATGAAAATAGCCTGCGCACTGAAGTGCGGCAACGAAAGTAAATGATAAAAAGCGATGCTTGATACACAATTTTGCGTATGAATAAATGCGTAATGAAAATAGCATGTGCACTGAAGCACGACGACGAAAGTACATGACATAAAGTAATAAGGACAAGGATCGCAAAACTGTGTCCTTGAGTTTAAAAGCGTACTTCTATATATATATATATATTTAATTATTTTAATTTACATTTTAATTATTTTAACTTAGTTCAGTTCGTCCAAAGTTCATTGCACATTTTTTCCCTACCTTGGAGAGTCTCGGGGTTGCGCTTGCCTTTGTGAGTAAGTAACGAAGGGCACAGGCCATGAGGCGCGAGCAGGATCCACCGTGCGAGCTGCGAAAGAGCAAAGCATGAATATACAAACAAAGCTCAGGTAGGCTTGACACTTAGACTGAGCCCAATCCTGCCTACAGCGGCCAGGGGCGGGAGGTGGGCTTGGCTATTAGACCGAGCCTGGGCCCCATAAACAAATAGGGGAGCTCGGCCTCTCCCTTTGCTAAAGGAAACACGAGGTAAGGAAGGGGCTTGACCCCTCTAATGCAAAAAGAAGCGAACTAGGGGCAGGAGCTTTGCCCTTGTCCACCGAAAATACCCAGGCGACAGCTGCCGAAAAAACAAGGCAGGGGTCAAAGGCCCCTGCTGAACATCTTATCACAGGCAGCAAGGGGCGTTGCCCCAGCTGGTCTGTCAAGAAACAAGAGGCAGGGGGCGTCACCCCTACGACCTGTTGGAAAAGACAGGCAGGGGCTGGACCCTGCCGATTGACCAAAAATTTAGGCGGCAGGGGCATTGCCCCTGCATGCCTGTCAGAAAACGTCAGGTAGGGGCTTTAGCCCTTGCTGGTCGACCAAGAAGAACATAGGGAAAAAGAAGAAGAAGACAACATAAGAAAGGAGGGAGTCAGGGGCGTACCTGGAGGTCACCAGTGCACGCAGGGGGGGGGGGTTCCCTAGTTTCAATGAGGGTTTCGTCAATAGAGAGAGGGAAAACCAAGAGGGAGGAGGGGGGTGAAGTGGCCGGACAACGAGGTGAGGGAGGCTGCCAACGTCGATAGCCGGAAAACGATGAGAGAGAGAGAGAGAACACTGCTGAAGGGGGAAGGGCTTTTCGAATGAAAAACCTTTCCCCGTTCATGCTTTAAGCACGGGTGGGGGGTCCTATCGGATTTGGATCCAGGTTGAATACAGATCTGACCCGGGTCCATTTTTGAATGGATTTTACACTAGATCACCCATTCATGTTGTATAAACAAATTTTCTAAGGGTCACAAAATTCATGGATTACAATATTTCAAAATTTTGATATTAATAAATTCATATTTTTATGCCAAACTACCCAATCCAAAGTGGATTTCTTAGTAAATGAACCAAGTTGATTGCATTCACGAGTCAAATGATAAAATAAAGCTGGCACCTATGAGATTCAATTAGAGCGTACCGTACTCATAGTGTGCCAATAAATACAGGGAAGGGGGACCATCCAACCAAAAGTCCAAAATCTGCAATCAATGATGATCCAATGACACTCCTTCATTGTTCTAAGCATTTCTTCCGATCAAACCTTTTTTTATAATTTATTTAGTAAGAAATATGCTTTATATAAAGATTTTATATGTAAAAATGTTTTTCAAAATGTGAAAAATCAATAACTCACAATACATTTAAAATTTTACAATACAAAGTATCCTGGACAGTTAATTTATATTGTTTTAAAAAATACATATAAATATAAAAAATTCATAAATTAAAATATGTTGTTAGATGAAAAGTCCAATCTGTACTAAATAAATAATAAAAGTCCAATCTGTAGAGTTTGATAGATGAAAAACTCGATCATTAGAGAAGAAATGCTGTCCAATCATCATTAGTCAGAGGATTTTTGTTGGACGGTCCCCATTTCTTATATATATAGTGTAAGCAAATAATTTTATACTTTAGGCAATTTTCATTTTGAGAGAAACTTTAGGCAAATATTTGAAATGAAAAAAAGAGAGCAGATGGTTGATTGTAGTTAACCTAAATGCTGACAATTACCGTCAGACACTCTGATGCCGTTCATCCATGTGATGAAGGGCACCCAAATACCTTCTGGTAAACTGCTTTTCAACCGTTCCTAGATGCGGCTCATCCAGGGCATCAACGGCTCTAAAAAAAAGTATGGCACCCATCTAAAAGACACAGGTCCCGTCTATGGTATTTCGGATGCCGTTCATTTCATGGATGAACGGCATTAGAGCGTGCTCTGACGTGATACGTACTCTTTGTAATTTACCGAAGAACTTGGGGAGCAGTGAAAAGGGTGGGCGTGGTCTTTGGAGAGAGAGAGAGAGAGAGAGAGAGAGAGAGAGAGAGGAACCAGCAGAGTAGGAGGAGGACAACAATGGCGTCTTGCACGGGCGGTGCGGAAGAGAGTTGGGAGGAGATGACGTTGTGCGTGAAGTGGAACGGAAAGGAGTACACGGTGAGGGTGTGCGTCGACGACACCGTTGGCGAGTTGAAGCGCCGCATCTGCGAGGCCACCAACGTCCTCCCCAAACGCCAGAAGATCCTCTACCCAAAACTCGGCCCCAAGCTCTCCAACGACGCCACCATTCTCTCCACCCTTCAACTCAAACCCACCTTCAAGATGACCATGATCGGGTGAGCCTCTCTCTCTCTCTCGGGCGTGTTCACATTTAAAGCATTTGGTAAGCGGGATTCTATCAGTGTTATTGGTTGGTTGGTGGGTTTCATGGTGTTTGTTCTTAGTTTTTGTGCAATTGTGATGTAGCCAGATCTGAAGCATTTGGTTGGTTGGGTTGGATCAGTGTTATTGGTTGGTAAGTTGCGTGGTGTTTGTTATTAGTTTTTGTGTCAATTGTGCTGTAGTGAGACTAAGCTTAACTACCCATTTTTCTTTTCACTTTTCAGGGATACCCATGTTCTGTTCGTAGTGTTTTGTTTTTAATGCCCTGTTCATTCTTATTAAGGAGAAAAACTTTTTGGGACAATATGGTATCTGCATAAAAATCTTTCAATTTTTGATACACTTGTCGCCATCTCTCATGTATCGATCTTGGCAGATTACAGTACCACACCATCTATCTGTCAGTTCGTTTAGGACTTGTGATCGTTTCTATTGTGACTACTTGATTGTGGTCATGAATATGTTCCTTATACCCTTTTCAGCTTGTATTTGGAACTTGTAAGCTCTTCATTGGTACGGATCACGGATTCTCTTCCATTAGGGCTGCAGACATCCACAATATGTCATTATCTATATCTAGTTATTTATAAAAAAAACGATTCCAGCAATATCAGTATTCATATAGTACACCCATGTCGAGGTGTATCGTATGATGCAGCCCTATGTCGTGTGATACAAACGATACAGGGTGTCTTGTACCATAACATATCATACAATACTTACAAGACTGATTTATACTTTCAAATGGTGCCAAAATCTATAACACAACATTTATTCTATCATCACTTTATCCTTCTTTGGTCTTTATGGGCTGCATGACATGTAGCAAATTCTCTATTTAAGAATTTTCACACATGAAAGCATTGAAATGTGAACTTAGTGACCAATTTCTAATTCCAAGAGTTGATCTGTTAAAGTACCTGATATCCAATCATCATGAGGTTATATGAGTTCAGTGTCTTGTATGACCTCAAAAGTCTAAAAGGACAAGCTGCAGTTGACTTTTTGGCTGAACATCTATTCCAGGCAACTTTACTACTGAAATCTCTTAGGATAAGTAGGAATCACAATTCCAAGTCATGACCCTGTTTGGATGTTAGAATTTTCTGTAAAATCATAGTGATATAAGTATGGCACTGTTTAGATGTAAGATTTCTTTTGCAAATTTTGAGATGATATGAGTATATTTTGCTATTGCTTTATAAGTTCTTTTAGATGAAAAAATCAATGATTTCCTAGGTTTGTATTGTGTGATACAGTATGCATAAATTACTGCACAAGCTTGGCCAAAGTAAGCTTATTAAGATGTTTTTTGAATATTTTGTGCTTGTAAAAAAGATTTTCTAATAGAATGATATAGTTCTTGATAGTGCACTTTTTTTTCAAAGATTTCTACTTATCTCCAATAACTTTTTAATATTTCATATGATTTCACATATCACTTCCGATTCTCTTCTCCAATCCTCTAAAAATTTGGAATCACTGTTTCCGAATTCGATTTCCCATACTGCTCCCCGTATTTGATTCCCGTTCTGGCAACTATAGTTTGACCTACATTGATGATTGTCATTTAATCCCTGTGATATCTTTTTCATGACTGAGCATCTAGGAATGGTAAACCTGGCGTATTTGTCATGTATGTTACCACTGACAATTCCATGATAAGCACGTGTTTAGTCTCCTTATTATATTCCAACAATGAGGCTAAAACTCTATGGTCTTTTAGTTATCAATTATGTAGCTCATGGAAGCAGAAAGACTTGAGATCTTTGGTGAATCATAATTTGTAACAAGAATAAGCTTTATAAATTTCACTTAACCTGCTATTAGTTGCAAGTGAAGGAACCATGACAACCTCAGACAAGGTCAGACTCACATTTTAATGTTTCTCCCATACTATGGAGTGTTTCGTCTTTCAGGTTAATCATGTTCCTAGACCTTTTTTAACTCTTCTGTGCTATCAGTAAGGAGCTTTGTGCTTATCATGTGAGTGATAACCATGCTGTGGTTTTATCTACTTGTCCGCTTGGGATGCCATGCATCATTAATAGCTGCTCTTTTCATTTAGATCATTAGTTATACTTGATAAATAGAAATGATTTTCTCCTGCTAGTTTTATTTGGATAGGCTTTCTAATTCTTGATTTTCCTGATCATTAGCATTCATTGAATAATGAGCTGGAGTGCCAAAATGTGGAAATTTTTTGAGTGGCAGCTGAAGTGTTGCAAGCATTAGTGGCACGGTGGCAAGTCTCAAAGAGTGGAAAGTGCGAAGGGTGATTGGAAGTATGAAATGTGACAATAGTGCTGAAAATGTTTCAAGTGCCAAATAGTGGCAAAAAGCATGTATGCACTAACAAATGAAAAAGGTGACAACTGACAAGTGTTAAGAAGACTGTCAAGTGCAAAGAGTGGAGAGTCAAGAGCAGAAAGGAAGTATAATAATCAAAGTGTAAGTATTTGGCGTTTAGAACATAGAGTCAGGAAGAAGATTTAGTCTTAGAGACACAAATACCTTCCTGTGAAGGGGAAACTTAGCCTAGTTAGGCTTGTATGAGGAAGCATTCACTGTTACCTGATATCTTTGTGCAGAATTCTCAAAAAAATTTAATTAAGACATGTAAGTGTAAGAAAGTATGCGGAAAGGTATAACAAGAATGCTTAATGCATTAACACGGTCCAATGATTGGACAAACCCAAACCCACAATGGGGAATATAGAAATAGTCCACTAAGGGACAACACAAGAAGCCTTCAAAGAGGCAACACATAACAATATATGAACTTTATTGAATGAGGGCTTGAAAAGCCATAACTTACATGGGGGGATACCCCTCTATTTATACACAAAGAAGTGAGAGAAAGAGTGAGAGAGAGAGGACATTGGGAGGCCCAAAAGGGGACTCGTTGGGCCCCCAACGGTCACATTTGTGACCGTTGGGGGTCCAACGACTCCTTTGGTTGGGACCCCCAATGCAATGCATTAAATGCATTTTACAATAAATGAAAAATAGAAAAAGAAAATGTAGAAAAAGAAAATGTAAAATAAAATACATGTAAAAAGATGTAAAAAGACTAAAATGTCCCTAATGGGCAGAATTACAAAAATACCCTTTATCGGGTATGATATATATATATATATATATATACATATATTTTAACAGTAAGGTCATTTAAATCCTTGTAAAATGGAAAAAGAAGGCTGAAAGGTATGCCCATAATCTCTTTGAGGCAAGTCAAATTACCTGGAAGGTTTTGGGTGCTGGACGTGCGAAAGTCTAACAAATAAACCTTTCTTGTCTAAATGATGGTGAATCTTCTACCTTGAAGATGGCTGGTGTGTTTGTTTCTCAAGGGCAAAGTATGATCTGGGAAGAGCTCATACAATTGGGATCAACAAAATTTTCTGTCTGAAAGTTATCTTTATGAAAGACCCCTGGATAGGGCTGAAACCCCTTTCAAGAATATTCTGTTCTCTTTTTGCCATTATAAGGGATAATGACTGATGGATGGCTGAATTCTGCTTGAAGGTTGGAGTTTTAAAAACTGTTTGAAGGAAACCTTCAGGGATGGAACTTAATGATTGGTTACAACCTTTTGGGGCTATTGGCTGTTGATGCAGTTGAAGCCAAATGGGTCCTAAGAGTGTATCTTCAGTCGAACCATGACGTAGATTTCTCTTGGATCCTAACTTACCTTTATCCTAAGAAAAATCTTTTGGGGAAAGGTTCCAATCCCTAGAGCCAAGGTTTTCTCCTAGATAGTGTAGTTGGATAGACCACTAATAGAGCTGAACTTGGCTACTTGGTGTATGATGTGTTGTAAGAAAGAAGATTTGACTTCACATTTTGTTGCATTTATTTTCTTCCAGAAACTGAGTAGTTTGGCTCGGCTGAGCTGGATGGAGTTTTAGAGGGTTCATTTTATGCTTCATTCAGGCACAAAGCAATAAGGAGATTGTGCTTATTTCTCAGTTCGTAGTTTAGCTGGCTAGAGTATAATGACAAATTTTCATGGGAAATTCATTAGGATCCTTGCTCTATCCCAGATAATTCTAGCTGGCACTCTGTTATATGCACATCATTGCTAGCTGGGTACAAAGTAAGCCTGGATAAGGGTATCAAGAATCAGAGCTCTTGAGAGGATCAGTATTTTTTCCCTTTAGCTTGTTCTGCTTTGATGATTCATTATCACCTACTGTTGTTTTCCTTTTATATTTACACTAATTTATTTTCCTCCCAAAGAAAATCATAGCTTTCAACTTTTAAATTTAACCAGATAGAGCTGCAGATATGCTTATATATGAGCCTGCATTTTTTTTTGGTTGCATGTGAAGCGGTGCCATGTTGATTTGGTACCATTACATGATGACTCAAATTCATACAGAAAAGTTGAGGCGAGTGTTTTAGGGTTTCAGAACTAGCCCAATGCAGAAACAAAACATGGATTTGAAGATGTTTAATAACAGATGAAATATGAATTTACCTGTCATGAACTTAACACCTGTTTGATTTGGAATATTCATGTAAGAAATCATATGCTTATAAAAGAAGGTTGATGATGTACCTATTGGGGAGGATGAATAACAATGATGGAGAAGTTAACAGGATAATAATATTAGAATGAATGAAAGAGTTGCCTCAAGCTCATAGTGATGTCAAGACCTGCTAGTATGCGATGAAATGCATGGATTAACCATAAATTGAATGGGAGAAACAGATTTGCAGTAGCACAGAGGGATTTGGCAGATATAATTTCCAGAAGCCCATAAACAAATAAATGAATATTGAATACACATTATGAGGTCTGTGTGTGCGGGTGCGTACCTGTTAAATGCATGGAAATTTATGTCATATGGCCTTTGGAGATGGGCCAAATGGTATTTCTCATGTTGTTGGATGCATAGCTGTTTGTTGTTTGTATTCCATTGAATTTGGATATGAACTTTCAACTTGCAGAGCCTAACATTGGTTTTCCAGTACTGTGGAAGATGAAATTATCGTTGACCAAGTTGATGACCCAGAAATCATTGATGATTTTGAACTCGTTCAAGATGATGTAATCGACATTAAAGACAAAGAAATCAACAAGCAGAAACTGAGGCGACGAATTAGTCAATACAAGGTTCTTTTCAATATCTATTATCTTCTTTACATTTCGTATTATCTGCCAACTTGGTGTGTGGATATTATGCTATTTTCTCCTATTGAGAAAAATATTATGTTATTTGAAGTTCCTTTCTAAAGATAATGCAGTTTAAGTTTAGGCTGATCATATTTTTTGAATGTCAAATTTGCAGATATTGATGGATTTGTCTTGGTAGCCATTTGTAGTTTGTAAAAATAATTTTCCACCCTTGGCTGCTTTCAATTGTTTGTCTCATGCAGCTATTGAAGAAGCTGAAGCTTGTGTGAAATCTGTTAGAAAGTGACTTGGAATACATTGGGTTCAATAATGAACCCATACTTATGCACGTGGAGTGCAAATATACCCATTAAAGGAAAACAACATAAGCACATAATGTGCTAACACATAAAACCCATAAAAAGGGAAAAATATGACATAAAGTCATAAGTTGCATATCATTGAAGAATAATGGAGAAGGGGTAAAAACCCCATTACAATGGAGTATAAGCTCCCTCAAGAATTAGAAAATACAAAGGGGGAGACCCCTATTTATAACACAAGAAAGGAGCCACTTAGGGGGCTCCCAAAGGAGTCGTTGGGAGCCACCCTAGGTTGCGCAAACCACGAAAAAAAAGGAAAAAATAAAAAATAAAATAAAAGATAAAATTACAAACATATTCCAAATGGAATATGCGTAAAACTGGAAATGTCTAAACTACCCCTATGCCTATAAATAGAGAAATATATATTTTATATATATAATTAGGATAATACATATGCATATATACCATATATGAATATGTATTATACTTTATATATATAAAATATATATAATATTACAAATGTTGAATGATACATTTTAACACCCCCCCTCAAGCTTTGCGTGGGGGAACGAAAAGGTTGAAGATGGCAAGAAGAAGAATCTCAAAGCTTCAAGAGCCTTCAGAACGAATGCCATTGTAAATATCTTCCTCCCATGTCTTTATCGATGAGCACCTTCTATCCAAGGGACTTCCTTTTCTCTTATCTTCAAGATCCTGAGAAAAGAAAACAACAAAGAAACAAGTAAAACAAATCTTTGTACTTTTATTCAAATGGAACATTTCTAACTAGCACAGGTTAGAAGAGATGCAAATTATGCAAAAATGACACCAAAGTTTCAAAATCATATATCATGTTTAAAACAAAATGAGCGGAAGCAAATTATGCAGAAATAAATTGCAAGAATGCATAATGCATTCATAAGGTCCAACGTTGGACAAATATAACCCCATAATGGGGAATAACAAAATGGTCCACTAAGGGACACCACAATAAGCCTACGAAGAAGCATGATATACATAAACATTATTGAATGAGGGCCCAAAAAGGTCATAAAGAGCATATGCATATACTTATCATGAAATGAATTAATACTCAAAGAACTCATTAATGAACATGCTTCAAACATGTAATGAAGTGTCAAACAAGAGAAACAAAGTCTCCAAGCATACTTTAGGCAAAATAAACCCAAGAGTTCACAAGGTTTTAAAATCATTTATGAAAGACATACTTAATACACATTTTGCATATAAGGGTGGCAAAAACCATAAGCACTTAATATATAGATTAAATGCTAAGAAATCAACTTGATATGCATATCAAAAATATGATTTGCTTGAAAAACACAAGTCATGAATGAAATTTTGCCAATTTCAACAATAGTTTATCCATTACAAACATCTTCCTCATTAGTCCTCCAAAACCCATAAATCAAGTGTATAAGCTACTAGATCAAGAATATAAAGTCATTAAAGGCCAAGGACACACACAAAGGTGTGTAAAAGAACCTCTTGTCTACATATAATAATACTTGAAATAAGTGCATCTACGACAAGAACAAGAGAATACATGCCAACATGGACTAAAAAGTATCTCTTGTCTACGTAAAAAATACACTTAAAACCAAGTATGTTCAGCTACTAGAACAAGAGTAATAAGCCAACCATGGGCTAAAACATAATACATCTCTTGTCTACATATGATAGCACTTGAAATGAATGAAATAAGTCAACCATGGGCATACATCTTAAGCGACTAGAACAAGGACACAAACGCCAACATAGGCTAAAAATCACACACCATGGTGTGAATCAACGTGCCTTGTCTACATATAAAAACACTCAAGACAAGTGTGTTCAGCTACTAGACCAAGAGAGCAAAAGCCAACAAAGGGCTAAAAATACACGAAGGTGTAATAAAATTCTTGTCTACATATGATGACACTTAGATAATGGGCATAAAAGGAAAAGACTTTTGAGGCAATAAACTTGTAATGAAAATAAACCTCGAATAAAACAATACTCCTTTTAAAATGAATTCTCATAACAATAACATGCATGTAAAAAATATCTTCAACAAGATACTATAATCGATAAAGTAAAATTCTTGAGAACAAATGTGTGAACATACACACACCAAGAACACTTAGAATACTTGTGCAAAATCACAAGAACACATGTGCACAACGAGCACAACATACAGAATCACAAATGTGCAAATGCACTCATAAGATTCATAAACAAATAAAAGGTTGGGCTATAATCCCAAAACATCTTGATTTTAAATGTACCTTAAAACATTTAAGGTTTCAAATACCATATGTCCATCACATTTACTTAGAAGCATCCATAATATCAATGGCACAAGAACAAACTAGTGACACACTCATATATCAAATCATTCTAGAGTCCCAAGGTGCCCATAACTCACCTCAACCACCATCTATAATATGGTAAGTGGACAATCTAAAAAGACATAACAACGAGTGTCACACTCATAATTAGAGATCATATACCAAATCATTCTAGAGTCCCAAGGTGCCCATAACTCACCTCAACCACGGCAATTTGGACAATCTAAAATGATATAACACGAGGTGCCCATAACTCACCTCAACAAACATCTCTAATAAAACAATAATAAGGCCAAAACAATGATGCATTAAATAACATGTGATGGACAAACATAAATGCCACAAAAGGGCAATAAACACATAAGGAATCATTTTCCAAATAAAAATTTTTTACAAAGAGGACCGATTAACAAATTGAATCAAAGGTCCAATATAATCCATCAAAACAATTTTGCATAACCACGAATTATGCTTAATCTTCAAAAGAAGTCTTGTACACCAAAAAAGGCTTACTATGCAACATAACATGAAATATTAAGCAACATCATGTGTATGAACCGATTTGGAACAAACAAGCCTTAACTATGAAAGACATAAGGTGCAATTAAACGGTGAAGTTGGTGAAGTTCAAAAATAACAAACTTAGGCCAATATAGGCATTCATAAAGATGGTGAATTTCGAAAAACTTATGAAATCTACTATTTCAACTTAAAAATGATAAACAATCATGAAATCTTCATAAAAGAGTATATACTCACAAGAAGATTATAAGGACCGAAAGGCTCCTTAAGGAGAGTTTGAACAAACAAACATATACAACTCCCAAAGAAGGAGAAAACTCCATTAAAGTGGAAGAAATCCCAACAAAATAGATTCATTAACAAAACCTTATGATAAATAAGATTGTACTATGGCTTAAATAAAAAGTAAACATTTATTGAGGAAAAATTTAACACTCTTAAGTTTTATCGAAAAACATGACTTAATAGATTATTACCTACTCCTAATGAAATAAGTACACAATAAACATTAGTGAAGACCATAACTTTTGTAATGAAATATGCGGAAAAGCAAAAGAGTGCATTAAGCACTTACAACATTCACTAATGAACAAACAAAAGGGCAAACACCAAAACCCACAAGAGACAATCACAACATAAAAATATAAATGTCTCTTATTGAAAAGAGAGAGAACTCTCTAAATGTTGAAAACATCCTTAAGAGTGTAAAGATGGAAAGAAAATCACCATATTCCATAAGACCATTTTAAAACTTAATTCAACCGGTATTAAAAAAAAACTTTCTTAATTAAATGTTGCTCATATAAAACGGACACATAATATGGAATTTTTCATATATGCCAAACATTTTTCAAAAAACTATATTTCACAAGCATTTTAATCTTAACATACCTTTCTTTAAAGACTAAACATTCATATAAAGGTATTTTCATAAACAAGGTTAGGTTTAAAATGTAAATTCAAAGTTCCAACGGTCATAAATTTTTACCGACCCATTAAAGCAAGTTTTGAGCAATCATATATCTAATTTTTCGCCAAACAAGTTATCATTTAAAGTTTTTCAAAGAAAAACATACGAAAACGATTCAATGGAGTAGCAAGAAACTCAAAAAAGACATAATGACAAAAATCACACATAAAGAAAAGAACATATTCCATTCTTCATACAATACTCAAAGAAATAGAATGCATACCGAATAACTATAAGAAAGACAATAGAGAGAAATGAATACTTCACCATTTTTCTTTAACAAATTCTTGAATACCACGCTTCCCGATGCACCAAAGAGCAACTCGATCTCAACCTGGCTCTGATACCATGTTAGAAAGTGACTTGGAATACATTGGGTTCAATAATGAACCCATACTTATGCACGTGGAGTGCAAATATACCCATTAAAGGAAAACAACATAAGCACATAATGTGCTAACACATAAAACCCATAAAAAGGGAAAAATATGACATAAAGTCATAAGTTGCATATCATTGAAGAATAATGGAGAAGGGGTAAAAACCCCATTACAATGGAGCATAAGCTCCCTCAAGAATTAGAAAATACAAAGGGGGAGACCCCTATTTATAACACAAGAAAGGAGCCACTTAGGGGGCTCCCAAAGGAGTCATTGGGAGCCACCCTAGGTTGCGCAAACCACGAAAAAAAAGGAAAAAATAAAAAATAAAATAAAAGATAAAATTACAAACATATTCCAAATGGAATATGCGTAAAACTGGAAATGTCTAAACTACCCCTATGCCTATAAATAGAGAAATATATATTTTATATATATAATTAGGATAATACATATGCATATATACCATATATGAATATGTATTATACTTTATATATATAAAATATATATAATATTACAAATGTTGAATGATACATTTTAACAATCTTCTGCTTGTTACCCATTCCTTTTATTTCCACAAATTTTAATTAATCATATTTGCAATAATTATCTCTTTTGCTAGCTCAAATCATGTCATACCCAGCAAATTCTACATCTTGGGCATGTATATGCTTAAACGGGTAAACATGATCAAAGGACAACTTGCCAAAGGACATCTTGGGCATGTATGTAGTTTACTGCTGCTTAGATAATAATGGCTATAACATTTAGCTGAGTTCCATTCAAGGTAACCAGTTTAGGATCACAAATTTTCATAAATATTCAATGCTTAAAAATTGTATGTTTAGGATCACAAATTTTCAAAAATATTCAATGCTTAAAAATTGTATATTTTTCTCAGAAAAACATCATTCAGGTGTATTTCTAGCAAATCAACCATGTCTAACACATTAAAAATCTTATGTTTTCATCAGAAAAACATCATTCAGATGTCTATTCCTAGCAAATCAACCATGTCAAACACATCTACAGGGTCAAATTTGTGAAAGAAGTTTTGGAAATACCCAGTTTTCATGGTTACTTCACATATTCGTATCACTCCATATATAAGATGTCCAAACCTAAGAACCTACATGCCTGGAATGATGTTACACTCCAGTGTTTGTCTGCTCTGGCCTGATCTAGAACTCTGAACGTCCCTCCAAATCATTGCTCACCTAGCGATCTTTTACTACCAATTGTTCTTACCAGCAGCGAAACATTGGGTGGCTTAAACTTTCTGGAGTGCATGCATGCCTCTTTTAGAATCAGAAACTGTACCCTGTAGATATTGCACATTTTCAGTGGCACTTCTGCATATCAACTTCATCTTGGAACCTGGTCCTTTGGTTTTTATGAGCCTATGCGACAACGTCTTATCACTCTCACACTTTCTTTCATGCTGCAGTGTTTTTAATTTTCTCCATTTTAACAAATTTCTTTTCTTGTCTTCCATAAAAAAAAGTAGAGAACACACATATTTGTATATGTATTGAAGCCTTGAGTAGTAAAAAAAAGTTGGATGCTGTATTTCCGTTATTGGATTTCATATTCGAATGAACCTTGTAATTGTAAGAAAGTAGGTATTTTAGCTATGGGCCTAGCAAAAGAAAAATTGGGATAGATTCCTATAGGATCCCCCCCCTTAAAAATCAGACGTGAAGGTTTTCTCTCATCCAGCTCAAGTAGTTATACCAAATATAAGGGGGTTCTAACTTCCAAATTTTGCTCTAAAAAAACCCCACAAGGATCTACTCCTTACTCAAGTTCCAAGTGAGGACCAACCCTTATTGATTTCATTCTTCCCTCTACTTCCTCAACTAGCCAGTCAGTTACAACATAAATGTTAAATTATTTAGTCTACTTCCCTTCGAATGATGAATCCCCTTAAGAAGGAATACATTGAAACTCACAAAGGATTTGCTTGTCTATATATTGTTCCATTCGATCCTTTAGGTCCCTACTTTACCTCGACGATTATGCCATGTTCTTCCTTGAAGCATATATGCGATGTATGTGTGCATGAATAATGTCTCCAAATAAACAGCTCTTTCTGCTTTTGCATTTGCATTTAGATCCTCAAATATGTCCAAGTAACCCTTCATATCCTTGTTATGCTCAATGAGATTAGTGTCAAATCTAATGATATAATGTGGAAAATGGCTACAACATTAATATGTTGATGAAATTGATCAATTTATCTGTTATCAATCACCTTCCGGACTTATTCATGATGACATTCTTGACCCTTATTATTTCTAAGTTGTATTTTGTTTTGTCCATGTCATCATATAAGTAGAGCTAACGGGATAATTTTTTTAATATGTTCATTAGTGACACTATTATCTTCGAGAATATGTTGCATTCTTGCCAATCATGTGCACAAACCAACATAGCCACCGATATCGCTGATATTTTGAAAGCTATGTAACACAGACTCTTCTAACAGGGCACCACACCCGCACCCAAGCTGGTGTGACACTTGGACACAACTTCCTTTGTGTTAGGTGAAGTCAACCACACTGAGGTCCATTTCTATCCAAAAGTAGATTCAGTTAACCCTAATTAAGTCCATTTTTATCTATATTATATATATATAAATACATAAATGCACACACATACACATAATGTTAAAACTGTTAAAAATTATATATATATATATATATATATATATATATATATATATATATCCTCCTTGCACCCCTTCACCCAAGGATTTTAAAGTGCCGCATCGCCGCATCCGCATCCGCATCCGCACCCGCACCTATGTGACATAGTTTGAAAGTGTCATGATATTATTGGTATTTTAAGGTCAACCGATATTTTCCCAATATTATCACCATGGTTGGCATTCTTGGGACTCGGTATCATATAAGACTCATGCAACTTGGCAACTGGTATGGGTCAAGGTTTTTTATTTAATTTATTAAAAATGTATAATATATATTTTTATAGTACAAGAAATTTTAAATTAATATATGGGTGTGATTTATTACATATAATAGTAGACATAACCTAAAAAAATTATCGTGACAAATATTGGCAATATTTTCAAAATATCACAGAAAAAATAATAATACATTAGTTCATTATTTTAAATTGTACAATGACACAATATTTGCCAAATATCATGATATATTTGACAAAATATAAATTTACTTAAGATATTTATGTTCTACATTTACAAAAATATCATGATATATTGATATTTACTTTAGATATTTTGTAAGTCTAAATTTACAAAATATAAAATTGCCAAATATCATGATATATTGACAAAAAGTAAGCAAGACTCGGTCGAGTTAAGCCTGAGTAAAAAAATTGACTCGGCCGAGTTTGGTCCAACCTAGTCATACGCTTTTCTAACTTGGTTAGGGCCCGATCCGAGCCAACTCGGGCGAGTCACAAGTTGACTCGCCGAGTTTTCCAAACATGATTATCACAATATTTAAAAAAATTTATATATTTTAAGTATTCTTTTCTTTTATATGTGAAAAACTTTGTAATTGTTTCTTTACATTTTTGCGACAAAACCTATTATTTCTTATCTTTTTTTATTATTCTTTATATTTTTCAAATTTTAAAACTTTCAATATTTTCTTAAGAAAAACAACTCTTTGAAAAAAAACTGAGACTATGCAAACCAACTATACTATCTTGCCTTGCTCTCTTTCCCTCATAAAGAAAAGCATGCCATTCGTTTGATGCAAATTGCAAACATTTGCTTTATGCCATTTTGATGTAAAACAAAGTTTTGCACCATCATGATACTTGCTGCAAATTTTTTTAGTGCATGATGTACCAACTTTGTGCCATTTGAGAATTTTGTCATCAAAACCAGCACTCAATTGTACAATGCCCTAATAACAGCAGCTTGGTCTTGAAAGACTCCTTAAATATACTACACATTGCTTTACTATAACTGTACTCAAGGTTTGACTTCTAATTGCACGGTAAGAAGGTACTTCATGATTGGGCTTAACAGCACCAATCATTTCTTGGAATTTGGAAAAACTGTCATGTTAAATGATATACAATTTTAGAAAAAGAAACACCATCTGTTATCTATATATCTTCAATCATAGGCTTAGAAGTGATGGTATGATGAGTATGAAGCTAAAACCTTGGGGTAGTTTTAGACAAGAAATAATTAGCAACTCCTTGCTTAGTATATTCTTTCCATATTGCCTCTTCTCTTCATACTACAAAGCATGCATATTTTCCCATTTTATTATAAATGGTCACACTCTTGCTTATTTTCATCTAACCCCCTTTTAGCAGGGCTAGTATAATTATCCCTACCACTTTCAATGGATTCTTCAACTTCATTACAACTGTTTCCGATATTTAGGACATATTTCATTGCACTAGTTTCTATTTCCTTTTGTTTACTATTTTTTTAGATTTAAGTTATTTATTTTCCATTATATAACTTTTGAGTCTCTAGAGATGCACAAAGACCACATTATATTTTGTACAAGGCAATTGGTGTTTTAATTTGACTTAACTCACACACACACACACACACACACACACACACACACACACACACACACACACACATATATATATATATATATATATGGTGAATTTGTGCCATGATACCTTATGGTGGTACAAACTCTTTGTATGAATCTAGCCACCAAATGGTAAATCTAACCATACAGATGTGTTTAGCATGGCTTATTTAATATGTTATAAGGTTATATCATGTCTAATACGCCATCAGATTCATTTTTGAGATGGAGAAATATCCATGGTTCACAATTCATGAAAATAAGGGTGGTTTAGAAATGGTATAAAACATTCTATTTAAGTCAACCTTTAACACATAAAAATAGTAAATAGGACATGCTAAACATCATCCAAAGGTTAGATTTTGCTTTTGGAGCTTAGATCTATGTAAATCAAGTGTGTACCACAGTACCACCGTAGAAGCACTTCTATATATATATATATATATATATATATATATAGGGAAACTGAAATATGTTTACCAACCAAATATGTTTGCTGGTATGAATCGAGATTTTCATAGTTTTTTTTGCAAATCTAAACCTGCAGCTGCATTCGGCATTGTCCATTTGCTAGGAATCGATTGTTGGATCATCGTAATCGGATCAAGAAATGCGATTTTTTATGCTTGAATATTTATGAAAATTCTAAGTCGTTGATTTTCAACCCTTAAAAGATCCTTCTTATACATCATAATTCAATGATCCAAGAGCCTATTTCTATAAAACCAAGTGTCTAGATCACATCTGTATGGTAAAATAAAAAAAAGTAAAAAAATCTATGAAACTCTTGGTTCATACCAGTAAACATATTTTAGTTGTCCTTATATAGGAAATCATAGATCATCCTGCCCCAAAATAGTAAATAGGACATGCTAAACATCATTCAAAGGTTAGATTTTGCTTTTGGAGCTCAGATCTATCTAAATCAAGTGTGTACCACCATAAATTATGGTGGTACTATATATATTTTGGACATGCCACATCATTAATTAGTAATTGCATGCAATCTCCAAAACATTCCCAATTGTTTCAAATTTTCTACTTTTTTGCTTATAAATAACCAAATCTGTCGCTCTACTACTTTTTTACTTGAATTTCTTTGTTTCAAGTACCACCGTAGAAACACTATATATATATATATATCTTAGACATGCCAGATTATGAATTAGTAACTGCATGCAATCTCCGAAAAAGTCCCAATTGTTTTGAACTTTCTACTTTTTTGCCTATAAATAACCAAATCTATATCTCTACTGTTTTTTTACTTGAATTTCTTTCGTCCAAAACCATGGAACTGAAAGAACTCACTCAAAACGTCTTTTAAAAGATTATGTTGTACGATTGGATCAAATAAACCCTTATGAAATGAATACTCTGCTACTTGCGAACTGTTGGGTACTGTCTTATTCAATGTTTGTTCAATTGCTCTTTTACCCGTGAATGCAATGTAAGCATTGAGTTCAACAATAATGTTATCTCCCAACCAGTTGTGGGGGATGTAAGGACTAATACATAGAATAAATTTTTATTTGATTGATATATTTTAGCCATTTGCATCAAGCTCAAATTTCCTTCTTGCATGTGCATTCCTCCATAAGCACACACCGTAATAATTGGGAGAGATAGGATCCCATACTACCCCCATGAATTCTTGTGAGTATTTCGCGGAGTTTCAAAAATTCTGCTTCCACGATAAATTCTCCTGTTTGTGCCTCATAAAAAGAACTAGCAGGTTGTTGGATCATAACCCTGATTATAGTATGTCATAATGAACAGTTCCTCTATCTCACAAAATGGGACAAAAGAATAAATTACAATAAAAAAGATAGAAAACCGTACAAACAGTTTTTGTGCATTGCATATGGGTCTGCAATAGAATCTACTATTCTCTTACATCAAAGAAAGAGATAAATAGATCTATCAGATCCAGATTGTTGGATAATCCATTTACCACCGTTCTCCTCATAGAAAAAAAATACTATGATGGTTCAGTTGCTTTAGATAATATATTTATCTCATCTCTCTTCTATGATTCAACAATCCCAAAGTTTCTTTTTGGTCTGATTAGTGGGGAGATAATCTACTTTCATTAAGTAATTTATTAGATAACTGAAATAAGAGGATCTTTAGTACTATTTGCAATTCCGAAGAACTATTTGGAGGAGCCGTTGAGTAGCTTGAAAAAGCATGGGCTCACTTACCAAAAGTGGAAAGGCAAGCAGAGTTTCGAGTGAATGGATACTCTAAGATAGAACAAGAAAATGTGACTTTGATTATTGTCGCTTATTAGAATATGAAACAATTATGAAATAAAAAAAACCATTCATTTTGAACAACAAAGCGCAATTAATCAGGTCCAACAAAGAATTTTCCAACAAGCCTTACGAGGGGCTCTAGGAACTTTGAATAATTGTTTGAACAAGTTACATTTATGCACCATCGGTGCTAATATTGGCATACTCAATGCCATGAAAGAAATAACCGATTAGTCCTTTAACTATATGTATTATTTTTTTCCTTTTTTGCTTCTTAGAAAGAATTAAGAGATACTAATGGATACTAATGATAACCATTAGAGCCGAAGAAATTAGTAATATTATCTGCAAACAAATTGAGCAATATAATAGAGAAGTAAAGATTGTGAACACTGATATCATACATCAAGTGGGCGAAGACATTGCTCGTATTCATGGTCTTGATGAAGTAATGGCGGGTGAATTAGTAGATTTTGAAGAGGGTACAATAGGTATTGCTTTGAATTTGGAATCAAATAATGTTGGTGTTGTATTAATGGGTGATATCTTGATGATACAAGAGGGTAGTTTTGTAAAAGCAATATGACGAATTGCTCAGGTATCAATGAGCAAGGTTTATTTGGGTCATGTTATAAATGTCCTAGCTAAACCTATTGATGGGAGGGGTAAAATTTTAGCTTCTGAATATCAGTTAATCGAGTCTCCTGCTTTGGGTATTATTTCGAGAAGTTTTGTATATGAGCTTCTTCAAACGAGGCTTATTGCTATTGATTCGATGATCCCTATAGGACATGGTCAACAAGAATTAATTATTGGGGACAAACAGCCAGTAAAACAACAATAGCTACAAATACTATTCGTAATAAAAAATGTCAAAATGTAGTATGCTTTTATGTAGCTATTGGTCAAAAAGCATCTTTTATGGCTCTCATAGATTTAGAAACCAAAAAAGGAAACAAAAAATCTATTATTCTTTATTCCTTGCATACAAGATTATGTCTTGGGTCATTAAACAAAGAATATCACCACTGTGTAAACGAACAATTTAAGAAAACAAAGCTTGTTTTTTAATGAATAAGCAATGATAAACACATCTAACGATTTAGATTGAGCATAAAGCACATAAAATATGATTTTTGGAGGGTCTTAATGAAAAAGGGGCAGGATGATCCCCACTCTCTCTCTCTCTCTCTCTCTCTCTATATATATATATATATATATATATATATATATATATTGTCATGAAAGGGCACAAAACGTGAGACACACAAAACAAAAAAATAACAACATAGATGAAATCCAAATGCATTATAAAAATGCATTTGGCTAGATACAAGATGCCATTCAAATACACGAGAAGAAACAAAATATAAAAAATAAATATTTTATTGATGTGAAATAAACACAAAAATATACAAGAGAAACCTCACTACAAACACACTTATAAACACACTTAAACTATCCATCACTCTCTCACCTTTACAAAGCACACACACCAATATATATATATAAGAGAGGAAGAGGGAGAAAAGGAGGGACTATCCCAATGGCTAGTTGGGAGAGGTCCAACAGCTAGATTGGTCACATATTTTGACAAAAAAAAATTAAGGAACAAAAAAACAAATATTAAAAAAATGACTAAGAAATAAATAAAGTAAAATTTCTATTCTACCCCTAATGGTATACATTAAGTATACTCAATCTATACAATACCTAGGCTAATGACTAAAATTCGATGGGTATATCTTTGTATATCAAAGATATACCTAGAATACAAAAGGAAATTCAAAAGATATACAAAGGGAAAAAGGATATACCAATTACACCTAGGTATACTTTGGCATGAAAATACTTACCCAACAATATATATATATATATATATATATATATATAATATATATATATATATATAAACCTTACAGATGGAAAACGTATCAACCCTACCCACTAAGAATTTTTTCAGTGTTTTTTTCAAAATTCTGACCTCATAGATGTGTTCAACATGATTGATTTACTAGATATCGACACTTGGATCATACATTTTGGATATAAAAAATGATATTTGAAGCCTAAAAAGTTTATGAAAATTGTAGACCGTTGATTTTTTGAACCTTATAAAAACCTATCTATGCATCGGAATCAAATGATCCAAGTGTCAATTTCTAGTAAATCAATCATGCTGAACACATCTGTAACTGTAAGGTCAGACCTTCGAAAAAACACCAAAAATTGATGGTCCCAAGCAATCGGGTACCATCTGGTAGGGACGCAGTTGGGTAGCTTCCCACTACCCTATATATATATATATTAGAGTCACCGATATCGCCGATATATTAAAAATATCGCAATATTGTCAGCTATTTCAAGGTAGCCGTTATTATTGAGAATATATCGCGATATTTTCAATATATTGCCAAATTATATCTTGCAATAATATCGTGATAAATATCGCTACAGAAAACTGCGTCTATTTTCAGATTTTGCTTTTTAAAAAAAGCTCCAAATTTATTAAAGATAAATATTTGGAAAAATCACTATAATTATTAAAAAAAAAGGCTACCTTGGCCTCAAAATTTGGTTTGATTTGGTTAAAAAACCAAATCAAATCGATGAGTTTTGCACATTTCATGATTTTTTTTAAAAGATCTTGTTCTCAAAAAATGAGTTATGACTTTTTTTTGGAGTTGTTTACGTTTTACTTGTTAGTCATTTCATGTTTACTTCTAAGTTCTAAATTGTTCTCTTTTTTCTATTGTTAGATGTATGCTATAATTATTTGTTATGTTGTTAGTTGTTACTTGTTAGTTACGTAGTTACTAATTTATTGTTTGTTAGTTGTTAGCTGCTAACTTAGTTGCTCATTTATTAATTTATCTTGTCTATTTGAAGGTTTTTATCTTAGTTTTTTTTTTATTTTTTTCTGTATTTTTACTTATTTTTTAGAATTTGTATTTAAATTTTTATATATTGCCAGAGACATTCCTGAAATTTATCAACTTTTGAAAATCTCTCTGAGAAATACCCTCGCTGAGAAATTACCTTTAACAATACAAGTGACTATATATATATATATTATGGAGGCATATGGTTTTTATTGATTTGGTGAAGACATACGATAGAGTACCTAGAGATGTTCTCTGGTGGACAATGATGAAGAAAGGTGTTTCTCTCAAGTACATTAGTATAATTAAAGATATGTACGAAGGAGTAGTAACCAATGTCCGAACATGTGGAGGGGTGACAACCAATTTTCCTATAACGGTTGGGTTACATCAAGGATCTGCATTAAGCCCTTTCCTATTTGCTATAGTGATGGATGAGCTTACGAGATCAATTCAAGAAAATGTGCCGTGGTGTATGTTGTTTGCTGATATTGTTTTGATTGATGAGTTTAGAGCTGGGGTTAATGCTAAGTTAGAATTATGGAGACATACATTGGAAGCAAGAGGTTTTAAGTTGAGTAAGAGTAAGACAAAATACATGGAATGTTTGTTTAGTAAGCAACGAAGTAGTGATGGGAGTGTAGTGAAGCTTGGTTTGCAAGAAATACCGGTGGATGATTGTTTCAAATATTTGAGATCTATCATTCAAAAGTATGGAGAAATTGATGGAGATGTAAATCATAGGATAAAGGTTGGGTGGATGAAATGGAAAAGTGCAACTGGAGTGTTGTGCGATCATAGAATGCCATTGCGGTTGAAGGAAAAGTTTTATAGGACGACTATTAGGCCTACTTTACTATATGGCACGGAATGTTGGGCTGCCAAGAGATATCATATTCAAAAAATGAGTGTAGCTGAGATGCGTATGCTTAGATGGATGTGTGAAAATACAATAAAAGATAAGATTCAAAACGAGGAGATACGTAAGAAGGTAGGCGTTGCATCCATTGAAAATAAGATGAGAGAGAATCGTTTACGGTGGTTTGGACATATTCGGCGAAGGCCTAATGATGCTCCAGTTAGAAGGATGGAGAAATGGGAAAATATATTAGTTAAAAGAGGTCGGGGTAGGCCTAAGAAGACTTGGATGAAGATGATAGGAAATGATATGAATGCTTTGAACCTTACCGAGGACATGTCATTGGATAGAAATGATTGAAGGAGAAGGATTCATGTGGAAGACCCAGAATGATTTTCTTTTTTGGTTCATATCGGCGACCCCAATTGTTTTGGGATGAAGGCGTAGTTGTTGTTGTTGTTGTTGTATATATATTATGGAGGGGTCCAATAAAACCCGGATTCTGGTAGATGTACCAACACGATGTAAACCTTTTGGTTGCTACTGGCTCATCTGAATAAAATTCCATTTTGGATCATTGGACAAGTGTAACATGAGATTTTTAGCTAAAAAATGGGAAAAATCTAGTGAAAGGTTTCAATCATTTCGATACCTTTGCTCCTGTAGCGAGGATCACTTTTATACAGATTTTAGGTAGAAGTGAAGAGTCACTCATTCTATAGTGAGTAGTGGCATTTACGAAGTCAGTCAAGCTCTAAGGGGCAATCATCTGTCATAGAGATAGATGCGCCTTCAGCTTGGGAATGCGGACGCAGTAAAAGCAGTGAGTCGACCCTTGAGTGATGGCTTGAATTATGGTCGACTTGCTTTCTTGTGTGAAATAGGTGGAACTCTTAGATGGAAATTCAAGTCCGGGTTATCAAGGAGAGGAGGCAAACACTAACGAGTCCAATTCACTGAAAAGAGAATTAGCATATTATTAAGTAGGTTTTCCATGAGTGACAAGATACAATCCCAGCTTTCCATCTCTCTTTGTATATATATACCTGAAAAATAAAAAAAGAAACTTTGGCTCTGCCACTGTTCCTCCATGTTTCTATGTACAAAAGTTGCTTGTTTGGGTATTGTGCTTGCAACCTTGCCTGCATTTGTTTCACTTATTTTTGTTCTTACATTTGCATCATATAAATCACATATATGCAACTTGCTTTGTATTCAACTTAGTCATGTTCAAAGATTGTAAGTGTACAAAATATAAAACATGAAAAGATTGAGTAGAATTTGATTGTGCTGCAATCTAGTTCCCATCTTGCTAAGATGAAACAGGATCATTGATTTGGGTAAAGCAGATTGAACTTCTTAATCCATGTCGTGAAGGGAAGAAGCTGCTTGTTTTGGATATTGACTACACCTTGTTTGATCACCGCTCCACAGCAGAGAATCCCCTAGAGTTGATGAGGCCTTGTTAGTATCATTTCCAGTTTCTCCTGTTTCCCTCTGTAGTTTCCTCCACTTTTATGTCATTCCTATCCTTTTCCTTTGTCAGATCTCCATGAATTCTTGTCTGCTGTTTACTCTGAGTATGACATCATCATATGGTCTGCAACTAGGTAAAGTAATCTTTTCTTGTCAATTAGTTTTCCTTTTACAATGTGTTTATAGCAACAATAGGTTTTGCTCCTGAAATTCTTATCCGCCTTTTTCAGTATGAGGTGGGTTGAGCTCAAGATGGGTCAGCTTGGTGTGCTTAATAATCCAAACTACAAAATCACAGCACTTCTTGATCACTTGGCGATGATTACCGTGCTGTCTGATTCACATGGTATCTTTGACTGCAAGCCCCTTGGGCTGATATGGGCTCTCTTTCCAGAGGTACTCTTATGTAAGATTGTTTCTGTTATACCCTAACTTGCACATGGTCATTTTTATCTACTGACAAACTGTATTTCTTGCAGTATTACAATTCGAAAAACACCATAATGTTTGATGATCTCAGGAGAAATTTCGTTATGAATCCACAAAATGGACTTGTGATTAAGCCTTTCAGGAAAGCACATCTAAACCGTAAGAGTGACAATGAGCTAGTGAGGCTTACCCAGTATCTTCTTGGCATAGCAGACCTTGAAGATTTGAGCCAACTTGGTCATGGTAAGTGGGAATCTTTCACAGAGAACTCCAAAAGACAAAGACATGGTTGAGCAGCATATCAGAATGAGCTGGGTAAAGAAGAAAATAATAATGCATGGATGATTAGTGCAGCCACTTATTGATAGTATGTAATCTAAATACTTATTTGGGTGATTAATTCAAAATTGTATACAACTTTGTACTGTTACAGTTAAGTAGTGAGTTTTTTGATATGCTTACCATCATTCAACCTCTATCAAAAGTAGAAAAAAGGAGGTCACTACTTCCCCTAGACTGGGTGGAAGGAACAGAGGCAATTATATGAGTAATGGTTGCTAGTGGGAAATTATCTAATTATTAGCTACCGTCATTGATACTGTATTATCTATCGAGTCCCATTTATTTTTCAACAAATTTTCAAATGTATTGTGGATCAAGTCCTAAGGATATGATCTGCAGATTTTATCTATAAAATACATGTTTTCATTGGGGGATTGTGGTAAGTGTTTTTTTGAGGAGCTTCAAAAATCAATGATCTGCAATGCAACAAAATGTAACAATAAAAAAAGGTTTTACACTGAAGCAACTTGGTCCAAAGAGAATTTCTTAAATGGACCACACCGAAGGGGTTTATAGTCAGATCAAGCAGATTAGGTTCGCCCAGATGATTTTATGTTAGATAGTAATAGTTGTATGTGTTTTCACCTTGCCAATAGTGCATTTGGATGGTGCTAGCCTGAGCACTAGATACTATGAACTTTGGTGCCTGCTTAGTAGTAGAGAGACGTTCTAGAAACTTCTAAGTTTATTAAGTTGGTTCAAAAGCAAAAACTGATATTTGAATCAGCATGATGTTTTAACAGAAAATGCTTGTATTTTGACATGATAGTATTGTACGGCTAATTTGATGTGTTTTATTAAAAACCTTACAATTTTTATATTTTTGTTTAAAATTGCAAATATTTGAGTTTAAAAAGACTTTTTTATCTTTTACATCTTATTTGTTGCAAAATAACACTTGATTTGTTAGAAAATTACAAAGGAACACAGAGATACAATGGACTCCCTCAAGTTTTAAAAACGTTGTCAGGGTTGTCTCTTAGCGCCCCTTCATTGTTTTTCAACAAATCAGGTATAGTTGAAAATGTATTTTTGTTTAGTTTCTTTGTTCTTTTATGTATTTTTTAGAATCCTTTATTTTTTGGGTCGAAACGTCATTTGAAACTTCCTATTATTTGATTGTTCCAGTTTGCAGAGCATGTTTCTATTTTGGTTTTGGAACTTATAAATGAAAATTTTAGAGGAGTTTTTGGTTTTGAATTAAATATGAAAGTTATAGGTTTGTGTTTCAGCTCTCCAAAAACTATAAAAATGTAAGTTTTTAACGTCAAATAGAAGAGATGCAGATATGAGAACAAAGACAATTTTGCAAAAAAAAGTTACATATTTGAGATGAAGTTCGCATGTGCGAAGGGTGAAAAGTTTTTTTTTTAAATTCATATATTTGTGATTTTGCACATGTAGATAATATTAAAAATTGTAAGGTTTTTAAGAAAGAACGTCAAATTAGCTGTGCGTATGATCATTTTTTGATGTTTTAAACCGTACTCGTTCATGAAATATGACATTAATTTTTTGATATCCTAAAAATTGAATCTTGTCTTGTATTGGAAATGATTAAATCTGCTCACATGGTTTATGAATCATATATTATACAAATATTTCTTGTTAGGTTCAACAATTGATGGTTAGATCTAGGTGAGCAAGGGTGTCTGCCACTGTTCCTCTCTCAAAAAGGGTTGGGGGGATGCTAGTGTATAACCACAATAGTCTCTCTCTCTAAAACGCAGTGATTTTTTTTCATTCTTTGAAATCAAGTGCTCACCATAGCATGTAAAAGGAATTTAGTATGCTATCCTTGGTTGCACGTGTCATAGGACCAAAGTGATCTTTTCCATTCATTGAACTTATCTTGTTGAAATTCTAAGTTCTATAGGAATATCATCCAGGTATAATGCATTTTTATTCTTATCCCCCATATCTAACCTTGTTGCTTCAACCTTTTTTTACCAACTCCATCAAAGATCTCTAATATAGTTTCTCTGCATATCATCTAAAGTTGGATCCAAGATGTAGGACCCTATAAAATACCAAATTTACAAATATTTTTGGGAAAAATCTATTATCCTTGTAAATGATGGTAGAAAATGGCACGACCCTCTTTACCAAATGGCTAGGCAATCATGCAAATCATTTTTCCTTAATACAGTGTGACTATTAATATATTAGCCTAATAACATTCTTAAAATCAATAACCTTAGGGGAGGATTGAACATATTCTTCTAACCACCTTTTCCATTTTTCTTTTATCTTTTATTGCTTGGTCATCTCTCAAGCATTTGTTCCACTCTAAAGAATCTTCTTGTCATTCTTTGAAATCAAGTGCTCACTATAGGTTGTAAATGGAATCCAGTATTCTATCTTTAGTTGCATGTAGGGAATAGTGATGCTAAACGGGCCAAGCTTCTCATAATCTTCTATTAAGTCTGTGCACGTGGAATATGCCATATGTTACTTTAATATGAATGATGGGTCCATATCTAGCTTTTGTGTGAGTGCCTGACGATTCTCTTCTCATGCCTCTCCTTTATTTGAGCAAAGATTTTGACGAGCAAGATTATTTCAATCATGTATTATAGCTTGAACTAAGTGCAAACTCAGCTTGACCTTGAGGAGCCGATTTGATGGCGGGACGCCCTCGTCCACCGTGATGAATGAGTGCGTCCCCGCCTGCTGTGGGCCCCACTTCCCGCAAACGCACGACGTCCCTGCGAGAATGAGACTTAACAGTCGCACCCAAGGGACACGAGCTGGTGTCCAGGATGTTGCAAGCCAGGATGGCAGTATCCTGCCATCAAACGCTGTCTGAGTGTGCTGAGCTTGAATTTGTGCAGGCCAATATATATACATAACGGGCCACCCTGTCTAGTTGAACTTGTATCCAACCCTTTCTAGAAGGATTGCTGGGACCAACCTCAATCGCATTACATTAGGTTTACTTGGTGCTACCACCGGGGGGGGGGGGGCTCCGCTTGTCTGGTAGGAGCAGCTAGTGCACAATCACCTTTTGTTGGGACGTTGCAAGTTCAAATCCCAATGGTACCCCAGCTTGCCTTTCAGAAAAAAAAAAGGTTCACTTGGTGAAGACACTACAAGAAAAACCCTTATTAGCGACGGATTTTTTTCATCGCAAATTAGCGACGGACTTAGCGAGAGAACATTATCTGTCGTCAATCTTTGAAATATTTTTGAAATTAGCGACGATATAAATTCCGTCTCAAATCCGTCTCTAATCATCGACAGATCGGCGACAAAAAATTTTCACTGCAAAACTGTAGAAAATTAGCGACGGATTTAGCGAGGAAATTTTTCTATCGCTAATCCGTCGCTAATTAGCGACGGATTAGCGACCGAAAAATCTCTCGCTAAATCAATCGCTAATTTTCGATTTAAACCGTCCCACCTAAGGCGCGAAATTTTTCCTCTCTCCCCCATTCGAAATTTAAATTGATGTTCGATTTAAACTGAGCCTCGTGCTCCCGCTGGTCGATGAAGCCGAGCCTCATGCTCGCCACAGTAAGGCTCACTGGACGATCCTGTCGGATGATGTCGACCGCCGCGACTGTCGTCGCCCAACTCCGACGCAGCAGAGGAGGGCGGAGGAATCTCGATGAAGGGCGTGCGGATCGCGTGGTGACCGTTGTACCTGGACATGCAGGCGACGTCGCCGGTGGACCCGCGGGTGCTGGACGCGATGCTGCCCTTCTTCACTGGCCGTTTCGGCAACCCCCATTCCCGCACTCACCTCTACGGCTGGGAGTCGGACGAGGCGGTCGAGCGCGTCAGGGAGCAGGTCGCTTCCACGCCACCTACCTCCCCGTCGGCTCTAACGACCTCCTCGACCTCGACCGCCTCCACGATGCCATCCGCCCCGACATCAGCCTCGTCTCCGTCATGGTCATCAACAACGAGATCGGTCCATTCCGACCTCTGCGAGACCCAATCGGAGATCTTGGGGTCGAGGGAGTACGACTTGCTGGGATCCGGTGGTGGGTCGTCCTCCTCCTCCGTCGCCACCGACGAATCGTTCCAAGTCCGGCTTATTGCTGCCGGAATACCTTCCGGCAATGAGCAAAAAAATTTTTTAATTTTTTTTTTAAAAATTTAGCGACGGATTAGTGACATATAT
This sequence comes from Nuphar pumila, assembly GCF_984573655.1. NCBI lineage: Eukaryota > Viridiplantae > Streptophyta > Magnoliopsida > Nymphaeales > Nymphaeaceae > Nuphar > Nuphar pumila. The sequence continues at coordinate 139,238,399 of NC_143250.1, read as the reverse complement.
TATTCGTCGCTAATTTAAAATAGTGACAGACTCGCGACGAATCATTTTCATCGCTAATCCATCGCAAATTAGCGACGGATAAGTTTTGTCGCTACTTAGCGTCGAAAAATTCGCGATGAAAGCTATCCGTCTCTAATCCGTCGCTAAACTGTTTAACGACGAATTAACGATGGATTAGCGACAGATTTAGGTCATCGCTAATCCACATGTTTATTGTAGTTATTACTGTTCATGCAATTAAAACTTGTGGTCAAAATTAAAACTTGTTTGCTTATACTTTAAGAGTCTGTTTGGATACCAAGGTTTTCATAGTAGGTTTTGTTTTGAAATGAAGGACCTAAGAACTTCGGTTCTCAGATCCTTGACCTCTAACCCCATTTTGTTAAGGGGTGAGATGATCAGGTTGGCGGGTTGACCCGCCCGCCTAGCCCGTTTATTAACCGGATCAGTCGGGTTGGCATACCCCTAACACGAACCCGACAAGTTTAATAAACGGGTTAGGCGGGTCGATCCGTTTATTAAACAGGTTCGTTTTTGCCCAACCTGAACCCGCCTAAGAGGCGGGTTGGCGGGTCGTATCAGGTTTTGCCACCCCCCACATGCCCCACGCCAAATCTGACCTAGAATCTGTTGCCTGGTGTTTCCAAACGCCCCTTAAAAATCTTGAGCTCATAGTTTTGGGTCACTTTTTTTTTTGGTATTTACAAGAAGAAACCACCCCAAGGATCAGATACCTAGCAGCACTGGCTTTGCCTGTCGTACTTACTATCACTGTCTTGGCAGCGTAAAACTCCGTGGGCTTTGAAAAATTGCAGGATTTGGCAACACCGTCCTCATGTGGATATTGTTGAAATCCATCCATTTATAATGCCATCGCCTCCGATCTCCATCTCTCCTCCCAAAAATGTGATCCCATTCGATTGGAACGACCGTGAATCCCCCCATCGCTGATCCCAACTAGGGCGCCCAAACAGAGCCTTAGAAGCCTTAAGAGTGCATTGATAGCAGCATAATTTTTTTTCTTTCTGAATGAAGATAATAGCATTAAACTATTTTTGATTTGTCTTGGAGATTACATGCAACTCCACCTTTAGCTTTTAAGCACAAAATCTAGATATACAGATCCTAGAGTAGTTTTGTATCACAAAATTACTGTTACGATCATGGCATAGAGTAGTTTTGTATCACAAAATTACTGTTACGATCATGGCAAATAAGCTTTGTGACTTTCAATCTTATGTATGCGTGCTTGTCTGCAATCCAACTTTCTGTGCTTTAATGAATGCTAAAAAGTCATAGTTTCTTTAATAATTTACAAGCTAAACATGGATTCAGATGTGGCTTGTGATGGGACTTTTGATGTCGAATACGGGATATTGCACTGCTTCCTTTTTCAATTATTGAAAAATAATTTTTGGATGCCCATAGGCCCTCATACAGTATACAGCAACCAAATCTCTCTCTCTCTCTCTCTCTAAGTTGTACCTTCATGGTGGGTTTTGGTGCTCATCTTCCTAAAGGCACCTTGCTTTAGGAAAAAAAAGGAAAAGAAACAGAATCTTGTTTTCTTGGGTACCCCAACCTCATATTTAATTGAAAAAACAACCAAGTAACTCTTCAATGAGCTGAGGGTCCTTTTTGAGAAGTAGGGCAAACTTAAAAGTTCATTGTACGGGCCATATCCAACATATAATTAAAGGTTTCCCACCAAAGAACTATTTGAAAATTCATTTCATGTGATGAAAGCAAGGAGCATCCTGTTGCAGATAATGGCATGCATCAGATGACATTAAGCAGATGCACCACACTCATGGGACTTTCTTCTAGAATATATATCACAGGCTAGTGTGGCTCAATTGATGTTGTGTTCTATTTCTTTGTTTTGGTATATAGGTTTCTTAAGCATGGTTGAGAGCAAGCAAAATCCTTAAAAATATGTTATTAATTAAAGAGTAATGAACTTAGTTGGATAAACACCAATGCTGTAAATTATTTCCCCAAAAAAAATGTATGGAGATAATTTGGTGACTAAGGCTTTGTTTGGAAGCTGAGTAAAATGAAGTTTATGCATTTGGAAAAGTAGAAGCTATCAATTCTTGGAATTGGCAGCCACTTCTAGCGGTTACTTTAAGATTTTAGTGCAAATGCATAGGAGTCGGTCTCTCCCAATGTTGTCAGTATCGTCCTCTACTTATCGTATTGGCAGAAAATCAATATGGTACTAACCTTAATTAGGTATTTTTATAAATATACAAATGCTTAAAATTATATTTTTAATATTATTTTAATGGTTTTAACACATGTCGCATTCTGATTGACATGAAATATTTTTAATTATTTTTTAGCCGATTCAGAAGGATTCACTTGGTATCCGCAGATTCACCTGAATCATTGGCCAAACGATTCAGGGCCGATGCCGATACTAACAACATTGGTTTCACCTCCTTCTTCGTTTCCATAAATTGTGTTCTCAATGCCATTCTCCCAAACAATGACCACTATAATTGTCTGACCAAATTTAAAGCCAAATCCTCAACTCCAAATTCAGCTCCCAGCTTCCAAACATAGAATAAAGAGCTTTAATTTTCTTAGTTGTGCAGGCGAAATCTAAAAGAAATTATAGCATAGGCGAAAAATAAGGAAGCGTTATATCTTATTGGATTTGTAGAATTAATAACCACCAAGAATTTCAGAGAAAATAGAAACTTTCTACATTTCACCTAAAGTTTATGAATAATTGAAATAACCTAATTCTTGTCCAAACAAAAAAGGGACATTCATGTGTGATTTGCATATATAAAGGCAATGTAGATTTCACAAAAACAGAAAAGGAAATAATCTACATTAGTTTCTCATAAAATTATGAACCATGGGGTGGGTATCCTTCCATGATCCATTCTAATTAATTATGACGAAAGATTAGCTTAGTTGTATTTCCATATGCTTGCTTCTAAAACTATTTCTTTAAGGTCAAGTCTTTAGTCTTGTAATTGATAGTGAGATAATACTCATGCCTCTCCATAAAGAAAGCTTTGAGAGAGAGAGAGAGAGAGAGAGAGAGTTGTGACCTAACTCTTCCTCAAAAAAGCTTCACTGCAATAATAGAGAGTTGTGACCTAACTCTTCCTGAAAAAAATCTTCACTGAAATAATAGACAAATGATCAAGTGTAGGACCTACCACTATCTAAGGGGAGGTTCACTGCAATATCCTAGGCGTCCTATGGCACCCCACCAAGGGACATTGACATAAAATATATACGTAAGACCCCAACTATATCATGCTCACCCCCAAAACTCCAATGGAGCCTCAACCAAGGTACATGGACTTAGATGTTTAACAACACTGCTCCACCAGCGGTATTAACCATAGTTTAAAAACTTGTAGAGTCAACCGGGTGACTCGGCCCGGATCGCCCAATCAGTGGGTAAAAAAACTGGTTAAACTCATTTTTTACAAAACTCGCTGAGTCATGAGCGAGTCAGCCGAGTCATGCATATATACACATATAATATATTTGTATATATAATTATATATATTATATAAAATATAATATAAATATTATGTATTTTATATATAAAAATATGGTTATACATGTATTAATAAAATTATGTATTAAATATATTATAAAAATATCATATAATGCATATTATATATAATATATTGGTAAAATACTACAAAAATATAGATAGTATATATATATATATATATTTTATATAAAATATAAAGTTAACATGACCTGGCCGAGGCACTGAGTTGACCCGGCCGAGTCACGAGTCACTCAAGAATGAGTCGAGTGATGAGTCACTGGATTTTAAAACCATGGTATTAACAGCACCCTCTACACTGACCCACTTGGAAAAAGCAAACACTCCAACAATCCAATATCATGTGCTTGAGCCCCAAGCATGCATTACACCACACAACAGCCAAAGCTCCACTCCTTGTTTCTCTTTTGTAACCTTTTAGTAAAAGATTGGTAGACAGATGTAGTGAAATGCGCAGAGCATTATAAGTACCAACCAACAATAAAACATTCTGTTTTTTTGGATAACTTTCAGTTTCGCACCCAAGTTTTTTGGCATAATTAAAAAGTATATCTATGTTTTAAAAAATCTTAAAATGCAAAACCTTTTTTTAGCAAAAACTCATGAGCAGTTTTAGCATTTATTTATGACAAAAATTCAAATGTGACCTTTAAAAGTGAGAGGGATCAGGTAAGGGGTACCCTTTGTCAAGACATACGAACCAGGCCTACAAAGTAAACCGGATCCCAGCTCACTATATCCAGCTCTAACAGAATCCAAACATCCCAAGAGAGTAAGGACTCCTTCCAGGGTGACACGCTCAAGAAGAAAACCTCTAAAGAGGGTAGGTCCTCCAAAAAGATCTAAGATTATAAGACTCCTAAACACAAAACGGTAAAGAGAGACTCATATAAACTTGTTAATCAAAGTCCTCATGAAGGAAACATGTTAATCCCTATTTGTACATAAATTTTATAAATAGAGAACCCTGTCTCACGTTGAATAGAGAGAGACAAAGGGATCGTGGACATAGGTCGTTAAGACCAAATCAAGTTAAAACGTGATTCTCAATGTGTGTGTGCGAGATTCGTTCCAATGTGTGTGTGTGTTCGTCTACACTCTTAACTATGTCTCCCTGTATGTAGTGTTGATTTCTTTACGGTATAACAGCTTAGTCATAGGCAGCCTAATCGATAAAGTATTCATCATTAATGCCACCACATACCATCGTTTCAGATGAAGTCGCCAGCTTATGAGATAAGTTCTTCCACTTTATCGAACCATATTTTACCATCTTTAAGCTCATTGCAGTACTTGCTCTCCACCAAGTTAACTGCAAATATATGCTCTGAGAGTCCCAATTTACTCATCTTCTTATTTCTCATGATTTGAAAGGGTTCCTTGATGAATCGCAGATCAGTTTATCACCCAAAATGAAAAACACAATTTAAATCCTGAAAATATTGTATGAAAAAGATGACACCAAGCCCTTATTAGCTGGATCATATTGTTACTCACTGAACTTGTTCATATATAGGCTATCAGATTGTGAATTTCCTTTGACATGTAGAAGGCATTGAGGGAGGGGTATGCTGATCCAAGATTATGCAATTGAAAGGATAAATACAGACTATGCATAAGGGTGATAAATCTGTAGAAGAATATATTCAAAAGGCCATGCCTATCAAGCCAGCCAGTGATGATGACATGGTGAAGTACATCCTCAGAGAGTTGCTACATGATTATGCCGCTTTTCGCACATTTGTATATACTTGTATTGAGCTCATCACCATGAATGAACTGCACCACATGTTGCTTGCATATGAGGCTCAACTCCTCGATGGCAAAGAGAATTCAAGCCCTATATAGGCCAATGTTATTCAGCGCAATGACAATTATCACAATACCAATTGTGGTAATAGAGGTAGTGTCTTGAATAATCACTTAAGTGGAAGGAACATAGGTCATTTCGGTTTAGGCCATTTTCTGCAGAACCAAGCCCCTAGGCATGGTTATCAGAATACCTCTGGCTATGGGTTTCGACAAAATTCTGATCAGTCCTACGTCCTACCAGTGTGCCAACTCTGTGACAAAAGCAAACATACTACCAAATCTTGCAATCATTATATGCAAAATTAGGTTGAAGGTGAACCCCTTCATGCCTACTCGGCCAACTTTGATTCATAGAGCAATAATGATGTTTGGTTCAGTGAAAATAGTCAATGGTAAAGGTTTGCATATTCTTTATAATGGAATTAGTTCATTTACTTTGAATTCTTCTAATCTTGTGTTAAAATATATTCTGCATGTATATTATATGAGATTACTAAGCGATTACTTTTTGTTCAGAGACTCTTACAAGACAATGGGGTAGTTTTTGAGTTTCAACCTAATTTTTGTTGCATCAAGGATGGTAAGACTGGGAGTGAGCTACATCAGGGTGTGAGTAAGTGAGGACTATATATTATTACTTTTAATGAATGCAATAGGGATGCCAATGTTGGTGAGCATGCCTCTTTATATCAGTGTCATCATCGACTTGGTCGTCCATCCTTTAGAATTGTTAAAACAATTATTAATCATTTTGGTTTGCCATTTATAAATAAAAATTATTGTGTGTTTGTCTGGCATGTCAAATGGGCAAATATCATCAATTGTCATTTGAAAACTCTGTTAATTCTATTACACAACTTTTTGAGCTTATTTACTTTGATGTTTGGGGACCAACCCCTACTCCAGGAAATAGTAGACTATGATATTATGTGATCTTCGTTGATGATTTCTCTTAGTATGCATGGATTTATTTATTATCTCATAAATCCAATGTTTTTAATGCCTTCCAAAAGTTCAAAACCTTAGTGGAAACCACTAATAGTAAGAAAATTAAAAAATTTCAATTGGACAGTGGAGAGAGAATTCACAACCTTGACCCTATCTAAGTCAGCGTGTGATCCAACATCGTGTGTCATGCCCTCACACGCAAGAGCAAAGCAGCAGGGCTAAAAGAAAACACATGCACATTGTTGAAATAGGTTTGTCTCTCATGGCACATACAGGGGTGCCTACTAGTTATTGGTCATATGCCTTCCCTACGGCCGTTTACCTAATCATTCGCCTACCCACATCTATTCTAAGCAATAAAACCCTTCTTGAAGTTCTCTTAAAAAAGAAACCCAATTATATATAATATTTTGAAAACCTTTGGGTGCACTTGTTATCCCAATCTTCGACCTTACCATTCCCATAAATTAGACTTCAGATCGAAACTTCATGTTTTTTTGGGCTATAGTCCTACTCATCATGGGTACCTTTGCTTAGACCCTACCATTGGCAAAACCCTCATTTCTAACCATGTCTTTGATGAAGATCAGTTTCTCCTTCAGGTGTCACCAGTACCTGTTAAAAATTCTATTGAACTCCTTGACATACAACCAGTGGCCCTCCTTGCTCCATCAATTCTTGTAGGTGAATCCTTGGTACCCAAGCCCCTTGCTGCTTCTCTCTTATGACCAGCCTCACTTCCTCCTACTGACTCTACACAAAGCCCTGCCTCCCTAGCATTCATTGCCTCGTTGGGTGCTACCTTACTTGGTGATTTTTCTGAACAAAGTCATCCCTCATGTCCCTTCCCAACGCCCCCATCATATGATTACCCATGCCCAGGATAGCACTCTCAAACCGAGGATCTTTTGTGCCTCTACCCACTATCTTCTTATTACTCTTGTCGTGCAACTCTTTGCTGACCGTGAACCCACCACCTACAGACATGCCTCCTATGACCCTTTTTGGCAATAAGACATGCACACCAAATACCAAACTCTTGTTTATAATAACACCTGAATCTTGGTTCTCCCTCATCGAAGTCATAATATGGTTGATTGTAAATGGGTATTTCATATTAAATGTGGGATATATGGCTCTCTTAAACTTTATAAGATCTGACTTGTTGCTAAAAGATTTCACCAAGAAGAAGGCCTTGACTTATTTGAGACCTTTAGTCTTATCGTCAAGCCCCCAAACTATTCACACTATGCTTGCTATAACTGTATGTTATCATTTGCCTATTCAACAACTTGATGAAAATTTAAAGGAATCTGTCTATGTGGCTCAGCTGCTTGGCTTTCAAGATGCTCACCAGCATCCCGAATATGTTTGCCATTTGAGCAAGGCTCTATGATTTACGTCGGGTCCCCATGAGTGGTTTCATAAGTCAAGTCAAGTTCTTACTGTTCATGGGTTGTGCAACTCTTAGACATATTCATCATTATTTATTCTTATCCGTGGCAGCTTTTGCTTCCATGTGTTAGTCTACGTGGATGATATTATTGTCACACAGACAACTCCTATGATTAGATATTTCATCCACTATTAATTTTGCTCTTAAAGACTTGAGTGATCTGCACTATCTCTTGAGCATTAAGGCAGATCGTTTTGCCCTTGGTCTTCATCTCTCCCATCAAAAGTATATTTTTGATCTTCTGGTGTGGACCAACATGCTTGATGCCAAGCCTATGTCTACCCCTATGACATCCTCTATTCAACTCTTAACACACTTCGAGACACCTCTTGACAACCCTTCGCTATACTGTAGTGTTATTGGTGCTCTTCAGTATGTCACACTCATGCGCTCAAACCTGTCCTTTTCTATAAATCGTGTATCAATCCATGCATACTCCTACCTATGACCATTGGTTAGCGATCTTGAAGATAAAGTATTGATCTTTTTCTAATGCAACTGTTGAAAGTCTGTGGTTTCAGTTCTTGCTTTGCGAACATGGACAACATGTGCCTATTATCTATTGTGACAATGTGTTTGCCACATACCCTATTGCCCATCCTACCTTTCAAAGCCACACCAAACCACTTCAGTTAAATCGGTACACTTACTTAAATTTCAAGCTTAACATTATTGCCGAACCGTTTTGCTTACAGGGGGATGTCAAGACATGTGAACCGGACTTACAAAGTAAACCGGATCCAACCCAATTGAAACTAGATCCAACTCCAACAAAATCCAATTTGCCAACAGAGCAAGGACTCCTCCAATTAGGGATGGCAGTGGGGCGGGGCGGGGGACAAGGTCTCCACTCCCGCCCCGCCTCAAGATTAGAACCTCCATCCCCGACGGGGATGGATTTGAACCTTCACCCCTGCCTTCATCCCCGTTTCACGTCCTCCATCCCCGGTTCAAACGGGGATGAGGCGGGGCGGGGCTATTGCGGGGAAAAGTGGGGGGGGGGGGGGACGGGGACGGGGTCGGGGCGGGGAAAAGTGTATGTCCATCTCCGCCTCCATCCCCGGACAGGGATGGATTTTAACCTTCGTCTTTGCCTCCATCCCCGTTTCATACCCTTCATCCCCGGTCCAAACCTGGCGAGGCGGGGCGGGTCCCCGCTTTCCCCCGGTCCACTGCCATGCCTACCTCCAATGGTGGCATGCCCAAGAAGGAAACCTCTAAAGAGGGAAAGTCCTTCAAGGAGATCCAAGATTATACGACTCTTACCAAAAACAAAATTGTAAAGAAAGACTACTTATGTAAACCTGTTAATAGAAGTCCTCATGAAGGAAACATGTTAATCCATATATGTACGTAAACTCTATAAATAGAAAACCATGTCTCACATTGAATAGAGAGAGAGAGAGAGGAATCGTGGAGGTAGGTCATTCAGGCCGAACCACATTAAAACATGATTCTCAATGTGTGTGTGCGAGATTCGTGTGCGGTTCATCTATACGTAATAGTCGACATCTTAACCATGTCTCCAGTATGTAGTGTTGATTTCTTTACCCTTGAGGGTGCATTTTCATGTTGCAGAAATCCACAGGATTTATGTGTAAATGTACAGGCAGTGTTGTGAGAGGTCTACGCCTGAAGCGTATGCCTCAGAGGCGAAGCGCACGCTCAAGGTATTGAGGCATTGCAGTGAAGCGTTTCAGGCTTGAAACACACGCTTCACTCATGTGAAGTGCACACCTCAAGTCGAAATGCACTTCGCTTCTAAGGCGTGCGCATCATGTTTGGAGTCGCTCAAATCGGAGCTCGACGGGCTGTTTGGACTAAGACACAGGACGCCGGCGGTGACGGAAGAGGGGCTGGCACCGGCGGAGCTGTTGGATCGCTTGGCCGGAGGGTTGCCGACAGTGGAGCACTTGCGCTTGAGGGTGGAGTTCCAGTGGTTCTTGATGGCGTTGTCTGTGCGGCCGGAGAGAATGTGGGCGATGGTGGCCCACTTATTGTCGTAGCGGGCGGGAGGAGGGAATGAAAAACCTTGCCTAGGACACCGGAGATGCCGTAGCGGACAAATTGATGAACCAGTCCCACCCTTCCGCATACCGGATCATGATCGCTGCACCGTGGAGCGTCGAGGAGATGACGGAGGATCCCCGCGGGTTGACGGCGTCCGCCTTCCCGACGACATCCACGTTCCTGACAACCCAAAACACTGGCACAGACTGCACGGATACGGCAAGGCGCTCTCTCTGGTCCTGGGAAGCTGAGAGGTCGAGGTGGAGGAGGTAGCGGTTCTTGGGGTGGTAGACAGCGTGGAGGAGGCGGAGGACGTGGTCGCAGTCGCCGTTGGAGCCGAAGATGAAGTAGGCGAGGAAGGGAGGGTGCAGGACTGCGGAGATGGAGGCGAAGGTTGGGTTAGGGTTAAGGCTCAGAGGATTGGGGAGGAAGTGGGCGGAGCGGAGAGGGGGGAGTGAGGAGGGCATGTGGCAGGAGAAGGAGAGGATGAAGAGGAGGAGGGAGACAAGGGAGGTGGAGAGGAGGCACTTCCCCTCCTTCGTCGAGGTCGACGTTAGCGCTAGGGTTTGCTGCTGTAGTTGCATTTCCCGGTGGCGGTGGTGGCATTTTTTCTCGGGTGGCGGTTCTTCAGTGCGACGTGTTGGGAGGCTTTCGGGCCGGAGAGATGGTTGGCGACTTGGCTCTTTCCCGTTTCTTGCTTCGCAAACAACACAGTGTTTTCCAAAATTTACAGAAACGCCATTTCAGAGTACAGATCGTGATAAAGTGGTTTGGATATGGTGGGGCATGCTTGATCCAAAGTTTATGGGTCAATTCCGTATTCGGATTATCCTACTCACAACCACAACCATCCATCATTTGCCATCATAGATCTTGTGAAGACACAATTTATTTTATACTATTAGTTTTTATTTAAAATTTTCATTATTTTATTAATATTATATATTTTATTATTTTGACCATGAAGCTTAGGCTTCAACGCCTCGAGGCTTACGCCTCGCTTCATAACAGGCTCTCCATGCAAAATACAATATATGACAATTTTAGATCTGAAAAAATTAGAATAAAACAAGCTATTTATATGAAAAAAAATGCATTCGAGTCAGATTTTGATTTGGATAAACTTTAGATCTGATTTAAAATGTGGATCCAAATTTGAAAGTGATCCTATTGAACAAATCCAAACCTGATTTGAATTTTACTTAAATGATTCATATCTAAAAAAATATGTCACATTCGGATCGTTTATATGACTATATCCGATCCATTTAAAACCCTACCCTTGATTTTTTAATAAACAATCATACCCTTGACACATTTTTGCCGGTGTATTTTCGATGACTCCAACCCAAGGTTACCGAAAGCTTCATATATGGGTAAGAAGCGTGCTTCCCAAAAACTCGCTTCGGAAATGCGAAACTCTTCGCTTTCAAAACTTATGGTCTCCATTTTCTCATGTTTCTCACGTGTTTTTTTATTGCTTTCTTATATGCTTCCTACCGCTTGACAATCATTTTTTTAGATTTTGAAAACCTTTGTTTTCATAATTTTCATGTGCTTCCTTTATACTTCTCGTTCACTGTTCATATCCTTTTTCCAACTTGCAATCATCATTTTGAGAAGAATTTAATTCTTATTTTACAAAATCATAAAATTTAAGAATTATTATTTTTATTTTTTTCTTGTTTGATTAATATTTTGCTTCTCGTTCAATCTCATAATACTTTTTATTTTTTGTTTTTAAATTAATTTATAGTTTCATATTTTTTTTATAAATTTTAAAATACCTGGCTTCTCGTTTGGTAACCTTGCCCTTTAAAAATAAATAAAAAATAAATTCACAAATAAAAAAAATAATGTCAAATAAAAAATTTCCTAATTCTTAAACCTTCCGAACCCAAGTTAGCGGGTAAGGCCAAGAGTATACTCCCATCATTGGAAGGTTAAACAAATGCATATCTTAGTACAAACCTAAGGTGAGTTAGTATTAATTTTACAAAAAAATTGTTTTTCTATTTTACCAAAATAAACCTTTGATGACTTTCCAAAACCAGGAAACCATTCTCTTCAGTCACGCCAAAAAAATCATCACATTTAAAAAATTTCCTTTTTATTGTTGTGAAATGCATGTACTGTACCACGAAGATACCATCATTATCCTGCAAAGTAAACCAAAAACGAAAGAAAAGGGCAAAAAAATCTCACCCTTAATAAAGCCTCCTCCGTCAGGCCGTCATCACGTGACCATGGTGGGGGGTTTCACTTTCACAGGTGGGAAGAGTGCCATCCGCACGTGCGAAGCGACGTTTTTGTGACTGCGTCCTCCGCCGCCAGCAGCCGTCCCGTCCTTTCTTCCTGGCAGAGTCGACGGCTGGAGACTGCAGACTTCAGAGTAAAGATTAACCATAGTTAAGAAATTAACTAACCCATGTCCCACCACAGTTCCCTCCCCTAAAACCCTATTTAAACCCCAAAAAATATATAAGAAAACCCAGCCGTCCCTTCGGTCGATCCCCACTCCTGCTGCTCCTGAAGATTCCCCCATTCACCGTTGAACCTCTTTGTCTCCCCGCACCTCCCTCCTATCAAAAAATATATATGAAAAATGAGAAACAAAGAGAGAAACTACAAAGAAATCTTCCTGTTCTTGTGAAAGAAAGAAAGAAAGAAAAGAGAACCACCCATCTTTGTTTGTTTGATGATCTCTGCCTCAAGTTCTTCTCTTAACTTGTTCGCTGCAAACCAGACAAGCCATCCGGGTTTCCTCTCTTTTTCTGCTCTTAGCTCTTCCCCCCCTTAGTCTTTCTCTCCCTTCCTCGGCCACGAGTGCTTAAAAAGCAGCACCCCCCACACCGACCACCATCCCCTTCTCTCTTTCTCCATATTTGATATTACAACCATCGTCATACATGGCAGCAAAAGACCTCGCCGGTGGGGCCGGGGTGGCTTCTTTCCTTCAGCGCCTCCTGGTCTCCATGCTCGTTCTCTTCTCCGATTCCAAGCGCGACTTGGTTCGCAAGGTCGCCGAGGAGCTGAAGGAGCTGTGGAGTATGGTAGCGCCTATTGCCCTGTTGAATTTCGCCGTCTTCGCTCGCTCCACCATCTCGGTGGCGTGCCTCGGCCGCCTCGGCAGCCTGGAGCTGTCCGGCGGAGCTTTATCTGTAGGGTTCACGAACATCACGGGGTACTCGATCCTCTTCGGTCTGGCTTCCGGCATGGAGCCCATCTGCAGTCAGGCCTTCGGTTCGAAGAATTGGGACCTCATCTCCCTGTCGTTGCAGAGGACCATCCTCATACTACTCACAGCAGCATTGCCCATCAGCGTCCTCTGGCTGAACCTCGGCCGCCTCCTTAGCGCCCTAGGACAGGACCCCGATATCACCGCCGTGGCGGCCACCTACGCCCTCTGCTCTCTTCCCGACCTCGTCACTAACTCCGTCTTCCAGCCGCTCCGCGTCTACCTCCGCTCGCAGAAGATCACCACCCCCCTTATGGTATGCTCCGGCGTCGCCGTTTTGCTCCACGTCCCTCTCAATATCTTGTTCGTCTTCGTCTTGGAGCTCGGCGTACCGGGAGTCGCCTTGGCCTCTGTTCTGACCAATTTCAACATGGCATTCGGTCTATCTGCTTATCTCTACTTCTACGGCGGCCGAACGGTGGCCTGGACAGGCTGGGCGCCGGCCGCGGCGCTCGATTTCCGCCAGTGGTGGCCGCTGCTCAGGCTCGCCCTGCCGAGCTGCCTGGGGATATGCCTGGAGTGGTGGTGGTACGAGCTCATCACGCTGGTGGCGGGGTACCTGCCGGAGCCGAAGGTGGCGGTGGCGACGACGTCGATCGTGATACAGACGACGAGCCTGATGTACACGCTGCCGATGGCGCTCGCTGCATGCGTCTCGACGCGGGTAGGGAACGAGCTCGGCGCCGGGCGGCCGTGCAGGGCGAGGACGGCGACGGTGGTGGCGCTCGGGTGCGCGGCAGCGGTCGGGGTGGTGAACCTGGGGTGGACGGTGGCGGTGAGGGAGAGGTGGGTGAGGTTCTTCACCGACGACGAGGCGGTGGTGGCTCTTGCCTGCTCTGTTCTGCCTCTAATCGGTGTCTGCGAGCTCGGGAACTGCCCGCAGACGACGGGTTGCGGGGTGCTGAGGGGCACGGCGAGGCCGTCGGTGGGGGCGAGGATCAACTTGGTGGCGTTCTACATCTTGGGGATGCCGGTGGCGATAGGGTTGGCCTTCTTTTCCGGCGTTGGTTTCATCGGATTGTGGTGCGGGCTGCTCGCCTCTCAGGTCGCGTGCGTCGTCTGCGTTCTCTGGGTGGTGCTCAGAACCGACTGGATCGAAGAAGCCGAGAAAGCCAGGAGGCTTACTAGCATGGAGATGGCCGGCCGCGGCGGTGGTGGTGGTGTGGTGGTGGTCGGTGGTGATGACGATGATCGTGATAGTGCTGGTGATGACATGGAGCGGCAGGCTTTAATAATTGAGTAAAGTGCATGCAACTCTCTGCCATATCAGGAGAATGGCAGTCATATTTTGTAGTGTCCCTTTCTTTTAGCTCTTTTTCTTCTGTTTTTTTTTCTTTCTTTCTTTCACCTGTTGTTACTTGTTAGTTGTTTACATTGCATGTATATGAAAGACGGGTATATCCTTCCGATGAGTTTCTCCTTTTTGTTTTTTGGTGGAAAAAAAAGATATTTAGTTTCGTAATATTATTTTGCATCTTTTGGTGGTAAATGGAGAAATTGTAGTAGTGCACTCGATCCACTCAATCGTCCAAAGGGCGCGCAATATCTGGTCTTGACCAATATGGTAATACGACCCCCCCTCTCTCTCTCTCTCAAAGAAGTTTTTTTTAAGGGAAACTGTCTCTAAAAGAGGTTGACCCTAACCCTCTCTCTCGTGCAAAACAAGTTAACCCAAATCTCTTTCTTCTCTCTCTCTCTCTCAAAGAAGTTTTTTTGTGTTTTCAAAGGAAACTCTTTCACTCTCTCGTGCAAAAGAACTCCCAAATCTCTCTCAAAGAAGTTTTTTTCTTTTAAAAGGGAACTCCCAAATCTCTCTCTAAGATTTTTTTTTCTTTTAAAAGGGGAACTATCTTAACCTCAACTCCCTCTCTCTCTAAGAAATGTTTTTCTTTGAAAAGGGAGAACTATCTGAACCCCAACTCTCTCTCTCTCTCTCTCTCTCGTTCCAAAGAAGTTAAACCCAAATCTCTCTCTCTCTCTCTCTCTGCAAAAAAAGTTAACCCCAATCTGTCTCCTTCTAAAGAAGGTAACCCTACTCTCTCTCTCTCTCTCCAGCCAAAGAAAATAATTACCCCAAACTGAATTTCATGGTTTCGGTTTCCGACGGTTCACCTGCTTTTTGGTCACTGCATACCCTACTGGCCTTCTCTCTCCGTTCTTTATTTTGACCTGAACGTGGCTTTAAGGTATGGTTTAGGGCTGTGGTTTCTAAAGATTGGTGAATGCTAACAGCAGTTTTCCCACCTTTGGGTGTATTATTTTTAGGTGAAAAAACGATGGTGCTAGTGCATCATACAGGTTGCAGCTTGCGACTCAAAACAATATATATAGAAGAATTTGAAACTTTTTTTTTTTTTTTTGAAAATGAAGAATTTGAAACTTGAAGGTGCCAAATGAGTTGCTAAACCTGCACTATATGAAACTATGAAAGCTTTGTTTGTGTACCCATTGATGGTGATAGTCTGGATCGGTACAGAATTTGAATAATGTATTAGGATGTGGCTTAGCTTTAATTTATACAGAAAAAAATATCAAATTTAAGCGTTTGTATTAAAGTATAGGAGCTAAAGTTCGACCTTTAAAGTGCACTTTTTAAGAAAAACCATGTTTCTCCTAAAGAAGCATCTGAAAAGAGCAGTCCCCACTCAATTCTTATATGCTTTTCAATCTTTATTTTCACCTTGCTTCTTATTCGCTTTGCAATCGCTTTCGTTTTGTTTCTTATGTTTTCATGTTATTGGATGTTATTTTCATCTATATAAAAGGTTTATATTTGCTTTCACGTTGATTCCTATTCGTTTCTACACCATTTCTGTTTGTTACCATGTTTCTTATTGGATTCTACTTTCTTTTATTTTTGGTTGTGTGTGTGCGTGCAAGGCTGTTTCGAATCTACAAGAAATAAAAAATAAGAACCTTGAAGAAAATTTAATTTCATTAATGCGATGGAAATAGAGTTAATTACACTCCTTTACAAACTCAATGTGGGAGAAAGGGGCTTGCGGACAGCTTAGGCTCCGTTTCGATGACTCCGCAAATCAGGTTTTAAAACTGGTTAAGGCCTGAAAACTGGGTTTTGTGTCCATTTGAGTGACACAACCCAGTTTTCATAAACCAGGTTTTCAACAAAAAACCTGGTTTATGAAGAACCAACCCAAGCCAGTTTTTTCAGGTGAAAAATGGGTTTATCGGGGGCTTATCTTCCCATCCCTTCACCGTACCCAATCCCTCACTCTCATACATCACTATGGCCAGCTATTTTCCAGCCGGTGGCCATTTTCCGGCCAGCCACCAGCTGGAATATGGCCGGGCTGGTACCCACCCAATGCCAGGGCAGTTTTCCATTTTTTTTTAAAAGCTTTCTATGTCTGGTCATTTTCTGACCAGCTACTGGTCGGGTTTGTATCACTCTCGTGGGTGGGAAGCATTCCGGCTATTTTTTGATAAGTTGCTGGCTGCAAAATGGCCGACCATTTTTTAAACTTTTTTTTGTATCTTTTTTAATTTCTAGCAAGCCATGGCCCAAAAATGGCCCGGCTGGTACCACCCTCATGGGTGGGAGCCAGTTCAAAAATTTTCACGCTAGTGGCTGGCTGGAAAAAGGCCGAACAAATATATATATATATATATATATATATATATATATATATATATATATATATATATATATATATATTTTTTATTTTGCCAAATTTTTAATGTTTGTTGTAACTTTTTTAATTTTTGGCCATTTTCTGGCCAGACACCCACCCGGAAATGACTGAGCTGGTACCGTCCTCGTGGGATGGTACCAGTCCCACCATTTTCCAGTCAATGGCTGATCGGAAAATGGGTAGACAAACTCTTTTTATTTTTTAGCCCTGTTTTGTATTTTTTTGCTTTTCAACCATTTTACTTTAAGCTAACGACCCAAAAATGGCTGGGCTGGAACCTTCTTTGATCAGATTTTCTCATATTGTAAGTTGGGCTTGAATTTGGATTTGAGTTTGAAAGCAAAAAACTTACAACCGATTCAAATATGCATATTCACTAAACCCAACCTTCTCTACCAAGTCTAACCAAACAAAGAGGGTGGTGTATGTTCGCCCCCGATGATTCACTGAATCCCACGTCTGTGTTCGGGGGATCGAATGAGTGCCACGTATTCATGCACATGGGGCTCGTATTCCCGTGTATGTTGACATAACTTTGCATCGGACTCTGGTGCTGTTGCAAAGACTTAATCACCCTTACTTGCTTTTCCTGCCCTGAAATGATGGTTCGAGGAAATGACAAAAATATCCTTCATTCAAAAGTTGTGAAACGACGGGTCGATAAAAAGACAAAAAAGTCCTTCATCCAGAAAGTTTGATGTTAACCATTTAAAAGTGGAGACGTTCCTTATTCATTAAACTCCTGCGCCATCTGCTGTAACAGTTGCTCTCATTATCAACCAAAACTTTGCCTTCGTCTCCAGTCTAGCTTTCGGCCTTGTTTTTTATCCTGTTGTACAACACACTGTCGCCTTCTCGTGCCTGCCTTGCGTTACAAAACATTCCAGTGTCTTCTCTTCATTTTTGCTGTCGTTAGGCATCATGGTAGAAAGCAATGATTCACAAACACTCCTTCCAGTGCCATTAATGCAGCGTGAGTAGCTTTTCATCTCATCATGCGATCGATGAAGAAGGCATGTCGTCTTGTGTGCCATTAAGGCATTGTTTGGTTATTGCAGGTAGATCTTGTTCTTACGAAGGTTGGAAACTTATCGATATTTGTAAGACGCTGGGACCTATTGACAAGAATGCTTGTTTGCAGATGCTAGGAAGGGCCTCTACCCCATCAGGTATCCTACATTCATTCATCGTATGCATTGTATCTCAAACCGCTGTATTAGTAACAGACTCCCGTTTTTGTGAGATACATTTTTGTTAGTTAATATCGATTTGTTTGCTATTATGCTCAAGTTCTTCCTTATCGATTTGTAATTTATTATACGATATATTTATCGACCTTTTAGATAGTATGGTTTTATATCGTCGAGTTGTAAGTTATTATGCTGAACTACCGTATCGATTTTCAATATCTTACAAATCGCTATACATACGATATTTGTAAGACGCTGTGACCTATTGACAAGAATGCTTGTTTGCAAATGCTAGGAAGGGCCTCTACCCCATCAGGTATCCTACATTCATTCATCGTATGCATTGTATCTCAAACCGCTGTATTAGTAATAGACTCCCCAGTAAGAGGCACACGTTCAACAAAATGTGGACACCTCCTTCACAAATATTGTATCTTAAAGAGGTCTCCTCAAGCTTAACGTGTTCCACAAAGGAGCCTCTTCATTGTAAAGAGTCTACGCCAAATGGCCAACACTGTACATCTATAAATACATGATGAAGGGAATTTTTCACCGTGTGTGAGTGTTGAGGTGAGGGATACCGTGGACGTAAGATCTCTTCGGCTTAAACCACGCTAAAATTTGTGAGTAATTCTAATACCCGTGTTTTTTATCCAATAAATAAACTTGAATCGCTGTTTTAATTTTTATTTCAATTGGATCTGGGACACATCGTATTTCGGATCCTTGCATCAAAGATGCGTGGGTCAAGGTAAAATTGGGTGGATTCATAGCAATCCTGGATCCAAAGTTTCACCTCCTGGTAATGAAGAAAACAGTTTTGGATGGTAGGATCCTGATGGGTGTATTTGAGCCCATGGATCGAGGATCCATATCACATCAAGGCCCATTAGGGGTATTTTAAAGCTTGTAATAATAATAATTTATAAATATATATGGATCTGTAGTTGGATCGGTATGAGTCCAAATATCAGACCCCAATCGATGGGCCGTTGATCCAAACTGTGGCTAGATCACGGGTCGTGGATCCGGCTGATCCATGCCCCGCACCACACCCCGCGTAATGCAAAAAAGAAGGAAACAAAGTTAAGTATGGGGGCACTATGCAGGCCCGATAAAAGGAGTGTTAGGGTTCAAAACCCTAACACAGGCCAAATCACAAGAGGAGGGGGAGGGGGCAAGGCGCAGCCGCCGGGTGAAGGGGAGGATAATGGATCCCCTTCCGATTTTTGTGGCACCCTTCCATATCTCGCCTCCTACCTCTCCCATTTAGCCGAACCCTCTCTCTCAGTCTTCCTCAACTCTCTCTCGTTTCTTTTCCGGCCACCAGCCGCCGGCAATGCTACTGCTGCTCCTCCTTCCCTCACATACTCCCTCAACTTCATCGGCTTGTCAAAGGAGACCCCACGCCGGCAAACCTTTCGTCTCTCTCTCTCTCTCTCTCTCGCTCCCATCCCTGTCGACAACCCCGACCATCGGCACCTGCCGATGTCGCCGGCGACCCTCCACTCGTGACAACAACCTCTGAGCGCCGGAACAGGTAGGGTTCTGTATATTTTCTTCTGGGTATTGAGTGTGCTGGTGTGTGTGTGTGGGAGTCCAAGAAATCTCAAATCGAAAAAAAGGGGGCTTTTGTGTAGATGCAAAAGAATGTGATTTCTGTGAAACTAATCGGTCAATATCTTGGGTATCACTGATCGGCGGGAAATCAGGCGGTAGATGTGTGGGCTTGCTTATTTTGCTTTAGATTTTGCATGTGGAATATTGAAGTGAAAGGTCTGGCCTGCGGGTGGGGCATTGGAGAACATGTTCTAGACGTAGGGGTTATGTATATTTTCTGGAATTTGTTAAGATCATGTATGCATGCTTTAAATTTTGAAATGTATGCATATTGTAACTCTTGAACTGCATGCTCGGGCTTTATATTCGATATTAGAACCCCTGATCTGCATCTTTCGCTTGGACATTATGGGATGGTGTTAGTCTAATTTTAGTTTTGGTACTGAAAATTTTGGGTGATTAATCCTGTCAAGTGGCATCAATTATGGAACAGTTACTCAGAGCCATTCTCTGTTAAAATGCGATTCATATGTTCTGAAGAGTAGGTATTATGATGGGAGATCGAAGTGCTTATTAGGATTATAAATCGATACTGTATGCCCTTATGTTTATATATATATATATATAAGATTGCTAGTGATTTCAAGAATGGATACAATAGGTTTAACATGTCCAACCTTGATATGTGACATTACGTCGGTTACATGCTACTAGGGACTGTACTTCCCGTGTTTAACACATAGCATCATATGTTTGCATTTTTCTTCTTGTAAACCCAACTACGTGCCTGTATTTTTGGCACCTGATACAAATATTCTCACACATACCTCTGCACACACATAGATATACATTTCCATGATGAAAATGGCTGCACATTTATGCTGCACTTGCATGCTCAGTTGGGACATACTCTTCTTGCCTATGTATATAGTGGGTTATGAAAAACAACAATACCTAGGAGTTGTACAAATGAAACAACATATATATAAAGGTGTCTCTGGTTACATTTTGTCTCAGGTACATCATGTATTCCAGATTGCTCAATGACTAGTAACTGCTTGTTATAATGACTTTTGATTTCGTATGAAGTTGCATGTTATTCAACTGCTAGATGCCTAGTTAGCTGCAACATATTATGATAATATTCTGTTCATATGAAATTGCATATTAAACTAATGCTCAATGACTATTTAGTTGCGTATTAAGTTGAGATTCAATTTAATATTAAACAACATACTCACTCTATGTTCAATGCATAGTTAGCTGCATATTAAGACGATACTCAATTGCTCATTTAACAACATCTTGAGAAGACCAGAGAGTCTACCCTCGACCCTGGCACAACATAAGTCAGTCCTTTGCTGTCTACGTATGAGCATTATATTTATGGCTGAAAATGGGTGATGTTACACATTTGTGAAAAACTGTGTTTTTAATATTTATCGCTGTTAAGAACGGTGATTCACTATGAAATTTTGTATGGGCATTCTACTTGTAGTGGAAAATATGTGATGCTACACATTGTGAAACCTTGTGTTTTAAACTCTAATGATAGAATGATCATGTCATGAGTAAATTATTTAAAGCACATCTGCATGCTATTGTGTTTCACACAGGTTGCTAAAATACTATTGTTTTTCGGGGTTCAAGAACTGCGTATGGGCAAGTTGTTTGCGGCTGAATCCAAAGCATTAAGTCTGTTCTGATTAGTTTTCTTTTTGTGAAAATATAATGGACTCTCATATTGGAATGCTCAAGCTATGACATGTTTGGGGTATGATTCCATGGTTACATTACCACGTGTTCTGAATGGGTCATTTGGGAAACCCTGCCTAATGGGCAATATGGGTTGAATACCCGATACGGGTACTCGGACTATTAGCTTGTATGCTATGACAATAAAATTGATGAAAAACTTAATATTAAAGGTTGAGTGTCTGACTGGTTTAAAGGTACCGGGGCTTGTGTGCTTGACTGGTTTAATGGCACCGGAGCACTCTGAGTGGGTTTGTGCAATGAATATGAAAAAAAAATGGATGTATGTGTACCTTGGCAAAATGACTAAGGTTGAGAACTTACTACTATGGTAGTAGGAGGTAGATGGAGAAACACCCCCATATTTCGGGAAAATAATTAAATGAAAAGATTAACCCACTCAGATTCAGGCTTACCTTGGAGAGGGTAGGTGGTACAAAACTACGGGGACATGTTTATTTGTTTCGAGCTAAAATGACTCGTTGGTCCCCAGTCCTCGGAGTTGGGGGGACCCAGACTACCAATATGTCCTAGGTGGTAGCTCTTTGCTCTTCTGCAGAAGTTAGTGATGCATTCTGTTTTGGTTTTGGCCTTTGGGAGGTTCTCTTGATCACTGGCCGCTCCCTTGGGATTTCAGTCTCAGTTAGAATGTTCGAGTTAATAAAACAACTTTGAATAATATACCCCTGAACGCTCTCTTCTGTGATGGTTGCCTCGGCTCGTGTGTACCCGCGGGATAAGATAAAATAATCACTATTTAGATCAGTTAGGTATCACAGTGAGTGAAGATACTAGAGGGATATTTTCATACTCTTTTAGCATATTTTATATTCGAAGCTTATGATGAAACGAAATCCTGAAATGTGTAGACATGAGATAATTGAATTCATATTGTGAATGTTGCATGGATGTTATGCATGTTACTGTAATTGTTGTTGCAGAATATGCTTTAATTGCTTAATACCTTACTTACTCAATTGTTGTTGTTGTTGTATAAAATGTTTTACTTGCTTATAACTGTTGTATAATCTACTTACCTGCTTAGATATATGTATGTTATTGTTGTTGCATATACTTCTTTACGGGCTTCTGTAAAGGCTGAAAATCATACACGACACCCACATCACATACTTGACACATGATATACCTGCAAGAAAAATTACAGTAATTCCTACTTAGACAGTTGTAGTATAATTCCAATCAATTTACTATTTTTCAGGTAAAGAACAGGGTTTATGAGCGGCTGCAGGACGAGGCATCGGATCGAGATTTTTGGATTTACTGTTCCAGGGATCACTTAGGTTTATTGTAATTTAATTGTTTATGTTATTTAAAACTCTAACATTAATTTTTCAGTGATAATGAAATAGAATAAATGTTTTGTCTTTCTCTCCACTGTAATGTTCAAGAATGTGTAACCCCATAATATTACTTGTTTTCGCTGTTATAAAAAAAAAGTTCCTCTTAAATTTGGGTTAAAATTTTGGGGCATTACAGTAATAGTGTGTACGTAGAGTGCCACAATCATGTTGACTTCATCAAGTACCAACTCTGAGCTAAGTTCTATCTCACCTACTCCAACTATTTTTCAATATTTCTTGAGTACCAAGTTGTCAACGGATAACTGGGGTTTCGGGATCCATGGTTTCCGTACCATGTATGTAAGCTTAATAGAGCCCTCTATGGCTTCAAACAAGCTCCTCGAGCATGACACCAACACTTGAGTAATGCTCTTTTAGCCAATGGTTTTGTGGAATCCTGAACGAATGCATCATTAATCTTAAGAAAATCACATTTAAAGACTTATATGTTTTTATATATGTTGATGATATTCTTGTTATAGGAAGCTCACCTACCTTCGTTAGGTATCTAATTCATCGTATTAGTCAGAATTTTGCCTTAAAGAATTTGAATCCTTTGCATTATTTCTTAGGCATTGAAGCAGTTACACCTCTAATGAGCTACTACTCAGTGAGTGAAAATATATGCTTAATATATTACACTGAATATCTATGCTTAGTGCCAAGTCCATCAGCACCCCTATGACTCCATCAACACTCATGTACGAAAGGACATTCTTCCATGATCCAACCATTTATTACAATGTTGTGAGCACACTTCAGTATGTCACGTTTGTTGGGAAGCGACTTCGCACAGATTCAAATTTGCAGCGGGATAAAGGCCTCACAGTTATGCTCAAAATCGCCAGGGAGTCCGAACTCTCAACACTCTTCTTTGCATAATGCTATGAATTTTGTGTATATTGTGTTATATATCCCATACACCGTTTCACTTGCATTATATAGACTACGAAGAGGGTTCAAACTTTGGGACACAACCCCTGGGAGAAATCTCTTCATCCCTCAAGAGACTCTTCTCTTGAAATGTGTTTGTTGAAATGACTTCCAACCTCAAGAGACACTTCTCTTGGAACGTGATTGTTGAAATAGCCACTCCAAGAGTCACTTATGCCCATATGATCTTACATCTCTCACTTGACTATAAGGGACTTCTTGTGTTTATATGCTTGTTCTCAACCAGAACCTTGCATACACACTTTTTGAGTAATCTTTACTCATTTACCACTTAGACATATCTAAGTCCCATCTGACTTACATGTCTAGTGAAAACATCCTCAGTGACTGCCTTGGTTAGCAGGTCTGCTACCATGTCACTTAAAGGAACATAGTTTACTGCTATTTCATTTTTCATAAGCATATCATGAATATATTGATACTTAACTTCAATATGCTTACTTTTAGAGCTATCTGCTTCTGTTTGTATTAGTCTTATAGCAGCTTTATTGTCACAATATAGTTGAACTAGATCTTTTGGAATGTTTAATTTTAACTCATTTAAGAAATAATTTATCCACATACTAAATGTGGCCGCCATATTACAGGCTATATACTCAGCTTCCTGGGTATGCTGTGCCACACACCCTTGTTTCTTGCAAGACCATGCAATTGCCTCACCTCCTAACATAAATACATAACCAGAGGTGGACTTTGCTTAATCCCTATCACCAGCAAAGTCAACATCTGAGTATCCTACAAGCTTTAAACTATCTGACTGATAGCATAGCTTAAGTTCCTTAGTTTCCTTTAGATATCAAAAAATTTTCTTCACTGCTTCCCAGTGAGAGAGCCTAAGGTTGCTTTGATATCTACTTACTGGATTTACAATAAAGCTTAAGTCAGGTCTAGTACAAAGCATTGCATACATTAGGCTTCCAATTGCCTAAGCATAGGGAACATTCAATCTTTCTTGTCCATCCTTTGGACAATCATTCTTACTTAGCTTTTGGCCTTTTACTACAGGAGTACCTTTTGCCTTGGTACTTTCCATTCTAAATTTCTTTAGAATGTGATCAAAATATTTTTCTTGACTCAGACATAGCAATCTCAATTTTCTATCTCTGTGGATTTTAATTCCAAGGATATATGAAGCTTCACCCATATCTTTCATTTTGAATCAAGAATTTAACCATGATTTAGTCATATTTATCATGTCTATAGCATTTTCTGCAATTAATATATCATTAACATAGAGGGATAACACAATAAACTTACTCCCACTTTTCTTGGCATATACACAATGATCCAAACTATTTGCCTTATAACTCAATTTCGTTATAGCATTATGAAAAGTCAAATACCATTGTCTTGGTGACTGTTTAAGACCATACAAGGATTTATTTAACTTGCACACTTTATCTTCATAACCTTTAATTTCAAAACCTTATGGTTGTTGCATGAAAATAATTTCATTTAATTCACCATTTAAGAAGGTCATTTTCACATCCATTTGATATATGTCAAGATCAAAATAAGCTATCAATGCCAAAATAATATGAATAGATGCTAGTTTGGCTACAGAAGAGTAAGTTTCTTTATAATCAATCACTTTTCGTTGAGTATAGCCTTTTGCTACTAATCTAGCCTTGAATCTATCAATAGATCCATCTGCCTTGAGTTTCTTCTTGAGAACCCATTTGCTACCAATTGCCCTATATCCATTAAGCAATGTAGCTAGTTCCCAAACTTCATTTTTTTCTATGGAGTTCAACTCATCTTTCATTGCTTCCTTCTAGAGTCCAGACTCATTAGAAGCAATTGTATTTTCAAAACTCAAGTTATCAAGAGTTTCATCCAAATCTATGGAATAACATAATTCCTCATCCAAAAATGCATAATAATCATTCAAATACGATGGAGGAGTTCTTGTTCTTTTCTGTCCAGTTATTGGTTGTGAAGTTTATTCATTATTCACAACTGGATCGTTATGCTCTAAATCTTGAATGAGTATCCCAGGATCATTTATAATATCCAGAAAGACATCATCATCTTCATGATAAAAAATGCTTTCTTGAGTTTCCAAGAATTCTACCTCTCTATTCACTATAAATCCTTTTTCAAGATTATATGGTCGATATCCCTTTGATCTCTTTAGGTATCGCATGAAGATGCATTTGATAGTTTTACTATCTAACTTGTCTCTCATTTGACTAAGAATTAATACATGAGCAGGTGACCCTCACTTTCATAAATAACTCAAGTCTGGCTTCCTATCAGTCCACAATTCATGGAAAGTAAGCTCTACAGCTTTAGAAGGAACCTTATTCATGATATACATGACATTGCAAATTGTTTCTCTCCAGAATTTCTTGAGAAGATTTGCATGTGCCAACATAGATCATGTCATATCCATTAAAGTTCTATTTCTTCGTTCTGCTACACCATTCTTTTGTGGCGTATAAGGCATCGTTGTATGAGGATTTATATTATTATCAGTACAAAAGGTCTTAAACTCATCAGAGCTATATTCACCTCCTCTATTAGACCTGATAATCTGGATTTTTTCTTCCTAGTAATCCTTCAACTTCATGTTTGTATGCCTTAAACTTTTCTAGACTTTCTGATTTCTTAGAAATTAGGTATATGTATCCATACTTAGATTAATCATCTATAAATGTAATGAAATATAATTTTCTTTCATGTGTTTCTACGGTTAAAGGTCCACAAATATCTGTGTGTACTAAAACTAACAAATGACATGACCTACTTCATCTAAGAAAATATTTTCTTGTCATTTTCCTTGATATGAATGGTTTGTATTTTTTAAATTCTACATTTTTAAGGAAAGGTAATAAACCCATGTGAATTATTCTTTTCATTTTATTGACATTTACATGCCCTAACCTTAAATGCCATAAATATGCATCTACATTAAATGTAGAATCAATATAACCAGAAATATTCATTGCATTACTTGTAGAAGGAGTTACATTAAGACGAAAAAAACCATGGTCAGCATCATAGCGACCAACGAGCTTCACTTTTCCATCATTTCCAATAGTGACCTTATCACCCCAAAAGCGGATTTCGAAGCCTTTTTTAACAAAATCTCCCACTGTTAAAAGATTCCTTCTCATAGAAGGTACATAAAGTATATTTGTTAGTAGAAGACTCGACCCTTCTACCTAAAGCCTATAGGTCCCTATCCCGACCACATCACTATAGGTGTTATTTTCCATATACACCTTATGATCTCCAGGTTTCAACTCCTTCATTTCCACAAGTCCTTTATTTGTCTTAGACATATGTAGCGTCGCTTCTGAATTTATCCACCGCCTTGGGAGATTACTATCTGCGATCAATGATTCATATACAATGCATACTAATTCTCGTTCTTCATTTACTTGCTTTCCTAGAGTCTCTTTCTTGGTTTTATTTGGGCAATTATTCTTGAAATGCCCAACTTTTCCATAAGAGAAACATGCTCTCCTGATTGTAGTCTTAGAGTTTTTGGTTTGCACTGGACGCTTCTTGTTGAATTTATTCTTTTTAATTTTTTTGAAGAATGTGCCTTTAGGCTTGAACTTCTGAGAATTTGCTGAAAAAGATTCTTGAGTATTCATAACTTCTCCCTTTTTGTCTTTTGACATGTGCTCTTGCTCAAGAGCTAATTGCAGAGGGAGCTCTGTTAGAGTAAGGCTTTTCTAGTTTAACCTCATGGCAATCGACACCATCTTCTATGTTGGAGGAAGACTATTTAATATGGTGGAGATTTACATACGCTCGGGAATATCATTTTCTGCTATGGCTAAGTCTTTAGCCATAACCAGCATTTGATTTACATGATCGACTACGTTATCTGACTCTTTCATCATGCAAGAGTTGTACTGCTCTAGAAGAAGTTGAATATGGGTTTATGAAGTCATATCATACTTTTTCTTGACTTCTTCCATCATTCTCTTTGCAGTGTCAAAATCTTCAAATACTCGGATGAGATCATCTTGCATAAATGTTAGAAGAGTTGCTCGGGCAAGTTGATCGTCTTTAATAAACTTGTTGTAAGCTTTCTTCTCTTCTTCAGTTGATTTATCAGTTAATGCAGATTTTGCATTGTTCAATACGTATAGGGACTTGTCATATGTCAATAGATATTCCATTTTTCTTCTTCATATTCTAAAATTTGTCTCATTGAGTTTTTCGATTTTGGACAACTCAGCCATGGCTACTAGATTTGCCATAAAGTATATTCTAACTAATATTTGTAAATATAACTAGTTTTAATCCTTTTAAACTAGTTTATCATGCAATACGATCTTTAAGTATGCAAGAAACTCACAAAAATTGCTAAATTTAAGTATTTTTTGACAAAAATAAGTAACATGTGGTTTTTTGAAACTCAAAATCACTTTTCTGCAATTTCCAGAAAGTATTTAAGAGGGGTTCTGTGTAAACAAAAGCACAAAAACCTGTTTCTGCAAGTTTATGAGTTAAACAGAAAGTTCAGATACTTTTCTATAATTTCCAGAAAGGCAGAAGCCTTTTTAAGCAAAACTGGAAAGAGAAATCTCAAAATAAAATTTTTTGAGTTAAAGTGAAAGGCTTTATCTTCTTTCTGTAATTTTAGAAAAAATCAATGCCTTTCCAAAACTAAGAGATTTTATGATTTTAACAGAAAAAAAGGAACCACCCTTTTGAAATTTCTGAAAAGTAAGAAACGATTTTTTTGTTTTTCAAGAAAAAGTAACCCCTTTTTCAGAATTTGCAATTAAATTTCAGGTTTAATCTAAAATTTCCTTTTTTTTAAATGTAAAAGGGGTATATGTTATAACGAAAAGGGAAAACCCTAATCTGGTTTTCCCTTTTTGTTTTCTCTTGAAATGTTTTGAGAAAACCGCCGCTGGGCAGCGCTGAGCAATGTCAGCTTTTTTGGTGACCTCCTCCGGCCTCTCTAGAGAAAATCTGGTAAGCAAACCCTTTCTTCTTCCTCTTTTTCATTTTTTTTTCTTTCGGCAATGGGTTGCAGCCAGGTGATATTTTCGTTGTGCTGTCGGTTCCTATTCAGTTTGGGCGTTAGCTATTGCCGCCACCTGCGATTTTTCGGAAATGGCTCACCGGATCAACTCGTACCAACGTTGGCCCGACGTTCTTCAGCCACCTGCTACATTTTGGGTTTTCTGGCAACAACCCTATAGATTCGGGCATTCTCAGTTTTAGCGTCGGCCAGTCGGTCCGACGTTCGATTTTTCTGGCAAAAAGAAGCACTATCCGACCAGGCCCCTTCTTGAGGTAATCTATTGATTTTTTTTCTCTGCCGATTGACCAAGACGTCGGTCAGGCGACAGCTCACAGTGTCCACCTCCGACGACTGCACACAACACCCGACTTCTTGCTGATGCCGGAGTGGATGTTACTTGCATGATGACTGGCGTCGAACCGACGTCCTTCTACCGACGATGAAAGTTTTTTTTTCTTTTGGGTTTTTCGGCATTAACCCTACAGGATGGAGGAAACCACTAAAACCCGATTTGGGCGTGCATGGTTTCAACGCAAGCTAGAGTCGGTCCGACGATAAATAAATTTTTTTATTTACCCTGATAAACCGAGTTTTCTCAAACAAA
The DNA here is from genome assembly GCF_984573655.1 of Nuphar pumila. Lineage (NCBI taxonomy): Eukaryota > Viridiplantae > Streptophyta > Magnoliopsida > Nymphaeales > Nymphaeaceae > Nuphar > Nuphar pumila. Next base: position 139,209,315 of record NC_143250.1, on the reverse strand, counting down.
AAAAATCTTCACTGACTTTAATCACATATTTTTCTGTTTGAATTGTTTGTTTTTCTTTTTCCCGGCGATGGCGATGCAGAAATATCGGTGTGCACACTTTCACCAATAGAGGCCTGTCAAGCTTGCACAACCTGTGCTCTGATACCAATGTTGAGATGCGACTTCGCACAAATCCGAATTTGCAGCGGGATGAACGCCTCACAATTACGCTCGAAATCGCCAGGGAGTCCGAACTCTCAACACTCTTCTTTGATTAATGCTATGGATTTTGTGTATATTGTATTGTATATCCCATACACTTTTTCACTTTCATTTTATAGACTACGAAGAGAGTTCAAGCTTTAAGACACAACCCTTGAGAGAAATCTCTTCATCCCTCAAGAGACACTTTTCTTGAAATGTGTCTGTTGAAATGGCTGCCAACCTCAAGAGACACTTCTCTTGAAACGTGATTGTTGGAATAGCCACTCCAATAGTCACTTATGGTCATATGATCTTATAACGTTGACTCATCCTGATCTTTCCTTGTGAATAGAGTCTGCCAATACATGCACAAACCCATGGTTGACCACTGCAATGTTGTTAAGTGGATCCTTCGCTATCTCAAGGAAACAATCCACTATGGTCTCCTAATCAAACTGTCGACATCTATGTCTTTATATGTTTTCTCAAATATTGACAGGGTTGGATCTCCTGATGATCGCAAATCCACATCCTGCTAAGTTGCATTTCTTGGGCCCAATATCATCTGTTGAAGCTCTAAGAAACATGTCATAGCCCGCTCCAGCATCAAAGTCGAGTACCGTGCAGTTGTCAATGCTGCACAGAGATCTCTTGGGTCCAGACTCTCTTCCCTGAACTTGGTGTACCTGTGTACTCTCCATCCACCTTGGTGTGACAAGTATCAAACACGAAACTCGCTGCCAATCCGATTCTACATAGTCGCAATAAGCACATCAAAATCGATGTACACTTCGTTACAGCAGGGCTCTGTGCTTTCAGAAGCTGCTAATGAGATAGAGTCCATATGTAACCATCCCAGCAAGAGTCCCACATTCAACAAAACTTTGATACCTCTTTTCACAAGTACTGTATCTTAAAGAGGACTCCTCAAGTTTAACGTGTTCAACAAATGAGACTCTTAATTAGTTGTAAAGAGTTATCAGTTGGTACCTCCTTCACGCTCATTTCCGTTTAGAGGAAAACTTTATTAAATAGGCAAATGCTTCATGAACTCTTTGGCATCTCTTCCACTCTTCTTATCTGAAATCCTCGTCATCTACACCGTGTCACATGCATGGACACGCCATGTTGGTGGCATGTCCTTGTTAGCGACATGAGCAGACAGATTCGGACACGGGCACACGGGCACGGGCACGGGCACGGGGAACAGTATTATATCATTATTTTATTGTATTTTATTGTGCTATTTTAATAAAACTGCATCTTTTAACCTCAAAATTAAAAAAAAAACTAGTTTTTTATTTATTAAAAACTAAATTTTTTCATGTCCTCAGGTCCTGTTTTCTAAAACAATTTTCAACTTATGAGTTGAAGCGGTGTCACGTGTCCTCATGTCTTTGTGACACAACATCTACATATAAGTTTCTTAAAATTTCGAAATCTTTTACTTTATCCTATATGACGTAAAGACACGGGTATGACCCGACTCACATTCACATGTGGGTTCAAAATTTTTTTTTTGAAAAATAAGATGCAGCAAAACAGATTTTTTAAAAATTTTAATCAATAAAAAACTATTTTTTAATTATATTTTACAACAACAACTACTACGCCTTCATCCCAAAATAATTGGGGTCGGCGATATGAACCAAATAAGAAAATCATTCTGGGTCTTCCACATGAATCATTCTCCTCCAATCATTTCTATCCAAAGTCATGTCATTCATATCCTTTCCTATCATTTTCATCCAAGTCTTCTTAAGCCTACCCCGACCTCTTTTAACTAATATATTTTTTCATTTCTCCATCCTTCTAACTTGAGCATCATTAGACCTTCGCCCAATATATCCAATCCACAGTAAACTATTCTCACTCATCTTATTTTCAACGGATGCAACACCTATTTTTTATATTTTAATATATAAAATACATATTATATTAAAATATTAAACTATCAAAATATGTCCATACATGTCAGGGTCATGTCGGCTTGTCATAACATGTTTCGACTCATATCGTGGCGTGTCACTGTGACAGATACTTTATCAGTAATGGGAAATAACTAACCTGCATTTGCCACTTTGCTGCACTAAGAAACAAGTTTATATTTGTGGAACTACTGCAATAATCATTTTACCCTTGTACATCTAACTTTGATGATGTATACCTGATTATCATTAAGAATATGGTATGAGATTGAGTTTTTAGCTAATTTAGAGATTGCCTATTTTGTGAGTTTCTCTCTTGATCCTTTATCACTTTGTATACTTTTATTCCTTGTAATTCATCTCTAGTTTAACACTATTCTATATCGCTCAACACGCCATCATAAGATGTTGAGATTGTAACTTCCAATCTAAAGAATTTGAGTTTTCACATTGGGGTCTCTCTTCCCACTTGTAAAAGATACCTCCAAAACATCCCCAACCAAATTTGTGTTTCAATCTAAAGGATAACATTTTGTTAAAAAAAAGAAACTAAAAGAAAAGAAAAGAAAAGAAAAGAAAAGAAAAGAAAAGAAAAGAAAAGGCATTTATTTGCCAATGCCTGCATCCAACCAAATTGGCTTTATCTTTTTAGAGGTCTACAAGTGTGCTATCAATTCAATTGGCATATATATATATATATATATATAAAATCATCGAACCAACCAGGAATTAGCGGCGGTTGCAACCAGCACTAATTCCTATTTTAGGTTCAAAAAACTGTCACCATTGATCCCCACAGGATTTCATCTGATAAATTGTCCACTGTTACTGTTACGGGCTTCTCTCTCTCTTTATATATACATATATGAGAAATGGAAACCTACGGGATGGAAAACGAATCCATCATACATTTTGGATGAAAGAAAGCTACTTGAATCTTAAAAAAAAAAATAATAAAAATTATAGACCATTGATATTTGAACTTTATAAAAACCTATCTATGCATCGGAATCAAATGATCCAAGTGTTAATTTCTAGTAAACCAATCATGCTGAACACATCTGTAAGGTCAAAATTTAAAAAAAACACCAAAAATTGATGGTCTCAAGCAATAGGGTATCATCTAGTAGGGATGCAGTCGGGTAGCTTCCCACTATATATATAGTGAGTGGTAGGTGTTTGATTCTTACTTAGTTGATAACAAACTTGATCTTGTTAAGCGTCTGTCGCACTTGTGATGGACACTCAACATTCTATTGTACAAAAACACACAAATACAACATTTAGCGGCAAAAACAAAAAAAATACTGGATGCATCCCCGGATGACCTTTATCGCGGTTTTGAGCACCCTAAAAGTCTTAGAAAAAATAAAACCTTTAACAGTGCTTCAAAACCGCCGTAAAAAGTTTTTTTTTTGGGCATTTTGCGTCTTTGTTACTGTTTTTTGCACGCTGCCCATCCATCACAGACGTGATGGATTGTCAGCACGATCAAGTTTTATCAAGGACATAACAAATCAATCACCTACACATCTCTCTCTCTCTCTCTCTCTCTCTCTCTCTATATATATATATATATATATATATATATATATATATATATATATATATATATATATATATATATAATCACTCCTTGTCAGGTGTGGGAAACTGGGTGTGCTCGATTAGGAGGAGGGGAAAGCTGGGGCCTGCCCATCCCAATAATATCTTAACCAGGAATGGGTGCAGTGGAGAGGTTTTATATTTTTTAGCTGAAGGGCAGCACACTTTTGTACATGATTGTAATATGCCACATTGTCTTTCCTGCTGCATAAAAGAGTATCTATACATTAGGCTCGGGTTCATGATAAGAATTGTATGGTTGAATTGGGTGGAGCAATGTTATCAGTATCGGTGCATAGGCAGAATTTTGATATGCTGATAAATACAAAGCTCTTTGAAATTAAGAGGATTTGAGCTTAGGTCAGTTATTCATTGACTATAAATCTAGGCATGAAGTGGACCCTTATTCTTCGGCCGAAACCTTGCCAGACCATTGACTCTCTTAAGGACTGGAGCCTAGCACTTCGGTCAAAGTGCTTTTCTCCGAGTGCCAAAGCCAAAATAAAGTGTGGTATCCGGGAGCACGGATCTTCTAGTACAGTTCAAGCTTCCCACAACTGGTTTCTATTCCATAGAGCTGCGTCTTCAGGTTTCTAATCGGTGCTCTAGGTATTTCACCAACAGCGGCTCGGGAAAAACCTTTCTAACAGCGGTTCTTCCTCCAACTGCTTCTTCAATAGTTGCAGTTAGTGTACCAGCAGTTGGTGATTCAATTGTTTATCGTTGATTGGGAATTCATTACTGAAACCATTCCACTTACGTGTTAGTCCTTTCTCCGATACATCTTATGGCTGTTTCCAGCTTGTAAAGGGTCCGGTGAAAAAAAAAAACTTACCAAAAAAAAAATTGTAATACTATTTTAGTGCTTTTAACAAGTATCGTAATAAATTATTATTATTTTTAGGCTGATATAGAACGATTTTGTTATCGGTATGGCCCGATACAGTTGAATTGGTGGCCCAATGTTTCAGGGCCAATACTGATAACATTGTAGTGGAGTCAAAATGTATATAGTAATGGGTAGGTGCTAAATGATAGGTGCTGAATGGTACTTGTAAAACGAGTTTTTCAGGGTTAGTTTATTTTATTTTTAAATTCTAACCTTACAAATGTGATCTATGTACTTGATTTTATAGGGTTCAACTTTTGAAGTGTTTGATTCTGGCACATTGGTGAGTTTTTTATAAGGTTTAAAAAATCAACTGTCCAAAATCCTTGTAAAATTTTGAAGCTCCAAATATCTTTTTTTTTTTATCGAAAACACATGATCTAGGTGGATTCCTCGTGAATCAACCATGCCCTACACATTTATGAGGTCAAAACTTTCAAAAAATACCAAAAGGGCAGAAAAAAAAGTATATATATATAAGAACTGAAGATATTAGGCCCCATTTCTGATTCTGGCTGGTTCTGCCTTATAACTTTTAAGTGTTTTATGACCGTTAGATGTGTTTTACCATGATAGATTTAGTGAGAATTTGTTCTTGGATCATGTTTTTTTAAATGAATATACATATTCTTATGAGCTAAGAAAAACTGGTACCTTCATAGCCGGGGCAAAACCTGTATTTGAAGATCAAAAAGCTGGTTCCTACTAAACAAACCTATAAATAATATCTACGTAAAAAAAAAAAACTTAAAACTATGATTTTTGAATAGGGCCTAAGGGACCAAAAGAAAAGGAGGCCTAAGGAACCCATATCTATATATATATATATATATATATATATACAACAACTACAACTATGCCTTCATCCCAAAACATTTGGGCTCGGCGATATGAACCAACAAAGAAAATCATTCTGAGTCTTCAACATGAATCCTTCTCCTCCAATGATTTCCATCCAATGCCATGTCCTCGGTGAGGTTCAAAGCATTCATATCCTTTCCTATCATCTCCATCGAAGTCTTCCTGGGCCTACCCCGACCTTTTTTAACTAATATATTTTTCCATTTCTCCATCCTTCTAATGGAAAAATAAGCATGAGGTACCACCTACCAATATGTCTCTTCCTTGTCCATTCTTCTTTGAATTATTCCTGCAAAATGCATTGCTATCTCTTTCCTCCAGTTGGGTTGTGTGAATAAAATAAAATATCCTTTGAAAATTCGTTGTTGTCTGTTACACAGTACTTTAATTAGGATAATTTATCTGTGATGCTCATTCACTTTTCTTTTCTTTTGATAAGAAGCTGGGTTAGGCGGAGCAACTGCCGTCCCATGTGCCCAAGGGATTTGATCCTGGGCTTCAGCTTGACACAGGACCCCTCTTACTGCATGTGATACCACCTCGTTTGTGTGATGCTCATTCCCTTGATGGAGAAAGCGCATCCACTTGGTGGCTATTAGGCTTGTCGCTATCGGAACAAAAAGAAAACTTTTGGTTGTTGAGCTGCACCCAAGCTTATGTTTTCCAATTAAGAGGTTTTATCCGGAAGACTAAGTAATTGATATTTGATTTGATTTGATTTATAGAACAAAATTGATTGATTGGTTAATTTGATTCATAAAACAAGATTGATTGATTGATTAATTGATATGAAATTAGGGATTTGATCTTTTTTTTTTTTGGGTTCCCTATTTTCAATATGTACTTTTTCCTTGAAAGTTTTTGTGCCTTCTTTGATGTTGGGGGAGTCCCACCAACCATAATCATCCGGTTTGCTTGGAGTTGTAGGTGTTGGGAAATTTTATTTAGTGGGGCTAGCTTTGGATTAAAATTTCAAAAAGACATCACCCTTTTGATTTTTTTTTCATACAAAGCTTAAGTTTCTCTGACCATGGTAGTATAAGCACCTGATGTAACCTAACATTACCTTCAAACAATGTTGTTAAACTTGGTTTCTTAAAGAGGTCTAAGAATCGAATCAAATCATTTACAAATCGACAACTTTTTTACCATAAGATGATGAGTTATTAAACAATAGCAAATATTAAATAATTTTGTTAAATTTTTAAAAATTATTAAAAAAATATGAATTGAAATGATATGTGAATTGATTATTTTCTAATTGAATAAAGGCAGATTTGGAGTACGTTTAGTTGCTTGATGTGATTGATATTTAAAAAGTGAATTTCATTTCAACAGTGCACAAAGTCTCATGAAAAGTGAGTTAGTACATACCTCCAAAAGTGATATTTAAGGTATGTGTTTGGTTTGATAGCATGAGATTCACTTCATAATACATTTTAAAAAGTGAATCTCATTTGAATATTACTCAAAAAATAATCAAAGATAAAACTTTTGGCATGTACCTCAAAAGTAAGATTTAGAAAGGAAATCTCATCTTTGCGAGATTCACTTTTTCATAAAGTCTGGTGAGATTTGAAATATTATGAGATTTAATTTTTTTTTTTAACAATAATTTTTTAAAAACACAATCAAAAGTAATATTATGTCAATATCACATCAAATAGGTCTGTATCAGCCTTAAATCATGCAAGAAAGGACCGATACAACTGCTTTAAAAAACTAGGTGGTTCAAGCCCGATTCAGGCTGAATTGGGTTTGAATCAGCCAATTCAGGTATTTTTTTAATATTTTAATGTTTTTAATGTTTTAAATTTAAAAATAAAAATAAAAAATGGCTGATTCAGCTCAATTCGATTTGAAAGTGAGTCGGTCCAATCAATTCACCTCTAATTCCGATTCTAAAAAAACATCACAATCAGAGTTAAAAGCTATAAAAATTACCAAATACTCTTTATCCTTTGCCCCTTCATTTCTTCACTGGTCCTATCACGTGTTTAAAAGGGCAGCATACATTTTGTTTTTTGGAAATTGGCAAAAACTCCCTCAGTCATGAACTCATTGGCATAAAGACTGCAAGCCCTCTTCGTCCACTAAGAAATGCACCATGCTTTAATCTTGCAATAAGGGTATGCAACCCGACACCCAACCCGAATCCGAGTTCATTAAGCGGGTCTGGTAGTCAAATATGAATCTGATTAATAATTGGATCCGTGTTTGGTATTAAGTTTTGTATTCAAACTTGAATCCGAATCCGACTAAAAACCCGACCTGATTAAGTGTAAAAATCAGGTATTAAGCTAGTGGGGTAGCGCAGTTGGAGCGGGCCTTCGATTTCCAGACATTATTCTGCTTGCCTAAGCCGGAAGCTGGTGGTTTCTTGGGGTCAAGGGGTGCGCCTAGGTTTACACCCCTTTAAGGTGTTTTTTCTGTTCTTATATATATAAAAAAAAGCTAGTCAGATTCGGGTTTGGTTTTATCTTTCTCCATTCGAATCTGAACCCAATTAAGCCAAACCTGATTAAGTTGGACTTGATAATGCCTAGATCCAATCATGGCTTTTAGTAAAGGTAAAATAAAAACTTTACTAGATTAAAAATTTACCAAAGATTAGTAATTGACATGAAATATAAAGTAAAAGATGAGCAAGAGTTATTTTTTCTTAGGATCCATGGAGTATCGTTCTCAACATCATCATCATCATCATCTAAAAGGAAGAAAAGAACTTCTTTCAATGGTAAATATCCAGTGCAGCTTTTATGTTAATAATATCTATACATGCATGCACCAAATCAAAAGGCTTGGTTAGGAAAACCCTCTGCAAGTTTGTGCCCCTTAATACTCATAGAGCTTTATTTCAGCTTTATCTTTGCTTTGTTGTGAACAGCAAAACTAGGTACCATGGTGCTCTACCCATAGTTGGTTTGACCAACTAAAGTTGATTGGGACAAATGTCACAAATCTCGTTCTCGAAAAATCTTGAAAAATAAAAATTTGTGGTGATATTTATGAGCCATTTGTTTCTGCCGGTGTTGTCAATATCGTATCGTCAGAAAATCGATATGATATTGACCTGAATCAATGAATTTTTAATCAAATGTAAAAAAAAATAGCTTAAAATTAATTTTTTAGTATTATTTTTATAATTTTAACACATGTCATGTTTTGATTGACACAATATTTTTTTTTTTGGCCGATTCAGAACGATTCACTTGAGAATTGGTATCGGTCCGATTCACCTGAATCGTTGACCAAATGATACAGGTCCAATTCCGATACTGACAACATTGGTTTCAACCCAAAAAGACCCCCTTTTTTTTTTATGAAACACATGATGTTGATGAAGGAAGCTGAAACAAGCACCTCCATGGGAAACATGTGGAAGGCCCACACTATTGAATGGTGTGTGTCTCTCATTTTTCTTTTGAAAAAAAGCTCCAACCTTATCCTTCTCCTTCCGCACTAGACAAGATCAGATGCAATGTGATTGCATACTTTTGGTGTGAGGCTGTCCATGATCACGGCAAAGGAAGACATTTTGTACCATATTTTTTTATAAGTTATTGTTATAGTGTTAATAACATCATAAAAATTAGGTGCTATTTAAAAGAGCAATAATATTTTTAAAATTTGTACACTTTTTTTCTTTTGTACTACTAGATCAAAAGCTTTGAAAGCATCAGGAGAGAATCTTTACATTTTCAAGATATGAGCACTAATTGTGACACAGCCTGCAGAGTTATTGCCATGGATATTAACCAACACAAGATATGTTTGGCTTTAATTAGAGAGGAAAACTTGCAGCCTCAAGTTTTTGTCATATTTGGTGAAACAATATTAGGTGATCACTGTTGACTACAAGGATGGAACAACAGTGTTTCCACTCTCCAATGCTTTTGTTGCTTTGCTTCTTGTTTCTTTCATCATAGACAAAAGAATTGGTCTCACAACGTATCATCAACAAGCGCATGCCCCTTCTTTTGGCCTCCACCATTGCATTTTGCAAAGTGTTCAACTGCTTTTGTGGGGATAGCTTTTGGGGGTCTTGTTTCTTTGCATCCTTATATGGGGGGTGAGGCAGTGGAACAAGACGTGTCTCTTGCCTTTCAAGCAAGCTTTCAGGTCGGTGGGTGTGAGCATTTTGATGATGTTGTCAACATCAGTCTCTGAATCAAATCGTTTTTTTCAAAAATGGTCATGTTTTATGAGGCAAAGCTTTATACTTCACTACTACTATTGACCATCCATCTCAACATTTTTCAAGATCTACACCACACTCATCTTGGAAAATGCCAAGATGGATGGTTGTGATCACTAGGAGTATCAATAGGTCGGATTTGGTTTGGACTTAGGTGAGTCTGAACCCAGATCTGTCTTTGAGGTGCTGCTACTGGGTCCTATCCGAAAAAATGCACCCGGATCTGGTGCGGTCTGCCCGGGTAGTTCAGATGAGGATGCGATCAACTGCTCAATTTTGTTTATAGGTGACGCAGCGGATTGGTAATGGAGCGAAAAAAAAAATTTTTTTGAGATAAAATAAAAAATGGCTACAATTATTAATAAAAATCTATTTCATATGGACAAATCAAACTATTTGCTGCAGTCAGGGCTGAGCTACAAAAATGGATAAAATTCTATTTCATATGGAATCAGGGCTGGGGTAGGACTGGGCTTTTAAAAAAAAAAAATTAACTGTTTCGGGAGGCAGGACTGGGCTACAGCCCAGTCCTGCCCCCCCCCTAGCTACGCCCCTGTGTGCCGGGAGGTGCCCGTGTGAGGTGTGTGTTGTGCTTTGAAAGAATTACAACACACACAAGGAACAAACGAACACAATGAGGTCGAGAGGGGGTTTCATCTAGTCCGAAGACTAGGGATACAAGCATATGTCAATGGGTACAAAGACCCAGATACACGCCCTGTATGAGGCTCCAAATATGCACGCAAACACTTAAGTTATAGATTGACAACCTCGCAAAGGATGGGCTAAAATGCATGTGTGAATCGCGAGATTGCATGGAGCCAAGGCTGAAAGTGTTACCCTACCACACATAACTAATGTGTCGTGCGCAGTCACAGGCGAACACACTGCCGTTTGATCGGCCCAATGTGAGAAACCTCCCTTAGGTGAAGAGGGAAGCCTAAACAAGCCTTTAGATCACAAGGATACTCCCAAAGATAATTGGGTGCACACTGATTCGAAGTTCGTCATTGACCAATCATCGAAGGTGGTCTAAGTAAACCAAAATGCTCAAGGCACTTAGGTGAACTGAATGAGAATTATGAAGGATCCTAACACCCTCTTAAGTCTACACTCTCACTTACCTGGAAATGAGAAAGAGAGACTAAGCTCCTAATTTTTCTAACTAATGACTAATGCTTACAACTGAGTTTAAGTTCTTAAAATTTCATTCATTGAAAAATCGCCCCCTCTTGGGTTTATATAGGCCCAAGGGAGATGGTTTACAACTTAATGCATGTGCTATTGTAGCATACCAATTTAAGCCATGATGACAAGGGGTTATCGTCTAGACAAGCTCCTAGTCCACATCAGCATGTACATGTGAAGTATATTACAAATCGATACAGAAATTCAGCATAATAGCTTACAAATCAATATTAACAAACAAAACAAACATATGCCTTTCTCACCATGACACCCTGTGCATTTTTTGCCCAAGAATACCTTCTAAAACTGAAGCCAAATTTTAAGGCATAATCATTGTAAAATTTATATGCAGCTTCTTCATTATTAAACTGCATTCTCTCTACGGGAATAAAGTCAAGTATACTATCATGTAGACTTGAGGTGCCTGCGTTTTTGTCAAGTGCTTTGTCATGATCGTCTATCTCATTATCGAATTGCATTTCGTCTGCTGGAATATTCAAGTCAAGAGTGAATCCAATGCATGCACCCTTCTTATCATGTGCATCATTAGTGCACATATTCACTTCTTCAGGTGCGTCAATAGTATGGATGTCCGATGCTCCATGACTTTCCAATGATTGAGATACATCATCTTCACTGCAACTAGTTGATATGCTCAACACTGTCATGAACAAAATATCAAATTGTGTTAGCCAACACATACATTTACTACGATTTATTCAGGATGCATATAACAACGACTACCAATTAGTTAAGCAAGTCAAATAAACGATTGAATGAATCACAATATCAAAGCAACAACATAATAGCTTACAAATCGATAATAACGAACAAAACCATATCTCACAAATCGACACTAGAAAACACATAATATCTTACAAATTGATATACGACAATTAAGCATAATATATTACAAATCGGTATATGGCAATTCAATATAATATCCTACAAATCGATATACGATAATTCAACATAATATATTACAAATCGATATTAACAACCAAAATAATATCTCACAAATCAACACTGAAAAACACATAATATCTTACAAATAGATATACGAAAATTCAACATAATATATTATAAATCGAGATTAACAACCAAAACAATATCTCACAAATCGATACTAGAAAATACATAATATCTTACAAATCGATATACAACAATTCAACATAATATATTCCAAATCGATATTAACAAACAAAATAATATTTCACAAATCGATACTAGAAACACATAATATCTTACAAATCGATATACGACAATTTAGCATAATATATTACAAATCGATATTAATAAACAAAAAAATATCTCACAAATCGACACTAGAAAACACATAATATCTTACAAATCGATATATGGCAATTCAACATAATATATTACAACTCGATATTAACAAACAAAACAATATCTCACAAATCGACACTAGAAAATACATAATATCTTACAAATCGATATACGGCAATTCAATATAATATATTACAAATTGATATTAACAAATAAAACAATATCTCACAAATTGATATACGTGTTACTACAATCGCGATTTGCGTTACATTGCATATACTGAGTGAATGGACGATACCGGATAGGGTAGAGGCTTTTGCTCGCATCTGTAACCAAGCATTCTTGTCAACAGGTCCCAGCGTCTTACAAATATTTTCAAGTTTTCAACCATTGAAACGATAAAATCTACCCGCAATAACAAAACAACGCCTTAATGACACTCACAATGACATACGTTCTTCAACAATAGCATGATGACATGGAAAGATACTCACTATGCTTTAATGGCACTTGTTGGAATGTTTGTGCATCATTGTTTTTTTTCATACTACCTAACGAAAAGAAGAAGAGATGACTGTAAAAAGAGATGAGCGACAAATTCCTCTATGACACCCACCGATGATCGAACCAGCCGTTCAATTTATAGTTATCTCCACGAGGTAGGAACGAACCCGAAAAAGTTTTCTATCTAACACAAGGCAGGAACGAGAAGGCGACCATGTGTTGTAACACAAGCTAAAAACAAAGGCAGAACGTGCAAATCTATTTACGAGGAGCGTGAGAACATTTTCGTCCAACGCATATTTATCTTACGGGAGGACATTTTCGTCAAAAGCATATCTACCTTTTTTATTTGTTATTTTATTATAAAGTCACCATGGGCAACATTGGCATATGAATTATCATGGGTCCCAAGATATTCCTTCGTGCAAATTTGTGTTCCGGGGAGAACACACAACACCCTCCTGTAGACCATATATAGGTATTACCTAAGAGAAGCATAGAGAGGGTGCGAACAAAAGAAGTGCACACAAGGTGCACCTAACTACTCGAAACCCTGTAAAAGCATAAAAGCATGGAACTCGTACAAGCATAATCTCATGTGCCTTCTAACTTGGTGTTTAGATAAGCACGCTTAAGATATTAATACAAACAAGGGCGGAGGAGATCCAAACATTTAGAACTACGTTCACCGAGGATCGGGAAATACCGATGCGATTGTAGGATGAGCTTCAACACGAGCACACCTCCGTTTGATCAGCCCAATGTGGAGAACCTCCCTTAGGTGAAAAGGAAAGCCTAAAGAAGCCTTTAATCTATGAGGATGCTCCCAAAGTTCTTCGGGAGTGCACCGATTTCACGTTGTTCATTGATCAATCATCAAAGGTGGCCCAAGTAGACACAAATGCTCAAGGCACTTAAGTAAACATAATAAGGATTAGGAAGGATCCTAACACTTTGTTTAAGTATACACTCTCACTTAACTGAAGAAGAAGAAGAGAGACTATGCTCCTACTTTTCCTAACTAGGAACTAATGCTTAGAAGTGAGTTCAAGTTCTTAAAATTCCATTCCTTGAAAAATCGCTCCCCTTGGGTTTATATAGACCTAAGGGAGATGGTTTACAACTTAATACATGTATTACTGAAAACCACATTCTAATACTTGATTGCTTTTTAAAACCACATGCTTAGCTTTGTTGGCTATTGTGGTTTAGGCCAGCCTACCAATTTAAGCCATGATGACAAGGGCTTGTCTATTAGACAAGCTCTTAGTCCACATCAAACGGTGATGTGGCTAGGTAGGCCCCTTAGAAAATGAGGTGGCTGATGATGTGGCAAACTCGTGGGCCCCACATGTGTGCTGATGTAGCCAACTCCAAAATTTGGTGAAGCTTCTCTCTTTTGAGCAAAAACACTATGGCTAAGTGGGGCTTGGGCGTAGGTGTGTGCTGATGACATCCGCAAGGTCTGTCAGTGGCTAACACATCAGATCCTACTAAAGATTACATGAATCATAACCTATAAAATTATATATTTTTTATCTTTTTATATTAAAAAATCAGATGTATTAATTAAAACTCGGGTACACAGGTCTAGTTAAAAAAACTCACAAACCATACTCGTCTCCGTATATTAATCAGACCTTTTGAATCCAACCTGATTCTTAATCGGACTTCCTATTTTATCACCAAACCCAGACCCTATAGAGTTTGGTATGAGTCAAGTTCAGTCAAAGATGACCCATTGACACCCCTAATTGCCTACCATGCAAAGATACTACTTGTAATGTGAAGTCTTTTCAAAAGTATTCAAAGAATCAGCCCCAATCTAATGGAATCAAATCACTGAAAACAACTTTTTTTTTTAAATTTTATCATTTAAAACAAAAAAAAAACTAAAACAAGAAAACTACAAAAATGTAGTGAATGATGTCTTGTAGTAGGGTCTAAACAAACTCTCAAGTATGCATTCAATAAATATCAAAAAATGTTAAAAATAAAATAAAAACCAATTCAATTGATTTAGTAAAAAATTGATGAAAGACTGGGCTGGATGAGATTCGATACTGGCAACATCTTTTTTGCCATCATTGGCTTGCTTTTGCTCCTCCTTGGGCTGCCAGGAGCTTGAAGGAATGACATTATTCTTGAAAGGGTTTTAATAAATACATTTTAATGAGTTAGTGTGCAGTGTGAGGCCCACTGACTCTCAATTCAATAGCTTGTTCAGTGGAACATTCTCACTGTGGGGCCCATTGTGAGTGCCTGTGTGAGCTAAAAGTGAATATATGCATGCCCATGGAATAATTTCTATTTCAAGGTTGTCTTAAGATTACAGAAAAAGCAAAGCTTGGGGGTGATAGGATGAGCTCCTGATGCCCACTGCTCACCTTTGGATTTTTATATTTGAGTCTTTTGCAAAAGGGTTTTCTCCTTTTCACTGATTTACAAATTATTCCCCAACCTATACGATTTTGCAAATCAGTACTCATCTTTTCTGCCATAAGTGCAAAATGATCCTTCTCTTAGAAAGGCATCAGACAAACTATGATCAGATAGTGATCAGAGTTAAATGCTACTTAAAATGACCGTTACACCCCCACAAATTATTAACTCTAAGCATACATGATAGATATTACCTTCATCATTTAGCGGTCTAGACTAAATGATGAATCAAATGGCGACAATTCATTGTTTTTTTGCGTGCTCTAAAGATTTAGTGGTCTAGACTAAATATCTGGGCGAAAAAAATGACATTTAGCGGCTGTTTAAAACTGCTGCTAAATGTCCTTTTTTCGAAAAAAAGGAATGTGCAGCCTTACGCCGTGGGTTCAAACGTGTTCGAAGGAAAATCTGTTAGAATATGCATATATAGTAATGATATGCTAATTGAAAATATGTGAACCAAAATGTGAACTAAGCATTTTCGACACAATTTTTTTATCAAAATCCAACACCGGCAGATGCATTCAGTGGGGTCCATTTACTAGAAATAAACTGTTGGCTCATATATTTTTTATTAAAAAATGTGATTTTTGATGCTTGAATATTTATGAAAATTCAAAGTCATTGATTTTCAAGCCTTAAAAGATCCTTCAAACAGATGATCCAAGAGTCTATTTCTATAAAACCAAGCATATCTAGATCACATTCTTATGGTGAAATTTAAGAAAAAAAAATAAAAACCCATAAAAAACTCGATTCACACTCCAATTAGGGATGGCAGTGGACTAGGGCAGGGGTGGGGGACAAGGTCTCCACCCCTGCCCCGTCTCAAAATTTTGATATTCATCCTCACCTCTATCCCCGCATGAGTTTTAATTTTAACATCCATCTCCGGTCCAAACGGAGAGAGGCAGGGCAGGCCCGTTCCACTACCATCCTTAACTCTAGTTCACATATTTTCAGTTAACATGTTTTAGTGGCCTATATATATATATATATATATATATAAGAGGGATCCATCACTCTCCTTGCTTCTATGAATACCACATACTCAAGGGCGCAACTAATTCAAGCAATCATCAACAAAATTCATGTTCATATTCACAGGCGTAAGGGTGCTTGGCATTAGGGGCGGAGATACCTTCAGTCGAGGGTGGTCACATGCCCACCCTCACCCTCTATAAGGTCAAGGTGGACATTGTAAGACCTGACCCATGCCCCTTCCCCTCTAACTCCGATCCCTGCTCCCAAAACTTTGTGGGATTGTGTCCAGCCATCTTCCATCCGGCCTCTATGGTACACTTCCCTGGCCCTAGTGGTTGGATTTCCTTCTTCCTCTTCTTCTTTCTACTTTTTTTTTAATTCTTGATATAGTTTTGATTTTAGGGGTTTTACTTATTTTTGCAATTAGTATTATATATTGTTAGGGTTTAGGTTTTTGGTTTAGTCATTTTTTGAAATCGCATGAACGTTTAATTAAGGTTGTTTTCAATTAGCATTAGGCATGAGTAATGAATGCTTGAACTTGGTTAGAATATCAAGGGTTTTATGTCTTGTTTTTTAATTATCATAAATCTATGACTTCTTTTAGGAATTTGGGTATTGATTTGGATTTTTTCAAATGACATGAATATATAATTAAGACTTTAGGGTTTGTTATTTGCTATTTTCTTTTTAATTATCACTAAGTGTGATTCCTTTAATAAATGCTTGGTTTTGGTTATCAAACCCCCAAATCTTTGATTTTTGTTAAGATTATATATTTTATATTGGTTTTTCAAATGATATAGTATTTAATTAAGTTTTTTTTTTCAATTAGCATATCTATAAATGATGTTTGCTAGGATTTAAGGTTTTTATTTGGATTTTTTAGAATGACATAAATGTTTAGTTCATGGTTTTAAGGTTTTTGTGTGGGTGTGTTTTAATTACCATTAGGCATGACTCCATGAATATTATGTGATTTTATTTTGGTTAGAATATTAATGATTTTTTATTAATTATTAATAAATGCATATTTATGATGTATGGAGGAATTAGGGTTTTGGTTTGGTTTTTTTAGAATGACAAATGTTTAGTTATGTGTTTCAGGATTTTTGTTGTGGTTTTTTCAGTTATCATTAGGCATAAATATTAGTTTTTTTTTATCAATTAGCATAAATGCCTAATTTATGATGTTATAGTAATTAGGGTTTTGATTTGCTTTTTTTTAGAATGATATGGTTTAGGGTTTTCTTTTGTGTTGTTTTTGTTGAATCCATGAATATTGTGTGATTTGATTTTGGTTAAGGATATTGGGTTTTTTTTACCAATTAGCATAAATACTGAATTTATGAGGCTTTGATTTAGTTTTTTAAAGCATATTGTTATTATAATTTGTTAGTAATTATTATTATTTTTTATTTTGTGTTTGTGCCCCTTAGTTTAGAATCTTGGCTCCGCCCCTGCTTGGCATCATTGTGTGCATCTGCATGGATTTATCATCGTGGGCTATCGGCTTGCAGAGAGGGCATTCAAACTTGGTGTAACGGCCCTTTTCGAGGCCTTCTCGGTCAGCTTGACCAGCTTTCCCTCTCCTCTCGTTTGTCATGGTAGCATCGATTCATGCAGTGATTTCCTTGGCTATGTGCTTCTTAGGCTTCACTTCCTTGTTATGGCAACTTTTGCTGCTTGATGCTAAATTGAACAAAGAACCCACCCAATAGAAGACTAAGGCCCTGTTTGGAAACTAAGTGTAGTGAGAAATACCCTGTGCCAAAATTGTTTGGGATGGATGTAGTTGTAGGAAATGATGAAACTAGGGTGGTATTTGACACCTCCAACTACATATTTCACTTAACCTAGATGAGGTGGTAGTTGCCAAATACTACACCAGTTGGGATATAACCCAAGGAAAAGCCAAGACCACATACTCTAGTTGGCTAGCCTAGTTTGGGAGAATCAACTAGAGGGTTTAACCTGGGTGGGTTCAAGGCGACTTGGGCTAAAAAATTATGCTTTGAAATGGGTAAAAGGGTGATCAGGAATGGGCTGAGGTGATTGGGTTAGTTAGCTAAGGTGGCAAGTTGGTTAGATAGCTTAGGGTCTATAAAATACAAGTTCTCTTATTTTGTATTCATGATCTCTTTTGATCTCTTAATAAGAATTAGTCTCAAAGTGACATTAGTTAGAGAATTGACTCTAACTACTGTGGTTAGAGATTTCCCTCATCCTAACTCCCTCACAACCCCCTAACCATTGCAACTTCCTTATCCCTTCTCTCTCCCAGTCACCCTCATTCCCTCTCTCTCCCTAGTTTCCCCTCGCTGACCTGTTCCCTCTTCTCTCTCCTTCATCTTCCATATGCTTTTACCATTGCTGCAACTTTTTTGAGGGTCACAACATTTGATATTAGAGCTACGGATCCCAAAAGGATGGTGGATCATCTTCATTCAATCCCAAGAAGGCTTAAAGAGTTGTACTCGGCTAGATTAGCTCTACCGTTTGAAGTTTGGTGAAATCGCCATTCCATCTCCAAGAATGTGTGAAGAAGAAAGTGTTGCATCATAATTCACATGTAGATCATCTGATCAAGGGCTGAAAAATAGGAGAGTTACAACTTTAACTCATTTTGGGTGGTAATTCTTGAAGAAGATCGGCATACCTTGTTGAGCTCTAGTGAGAGTTTTCACTCCACTATTGAGTTTCAAGAAGAAAACCCTTGGACGATTTTAAAGAAATTTCATGAAATTTGATATTCATTTTGTTTTGGATCCTATATATATGTTCAAGAACACTGGATTTTGAGCTTTTATAAGAATTTGAGCCAATTACAATTCCCCACGTTTTTGGGTTGAGTCTTGATTGCACTACGTATTGCATGGCCACCTTCATGTTGTGTTTCTAAGTAGATTATTTTCTTAAAAATTCTCATAGTTCTTGTTTCAATTCTCTTTTCGGTATGATACATGTGAAAAGAACATTAATAAATTTATTGACATGCGAATTGAAGTCTTGGGGTGATCCACAACAAAGTTGGGTAGAATCTTGATTGAATTCACAAGGTTCTTTCAAGGTCTTGTTTGAGTTCTCAAGATCTTGATCTTGATCACTTTAGAATTGAGTTGCAGTTGAAGTTTATGTGATTTTGCAGCTGTTGGATGTTTTTTGGAGTGTTGAAATCTCGTTTGTAGGTAGAGTGACTATGTTCTTGATCTTGGGAAGTAACCTATTCAGTTCAGGCCAACACAACCAGATCCAGAAAATTGTCCAACTTCAAAAATTCATCTCTCAATTTCTTTAGAATCTAAACCCAAAATTTTTATTGTAGCTTTCTGCATGTGTTAGTTACCAGCCCTTCAAATTTCAGAATTTTTTAATACCTGTTCTCAGAGAAACCAATGTCATGGTGAACCCTGTTTTAGCCAAACTGTGACCAACCGAACTTGACCTATTCTGACATGTTTCATTTGTGAGCCTTTAAAACCCAACTTAGACCTAGCCTAAATTTGGACTGTAGACAGACAAGACATCCAAATAAAATCCAAACCAATCCCATAGCCTAACACCATGACAACTAGAGCACAAGAATTGGCTGAAGGAGTGAGAGCTGAGCCAAGGACTGGGTTACAACAAGATTTGATGACTTTTAAAGGAAAGTTTGAAGAGAGATTTGTTGAGTGAAATATCTCTTAGCATGAAAAATCCATAGGAGTTATTAGATGGTATTCATGGTATGACACAAGAAGAGAGATTTCCACTTGGAAGAAGAAGAAGCTATTAGATGGTATTCATGGTATGAATCTCAAATTGGGACTTCATATTAGGAATTCTTTGCAAAAGCAATTCTATTGAGGTTAGGACCATCAGCCTTCATCAACCATAATGTCACATTATCATGGGAAGCATCATGTACTATCAAGCTGAATTTGAGAGGATTAGGGACCTTGTGAAGGGTTGGTCACAAGAAACACTCACAGAAACTTTTATTGCTAGACTCAAGGCTGATATCATGATTGAAGAATAGGCCTCAAGACCCACAAGCTTGATGCAAGGTTATGAGCAAGCTAGAATTGTAAAAAAGAAAAAGGATGCATAGTGACAAAAGTTAAAAACGGCAAAATCTAGGGAGTAAAAAACTCTAGAGATTTTGAAAATTTTCATAAATCTTACATTTTTTTTGGCAAAATCTTGAAAATTAAAAATATAAAAAAAAAATTTTATAGGAAAATTTAAATAAAACACATTTAAAAATGAAAATCTTGTGATAAATATCTACTAAAATGGTAAATATCATGATATTTGTCACGGATTAAAAATCTCATAAGAAATTACCGTTTTAAACTTTCAGGCAATTTCTCATGATATTATCACGAGATTTTTATAAATCTTATGATATTTGTTACAAAGATAAGATGATCATGATATGGGACTAAACAAAAGTAGCACCAAAGAATGAACCGAATTGAAAAAGAGGGATTACAAGTACTCATGGCCACCACAAAGCCAGTGAAGTGCCCTTCAATTCTTATCCTAAGTTGCAGTAAGAGGCTTCCAATCTAAGATCATGAGGCCAACAAGACTCCTCAAATTGAGTGTACCGATTCCAAAAAAATTGCCAAATTTGCTGAAGAAAGGCTACAAGCATTTGTCATAAATGCTTTAGAGGAGCAATACTTGAACATCAAGCCTCACCAATCAGATCATGAGGTCACATCTCGAAAGTTGAAGGAGGTTTTTCAAGAGTCTAAGAGGTTCACACATCAAAGAATTCAAGCCATTAAGAAGCAAAAAACATATGCCCAAGAAAGAAGATCATTGGGGCAAACAGAAATGTATACTCTCATGCTTTTCAAGGATTTACTCTGAGAATTAAGGAGCAAGCATTCTCCCACACCACCCATGGATTCTCACCATAAAAAATGAAAATATTTTCTCACACTACCTGTAGATTCTCACCATGTGAAAGAAATTGAGAAAAAATCATCAAATTTTCAAACTCAGCTAGTAATATTGAAGAGAAGACCAAGAAAACTCATATAGATAAACTCAACAAGGAATAACTCAACTCAGAAAAAGAAAATTCACTCATGGCTTATTTTCGGACTTCATGCCTTGAAGACAATGCATTTTTTAGAATGGGGAAATTGATATGTCCCAAGGCCAAACCCAGATGACATACACTAGTCGACTAGCTTAGTTTGAGAGAATTAGCTAGAGGGTTTAGCTTAGGCAGGTTCAAGGAAACTTGGGATGAAAAATTATGCTTTGTAATGGGTAAAATGGTCATTAAGAATGGATTGAGGTGGTTAGCTAAGGTGGCAAGTGGGTTAGCTTAGGGTCTGTAAGTACCCAAGCCCACTCATTTTTATTCATGCATGTAATATAATTTCTTTTGGTCTTTTACTGAGCACATTGGCTAAAGAATTGGCTCTAACTACTTTGATTAGAGATTCTCCTCATCCTAACTCTCTCACTACCCTCTAACCATCTCAACTTTCCTCTCCTTTATCCTTCTCCCTCTCTTCCAAAGTGGCCTCAATTCCCTCTCTCTTCCTAGTCTTCTCTGTCATTCATCTCCCTTGTGCTTCCATCATTGCTGCAACTTTCTTGATGGTCAAAAATTCCCACACAGGTGACTGCTTTGACGACCTTCTCAATGCTCTTCCAGTTTTAATTTCAGATTTTCAACTGCATTCCTCAGCTGAACCATTCCACTTTTTCCAAACAACCATGTGGGTTTTGCTAAAACAACAAAAATTTGGGAGTTTCATAATTGCATCCTTAGCTGCACCAACTGACAGCTTCCAAACAGGGGCCTAAGTAAAAGAGAAAAGGAAGGATTTCAAGAAACAACAATAATAAAATCTTCTCTTTCTTTTTCTTTATTTTGGTATTGTTTCAAAAGGGATTGTTATGGTCTTACACTCAAAATGGTCCTTGGATGGGATTAGAAGAGTAATTTTTCCAATTTTTATAAATTAATCAATGACTTATTTGTATTTTGCAGCATGATCCTTCATAAGGGCAAAACCATCAATTTTCCTGCCCTTAATGGTGAGCGCCAGAGAATACAACAGAATGTTAACCTTGGGGACTAAATTGCAAGAGTTAATAAAAAAGCGAGGACACATTTGCAAAAGCACATAAGGCTGAGACTGATCTGTAAATCGCTGAAAAGGAAGGGAACTGTTTTGCAAAAAAACCCTTTCAATTTTTTATAAAAAAACCCTTTGAACCTCAATATATTTAGGGTTTTTAATGGGTCAGATATCTGACCTGCCCAGATGCATCGAAACCGCCCAAACAACGAGCACTAAGGCTTAGGTTTGTGTTCAGCTTATATTGAGTTGAGAAGAATAGAATCTCAAGCCTAACCTGAATAATTTAAAAATAATTTTTTACGGCAATTTTTTTTTTACATTTTTAAAATAAAATGTTTAAAACAACACTTAGGGCAATCAAGTTGAGTTGGAAATCTGGCAAAAATCATAACTCAACCCGACCCCTAAGGATGCACATGTGCCGCGCCTGGATTGTTCGAACTCGGCTTGGTTCAAAATCACTTTGTCCAGGCTCGACTCGATCTCGGAGCCGAGCTTGTAAGGTGTTGTCTGAACTCGGTTCGGTTCCGAGCCGAGCTTAAACAAGATTTATTAAAAAAAAATATTGTGGGACCTATCATTAAGCAAAAACATGTCTTTTGATTATTATTACTGAAAAGGTTCTATGCATACTAAGAATTCTTAGCGAAAAAAGACATGAAAGGCAGGATTCTAACCAAACACGATCTTAATAAAGACTAATGCCTTACCCATTACAGTAAGAATGCAGTTCTGAATTTTTTGCAAAGAGTTTGGAATATTGAATAACATGTATCCATAGAACATCTAGCGTGAGATAAATAATGAATAAATAGGAGTCAATATCATTCCAATTGTCATTACAAAAGTAACTAGTATTTTTTACACTACAAGGTATTTTGGGCTAGTAATTATTCAAAAAATATCACCAATTCTGCAACAAAACCATGCATTTTTTGTAATGCAAGAGAAGCCATCGAGAAGCTATTGAACATCGTAAAGATTATTGGCATTGGTATAGTTATTCCTCCCATTTGTTAAGATAACAAAGACGAATTTTATCATAACTTGTTCCTGCCAGGAAAAAAAAATGCAGCACCAATAAATTCATAGAGAGATTATTTGTAAAATGGCTCCATTGAGTCTCTCGCATCTGTTGTAGAACTAATTCCAATTATTATGAAACTCATATGAAGTACGGAAGAATAGGTCATTTGAAAAAGCCTATTTTATGAAAAAATGTTTAGTCTCGTATTCATCATCTTTTAAAAACTCTATGTATTTAAAATGAAGAGTGTTGTCTTAAAGAGTTCAAGGTGCATTAATTGGGCTTGTCAAATGAATATTAAATATTGAATACTAAATTTGGATTTGGTCTCTGAGGTAAATATTAAATTTAGATTTGGATTTGGATTTGGGTTTGACGTCTACCGGTATGTGTTGAATTAGCATTCAGAATTTGATTTTGAAGCATAATAGTGGGTTATAGACCCGCAACACTGCATTCCACTGTGCATATGGGTACGTCAGGAGCGTTCAGTTTACGCTCGCCGATAATAGCATATCCAGTTATCGCTTATGACGCTGACTTGGGGCTGCTAACACAGACTCGGGTCTGCTGTCGCATTCCTGTGCCGCTAACGGTAACTATCACTGGTGCTGGAGACAACGGGTAGCAGGATCGAGGCCGGCATGTAGGATTGCCTGTGTGCTGCTGGTGACCGACGACCTTGCTGGATGCAGGTCACCAACGGTATGCGTGCTACTACCCCTACCACAGTTGGTTTTCTGAAACAGCAGGGGGGGCATCCGGCCCCCACTTCGCAGAAACGGCTTTCGTCGGGAAGGAAGGGGGAACCTGGAGACGCGTGGCTCCGCTGGCCTTCACCGGAGCTGTCCTCTACAACCGGCACTCGGTGGAATGGATAGCCATGTAAAAAAAAAGTATACCCTTTACCCTTCGTGGCTTTCGTCGAGGAGGTGAGGGGGTCGCCGACGGTATGCGTGTCGCTACCCATGCCATAGTTGGTTTTTTAGAACAACAGGGGGGAGATCCTGCCCCCTCTTCGCAGAAACGACTTTTGCTAGGAAACAAGGGGAACCGGGAGAAACACGATGTCGTCGGCCTTCACTGGAGCTGTCCTCTACAATCGGTAGCCAGTGGAATGGATAACCATGTACAAAAAAAAAAACTATACCCTTTACCCTTTGTGGCTTTCGTCGGGGAGGTGAAGGGGTCGACGATTGCTGGCGGCCTCGCCGGTGCCGCTTGCAGATCTGGAGCATCGTCGTTCGCCGGTGGTGCTTTCGGTTTTGTCAGCAGGATCGGATGGCTGATGCCCTTCGTTGAAAGGGGGTTTCCGCTGTGGATCGTTGGCGGCCTCGTCGGTGCCGTTGAATGCTATGGATTTCGATTTTTTAGAAATCTTAGAAACCAAAACAACACTTCGGTTTAATGTTGTCGCGACCCGAGTTGGATTGCTTATTCCAACCCAGTGGCAGGCTTGATCCAAACCCGTTTGGGTGGATCAGGTTTGCCCAGATCCAATTGGCTTTGTCACAACCCAGCCTTGCACTCGGACCCATTACAGTTCTGGGTTTGGGTCTGATCCGTACAATAGGTTGATGACCAGATCCGACTCGGTTGGATAGGAACTAGAACCATTTGTATTTCGGGTCTGATCCGATCCAAATGAACCAGGTTGAAATCAGGATCTAACCGAATCCAGATATGGTTCAAATTTGGGTTTGATCCGAATCTTTGGGGTCGGTAACTGGATTCGACCCGGTTGGATCAGAATCAAACCCATTTGGGTTCCAGGTCTGGTCCGATACGAACGAACCTGGTCATGATTCAGATCCAATCTGACCGGGTAAGGATTGTGTCTGATCTGATCCGATTAGACCGAGTCAAGATCCCGACCCAACCAGATCTGGGTCAGGATCGGGTACGGTTTTTGGACTCGAACCGGGTCCTGCCATGGACTGGATTTGGGTTCAAATTAGTTTTTGGATCAATGGATCCAATTTGGGACCCGGTCATTATGGGTATGGATCCAGATTAAATCTGAACTAGGGGTATCTGACCCGAGATCTGTTCTAACTAGATTTGGATCCAGATTGGATCATATCAGATCTGAAACAGGTCCAATTACTATTTACACCTGAATCGATTCTATAACCGATACAGATCTTTTTTAGACTAGTTTGGAGCCCTTTTTTACTGGTTCTTATCAATTTTTCACTGGTTCTGAGATGTAGAGACCATGTTTTCATGAGTTCATAAAGAGACAGTGATTTTCTTATTCGATTGTAGGATTTTATGAGCTTTTGTTCATATTTTGCATGGGTGCATTAGGTCCTTAACCGGTTAAAACCCTTAGATGATCGGTTTGGGGCCGGTTCAGGGTATTTTTAGACTGATTCCAACTTAAGAACCTTGGGTTTTACCCATATGAGTATGCTTTTGTCATTTTTTATGCTTTATAAGTGTTTATTATTAAGGAAGAATGACTTATGTATGTTTAATACATGTGTTTTATGTTGTTTAAGTTATGCATAATGTTTTTAAGTATGAATTATGACTAAATTCATGATATTTTTTTAATGTGTTATCATCAAAATTAGTTTATGCATATAAGTTGAAAGATGAACTTGTATTTTGATGATATAATATATATTTTGTCATAAATATACATGCATTAACTTGTGTGCATGGACATGCTCCATAATACGAATACGATTTCGGTAAAAGATCTTGATTTAAAAGATCTTGATTGACTAACCCATGTAATCACCAAAGTGATTTGTTGATTGAGGATTCTTTGGACTGCTTTAAGATTCGATATTATGATTGTATGTGACTTTATGAAACAACGGTTCTACCCAAAGGTAGGTCGTTGTGTTTCAAATTCACAAAAACTGTAATAGTACATGTGTATGTGATTACCTTACCATGCTGCATTAGAACATATCATAGGCCTGTTTCAGAGGCATCACTATATATAACAAATCCTCCGTGGCCCGATGGCAGTGTAAGCACTGGGGCCGAAGTCATATTTTTCTTTAACTCTTGAAAACTTTATTCACATTGTTGTGTCTATTCAAATTTGATTCCTTTGTGAAGTAACTTAGTCATAGGAGTTGTTATCTTAGAAAAATCTTAGATAAACCTTCGGTAATATCCGGTAAGCCTTAAAAAACTTTGAATGTTTGAGACATTCTTAGGTTGCTTTCAATCCACAATTGCTTTTATTTTGGGAGGATCTACAGATACTTCATCTTTTGAGATCATGTGCCCCAAGAACATAACTTGTTCGAGCTAGAATTTACACTTAGAAAATTTTGCATGCAATTTATGCTTCCTAAGTATTTCCAAAACAATCCACAGATGCTCTTAATGATCTTCTTCACTTTTTGAGTAAACTAAAAGATCATCAATAATACTGTAACAAATAGATCCAAGAATAACCAAAATATCCAGTTCATTAAATCCATGAATGTTGCAGGAGCATTTGTTAGTCCAAAAGACATCACCAAAAATTCATAATGGCCATAACGTGTTCTCAACACGGTTTTATGTATATAAGAGTCCCTAATCTTCAATTGATAATAGCCAAATCTGAGATCTATCTTTGAAAATACTTTTGCATCGCAAAGTTGATCAAATAAATTTTCAATGCGGGGGAGAGGATTCTTATTTTTTATAGTCACATTTTTCAACATACAATAGTCAATGCATAATCGCATTGATCCATCATTCTTTTTGACAAAGAGTACATGTGTTCTCTACGCCGATACACTAGATCGGATAAAACCTTTATCCATAAGCTCCTATAATTGTTTTTTCAGTTCTTCTAACTTCACGGGTGTCATCTGATAAGGAGACACCGAAAAGAGGGAGCAGGGAGGGGCTCAGCCCCCTCCCCTGCCGTAACAGGTAGCAGGGAGGGGCTCGACCCCTCCTGCATGCTATGAAGGCAGGGAGGGTCGAGCCCTCCCCTGCGAAGATCGAAGGCAGGGTCGAGCCCTCCCTATGATAGACAAAGGCAGAGAGGGTCAGACCCTCCCCTGCACACCTAAATAGGGGAACCAAAAAAGGGGCAGTGGCCTTCACCCCCTGCTGGAACAATAAAAAGGGTAGGGGCCGATGGCCCCTTCTAGGAAAATTAACAAAGAGAGAGAGACGCAGGAGCCCCCCTACGGCTTTTGGAAGAGGAGGCAGGGGCCAAAGTCCCCTGTCGGCTTGCTTAACAGTGAAACAAGACAGCGAGGGGTGCTCGGCACCACCCTCTGGGGAGACCCAGAGCGAGAGGCAAGGGGGGAGTCCCCCTGCCGACGAGTGGCGACGACAGGGGGCTCTACCCCCCTGTCAGTCGACCCAAAGAGAGAGACAGGGGGGTCCCCCTACCGACGAGTGGCGATGACAGGGGCTCAACCCCCTTGTCGGTCGACCCCAAAAAGAGAGAGGCAAGGGGAAAATCCCCCTGCCGACGAGGGGCTCAGCCAAGGGGGAAGTACCCCTACCGACGAGGGGCGACGATAGGGGCTCAACCCCCCTGTCAGTCGACCCCAAAAAGAGAGAGGCAAGGGGGAAGTCCCCCTGCCGACGACAGAGGGCTCATCCCCCCTGTCGATCGATCCCAAGAGAAAAGCAGGGGGTAACCCCCTGCCGATGAGAGGCGAGGAAACGAGAGGAGAAAAAGGGGGGAAATAGGGGAGAAGAGGCATACCTGAGGCTGCCGGAAGGAGGGGGTCCTCGATGGGGTTGCTTGGCAATGCAGAGGCCGACGAGGAGGGTCATAGGTGGCGGCAACAATGGAGGTCGAGTAGAGAGGCATCGCCGACGAGGTCGCAGAGGGGAGGCTCGAGCACGCTGCCGGCGATGCGGTCATTAGTGGTTGTGCTCGGCAACGCAGAGGAGCGAGATGGGAGTCGAAGGAGATGAGAGGCGAGGAAGAATGCAGAGACTGAGAGACGAGGGGGGGAAGGAGGTTTTGAGAACCTCCCCCCTTCGCCGCTGCGTGCTTTTAGAAGCACGCAGCCGACTTATCACCCGGGTCAGATCCGGGTCGGGATCCGGCCCGAATCCAAACAAATTTTTTTTTGGGGTTATTACAAAGCCAATTTCAAGCCGATCAATAGGCTTTTGGCAGCTAAACTCTTGTGCAAGGACACACACATATAGACATGTTTATCATTTCTTATTGGGAAAAGATTTACTACAATCATTTGACAAACAACTTAGCAAAATTTGTTAGCTTTTTGTTTTTTGGTAAATCTAACCCTAAAGATATATGGTATACTGGGAACATCAACATTTGGATTGCTGGATTCCGATGTGTGACTGGGTTCCTTTACTGATCCAAAATCGGTGGTCATAACATTTCAAATTTTCTCTACTCATAGAAACATATCTTTTTATCAAAAAACATGATCCAAGGATCAATTACTAACAAATTGGCCATACATATCATGCTTTGGAACCAACTAACCAAAGAAAAATATTTTTATCATCAGGTTTTAGTATAAAATGAGCTAAAAACATCTCTAAGCAAGAAAAATGTCCAATCTAATACATGTTTTTTTGCGTTATCAAACTGTTTGTCGCTCTGTTGTTTTACCCTGCTATTCTGTTGCTGATTTATTTTCTTGTTTCACAGGGTGATCATCCGTCACCCTGTTCTTATAAACTGTTCTGTGTTTATTCTTTCCATATTCAATGCATTTATTTTTTTTCAAAATATAAGCCTTCTTATTGACCACAATGAGCTTGCCCTTCTTTTGTCTTTCCTCTCCATTCTCATAGTGGAAATTTGATAATTGTGCATCTTGAACTGATTGGAACTGTCAATGGATTCTGTTCACACCTCCCAGTAGTCCAAGAATATCTGCTTCTATTCCTCTTCAAGATCTTCACTCGTTCCCAGTCTTCCATGAACTTTTTTATGTTGATTGTGTTTCAACTTTTCGATTCTTTTTTCCCATTCTTTTTTACTTCTTACACCATAGAAGTATGAGCCAAATACTTTTAGAGCTGAAGGTAGGAACCCTGCCAATTTTACAGCTTCCTTAGATAACTCCATGTACTCTGCTGGTGGTTGGTCACTGACAAAAGCATGGCGGCTGAACAATTGAAGTGATTGAATATCATCTAATTCCTTAGGCTTATAAACATCATATCCTATCAATACCTCTTCATCCTTTGTTGTGACAATGATTCTACTGCCTGCCCCAAACCACTCCTTCAGCAGTGCAGGTTCTCGCTTGAGAATCAGTGCCTCTAGCTGGTCTACATCAGAGACATCATCCAGAAAAAGTAGAACTTTCATACCTCTCATTCTCTCTTTGATCAATGCAGTTCCTTCCTTAACATGGCTTATACATGTTTCTTTCTCTGCACAAACATCTTGAATGAGTTGAGTTTGCAAAGAGGCAAGTCCATTGGGCTGCTTTGATCTTGCCCTGATGTTTGAAATGAAGCTAACCCCTTCAAAATCACGAAATACTTTGTTATAAACGGCCATGGCGATGGTTGTCTTGCCTATCCCACCTTCACCGTGGATTCCAATGATACGAATTTCATTTTCTTCCATGCGTAACAGATTCATCATTTCCAACACGTGAGATTCTATTCCAATGGGGTTTATATCGAAAGGAACCTTTCTCAATGCACTAAGAACCCTCTTAACAACAATTGTGACCAACTCTGCTTCCTGCCTACCAGTTCCAGAAAAAAAATACAGTAAATAGAACATACGAAAGATATAAAAAAAAGGAAAATCATGAATATGGCGGCCTTGTACATGACATGGTATGATGTAAAACATGTCAAGTCATGATGGAAAAATTGGTAATTTTTTTCTGCTGCCAACGTGAAAATTTCTGTTAATTCCATGCATATCTCGATCTTGCAGAAATGGCATCACAACAGTAGTTGCTTAACATTATTTACAATGTACCCAGTCTCCATATCACTGCCTTCTATTGGATTTTTGTTATGGCAAGTGGAGTGTCTCTAAGGGTGTGTTCGGATTCAGGGAATTCGAGATAATTAGAAATCCAATGTTTCATAAGAGCAGATTTGCTCATATTGTATATATATAACAAATTTATCAATTATTTTCACTCCCCGGCACATCTCACATGACGGAGGTGTCTTAGGCCTCAATCTCACAGAACCCAGGTGAGACGCAGTGCCCAAGTGAGATGTGTGGGAGGAATTTAAATCATATAATTGGAATTGGATTCTAAACAAACGAATTGGAGCCCGACCCTAATTGCATGAAAGAATCCAGACAAAAGATTCAGAGTATTTGTGTGATCCAAGAAATTAATTCCTGAAATTGAATTCCTCCAATCCCAACACCCAAATACTCCTTATTGCTTTTGGATCCTTGTAGAGCAAGGAATGAAGCCGTAAGTATCTGGTTTTCTTCCGGTGTTTAAACTACATTCTCTCTCTCTCTCTCTCTTGAGAGAGAGAGAGAGAGAGAGAGAGAGAGAGATTACATACCCGTTGGTTCTTTTGAGGTCGTACCCAGAAATATTCCCCGCTCTTTTCAAAGCATCCCTCCACTTTTCTACCATCTTGCTATCTAATTTTCTATTTCTTTGGTGCCTTTGAAATGCCTTTCCATATGGTCCTTTCTGACGACGAACATCGGAAGGATCAACGTTAAGGAATATGGGAATGATCCACCTCCCACACTCGACCGTTTCAGCTATCTCGACCATCTTCGAGACCTCCATAAGGCACCATTCAGAGTCCGCATATCCCGCAGAGAAGATGGGTATGAATATCTTGGACCTTTCAATCGCTCCAAGTATCTCTCTCATCTTTTTCTCCTTGTACAAATTCTCTTCATCCATGCGTATCCCGTGCCGTTTGAGGTCTTTGTAAAGATGACCGGCGAAACCCTTTTGGGTGTCCTCACCTGTGCTCAGGAACACATCGTAACTTTCTGAAGATGAAGGCATCAACGATGATGGTGATTGGGTTTGTCCATCAAGTACGCTTTCTGAACTTTGGGTTTGTCTGTCAAAGACGCTTTCTAAATTTTCCTTCAACGTGGCAAGAATGGTGATTATGGGTGCTAAGAACCTTTCCATTTTCTTGTGTCAGAAGATAGAGATCTTTCAGTTTCCCTTGAATCTAGAAAAGTTGGTAAACAAACAAATGAGCAGAAGACACGAGAGGTTGGCTTTGGTATTCTACCTCTTTTTTTTATCAAAATAAAGCGTTTTTTGCAGTCTAATTGAAGGCTTTGAGTGCTACATGTCATCCAACAACATTTTAAATCGTCAACTCAGCATTTGTCCAATAATTAAACCATCAAGTAATTACGCTAGCTAGTGCCTCTTCCAGCAAAGGACAAATGATAATTTTTTAGGTTTCTATAGAAGTTCAATTTTTTATAACATTGCACAGCACACAGATAAGTCGATCTTAGTCATGTTTAATTTGGATGGTTGACTTGTTGCTTTTAAGTGGTAAGCATGCAATCAAGCAATGCCTCCAGACTCAATTCCAGATCAGGTTATTTGCTCACCACTCAGAGATTTTAAAATATTGATAGAGATTTTAAAACAGATGGAGATTCAAATCCAAATCAGATCCGGAACAGTTTTGAAGCATCCCGAGTTATCGTTTATCTATTGCAAGGTGAAATCTCTACAAAATTTTCAATATATGTGACCCACTTATGACGTGCTGTGTCCTAAAATTCTATAGTTACAAATTTGTAGAGATAATTATATATGGACAGGAGTGGCATCAAAATGGTGTAACAAAGAATGCGATCGAATTACAATCAACCAATATGATATAGAACACTTGACTTGAAATTTTCAGGAGGGACAAGTTGAAGCCAAGTGTGGGTCAAAGTCCAAGCCATAGACTTAAGTAAATTTTAAGGGTAAGTAGGATTTTAATTTATATAACTATCTTAGTTAAGGATAAGTTTCTTAGAAACATTACTTAAGTTTGGGCTTTGAATCTATAAGTAGGACTTTTGTTTGCTCT
The DNA here is from genome assembly GCF_984573655.1 of Nuphar pumila. Taxonomy (NCBI): domain Eukaryota; kingdom Viridiplantae; phylum Streptophyta; class Magnoliopsida; order Nymphaeales; family Nymphaeaceae; genus Nuphar; species Nuphar pumila. The sequence continues at coordinate 139,177,145 of NC_143250.1, read as the reverse complement.
TGTAATCTATAAGTTCAATGGATAGGGCGTTCCCTTGGGCTATTTGCTCCTCTTACTTGTGCATTCGAGGTCTTCCTTTTTCTCTTGTGGATTCGAAGAGTCTTGTAAATTCAAGACCAACTCCTTAAAGAAGATGGTGTTCTTCTTTTCTCAAGCTTCTAGCTACGTCACAACATTCTTAGACAGTTCCCTGTTTAATACTTGAGAAGACTGTTTGGAAGCCCTGAACCAGAGGAGCGCTGCAGTTCCACAGTGCTCTCATGCTCTCTAACTGTTTGAGAGCAGCGGTGCTAGGGAAACACTACATTGGGGTTCTGCTTCTCTGGCAGGAGCAGGCAGCTAGTGCACGTCACCTTGTGTTGGGACGTTGCAAGTTTAAATCCCGACGCTATCGTTGTATAACTGGTAGGGGTCTGCCTAACTTGTCTTTCAAAATGAAAAAATACTGCACTGGGAATGGAATTGCCAGCCCCAGCACCGTATTTCAGTATCATTCACAAGAGGATGTTTTTGGCAAGACATGAAAATGGTGTTTCCATCCCAATGCAGAAAGGGCCTCATTGGAAGTGAATAGAAATCATAGGTTCTTCACCTGGCTCGATCAAATAAATTTTCTAAATCTGCAAAGCAAAGAAACCATAGTATATTCAACTCATGTAGGGTTAAAAAAGCACTTTATTTTTTGAAGAGAGAGAGAGAGAGAGATTGATTGGTGTTTCATATTTGAGGCCAGAGTGCTATCAGCCCGTTAAGGGCATCAAGTGGGTGTGGATTTTGATTACTTAACTGTAGCAGAAAGATAATCATATTTTCTACAATATGTTTTTGTAACATCCTAATTTGGGACCTCCAGAGTCAAAGTTTGGTTGGTATTACTTTTTAAAGGGAAATCATATAGAGTTCACACACAAAACATGACAATTTTTTTTTCATTCTTTTTTCTAATAACTTAATTTTTTTCACAAAGCTCATCATTCATACATAAAAAAAATAACTATATGAGTATTCAATGACAAAAAAATAAAAAATACCAAGTACTCTATTGTAAAACCAAGGGCGTAGCTAGGGGGGCAGGACTGGGCTGTAGCCCAGTCCTGCCTCCCGAAACAGTTAATTTTTTTTTAAAAGCCCAGTCCTAGCTCATCCCTGATTCCATATGAAATAGATTTTTATCCATTTTTGTAGCCCAGTCCAGTCCTAGCCCAGCCCTAACTGCAGCAAATAGTTTGATTTGTCCATAGGAAATAGATTTTTATTAATAATTGTAGCCATTTTTTATTTTATCTCAAAAAAAAAAATCCTGGGGCGCTGCCCCAGAACCCCCGACTATCGCACAAATAACATTTTTTTTTGCTACACCCTTGTTTGCCCCCCCCCCCTCACATGAATCCTAGCTACGCCCCTGTGTAAAACCGAAGTAGTTGATCACGTCCTGCCTGCACTAATGTGCCTGAAACGTAGAGTTATAATTATACAAAGAGTGAGTGTACAACTCAATAAAGAATATTTATAAGCTTTAACTTACAACTGTAGTGAGCTTCAAGCCTCTAGTCTGAGTTTAGTTTTTGACACACCAAACAAGGTTTGTATGTTTTAATTTTTTCTCTTTAACTCTCTCAATCAAACATTCACCCACACCAAACTATAATACTAGGTTGGTTATACCAGTCATAGCCATCTATGACCGTAGTAACCCGCGTAGTACACCTCAATTCTACAATATTGGTCAGACTATCAACCATACACTCCCAGTGATCCCCGGATCACTAGGCAATACAATGAAATAGTAAGGGTATCCCACTGGTAGTTAGTTGGGAGGTCAGGCTCAAACTCAATCCTGGCATGGTTCATGCTACGTCCTAACCATGATGACTTTCAATCATTCATGGTTGTATAGAGTCTCAAATACTGTGTGAATATAACCCTAAGTCATATTTGAAGTTCATTACATTGAACTTTATTCTCAAGCTCATATTTCATTTGTTCTCTCACGAGTGATATCGTGAAACGATCACGATGAATCTCACTCTCAATCTCAGAATGCATTAGGGTTCACACTTATATCATACTAAGCATGCAATGATGTAGAGTCTCTACGTCGTTAAATCACCGACGGCCCACTCGCCATGGTAATTGTACTCTGACCGCGAACTAGGTTGCCCTTTTGAGAGGTCACCACTTTAGAGATTTAAGGGGTTATGCATGTTAATCTCAATATAAAATTCACATGACATAACTAGAATAAAATGACTTAAGTCTAATCATAATCTCATCATAATACATGTTATTTGCAAATTATAACATAGATATGCTATCACAAAAACAATCTCTTTCTAATATGCATGACATATCACGACTAACTTGTGTATATAATCATCTCATTGTAATATTTTCATGCATGGTCATTTTATGCATATCATGTTCACTCTTAAGAGCCACACTTTTAAACATGCTAATATGCTACATCAATCATAACATGCGACACAATATGGTTTATTCATAACTAAGATTACTTATAATATCCTTTACCTCGAATACGAATGTTGTGCTCTGATCGCAATCGAGTTTCAAGAGGCTATAACAATAAGATCTGATCATCACACAAGCATTATTATATTAATACACATAACTTTATTATATTTTGATAAAATTACCAAAATATTCCTCTCGAGTTAACTCGTAAGACCTTGATTTTTGTGCCCCTAATTTAATCAAAATTAGAGAACATGAAGATTTTCCTCTACAATATGAGTTCAATGCACCAAACTTCACTCAATTCTAAGTTCGGAGTGCAAATTTATGCCCATTTTACTTAATTGAATCTTGGGTATATAAGGGTAATTTGGTCATTTTAACTCTTCTGAATTGACCTGACTCATCATGGGTCAAACTGGTTCGGTTCTCAGCTTAGAGTACTAGGTTTACTGAACCTAGTCTCAACCCATTTGGGTTTGATTCAAAAAACTCAATTAGATTATCAAAATTCATAATTAATCATAAATTGGATCCAGATCCATTTCTAATCTAGATCTAAAACTGTCAAGACGGATCCAAACCTAGTTCTTATTTGGATCCAGAATTGTCATATTGGATCCAGACCTACTTCTGATCTAGATTTAGAACTAATTCATTCAGTTATGAGTTGAATCTCAATCCAACTTTGATCTGGATCCAGAACTACCAAACTGAATCCAGACCCAATTATGGTGTAGATCCAGAATTGATCTGAACTAGATCTAGTTCTGTTCTGGATCCAATGCTTATTCAAACTAGATCCAAATCTATCAGACATGATTCAGATCCAGTTCAATTTGGATTGGTCAAGATTGACTAGATCGATCTGGATCCAATTTGATCTGATCTAGATTAGACCAGATCCAAATAGAGAACCGAGACCCAATCAGACCTGACTCGGTCTGGTTCACACCCAGACCGGTTTGGTCTGACTGAGTCAGTCTGATTTGGTACAACCGAGTCAGACCAGTTCGATCTGATACAAACATATTTTTTTTACGACCCTCACTCTCCCTCTCTGTTGCAGAGGGCCGACAGCCGGAGCCAACCCTCTCTCTCCCTCTCTGTTGCAGAGGGGGCAGCAACCAGAGCTCTCTCTCTCTCTCTCTCTCTCTCTCTCTCTCTCTCTCCATCGAGGTCGGTTGCTGGCTTGTTGTTCGGTTTTTTTTTTTGCAGCTTGTCGGCAGCCATGGTTGTCGGCCCTCTGATCGGTCAAAAAAAAAAGAAAAGAATAACATACCTGGTGTTGTCGGTGGCGGTTCTAGTAAGCCTCTCCCTCTCTCTGTAATTTTCTTATTTTTTTTCTTCTTCTCACCCCTCTCTCGCTCTCTGTTTATCGATGGGTGGAGGGCTCACAGTGAGGGCTCTTATGGTGGGTGAGGATAACCCCCTCCCCCCCCCCCCCTTTCAAGCGATAAGGGGAAAGGTGGTTCCCGAAATTGGAGGAGTCGTCTTCCACTTTGTTCCTCTTTTTTTTTTTATTCTCCTATCCAACAATTTTGTTGAGTAATTTTACAGTTTCTACCATATCTTTTTTATTCCCATTCTAAACCTACAAAATTTCTTGCCAAAAATTTAAAGTCATGAAACCAACATTGAACAAAACTTAGAGAACACAACAAAAAAAATTAGGCTTGGGACGGGGGTTGAGAATTTTGGGTTTAGATCTGATCAACTACTATAGTGGTAGTTTTTTGAGAAAATGACCTTGAAAAGCCAGTCTTTTTTTTCCTACAATTGTCATGCAGACAGAGCAAGAGACCTTCACACTCAGCTACATTTTATTTGTGTTGCTAACCATATAGCAGTCAAGGATGGTGGTGCCAATAGTGCACTATGTTCAACCATATAGACAAGGAGTGTATCAGAAAAGGAAAATTATGGAAGTGGGTAAGGAAGCGAGGCAGTTTCTCCTTTGTATCGCACTCAAAAGTGTACTTGCTGACTACCATTTTCCTAGAGGTGGTAGCTGCCGAATTTAGACATAATTGGCTCTCACTTTTCTAAATGCATTATAAAACCACCTTGACAAAATTGTCGGGTGAATAAAAATTAAAAAAAGAAGAAGAATAGAGGAAGACTTCTCCCAATTTCAGGAACTGCCTTCCCCCTCATTGCTGGGGGATGAGGGTAAACCTCACCTCCCACGATCGATGGGTGGGGGTAAGGTTTATCCTCACACACCGAGAGGGTCCTATAATGAGCCCTCATAGTGATCTCTCCACCCATCGACAAACAAGAGAGCGATAGAGAGAGAGAGAGGTAGGAAGAAAAAAAGAAAAAAACGAGGAGTGGCAGAGAGGGGGAGACTTACTGAAACCTTTGTTGATGATACAAGATACAAAATCTCTTTTCTTCTCCTTGTTTTTTTATGGATCAGAGGGCGACAACCATGACTGCCGCCGAGCTGCAAAAACCCCCGAATAACAAGCCAGCAGCCATGGTTGTCTACCTTGTTGTCGAGAGAGAGAGAGAGAGAGAGAGAGAGAGAGAGAGAGAGAGAGAGAGAGAGAGAGTCGACCTTGACTGCTAGCCCCTTTGCAACTGAGAGGAAGAGAGAGGGTCAGCTCCGACTGTCGGCCCCTCTACAACTGAGAGGAAAGAGATATAATAGGTTGTGCCTCTTCCACCCCTTTTTATGATGACCGGGTCGTACCCATACCGAACCAGGCGATTTGTGTCGCACCCAAACCGAACCAGGTAAACAAAAAAATATCGAACTGAACTGATCCTACTCGATCATACCAAAGCAGACCGACTTAGTCAGACCGAGCCGGTCTGGATCTAGGTGTGAACCAGACTGAGTTGGGTCTGACTGGGTCTCAGTTCTCTATTTGGATTTGGTCTGATCTAGATCAGACCGAATCTTAATCCAGTTGCATGTTATTATTGATATTGTGTATTAGCATGATTAGAAAGATAACTCTTGAGTATGAACATAATATGCATAAAATGACCATGTATAAAATTATTGCAATGAGATTATTATACACACATGATTAGTCATAATATGTCATACATATTAGAAAGATATTATTTGCATGATAGCATATCTATGTTATAATTTAAAAATAACATACATTATGATGAGATTGTGATTAGACTTGAGTCATTTTATTATAGTTATGTTATGCAAATTTTACATTGAGATTAATATGCATAACTCCTTAAATTTCGAAAGTGGTGACTTGTTGAAAAGGCTACCTGGTTCACGGCCAGAGTGCAACCACCATAGAGAGTGAGCCACTGGTAATTTAATGACGTAGATACTCTATATCATTGCATGCTTAGTATGATATAAGTGTGAACCTTAATGTATTATGAGATTGAGAGTGAAATCCATCGTAATTGTTTCACGATATCACTCGTGAGAGAATGAGTGAAACATGAGCTTGAGAATAAGATTCAATGTAATGAACTTAAAATATGGCTTAGGGTTATAAACACACAATATTTGAGACTCTACACAACCATGGATGGATGAAAGTCATCAAGATTAGGATGTAGTATGAACCATGCCGAGATTGAGTTTGAGTTTGAGTCTGACCTCTCGACTAACTACCTGTGGTGTCTCCTTGTTGTTTTACTGTAGTAGCTGGTGATCTAGAGATTACTAAGAGTGTATGATTATTGTAGAATTATGGTGTTGTATGTGGGTTGTTGCGCCCATAAATGGCTATAGTCAATATAACCGACCTAGTGTTATAATTTGGAGTGAGAGTTTGATTAAGAGAGTTAAAAAAAATTTAAAACATACAAATCTTGTGTGGTATATCAAAAACTAAACTCAGATTAAGAACTTAGAACTCGCTACAGTTATAAGTTAAAGTCATTATTTGTTTATAAATATTTTTTACTGGGTTGTAAACTTACTTCATGTATAATTACAATTGTAAGTTCTAAACACACTAGCCCAGACAGGATGTGATCGACTACTTCAACAGAACACTTGGTAGTTTTTATTTTCTTATCATTGAACACTCATGTACTTGTTATTTTTTTATATTATAAATGATAAACTTTGAAAAAAAAAGTGAGTTATTAAAAAAAATAAAAATTATTTTGTCTTGTTTTCTCTTTGTGCACTCTATGTTTTCTCTCTAAAAAGTAATACCAACCAGACTTTGACTCTCGAGGCCCGAGATCAAGGTGTTACATGTATAAACTCCCTCCAATCGCCCCTTCTCAAACAAAGACTTAATGCTCACAGATGATAAATCGTCTAAAAGTTCTCATTGAATCGTCCAAGATGAACATTGTTTTGGCTACAAACAGAATACTTGAAGGGAGAGGAGGCCATTTTCCTTTCTTCAGCTGAGATTATGGTAATGCTAGGGAGTTTTGATCGGGTTCATTGCACTTGGATTGACAAGCACCCAAACTTATATGCGTAGTCTTGCCAATTGAATTGTATGTACAGAGATAGGGTATGAAAAGACAACCCTCCCAACTGGTTTCCCTCCCTCTTATATGTAACCCCAGCTAGCCAGTCAAAGAAAAACAAAAGCTAACTTGGTGGCTAAGGTTGTATGACCCAGATGCACACACACCTTGCGCAGACATAAAAAAAAAAGAGGTTTTCCCTGAGACTTGCAATGTTTCTTTAGCCCCTTTAAATGAATAGACATAAATCCATGTACTCCAATTAGATAACGTATACATAACAGTTGGAAAACTTGTGCTGCTTTCCCAATCCTTCCATGGGAGATCACCCACTCTCCCAAAGTTACAGAGCCAATTTGCCGCTTAACATGATTCTATCGGTGTTTCAACATTCTGCCATGAGGCCAGGTACCACCAACTGCTATTTCAAAGATTAATCCCATTGCCTGTAAGATCGACACCATCCCATCAACCCGTCATGATCAGCAACTATCATCTCCATTTGTGTCATCCTTGATCCGTCCCTTAAATGCTGAGGTATTTCATCCTTTATCGAAAAGGAGAGATCAAAGCTTTTGACAGCACTCAAAAAATAAGCATCTTTGTCCATGCCAAAGACCACCTCTCCATCTGCTAGGACCTCAATATGAACTCTCATGCGGGTCCATTCACCTGGGATTTCAACAAAGCCAACATTACGCAGCCGGACAGGGGGCCCTCGTGGAAACCCAAAGTACAGGTAGTGGCCCACAGAGACCCCGGCAATAGTGAACTCCAAAAGATGTTCATATGTAGCCTGTTTGTGTCAAAAACATCAACTAGAGTAAAAAAACAATCACATCAAACCAACAGATATATTTAGGTTCCATTTGTATCTAGTTTTCATGAGAAAGGGCTGAGCTGGCCCTCCTTTCCACCATGTGTGAAACAAACATCCAAACATCATGATGAAAAGTATCATGCTGGCACAAGTAGGCCTCAGTTTTTCCCACCACCTTTCTCTTTCCATATGAAAATCGTTTGATACCTCCCTCATGTGAAAGGACTTTCATGGGAAAGCTGAGCTGGCAAGAGCTTTTAGAAACTCATGCCCTTTCTCATGAAAGCGCCTACATGAGAATGAAATAAATGAGCCCTTAGGGTATGGTTCAAAAGAAAGTACCGCAAAGAGTCTCCTTCTCATATCATCACTGAGGCTGTTGCAATCTTTCATGTGTAGAACTTTCAAGGAATTCAATCTTTCAAGTCCAGGAACATCAATGAGCTTCTCACATCCTTGTAGATTCAATGTCTCTAACTTACTCAAGTTTGAAACATCCGAAACTGTTTTCAGATAAGTAAGGTTCATCGCAGAAAGAGTGACCATAGATAGGGGAAGTTGAGGAAGGGATGGAAGGCTTTCACAAGAACTCACATCAAGTTCCTCGAGTTGGCAAAGGTTAACAATGGAAGCCGGCACCTGTTCCAGTGATGTGCATTCAAACAAAGATAGCTTATGTAGCCTCTTTAAGCTACCTATGGAATCAGGTAGCTTTCGTAATGAAGTTCTATCAAGGATGAGTTCTTCTAGGGACTCCATCATTCCAATTGAATCTGGTACATGGTTCAGAGAATCTAAACCTTTCAGTGAAAATTTGCAGAGGTTCTTCAAGGATTCTATGGAATCGGGTAATTTTTCAATTTTAGTGCAGCCGTCAAGAAAGAGCTCTTTTAAGGACTCCAATCTCCCAACGGAATCTGGAATTTCTTCTAGTAATCGACACCCCCTTAAAGAAAGTTTATGAAGTTTTGTCAAGTATAAATCAGGTATTTTTTCTAATAAACAATAATCAAGGATTAGATTCTCCAAGGATCGTAATCTTCCAACGGAAGCTGGTAGCTCCTCTAGTGCCTTGCAACCCATCAGAGATAGCATGTGAAGGTTTTGCAAGTCTCCTACATCATTTGGTAGCATTCTCAATAAAGTCTGATCAAGGATTAGATCTTCTAAAGATTCCATCTCTCCCATGGAATCTGGTAGCTCTTCAAGTGATCCACAACAATCCATGGATAACTTCTGCAGATTTTTCAACTTCCCCACAGAATCAGATATTTTTGTTACTTTAGTGGAACGATTCAGGATGAGCCCCCGTAAAGACTTCAATCTTCCCATGGAATCTGGTAATTGTTCAAGTGATCTGCATCCCATCATTGACAGTTTAGAGAGATTCTCTAAGTCTCCTACTGAATCAGGTAACCTTTTTATACTTGTGGAATTGTCAAGGAGCAGCTCCTGTAGAGATTTTAATCTTCCAATAGAATCTGGTAGTCCTTCTATTGATCTGCACCACCTTAGAGACAGGCGATAGAGGCTCTTCATGTCCCCTATTGAATCAGGTATCTCCATTACCAAACTGAAATCCAAAATGAGCTCTTTTAAAGACTCCAACTTTCCAATAGAATCTGGCAGTTGTTTGAGTAATTTGCACCTGCTCAAAGATAGCTCATGAAGATTCTTAAGGTCCCCTAGCAACTGCGGCAAAGATGAAATTTTATCGCAGCCTTCAAGATTGAGGGTTTCAAGAGAACTCAGCTGACAAAGTTCATCAGGTAGCTTCGTTATAGCTTTGCAATACCTCATGCTTAAAATGGCCAGCTCCTTAAGATGACTAATTGATTCATCAATTACAGCCAAACTACTGCAAACATCAAGCACCAACTTCACGAGGGATGGGATACAAGAAAAATCACCAGTCGCCATAAGATGTGCAGAATGAGAGAGATCAAGAACTTTCAAACAGTAAAAAATTTGCAGATCATTTACTTTTAGTTTGCTCCCAATTTGAGATATATTACTAAAAGACAGGTCAAGAACAACAAGCTCCTTCAAATTAGAAGTCGAGGGCAGGCAATCCGAGGGGCACCTATGCCATTGCAACCATTTAAGCTCCCAAGGAAAATGTCCAAATTCACCTTCAAATTGTGAACATTTTATGTGAAGTAGTCTGAGTTTGGCCATTGCTGAAAAGGCTACTGTGCTCAAACATGTCTCGCTATCATTGTTGTAATTAAGAATGATGCCTTCAATTTTAGTCCTTTCCTGCGAATAGGGAAAAAATAAAAACTCAATATAACATTATGCTCGTGACCTTTAAGGAATATACATTGTTCCAGCCTTCATGGTTGTCATAAACAAATGAGCTCTCATTCTAGTGAATCAGTTGAGACTTTGAATACTTGTTTCAGTCATTGCTATGCCACATCGATGTCCAAAACTAATCTGAAGATATTCCTTTGATTGCTACCAAAAGGCTGGTTTGGACTTGAACTACCCAACCAAGTAGGTTTGGACTAACCATGATTAGGAATGGTCACAAAATAACATTAAGGTTCTAAAATACCAAGAACAAAGCTTGATTTAATGTTGGGTGCTGAATCTTCAGAACTCTTGTGAGAATCTAGTTGAGTGACTTAGAAACACTTGAGAAGACCTTTAGCATTGGCAAGGTTCAATCCCATCAGTTGTCACATTACACTTTCATTGAGTTTGTTAAGCATGAAACAAGTCCAGTAGAGTTGTGAAACTAGCCGAGTAAGTCAAGCTTGTGTTATTCAACAATTTCAGCTTAATATGAACTCTAGATTGAAATTAATCTCACCTTGTCACCTCAAACCAAGCACGAGCCGGCTTGTTTAGTTTTCAATATTTTATTTTATGTTTTCTAAATTAGGTCTCATGAATGTGATTTTTATAGCTTATTTAGTAGAGGACATGAAGTTAATTAGATAATAGATATCCTTCATGTCTAAGAAAGCTTTTAAAGGAATGCAAAAGCAGCATCTCATCGCACATCAAAAACATGAAATTTATTGTCGAAAAAACCTAGAACATCAAAAATGAACATCTCATGAGTTTTGGATTTCACTTCCTCATCTAGCTACTATAGGTTTTGGGTGGTTCCTGGTGAGAAATTGCAGACAACTTTCTATGTTTTGCATCTAGGGAACATAACTTGATTTTTGCAATCCTAGGTAGACTAAATCAATTTAATTTATTTGGGTCAGCACCCTGCAGTTTTAAGTCAAGGATTATCTACTTGTGAGCTTAAATTGATTGATTCTACATATATTTACCTAACCTTGCTTACATGAGCCTCACCACTGATAAAATAGATACCAGTTGAATTTGAGGGATAGATAGAGTTTGGACTTACTTGCCAGTTTCGCAAAACTTGCAGTATTTCATTTACATCCCATAGCCTGCTGCGCTGCCCTGGGTCTGAAACACTCTCCTGCCTGACTATCTCCATTCCCATAGTGCGAATTTGGTCGTGCATCCTGAACTGATTGGGGCCATCTACTTTAATGAGGCACTTTTGTTGAAGAACACTAATTGCTATATCTGGATAAAATCGACAAGCCTCCCACATATAAATTGCATTTCGTTCATGCTTCCCAGCAAAGAAGCATGCGATGTCCAAGAATACCTGCTTATCTTCCTCTTCAAGATCATCCAAACTTATTTTCAGTCTCTCATGAACTTTTTTGTGTTGAATCTGTCTCAACTTGTCTATCCCTTTTCCCCATTTTGTTTCTCTTACACCATAGAAGTATGAGCCAAACACTTCCAAAGCTAAAGGTAGCCCCCCTGTCAATTTTACAGCTCTCTTAGATAACTTGATGTACTTGGTTGGTGGTCGGTCACAAAGAAAAGCATGGCGGCTGAATAATTGAAGTGATTGAGCATCATCCAATTCCTTGAGCTTACAAGTATAGTATCCTGTCAGTACCTTCTCATCTCTTGTCGTGATGATGATCCTAGTGCCTGACCCAAACCATGTTTTTTGGGTTGCAGGTTCTCGTTTGCCAACCAGTGCATCAAGCTGGTCTATGTCTGAGACATCGTCGAGAACAAGTAGAACTTTCATACCTCCCATTCTCTCTTTGATCAAGGTAATTCCTTCCTTCACATGGCTTACATATGTTTCTTTTTCTGCGCAAACATCTTGAATGAGCTGAGTTTGCAGAGAGGCAAGTCCATCGAGCTGCTGTGACCTTTCCCTGACATCTGGAAGGAAGCTAACCCCGTCAAAATCATGAAATATTTTGTTATAAACGGCCATGGTGATGGTTGTCTTGCCTATCCCCCCTTCACCGTGGATCCCAACTACACGAACTTCATTATCTTCCATGTGTAACAGATTCATCACATCTGACACCCGAGATTCGATTCCGATGGGGTTTAGATCGAAACGAATCTTGTTCAATGTAATAAGAACCCTTTTGACAACAATAGTGATCAATTTTGCTTCATGCCTATCAGTTCCAGGAAAGAAAATACAGTAAATAATACATCTAAAACGTTACAAGAAAATACCTAAAAACATGTAAAATCATTGCACAATGAGAAGTATTGTTGGACAAAATGTCTTTTTCTGCTGTCATATGCAAAGTTCTGTTAATTCCTTGAATACTCCCATCTTGCACGTATGGCACAAAAATAGCATTTGCTTGACACCTTTGACGGTATTTTCAATAACCATGTCATTGTCTTCTATTGGATGTTTATGCAAGTACAGAAATCGTAAGGGTGCCTTTGGATTTGGGAAAATTGAGGAAACTTGGAATCCAATTTCTCCCCGTGCCTCATTCTTTTGTTTGGTTTCAGTTTATGAACACGGAATAAGAATCATATTCCCTAATTAAAACATAAGAATCCAATTCCAACACTGAAAGAATTCAAATAGAGTGATCGACATCTTTGGGAATTCAAATCCAGGAATGCCCTATTTCCTGAATCCGACAAGAGTCCAATTCCCTTTTCTTTTGTTTTGTTATACTTCCTAATCCCACAGTTAAATACAAAAAGAACCAGACTCCAATTCTACATCCATGAAAGAATCTAAAGAAAAGAATTACAGTCTGAGAATTCAACTCCTGCTCCAATTCCCTAATCCAAAAACGCCTTATTGCTTTTGGTTCCTTGTAGAGCAACGGCTGAAATCATGTGAATCTGGTTTTGGTTCCTATTTTTTTATCATTTTTCTGCATGCTGAAAGCCATTCGCTGTTTCTCAGAGAGAGAGAGAGAGAGAGAGAGAGATTACATACCCATTAGTCTCAGTCTTGAGGTTGTACCCAGAAATCTTGCTTGCTTTTGCCAAGGCATCCTTCCATTTAGCGACCGTCTTCTCATCCAACTCTTCATTCTTTTGGTGTCTTTGAAATGCCTTTTCATACGGCCCTTTCTGACAACGAACAACTGAAGGATCAACATTGTAGAATATGGGAATCATGAACCTCTCACCTTTGACCTCCTCGACAACTTCCACCATCTTAGAGATCTCCATGAGGCACCATTTGGAGTCCGCATATCCCTTTGAGAAGATGGGTATGAATATCTTGGACCTCTCAATCGCTCCAAGTATCTCTGTGATCTCTTTTCCCTTCTGCAGATTCTCTTCATCTATAAAAGTGTGTATTCGGTGTTGTTTCAGGTCGCCGTGGAGAAAGCCCGTGAAACCATTTCGGGTGTCGTCACCTCTAAAACTCAAGAACACATCGTAATTTTCTGACGACGAACGTGTCGACGATGGTGGTGGTGGTGGTGGTCGGAAAAAGTTCGTTTTCATGAAAACATAGATGGTGGCGATGATCACTGCAAGAATGATGATTATGGACGCTAATATCAGATCCCTTTCTTACTGTGATTAGATAGACGAGAGATCTTTCATCCTCCCTTGAATCTAGAGGACCTGGTAGACACAGAAATCAGCAAAAACCAGGAGAGACGTTGGCTTGATGGTTGGTGTTGTAGACCTTTTCTGGTCTAAATAAACGCTCGTCGAAAGCTATGTCACAGGGACACGCCATCTTGGTGACGTGCCCTTGCGAGATCGTCAAAAAAAAAAATATGTTACATTGTTGGCATTTACAGACAAAACCTTGGGTGTCCACTTCTTCCTTTCACTTAAGAGAAATTTCTTTGATGAGCTGCATGCACGAATGCAAACCGCTCGGATTTGGATTGGATGTGAGCAATACCATATTTGATTAATCGGATGTTGGGGATTTGAACTCAGATTCAGAGTTAGATGGCGAAAAGTTCATATCAGATCTGCTTTTATACATGTAAACGGATTCAGATATCTGTCAAATTAGAATATTTATCGGATTCTATAGCAAAAAATCAAAACCATATCAGCATTCAATTATAATAGGATATGGTTTTGGCTTACCAAATACAACTAAATGAAATCGAACTCAATGGGATATTGAATGAAACATCAATTGCTGCATGTGACTCCAAATAAAGATCCCTTGTGATTCTGATTCTCTGTAAATGAGAAAAAAAAATGATACTGTCACCACTCACTTTTTTAATGTTTGGTTAGTTGTACCAATGAGATTCATTCACAAATGAAAGACAGAATCTCATGAGACGTTACCAAACATGCGCTAAGTAAACCACATACATCACATTTACAGAGTCGGATCTAATCAAAACAATATGCAACAATGAGATCCAAAGTGAGCACAGCTGCATAACAATAGAGTATAACAGTAGGGATGACTTGATCTCGTTCCATTCCACGAAGCCGAACCCAACCAATAGAAGTAAACAAATTAGGCAAACTTTAGTGATTCACAATCATACTAACTAAATCTCACTTTACTCACAAGATCTTACAGATTTTTATAAGATCCTTCTTTTCTTAACCTGCTGAGTTAAACGAGAGTGAGTTTTTATGGTGCCAACATGATAATATTCTCCTTCATACGAAACATGGGTGCCAAGATATCAACACTATGGTGCTACGGTGGCCTTTAAGTTTAGGGTTGAGGGTTCACATTTAGGGTGCATTTGGACATGGCTAAATAGAATTCCCATTGGTAAGCATGTATTATGGGGCTTATGCTTCCCTCCCCATGTGAGATCAGATCACGTCCAAGGGACCTTGGATTGAAAAAGAGTCCAAGGTACTTGGATGCCGATCATTGCTAAGATGAATGGCACCAATGAAATAAATGGTCCAGGAACAAATACTAACCGTCGATCTTTTTGTCATATAGCTAAATCAATAAGCAATTATACTTGCAAATGCCCGAACTGGGTTGGGGGTGGGGCCTTGGCTGCTTGATGGGTAGCTTTGGATTTGGATTTGGATTTGGGTTCGGTCTCGGTCTTGGTCTTAGCTTTGGCTTTGGATTTGGATTCGATTTGGTTCGGCCTTTGACCTATCTTTTTATGCTTTTTTTGGATAATTTTGTACCTCGTAACACAGTTTGCTGCTTGACCAAGACAATGCAATTTTTTTTTATGACTTGGGAATTCCTTTGTGATTTGCGAAATTCCTTTTTGACTTGGAAACTTCCTTTGTGACTTGTGAATTTTCTTCGTGACTTGTGAATTTCTTTGGTGACTTGAGAATTGCCTTTGTAACTTGAAAATTTTCTTGGTGACATGCGAACTTCCTTTGTGACTTGCAAAATTCCTTTGTGACCTTCGAATTTTAGTTTGCCTTAATGTGTCAACACGTTGGGATGATATGTGCATGTGGCACTCATGTTTGATCGGTGGCCGACCTTGATGGGATGCTACAAGGTCGAGTTTTAAGAGAGAAAAAAGCAAGTGCGAAATTTACTCTGTTTTTTATGTTTTTTCTGTGTATTTTCTCCTTCATCTTCTCTCTCACTATGAAGTTGTTCAAGGCAACTATGTCATGGTGACTATCCTACCCAGTGTTGGGGGTGGTTAGTATTACACGAGAGGTGAGGCTTGGTTGTATTCCGAAAGTGAAGTTATGAACAACCCTACAGAACCTGAGATCAAACCTAGTGGGGTAATTCTCTTTTAATAAAGCACTTTATTGCACACCTCCAAGCATTGGTCCCACGATCAAGACAGAAGGTCCTCGATATCCAACAATTTAAAAGCGACATCTTATCTCCATGGCATCTACTGTGAAGATCGAAAACCAAGAGATTCTGAAACTATCTCAGTTCAATGAGATTGACTTCAAATGCTAGCAGAATAAGATCATGATCTTCTTGACCATGGCCAAGGTGGGGTACGTGCTCAATGAACCTTGTCCTCTTGAATAAGAAGAATAGACCATTGTTGAGAATAGGAAGCACCAGAAGTAGATAGAAGTTGACTTTGTGTGTCAAGGACACATCCTAACTACACTATTTGACCCATTATTTGACATCTATTCTAAAATAGACTATGCAAAAAGGCTCTTGAAAGCTCTTCAGAACAAATATAATACAAAGAATGAGTAAATATATATATTTTAAGTTTACTGATGACAAACCACTTGTACCCCAAATTGATGAGATGTAGTTACTGATTCACCAACTTAGGGTGGAAGGCATGTATCTTGATGAGTCTTTTCAAGTGTTTGTCACAATTGAGAAGTTACTCAATTCATGGAAAGACTGAAAAGACTATCATATGTTAAAACACAAAAACAAAGATTTTAATTTGAAACAACTTTTTTCTCATATTTGTATTGAAGATGAAGCTCATCATAAAGATAGAAAAGAGGAAGTAAAAGAAGTTGCCACAAAAGAGAATTTTGTGGATCATAAGCCACGATTCAAGCTTGGTCTAAAATCTAAAAACAAAAGACTTAAATATTTTAGGAAACCAAAACATGAGATGGTTTTGTGCTATGTTTGTGGAAAACCGAGGTACTATGAAAGAGAGTGTCATCACCGCAAAAGATAAGGCACCAAGGCACATGCTTCTAAAGAGAACCTAGTGGTTGTAGTAAGTACTATATGCATGGTTCAAATAGACAAAGAGTAGTATGTGAATTTTAGGTCTGCAATTCATATTTGTAATGACTGAAGTATGTTTAAAACATACAATCTCATGGGGGAAGTTAATAAAATTTACATGGGAAACTCTCATCCTACAAAAGTTGAAGGAAAATTGTCTATGAAACTGAAATTTACGTCTAAAAAATGTCTTACCTTCACGAATGTGCATCATGTACCCACTATAACTAAGAACCTTGTATCAACCTTCCTATTGACCACACATGCCTTTAAGCTAATGTTTGAATCTAGCAATTTAGTATTGTTGAAGAACCATGTATTCATTGGAAAGGGCTTTGTTTTCTATGGTCTATTTAAGCTTAATGTAATCAATGATAATACCTTTGTTTTTGTTTACTTGCTTGACTCCTTTGATGTATGACATGCTAGACTTGGTCATGCGCATTATGGATCCATTAAGAAAATGGATAAAATTAGGATTAATTCATGTTTTCAAGCATGATCACTATGATAAATGTGATATGTGCATTTAAGCAAAATTTCTAAGAAACCTTTTCATGGAGTAGAATTGAGTACTAAAGTTCTTGAACTCATACATAGTGATGTTTGTGATTTAAAAAATTCTCTAACTCGTGGGGGTAATATGTATTTCATAAATTTCATTGATGATTTCTTTAAATTTGCTTATGTTTATCTTATGAAAAGCAAAGATGAGTCTTTTGAGAAATTTAAGATTTTTAAGGCAGAAATTGAGAATTTTCATAACTACAAAATTGTTTCATTTAGGTCAAATAAAGGTGGAGAATATTTATCTCATGATTTTATTAAATTTTATAAAGAACATGACATACATAAATAGAGTACTATGCCTTACACTCCTGAGCATAATGGTGTTGCAGAATGGAAAAAATAGAACTTTAATTGATATGATGAATTTTAATTTTAATTTTAATTTATGGGAAGAAGCTTTACTTAGTGAATGTTATATTTTGAGTTGTGTTCCTTATTTAAAACTAAAAGTTACTTATGATAAATTATGAAAAAATAAAAAACTGAATTTAAGTTATCTTAAAGTTTGGGGATGTGTTGCCTATGTTAGATTGAATGAACCAAAACAAACTAAATTATGACCTAAAATCAAGACACGTGTTTTTATTGGTTATTCTCAAAACAGCAAGACATATAGATTTATGAACTTAGAAACTAAAACTATTTTTGAATATGTACAAGTTGAGTTTTAGAGAAGATCTTGTTTTCAAAGATATGTACAATCTCTTTTATCCCATTGATTTTCATGAACCTGTGTTTAAAAGACCAGCTTTAGAACATGAAAATACGTAAACTAGAAAAGGTAAGAGAGAAAACCAAAGAATTTTGGAAAAAACTTGTGTCTCTATATGATTGATAAAGATCCTTCAAGCTTTTCTGAAGCTATGTTATCACCTGATGCTGCATCTTGGAAAGAAGCTATTCAAAATAAAATTGATTCTATTGTTGAAAATAAAACATGTGTTTTAGCAAAATTACCATTAGGCTTTAAACCTCTTGACTGCAAATAAATTTAAAAAAAATAGAGCAAATGGATCAATTATTAAATTTAAAGCAAGATTAGTAGCAAATAACTTTAAACAAAAACCAGAAATTGATTATTTTGATATATATGCTCCAGTCTCTAGAATAACTTCGGTTAGAGCTCTTATAGCCTTAGTTTTTATTTTCAAATTTAAATTCATCAAATGAATGTTAAAATTGTTTTTCTAGCTGATAATTTAAAAGAAGAGATTTACATGAAACAACATGAAGGTTTTGTAGTTCCTGGTAAAAAAAATAAAGTTTATAAATTGTTTAAGTCTTTATATGGATTGAAATAATGCCATGAAAATTTTGATCAAGTAATTTTAAATTATGGGTTAAAATGCATTTATACTAAGGTTGATTATGAAAGCATTGTAATAATTTGTTTATATGTAGATAACATGTTAATACTTAGCAATAATATAGAATGCATAAATGATACTAAGCAATTTCTGTCACTTAACTTTGACATGAAAGATATGGAGCTTGCTCATGTGATTCTGAGAATAAAACTTGTGAGACATGAGCATGAATATGGTCTAACTCAATCATTTTATATTGAGAAAGTGCTAAGAAAATTTAACTATTTTGATTGCAAGACTGTCGACACTCTGCTTGATTCCAATGTTAAATTATTTATATACACTGAAAGAGATATTTTTCAACTTGAGTATGCTATTATTATTAGAAGTCTTATGTATTCTATGAATGGAACTAGACCAGACATAGCAGTTTACATGAGCAAACTGAGTAGATATACTAGCGATCTAGGACTTAAACATTGTGATGTTTTCAAGGTCTTGAAGTGCCTTAAAGGAACTTTGGATTATGTATTATTCTATACAGAGGAACCCATTAACCTTGAAGGTTATAGCGATGCTAATTGGATCTCGGATAAGGATGACTCAATATCCACAAATGGATGGGTCTTTATATAATGCTCTAAAATTTTAACCCAAAAATACTTGAATTTTGTTTGAAAGTGAATAAATGATGCAAGGCTTTATCGATTTCAATGCTCCAATTGGACGAAGCACTAGGGGGCATGCCTGAACGCAAGTGCGAGTGTATATTAGTCCACTAGAACTAAGTTTGTGAAAGAGACAACCAAAGAAAAAAACATTTTATCAAAAATAAAATATAATGAAAACATTTATTTTGGTTTTCGTTAGAATTTCGGGCAGGTTACGAGTATTTCAACTCAGCATGGGACTTAATCTATTTTTCATATTGAACTTGGGGCTAGGTCCAAATCAGGAATCCAAAATCCAAGATAGCAATAAGACAATACCAGTAATAAATTAATTGAATTGTTTGGAAACATGATTAATAAAAATAACAAGTCTTAATAAATCATAAACTATTTTCAAAATAAAACCAGACTCTAAATAGTTGGTTCTTGGCACCACCAACAATATTCTACCATCGCAGCTCTCTACTCATTTTCTAAATGTGTATAATATAGGGGTCAAACTCATCAAGTCTCAGTAAGAACACAATAACAATGTATGTATATACAAAGATAAGCATACATGAGACCATACATTCTTTTAAAACATATGCAATGCAATATTATATTATAATGCATTCCAATAAACAACTATAACAATTAAATCTGTGCAACATGTAACAAACTAAGAACATGTCTATGATTATGTATCTTAATTATTATGATATATTTTCAATACAAGTTTATCATCATATGAAGCGTAAGTATAAGGCTTTTTGTTTCTCTTTTTACCACTCTTGTGGGTATGCACATGATAAATCATCGAATAAAAGGACATCACCTAAGTGTTTATTATGCTATGTAGTTTAATTTTCTCGAGTGACTTACTGAAATAGATCCACTAAGGGTGGTGCATGATCGAGAGAAAACCCAACAATGACCAGTGACCAGTGACCAATGATTCTGAAGATACATCTTAAACTTCTGCAAATGACATAAACCTAGCACCTATGACACATTAGTAGTCCAACCCCCCTAACTCCGATGATTGAAGACTAAATGAGTTTTTCTTGCTCAAAACATATAATGATCAAATGAAGTTTTGCACCACCTACCCTCTTCAAGGCAAGTATGGTCTAAATGGGTTATTGAGTGTTTTTATTAAAAGCAACAGTTCATTCTATTTTATCATATGTGCCTTATATCATTCAACACTTCATAGGTCAATCAAGTACCCCTTCAGGATAACTTTTCACATTGTCTTTTATGGCATAGGCATCATACTACTCATTCATGACAGTTATATAATTTTATTAGCTCATTCATGTGATAACTTATTAAATATGCTCTAGTGCCTTTAAATCAGTCGAGCATTTATATGCCCCGCTGCTTTTAAACTAGTCGAACATTTATTATGTTATGTGTGCATGTATATTCATTATATAACCTAGTACGCTTTTGACACCACATTGGTTTTTTTAAATTTATGAGCGATCCCATGTGCATGCATGCTTTTCATACCTTATAACATATTATCATTATATGTCACATAATACATTCATGCACTTATGACACAATATTGGTTCTTTTAAATTACAATCTCATTCATAAACATTCACATATGCATGCATGTTTTTCTTGCCTTATAGCATAACATAATCACATTATAACATTATGTTGCATATTGTAACATCATGTTGCATATTAACATATCATGTTGCACATTATAATATTATGACAAAAAATTATAATTTTGAATTCAAAAGATGTTCACAAAAGATGGCACATCCACACAACCTCAATAGGCCCAATATTGTACATTAGTATAATATGTGTCCATTTGATTTATTTATGCAACCATGTCATCTTCATTTGGTTCACTTCTGGAACCATGTCATGCATTCAAATACAATTCCTTAATTTGGGATTGATTACACAGAATTTACTTATTATTGTAATTCTATCATAAATCGTACATAACAATTTAGACTTTGAAATTTTTATTGAAGGTTCTTAGATATGTTACACGCATTTAAGCAAAAACCCGAACCTTAACTCATTATAGACTAAGAATTAAAATTTATATTAGCACATGTTGTTTTCTGTCCACATAATAATCATGTCCAATTTTGTCTTTCTAATGAAAAACCAATCATAAATCATACAAAACAAATTAAATATTGGAATTTCTATTGTAGGTGGATTGATATGTCTGATTCAAGCCCACAAAAACTATGAATTAAATTTGATTCCAGCAGAGAACTAAAAATCACATAAATTCTATTATTTCTATTATTTAACAGAATATGTTTAAGAAATTATATGATTTGGACCAAATTTTTATGATTTTTTATTTTTAAACCATGAGAAATCAACCTTCATGATTTTAACTATATGTTCTTCCATACACAAACTGTCAAACATTAAAATATTAGCCATAAATCCTAAGTATTCTAGGAGATATAATTTTTATAAAGTTTTTCTATCTTTATATAATCACTGTCAGGATAAGATTCCTATGTTGACTTGCAGTATCTCCCAATTTATGACTCATCTGAGTTTGGGATTTGAACTGTGATTACTTTCATATGTGTAGAACATCCGCATAATTTTTCAAGATTTATAGATTCACGGTTTTGGAGAACCAAATTTATCTTTATGACTGGCCGGATCAAAATACACAAAACAAAATAGAGTTTTTCAAGAAGCAAACTAGAA
Organism: Nuphar pumila; assembly: GCF_984573655.1. Taxonomy (NCBI): domain Eukaryota; kingdom Viridiplantae; phylum Streptophyta; class Magnoliopsida; order Nymphaeales; family Nymphaeaceae; genus Nuphar; species Nuphar pumila. The sequence goes on along the minus strand of NC_143250.1, from coordinate 139,155,242 downwards.
CTTCATGATTTTCAACAAAAATATCAAGAAAAATATATCCAATGATTTTGATCTATCAAGAACACATCGAATCCATGCATACAAATATTTAAGTATGTTGTAAATACAAAAATATAATATGTATCATGAATCTACATCCGAAATCAACTATTTTATCAAAGAGAATAAATTTTTCTCAAAACTGATTTTAAAAAAGGATTTTTAGTTTTAAAAACCTTCATGCTCAAAACCATATCAATGCCTATGTGATTCTAGTCTGATAAACATACCGATACACATTTGAAGATCATCGCACGATATGATCATATATCTTAGCAATATACACACATACAAAGTTCTGGTGTACCTACCTCAAAATCATTGAATCTATTTAAAAACTTTTCTGAAATTGTATTCACTAATAGATCTTTCTTTCAACTACATATCCAATGGAGCAGCCACACCAGCCTTCAAAGAAACTCTTCTCCAAAGCGAGGTATGAGGAAGGAAGAGGGAGAGAGAGCATAGGAAAACTAGGGAATATGAAAGAGACTAAGGGGTGTGTGGGTGAAAGGAGGAATATACCTCCATAAATAGCTTCCTCTTGGGTTTCCAATTTGATTAAGAAAACTCTCTTAATTCTGATATAAATTAAATTTCATCTAAATTCTATGTTAAATTATGAATCCTAGCTAATTAGGATTTCTACACAATAAAAAATTAATTAATCACATTAACTAACTTGGTCTCTAAATGAAATAAAGAAACTAATTAACTAGTTTGACTAGACCAAGTAGGGAATTTAGGAAAGTAGGTGGGGACACCCCCATTAGATTAACTTGAACTTGTTAGAGTCCTTCCCATATTGGACTCCTAGATCCAAGAGGGGCTCACCTAAGGGGTGTCCCACTCTATGGGATCAATTATCAAATTCAATCCCAAATTGAAATTCAAACCAAATTTGAAACATGAATTTTATCTTTATTTCTTAGAAAACTATAAAAATTTTCTCAGGTGTTATACTTTACCCTTCGATTTGGGACTATATCCTAGGCTTCCAAGAAGCAAAGCATTATAACCCAATCCACTATGGAGGTTGAGCTCATAGCACTAGCATCTGCTAGTATGAAAGTCAAGTGACTAAGGAACCTCTTGATTGAAATTTCATTGGGTAGCAAACCCTTGCCTCCTTAGCTATTCAGTGTGATAGCCAAGCTGCTATATATAAGGCAGAAAGCAGTATATACAATGAGAAATCTTGACATATCCGTCTAAAGTACAACACTATAAATAATTTACTCAAGCAATGAGTAATTTCAGTGAAATATGTGAAATCTTGCCAAAATTTGGTAGATCCACTCACGAAAGGCCTTTCACATAAAATCATTAAAAATATATTTTAGGGAATGAGATTAAAAACTGCCAAAGAGATTACCCATGATGGAAACCCAATCGAGTGACTTAGGTTGCCTGATTTCTTGGTTCAATGAGAAAAACAAAACACTGAAGTAATTGGGTGAACACCATTATATATGTGAAGATAAAGCATATCTTCACGTCCCATTCTGATGTAAGTGCTTGAAAAAACCTAACATGAGAATGAGTCTCTTGGCTCTTAATGAGATCTGTATGACAGATTGGCTAAGGTGGCTGAAACAAGTTTTCAATTTTGACAAACTCGCCTATATGAGTGTAATGGTGTGGGTCACCTTCTATGAGATTAATGTTGTCTCTAGAGCACTCATGAAATGTGATATTGTATAGGACATTAAATAAATACAACATTTATTTATTGATGACCTATACCTGAAAGAAGTATGTGTGTGAATAGTCCTAAAAAGTTCACATTAGGAACTAAGTTAAAAGCTATTAGTTACTTAGTTTTTGAGACAATCTGAATCATTTCACACTAAATGTAGGTTCAAACCGAAAGGTACCTTCACCTATGTATATGAATTTTATGAACAACTTCGCTCTTTCCTTCTATCCTAACTTTGACCCACGTAGAAGATTGTTGCTATTTGGCTCAAAATCATGCCTACCAAGAACCAAGGTCTTTGGCAAAATAACCTCATATTTTGCTTAGTTTTTTGGAAAAAGCTTTTAGAGGAAAAACCCTACTTCATAAAAAATGTTTAGTCCTATATTGATCATCTTTAAAGAACTCCATGAGTTTAAAATGAGGAGTGTTTTCTTAAAGGGCAAGGCCCTCAAGGGGCATTAGATCTTGAGCTTGTCAAATGAATATTAAATATTAAATATTAAATTTGGATTTGGATTTGGATTTGGATTTTGATTTTGAATTCGATTTTGATTTTGTCTTGGTCTCGGTCTTGGATTTTGATTCCTTAAAAAGGTTTGTTGCTTGACCAAGACAATGTGAATTTCTTTGTGACTTGTGATTTCCTTTGTGCATACAAATTTCCTTTGTAATATACGAAATTCCTTTATGACTTGTGAACTTCCTTTGTAACTTGTGAATTTTCTTTGTGATTTGCAAAATTCCTTTGTGACTTGTGAACTTTATTTGTGACTTACGAACTTTCTTTGTGACTTGCGATTTTTTGTCTGCCTCAATGTGTCAACATGTTAGGATGGTACGTGCACGTGACACTCATGTTTGATTGGTGCATGCACTTGATGGGATGTTACAAGGTCTAGTTTTAAGAGATGAAAAAGCAAGTGCAAAACTTACTCTGATTTTTCTATTTTTCCAGTGGGTTTTCTCCTTTTTCTTCTCCCTCACTGTGAAGTTGTTCATGGTAACTGTATCACAGTGACTACTCTACCCAGTACCAGGGGTGGTTAGTATTGCATGAGAGGTGAGGCTTGGTTGTGTCCTAGAAGCGAAATTGTGAACAACCCTACTGCACCCAAGATCAAACTTGGTGGGGCAACTATCGCTTTTAAGAAAGTGCTTTGTTGTGCGCCTCCAATCATTGGTCCCATGATCAAGATAGAAAGTCTCAAATATCTAACATGTTATATATATTGTTCAATTTCGGATGTCAATTCGAAGGGCAATCTTGCCATTGCAATCCAAGCCCACTTACGGAGAGATTGGCCAAAATTCTTAGAATAGAATTGTTGGCTAGAGGACAAAAAACCACCTTGATACTTTGAAAATGAAAAAAAAAATTAAAACTCTTATCTTTATTGAAAAAGGCCAAAAAAAATGTTCTTTTGAGAGAAGCGTTTAGAACACAAAACTTATATTTAAGCAAAATACATTTTAAAAAACTCAATTACAAATCCAATTGGATCAAATTCCAAATCATAATGTCTTGAATTTGAATCTCATTGTTCTTATATCCTAACTTGATTTTCATAAAAAATATCATATATATGTTCATTTTTACCTTGTTTTATAAAAATTAAAACTAAATTAAACCCGTACATATTGTATGCCAATTTTTTTTGCAACTCATTCTTTTGTGCCATTTTTCTCAACCATCTTTTGTAACGTGAGACCTTTAAAAAAAACTATTCATTATTTAATGATTTTTGTTGTTTTATGTGTTTCTAACTATGGTTCTAACATCCAAATAAGTCTGCCAGGCTTTCTCTCTCTCATGGTGATAGTTGGGCTATGTTTGGGACCCTTGCAATGCAATGGAAACATGGCTTTAGTGTGTTGCTAAAATATTGTTTTGCCAATATGTGATGTTAAGAGATGGAGTTGCCAAAAACATCCTCTTGTGAAAGGTGTTGAAATATGGTGTAGGCCTTACACTAATGAGACGTGGTTGAATAAATTTTCATATAATGAAGAGCAAATGAAAATCATGAAAGTGGAGGCATATTGCATAACAAAAAGCTTAATGATTGTCACTATCAACATGCACAAACGATCAAAAATTATTTTCGATAAAAGGTTAATGATCTTCAGCACTGTCGTGAGTTTTTGAAAGAATATACGATCAAGAATAACTATAATGCAAATTTTTTGAATAGATACAATAATAAAGTCATTGTCGTCTACATGAGAAAAAACTCGCAAACTATGGGTGATTGTCCTTGGAAGATCCATCGCACAAAGTTGCGCAAAGCAACATTCTTTCAAGTAAAGAAGTATGAAAGCAAACATACATGTGGTGGATCATTGGGCAACCTTGTAGTGGAAAAAGTGCATTCTAAGTGGATTTCAGATGTTATTCACAAATGCATGCACGATAACCCGAAGATGACTCTAAGAGAAATCATGAATGACATCAGTCGTGAGAAAGGTATGGAGACTACTTACAAACAAGCATGGTATTGATGAGAATTGACAAGGGAAGTAGTGTATGGTTCATTTCAAGAGTCCTTGATGATGCTTCTTGCCCAGCGAGATAATTTGAATAAGGCTAACCGATGATCGCTAGTAGAGTGGGCATCAAGCTGGCTCGACTCAAACCCATTTAGAGCATGGCCTGTCAGGCTTTAAGTGTGGCCAGGCCTAGAGATGGCTTGACCTGTTTACTAATAGGTTGAGTTTTGACCTGGTTCTTAGTGGGCTCGAGTTTGAAGAGCAACCCATGGCCCATTCCATTAGCCCAATGGGCCAATATAAAGCAGGTCAGGCTCGATCTGGCGCAACCCAAACCCATTTGTACAATACAAGAAAAATATGTATTAGCGACAGACGCTATCCATCGCTAATCCGTTGCAAAATCCGTCGCTAACATGTTTAGCGATGAAAAGTGTCTGTCGCATAATCCTAGTCGCTAAACTGCGACAGAATTTATCTGTTGTCAATCCATCGCTAAGTAGCGACGAATCATGTTCGTCGCTAATCCATTGCGGAATAGATACTGGTTTTGTTTTGCGACAGAATTTAATCTGTCGCTAAACTGTAATGATGGATACGTATCCATCGCCAATTTGTCGACGGATTAGCGATGACTTAAATTCCATCATAAACCATCGACTGATTTAAATTGGCGATGGATTAGTGACGGATAATATCCATCGCTAATTTAAAAAAAAATAAAAACATGTTTTTAAAATATGAAAATCGAGAAAAATTTCTTGTTATACAATTCATATAACCTGCTTATAAAAAATAAAGTACACATAAAAAATACATGTACAGGTGAAACAAATTTAACACAAGTTATAACTTAAACAAATTTAACAACCAAATACGGTCCTTGCCAAGTTTTAATTAGTTACAAGTACGTCAAACAAATTAAACACATGAATCTAATCCTCGCCAAGATTCGGGGCATCATCCTCTTCATTTTCTCGATCTGCCCCTTCATCCATGCCTCCATCAGCATCCTACAAGAAAACCAAAATGTTAGTATTTATAAACAAAATATATTGAAATAAATTATATGAAATGCACATGCAACAAAGTAAATGGCTGAATGACACATAGACTAGCAATAAACTGAAGGACATTAACAGAATTCAGATACGTGTTCTAAGACTGAAAAAAAAATTATAGTGATTCAATCATGCAGATATGTGTTCTAATCTTGTCAAAAAATGTCACAGTGATTCACACATGCATATATGGTTTATAAGGTTGTCAAATAAATGTGTTATGTATCACAATCATGCATATATGTGTTACAAGGTCATCAAAAAACTTTCATAGTGATGAAATCATGCTTATATGTGTTCTAAGGTTGTCAAAAAACTTTCATAGTGATTCAATCATGCTCATATGTGTTCTAAGGCAGTCACAAAACTTTCATAGTGATTCAATCATGCATATTTGTGTTCTAAGAAAAATTTTATAGTGATTCAATCGTGCATATGTGTGTTCTAAGGCAGTAAAACAATTTCATAGTGATGAAAGCATGCTTGTATGTGTTCTAAGGTTGTAAAAAAACTTTCATAGTGATTCAATCATGCATATATGTGTTCTAAGGTTGTCAAAAAACTTTCATATTGATTCAATCATGCATATATGTGTTATAAGGCAGTCAAAAAACTTTTATATATGCTAATATCATGCTCATATGTGTTATAAGGCAGTCAAAAAACTTTCATAGTGATTAAATCATGCTCATATGTGTTTTAAGGTAGTCAAAAAACTTTATATGTGATTCAATCATGCATATAAGTGTTCTAAGACAATCAAACAATTTTATAGTGATTCAAGCATGCATATATGTGTTATAAAGCATTAACAAACTTTCATATATGTTAATATCAGGCTCATATGTGTTCTAAGGTTGTCATAGTGATGAAAGCATGCTTGTATGTATTCTAAGGTTGTCAAAAAACTTTCATAGTGATTCAATCATGCATATATGTGTTATAAGGCACTCGGAAAATTTTATAGTGATGAAATCATTCATATATGTGTTGTAAGGTTGTCAAAAAACTTTCATAGTGATTCAATCATGTGTATATGTGTTACAAGGGTGTCATAAAAATTGTATAGTGATTCAATCATGCATATATGTGTTCTAAAGGTGTAAAAAAAATCATAGTGAGGCAATCATGCATATATGTATTCAATCATGCATATACTAGCTTGAAATCTAACAACATGAAACAAATGACATGAATCTTTATACTTGACGGGCACCGAAGCTCATGTTGAATGCATACAAAGTTCTCCCATCCCAAAAAAAGGTGCACAACTCATTATGGACAATGTTGGGAATGACTTCATGTAAAAAGTATTGCATTTTGTCCTCAAGACGTTGATAGACACCATCCCAAGAAATAGCAGGGTCAATCGGATGGTGGGATTGATGCTGGCGGGAGAACTCTGAGAGTCATGGCTACAGGAGGCAATGACTGGTGTGGTCTTCATGTTACTCCCAAACCCGAACACACGACCCTTTTTGGGTTCACCGGTTGCAGTCACCCATGCTGCATGATCAAAAGGCGGATGCTGAGTGGAGTCATTGCCATATCGCTCTACCATTTGTTGCTCGTATGACTCCTATAAAGTAATGATTACAATATGAATTATGAATTAAGAATTAAGAATTAAGAATTAAGAATTAAGAATTATAATATTTATGATAATGTAATTCATAGTAACTTGTATATTACAATGTTTATTAAAACAATAAATACATACCGATGTTGCTTTCGCCTTTTTTGATACAAACTCTCTCGTGCCCTTACGTTTATGTGTTTCAACAAACGCATTCTTGTAAGATACAATGTCTTATTTTTCTGCTTCCTGCAATGTTAAATGATAAAAAAAATCAATTAATAAGTATGCATAAATACTTATAAATTTGACAATATATATATATATATATATATATATATATATATATTGATGAGTTACCATTTTCTTCTGGTGGCTCCCAAAAGTCCTAGATCCACCTGTCTGTAGATGGGCATCCGGCATCTTCGCTCAGTTTTGTGCAGCCTTTGCTGAGCGGTTTCAAAATTTATCGCTCGCCTACTTGTCACACATGCCCTCCCAATAATCTCTCCTGATAGTAGAAGGCCCATGGCCCTTCCACTACAGTGGATCATCTATCCCACTAGTTGTTTTTTTTGTTGCAGTCTTCATATTGTGTAGCATGTTGGCAAATCGATTGGCAGACACCTTCTGCTACACTACCCTAGTGTCTTTCTTCTTTTTCACCGTCGTGAAGCGATGGGAAGCCTACAAATACTTTCAGAAAGTTAGCACACATGACTATAACAAAAAATTAAATATAAAACACATTTGTTATGATAAACGATTGCATACCATGAATGAGGACATTAATCTGTCCAACACCTTCATCAGGTACTCTTTCCATTACGCGATCGGTCGTGAAAGATGATGCAGTAGTGATTTCCTAATTTCTTGTATTACTTCTTGCTGTTTGAACATCACACTGCACATGAATTGATACACATTAACAATCGATTGTCGATATACACTATTTATAAGATAAGTATTGGACAAGTGACAATGAAATACTTATGATCGACTATCGATATACACTATTTGAATGAGTCGTCGTGTGTCACACTGAGAAGACCTTGCATCTGGCGTTGTCTCGTGATGTGTATGAGTAGCTGGTGTAGGTGGGTCATGTGTAGGCGAAACATCACTTACAAAACAATGAGTTAGAAATTCACACAATGCACATTTAAACTAATCAAGTATATAATTATTTAAATGATATACCTATTAAAACATTACGTGAAGTCGAAGGCTGAGACTGCCTATCACTGAGCTGGGATCCTGCAAAGACGATTAACAAGTAACAATTTTTATATCAACATATAAGCAAAAACATAATGAATACCTATATTTAAATATAACACAAAGACATCTACCTAATGATATCCCACAACCTGGACTTGGTCCTTGACCACTGGGTGCTCGACCACTGTTACCTCCATGAACCATATTCTAACAAATAAAAATGTTATTTGGATCAGTTACATGATATGCAATTCCATGGATACATAATCAAATTGAAAATAACTTCATGCAAGCATGAATACAGTCAAATCAAACATGACAATACATTCAAATCATTCATAGCACATCAATGTCAAACATGTACATGCAGCAAACACACTCCAATATCCCGCTAACTACTACCTCATCAAACATGACAATACATTCAAATCATTCATATAACTCAAACATGTATTTCACTAGATCGAGTATGCTTCCTCATCACTTGTTTCACTTTCATATTCTTTTTCTTCCTCCTCCTCTTCGTCTTCTTCTACATTGGGCGCTCATCCACTTGGTATATCATTTAGATCACATTCTTTCATACGTGTGCCATTAGACAATGAATAGGTGACATGCAGACCATGTATGACATCGTGACCATAAGAGAAGTCATACATATCATCTGACTGATAGTATTCAACCTCTTCAACAATCTTGTCTTTTTGTAACTGATCATACTCGGGGTATAATTTAGACTTCACCTTGCAAACTGCTTACCATTCATTTCTATCTGACTTCCTTATATTCGGATATGAAGTATAGTAAACTTGTTGAGCTTGCGATGCTAATATGAATGGTTCATATGTTTCAAACCTTGATTTATGATTCATCTTCATAATGCCTGAGGTTTTGCTGACTCTTGTTGTTGTAGGATCAAACCAATGACACTTGAATAAAGTTAACCTGTTATTTATGCCTAAGTAAGTGAACTCCATTATTTCTTCTATAACACCGTAGTAGTCAAGTTTATTTTCACCGTAATTGCTACCCTTGACACACACGCCACTATTCATCATTGACTTGTTTGCACCGTAGTCTTTTGTATGAAATCAATAACCATTTATGATGTATCCGTTGTAACATTGCACAACTTTGGTCAGACCATTTTGTAAATCACAAATTCTTTGGTCATTAACACCACCATGGCGGACCTACAAGTATAAATAATGATTATAAACATGACCAATTAAGTAATATATTGTTGTTTACACAGAAAGAATGCATGTCATCGTCCTTACTAACTCTTTCATCCATGCCACAAACTTATTTTCACGTTTTTTTTGTAATTCTGAATCAATTAGATGTGAAAGTTCCCTTTACAACTCTAGATCAAATCATCTGTATTTAACAAATAATTATATTACTAAAACATATACATAGAGAACTAAGTGTAACATATTATGTATACTTACTTGATATAGGAGTCGATCTTTGAGCAATTAAAAAGGATATAGATTTGTGATGCGTCTTGCTCTTGATCTTCCAAGAGTCTTGATCGGCAACTGCCAAAGGCCTTTCCAAGTGGTTTAAATATCGATAGTTTGTCAGCCACAATAACTTGTTCTCCATCATCATTACGAGGTGAGCAAGTGTAACATGTTGGAATGTGAGGCTCAAAGTACATAGATGAGAAATTTGAAATCTCTTCTAAAGTGTATGCCTCACAAATTGAACCCTCCACTCTTGCTTTATTCTGAAGCTTTTTTTTAGGTCAAACATGCATCTGTCAATAATATATATCTCGTAATACAATAAATTCCCAATAGCATTAGGGGAACAAATATAAAATAAATTTTGGCTTTCAAATGGGTATATCCACCGATATTGCATAGGACCACCAACCCTAAGTTCATATGGCAAGTGTATGATCACATGCTCTATAACATCGAAAAATGTTGGAAGAAATATCTTCTCTAGTTGACAAATAGTAGTGACGACAGAATCCTCGAGATTCTTTACCTCAACTACTACAACTTTAAATGCACACAATGTTCTAAAAAATTGACGCAACTCGAATAATACCCCTTATATAGGTTTGTCTAACAAATCATGTAATGCTAGGAGAATCAACCGTTGCATGATAACATGACAATCATGGCTCTTCAACTCATACAATTGGCCCTCATCTATCTTCACATCCCGAGCAATGTTAGAGACGTATCCATCCAAAAATCTCAACTGTCTCAACCACTAGCATACCTGTTTTACTTGATCTGGTCCAAGTACGTATTTTGCCTTTAGTTTCTGTACTTTGCCATTGTACTCTTGGAGTTTCAATTCTGGTCTTTTATATATTACTTTTAAATCCATACGGGATTTCAGATTATCCTTCGTTTTTTCTTTGACATTCATTATTGTATTAAAAACATTATCAAACATATTTTGCTCCACATGCATCACATCCAAATTATGTTGTATCAATAAGGTCGACCAATAACGTAGTTTCCAAAATATAGATTTCTTTGTTCAATTGTGATCCTTCCCAAATCCAAGAAAGAGCCTCGCACTACGAGCATCTGTCAGTCCATATGAAAAGTATCACAATCATCTTAAAATCTCTATGCCCGACAATTGTGCAGGTGAACCTTTTATTTCAATTTATGCCTGCTCAGAACACATTCTTTTGTCATCGGAATGGATGATCGTTGGGTAGAAATCGACGATGACAATCAAACCAACATGACTTCCTTTGATGCGTCAATCTAAAAGATTTTGTATCCTCCATGCAGTACAGACATGCCAATCTCCCATGTGTGATCCAACCAGATAACATACCATATGCAGAGAAGTCACTAATTGTCCATAGAATAATAGCCTTCATATCAAAGTTTTATCTTTGGTGGGCATCGTACGTGAGAACACTGTCATCCCACAATATTTTTACTTCATCAATCAATGACCTTAAATATACATCAAGATTTTGGCTCAGAGAAGTCGAACCAGAGATCAATAGAGACAAAAAAAGATTTTGACGCTTCATACACAATCTTGAAGGAAGGTTGTATGGAGTGACAAATATCGGTCAACATGAGTATGGGTTGATCTACCCCCAAATGGATTAAATTCATTTGTACATAAACCGAGTCTAACATTTCTCACTTCCATTGCGAAGTTCTGATGAGTACGATCAAAGTGCCTCCAAGCTTCCACGTCAACAAGATACGTGATCTTGTTTTCATTATGTCAAACTTTATTTGCATGTCATATCGTGTGTTTAGCTATCCTCGAAGACATTTACATTCGTTGTAATCTAGGGGTGAGAGGGAAGTAGAGGAGTAACTTGTATGACACTTATTTTGACCTCGTGCTACCATTGCCCCTTGTCTTTGGCTTGAACCGAGGATGCCCACATGACAGACATGATCTGCTATTTTCTTGATCTTTGAAATACAACATGTAGTGATTTGGATAAACATCTATCTTTTGATACCCCATACCTAAAGCGTTGACCATAACCTTTGCACGGTAGAGATTTTCTGACAATTTCTCATCTTTGGGCAATATACTCTTCGCAATAGACCACAGACGGTCAAAACATGATTGTCTTAGATTATACTCTGACTTCAAATTCAGTAGTTGAAGAACTGCAGACAAGATAGTGTGACTCTTGCAACCATTCTACAGTGGCTCATCAACATCTCTAAGTAAGTCATAAAATCTACTAGCTGCATCGTTTGTTGTTTCTTCCTCTACCCCATTTGGTACATCACTAGGTCCCATAACAAAACCCATGTCTGGTCCTGCAACATCAAATATCAAATTCACATATGGATTATTGTGCACCACATCCACCCGTGCATCAAAATTATTCCAAAATTTTTTACCATAAAGCGTCCAATTCTGATAACCACTAACAAAATTCTTCCTGTATAGGTGATGTCTAACGCCATGAGGTTCTACAAATCAATTGTTCTTACACATCGTGCAGGGGCATCTGATCCGACTAGTGGGATCCGCTGTACTGCCACTTCTCATTGCGAATTCAATAAAACTGTCAACACCGTCCATATATTGATGCGACACCTTATTATCAACTATCCTACGGTACATCCATTCACGGTTTACAACCATTTTGTCCTATAATGTTACGGATATTATCATCACCAGTTAAAAGTGAATCATAATAATGCTATGATGAAAAAAATATCTAATTTATCTATTAATTTTTATTTGGTGATTGTTTGTGAGTACTTTTTTTGTTTCAATTAATGCGTAAATTTTCTTCCTCTCTATACTACAAACATGCTTAACATAAAATACAATTCTATGAACTATTATGCATGCATTGATAATTCAATATTTTTGTGTGTAACATCATCACATCATATTTATACACATCACAAGGATATTTAGAAATATGAAATCACATTCCATAAAATAATACATTCATTTAAAGCATATTTTCATGATATAATTTCACATGGAAGGTGTAATCAAATGAAAAATAACTTCATGCAAGCATGGATACAGTCATATCAAATATTGCAATAAATTTATATCAAAACAATGTCAAACATGTACCTGCAGCAAACACACTTCAATATTCCGCTAACTACTATCATGCTTAGCATGGAATCCGAACTCCAAAAATAAGAACACTTCTATTTTCATACATTAAAATCATACTCAGTATGATATCCAAACTTCATCAAAGCAGTCCTAGATATCCTCAACTAAGTGAGTGTGTGAACAAAAAAGTGTTGCATCCAAGAAATTAAATAACATATGATGTGCTTGCATCACTTACTTACCACGAGTATTTACCCGATTTGCATTGCTTTTGCCTTTGCATTTTTTATTATTTCTTTTTGCATTGCATTTTTAGTCGCATGTGATGCTTAGCACTAAGTATCGCGCAATTAACTCAGTAACGTACTTGCAAAGCACAAATATACAAAACAATACAGAAAGGAGGCTCGACCCCTCCCTAGCGAAAAAGGAAACAGGGAGGGGGCTCGGCCCCTCCCTGTTCCTCCCTGGCAAAAAAAGAACAGGGAGGGGGTTGAACCCCTCCCTCACATCCCGTAAGACAGGGAGGCAAGGAGGGGGCTCGGCCCCTCCCTGGCAAAAAAAGAACAGGGAGGGGGTCGAGACCCTCCCTCGCATCCCGTAAGACAGGGAGACAGGGATGCTCGACCTCTCTTTGGCGAAAAAGGAAAGAGAGAGCTCATCGACTGACGAAAAAAGAAAGAGAGAGGGGAGTCAGGGGTTACTTGAGCCGAAGGGGCGGGCGGTGGACGACGAGCGATGGAGACGAAACAAAAAGGAAAAGAAAGAGACTCGAATTAGGGATTTACGGGGAGATTAGCGACGGATCAGTGATGAAAAAAATTTGTGGCTATGTCGTCGCTACTTGATGATGGGGTAGCGAAAGAAAATTTCTGCCACTGATCCGTCGCTAAGTTGCGTGGATCTTGAGACGGAATAAATTCCATCGCTAATTAGCGAAGGATTCCCGATGAAATATTTTCCGTCGCTAATTTCACAAATAAGTGAAATTTTAGCGACGAATAGCCTTCTCTCGCTAATCCGTCGCAAATTTGTGACGAAAAAAATCCGTTGCAAATTTCCATCACTAACTAGCATTTTTCTTGTAGTGGTAGGTTATTCTCTAATAAAATTAATAAATTGATTTTTAGAATGCCAAAAAAACAATTAAATAAAAAAGATAAATCCAAAATGCATTGGCCAATCTATTAAGCACATGATAAGACATGACCAAAGAAACATCACCCTTTGCTCGCCAAACGGTTTAACAATCTCTCTCTATGTCTCATTAAATAGACTTACTCATGCTCAAGTATGCCTGCAGTCATTTCCACTTACTCCATCGGTGCTCTGGACAGTGTTTATTATTGGTTACTTGATGGAGGACTTGCAGTTTGCACGGTGAAGGTGGAGAAGAACAATCCTCCCACACAGGATGAATCAACAGCTACCTAAAGTGAACTGCTTCGCTGCTCTATCATGAGAAAGGGAATTGGGCAACAATTTGCACTCAGATTCACATGATCTTCAGGAAGCTGGTCATTCCAATGACCACAAAGTTGCAGAGGTTTTAATAGAGGTTGAACAACCTCCAACATATTCACTAACAACAGGTGCAGTGACAAAGTCTCTCTCAGTTTCTTGCAAGGAGCAACGACCAAAGAAGAGGCTGGCAGCAACCATTAGAACCACTCTCTCGCCAGAGCAGTTGGTTAACTTCCCCCCTTTTACATATGGCATTTCTTCAGGAATTGCCATATCAACCGGTCCCCAAAGCCATGTGGACATGAGGTCCACATGGCAGGAGGCACTATTGTCTCCGACGGTGATGAAAGACGATGATCTCTATGTCTCAACCTTCCTCCCACTTCTAGCAATCAGGTGATAGCCTCACCTTCTCCATATGGGGGGATTCTCCATATTAGATCATTTATCTAACTGCCCACGTTCTCTCTTTCCCATAAAATCATTTGATGTGGTAAAAACATGTATTGTTTTTGCCACACTAGATAGGTTCCTTACCCACGTAGGGTTTGCCCCCACGAGTCCTACACACTAGGCTAAAAATCAGCAGGAAACTATGGTGGATCCTGCTCAATATTCAAAATGTCCTCTCAAGTTTCTCTTTGTTGCAGGCACACAAACAAATAAGAAGCATGTTGCCCTAACAGCTGAGGTCGCTGCACCCAAACCCACTTTATTGACCCCTGCTTGAAATCGACGTCGCTACAAAGCAGGTGCATTTGACATTACTAAACCCTCACTTCGTGACAAAAATATGTCTAGGAAAGCTAGTTGGTCAGATCATCTCCAAAGACGACGTATCTTGGCAACAAACTCATCATCACAATTTGTGAGTTAGAATGCTAAGAGTGACAACAACAATGACAATGCCTTTACCCCTGGAAATGATATCCAGTGGTTGGAAATGAGTTCTTACTGGACTTCTCCCTTGTAATTATTCTTGTCTTTTGATTTTCAGTTAATAAACAGGTGGAGGTTTGCCTTTCATCGAGAAAAAATTGTGTCATTTGACAACCATTTATATGATGCGACAAATTAAGCTTACATGATACGACCATTTACCAAGAAAAAACAATTAATATTTAATGATTCATTCATATATATATTTTGGCCTCTTATATATATCTTTTTGTGCAAGTGTTTTGTTAAGTCATTCAACTAGTAATCTTATATCCTTTTATAGTATTAGATTATTTGGAATAATTTTTCATAAGAAAACAAAGAAAATATTACCAATAAAATAAATATTAAAATCACAATATAACTTCATTTTTAATCAATTATTTCATTAAAATAATCCATCTGTTTTTATTAAAACCTATACTTATTTCATATCAATTTATTAAAATGCAAATTTTAACTATTTATTTTAAACAAAAATAAAATAAACAATTGAAATGATGAACTTGTATACTAGCTAGATTAATGAAAAACTTGAAAATTCTATTCAATCAAATGTGAGAAGATTGTATCAAATAATCAAAATTTTATGGCACTTGAAAGATAAAAAAAAAATTAAGTGAAAATAAAAGGATAGTTAATGATACTAAGACTTCAAATTTCCACCGTTTTCAAGTATAAGAGGGACTTCCTCATTTGAAGGAGTTGCCTCTGCGGCACCATTGACATCAAGACCATACTTCTTCAATGATACTAAGAGAATATTACCTAAAATTAGCTTACATGATGTGACCATTTATTGATAAAAAAACAATTAATATTTAATGATTAATTCCTAATAGTTGCTTTTTTGGTTTCATCCTCAAATCTTGCAATGAGTGATCCCAATACATGGTTCAAAATTTACTTAAAATGTATATGGATCAAATCTTTTAGTAACCTGAATTATACCTGTAGCCATTTGTCATTACTTTTTGGGGATAAATTGCTTAATAGTTGAACAAACTTTTTAGTGGAGTTGATAATGTGGGTTATGAGATAAATATATAGTTTGCAAATGAGATGAAACTTATAACGATGATAGAATAAAAATACAGCTTGTCCCTTAGAAGCTAAGATTGCATCTTTTCTTTCTTCAAGTTGTGTGAATTGGCGACCATTTAAATGATGTGACCAAGCTTACATGATACGACCATTTGACAAAAAAAAACAGTTAATATGTTTTTTTATTATCAAGCTGGGAGATTAAGGCTCACACGTTTGCCAACAGCAGACATGATCTACTGTGGTAACAATCAAACTGCTAATCAGGTGGTTTTATCTTTTCATGATACACATTTGTCATCACTATTGATGAGTTTCATAAGGAGACAAACCTTCACATCCAGATCTCTCACCCTGAAGATACATTGAGATAGAATTATATCCCTCTCTCTCTCATGGCTTGAAAGTTGAGTTCATCTCTCTTGAGCTACCTTCATGCAATGAATTCATTCCTTGTTGTTAGAATGGACCCATACCTTTAAGTGGTTCGCAGGGACCATGTGAAGAAGTTCTTCTATAATAGGAATTTGGGGATGGATTGCCAGTGCTTATGGCCAAGTAGTGCTCCTGGTTGTCATGCATAGCATAAGAAAGTCGAGTACCGCAGCCCACAGCTTGGGTAAAAATTTGAATATCCAGAATGCCCATAGGAGGAGTAACCCATCTTCGAGGGATAATATGAAAACAGTCCCAACAGGAAAGAAGCGATCTCATATCAACCAACCAGTCAAGTTTGAATTTTTTTTCCTTGCATGTGTTCCATAGGGCGCATATTTCAGCTGTTAGAGAGACCTTCTCTTTGCCATGAACCAATCTATTGTGAAGCTTCCAGACGAACCAAACAGTCAGATGAAATGATTTATAACAATATCTCTACAACTAGGGTGTTTTGAAGGACTTGTAGCTTTTGAATGAGTGATCGATTGATCCTTCTAGATTTGCCAAATCTTCCCATGATATTAGGTACAGGCTGCTGGGCATAGGAGGAATAGGTGCTGTTGGTTTTCCTCATTGGCACGACATAGTGACATAGTGGGCAGCTGTTGGCAATGGAGATACCAATCCTTTGTAATCTGTCATATGTGAGCACTCTATTCTTACAAGCCAAGAAAAGAGTTCAAGTTGCCCTCAACAAGTGATTTTTTATTCAAATATGTTTCTGCCATTATTCCTCATTATATTTAGTGTGCAATGCTTCCCAAATGAGTTTGCATGAAGCTTGGGAGTCAGCCTTGGATGTAACCAATTTCATATATCTTCCCGTTGCTGATAGAGGGATGAGGTTTCAAAAACTGTGAGGTGCAAATCATAGTAGACCTCTCCATATTGTTAAGGGGTGATTATATCAACAAATCAGTGGTTGTTCTAGGGATTTTTCCAGAATTTAGTTAAGGCACCATTGCCGATTTGCCAGTGAACCTCAGATGCAATTCTATTTCATCTCCAATGTATTCCTTTCCATGCATATGATCTTCTCTGCGGAGTCTTATGACACCACATGCTCTTTTGCCGAAGATATTTATGATGCAGGAACTGAGTCCATTTGGATTTGGAGGTGATGCATTGGATCCCTAGGTAAGCAAGGTTAACTTGATTAGTTTCTTTGATTCTAAGTATTCTCACTCCTTCCATTTTAGGTCGGCATATTTGGCTCCATTTGAGAAGATGTAGCTTTGGTATGGGGCGTGCTCCAAACCACAAAGAATTGCAAAAAAGTCTTTCAAGCTCCTTGATAACTGATGAGGGCATCTTAAAGTATAAGATCCAATGTAACAGGGTACTGGATAGGACATGTTTAATCAAGCACTCTCCCTGTATATGATAAGGTGCGTGATTGCCATCCATTAAGCTTATTCCTAACCTTGTTAAGGAGATCAGAACACCATTGGCCTTGAAGTTTCCCTGAGAAAAGTGAAAGGTTGAGGTATTTAAAAGGCAGTGCTCCAAAGCTCCATCCCAGTGTGGCACAGAGAGATTCCCGCAATTAATATTTAATGATTCACTTGTATATATTTTTTTGTGTAAGTATTTTGTTTAGTCATGCAATTTGCAATCTTGTATCTTTTTATAATCTTAAATGATCTGAAATGATTTTTCATTAGAAAACAAAGAAACTATTAGCTATAAAACAAATATAAAAAGATTAAAATCGCTATAACTTAATTTTACTAATCAATTATTTTATTAAAATAATCCACCCTTTTTTGTTAAAACCTATACTTATTTCATATCAATTTGTTAAAATGATAATTTTAATTATTTATTTTAAATAAAAACAAAATAAATAGTTGAAATAATGAACTTGCACACTAGGTAGATTAATGAAAAAAATATAAATTTTATTCAATTAAATATGAGAGGATTGTATCAAATATAGGGGTGGCAAAATCTGACATGACCCGCCAACCCGCTTCTTAGTCGGGTTCGTGTCGTAAACGGGTCGACCCACCTAACCCGTTTATTAAACGGGTCAGGTTTGTGTTAGGGGTATGCCAACCCGCCAACCCGGCTGACCCGTTTAATAAACGGGTTAGGCAGGCGGGTCAACCCGTTTACCCGAACCCGACCCGCCCGCCAACCTGTTTACCCGACCCCGACCCGCCCGCCAACCCGTTTACCCGAACCCGTTTATTAAACAGGTTAACCGTGTCGTGTTGGGTTACCCGTTTAATAAATGGGTCGGGTTCGTGTTTGCCACAGCCGACCCGTTTAATAAATGGGTCAGGTTCGTATTGAGGTATGCTGACCCGCCAACCCATCGACCTGACCCGATTGTCACCCGTAATCAAATAATCAAAATCTTGACACTTAAAAGATTAAAAACAAATTAAGTGAAATTAAAATAATAATTACTGATACTAAGACCTTAATTTTTTCACCCTTCTCAAGCAAAGGAGGGACTTCCTCAATTACAGGCCTCTGCTACACCCTTGACATCAAGCCTCTCTTTCTTCAATGATAATAAGATAATCATGCCGAAAACTAGCTTAAATGATGCAACTATTTACCAAGCAAAAATAATTGATATTTAATGATTTATTCTAACCAACTTCATCCTCAGAACTTGCAATGATTGATCTCAACCTTGTTTCAAATTTTACTTTGAATTAATACATCTCAAATCTTTTAATAAACTAAATTATACATGTCATCATTGGTCATTCTTTATTAGTGATGATTTGATAACGTGGGTTATGAGATAAATACATAGTTTGCAAATGGGATGAAACTCACGACAATGATGGCATAAGTATACAACTTGTACTTCAATACTTAAGATTGCATATTTCTTTTTTTTAAGTTGTGTCATTTGGCGACAAACTTCTATTCCTAGAAAATATCGTAATAGTCCTAGGTCAGACATCTCAAAATGAGTTTTAAGAAGAGTTTTGATATTGACAACTCCCTGTTTGTTACCTCTAGTGATGATCATATCATCCACATAAAGAAGAAGAATGATGATACCTGCATCAGATTGCTTAATAAGCAAGACAGTGTCAGTCAAACAAGAACGAAAACCAATATCAATCATAACATAACTAAATCTGTCATACCAGGCTTTTGATGTTTGTTTGAGACCATAAAGAGCTTTCTTAAGACAAAGAATTTTACCCTTAGGAAGATTGATACCCGGCGCAGCTTCCATGTAACTTCTTCAATAAGACTCCTATTTAAAAAAGTATTTTTGACGTCCATTTGAAATATAGGTTATTTTTTTATAGAAGCTAAAGCAATTAAAGTTCAAACTGTGGTCATTCGGATTATAGCAGCAAATGTTTCTTCGTAGTCAATGCCATACTCTTGAGCATACCCTTTGGCCATGAGTCGTGCCTTATACCTTTTGAGGGTCCCATCACTTTTGATTTTGATTTTATAGACTCATCTACAGCCTATAGGTTTCTTTCCAAGAAGCAAGTCTTGGATGAACAAAGTGTTGGCCTTCTCTAATGCATCTAACTCTATTTCATTCTTCATGATTT
Organism: Nuphar pumila; assembly: GCF_984573655.1. NCBI lineage: Eukaryota > Viridiplantae > Streptophyta > Magnoliopsida > Nymphaeales > Nymphaeaceae > Nuphar > Nuphar pumila. The sequence continues at coordinate 139,135,178 of NC_143250.1, read as the reverse complement.
TTGGCTTCAAAGTATGAGGAAGGTTCAACATAGGATTTAATTAATGCAAGGGCTACCCTATATGAGGGTGAAAAAGATTCATAAGAGACAAATTTTTCAGGAGGTCTAGAGATTCTAAAAGTCCTGCGAGGAGGAGATGAGAGAAATCTTACATGTGCGACCATTTACTAAGAAAAATAGTTAATATTTAATGATTTATTCCTATTATATCTTTTTATGCAAGTGTTTTGTTAAGTCATACAACTTGTAATATTGTATCAGTTTATAATTTAAAATTATTTAAAATAATTTTTCTTAAGAAAATAAAGAAATGATTAGTAATTAATAAAATAAATATAAAATATTAAAAATCACACTATAACTTTATTTTACTAATCAATTATTTGATTAAAATGATTAACCTTTTTTATTAAAACCTATACGTATTTGATATCAATTTGTTAAAATGCTCATTTCAACTGTTTAATTTAAACAAAAATAAAATTTACAATTGATTGACATAATCATCAAAGCATTGTTATATTATTTTCTTAATGTACTTTTTTATTTCAATCTATTTATGTGAGTGTTTTATAAAATTATATAACTTATAATCTTATATTTTTTATTCTAGTGTTTTGTTAAGCAATTCAATTTGTAATCAAGTATCTTTTTTCTAACATAAAACTATTTTAAAATATTTTTCATAAGAATACAATGAATTCATCAGCAATATAATGATTATAAAGTATGAAAATTGAAATGTAAAATCAATTTCTAACTTGAATTTACTAATCAATGTTTTCATTGAAAGGATCCAACTTTTGCATTAAAACATATTTTATATCAACTTATTAAAATGCCAATTTTAATTGTTTGCTTTAAATAAAATCAAACTTTTAATTAATTGACATCATATTTAGATCACTATTATATTATCTTGTTCATGTACTTTTTTATTTTAATCTATTTATATAAGTGCTTTATCAAATTATCTAACTTTTAATCTTATATCTTTTTTGTGCAAATGTTTTGTAAGCCATCAAACTTGTAATTTGGTATCTTTAACTTGAAATTATTTCAAATGACTTTTTATTATAAGGAAAAAATCATTAGCAATAAAACACATAAAGTATGAAAATCTAAATGTGTGATTACACTATAACATAATCTATTATTTATTTTTTTTATTAAGATAACTCATTTTTTTCATTAAAACATATACTTATTCTATATTACTTTGTTAAAATGTTTATTTTAATTATTTGTTTTAAATAAAAAATCAACCAATTGACATAATCATCAAAGTACTATTTTATTATTTTGTTAATGTACTTTTTTTATTTTAATTTATTTATAAGAGTGTTTTGTCAAATCATTTAACTTATACTTTTTTATGCAAGTGTTCTGTTAATTTATCCAACTTGTAATCTAGTATCATTTTCTAACATAGAATTATTTTTAATATTTTTAATAAGAAAACAAAGAATTCAAAGCAATAAAACAAAATTAAATTATGAAAATATAAATGTAAAATCATATTATAATGTTGATTTTCTAATTATTATTTTTATTAAAATGTCTTACCTCTTTCACTAAAACATATTTGATAAAGACTTATTAAAATGCTCATTTTAATTAATTACTTTGAATAAATTAGATTTTTAACATATTTACATCATCATCACAACATTCTTTTATTGCCTTTTTAATGCATTTTATATTTTAATTTATTTATGTAAGTGTTTTATCAAATCATCATACTTGTAATCCAAGATCTTGTTATGTAAGCATTTTGTTAAACTATATAACTTTTATGCAAACATTTTGTTACAATAGTGCAATATTTTTATTCACTTATGTTTCTCATTGCTCTTTTGTAAGTTTATATATATATATATATATATATATATATATATAGAGAGAGAGAGAGAGAGAGAGAGAGAGAGAGAGAGAGAGAGAGAGAGAGAGGATGCACAAAGTGTCCATTGTTGTCGAACTCATTTCCACAGCTGGTCATGCAAAAATCAATGACAAAAAAAATTTGCATTAAAAGGGTCATTAGCAGTGATCGTGACCACCACTGATGACCCTTTTTCTGCACAGGTCATTAGTTGCGGTCGTGACTGCTGATGACCATAGATTTTATGAAATCCATGAACGAGGGTCGTTCGATGCATACTCGATAAGACGGGCATCCACAATTATGCCCGACTATATATATATATATATATATATATATATATATATATATATATATATATATATATAGAGAGAGAGAGAGAGAGAGAGAGAGAGAGAGAGAGAGAGAGAGAGAGAGAGAGCTAATGTGTGGACCACTATTTTCATGAATTTTTTGTTATTTTCTCTGAATCTAACCAAATGGATGTGATCTACATGCTTGGTTTTATAAGAACCCACTCTTGAATCATCCAATTTTTTTAAGGTTCAAAATCAATGACTCATAATCTTCATAAATATTCAAGCATTCAAAAATCATATTTTTCATCGAAAATACGTGATCCAATGGTTGATTCCTAGCAAATTCACCATGCCGAGCGCATCCACATTAGATTTGCAGAAAAAGTGTTAGAAATGCCTATATTTCTAGTTTTCATATTTCGGTTTCTCTCTCTCTCTCTCTCTCTCTCTCTCTCTATATATATATATATATATATATATATATATATATATATATATATATATATATATATATATATATATATATATAAAAGGCGGTCTTCTACTATGATAACATAAGGGGGTACACACTCTTGTTTGTATGGATTTATCCATCAAATGGTAGATCTAACCATGCAAATGCTTTTAGCATGGTTTATTTACTATATTAGAAGGTTTCATAGTGTCTAATCTTCATAAGAACCTATTTTTAGCATGTTATATATATATATATAATCTAATTAAAAAATCATAGGTGCAAGTTGTGCCCACTGAATTTGACAACATAGATGAGTTCAATGTGTGTTTTATTTTCTAGGAAACACACCCCGAATCATATTTTTTTGAAGAAAAAACACAACTTTTTTTATTCTTGAAAATTTGGCACATTGTGTCGTTGTATTTTTATTTCATTAAAAAACCCTGCTTACATATTGCAAATGCATGACCTAAACCATATTTCCTACTAAAGAAATTATGTAATCTACACAATTTCTACATAATTATGCATGACCTATATATATATATATGTGTGTGTATTTGCCGCAATCTTGCTGAGAATTTCATGATGTCATTTTGACTCAATCAGACCTTGTAGATGTGTTCAACATGGTTGAATTAGCAGCAACCAACCATTGGATCGTGTTTTTTCAGCAAAAGCAAGTTTTTTTTAGTAAAAATATTTAATTTGTTTATAACTATTCTGGCATCATCAAAAAACCACTACACATCGACTTCCAGCTATTCAAAAGCCGAATCTTACAAAATGTAGCATGAACATCCTTACATCAAATGTTTCATGCATGCTGTTAAATTTATACCAAAAAGCAATAAAAATAATTTTTTTTTACTAAATCGATTATAGGTACAATCAATTATTGCAAAATATGTCCCTGAGGCAGAGCTTTTGATGTTTTTAGAAGCTTTCCATCTTCATGAAAACTCACAACACCGAAGAAAAACTTGAAGGACAATTGCTCGCATGGTGCAAAAAGCATAGTATGCCGTGTTTTCTCATGAGGAATGGGAAAACCACCTCTCGCGATCCGAGACCCAATCTTTGTAGGGTGGTGTAAACCCATGGCGCACCCCTTGCCCCAAAGGAATCTTTAGGCTTTGGCTTTATGCAAGAGGGTAGCGCCCACAAGTCGAATCCTGACTGCCCACCCCCGAGATCTGATACATACGATCGCTTGGTACACACCAAGAAATAATGACAAAATAAGTGGACTCTTAGACCTGACCCGCATCAAAACAACCCCAAATTTTAAAGCACCGGATCGGCCAACCTAACCGTGAGGAGAGAGGAGAGAGGAGAGAGGAGAGAGAAGAGAGAGAGAGAGATGGCTTCCCTTCTGCACGTCGCCGGCGACGAGAGCGTGCTTCTCCGCGTGACCCATTCCAACCTCTCCCATTTCTCAGCGGACGTCCGCTTCTCCCTCCAGAGCACCGTCGAGTCCGTCAAGGAAAAGCTCTGGAAGAAGACCGGCACCTCCGTCGACTCCATGTCCCTCCACCTCTACGACGACGCCGGCGCCAAACTCTGCGACCTCGCCGAAGACCACAGACCCCTCGGATTCTTCTCTCCCCGTGATGGGTGGGGCCTCTTTCTCCTTTTCCTCTGTCAATCTTCTTTCGATCGTTTCATTGATAGTTGTAAGTCTATAAGCTGTTTTGGCGATTACCATCGATTGCATTTCTTTGATTTCGTTATTTTTCGTTATCTGGTGATCGTAGATCCTTTCCGATTCGTATGCTAGTATCATTGGATGAATTGCTTTTTAATACACGATGTGAGTCTCAGTCTTGAAAGGTTTCTTCAGCTTTGAATTGCTTTACTTGTCCATCTTGTTGAAATTCTGGTAGTTGTTCGGGTTTTAATTGGATCTAGTATGCGAAGCTGTTACGAGAACTTGGCAGTGTTACAAATCACCGGAAAATGGTGATTCTACAATTTGACCTTAGAAAGATTACAGATTTACAGGCTGGCATTCTATCAATGAGCTACATAACATGCCTAACATTTTAGTCTTTAACCCATTTTATGCCGCAGCCTTTCTCCTTTGGTGTGGCTTTTCTTGATATCCTTGTTATTTTAGGGCCTGTGATTTTCTTGTGCCTTACATTTAGGTTTCTTTCTCTTGGGTTTGTTTCATATATCTGAAAAGTTCCCAACCTTTTTGCAATGCTTAAATTAAAAGTGTCAACATTCATATGTCACTTCAAACCAATGTTGTCTGAATAGAAACGAATTGGCATGAATCTGCTTATTCGAATTGAATCAGTTCTTTCACCGATTTTCTAGAAAATTGGCTGAATCGATCTTCCTTTTGTTTTTTCGTTCTTATAATAGCTATATTTGATTGTTTAGGCATTAAATACATATTTTAGAATTTGAATTTGAATGGACCCTATAAGTCATTATTTACTTCATTTCTGTATTTTCATGTTTTTTCCTTTTTTTTGTAAGTTTTTTATCTTTTTTGGTTTTTGAACTCTTTTAAAAAATATATATTTTTTTAAAAAGGATGATTCAATCATTCAAAACGATTTGATTCAATTCTGAATCAGCTGATTTTCTGAATCTTGAAAAATGATTCAGTGAAGAAATCGATGTTGACAACATTGATTCAAACGAGTCATCTAGCATTATTTGATGCTCAATTTCCTTTAAATAATTACAGGTACAGGTTGCATATTGTAGATGTTGACCCTTCTTCAGTGACTGCTGGAGGCTGGTTGGAAGACACTTCATTGGTACAAAAGTATACAATTTCTGAAGAAGCCTATGACAAACTCGACTGTATGTTCCCTTATGGCTTCTTTGATCTAATGATATAAATTGATTCTTTATGTAGATTGTTTTTATTTTTCATATAAATAGCTCTGATGGATATGCTTATTATGCACATATTACAAAATCTGTTGAAACAATGTCTCTAGTGGATTACTAACTGACTTATCATGTTGTCCTCATGCGAACATTGAACTCACCTTAGTAAAGGTCATTCTGGAAATAGCCATGACCTTATGTGCAAGGTTGATTGAACTCTTCAAGGGTGGGAGTCAATTCAGAGTTGTTTAAATACCATTCCAGTATATTAATTTCATTTCTGAGCCATCATTTACTTATCTATCAGGTTGTAAGGAGTCTCATTTTCTATGTTCCTGAAGTTCTTGGTGTTTAGGTTTCTTAGAATTCTAGAAGATCAAAATACTGAACATATTTTCTTGTCCACTCCCATCTTTATTGTCTTGCAGACATTTATACATGAGATATTCCAACTTCTAATTTATCTGAAGAAATTTAAAATATTAGCCGCTGCAACCCTTTTATTTATTTAAGACTTCAGCAACAGAGTTGAAAAATTGAAGAGCTCAGCTGTGTTTTCAGATGTCTTTTATAACCCTTCTGTTTGGATAACATTCGATCTTCAGCAATAGACTTCAATAATTGAAGTTCTCAACTTGCATTTCATAGATGGATTTTTACAAATAAAGCAATTATGTAGCCTGATATTTTCTAGCATATTTTTTTCCCTTTAGCGTTTTATTTTTATGTTTTATTATTTATTTATTATTTTTTTTAGGGGGGGGGGTGAGGTGGGGCTGGCAAGGATGTTGGGGGAATTTACAGCATAGCTGTATGTGTATGTCCTAATGCCCTTTGCATGAAAATACTGAGGATCTATTTGTAGTAAACATTCTCAAGATGAGAGGCATGCTATGATTTATCATATCTTTATTATTCTTATTGTCCTCTTTCTCTAGGGTCTCTTTCCTTGAAGATTGGTTTCAATAATTTCCAATGTCCAAGATCAGCAATCAGTCTTGGGATTGTGGTTATTACGTGGTATTAACTCTTTGTCAGTATGTCAGTGTGCTGACAATATACTTCATTGCTGATATTTGTTCATAAAGAAAGACTTGATCATAAAGATGACTAATATCTGTCCCATGATTGTGTGGCTTATGTGATCGCCAAATTCTATTGTTTTAATTTTCAATAGCATTTTTAATGCTGCTAAATATTCTATTTCTTTTTGCTCTTAAGAATTCATCCATATGGATGAAAATTCTTAGAATGTCTTATCCACTTGCAAACATTCTCTGCTGCAGTTACTTTTAGAAAATTTAAGGAGAAATTGGCACCACAAATGTCCACAGCCAGTGAAGATAATGTATGCTCGACATTGTTAATAGTCCTTTATTTATTAGTCTATATAGGAGAGCATTGAGGATAATGTTTAGGCTCCTTTGCATACTTTTAAATGTTAGTGTGCTCTTCATCCATGATTCATTTCATATAAAAGATTTTTCACTGCATAGAGTTATTGGTGTTCCATTACTAATTTGTGTATGTGACTGACATATATCTATGACTTGACTTGTGACAGATAAATGACAACTATATGGAGGACCTTTGCTCGGCTATAAAGGTTTGTAATTTGTATTTTCCACATCATGCTAGGTTTAGTATGTTACTGATCTTGAAGTTTTTGAATTTTCTCCAATCCAGTTAGTATCTTTCTGACACGATACTATCAGTTTTCTCTGTGATACAATGTGTCCCTTGTGGCCATCTATCTTTTTTGCCTTAAGAAGCTTATTGACTGTTTCTCTTGAATGATGCCTTCTTCAATTGGATATTATGTGAGCAATTCATGTATAATATGGAAATAAGTATTCATGCAACAGAAAGTTTTGTATTCTCACTAGCATTAAATGAATAAAGGATTACACATAGTAGAGCACATGAAAAACCTCACGTCAAATATAAAGAAAATGACACAAATCTGGCCAGAACCAACCTATGTAGTCAAAACAGCTAAGCAATGCCTAGGTCTTGGGCCTCACCTGGTTTTTAGCTCATCTGGAACTATATTTCATTGATGAAAAAAAAGAGAAAAATCCATAGCGCACTTAGGTCCCAGTTTCCAATGATTTTCTAAATATTTCCAAGTGGCAAGCTATGTCACATGGATATTTCATTTGACTCCTGTCACTTATTCTGTTAAAGTACTACTTGTAATGGAAAACCCCATCAAAATAGCTGAATGCCAGCATCTATGACTGACCCATGTGATATTGGTTGCTAGCCAGTCTGTCAATTATCTAGGTTGACCACATCCCACCACACACAGAGGCACTAACTTAAATCATTAACTGAAGGAGAATCGATCATCATCATCACTGAAGCTTTACAATGCATACTTGGGGTTAGTAATGATATTTCTCCATTCATATCTAACCCTAAACTTGAGTAACTCCAAAATTTCTCATGTCTGAGTGTCCTGTCCTTTCCACACCTTTATTGGTTCTTTCTTTTACTGATGATATTGTAGGCTTTACAATTGCATGCCTGAATCATCTCAATTGACATCCATTAATCTTATCTTTTAGGTGCTATGTGTAAGCTTCCTCTAATGTTAGGGAATTTTCACAAATTTATGAGCCATGAATCATATTTCATAGGAAAATGATTCACATGTTTGCGGGCCTAATAGTCGTCTATAGGCCCGGAGGCAGTGATAAATGGGCAAGGGTTGCTAGGTCGTCGCCCGGAAGCGACGCGTCACACCGGTGCCCGGGTGTGGTGTCGAATAGGCAAGGGTTCCCTCACTTTGTTGGACGAGTGGGGGTAAAGAAGTTAGTCCAAGACAGAGTTACCGGAAGCGCCTAGGCAAAAGGGGAAGCGCGAAACGTCGCGCTTCCGAAGCGTGAGGGGAAGCGTCCCCTTTTTTGGGAAGCGCGTCCCCCTTTTATGGGAAACGCGCTTCCCATAAATGGGAAGCGCGCTTCCCCCACGTTTCCCCCTCGCTTCCCCATTTTTTTCATTTTTTTTCGCTTCCCCTCGCTTCCGGTTCGCTTCCTAGGTCGTTTCCGAGACGGTTCGAAATTTTCTTCTAAGTGGTTCCACGCTTCCCTGCTTCCTAAATTTTTGAAAGTGCCTCGCTTCCCGCTCCCGCTTCCCGTATCGCTTCCCGCTCCCGCTTCCTCGACTGGTAACTCTGGTCCAAGACCATAAAATTAGGTTAGCCACTTGGAACATAAGGTCTTTAACTGGTAAGTTGGTAGAGTTAGTAGATGTTATGTGTAGGAGAAAGTTTGATATTTTATGTCTACAAGAGACCAAATGGGTAGGTGAGAAAGCAAAAGTGATAGAACCTTGGGGATATAAGATTTGGTATACAGGAATAAATAAGAATAGGAATGGAGTAGGGATTGTTATGAGTCGTGAGTTTATAGATAATGTAGTTGAGGTCCGTAGGAAGGGTGATAGGATTTTACTTATTAAATTAGTATTATGTACGAATATTATTAATATTATTAGTGTTTATGTACCTCAAGTAGGTTTAGATGATTCCATTAAGCATTAATTTTGGGAAGATTTAGATGGAGTAGTACAAGGGATATCTTATGGAGAAAGGCTTTTCATCGGCGGTGACCTTAATGGGCATGTAGGCATTAGTAGGGATGGATTTGAGAGTATTCATGGAGGCTATGGTATAGGAGAAAGAAACGAAAGTAGAGAAAGGATTTTAGATTTTGGTTTGTCCTATGATATGATCTTAGCAAACACTTGGTTTAGGAAGAGGGAGTCTCACCTAGTAACATTTAAAAGTGGGGTTAATACGAGTCAGATAGATTTTTTCCTACTTAAAAAGAGAGATAGGGGTTGTTGCATCGATTGTAAGGTTATATCGGGAGAAAGTGTAGCTACACAACATAAAGTCTTAATTTTAGATCTTAGAATTAGACAATGTCGCAAAAGGGATAGACATAGGATAAATCCTAGAATTAAGTGATGGGCATTGAAAGGAGATAAACAAGGAATGTTTGTAGAGCAAGTAGTTAAAGAATTGATTGGTGTCTCGAGGAGGATTCATAATCAATGTGGAATAAGATAGCGGGTGACATGAGAAAGGTGGTTAAGGAGGTATTGGGTGAGTCTAAAGGCGGTGCACCGCTAGGTAAGGATACATCGTGGTGGAACGAGGATGTCAAATTAGCTATTAAGGTTAAAAGAGAGTGTTATAGAAGTCTAAGTAAGAGTCATGATAATGAGAATTTGGAGAAGTATATGATAGCAAAGAAGGAAGCTAAAAAAATAGTTCGGAACGCGAGGGATAAGGTATATAAGGAGGTTTATGACAAGTTGGATACTAAAGAGGGCAAGAACGATATTTATAGGCTTGCAAAGATGAGAGATAAGAAATTGAGGGATCTGGGTATGGTTAGATGTATCAAAGATGAAACACAAAAGGTTTTATTCAAAGATGAGGAGATAGAGGAGAGATGGAAAGATTATTTTGATAAGCTATTTAATGAAAGTCATGCTCAGGATCTTGGAGACTTCTCCATTCCTTTTCATGAGATGAATCGTGACTTCATGCGCAAGATTCAAAAGAAAGAAATTGCAGAGGCTTTGAAGAAAATGAAATCAAGAAGGGCAGTTGGCCCAGATGGTATACCTCTCGAGGCTTGGAAATGCTTGGGAGAGAAAGGTTTAGAATGATTGACAAATCTTTTTGACAAGATTTGGCGGACAAATAACATGCCTAATGAGTGGAGGAAGAGTACTTTGGTGTCTCTATATAAGAATAAGGGTGATATACAAGATTACACAAACTATCGTGGTATAAAACTCATGAGTCATACTATGAAACTTTGGGAGAGGGTGATTGAGTCTAGGTTGAGGAAAGTTGTCATGATATCGGAGAATCAATTTGGTTATATGCCTGGAAGATCAATTATGGAAGCTATACATCTTCTTAGACAACTTATTGAGAGAAATAGAGAGAGGAACAAAGATTTGCATATGGTTTTTATTGATTTGGAGAAGGCATACGATAGAGTAGCTTGGGATGTTCTCTGGTGGACAATGATGAAGAAAGGTGTTTCTCTCAAGTACATTAGTATAATTAAAGATATTTACGTAGGAGTAATAACCAATATCTGCACTTGTGGAGAGGTGACAACCAATTTTCATATAACGGTTGAGTTACATCAAGGATCTGCATTAAGCCCTTTCCTATTTGCTATAGTGATGGATGAGCTTACGAGATCAATTCAAGAAAATGTGTCGTGGTGTATGTTGTTTGCTGATGATATTGTTTTGATTGATGAGTCTAGAGCTGGGGTTAATGCTAAGTTAGAATTATGGAGACAGTCATTGGAAGCAAGAGATTTTAAGTTGAGTAAGAGTAAGACAAAATATATGGAATGTCGGTTTAGCAAGCAACAAAGTAGTGATAGGAGTGTAGTGAAGCTTGGTGAGCAAGAAATACCGGTGAATGACTGTTTCAAATATTTGGGATCTATCATTCAAAAGTATGGAGAAATTGATGGAGATGCAAATCATAAGATAAAGGTTGGGTGGATGAAATGAAAAAGTGCAACTGGAGTGTTGTGCGATCGTAGAATGCCATTGCTGTTGAAGGAAAAGTTTTATAGGACAACAATTAGGCCCACTTTACTATATGGTATGAAATGTTGGGCTGACAAGAGACATCATATTCAAAAAATGAGTGTAGCTGAGATGCGTATGCTGAGATGGATGTGTGGAAATACAATAAAAGATAAGATTCGAAACGAGGAGATTCGTAAGAAGGTAGGCGTTGCACCCATTGAAAATAAGATGAGAGAGAATCGTTTACGGTGGTTTGGACATATTCGGCGAAGGCCTAATGATGCTCAAATTAGAAGGATGGAGAAATGGGAAAATATATTAGTTAAAAGAGGTCGGGGTAGGCCTAGGAAGACATGGATGGAGGTGATAGGAAAGGATATGAATGCTTTGAACCTCACCGAGGACATGACATTGGATAGAAATGATTGGAGGAGAAGGATTCATGTGGAAGACCCAGAATGATTTTCTCTTTTGGTTCATATCGCTGACCCCAATTGTTTTGGGATGAAGGCATAGTTGTTGTTGTAGAAAAGGTAACCTACTTTCCCTGGTGAGAGTTTTTGACATGTTTGCAACATGTCCTGGAGTTGATTTTGAAGTTATTGTTTCAGACATCTATCTAAGACAAATATCTTGGTTGCCTGTACTCTATCATCTATCTCAAGGCAGATATCCTGCACTCTATCCTCTAATTGCTTATCTACTCAACACTTTTCACTAAGTGGTTGCACATGTCTTCTTACAATCTTATAGAATTGCTCCAATCACAACGCCATTTTCATACAGAATACCACTAGCCTGTCTAAGCTTCATTCATCAAACATCAATTTGTTCTAGAGATTTTATCAGAAAATCTTAAAATACTTCAAAAATGATTTTTCTAAAACAAGAACATAGTGAATTTCAAAGCAAAGAAGAAACAAGAGATTTCAAATACAAACAAAAACACAAAAACTGGAAAGAAAATAAAAAATGAATTCAAATTGAAATCAGGATAAAATCATGATTTTATCACAATATACAGAAAGTAGTGATAAATTGAATTTATTGGGAATCTGTTACCAATTTAGTTTTTGAAGAATTCGTCACTACAAAATTGCAGCAAATTCGATTTATTGCCTATCAATTGTTACTAGCTTCAACCCCACCATCATGTGATACAATATAACATAGATAAAAACTTGCTGTGCTGTGGTTCTGTAAGGTCCTCTCTTAATCTGCTCTATGAATCATAATTTTAATTAGCAGGTTATTTGTGACCTTCATCTCCTCCGCTGCATGATGGACAAGGTCTCTTGGTCTAATGTTTTTGCTGATATTCTATCTTTTAGACAGTTAGGATGCATGTGTCCAAATGCCACATTTTTCTTTATGTTTAAATAAATAACCTGCTTTGGCCATTCACCCATAATGACGTCACTGAGAGCTCAACCAAGCAAGTTTAGTTTTTTCCCATTGTTAATTGTGTTAAATATTCCTGGAAGTAATATTTGTTTTTCAGGTTGGAGACAGATGTCAAGTTGAGCCTGGAGAGAAGAGAGGTGTAGTAAAATTTGTTGGCAGAGCTGAAACACTTGCACCTGGTTTCTGGGTCGGAGTGCAGTATGATGAGCCACTTGGCAAACATGATGGGATGTATGGTCTTCATGCACTAGCTCATTCTTTTAGATCTAAAGAGCATTGATATCTGTGCAGTTACTATTGCTTGTTATTTCTTACATATTATTTACTCTACTTTGGCACTGGATCTCAATGTGATATAGTTTCGCTTTTTCAGTCTCTGTTGATGCTAATTGCCTCTTTCACTGTCTTGAGCATTAATTGTCAACTGCCACTGTTATTTTTATAATTTATCATTGATATGCATATACTTAATTTTCATAATGATCTGAGTCTTGAATTGTTAGTTTATAAATATGCAATAGGAAGTTGAAGCATCACACATACAAATAGGGCTCAAACTCTGCTCTGAATATGCTTTGGTGTGCCACTTATGGGCAAGAGAACACTTTGAAAATCTGACCTCTTATGGGTCAACAACAACACATGAAAACACAAGAATGAGCCAGAAAGGGCTGAGAACACATGTATAATTAATGTTATTGGGGAATAATCCCTTAGAGAGAACATGCAAATTTCCATTTAAGAATGCATTCTTAACATCTAACTGATATATAGATCATTTTTTAATGGATGCTACTACAACTAGAACTCTAATTGTGGTCATACGAACTATTGGGGCAAATGTTTCTTTATAATTTATTCCATATTCTTGAGAGTATTCTTTCGCAATTAATCTTGCTTTATATCTTTCTAGGAACCCGTTACTTTTTGTTTTGATTTTAAAAACCCATCTACGCCCTATTGTTTTCATTCCTTTGGGTAGAAGTTGAATTGCCAGTATGAGCCTTATGTAATGCATCTAATTTTATTTTCATGACTTTAACCTATTCTTTTATGTTTTTAGCTTCGTTGGAGTTAGAGGGTTCATGATATGAATAAATGGCTAAAAGACAAGTCTTATAGTTTGGAGAAAATGATTCATAAGAAACAAATCTATTTTTAGGCTTATGTATTCGTCCATATCTTCTAACACTAGTTTCTTCAACATTTGTTGATTGATTATATTTTTCAAGCGTACATGGATGCTCCCCATTATCTCAGCTATAGTATTGTAGGAGATTATGAGATGATTCTCTTTCTTCGCTTGAGTCATTAATAGACTCGAAATTACCAATATCATTATCAACAATTTCATTATTTGATTTAGGTAACAAATCAAATAAGAAAGCATACTCAGATTCTTTCTTAGATTTTTCAAAAAACAAATCCATTTTCATTTTAAAGAAAAGTAACATTTTTAGAAACATAAAGCTTATCATTTGTTTGATGATAGCATCAATAGCCTTTTTGATTTTTGACATATCCCAGAAAGACACATTTTATAGCTTTAGGAGAGTTTGTTATATTTTTCAAGAAGCACAAAGCATTTACATCCAAACACCCTTAACCTTTTCAAGTTAGGAAGAATTTAAAAAAGTTTTTTAATTGGAGATTTGTTTTTCAATGTTTGAGAAGACATTCTATTTATTAGATGTACTGTGGTTAGAGCGGCTTCGACCCATTTTTTTTGGAATTTCTTTTGAAATAAGTAACGTCCTAGTAGTTTTTAATAATGTGATGATGTTTTTTTTTGGAAATGCCATTTTGTTGAGGGGTTATGAGACAAGATTTTTTGGTGTACAATTCTATGTGGTTTTAGATACGATTGAAATCCATTTGAAAGAAACTCTCTCCCTGAGATGGAGCGGAATAATTTAATATTTGTTTCAAATTGATTTTTAACAAGATTCTGAAAATTTTCAAAATATGAAAAAACTTCGGATTTGAGTTTGAGAAAGTATATCTAAGTATGTCTATTAAAATCATCTATAAATGTAACATAATATGAATAACTACTTTTTGACATAACGGGAGCGGGACTCCATACATCCAAATGCACTAATTCAAAAATTTCATTAGACACGGAGGTTCTACATCCAAAAGGTGTCATTTGCATTTTTTTCAAGTATACAATCTTTATATACAAAATCTTTATCTTTACAAATTTTTTCCAAAAATGAAAAATGAGATAATTTGGATATACTTGGATGTCCTAATCTTTTATGCCAAAGATCTAAATTAATGTCTTTGACATGATTACAAAAGGAGTTTTTAGATTAACACAAGGAATCCATATAGTAAAGATCTCCTTTTATATGGTCTTGCTCAATCAGCTTCCCTGACTGAAGATCTTGCACCTAACAAGCTTGGGATGAGAAAAATACTTTACATCCATAATAAAAAATTTGAGATACTGAAAAAAGATTTAAATCCAATTTTGGAATAACCCTCACTTTTGGGACAAAGAAATGTTTTGAGATATTATTGAGGTTTCTTATACTTTTAACTTTTAAATAAGTACTATCGGTGGTTAATATACATGAAAAATATGAATTAGTGCAATTGGATAATAGAGACTCATTATGAGTTATGTGAAAAGAGGCACCCGAATCCAAAATCCAAGAAGATTTACTTGGAGGAGAAGAGGAGGAAATGGCGGTGCCGGATGTAGGAGTGGCCTTAAGAATTTGTGAGATGACCTTTGCTATTTGGGCAATGGTCAAATCATTGAAGTTGCCCCATTTCTTTGATTCTTGAGGTTCTTCACTTAAGGCGGTCATTTTCTTAAAATTGGGATAATCCGGTCTTATATGCTCCGGTTCCTTGTAATGATGGCAAATGATTTTGCCTTTGTATCCTCCTCCACTATGTTCTTTTCCATTGAATTTTCTCTCAAAGTGAGGCTGTTTATATGTTTTTACAAATTTTTTGGGTTTTGCCATGGCAATGACCTTATCATTAGACTTGTGCATTCCAAGTCTTGTTTCCTCTTGCAAATTTGAGCAAGAACCTCACTTATAAAAGGAGTCGAGGTCCTATGAAGCAAAGAAGACCTAATTTGCTCAAATTTCGGTCGGAGGCCATAAAGAAAGGAAAAAGATTTTTTCTTTCTATTTGAAATCGTCTTATTTCAATAGCTGAACCTTCCCATTTTGGTTCTAACATGGCTAGTTCATCCCAAATAGGAGATAAAATATCATAAAAATCTCTTACGCTTTTATCCTCTTGTTTTACATTACGTACCTTATCTTGAAGATAATATAACCTAGCCATATCTTTTGAGATGAAGGTACTCTTTAGAAAGATCCATGCATCACATACTTTTTTAACTTAATAATGTTGGTAGCGATTTTGAACTCCATGGTATTCATAAACCGTGAGAGAATTTGAGCATTGCTGGCTTCCCAATCCTCCAATTTGTTTTAATATTCTTGCAAAGCTTTCTCCTTTTCTTCAGACAAAGCTTTGACTTGATCTCCTCTCCTTGTCAATTTTAGTTGTGGTTCATTAGTGGTACCACTAACAAAACCCATAGTTTCTTACCTTTGATGTGATTCTCCATTGTCGTCACCCACATCAAGTAGTTGTTTTCATTGAGCTTGTAGGAGATGACGGAGGCAGAGTCTCTTTCTCCCATAATGTATTTCAAGAACTTTGAGTAGAGGAGTTGGAAGAGGACCACGAGTTGAGGAGCACCACTACAAGTAGAATAATCCCGAAATAACTTTTCACTTCTTCAAGAGTCATGCTCTGATACCATGTAATGAATCAATGGTACACAAATACAATGCCAACAAAGGGCTACAAAAGTGCACAACAAAACTGTGGTCTCTAATGGACCGAATGCAATCTCATAAAAGAGATAAGAAAATGAACTTTCTGTAATGAAAAGAGGCAGAAGCACCAATAGAGCAAAAGTCACTCTTTAAGAGTGACCACTAGAGCCACGAACACAAACACCAAATGTGCACACACAAAACTCTCAAATATAGAAAATGACTTAAAGTCATAAGTTGGATATTATTGAAGAAAGGAAGAGAAGGGTGAAAAACCCCATACAACAAGAGGAGAACACTTCCTCTATTTATAGAGGAGGGAGGCTCAAAGAAGGGACCACAAGGGGGCTCCCTTGTAGTCGTTGGGAGCCCCAACGGTCAGAAATCTAACCGTTGGGGCCCCAACGACTACAAGAGTGGGGCCCCTTGTGGTCTTACAAAAAGACAAGTAAAAAAGGAAAAAGTAAAAAAGGAAAAAGAAAAAAAGAAAAAAGTAAAAAACAAAAAATATATTTGCAGTTTTACAAGAATACCCCTATCGAGTATTTCACTAAAAGAGAAACAGTATATATACATATATGTATATATATACTTATATATATACGAATGTATATATATATATATAAGTATATGTATATATATATATACATATTTTAACACGCCCCCTCAAACTTTACGGGGAGAAGACCGAAAGTTTGCTAAGAAGAAACATAAATCGTGGAGTTGAGAGCGCCTTGGTGAAGAAGTCAGCTAGTTGATACTCTGAAGTAACATATGGTAATGAGATAGTCCCTCTGAGGTATTCGTCTCGAACATAATGGCAATCCATTTCGATATGCTTGGTCCGCTCATGAAAGGTGTGATTGCTGGCAATGTATATCGCACTTTTGTTATCACAACAGAGCTTGGTGGGAGTGGAAATGGGGACGCCCATGTTAGCAAGGAGACTTCTGAGACATACGATTTCCATAGTTGTCATTGCCATGGCCCGATATTCAGCTTCAGTGGATGACAGTGAAACCTTATGTTGCTTCTTGCATCTCCACGAAATGAGGGATTCACCTAGAAAAATACAAAGACCCGTTATTGAGATACAATCATTGGGATTTCCTCCTCAGTCAGCATAAGTAAAAGCAGTTAAGTCAAGAGACGAGGAAGAAGATAAGAAGAGTCCCTTGGATATAGTATTTTTGATATATCGCACAATCCTCATTACGTCTGCCATATGAACCGAAGTAGGTGCATGCTGAAACTGGCTTGCTGCATGAACCGCATGAGCTATGTCTGGACGTGTGATGGATAGATAGGTGAGAGATCCGATTAATTGACGGTAGGGGGTTGGATCCTCAAGAAGAACACCATCTCCAAGTCTCAGTTTTGCATTAATAACTTCAGGAGTCTCAACTTTCTTTTCATCAGATATTCCTGATTTGGTACAAATTTCTGCAGCTAATTTCATTTGAGATAGGATGTATCCTCGCGGGGAATAAGCCACTTCAATCCCTAAAAAATATCTCAAATAACCAAGGTCAGACATATCAAAAGTTTCTTTTAACATAGACTTTACATCATTTACTCCCTTTTTGTCATTCCCAGTAATGATCATATCATCAACATACAGTAGAAGCATAATAATGGAGTCACCTGTCCTTTTAACAAAAAGAGCAGTGTCAGTATAGCAAAAAGAAAATCCTAAATTGATTAGTACGTTACTAAACCTATCATACCAAGCTTTAGGAGCTTGCTTAAGTCCATATAAAGCCTTTTTTAATTTCAAAATTTTTCCATTTAAGTTCATACCTGAAGGCGGTTCCATATAAACTTCTTCATTTAAATTACCATTCAAAAATGCATTTTTGACATCAAGTTGAAAGATTGACCACTTTTTAACTGAGGCTATAGCAATAAAGGCTCGAACACTAGTCATTCGAGCAACTGGGGCAAAAGTTTCATCATAATCTACCCCATACTCTTGGGCATATCCCTTGGCAACCAACCTAGCCTTATATCTTTCCAATGAACTATCCCTTTTTAGTTTTTACTTTAAAAACCCATCTACATCCAATGGGTTTCTTGCCATTGGGAGGATCAATGATTTCCCAAGTTTGTGCCTTTTTAAGAGCATTAAGTTCAAGTTCCATATCTTCATTCCAATGAGCATATTGCTTAGCATCATTGTAATGAGATGGTTCATGAAAGGAGTGAAGAGCAAGTAGGCATGCTCGAAAATTAGGAGAAAAGGAATCATACGAAACAAATCTATTTGGTATTTTGGAAATCCGATTTGATCTTCTTTGAGAGGTCTCTTCGATTGACTCACTTTGGGAAAAAATTTCAAGGGCACAAGGAGGATTTCTTTCATTCTTTCTAGAGTAGACTTGAATTTGTCTTAAAACATTTTCTTCTAAGTTTTGATCATCACTTGGATGTTCAAAATGATCTTCGCTAAGGGATTCACTAGGATCAATATGATCATCTATGATGTTTTCTTGAGGCAACAAGTCAAATAGAAAGGAATAATCAATATTTTCATTTGGTTGGTGCGAAAAACCATTTTCCTCTTCAAGGAATGTGACATCTTTAGAGATATAAAGTTTGTTCTTAAGTATGTCAAAACATCGATAACCATTTTGTTTTTCGCCATATCCCAAAAAGATACATTCAATAGCCCTAGGAGAAAGTTTATCATTTTTGTGAGTTAGAACAAAACATTTACATCAAAAAATTCTTAGTCTTTTATAATCGGGAGACATATTGTAAAGTTTTTCAGATGGAGAAAGTTTTTTCAAAGAGGATAAAGGATTTCTATTGATAAGATATGTAGAGGTTAAAACTGCTTTGGCCCAAAAGGATTTTGGAATATTTCTTGAAATTTATAACGTTATCGTAGTTTCTATTATGTGTCTATGCTTTCTTTCCGCAAGACCATTTTGTTGCGGAGTGTTGGGGCAAGAACGTTGGTGACAAATTCCATTTTCTTTTAAATAGCTTTGAAAATCATTGGACATATATTCGCCTCCCGAATCGGACCTAAGAATAGATAGATTTCTCAAAAATTGATTTTTGACCATTGCATGAAATTCTTTAAAGAAGGAAAAAACTTTGGATTTGCGATTTAGGAAGTAAATCCACGTAAATCGAGTGAAGTCATCTATAAAAACCGCGTAATACAAAAAACCTCCTTTAGACAAAATAGGGGAAGGACCCCATACATCGGAATGAATAAGTTCAAATGGCCGAGTGGTAAAGTAACTTTTTTGAGGAAATGGAGTAGCTTTAGATTTCCCAAAAATGCAATCTTTACAAGTCATGTAATTGTCTTTACAAGTATTGTTCAAAAAAGGAAAAAGAGACATTTTTACAAAATTTGGATGGCCAAGTCTCTCATGCCATATTCCAATACTTTTGTCTTTAACAAGATTGCAAGATGACTTAGATGGAAGAGTCAAAAAATCCATAAAGTAGAGGTCACCCCTTCTATGACCTTGCCCAATCAACTTCCCTGACTGGAGATCCTGCACGGTGCAATCTTTAGGTGAGAAAGAGACTTGGCATCCATGATTGGTGATTTGAGAAACGGAAAAAAAGTTTAAATTAATTTTAGGAACGATTCTTACTTTAGGAACGAAAAAGTCTTTAAAATCAAGTGTTTCAATAATTTTTAATGATGTACCATCGGCTGTTGAAACACAAGAGGATATGGGTTCAGAAAAAACATTTGAAAGAGAGTTTTTATGAGATGTCATATGAAAAGAAGCACCGGAGTCTAGTATCCACATACCTGGAGGTGATGAAGAGTAGGCGATGGCGGCTCCGGATGTTGAAGGAGAAGTCTTGAGAAGATGTTGGAGAACTTCGGAGATGTGATTTAGAGTTTCTTTGATATCTCCTTCTTTGGTACTTTCTTCCTTCTTTAGA
Organism: Nuphar pumila; assembly: GCF_984573655.1. NCBI lineage: Eukaryota > Viridiplantae > Streptophyta > Magnoliopsida > Nymphaeales > Nymphaeaceae > Nuphar > Nuphar pumila. The sequence continues at coordinate 139,114,970 of NC_143250.1, read as the reverse complement.
GAATTTTCCCCAACCGCGGCTACCTTTCCTTTGAGTTTTGGACAAACCGGTTTAATGTGTCCCGGTTCATTACAATAATGGCATATTATTCCCTTTCTAGGCCCATTACTATTTTTGTTAAAATGGGGAGGTCTATATGCTTTAACATTCGATCCGGGCCTAGTAGCGGTCAAAACTTCATCACTCTTAAAGCTCAAGCCAAGTCGAGTTTCTTTTTGACATATCTCGGCAAGGGCATCTTCAATAGGTAGGGCTTTGCTTCTATGGAGAAGAGATGCCCTTACTTGTTCAAATTCCGGACGAAGACTATGAAGAAATTGGAAAAAATGTTCCTTTTCAATTTGTTCCCTTCTTAATTCAATATCTTCCGGAGCCTCCCACTTAGGCTCAAGAAGAGCAAGTTCATCCCAAAGAGGAGTTAGAGAGCTAAAATAGTCCCGGACACTCATATCTATTTGTTTGGTGGAACGGATTTTTTCTTGACAAAAAAATTGTCGAGCAAGATCCTTTTGGGTATACATACCCTTAAGGAAAAACCAAGCCTCATTTGCCCTTCTAAATTTGGCAATATTAGCACAATTTTTAAGGTCTACATTATTCATAAACCATGCCAAAATTTTGGCATGGTTACTTTCCCAATCTTCAATTTTGGATTGATGTTCATTAATAGCTTTGATGCGCTCATCGCCATCTAAAGCTTTTTCAACTTCATTTTCGATTTTGGTGAGAACAAGAGAGGGTTCGGGAGTAGTTCCCATAACAAAACCCCAAAGTTTCTTACCTCTAAGATGATTTTCCATAGCGGAGGCCCACATGAGATAGTTGGACCCATTTAGCTTAAAAGAAAGCTTCACTTTAGAGTCACGTTCCATCGGCACCAAAAAGTCCTTCCTTTCTTCAAAAAATTGAGAGGCACACGTTCTAAAGAAAAACCCAATCACCAACCGAGCTCTGATACCATGTAATGAAAAGAGGCGGAAGCACCAATAGAGCAAAAGTCACTCTTTAAGAGTGACCACTAGAGCCACGAACACAAACACCAAATGTGCACACACAAAACTCTCAAATATAGAAAATGACTTAAAGTCATAAGTTGGATATTATTGAAGAAAGGAAGAGAAGGGTGGAAAACCCCATACAACAAGAGGAGAACACCTCCTCTATTTATAGAGGAGGGAGGCTCAAAGAAGGGACCACAAGGGGGCTCCCTTGTAGTCGTTGGGGCCCCAACGACTACAAGAGTGGGGCCCCTTGTGGTCTTACAAAAAGACAAAAATAAAAAAGGAAAAAGTAAAAAAGGAAAAAGAAAAAAACAAAAAAGTAAAAAACAAAAAATACATTTGCAGTTTTACAAGAATACCCTTATCGGGTATTTCACTAAAAGAGAAACAATATATATATACATATATGTATATATATACTTATATATATACGGATGTATATATATATATATAAGTATATGTATATATATATACATATTTTAACACTTTCACATAGACAAAGGCACAAAAGCTTATATAAAAAAGTTTTTTTATAAACCTTACAAAATATGCTTCTAAGAGCATAACATACAAAGAGCATAGTGAGGCTCTATTTATAGAGCCTCACTTAAGGTGAGAGAGGCAGTCCAACAGTCGTTGGACTGCCTCTCAATAGTCACGTGGTGCATTAATTTACAAAAGACAAAAAAGAAAAAGACAAAAAGAAAAAGATAAAATTACATGTCTGTCCCTAATGGATTATACTAAATACAGATACTTAAAAAAACCAAAATACCCCTGACTGATATACGTATATCAGTAAGGTATATGTACAATATTTTAACAACTTCAAGACAAGATTCACAATTATGAACAAGGAGACTTGAGTATTAGAGGGTATTTTGGCTTTCTAAAAAAGTTATGAGATCAAATAGCTAAGTTAGAGTCTGTTTGGAAAACTTTGAATGATGCCCAAACTAGAAATAAGCAAATAAACAATGAGCAATTCTTTCAATTTATGAGAGGGTTGCGACCCAAGTTTGAATAAATGAGAAACAACATTATACATAGAAGACACAATGAGCTTCCTCTTATTCAAGAGGTTTTAGCTCAAGTTTGCATGCAAGAAACTAGATTAAGGTCTCAAAATGAAGCAAAAGAAGCTAAGGACAATGTGTTGGCCGTTTCAAGACCAGGTGCCAACAGTCATACATACAAACCCCCACACTTGTATAAAGGAAAAGGAGATGGAAGGAGAAGAGGAGGCATTTTTTGCCATAATTGTGGGGAATCGGGACAAATTAAACATTTTTGTCCAGAATTAAAAAAAAAAAGATGAAAAGAAGATTGCTTCGGTTGGTACTTTACAAGTTGACTAAGATTCTTCAAGTAAATCAATTTTGAATATGTCTCTTTCTCAACTCATGGAGGCATTGCAACTTTAACTTAGAGGACAATACGTGATCGATGCTGTCGTCTCCTCCTCTTCTCCAGGTATGATTTCTTGGCTTTTAGACTTAGGTGCATCATTTTATATGACATATAAAAAAAAGGTAAATCATGCCATTGCGGTTGAAGGGAAAGTTTTATAGGACGACAATTAGGCCCACTTTACTATATGGTACGAAATGTTGGGCTGCCAAGAGACATCATATTCAAAAAATGAGTATAGCTGAGATGCGTATGCTTAGATGGATGTGTGGAAATACAATAAAAGATAAGATTCGAAACGAGGAGATACGTAAGAAGGTAGGCGTTGCATCCATTGAAAATAAGATGAGAGAGAATCGTTTACGGTGGTTTGAACATATTCAGTGAAGGCCTAATGATGCTCCAATTAGAAGGATGGAGAACTGGGAAAATATATTAGTTAAAAGAGGTCGGGGTAGGCCTAGGAAGACATGGATGGAGGTGATCGAAAAGGATATGAATGCTTTGAACCTCACCGAGGACATGACATTGGATAGAAATGATTGGAGGAGAAGGATTCATGTGGAAGACCCAGAATGATTTTCTCTTTTGGTTCATATCGCTGACCCCAATTGTTTTGGGATGAAGGCGTAGTTGTTGTTGTTGTTGTTGTATAAAAAAAAGGTAAGTCGATGTTACTCTGCACTGCTGATGGGACCTCTCTTGATATTAACGGAATTAAAATTTTTGAAAAATGTTCTGCTTTTAGTATTATTTAAATAAGATTTGTTCCAAAATTAAATTTAAATTTACTTTTTGTTTCTCAAATCACTGATCAGTGTTGTAGAGTCTTCTTCACTTATAACCAATGCTTAATACAAGATCTCTAGTCCGGGAGGCAGATTGGGGAAGGGCATAGAGAAGGAGATTTGTATTATATGGATTAGTTGAAAATTTCTTTTAAGACTTTTTGCCTTAATGTTCAAATATTGGATAAAGTTGTGGCATCAAAGACTAGGACATCCTAGTATGTATAAATTATCCAATATTCCTCATCTGAGGATCTTTTGTAATGAACAAATCTCTTTTACTAATTGTATTCTTGCAAAAATGAACTGAATTTCATATCAAAAGAGGTCTTTGTCTGCTACTAAACTGCTTGAACTAATTCATTCTGATGTTTGGGGTCCTGCCCCTGTTGCTTCCAAGAGAAGATATACTTATTATGCTATTTTTGTAGATAATTAGTCCTGCTATACTTGAATATATTTTTCTCAAACATAAACATGAAGTATTTGAGAATTTTAATTTTTTCATTAGTGACAAATCTTTTAAAATCCAATATATCTATTTTTTGTTCCGACTCAGGTGGTGAATACATGTATAATGACTTTCAACAATATCTAAAAGAAAATGAAATACTTCATCAAAGGTTATGTGCTAATACGTCAGAACAAAATAGTTTGGCCAAAAGAAAGCATTGACACATAATAGAGACTACTAAAATTCTTCTTATATCTAAAAGTGTTCCCAAATACTTTTGGGCTAAAGTAGCTCTCACCTCTCTATATCTTATAAATAGATTACCTTAAAAAATTCAAAATCTTCCACCATATGAAAAAATTTATAATATCTTCATGATTATCCTAGACTAAGGGTCTTTGGGTGTAGATGCTTTGTTCTCACACATTCACATTTCTAGAACAAGAAAATGGTTTTGACACTATCTCATCCAAAGATGAAAGTGAATACAAGTTTTTAGAAATATCTCCACTAAATGAAGATATTAATGAGATAACTTGCAATGAATCTCAAGCTACTGAGCCCCATGATCATCCAAGTGTCATTCAATATAAAAAAAGATAAATAAACGAACAACTTATTGCTTTTGAAAAATATTCAACCATAAAAGAACAAGAAAACACAAGAATTAGACGCTCAGAGAGACCACACAAAATTCCAGATAGCTTTGTGCCATATGAATCTTTTGAACCTCACTATACAACTTGTTTAGCAAAAAATTATTCATATTTTGAACCTTCCATATATAATCAAGCAAAGGACTATCCTGAGTGGCAAAATGCAATAAATGAAGAAATTAGAGCCTTAGAAAATTCTCAAACTTGGGAATTGTCTGATATACCAACTAACAAGAGATCAATAGGATGTAGGTGGGTTTTTAAATTAAAAACTAAAAGTGATGGATCCCTAGAAAGACATAAAGCTAGGTTGGTCGCTAAAGGATATGCTTAAGAATATGATATGGATTACGATGAAACATTTGCTCCTGTAGCACGTATGCCCACTGTTAGAATTCTGATAGCCATAGCTTCTGTTAAGAAATGACTAATTTATCAAATGGATGTTAAAAATGCATTTCTAAATGGTGATTTAAAAAAAGTATATATGGATCCACCCCTGGATATAATGTTCATAAGGGAAAAGTTCTACAACTTAGAAAGGCTTTGTATTGTCTTAAACAAACTCCAAAAGTTTGATATGATCACTTTAGTTATGATATGCTTAAGATTGAATATACTTTCTATTATACTAATACTGCGTTATTTGTTAAGAATTTCACTACAGGTATTCTTATTTTATTACTTTATGTTGATGATATGATCATAACTGGAGCAGATAAACATAGATTAGATCAAATTAAATTTATTCTCAAGCAAAGTTTTGAAATGACTGACCTTAGTTTTTTCATATTTTTCTTAGGGATTGAGGTTGCATATTCTACTCGAGGGTATCTACCGTCTCAATCCAAATTTGCAGCTGAAATTATTGACAGGCTAAGTCACACGGACTCGGCTTTAAGGTCGACACACCTGCATCGACACGCCCCGACACGGGTGCGGCTTTGGACACAGGGCAGACACGGTCAACGAAGAGTCGGACTCGGTCAACACACCGAGACCGAGTCCGTCCACGTTTTGGACTCGGTCAACTTTGACAGAGTCTATAATCGTCCATTTTTAAAAATTAATTTGGACTCGACCCGACCCGGATCCAAAACAGTCGAGTGGTCGGGGCCCGACCCGGATCCAAAACAGTCGAGTGGTCGGGGCCCGACCCTTAAGAGGCACATGGGGAGGGGAATACCCCCCCCCCCCCCCCGAATTCTTTTTACAGAATTCTAGGGTTAGGTCCTCTCCTCTCTCATCCGAGCTCCGGTAGGCCACCAACGACTCTTTGCCACCAACCCTCGAGCCTCCCTTTTCTCTCCTGTTTCCCGGTCACCCGACGTCGGTAGCCCTCGACGCTCAACTCTCCCTCTCGCTCATTGTATTCCAACAGTCGGCGCCAATACCCCCCGTGCGCCATCTCCCAACGCCAGCTACTCCCCTTTTTTCGGCTACCTCTCAGGTAATCTCTCTCTCTCCCTCTCGTTGTCTTCTTCTTCTCCTTGTTTGCGCAGAGGAGGGGTCGAGCCCCTCCCTGCCATCCCGTTTTCGCAGGGGAGGGGCTCCCCTCCCCGGTGCCCCATTTTCGCAGGGGAGGGGCTGAGCCCCTCCTTGCTGCCCTGTTTCCATAGGGGAGGGGCCAAGACCTCCCCTCTGCGTCTCTTCCCCCTCACCTCTTCGTTCTCTCCTTCATTGTCGGCAGGCAGGGCCTGCCGACCCTCCTTATTACAGGATAGGCAGGGGCTCAACCCCCCCTTTCCTGCACCCTTATTGTAGGATAGGTAAGTTTGTGTTGTTAAGAATTACTTTTTTATTTTTGCTTTAAAATTTACAATCTTATTATATATATATGTATATAACCGAGTCCCCGTGTTCAAAATTTTTGAAATTGCGCCGCACCCATGTCGTACCCGTACCCACACCCGCACCCATGTGACATAGTTGACCGGTCTGGAATTACTGATTACAAAGGAGTAGATACTCTAGATGTGATAAATGCAAAAATGAAGATTGATTATGGAGAACCTCTAGATGACCCTACTCTATATGTCCGAGCATTGACGTATTTGACCATTACCAGACCTGTCATAGTGCATGCAGTTTACACGGCCAGTTCATTTCATCTCTCTCCTACCACTGTGCCGATGAATGCAGTAATGCGTATTATTAGATATTTAAAAACTTTGCTTCTAGAGGATTATTTTTATTTTTGTCTTCTCATAATTTAATTGCTTATTTTGATTCTTATTGGGGAGGAGACCTAAATGACAGACGTGCTGGAGATTCTCTAATTTCATGAAAATGTAAGAAGCAATCACAAGTATCTTTTTCCTCCACAAAAATCGAATATCGAGCCATGACAACTACTACAATTGAAATTGTATCGTTGAGGCGTCTTCTCAAAGATATGGGAGTATTCATGACAGAGTTATCAAGATTATGCTATGATAACAAGAGTGCTATCTACATTGCTGAAAATCAGACCTTTCATGAGCAGACTAAGCATATTGAGATGAAATGTCATTATGTTTGCGAAGAGTTTTTTAAGAAGACTATTTCACTGCCATATGTTACTTCAGAATATTAGTTTGCAGACTTCTTTATAAAAGCCTTGACCTGCCCGAGGTTTCATTTTTTGTTGGACAAACTTTTGGTGATTTCACCGTATGTTTGAGGAAGAGTGTGTATATATATATATATATATATATGTGTGTGTGTGTGTGTGTGTGTGTTTACATTTGTATGTCTATACATATACTATTCAGGGGCATTTTAATCTTTTCACATGTATGGACTAAAACAATATGCTTGAGCTAGTAAAGTTGTTATGTCTGTATTCTAGTTATTATGCCTGGATCTAGATTCCACCATTCCTAACTAGCACAGAGTTAGGCTGATGGCACTAGATTTTTGGCTTCCTTCAACAATTCCCTATTACACATAATCCCTTCCGTAATTAAAAGACTTCCCAACAAGGTCCGACCTCAGTTTTCTGAACAGATTGCTAGGCTGCTAGCTTTCAATTCCATACCTCTTGCAATATGTTTTATGCCCCGACCATCTCATTCCAGAAATCAACAATGAGTTGAACAAGTTTAGTCTCATTAAGTTGGGAAGGGAATTGTCGAAAACCTCAGAAATCCACTCTGAATGTGAAAGGGCAGTACAAGCAGTGTCAGCCACACTCGTTCCCTGAGATACTGGCTGAGGGGCCTCGCCTGTAATGGATGCCTCATTCAAAAAATCCAATGTTTGAATCCAGCAATTTGATGTTGGAAACATGAACCTTATGCTGTTAGAGTTCCAAGTACCGTAGATGATTCTTGGCTGAAGTTCTTCTTCAATGTGTGGTCTCCGTTTAATTAATTTTTTATGCTTTCCTGAGTGGATAAAATCTGGTAGACTGTATAAGGAGGCTATGAGAAGGCAAACTGGCAAAAACACTAGGTTTTGGGGCTGGGACAGGAATTATGCAGAAGCATGCAGCTAGAAATTTACAATTATCCTCCAGCGTAGTTCACAAATTTATGGATGTGTAGCCCGGTAATTTGTAAGGAACTAAGCTGGAGGATATTTTCCCTAAGATCTTTTTGAGACATAAAAGGCCACTTTTGACATGCTTTTAGTTTTCTTTTTTACTTTTTTAGCTGCATTTAAATATTCTCATTTACTTTTCAGGGTCAAAGGAAAGTGCTACTTCAATTGTCCTCCACTTCATGGTGCAATGGTTAGGCCTGATAAAGTCAAGGTACACTACCGAGATGCATTGAATAAACTTTTGTTCATATGTTCTTACTATGATTTGGTGCTATACCTAACAATCAATACAAAATGGTAGAACATATTGAGGAAAGACGTGCTATGCACGTGATATAAATAGGGGGCAATTGTTTTGCTTGTATTTATATATTTACCAATGCTTGCTCTCTGAACCCATCCAACCTCCACCTCCTAGAAACTGGTCTTTGCTTTTCTGGAGTCCTCAATCTCTAATAAAATAGTAATGTATTGTTAGAAGAAAATTTCACCAAATATTTTTATTGTATGGAAAGGAGAGGTGCATACATGTGGAGTCAAGCCTAGACCACTTGACAGGCTCCCTCTGCACAGTTTTTTTTTTAAATCCCCTATCACATATAGGAGCAGGAACTTCTGTTCTGATTCCATAGAGGAAGATTCCTTTTTTCTGCAAATGCTTCAAACATCTATTGCTTCTGATTGAATAGTAGCGGCATCCCTTTCCATTCTCTTAAGAGTATCACACCTTGCTGCTTTTCTTTCTTTTCTGTATGTAATCCTTTGTTACCTTCAGTAACTAATATGCCATGACAGGATGACTTTTCAATGTCATAGTTTTATTCCGTATAGCGTGTGTTCATCTGCAAATGCAGTTTGGTAATTTTAGGAATGTACTAGAAGACAAGTGTTGGAAAAGTAACTTTAGTAGGCCTTGCATTGTTGTATGAGTCATTGGAAAATGAATTTGGAAAGGATGCTTTTTTTTTTTCCATTGAAACGTTACTTCGCTAGTTATTTGGAGTTCTTTTGTTCTAATTGTCAATTAAATGTTCGAGTGCCTTTCATTTAATTGATCAAATTTGTTGTTTTTAACTAAGCCACTGCTACTATTCTTAAATTTGTGGTCTTTTATGTAGGTCGGTGATTATCCTGAACGTGATCCATTTGAGGAAGATGAAATATGAAAGTAAACATGAAGCAACGTTTGCACATCAAGTTACCATGTTTTTTCTTCAGTGTTAAAGATTGATATCAAATCTGTTTGTCATAGTCGACGTTTAGTGTAGCTTACTTGAAGTGTATCAAACACCTTTAAGCAGTTCTTTCAAAGTTATCACGTTTTCATTCTCTTGGAAAATTTGCACAATATGTTTTCTTTAGCTGGACACAGTTCCAATCCAACCCTCTGTCCTAAATCCTTTTCTCAGAGTATATTGTTTCCTTATGCACCACGTCGAACCACTACCAAGTCAATGCAACAGACAAAGCCTTTTGTTTTTTTCTTCTGATGCAAAATTTGATTCTTGTCATTGTGTCTGCTTAATGGATCCAAAAGATTCCTAAAGGATCTTATTGACCTTGTCTGCTGAAGCACATTATTTCTTCATATTATTCATTCATGATTCATGTGATTTTGGACATACCACCTTTCAAATGGCTGTCTGTTGTTAATGAAACAACTGGTTATTTTTTATATTCTCTGGTTTTTTTTTTTTTTAATTTCGTCTCTGCGTAGTTTCTTTATATTTTCCTGTTCCTTTTAGATCTGCATCGAGCCAATTTTAATCTTCGAGGAACTGATATGGTTGAAATTTTTATGGCATTCATGGTTGGATCCATACTGCTACTTGGAGTGGAGTAAAATGCAGTAACTGATTTTGCAGCTACTGAGCTAGGGGCTTGGCAAAGTCTTCCTTTTTGTGTTTCATCTACGTAATGTTTATTTCAGCCCCCTTTCATATGAAATGTTTATTTTGAGTGCTGGCACATTTCGAATGAAATGCACGTCCTTAAGCTCTACAGCATTCACTTTCAGTGGACTGCAACACCAAAACTTATCACCTGTTGTTTCACTTACTAAACTGTTAATATCTTCCTATCGTAAAGTCCACATCAGTGTTGTGAAAAGTGTGGCGTAGTGAGGTGCTCCACCTAAAACTTGGGCAAGGCGTAAAGCATAAGCGTCAAATTTTTTTTTTGTGGAGAAATTGATGGAGATGTAAATCATAGGATAAAGGTTGGGTGGATGAAATGGAAAAGTGCTACTGGAGTGTTGTGCGATCGTAGAATGCCATTGCGGTTGAAGGGAAAGTTTTATAGGACGACTATTAGACCCGCTTTACTATATGGTACGGAATGTTGGGCTGCCAAGAGACATCATATTCAAAAAATGAGTGTAGCTGAGATGCGGATGCTTAGATGAATGTGTGGAAATACAATAAAAGATAAGATTCGGAACAAAGAGATACGTAAGAAGGTAGGTGTTGCACCCATTGAAAATAAGATGCGAGAGAATCGTTTACGGTGGTTTGGACATATTCGGCGAAGGCCTAATGATGCTACAATTAGAAGGTTGGAGAAATGGAAAAATATATTAGTTAAAAGAGGTCGGGGTAGGCCTAGGAAGACTTGGATGGAGATGATAGGAAAGGATATGAATGCTTTGAACCTCACCGAGGACATGGCGTTGGATAGAAATGATTGGAGGAAAAGGATTTATGTGGAAGACCCAAAATGAATTTCTTTTTTGGTTCATATCGCTGACCCCAATTGTTTTGGGATGAAGGCATAGTTGTTGTTGTTGTTGTATTTTTTTTTAAAAAATTATAAAAAAGTATCTAAAAATACAAATAAATAAACAAATGCTTTATTAATGAAGTAACAACCAGTAAGAAATAGAAAATCTCAAATAAGTACTAAAAATATGATATTAACACATAAAATTATCTAAGAAACTAATTACATAACTGGAAATCTAATTGTATAATTGAAAAATAGAATGTCCTAAAGCAACAACCAATAAGCAATAGAAAATCTCAAATAAGTACTAAAAAATATGAGATTAACCTATAAAAGTTAAAATTTATGAGATCAACCAATAAGCAATAGAAAATCTCAAATAAGTATTAAAAAAACATGAGATTAACCTATAAAAGTTGAAATATATGAGATTAACATATAAAAAGTAACTGAATCCATAATATCTTCTTCTTTTTTGTTTTTTGCGCCTCATGCTGGCGCCTTGAGGTGCCCTTGCCGCAAGACAAGGCACGCCTTTTGTGCCTCAAGGTGCGTTTTTGATAATACTGGTCCACATAGTTCCATGACCATAATATTTGTGTCCATTCTTTCTTGCATAAGATCATCATTGGAAATTTACTTGCTACCAGTCTGCTTTGACAAAGAATAGGAGCTTCAACATGTGCAATAAGAATTCCTTTAAATTAAAATTCTCCATTGGGCATGAGGCATTAGGAAGTACAGTTGATTGGATGTTGTGTAGCTAAAATAGAACCTGACCATTATACCTTGTATTTTTAAATGGAATTAGAGTTATGGAGAAAAAAATTCTTCTGCTATATTTGTGGAGGACATGGAAATAGTGCCTTATGGGTTACCTGTTCACTTTGTGGGGGCAGTCAACATACTCTTGATCGTTACTAAGAGGATCTCAGTACTTTGTTCCATGATTGTATAACCTAGGGATGAAAACTATTTTCAAATTTGCTGCATTTCGCAAGATTTTATGCGCTATTGTTAGCCTATTTTATGTGCTAAATTAAATGCCCCTGTTTGCATTGCTGCAGTGGAGGCCTGTGGCTGCGGTTTGTTTCTGCAGAAACTCCCTGGTTTCCATGGTACACACTTTTGGGCAAGTGCGCCCTTCTGCGGAAACAGAATCATACCACCCCCTATGGAAAGCTATTCCACCGAAAGGGGGATGGCAACGTTGATTCATGGAAAGAGGGCCCTCTGTTTGCATTGCCACGGTGGGGCCTGCCGGAACGCTTTGTGATTTGTGCGTTTCCACCGAAACCTTCCCTTTTCTGTGACATGCAAACGGTTCCTTAGGGCCTGTTTGGATTCAAGCAATTTAGTAGAATTGGAATCCAATTCCACTAAAATTCTTTTTGTGTCTGAAAGATGTCAGTGAAGTTGGATTCAAATTCCACTTGAATCCATACACACTCCTAAGGGAAAAAATGTAAGAGCCAACTCTCATGTTAGACTTTATGTCATAGGAACACCATTTTTTTTCTAGAGGACTTGAGACACACGTGTGGCAGGTTATGACATGTATGGATATTATTTTACAATTTTAGTTAAATTATTAATAGTTTGGTTATATTTCTAATGAGTTTTTATTTATTGAAATATTTTAAGATATTTTTAATCAATTAAATAATTAAAATTTTGTGTCTGCATGCCTTATTTTTCAAAAAACTTTGCAAATTTGTGTCACGTACTCAGAGTCTTGGTTTTCGATCATTTAGACTTGTGGATGTGGTAGTAGAGGGTGTTAATGGATCGATTTTGGAGGTCAGATATCTAATTGAATCCACATCCGATTAGCCAGATTCAGTAAAGCAAATAGAAATCAACTAATAGGCAGATTTGAATTCAATATGCTGAATTTCATTCGAATCTGAATCCAAATTCAACAAATAATCCGGTCCAATCGATTATAAAATATATCAAATTGCTAACTTGGTTCCGAATCTAATTAGGCTAGATCTGATTTAGTGATGCCTAGGTCCAAAGTAAGTCCAACCCATTTACATCCCTATATATAGCTATTCACGCTCATTTTTTGTATTCAGCCACAGAAGAATAGAGATGACAGTGGACCGGGGTGGGGGAGGGGGACAAGGTCTCCACTTCCACCCTGTCTCAAAATCCTGCCCTCCATCCCCGCTTTTATTCCTGCACGGGTTTTGATTTTAACTTTCATCCCGCCTCTCCCCAGTCCAAACGGGGCGAGGCAGGGCGGGGCTCCGTTTTCCCAGATCTATTTTCATTTCTAAAGAAGGATTGGGGACGGGGCAGGGCAAGGCGGGGATTGAGATGGGGACGGGGCAGGGTGGAGGAAAGGGTAAGTCCATCCCTGCCTCCATCCCCTCAAGGGTTTTGATTTTAACCTCCATCCTCGTTTCATGTCCTCCATCCCCGGTCCAAGCGGGGTGAGGCGGGGCAGGGCATGTTTTCCCCCTATCCACTGCCATCCCTACAGAAGAAGCTTATCTTAACCTCGAGTGTCAAGGATGCACAGAGCATGTTATAGGCATCCAAGAGAGAAAATCCCTCCTATTCTCTCTTCTTTGGCTTGATAAGCAATAATGAATATTCTTAAGGTACGTTTGTGTTCACAAAAAGAGGGTGGCTTATGCAGATATGCACTTGGCCACCCCAATCTCCTGTTGAAACACGGATCACTCTTGAACCCCAAAATTGATACCCTACTGCAGCTACAAAGCTAAAAAGCTATGAAAAGACAGAAAAATAACAGGAAATTACATGAAAAATAACTAAAATCATCAATAATTCATTCATCAAAGACTCTTTGGGCCTCTCTACAATGACTGTATATAGCAAACCCAAAGAAAACCTTAAAACCCTAATCTTACTATGGATATGAGATAGATCCATAGATAAGATCCAAATTGAATAATTACATAAATGCCTAAGTAATCAAAATGGGTCCAAACGGATCCTGGACCTGGTCAGTCATGCTCTGCTACAGATTCATTTTTTCAATAGGAGTACCTTATTTTCAGAGAAAACCAAGTCGGATGGTGGTTGGTCGAACTTTGTTTCCACAAAGAGAGGCTCTGCATGGTGGTTGGTCCAAACGGTCACCTTTTTAGCTTTGGGGTACAGCCTGTTAGTTGTAACGCCCAACAACAGATGGAGGGTGATCTGGTGCAGCAGCCAAGCCAAAAGTAAGTGTGCAATCACATTGCACCTGATCTTTCATCTTCCCGGCTAGGGGGATGGCTAGCAAGTCATAGGTTGAAGAGACATCGCAACTTCGATACCCGAGAGTATCCTTCACCTGGGGTTGAACTCGGTGGGCAGGTTTTACGCTGAGGTCATCAAACTAGGGATCGGTGAATGATACTTCTTGCCAACAACCAAAAAATTCAGCGGATAAAAATAAAAATAAAAAATTATTGAACAAACAATAACTTATTTCTAGGCATATCAGGTGCCTAAAAGTAACTTGCCCCTATAGCTTGACTTTATTTCAACATAAGGATGATATATATATATATATATATATATATATATATATATATATATATATATATATATATATATATATATATATATATATATATAGCTCCTTCTGCCCAGTTTTTTTATTCTGCTCCGTTAGGCTCCTTCGAAAGTCATAGTTTTTGGTATTTTTTTCATCACATCTAACACCATAGATGTGATCTATCGGTTTTGTTTAGTGGGAACCGGATTTTGGATCACTGAAATCTGAACTGTATACAGGTTTTTCTGTAATCTAAAGTCAATGGCTATCAAGGCATCAAAATTTTCTAGCTCATAAAAGTACATTTTTTTTTCATAAAAAAACATGATCTAAGAGTTGATTCCTACTAAATGGATCAAGTAAAATACATCTAATGGTTCGGATCTATCATAAAACACTTCAAACTACGGAGCCTAACGGGGCAGAACCAGAAAAGAGGGGCCTAATATGTTCGTCTGTCACTCTTTATATACATATATCATCCATCTGTTGATGTTGAAATGAAGTCAAGGTATAGATGCATAAAGGACCATCTAATGAACATCTATATATTTCCATTTGTGTCCAGATGCGCATGTTGCACCATTCACATTAAATATGAAATGAAAATCTGATTAAAATACATTGATAAGATTGTGTTCCATCACGTCCTAGACAAATTTGTATGTTTTTAACATGAAGAGACAAAGAAGCCATTGCAATTATTAAAAATAATTACTATAAATATAAATAAGTGGGTACGTTTTTTTTTTTGATATTTATACGAAGAAACCACCATTAGGATCCGCACTGGCTACCTATGATTAGGGATGGTAGTGGACCGGGGCGGGGGCGGGGGACAAGGTCTCCACCCCCGCCCCATTTCAAAATCCGAACCTCCATCCCTGCACGGGGATGAATTTTAACCTTCACCCCACCTCCATCCCCATTTCATGTCCTCCATCCCCGGTCCAAACGGAGGCGAGGCGGGGCGGGGCCCCGTTTCCCCTTAGTCTATAGTCATCCCTTGAAGGATTGGGGATGGGACGGGCGGGGCGGGGATTGGGACTGGGATGGGGCGGGGCGGGGAAAAGCGTAAGTCCATTCCCGCCCCCATCCCCGCACGGGGATAGATTTTAACCTTCATCCCCGCCTCAATCCCTGTTTCATGCCCTTCATTCCGGCCTGGTCCATACGGGGCGGGGCGGGGCCCGTTGTCACCCAGTCCACTGCCATCCCTACCTATGATCACTTTTTTGTCTAAGGACTTACCCCTTGCCCCAAGGGAGTCGCCACACTTAAGTTGCGATCACTACATTTGTTTTTACAAAAAAAAACCTAATTTCACATTAGCCTTAGATTTGCCATGACTAAAGCATGAACATCAAAAAGTTATGACTTTATTTTCGGTATTGTTACATTGCGATTAGATCACTTGGCCAGCTTCTTATCACGAGGCTGGGATTCACCTTTGGATGGGAGAATATATTGGCTACACTCTTTGGGGTTTGGTTCCGACTTAGGTGGAACCAGACTTGTACCAGATTTTTGGGTATGGTATCGAGTTTGGACCCCGGTTTAATCAGGTCTGCTGTAAGAGAAACCATACTCGAACCCGATAAGAACTACATGATTCAGACCCATACCATACCCAGTAAAATAATATTTTTTTTATCATTTTTACATTGAAAAATTGCAGGTCTTAATAGGAACTCAGGTTGGACTCAAGTCTGATATAAAATTTTACAAATTATACCCGGATGTATTAATCGGACTTTCAGGTTCGGACTAGGGTCTTAATTAGGTCTTCTTATTTGTCACCATACCTGGACCCTATATAGGGTTTGGTTCGGGTCGCATCAGGATAAACCCGACCCATTGACACCCCTACTTATAAACCCCCAGCTGGAACTTGTAAGAGCAGGTCATGTTGACTAAATCTGACCTCATGGATATGTTCAGCATGGACCAAAAAGTAGGAATCACCACTTGGTTGGTATTTTTCAATGTCAAAATATGAAATTTTGAAGATTAAAAATTCGATACATTATAGGTGGTTGATTTTTTAACCCATGAAAAATCTAATCTACATGTCAAAAGAATATGATCCAAGAGCCATTTCCACTAAACCAAACATATAGATCGCATTTAGAGAATCAGATGTACATGTGAAAATAATTTATAACAGTGTTTTACTCATGAGCTATGTCACAAAGACACGTGGACATGATACGGGTTTGAGTAGTAAGTTCAAAAACTTTTTGAAAAATAGGACACGAGCGCAAATTTTTTATTTTTTTTAATAAAAAACTAATTTTATGATATTTTAATATTTAAAATATATTTTTATTAAAAAACTAAAAATATTATTAAAATATTATCCATATGTATCAGTGTCCGTGTCCATGCATTCGTGTGTGTCACCAGAGCCAAAGTACGTAGTGTGTCCCTATGACATATGTTATGGGTTTGGAAATTGGAAAGAGTACTAAAAAAGAGCTCCACAGGTGAAATAATAAAAAAGATATTTTGTGTCAATCAAAACGTGACATGTGTTAAAACTATTAAAATTATATTAAAAAATATTTGTAAGCATTTTTTCTATTTATTAAAAAACAACCTATTCAGGTTAGTATCGTATCAAATTTCTGTCGATAGGAAACGAATAGGCCGATTCGCACTGATGCTGACAACATTGGGTGAAACGACATCTTACAGGTAGGTCTGGGAAATGAATTGAACGAACCAAACAGGGCATGCTCATGATCAGCTCGTTTATTAGTGGATTGAGCTCATGGCCCGGCTCATGTTCATGTTTGGCCGAGCCAAGCTTGAGCTCGGCTCCTCCCTGAATGAGAATACGAGATGGCTGTGTAAAAACATTCTATGTTATTTATATATAGTACATATGTTTTCATATATTAACTTTTTATAAAATTGCACTTAATAGTCTATATAAAGTATGTATATATTTTTCATTCATCCTTGTTATATATATATATATATATTTTATGCAATCTTCCTTTTATATATTACACAAAATATTTATTCATAAAAATATATATTTTATCTATAGGAGCACTATCGAGCTGAGCCAAGCCGAGCTGAACACCTTGTATTCGGGATCGACTCGTTTAAGTTAAAGCATCTGCTCGTGGCTCGGCTTGCCAACTATAAGACCGGATTCGTGACAAGCCTAACCGAGCCCAGTAACGAGCTGCTCAGTTCGTTAACCAGCCTTACCTACATCTTGTAAAGCGCCCGTGCAAAAAGTTGGTAACTATTCCTTGTTTGACATCCAAAGTAGCCGGTGGGTCCCACTATACAGGACATGTTGTCACCACTCACCAGCACTAATGAGATTTGCGTTTCCTGTTTGCAAGCGAGAAAGTGGACTCCTGTTCCTGAGAAAGTGGTTGAGATTTGCTTCTCGCGGATCAGAGAACTTTGACAGGAATATTTTGTCTCATGCCAGATACAAACGTCTTATTCGGTCATTTTCCTTTGAGAAAATGAGCTGTATGTTCCCAAAGCTCTAAAGAACTTTCCTACCTGAAGAAGAAAAAAGTGGTCTACTTTCAATTGAGAAAGAGGCTCACAAGCTTTGCAGATGTGCATCCTTGAAATGGACAGCAGTCAAGTCCACATTTTGTGTGATAAAATACATAGATTAGCACAATGGGATGGATGGTTGTTTTTTTTTACTGGGGAAAGTTGGGCTCCGCTCATCCCCTATCTTCATACCCTTCTTAAATCTTATGATGCAAGTTGTTTTGATCGAATTCGAGTTTCTAATGGATTTAGCATGATTAATCTAATAAGAATTAACCTTTGAAATATACTTTTTATGAAAAAAAATATGTTTTTTTTTAAATCACAAAAATTTATGTTTTGTCAACTGTTGATTTTCGAATCACCAAAAATTCCTGCACACAAGTCGGATTTCGGCGATTTAAATGTCGACCTTTACTAAATGGGGATGATGCAGATCACATCTATGGAGTCTGATATGATCAAAACAAGTTGCATCAATGAAATCCTAAGAAAGGGTGCGAAGATAGAGACGACTTTGAGGATAAACAGAACCGATTTGCCGAAAAACCGGAAATATGGACTAGGAAGTCCTGCTGAGCTATGGTTGCCATGCCTGACAGTGTAAAACCCCGAGGCAGAAGTGGATTCAATGGTGATAGTATGCCATCTGAAAAACACAGGTAACAAAATTTTACTTATTTATTTACTGTATTTACTCCTAATGCCAGTACAAGATTTAGATTCAGAAACACAACTTACAAAAGAAGCAACGGGTTTCCTTTACTACAAGTCTTGAAAGGGCACTTATGATCTCCAGGTAGCGTCTTTATTGAGCCGGCTACCAATTTCTTTAATCACTACTTAAAACCTCATCTCGAGCGATTAACTAAAAGCAAGGTCAAAGAATATATGATCACTTCAATTTAAGCATATCTCTCTCTCTCGCTCGCTCTCCCTCTCTCTCTCTCTCTTCACCTTAGCAATGAATTCCTCAACCCTTCTATTGAATTCATCATCTGTTTCGTCTTCTTTCTCCACCTCTTTTTTGAGTGAATCTTCTTCTTTCTCCACCTCAACCCTTCTATGGAATTTATCAACTGTTTCGTCTTCTTTCTCCACCTCAACCCTTCTATGGAATTCATCAACTGTTTCGTCTTCTTTCTCCACCTCAACCTTTATATCGAATTCATCATCTGTTTCGTCTTCTTTCTCCACCTCAACCCTTATATTGAATTCATCATCTGTTTCTTGTTCTTCTTCTTTCTCCATCACCACCTTTTCCTCCTCCTCCTCATCATCATCGTCGCTCTCGACTTCCTCATCCTCTGTGGAGATGGACCTGAACTTACAGTTCTCCAATTGATGGATATGAGGAAGAAGAAGATGGCTGTGACCGAAGAACATGAGAGTGATGATGATCACGTTGCAGGTGAAGAACATGAAGACCGAGCTCGAAACCGCCCGCCTCGTTATCCCGACCGCAGACCCCAGCACGGTCTGCAATTTGATGATCCTGAAAAGCAGAAAAACCAACACGGACATCCCTGCACAGAGAAGCCCTACTTTGTTAGTAAATGTGGTGTGATTGAATTCAATATTTGTGTGAACGCTTTTGGTGAATTTGCTTTTGCTCGGCTTTTAGCAGAGCATGGTTTGAGAGATGGAGAGTTTGAGAAACTTTTGCATCTATTTAAAGCTTCTTCTGGCACTGTAGATGAAGGGTCTTGCAGAGGAAGATTCTCAGGTCGGCTCATGCATATCCTCTATGCAAGAGATTTTATAAAGTTTCATTTAATGCTTTGACATATGGTAGCTTCTTCACCACACATGCATGCATGCATGCACGCACGCACGCATGAACGCACACAGAGTAAGAGGGGTATACTATAGCATAGTGAACCCCTTCAACCCAAGTTTGATTTAAATATGAATGTTTGGCGATGGTCACACTCTCCAAGGCTGTATTTGAATCCCTCTAATCTCAAGATACAAGAACACGGATCCAATCATTTGACATAGGATGAGTTCCATCCTATTTCAATCCTAGCCATCCAACAGAATCACTTGGACGGCTAGAATCAGTCCACATCGATCCAAGTGAAAATGCAGACCAATCCTAACCGTTGAATGAATGGCTAGGATTGAACGTAGGATGTAACCCATCATATTTCAAATGATGGGATCCGTGTTCAAGATGAAAATGTTCGGATTGGAGCCAAGATCCGAGGATCTCAAGTCCGAAGCCCTTAGGTCGGGTTTCAAATCCTACCATCTCTCTCCTTTTTGTCTCAAGGATCTCATATTTGATCTACCCTTGGATTTGAGATCCGTTGTTTGATGGAATTTTAGATTTTGGCATGGGGCCCACAGTACATCAGCAAGTCCTCTAACTTGTTCCACTCATCTCCTATCCCATGCCTGTCTTAATACCCGTCCTTGTAATTTCGTTGATGCAAGTTGTTTTGATCGAATCGGACTCCATAAATGTGATCTACATCATTCATATAGTAAAGATTGAAGTTTAAATTGCCCAAATCCAACCTGTGTGCTGGATTTTTTGGTGATTCAAAAATTAACGGCTGTCAAACTACAAAATTTTATGATTTAAAAATCACATTTTTTCATCAAGAAAATACGATTCAATGGTCGATTCTTATTAAATTCACCATGCTGAATCCATCTATAAAATCAGATTTGATCAAAACAACTTCCATTATAAGATTTAAGGGAATTAAGATGAAAGATGACATAGGGGATGAGTTGCACCGGAAGGACAAGTCTTTTTTTTTTTTTTAAAGGCAAGCTGGAGTTAAGCATACCCCCACTAGTTATTATTCAATGTACCACTAGGGTTTGAACCTACAACGTCCCACCACAAGGAGACGTGCTGTTGGTGAACTGGCAAGTATTTTTGCCACATCATATCCTTGGACCTGAGGTCATCAAACACCCTAATTGAAGTGTTGTATATAACCAAGTTGTGTTCCATCACCACCGGACATCGATCACTTGATGAACGTGTGAGTGACCACACTCTCACGTTTCCTGAAATGACATAGTTTCCAAGTAAGATGTGTGGTGGGGATTGAATATAACAAACTATCGATTATATATTATATGAGACTGTGGCTTGAATCCCAGCATAGGCCATCCCCAGTTTGGCTGTCCAGGCCACATGGAGGTAACTTGTAAAAATCAACTGTATTTTTATATGATATTACCAACGTCATCGTGATCATCATCGCCACCTTCCTCATCATCGTCATCCTCCTCGTCATTGTCATTGTCATTGCCAACATATATTGCGACAATATTCACTTCTAGAAAACCTTGTGAAACTATTGTTGTCCTTCCCACGTACTGTTTTAATTGTGTGATACATCTTTCATCTCATTACGCTACAGCTTAAGTCAATATTGTCATTATCGGTGCGTATCGGCCTGCGTATAGTATCGGCATGCAGAAAATCGATAGGCTTCACCCATGAATCGGCTATTTTTTAATAAATAAATTAATTAATTAATTTTAATATTATTTTAATAAATTTAACACCTGTTACGTTTTGATAGACATGTGTAATGTTTTTTAATTAATTTTTGACCCATTCAGAACGATTCACTTGAGTACCGGTATAGGCCAAACGATACAGGGCTGATGCCGATATATAGTGACAACATTGCTTAAGTGTTTACCAAAAAAGAAATTAAAGAAGGATTGTGCTACAAGTAAACATTTGTTGCTAATGACAAAATCACTACAAGAAAAACAACTTTTACTGGCGAACACTGCACCATAGAAAAGTTTTCTGTAACGAAGAAATTACAGAGCCAATGAAAAGATTTTTTTTTCTGGCGCAGACCAGAAATGCGCCAGCAAAAATGATTTCTCTGGCGCAGCAAGCTGCGCCAGTAAAAATAGAGTTTAGATGGCGCAGCGTTAGATTGCGCCAGTAATAATCCTTTTGAAATTTGCGCTAAACATTTCCCTCCCTTAAGTTCAACGCAACCATCTCTCTCTCTCTCTCTCTCTCTCTCTCTCTCTCTCTCTCTCTCTCTCTCCTGGATTACAGGTACAAGCAAGGCGACACCATCCCTCTCTACGCCAACTAGATCGGCCTTTTTCACAACCCTGGATCTGTGAATGTGGATTTTCTAAGGTTTCGAGTGATTTTCTTCTTTGGCATGCGATCGTTTTGGTTTCCCCCTTCTTCCGGCAAGAAATCCGGCGATGACGCTTCGGCTGCCAGGAATTCACCTCAGATAGCCGAGATTAACAGCGATTTGTCCGAGATCTCGTGGTTCGCTTCGAGCTTCCTCCCGTTCAGTTCCGTAGATGAGGATGTCTCGGAGGAACTCGTTGATGATGAGTCGGCGGTCGGGGCCGTTGGATTCACCAAGGAGGTCCTGACCTTTGCGAGGAACATATCAATGCATCCGAAACCCTGGCTGGATTTCCCCGTTTACTGATGATGAAGACTCTGATGGTAGATGACTTGATCGATCGTCTTTCTGGAATTTATTCATTTTCGATCTCTTTTCGCCCTAATTCATTTTTCTGTGGATTTGATCCGATCATTTTGCTACGTTTTCCGTGAGAAAATTGCATGAACCGTCATTGATCGCATCGGTAAATCCGATCATGTTCTTGCTGTCTTTTCTATGGAATTGTCATGCTGGTTCTTTTTTTAACCTTTTATCAACGATTTATAACCATTTTGACGGTCTGATTAGTATTTCTATAATGGTTGCATGGCATATTATTGTTGTTATTTCTGTTGTAATTTCTTATCTCAATAGCCATCAAGTGTTGATAGATTGTTCCACCTGAATTTGTAAGACTTTTCTTTGTCTAATCGTGTCAAACACCTTGCCCTCTCCTTAATTCAGTGATCTAGAACTTGTGGCTAGAAATATTGGGAAAGAAAACATGTCAATGACACAGAGAATAGTTCCAGTGGCCCTCCTACATCATACCCTTCCGGTCGGATTCGGCATCGTAAGAGCTCAGATTCTCTTTTCCCTTTTTTTTTCTGGATTTTCCTTGATGATCTAGTTACAGATGTGGTAGTTCTAATTTTGTTCTTTTCTAAGATGCAATTGCTTTGATCAGCTTTTTTTCTTGTATTAGATCATCATTCATGTATTCTATTTTAAAATGTTTGTTTTGATGCCTACTGAAATTTTTTGAAGTAATGCAGCATTTTGATTGGATTTGTATTCCTTTTTTCATCATGGTTTTAGGAGTTTGGTCTCTTTAGTGGAATCCTGATTGTTTATATACAGTTAGGCAATTGATGGAAGGCTGTCATCTGTATCTATTAATCCCAAATTTCTGATTCACTTAATGGATTAAAATTTTCTTTTTAGCTTTATTTGATATTTTTGACACTGATTATCGATAAATATTTGTGTTTAATACTTCATTTATGGCGTTGTATATATTTTTGTTAAGTTTTACTGTCGTGAAATTGATCAATGCTATTTGAGCCCATATTGCTTCAATTTATTGTCCATATAATATCTAAATTTATGACGTTGGTATATAGTGACAGAGAATATATTAAAAAATTTGTTTTTACTGGCGCAAAAATTCCGGAGGTAAAAACTTTACCTTTTACCGACGCATTTTTTGTGCCCGTAAGAAGCCCCTCATTAGTTGTAGTTTTACTGGCGCATTTTTATGCGCCAGTAAAAAAAGACTTTTGCTGCGGTTTTTACTGGCACAATTTTATGCCAGTAAACAATCCTTCCATTTTTTTGAAAGATCTATACTGGCACAGTTCTGTACTAGTATTAACTTTTTGCTGGCGCAAATTTGCGCAGGCAAAAATTTATTTTTGATGGCGGTGTAAAGTTGCGCCAAGAAATGCATCAACAGCGATACCTTTCATGGCACCTATTGCTGGCGCATTCTTGCTTAAAGATTTTTGCTGGCACTAGTAAAACGGGTTTTCTTGCAGTGAATGTTATCACTTAATTATTTAGTATACAACAGTCCGAGTTTGATCCAAAATCTATTTTTTCTTGTAAAATATAAAAAAATATTATGATACAAGTAATCTTCTATTACACGCTAAATGCTATTATTAGCGATTCCGAAACAGCAGTCCAAGTTTGAACCAAAAATCTAATTTTGTTTCTAGATAAGGGGTAGTTTTTTTAGCTTTAAATAGGCTTTGACGTTGTCCACCATAAATTTCTTGGAATACTTTTTTTTTTAAAAGGTAAGCTGGGACCCCACCAGTTATGATTCAAAGTACCATTGGGTTTTGAACCTGCAACATTCCGCCAACAGCTCCTACCAACCACGGGGAGCCCCACGTTGGTTCTTTGCTTTATATATATATATATATATGAGAGAATAGGGATTGTGCTTTCTCTTTTTTTGTTAGGTCACCGGTAGATCCTTCCAAAATTCATGTTTTATGTGTTTCATGCGAGATCTGAACCGTTACACGTGCTTATCATGGATTATTCATTAAGATACAAGCTTTGTTTCAAATGAATTTGATGCAAAAATGTAAATATTTTATTATCAAATTTTAGTGCAATATTAACTATTAATTTTTGTACTTCTTTAAAATACAATTTGAGCACAAATATGCTTCATCAAAAACATGTTTTCTATTGAATAAGAAATGATAGACACATCTAATGGTTATGATATAGTTTAAAACACCTAAAACTATGATTTTTTTTAGGGTTTTAACGGTGACCTAACTAAAAAAAGGGACAGTACAATCCCCATTCTCTCTCTCTCTCTCTCTCTCTCTCTATATATATATATATATATATATATATCGTGAGACATAGGTGCCTACTTAGCCTACAGTGAGCAAACCAGGGTTTTCAAGGTATTTTTCACAAATCTCACAACATAGATGTATTTAGCATGGTCTTTGTACTAGAAAAAAATGACACTTTTTTTTGTTACAGCCTACTCACAGGTAGATCATGGATCCACCTCAGGAGGGAAAAACTGTGTAGCGAGGACTCTTTTTCCCTAGGGCCTATAGTAGGCATATATAGGCTTATACCAGAAGGTGATGCCCACAAGATTCAAACATTGACCACTCACCTAATAGCCAAGGGTCAACCTTACTACTTCAACCCCTTTGGGGTTTGCTAGAAAATGACACTTCGATCTTGTTTTTTCAATAAAATAATGTGAATTTTTCATCTTGAATATTGATAAAAATGATAAACTATCGATTTTCAAACCTTGTAAAAATCCACGAGGAACATTCCAAGAGCCCATTCCTATAAAATCAAGCATGTAGAATACATATGTATAGTCAAGTTTGAGAAAAACATGAAAAAAACCTTTAGAAGCCCGATAGATTGGCGGTAGGCACAAATAGAAGTAGGCATCTACCCCTACGCTTTTTCTCTCTTTTATATATATACACATTCTTTTATTGAAAAGCTGATCCTTATAAAATCAAGTATGTATGGTCAGAATTTAAAAATAAAATGAAAAAATACTTTAAAAATTGAAAATAAGTACCCGTACAATCGTCAAGCATATAATGTTCAAGCACCTACTCTCTCTCTCTCTCTCTCTCTCTCTCTCTCTCTCTCTATATATATATATATATATATATAAAATCTTTGAAAAATGTTAAGGGCAAACACTCAACAAACATTGGTGTGCTGATGATGATGTTCGTGTTTAGCAGCAAAAAAATTGCATTGAAAAAGGTCTTTAGGAGTGATCAACAACCTGCCCAACTTAGTTAACGGTGAATCAACAAGGGTTTGGATATGGACAAGTAAACTATAGATGTTAATGTTACATTTCATTGTTATTTGGTTTCTAAGCTATTTTGTTTTTTTGATATTTAATAAGGGAAAATCCTAGTTTAGGTGGTGGGGCTTGGAAGAGATTTTTCACCTAATGTAAATCTAATCCTAAGCAATTAAAACCCCTCAACTGCCCCTTTTAGTGTGCTGCTTCACCTGATCACACTCCACCATTGCTTGGGCCCCACAACAGCACACTAAAAGTGTGCAATCACGTTGCACCAAATACTCATTCCTTACAAAGAGCCTGCTATGGTCTTAAGGCAAGGGATGTGTACACCTAAGGCATGGAATTCTTGACATCCTTCAGATTGAGTGCCTTAAGCCAACCTACCTAGCCAGCTGTGTTGAGCCCTTATGGGCACCTTTTGAGCATTTAGCTTCATGTTTTTATTTATCTAAAAGGCATGGAGAAAAAACGTAATCTATGGCAATTTTTGTGCTCCTTATTAAATCCTTCATGTGAAAGTTTGATCGCACCAAGAGAAGTACCAGTGAAAATATTTTGTTATTTTCCTGCACTCAATGCGTTGACAATGACAAAAATAGAGAATTACATATGCCAAAAAGCAAATTTTTTTATTTAAGTTCTTTTTAGTTGAAAATATTAGTCAAAGTTTTTGAAAAAAGAAATAATATCAAAACAAAGAAATAGTGGTTTCCAAGTCTGAGGTAGTCTCTTATGGATAATTCCATACTATAAAATCTGAAAATTTGTTGAAGTTTCTTTAATGGGAAATTCTATATTGTAATATTTTGAGATATTGATGCTATATATGTTGCAAAAAATAGTTAATTAATGATTATTCTAGAAAAAATATTTAGTTTAATTACTTGTTTAAACTAACTATTTTTTAGGTTTCATGAAAAAACCACTCCATGAAACCTAAAATACTTGTTTAATTTGTTAGATTTCAATAGCCATGATTGTTGTCTACATCTTGCTCTTTGAGGATGGAGGTGGAGCTTTCCCCACCTTTCGCCACTCAACTCCAAGGACACCTTCCTCCCCAATAGGGAGACCTATACCACGACACCAACCATAGTCAAAGAACCCCAAGAGTAGGCAAGACTACTCAAGAAAGATCCAATAGCTCATGAGTTTCTGTGGTGAAAGGGGTTGTTTTGCTGAAAGAAGAGATGCCCCCTCCCCTAAAGATTGTCAAAGCTGGGGGCTAGTATAGGTTGTATTCAAATTCAAATACAACAGGCTGTATCAGCTCACAAAATCTGGCTATAAATCAGGAGAAGCCTACAAATCAGGAGAAAATATCGAAGCTCAAGAAAGAAATATCGATGCACAATCAGATATAAGAAAAATTTGTTTTATTTGTGCATTATCCTTTGTATAGCTATTGTTCATTATCTTGTACAAAATCTACTGTATATAGCCGGCCTATTGATAAGGTTCACATACATAACAACATATAGCAAGCTACGTATTATTATTTTTAATACGCTATTATCTTCTCATTGTTTTCATGGTATCATAGCATAACAACATCTGAATAATGTCAATGACATCAAACTCAATCTTTGCATCTAGAAATTCAACTTCAGCGGCATCTTCGTCGAGTGAAACTCCAACCAATCCATTTTATCTCCATCATTCTGATATTCCTGGAACCAGTGTGGTCTCCATGTGGTATTGCGTCATGTGCATGGCTCTTAGTGCAAAAAATAAACTTGGCTTCGTTGATGGATTGATTCTGAAGCTAGAATCATCACCGAACGCGGTTGCTTGGAAAAGGTACAACGACATGGTATTGTCGTGGATCCTTAATGCACTTCACAAAGATCTTGCGACAAGTGTTATATATGCCGAAATTGCAGCAGAAGTCTGGACTGAACTCAGAGACCGATTTTCTCAGTCAAACGGCTCTCGCATATATCAAATTCAGCATGATATTATCAACCATAAGCAAATGCAGAGCTCGGTGGCCACCTATTTCACCAAACTCAAAGCCATGTGGGACGAATTGTCCACATATGTATCAGCTCCATTTGCTCATGTGGCGCTATGAAAACTTTAAACGAGGTCTAGCAACAGGGACACCTCATTCAATTTTTTATGAGACTCAACGATAGTTTCAGTACCATCCGCAACCAACTTCTTCTCATGGATCCTATGCCTTCCATTGCCAAGGCATATGCTCTTGTTATTTAAGAGGAGCGACAACGTGACGTGAGAAAATATATCAATGTCTGAATCTGATGGTGCCACGACTGAAATTGCAGTTGTCGTTAAAGCTTTTCCTAGTCAAGAAACCAACACCAACGGTTGACCAAATCTATCTCGACCGAAATGCGAGCATTGTGGAAAGCTTGGTCATGTTAAAGCCAAATGCTTTTATATTCATGGCTTCTCACCACGACAAGGAGAGACTTTCTCAACATGTACCAATGCTAACGTCGCCAATGCAACCAATGTGCCTGAGACAAGTCCAACCCCCCAGCATCATTCACCCAAGAATAGTATGAGAAAATCATGGCTCTCATAAGTCAAGGTAACCCCAACTCAGTGGTCAATCTTGCAGGTATT
Source organism: Nuphar pumila (assembly GCF_984573655.1). Classification (NCBI taxonomy): domain Eukaryota; kingdom Viridiplantae; phylum Streptophyta; class Magnoliopsida; order Nymphaeales; family Nymphaeaceae; genus Nuphar; species Nuphar pumila. The sequence goes on along the minus strand of NC_143250.1, from coordinate 139,087,038 downwards.
CTTCCCACTCAACCTAAATATGCTCATGTTTTTACAAATCAAAGGTGAATCATAGATACGGGTGCAACCGATTATATGATCAACAATGTTCACCACTTGATTTCTCCCATGCCATCTACATGTCCACCTGTAGGACTGCCCAGTGGATCGATAAGTCAAGTTATTCATTTTGGCGATGTCAAGTTGTCGCCTAACATTACTTTGTCCAAAGTCTTATGCATTCCAAATTTTTAGTTCAATCTGATATCTGTTAGTAAGCTTATTCGAGATACCAACTGTGAAATCATATTCAAGGGAGACCATTGTATTTTGCAGGACCCTCACTTGAAGATGAAGATTTGAGCGAGTAGGCTTCATAATGACTTATATATTCTTGAAACGATTGTAAAGTTGCCTTAAATGTTGATTCCTCTTTCCTTTGACATTTTAGACTTGGATACTTGTCTAATTCTAGACTTAGCCCATTGATCAATTCAAATAAAATTTCAGCTAGTTTCATCCATGAATCTTGTTCTATTTGTCATAAGGCTAAGCAATCTCGACTCCCTTTTCCATAAAGTTCAATATCTACCAACACTCATTTTCAATTGATTCATTGTGATGTTTGGGGACTGTACCACACATCATCTAGCAATGGAGCATGATATTTTCTAACCATTGTTGATGACTTTAGTTATAGCACTTGGGTTTATTTAATGCGTTACAAATCTGAAACATTAAACTTTATTCAACATTTTATTTCTTTAGTTCTAACACAATTTCAAACTCAAGTCTTAAATATTATATTTGACAAATGATAAAATTTTTTTCAAATGAAATAATTTTATATTTGGCTGAAAAAAGAATAAACCATTAACATAGTTGTGTTGCAACTCCTCAACAAAATTGGGTAGTTGAACGAAAACATAGAGATTTGCTCGATATTGCTTGTGCCTTAAGATTTCAAGGCAATTTACTTATCAAATTTTGACTGCTGCGTGTCTCATAAATCGTCTTCCATGTCAACCGCTTAATGGAAAATCACCATATGAGATCTTGTATAAGAAAATTCTTGTTTATGATCACCTCAAAGTTTTTGGGTGTCTTTGTTACACACATAATATATATGCTTCTCACAAATTTGATGTGTGTGCTCGTAAATGTATTTTCATAGGATATCCTTATGGTAAAAAAGGTTATAAATTATATGATCTTGACGATGAAACTATATTTACAAGTCATGAATGTAAAGATTTATGAAAATGAATTTCCTTTTCAAAATAAGCGTGATCCTAATGATGATGGATGTGTTCTCCCAAATCCTTCATTAGAATCAACTGAAATGGATAACAATCCAATCAATACTTCCACTTATAATCCAAATGATCATTTTGATCCAAATAACCATAACCATCAAAATATTTCACCAACAGTTCCATCCCGTCCATCTGATCACGTCATCACAACCCTTCATCCTATCTTTCAGAATATATATGCAATTATGCTGCCACTCACTTACAAACAACAAATTCAAGTGGAGCTCCTAAAGGTACTCGGTATCCCATTTCCAAATACCTGTGTTATAAAAAATTCTCACCATCCCATCAAGTTTTCCACGCTGCCATCACTCAAACTTCAGATCCAAAGAGTTTCACCCAAGCCATGAAACATCAACATTGGCAAGACGCAATGACAAAGAAAATTCGTACTCTGGAAGACAATCACACTTGGTCGCTAGTCACATTACCTCTATGCAAACAAGCCATCGACTACAAATAGATCTATAAAACAAAATATAGATCCAACGGGTCTATTGAGCATCATACAACTCGATTAGTAGCAAGAGGTTTCACTCAAATTTATGGATTGGACTATCATGACACATACACTCTCGTTGCCAAAATCACCGTCGTTAGGTGTCTTCTTGCCATTGCAGCTATTCAAAATGGGCACCTTTATCAAATTGATGTTAATAACATATTTTTACATGGGGATTTACATGAAGAGGTTTATATGCAAGTACCATTGGGATTTTCATAAAAGGGGGAGAATCTTGCTTGTAGACTACATAAGTCTATATATGGTCTTAAACAATCATCCTGCAATTGGTTCTCAAAATTATCATGTTATTTGATCCAATTGAGATTTATCCAGTCCAGGGCTCATTATTCCCTATTTTCATGCAAAAAAGACACTTCACATATTATTGTCTTAATATATGTCGACGATATTATCTTAGCCGACAATGATCTCAACTACATTCAGGTGCTCAAGGCTATAAAGATCTTAGAGTGCTCAAATATTTCCTTGGCATTGACGTGGCACAATCACAAAAGGGGGTATTTTTATCTCAACGCAAATATACCCTTGATATTATTGATCAAGTTAGATATCTGGGTGCTCGACCATCTTCTGTTCCCATGGATTCTCTCCACAAACTCACTAATGATATTGGGGATCAACTTCAAGATGGTAGTACCTATAGAAGGATCATTGAAAAGAATATTTATCTCATAATAATGAGACCTGATATAATGTATGTGGTTCACACACTTAGCCAATTCATGGGCACACCACGACAACCACACATGGACACAACTCTTCGTCTCGTTAGATATCTCAAGAAGACTCCAGGCCAAGGCAGCATTCTGTCCTGCACAAGTTCTTTACAACTTGTTCGTTATTGTGATTTAGATTGAGCCACATGCCCAATGACACGTTGATCTATAACTGAATTTGGTACTATTACTACAAGGAAAATACTAATTAGCGATGACAATTTGCGACAAAAATAATTCATCATAAATTAACGATGGATTAGCGAGAGAAAGATATTTGTTGCTAACCATTACGAAATTAGCGACGGAAACCAATGTGTTGCTAATCCGTCGCTCATTAGTGATGGATAATTAGTGGAATGCTTTTCATTGCAATATCCATCGCCACTTAGCAACGAATCAGTGGCAAAACCTTTTTGTCGCTAAGTTGTTGCCAATTTGGCGATGACCTAGCGATGGCATTTGACTGTCGCTAATCCATCACTAATTTTCCCGTAAATTCCTAATTAGAACCCTTTCTTTCTCTTACCTGATTCGTCTCTTCTGCCTGACACAATTCTTCTCCACCGCCTGGCGCTCCTCGGCCTGGCGCCCGTCGCCCCCCGATCCATCGCCCTCTCGACCGTCGACCCACGGCCGTCGCTCGACGCTCCCCCTTCACCGACCTCCGTCGCCCTTCTCATCCGGCACTGCCAGCAGAATCCTATGAGCAGAACCATCGCCACTGTCATTGACACACCGACGATGTCTCGGTCACGGTCTCTCGTGCCATCCCTGTCGTCACTGTCTTTTCCAGTGTCTTCCAAGTAAACCTTGCGACCCCCTATCACCTTTTCCCCCTTTCTTTCGGGATCGCCGACACGGGGTGCTCCCTTGCGTTGTTTGATTTATCCGGCAGGGGGTGGCACCTCCTGCCTCGCTTGTTTTCTGGCAGGGGGGGGGGGTCCCCCTGCCTTACTCATTTTTCGGCATGGGGTGGCCCCCCCTACCTTGCTTCTTTTTTGGCAGAGGGTGCCCCCCTGCTTTACTTTTTTTCCAGCAGGGGGTGGCCCCCTGCCTTGTTTGATTTCTCCGGCAGGGAGTGGCACCCCCCGCCTCACTTATTTTCTGGCAGGGGGGTGCCCCCCCTGTCTTAATTGTTTTTCGGTAGGGGGTGGCCCCCTGCCTTGCTTCTTCTTTGGCATGGGGTCGCCCCCCCTGCCTCTTTTTTTTCGGCAGGGGGTGCCCCCATTGCCTTACTGTTTCTTCGACAGGGGGTGGCACCCCCCTGCCTGGCTTGTTTTCCGGCAGGGGGTGGTACCCCCTGCCTTGCTTTTTCTTTGGCAGGGGGTCGCCCCTCGTGCCTCATTTTGTTTGCAGGCAGGGGGTGCCCCCCCTGCCTTACTGTTTCTCCGGCAGGGGGTGCCCCCTCTGCTTTGCTTGATTTCTACGGCAGGGGGTGGCACCCCCTGCCTAGCTTGTTTTCTGGCAAGGGGGCACCCCCTGACTTACTTGTTTTCCGGCAGGGGGTGGCACCCTCTGCATTGCTTCTTCTTTGGTAGAGGGTCGCCCCCCGTGCCTCATTTTGTTTTCAGGCAGGGGGTGCATCCCCTGCCTTACTGTTTCTCTGGCAGGGGGTGCCCCCCTTGCCTTATTATTTATGAAGCATCAAAATCTTTTCTTGTCTCTATTGATCCCTGGTCTGACGCCTCCCGACCAAAATATTGATGTATATTTGAGGTCATTGATTGATGAACTGAAAATATTGTGGGATGACAGTGTTCTCACGTACGATGCCTACAAAAAACAAAACTTCAATATAAAGGTTGTTGTTCTATGGACAATCAGTGACTTCCCTGCATATGGTATGTTATATTGTAGTTATCTGTCGTAACTATTATTTGTCAGCTAGAGAATATATTTTCACCGGCATTTTTTGATGTTACAGAACATGTGGTCATACATTTGCCATATGAACCTAGGGTTGGTGGACCTGTGCAATATCGGTGGATGTACCCATTTGAAAGGTATATGTTTATTTAAAATTTTCTTTTTAATACTATTGAGAAAATTATTGTAATTTGTGATATATATTGTAGATAGATGCATGTTTGATCTCAAAAAAAAGGTTCAGAATAAAGCAAGAGTAGAGGGCTCTATTTGTGAGGCGTACACCTTGGAAGAGATTTCAAATTTCTCATCTATGTACTATGAACCTCATATTCCAATACGTTACACATGCCCACCTCATAATGATGATGGAGAACAATTGACTGTAACTGACAAATTCTTTATATTTCAACTACTTGGACATGCATTTGGCAGTTGCCAGTCAAGACTCTTGAAAGATCGAGAGCAAGACGCAACACAAATATATATCATTTTCAATTGCTTATCAATCAACCCATACATTGAGTAAGTATAGTTAATACATAACATTAAGTTTTATACATGTGTACATGGTTCAGTAAAATAAGTTTATGTTAAGTGTAGACGATTTGATCTGGAGTTATGAAGAAAACTTTCACAACTCACTGATGCAGAAGTACAGAAAGAACGTGAAAATAAATTTGTGGCATGGTTGAAAGAGTTGGTAAGGACGATTGTATACATTCTTTCTCTTTATACAACAATAAGATACTTAATTTGTCGTGATCATAGTCCTTGTTTGTGCTTGTAGGTCCGTCGTTGTGATGTTAAAGATCAAGGAATATGTGATTTATAAAATAGTTTGTCTAAAGTTGTGCAATGTTACAACAAGTACATCGTAAATGGTTATCGTTTTCATACAAAAGACTACGATGTCAACAAGTCAACGCTGAATAGTGACGTGTGCATCAAGGGTAGCTGCTATGGTGAAAATGAACATGACTACTATGGTGTTATAGAAGAAATAATAGAGTTGACTTACTTAGGCACAAATAATAGCTTAACCTTATTCAAGTGTCAATGGTTTGATCTCACAACAACTACAGTCGACAAAGTCTTAGACATTGTGGAGGTGAATGGTAAGTCAAGGTTTGGAACATATGAATCATTCATATTTGCCTCGCAAGCTCAACAAGTGTATTATACTTCATATCAGAGTACAAGGAAGTCAGATAAAAATGAATGGTGGGCAGTTTATAAGGTGAAATCTAAACTATACCCCGAATATGATCAGTTATAAAAAGACAAGATTGCTGAAGAGAGTTAATACTATCAATCATATAATATGTATGACTTATCTTATGGTCATGATGTCGGACATAGTATGTATGTCATATCTCCATTGGATGATGGCACATGCATGGAAGAATGTGATCCAAATGATATATGAAGTGAATGGGCGCTAAATGAAGAAGAATAAGAAGATGATGACGAAGAGGAGGAGAAAGAGGAAGAAGAAGACTATGGAAGTCAGACAAGTGATGATGAGTCATTCACGAGCTAGTGAAATACAACTTGTAATACAATTTGATCTGAATGATTAGAATGATTTGAATGTATTGAAATGTATTGTATTGATTTGAATATATTAAAATGTATTGCAATGTTTCAATATCTTGCATGAAGTTTTTTTCAATTTGATTTGAATGATTAGAATGATTTGAATGTATTGAAATGTATTGTATTGATTTGAATATATTGAAATGTATTGCAATGTTTGAATGTCTTGCATGAAGGTTTTTTCAATTTGATCTGAATGATTAGAATGATTTGAATGTATTGAAATGTATTGCAATGTTTGAATGTCTTGCATGAAGCTTTTTTCAATTTGATATGAATGATTATAATACTTTGAATGTATTGAAATGTATTATATTGATTTGAATATACTGAAATGTATTACAATGTTTGAATGTCTTGCATGAAGTTTTTTTCAATTTGATCTGAATGATTAGGATGATTTGAATGTATTGAAATGTATTGTATTGATTTGAATATATTGAAATGTGTTGCAATGTTTGAATGTCTTGCATAAAGTTTTTTTCAATTTGATCTGAATGTTTAGAATGATTTGTATGTATTGAAATGTATTGTATTGATTTGAATATATTGAAATGTATTGCAATGTTTGAATGTCTTGCATGAAGTTTTTTTCAATTTGATCTGAATGATTAGAATGATTTGAATGTATTGAAATGTATTGTATTGATTTGAATATATTGAAATGTGTTGTAATGTTTGAATGTCTTGCATAAAGGTTTTTTCAATTCGATCTGAATGATTAGAATGATTTGAATGTATTGAAATGTATTGTATTGGTTTGAATATATAGAAATATATTATGATGTTTGAATGTCTTGCATGAAGTTTTTTTCAATTTGATCTGAATGATCTGAATGATTTGAATATATTGAAATGTATTACAATGTTTGAATGTATTGCTATTACATTTTTATTTGTTAGAATATGGTTCGTGGAGGACACAGTCGTAGAGCACCCAGTGGTAGCCAATCTGAGCCTTCATCTTCATGGGCTCCTTCGATAGGTATATCATTTAAATAATTGTATATTTGATTAGTTAAAATTTATATTA